>NW_023416313.1:147519725-148766457 GCF_014108235.1 Myotis myotis | reverse complement strand
AGGTGGTGGGGAGAGGGAATCAATGGGAAAAACAACAACTAAAAAACAAAGGGGACATCCATAATAGTTTCAACGATAAGATAAATTTAAAAAGGAAGAAGACAGCCCTGGTTTGGGAGGGTTGGGGGTGGAGTGAGGTGGGAATGTTGGGAGGGGAGGGATTGAGCAAAAAAGAGCAAGAACTGGGCATGGCCAATAGTGTGGTGATTGTGGGGGCAGTAGGGCAGGTGGAAGACATCTTAGAGGAAACAAATGGGGATGAAAAAAATAAAATAAAACTTTAATTTAACTTACTGTAATTTATTTTTTTAAAGAAACTGCTAATACATGCAAGAGAACTGGAACAGTTCTGAAGAGTCTAGGTCAGGTTTCCAGACTCTGGAATCAATACTTTTGGGTTTGGGAAGGCCAAAGAACAGAGGAACTTTTGGGAGTCAACATTTATGATCTGGTAGCCAGATGTGTGATAGTAGAATTTATGTCACCAGGACTGAGAAGAGTCTGAGAACTAGTCTCTATTTTTTAGAACAGACTCAAAGAACAAATACTGTTAATCCACCCTTTTAACAGTATCTTTTAAAGAAAATGAACCATCAAATGAAGAAAGAGGAAAAACCTTCCTAACTGGCCATCCAAGAAGGAAGTACTTTCATTATCAAGTATACTTATCTGAACAGTGTTTCAGGTCCATGGGTACAGGATGAAAAAGATGTAGAATAAATCTGGTGCTTTTATTTCCATTTTCGTTAAATAGGATGTGAAGTACAAGGGACAATAGCATCCTTCCACATTAGTCCCAGCTCCTCCACTCCCTGCACATTAAGCATGACCAGTCAAGAGACTCAGCCACCTACCAAAGGAAACCCATCTCCCCCAGAGAGCACCCAATGCACTGGGCCCCACTCTATGCATGAGATCCCCACTCAGGAGTTAGTAAACAATGTCTACCACCTCTGACAAAAAAAATTGTACATGAATATAATGAATATAAATAAAACCTTTTTAAAAAGACTTTAGTGGACTTTTTGTTCACTGTATTTTCAGAAAAGAACTCAGTCATAAGAACACTACACATGAGATGTCTGGGGTGATTAGGACTGGAACGCTCAGTGTTCTTTAGTCAAGATCTACCCAACTAAGAGGGAACTTCTTGACATCTGAAACAGCTTCCTCCATTTGTGACTTTAGTTGTTGATGTGCTTTAGTGTTTGCCTCTGAAAAAGTTCTCCCTTGAGAATTTGAGAGTAGGCATGTGATGCTCACATACTTTTCTTCTGGATTTTACTTTTTCTAATCTAACCAGCTTACTTCTATGAGAAATCCTTTGACAGTAGTTGCCAGACACTGTTGATATTTCAAATGAGCACATTGGAATTTATCAGACCGCCCAGATGAGGTACTGCTTCCCACCCACCCACCCGCCACCTTGTCTTCTCGCTTTCTTCACCCTTATTTTCTGCTTAGTATCTTGTAATCAGACTTTGCTCACAATCTTCTACAGATTTTCTAAATGACCCAACCCAAGAAACCACATTTATTTAAAACAAACAAAACAAACAAAAAAAATAACTATCATCTGGACATAATGTTTATTATTTTTTAAAGAAAAAGACAGTTTTCTACCCACCCTCATGTTTGCCTAGTTGAGAATTCTTTCATATACAGTGTGTCCCGCTAAGAATGTATACACACTCTAACAGCTGAAGCTCAATTTTTAAAGTGAAATGTATTTTAGTAAACAATGCTTTTGTAATTATGCAAAGTATGTGTATACATTTTGGGGGACACCCTATAGATAATATTATTTGATTCTCAGAATTCAGCAATCTGATAACAATTAGTGGGAACTAGGGACTGATTTAATGGTGGGTATACTAGTAAGTCACTAAAGTTTGATTGGCTGGACCCAGTGGGACAGGAAATGATCTAAATCAGCAGGATGGACCCTCTGGCTTGGACTCCCCGACTGCATTACAGGCACAGTGCATGCAGGCCAGAGGGAGGAAATGTGTACTCCTGAGAGCCTCGTTTGTGAATTTACAGCTTTAGCTGGACTGAGAACGAAAGAAAAGACAGGTGGGTCATTTGGAGTTACCTATAAAGACTAAAGAAGAGAGGGGGAAATGATAAAGTAACAACGTTTTTACCAATGTCATGTGATTCTCACAAAAAAATTGTAGGCATGGCAGAACTTTAATTACTTGGCAAATAAGAGAAAGTATGTGCCATCTACAGCAACTCACCAAGATGTACTCCAAGAAGTCCTCTGGAGTTCTGTGGTTAGTGGCTAAATACCAACTGTTCACCACATTCTCTACATGGAAATAATAAACAGATTGGGAAAGTTAATGCCACCACTCTCTACATAAAAAATCAGCTTTTAATTTAGTCTTTTCTTCTCTTATGCAGGGGAGAAACAAGGTTACATAAAGGTGGACCATAGAGATGGCCTTACCTAAGATTGGACGACACAAACTCAGTAGGAAGGGACAATTAATGCAAATGAAACTAGTAGTTTCTTGCATTGTGAGTTTCCATTTTTGTGCAATTGCCTCTTCTATAAAATGAGGACCATAATTTCTGACCTTTCTTCTCTCACAGGAGAATGTGTGCATGAGGGAAAATTAGATGCCAATGAATCTCTGTTAGATGTGCAACACAGAATGTTTTCAAATAAATTGTAAATGAATTGTGCTGGCTCTTCATTCACAAGCCATGAAGAGATGTGCACCAAAGCTCTTAAACTTACAGGAACATTTGCCACTGGTGTTGTAGAGTCATAGAGCTCCCTGACACCGCCAAAGCCAAGTATTCTTTAAAAAAATAAAGAAGACGAAGAAGAAGAGGAAGAGGAAGAGGAAGAGGAAGAAGAAGAAGAAGAAGAAGAAGAAGAAGAAGAAGAAGAAGAAGAAGAAGAAGAAGAAAGAAGAAGAAGGAGAGAAGGGAGGAGGAGGAGGAGGAAGGGAGGAGGAGGAGGAGGGGAAGGAGGAGGAGGAGGAGGAGGAGGAGAAAGAAGAGGAGGAGGAGGAGAAAAAGAATGTCTTCAAATAAATAACAGAGCAATTAAATATCAAAATTCTGGTGCTGATTTTCAACTGAGGGTTGCTATTTTCTTTATCATTATACTAGAGGCCCCGTGCATGAATTCGTTCCTGGGTGGCATCTGGCCCACCCACCCTGATTGGGGCCAATCAGTGGCGGGGCCAGCTGGGGGAGGGGCCATAGGCAGTTAGCCAGTTGGCCCTGCCCCCTGGACAAACTACCAGTTGAACTCCCAGTTGAGGAGACAATTTGCATATTAGCCTTTTATTACATAGGATTGAAGTTTTGAGAAATGATTAAAATAAAGAATTTGCCAAAGGATAATAGTATAATCAAAACCTGTTTTATGGCAGTACAAAGACCATTATGATATTGGCTTTACTACAAAAAGGAGGGAGGGAGGGAGGGAAGAAGGAAGGAAGGGAGAGAAAGAAAGAGGGACAGGGGATAGAGAGAGAAGAAAGAAAAAGAAAGTGTACAGAGAAAACTGAAGTCATTACATTAGTTTCGCCTATATCATTTTTCCCACCTATACCATTCTCCTCTCCAAGATCACGTCTTTACAAAAACTATTTACTAAATTACTGTTCTAACTTCTTTCTTCCTTTGGAGTTATAGCCAAACTTTTAGTCTCTGAAGCAAAAGCAAAAGGCATCGATAAATGTTTTAAAGCAAGACATAATCAACCGCCCACTTGACATACCATTTCCTGTTCTGACAGTGATGTCACCGAGAACAGCTGGTACCCAACTTTCAGATCAGAACAAGAGACTTTCACCCTGCAGAAGAGAGCTGCCAGCATGGCGTGCCGGGGCGTGCTGTGGGCATTCGTGGTCTCCACCTGCCTTGGTAAGGAACACGTATTTGCTTTTCCAAGTACCAAGGAGGATTGGAAAGTAGGAAAAAAAATTAAAAACACCGGGCACTTACCTCCACATTGATACCAGCTATTGGAAGCAAAATCATGATGGATTTTGCCTAAAGTTTGGATCAAGAGGAAAGGTGGGTGGGGATGGGAACCAGCTGTGAGTCTGCCTGCTTTATCTCTCTGGTGCCATGCCCAGTGCAGTCCTTTCTGTGCTCTTTCCCACAGGATCCAGCGTGGCCCAGAAGGTCACTCAGCCTCAACAACAAATGTCTGTGCAGGAGGCAGAGACTGCGACCCTGGCCTGCACATATGACACTAGTGAGAGTAATTATTATTTGTTCTGGTACAAACAACCGCCCAGCGGGGAGCTGATTTTCATTATCCGCCAAGAAGCTTTTAAGCAACAAAATGCAACGGAAAATCGCTTCTCTGTCAACTTCCAGAAAGCAACCAAAAACTTCAGCCTCAGGATCTCAGACTGCCAGCTGGAGGATGCTGCAGTGTATTTCTGTGCTCTCAGTGAGGCACAGTGAGATGAGTGACAGGGAGAGGCTTACAGAAACCTCTGACCTCAGTGCCTGTGTCAAGAAGTGGGGGAGTATTTGCTTAAAGGGAACATAGAAATCATTGTTCTTTTTTGGAATTAAAACTCCTTATATCTTAATATCAGAAACATAGAGATATGGATGTCTGCAAGCTGTAATCCTTAAAATTACAATAAAAATAATGGCATGTGCAGTGCCTTTCAATTTTACCAAGAGTGCTCATACGTATTATCACATGTAACCCTCATAGCTTTGTATGATACATGTGACAGATCAGACTTCCTAAGCATCTCCTTCATCCAGAAAATTTTTGTAATTATCCTGAGAGCATGTACCTCCAAGAATCTTAAACTTTTCCATTTTGTTACTTCAAGCTTTTATTTTCCATTTTTCTTTTATTTTCCCATCCCTGTCTAACACTGAATCTCCTCAGAACAAAGTACCCAATTTAGAATACAATAAGTGTGACAGTGGAGGCATAACTTGGGAGGGCATCCACTAGTCCATCCATGAACCTAAAAGATGACCTATGTCCATTGTACATAAGTGAGATGATCCAGAGGAAATGATGGAATGGTCTGTTAAAGGCTCAGCTAAGAAGCCGCTCAGGGGCAACATTAGTGGCTAGAATGCTATTCTTCAGAAGCAGTAATATTTATTAAACCAATGGCTGACATGTGGATACTTTTAGCATCCTAGCTAATATACACAAGTGTAGAAACTAGGAAATGGGTGTTGAATAGACTCTTCTATAACCCATTCCAGAATTTATTGTTCTCTTTCCCTCAACATTAAGTTCTGTTTGATTAGAGGTCTAGTTCCCAGAGGAAGAATGTTTCCACTAGAGGATTCCTAAATAAATTATCTTAACATGAGTCCTTGCTTCAGGGTTTATTTTGGGGGAAAAACAATAGAATACTATTCATCTGTAAAAAAAGGGGGAAATCTTCCCTTTTGTGATAGCATGGATGGATCTGGAGAATATTATGCTAAGTAAAATAAGACAGTCAGAGAAATATACAAATAGCATATGATTTCACTTATATATGCAATCTAATGAACAAAATAAACAAATAAACTAGAAACAGATTCATAGATATGGAAAACAAACTGACATCTGTTAGAGAAGAGAAGATTTGGGGAAGCTGGGTGAAAAACGAAAGAAAGAAAGAAAGAAAGAAAGAAAGAAAGAAAGAAAGAAAGAAAGAAAGAAAGAAAGAAGAAAGAAAGAAAGAAAGAAAGGAAGGAAGGAAGGAAGGAAGGAAGGAAGGAAGGAAGGAAGGAAGGAAGGAAGAAAGAAAGGAAGAAAGAAAGGAAGGGAATAACCCATAGACACAGACAATAGTATGGTGATTACCAGAGAGAAAAGGGGTGGGATGAGGTAGAAGAGGGAAAAGGAGGGATAAGACGTGATGGAATAAGTCTTGACTTGGAGTGGTGAACACCAAATACAATATATGGATGTTGTAGTATAGAATTGTACTCCTGAAACCTATATAATTTTATTAACCAATGTCACCACATAAGTTCATAAAAATTTGTAACAAATAAATAAACAATCAAGGTCTCTTCATTGCATGGAAATATGAATCAGAAACTCATATCAACAGATGACTTTCTGAACAGATTTCTAGATTGAACCAAGTTTTTTCTGTGTAGAGGAGTCAATTATAGAAATTTCCCCTGAAGAGGGCACTGCTTGTATTAGTTGACAGGAGCTGCAAAGGATCCTCAGGTTCAAGAAGAGAGCTCTGATATGCACCCCTATGTTCATAGCAGTGCAATTTACAATAGCTAAGACTTGGAAGCAGCACAAGTGCCCATCAGCAAATGAGTGGATTAAAAATAAGTTATTGTACATTTACACAATGGAATACTATGTGGAGGTAAAAAAGAAGAAACTCTTACCATTTACACCAGCATGGATGGACCTGGAGAGTGTTATGCTAAGCAAAATAAGCCAGTCAGAGAAAGATAAATATCACATGATCTCACTCATATGTGGAATCTAATGAACAAAATAAACTGATGAACAAAATAGATCCAGAGACACAGAACCATGGAACAGACTGATGAATGTCAAAAGGAAGGCGGGGCGGGGGGTGGGTGGTGGTGAGGGGAGGGGAGGAGGAGTGGTAGGGAAGAGTTTAAGCAGGAAACTTTTATACGTATATGTATAGTCCATGAACACAGATAATAGAGTGGTGAAGGCTTGGGACGAACAGGTGTGGGGAGAAGGGGGTCATTGGGAAAAACAACAACTAAAAAACAAAGGGGACATCTATAATACTTTCAACAATAAAGATAAATTTTAAAAAGAAAGAAGACAGCCCTGGTTGGGGGCGGGGGTGGGGGGTGGAGTGAATTGTGAATGTTGGGAGGGGAGGGATTGAGCAAAAAAGAGAAAGAACTGGGCATGGCCAATAGTGTGGTGATTGTAGGTCAGTAGGGAAGGTGGAAGACATCATAGAGGGAATAAATAAAATAAATTGTAATTTAACTTAATTTATTTTATCTTTTTAAAGAAACTGCTAATATATACAAAAGAACTGGAATAGTTCTGAAGAATCTAGGTCAGATTTCCAGACTCCGGAATCAAATCCTTTGTGGGTGTGGGAAGGCCAAGGCACAGAGGAACTTCTGGGAGCCAACATTTCTGATCTGGTAGCCAGATGTGTGATAGTAGAATTTATGTCATCAGGACTGAGAAGAGTCTGAGAACTAGTCTCCAGCTTTTTAGAACAGACTCAAAGGACAAATAAAAATTTTAATCCACCCTTTAAAAGTATCTTTTACAGAAAATGAACCATCAAATGAAGAAAGAGGAAAATCCTTCCTAACTGGCCATCCAAGAAGGAAATACTTTCATTATCAAGTATACTTATCTGAACAGTTTTTCAGGTCCATGGGTACAGGATAAAAAGGATGTGCCCAACTAAGAGGGAACTTCTTGACATCTGAAACAGCTTCCTCCATTGTGACTTTAATTGTTGATGTGCCTTAGTGTTTGCTTCTGTAGAAGTTCTCCCTTGAGAATATGAGAGTAGCCATATGGTGCTCACATATTTTCTTCTGGATTTTACTTTTTCTAGTCTAACCAGCTTACTTCTATGAGAAATCCTATGACAGTAGTTGCCAGATATTGTTGATATTTCAAATGAGCACATTGGAATTTATCAGACCGCCCAGATGAGGTACTGCTTCCCACCCACCCACCCCCCACCTTGTCTTCTCTCTTTCTTCACCCTTATTTTCTGCTTAGTATCTTGTAATCATACTTTGCTCACAACCTTCTACAGATTCTAAATGCCCCAACCCAAGAAACCATTTTTACTTAAAACAATCAAAACAAACAAATAAACACACACTCTCTCTCTCACACACACACACAAAACCACTATAATCTGGACATAATATTTATTATTTTTAAAAGAAAAGACAGTTTTCTACATACCCTCATGTTTGCCTACTTGAGAGTTTTTTCATATACAGCGTGTCCCCCCAAAAATGTATACACACTTCAACAGCTAAAGCTCAATTTTGAAAGTGAAATGTATTTAAGTAAACACTGCTTTTATAATTATTCAAAGTTTGTGTATACATTTTGGGGACACCCTATTGATAATATTATTTGATTCTCAGAATTCAGCAGCCTTATTAACTATCAGTGGGAACTAGGGATTATTTGGATGATAGTTATAAGATACTAAAGTTTGATTGGCTGGGCCTAGAAGGTCAGGAAATGATCTGAAACAGCAGGATGGACCCTCTGGCTTGGACTCCCCAACTCCATTACTGGCACAGTGTATGCAGGCCAGAGGGAGGAAATGTGTACTCCCGAGAGCCTCATTTGTGAACTTACAGCTGGACTGAAATGGAAAGAAAAGACAGGTGGGTCATCTGGAGTTACCTATAAAGACTGAAGAAGAGAGGGGGGAAATGATAAAGTAACAACGTTTTTACCAATGTCATGTGAAAATTAATGCAAATGAAACTAGTAGTGTTTTGCATTGTGAGTTTCCATTTTTGTGCAATTGCCTCTTCTACAAAATGAGGACCATAATTTCTGACCTTTCTTCTCTCACAGGAGAATGTGTGCATGAGGGAAAATTAGATGCCAATGAATCTCTGTTAGATGTGCAACACAGAATGTTCTCAAATAAATTGTAAATGAATTGTGCTGGCTCTTCAATCACAAGCCATGAAGAAATGTGCAACAAAGCTCTTACACTTACAGGAACATTTGCCACTGGTGTTGTAGAGTCATAGAGCTCCCTGACACCGCCAAAGCCAAGTATTCTTTAAAAAAATAAAGAAGAGGAAGAAGAAGAAGAAGAAGAAGAAGAAGAAGAAGAAGAAGAAGAAGAAGAAGAAGAAGAAGAAGAAGAAAAAGGTCTTCAAATAAATAACAGAGGAATTAAATATCAAAATTCTGGTTCTGATTTTCAACTGAGGTTTGCTATTTTCTTTATCATTATACTAGAGGCCCTATGCATGAATTCGTGCATGTGTGGGATCCCACCGGCCCACCCCAATTGGGCTGCAAGAAGTTGGCTGGCCAACTCCACGCCCTGGTTGACCTCCTGTTGAGGGAGCAATCTGCATATTAACATTTTATTATATAGCATTGAAGTTTTGAGAAATGATTAAAATAAAAATTGGCCAAAGGATAATAGTATAATCAAAACCTGTTTTATGAGAATGCAGAGAGCATTATGATATTGGCTTTACTACAAAAGGGAGGGAGGGAGGGAGGGAAGGGAGGCAGGAACAGGAGAAAGAGACAGAGATGAAATTAAAAGAAAGCTTACAGAGAAAACTGAAGTCATTACATTAGTTTCACCTATACCATTTTTCCCACCTATACCATTCTCCTCTCCAAGATCACGTCTTTACATGAACTATTTATGAAATTAGAGATTTAACATCTTTTTTCCTTTGGAGTTACAGCCAAACTTTTATTCTCTGAAGCAAAGACAAAAGGCATTGATAACTGTTTTTAAAGCAAGGCATAATCAACCACCCATCTCACCTACCATTTCCTGTTCTGACAGTGATGTCACCGAGTACAGCTGGTACTCAAGTTTCCGATCAGAACAAGAGCCTTTCACCCTGTAGAAGAGAGCTGCCAGCATGGCTTGCCGGGGCATGCTGTGGGCATTCGTGGTCTCCACCTGCCTTGGTAAGGAACACATATTTGCTATTCAAGTACCCAGTAGGATTGGAAAGTAGGAAAAAAGATTAAAAACACAGGGATCGTACCTCCTCATTGATACCAGCTATTGGAAGCAAAAGAGATGATGGATTTAACCTGAAGTTTAGATTAAGAGCAATGGTTCTCAACCTTCTGGCTCTATAAATACAGTTCCTCATGTTGTGACACAACCATAAAATTATTTTCGTTGCTACTTCATAACTGTAATGTGGATACTGTTATGAATTGTAATGTAAATATCTGATATGCAGGATGGTCTTAGGCAACCCCTGTGAAAGGGTCTTTCGACTGCCAAAAGGGTCGCGACCTCCAGGTTGAGAATGGCTGATTAAGAGGAGAGGTGGGTGGGGATGGGAACCAGCTGTGAGTCTGCCTGCTTTATCACACCGGTGTCATTCCCAGTGCAGTCCTTTCTGTGCTCTTTCCCACAGGATCCAGTGTGGCTCAGAAGGTCACTCAGCCTCAACCAGAAATGTCTGTGCAGGAGGCAGAGACTGCGACCCTGGCCTGCACATATGACACTAGTCGGAGTGATTATTATTTGTTCTGGTACAAACAACCTCCCAGCGGGGAAATGATTTTCATTATCCGCCAAGAAGCTTTTAAGCAACAAAATGCAACGGATAATCGCTTCTCTGTGAACTACCAGAAAGCAACCAAAAACTTCAGCCTCAGGATCTCAGACTGCCAGCTGGAGGATGCTGCAGTATATTTCTGTGCTCTCAGTGAGGCACAGTGAGATGAGTGACAGGGAGAGGCTTACAGAAACCTCTGACCTCAGTGCCTGTGTCAAGGAGTGGGGGAGTATTTGCTTAAAGGGAACATAGAAGTCATTGTCTTTTTTTGGTGATTAAAACTCCTTATATCTGAATATCAGAAACATAGAGAGATGGATGTCTGCAAGCTGTAATCCTTAAAATTACAATAAAAATAATGGCACGTGTAGTGCCCTCCAATTTTACCAAGAGTTCTCATGCATATTATCATGTGTAACCCTCATACCTTTGTATGATATATGTGACAGATCAGACTTCCTAAGCATTTCCTTCATTCAGAAAATTTTTGTAATTATCCTAAGCATTTCCTTCATTCAGAAAATTTTTGTAATTACCTCCAAGAATCTTAAACTTTTCTATTTTGTTACATCAAGCTTTTTTAAAATTTATTTTCAATTTTCTTTTATTTTCCCATCCCTGTCTAACACTGAATCTCCTCAGAACAAAGTACCCAATTTAGAATACAATAAGTGTGACAGTGGAGGCATAACTTGGGAGGGCATCCACTAGTCCATCCATGAACCTGAAAGATGAACTATGTCCATTGTACATAGGTGAGATGATCCAGAGGAAATGATGGAATGGTCTGTTAAAGGCTCAGCTAAGAAGCCACTCAGGCGCAACATTAGTGGCTAGAATGCTATTCTACAGAAGCAGTAATATTTATTAAACCAATGGCTGACATGTGGATACTTTTAGCATCCTAGCTAATATACACAAGTGTAGAAACTAGGAAATGGGTGTGGAATAGACTCTTCTCACGTCTCTTCTATAACCCATTCCAGAAATTATTGTTCTCTTTCCCTCAACATTAGGTTCTGTTGGATTAGAGGTCTAGTTCGCAGAGGAAGAATGTTTCCACCAGAGGATTCAGCAAGGGTCCCACCGAAACTAGTTATGACCATCATCTAGGTCCCTTTGAACTCCTTGTGCCAATGGTCCAGCAGACAAGGAAATGGGTTATTAGACTTGGGGAGGGGGTAGTGTTATTGACCCTGATTGTCATGAAGTACCAGGTTGTTGTTGCACAATAAGGGTAAGGAGGAATACATCTGGAATTTCAGTGTTTCATATTGGGCATTTCCACGTCCAATAAAAACAACATGTGGCGATTATTGATACAAGGCCTAAAAATGCGCAAAGTGATTCAGAACCCCACCAGGCAAGCAACATAGGGAGAAGATGACTATCAATTACAGCCTTGCTACCTGTTAAGGAAGTGGGGCCCAAAGCTCATGTCAAAGGTTCCGCTAAGAAATCGCTCAGGGCAACACTCTTAAGGGATTAAAATTCCATTCTCCAGAAGCAGTAATTAAATGTTCAAACTGAGTCTTCAAGGTTGTGGCTGGCTACAACTTATTTAAAACCATCCTGTCTTAAGTATTTTAAATAAATTGCACCCAGCCAAAACCTTGAAAACTCAGTAATGCAGTGACAAGCATGCATCTCAGTAGTGCAAAGAGCATGTGTGTCTTGATGCCACATTCAAATGTCTAGCTCTGATTTTATTAATAGCTGTGGTAGACAATTCTGTGGTTACTCAGACTCATTCAAACTGGTAACATCCAACATTAAGTATGCACTGTACAATTTTTACTTTCTGCCCCTAGGGCCTTCTCTGACTCTTCAAGAGCTCACTCAGCCCATGGGCAAGCACAGCCTGAAAGGACAGGGGAATTACCAGCCCTCCTGGCAAGCACCAACCAGTGATGAAACAGGACCAATACAAATAGCATATGATTTCACTTATATATGCAATCTAATGAATAAAATAAACAAACAAACTAGAAACAGATTCATTATTAAAGAAAACTGACTGCTGTTAGAGAAGAGAACATTTGGGGGAGCTGGGTGAAAAACATGAAGGGATTAAGCAAAAAAGGAAAGAAAAAAAAGAATAACTCATAGACACAAACAACAATATGGTGATTACCAGAGAGAAAAAGGGTGGGATGAGGTAGAAGAGGGAAAAGGAGGGATAAGAGGTGATGGAATAAGACTTGACTTGGAGTGGTGAACACAAAATGCAATATACGGATATTGTCCTATAGAATTGTACTCCTGAAACCTATATAATTTTATTAACCAATGTCACCACAATAAATTCATAAAAATTTGTAACTAATAAATAAATAAATAAATAAATAAATAAATAAATAAATAAATAATCAAGGTCTCTTCGTTGATTAGAAATAGGAATCAGAAACTCATATAAACAGATAACTTTCTGAACAGATTTCTAGATTAAACCAAGTTTTTTCTGTATAGAGTCAATTATGGAAATGTCCCCAGTAATTACTTATTTGGCCTGAAGAGGGCACTGCTTGTATTAGTTGACAGGAGCTGCAAAGGATCCTCAGGTTCAAGAAGTGAAATAAGCCAGTCAATGAAAGAAAAATACCACATGATCCCACTCATTTATGGACTATTAAGACCATTATAAACTGATGAACCAAAGTAGATACAGAGGCAGAGCAACATCGAACAGACTATCAAACTACAGCAGGAAGTCCAGGGAGGGTTGGCGGCCAGGAGTAGAGCTGGCGGGGGAGGGTGTAAGAGATCAACCCAAGGACTTGTGTGCAGGCATATGAGTATAAACAATGGACACAAGACACTGGGGTGTTGGGGAAGCCAGGGGAAGGTCAAAGGGAGAAAAAAAAGGAGACATATGTAATACTTTAAGCAATAATAATTAAAAAAAAAAAGAAGACAGTTCTGATATGCACCCCTATGTTCATAGCAGTGCAATTTACAATAGCTAAGACTTGGAAGCAGCACAAGTGCCCATCAGCAAATGAGTGGATTAAAAATAAGCTATTGTACACTTATACAATGGAATACTATGTGGAGGTAAAAAAGAAGAAACTCTTACCATTTACACCAGCATGGATGGACCTGGAGAGTGTTATGCTAAGCAAAATAAGCCAGTCAGAGAAAGATAAATATCACATGATCTCACTCATATGTGGAATCTAATGAACAAAATAAACTGATGAACAAAATAGATCCAGAGACATAGAACCATGGAACAGACTGATGAATGTCAACAGGAAGGGGGACAGGAGGAGTGGAAGGGGTTGGAAGGGAAGAGTTTAGGCAGGGAACTTATATGCATATGTGCATAGTCCATGGGCACAGACAATAGAGTGGTGAAGGCTTGTGATGGACAGGTGTGGGGAGAAGGGGGTCAATGGGAAAAATAAAAACTAAAAAACAAAGGGGACATCCATAATACTTTCAACAATAAAGATAAATTTTAAAAAAGAGGAAGACAACCCTGGTTTTTTGGGGGGGTGGGGGGCGGTGTTGGAGTGAGGTGGGACTGTTGGGAGGGGAGGGATTGAGCAAAAAAGAGAAAGAACTGGGCATGGCCAATAGTGTGGTGATTGTGGGGGCAGTAGGGCAGGTGGAAGACATCATAGAGGGAATAAATGGGAATGGAAAAAATAAAATAAATTTTAATTTAACTAAATTTATTTTATCTTTTCAAAGAAACTGCTAATACATACAAGAGAACTGGAACAGTTCTGAAGAATCTAGGTCAGATTTCCAGACTCCGGAATCAAATCCTTCGTGGGTGTGGGAAGGCCAAGGCACAGAGGAACTTCTGGGAGCCAACATTTCTGATCTGGTAGCCAGATGTGTGATAGTAGAATTTAAGTCATCAGGACTGAGAAGAGTCTGAGAACTAGTCTCTATTTTTTAGAACAGACTCAAAGGACAAATAAAAATTTTAATCCACACTTTAACAGTATCTTTTAAAGAAAATGAACCATCAAATGAAGAAAGAGGAAAAACCTTCCTAACTGGCCATCCAAGAAGGAAATACTTTCATTATCAAGTATACTTATCTGAACAGTGTTTCAGGTCCATGGGTACTGGATGAAAAGGATGTAGAATAAATCTGGTGCTTTCGTTTCCCTTTTCATTAAATAGGATGTGAAGTACAAGGGACAATAGCATCCTTCCACATTAGTCCCAGCTCCTCCACTCCCTGCACATTAAGCCTGCCCAGGCAAGAGACTCAGCCACCTACCAAAGGAAACCCATGTTCCCCAGAGAGCACCCAAATTCACTGGGCCCCACTCTATGCATGAGATCCCCACTCAGGAGTTAGTAAACAATGTCTACCACCTCTGACAAAAAAAAAATTGTACATGAATATAATGAATATAAATAAAACCTTTAAAAAAAGACTTTAGTGGTCTTTTTGTTCACTGTATTTTCAGAAAAGAACTCAGTCATAAGAACACTACACATGAGATGTCTGGGGTGATTAGGACTGGAACCCTCAGTGTTCTTTAGTCAAGATCTACCCAACTAAGAGGGAACTTCTTGACATCTGAAACAGCTTCCTCCATTTGTGACTTTAATTGTTGATGTGCCTTAGTTTTCCACTCTGTAAAAGTTCTCCCTTGAGAATTTGAGAGTAGACATGTGATGCTCACATATTTTTCTTACTTCTATGAGAAATCCTATGACAGTAGTTGCCAGATATTGTTGATATTTCAAATGAGCACATTGGAATTTATCAGACTGCCCAGATGAGGTACTGCTTCCCACCCACCCCTCCCCACCTTGTCTTCTCTCTTTCTTCACCCTTATTTTCTGCTTAGTATCTTGTAATCAGACTTTGCTCACAACTTTCTACAGACTTTCTAAATGGCCCAACCCAAGAAACCACTTTTATTTAAAACAAACAAGACAATCAAATAAGATACACACACACACACACACACACACACACACACACACACGAAAAAAAACTATCATCTGGACATAATATTTATTATTTTTTAAAGGAAAAGACAGTTTTCTACCCACCCTCATGTTTGCCTACTTGAGAGTTCTTTCATATACATACTTCAACAGCTAAAGCTCAATTTTGAAAGTGAAATGTATAGTAAACATTGCTTTTATAATTATTCAAAGTATGTTTATACATTTTGGGGGCCACTCTGTAGAAAATCTCATTTGATTCTCAGAATTCAGCAACCTGATTAACTATCTGTGGGAACTAGGCACTGATTGAATGATGGATATAAGACAATAAAGTTTGATTGGCTGGGCCCAGGGGGTCAGGAAATGATCTAAAACAGCAGGATGGACCCTCTGGCTTGGACTCCCCGACTGCATTACAGGCACAGTGCATGCAGGCCAGAGGGAGGAAATGTGTACTCCCGAGAGCCTCATTTGTGAACTTACAGCTTCAGCTGGACTGAAATGGAAAGAAAAGACAGGTGGGTCATCTGGAGTTACCTATAAAGACTGAAGAAGAGAGGGGGGAAATGATAAAGTAACAACGTTTTTACCAATGTCATGTGATTCTTACACACACACAAAATGGTAGGCATGGAAGAACTTTAATTACGTGGCAAATAAGAGAAAGAATGTGCCATCTACAGCAACTCACCAAGGTGTACTCCAAGAAGTCCTCTGGAGTTCTGTGGTTAGTGGCAAAATGCCCACTGTTCACCACATTCTCCAAATGGAAGTAATAAACAGGTTGGGAAAGTTAATGCCACCACTCTCTACATAAAAAATCAGCTTTTAATTTAGTCTTTTCATCTCTTATGCAAGGGAAAAACAAGGTTACATAAACGTGGACCATAGAAATGGCCTTACCTAAGATTGGATGACACAAACTCAGTAGGAAGAGAAAATTAATGCAAATTAAACTAGTAGTTAAGAAGAAGAAGAAGAAGAAGAAGAAGAAGAAGAAGAAGAAGAAGAAGAAGAAGAAGAAGAAGAAGAAGAAGAAGATCTTCAAATAAATAACAGAGCAATTAAATATCAAAATTCTGGTTCTGATTTTCTCTAGACTGAGTGTTGCTGTTTTTTTATCATAATATAGAGGCCCCATGCATGAATTCGTTCGTGGGTGGAGTCTGGCCCACCTACCTGACCGGGGCCAATCAGTGAAAGGGCCAGCCAGGGGAAGGGCTGTTGGGCAGCTGGCCAGCTGCCACCCCCACCTCCCCGGTCGAACTCCTAGTTGAACTCCAGGTTGAGGGGACAATTTGCATATTAGCCTTTTATTATATAGAATTGAAGTTTTGAGAAATGATTAAAATAAAGAATTGGGCAAAGGGAGGGAGGGAGGGAGGGAAGGAGGGAGGGAGAGAGGGAGGAATAGGAGAGAGAGAGAGAGAGAGAGAGAGAGAGAGAGAGAGAGAGAGAGAGAAGAAAGAAAAAGAAAGCATACAGAGAAAACTGAAGTCTTTACATTAGTTTCGCCTATAGCATTTTTCCCACCTATACCATTCTCCTCTCCAAGATCACGTCTTTACAAAAACTATTTACTAAATTACTGTTCTAACTTCTTTTTTCCTTTGGAGTTACAGCCAAACTTTTATTCTCTGAAGCAAAAGACAAAAGGCATTGGTAAACATTTTAAAGCAAGACATGATCAACGGCCCATCTCACCTACCATTTCCTGTTCTGACAGTGATGTCACCTAGTACAGCTGGTACCCAAGTTTCAGATCAGAACAAGACACTCACCCTGTAGAAGAGAGCTGCCAGCATGGCTTGCCGGGGTGTGCTGTGGGCATTCGTGGTCTCTACCTGCCTTGGTAAGGAACACATATTTGCTATTCAAGTACCCAGTAGGATTGGAAAATAGGAAAAAAGATTAAAAACACAGGGATCTTACCCCCTCATTGATACCAGCTATTGGAAGCGAATAAGATGATGGATTTTGCCTGAACTTTGGATCAAGAGGAAAGGTGGGTGGGGATGGGAACCAGCTGTGAGTCTGCCTGCTTTATCTCTCTGGTGTCATTCCCAGTGCAGTCCTTTCTGTGCTCTTTCCCACAGGATCCAGCGTGGCCCAGAAGGTCACTCAGCCTCAACAACAAATGTCTGTGCAGGAGGCAGAGACTGCGACCCTGGCCTGCACATATGACACTAGTTGGACTGATTATTATTTGTTCTGGTACAAACAACCTCCCAGCGGGGAAATGATTTTCATTATCCGCCAAGAAGCTTTTAAGCAACAAAATGCAACAGATAATCGTTTCTCTGTCAACTTCCAGAAAGCAACCAAAAACTTCAGCCTCAGGATCTCAGACTGCCAGCTGGAGGATGCTGCAGTGTATTTCTGTGCTCTCAGTGAGGCACAGTGAGATGAGTGACAGGGAGAGGCTTACAGAAACCTCAGACCTCAGTGCCTGTGTCAGGGGTTGGGGAGGGGAGGTTAGAGTAACAGGAATATAGATAGAAAATCATTGACTTCTCTGTTGAAAAGAAATACTAATCTATCTGACTATGGGAAACACAGAAAGGACATCTATAAGCTATAGTCCTCAAGATAATAATAAAAATAGTGAATGTAAGCAATGATGTATAATTTTGCAAAGGACATTCACATGTGTTTATTTCATTTAACCCTCACAACTCTGTGTGGTGCATAGGACAGGTCAGTTCATTGGTGTCACTGCTGAACAGTGACTCTCAGAGTTTGGACTAAAGCTATATTCTAGAATCATGTCTTTATCTTTCACTCTAATTATTATCTTTCTGCATGTTTCACAATCACAATAAAGTCACCATATCCAAAATTGAAATTGCTATCTTCCCCACAATCTTATTTTTTCTTTATTTGTCCCTCTTCAGCCTCACTCAGGATTCAGGAGCACAATAAAATTCAACTGTTGCTGAGTTTTGAGAACTTCCCCACTCTCTACCACCCAACCTAGGTTATCTGATTTTTTAGTAGACATCTTATCTCTTTCTAATTGTAAACAATGTGAAAATATCATATCTGTCACACTGTCTCCCAATTGATCTATCAGTCATTTTTCCTGACTTTAATTTCGCCCACTAGATCTTAAATTTTCTTAATGCACCATTTGTTTGACCTAAGAAGATGAGGAAAAATAAAGAACAACTGTCAAATAGTATTTTGTGTGCTGCTAGGACTCATCTCCAAAACAGTTAACTTCTGGTAATGCTAAAATTGCTTCTGATTGAAGCAACCATTTAAATGAACCAGGTCTAAAGATGGGGCCAAACAGCTGCCATCACCAGAGTCACCACCTCGAATCCTCTGAGAAATGGGAAGGGATGTCTGGCCCTGGAGAGGAACCCACCTTGCTTATGTTAAGGGGGTGGGGGGAAAATTTAAAGGGGAAAATAATACCAACATTTCTTTTTATGTCCACAATCCCCACCACCACCACCAAATACATAGTTTTTACTGTTAGGACCCCATGTGGAGCATTTAATTCCACCTGTCCACATTGAGTGAGTGGTACAGAGTTGGATAAGATACTCCATGGCTGAAATAGTTGTCTGATGAGTGGTTTCCAGATCTGAGGTTGGAGATATGTTTAGCCTGAGTGGTGGAAGTTACTGATGTTGGGAAAGACCCAGGGAAACCAAAGGCAGATTACTAAATAATGACAGAAAAATAAGCTTTCACAGAAGTACCTTGTCATCTTGTCATCCCTCAATTATTAGTATTGGCACAGGGGATAGAGCTGGTGACATACAAAGGACCTTTTGGATTTCCTGTACTTCTCCACATCTTCTTTGAGAGTTTCTCTACTTCTGTCATAGCCCATGCCCTCATAACTTTGGGCCATCTTCTTAGTCCCCTTGAACAACTTGAAGCCATCTGGAACACTCCCCTTTAGTTTCACATGCTGCAGAACAAGGGCAAGGTATACCTCCACAGTTCCCCAAATCCCATGCACTCCCACCACTCATTTGAAACACACCCCTTCGGACCTAGACTCCTAGAACACCATACCCTAGCCCAGGCTCAGTACCCCAGCTCTTGCTCCCCTGGAAAAGGGGATTAGAAACCAAACTCAGTGAAAGTATCACCTCTCACACAAGTCAGATAACTCTGGGCCATTCATGTTTTAGCCTCTCGTTTACCCTCCAGGTTCTATTGGTCACCAAGACTTACAGATTCAGACCAGAGATCAAATTTCATGCCAAAGCTTGTTTCTTCTTCTCATTCTTACTTTTAGTGCCTTCCTATAGCTCCTTTAATTTAAATTAATAAAGAATCATCCATCTAGTCTCTCTGTCCTCAGTTTTGACCCATTTCAAACATTGCTTTCCACAGCCACCTAAGTGACCATCTTACAATAGGAATCAGATTGTGTCCATTCCCCATTCAATAAAGACCCATTTTCCCACAGAAGGAACCTGTGATTATTCAGAATGTAAGTCCTCTCAAAGCAAAGACCACTCAAAGGTTACAAACTTGTAGTTATGAGATGAATAAGTTCTGGGGGTCTAATGTACAGAATGGTGGTGATAGTTAATTAGAGGCCTGGTGAACGAAATGAAATTCATGCATGGCGGGGGTGCCCACAGCCTGGCCAGCACCCTCTTGCAATCCAGGACCCCTCCGGGGATGTCAGACTGCCAGTTTAGGCCATGGGATCAGGACTAAACTGGCAGTCGGACATCCCTCTCACAATCCGGGACTGCTGGCTCCTAACCACTCACCTGCCTGCCTGATCGCCCCTAACTGCCTCTGCCTGCCTGTCTCATTGCCCCTAACAATTCACCTGCTTGCCTGATGGCCCCTAACCACCTCTGCCTGCCTGCCTGATGGCCCCTAACCACTCGCCTGCCTGCCTGGTCGCCCTAACCACTCGTCTGCCTGCCTGATTGCCCCTAACCACTCGCCTGCCTGTCTGATCGCCCCTAACCGCCTCTGCTTTGACCCCCACTGCGGCTTTGTCTGGAAGAACATTCATAATGACATCCAGAAGGTCGTCCAGTCTAATTAGCATATTACACTTTTATTATTATAGATAATACTGTATTATATACTTGAAAGTTGCTAAGAAAATACATCTCAAATATTCTCACTACAAATAAGAAAGGATACTTATATGAAGTGATAGAGGTGCTAACATTTTGGTGGTCATCATTCTGAAATATATAAATGTATCAAGTCAACGTGTTCTACCCTTAAACTTACACAATATTATATGTCACTTATATCTCAATAAAGCTGGTGCAAGCAAAGACCACTGCTCTACCCCAGCACCTACCATGCCCGACAAGGTAAATGATCAAGAGCTACCGATTGGGATTAATTAGTGCTCATTTGCTGCCACACTCCCATTGCCCTCCCTCTGTTTGCTTCCATCATCTCAGCGCATGAAATTGTTTCCTGCCTCTCTGCCTTTGTGGACACAGTTCCCTTAGCATGGAATGCCCTTATCCACTCATCCGCTTCACTGTTGTTCAAGTTGTACTCAAGTTTCTGTTCTGCTCTGAATCCCTGTCCTGACCCTCTTGCCCAGGTAGAAATGACCACTTTCTCTTTTTTAACTTTAACGAAAACTCAAAGCATATTCTTAATATAGCAAACCTAACACTTTATGGAATTTCTTGTATGTATTTAATGTGTATTTCTGTACCTGTATTTTTCACTGTATCCCCACTAAAACGCAAGCTGTCATCATCAAGGACTAAGTTTTATTCACTTATTGAATTGCTATTGATCAACAGTGCCTATAACATTCCTTAATTCACAGCTATGAATTTTTTAAGTTTTTTGAATAAAAATTAGTTGGTGACATTTTCCTCATTAAACATGATAAAATAAAAATTGATAACTTTTTTAAGTTGCCATACCTACAGCTATATTAAGTAGGAATTCTGGACAAACTCAGAGGAAAAAGAGACTATAAGGTGAAAAGATAATTAATAGTAATGACAATATTATATTGGTAATAATAATAATAGTAGCAGTAGCTCATATAGTATTGAGTATGTAGAGGTCCTCCACATTTTGATAGGTGCATGGCATGCAATTTCATTTAGTAGTGTCAAGAAAACTAAGCTGTAGGTACTACTGACACTTATCTCATTTTATATGAAGAACTTAAAGCTCAAAGAGGTTAACTTGCCTAGGTTCACACATTGTATGAATGACTCATTGATCAATGGACATTTTTCTCCATTAAAGAGTGGCAAAATGCTACAGACACTCAGTTCCATTAATTTGTTAGATATATAGATAGATTATGAAAAAAAAAGAGACATGCATGCAAATAATACTGTACTGAGCATACACCTGCTGTCACTTTTTCTAGGGTAGTAATTACATACTACCTAATTTCATTTATCTTTGTTAATGAAGTTTAAAGTAAGGTTAACACTGTTACCACATAGGAAATTTTTGCCTTTTTAACATTAATTTATAATTGTTTGGTTTGTGAATATTTAATATTTTAAACTTCTCCAATGCATTTTTCAAAATAACACTTCAAATTTAAAAATACAGTTTTTAGCAGAAGTGCAACTAAATGTTCCAAGTGTTACGCTGTGTAACAGGAGTTTAAAAGAGTTTCCTAACCTTTCCAAATTATCACAAGAAAATTATTTTGAGGTAAACTTCTTAAACATTATTTTTTATGTGGCTAGGTATTGCTACGAATGCTCTTTTCCAATTTTTTTTCTCCAGCAAAAATGAATATATTCTGAATACTTTCCCACATAAATGAATAATTGTCTATAGCATGAGTTCCCAGAACTAAAAGTTTACATCTTTGGAATATACATTGGCTTATTCAATCAATATTTTTTTTGCAGGTGAGCATGATAAGTATATTGTTACCGAACTGGGATTATTATAAGTAAAACTGAGAAAGAAAAAATGCTTTTACATAAATCTGTATGCAAGTAAGAGAGAGCCCAGATCAAAGTAACTAAAGCAAATTTTATATATATATATCTTTAAAAAATTGAAATAAAAACAGATTACTTTTTTAGAAAGGGCTGGATGGATCCAAATGCTTAAATAAAGTCACTAATAGCATGTCTATCAATGGTCCTCCTTTACCCTATTTTGGCTTCATTCTGAAGCATACTCTGGCCAATTCGAGGACAAACACACCACCGGGAGCCTCAGGCTTATATCCTGCTGTTTTAGTTTCCTATAGCTGCTGTCACAAAGAACACAAATTTAGCAGCTTACACAATACTTATGTATCATTTTGTCTTCTGGAGGTCAGAAGTCTCACTGAACTAAAATCAAGGTGTTGGCAAGGCTTCGTTCCTTCTGGAAGCTCTAAAGGAGGCCAACCGAATGTCCTGCTCTTTTCTAACTTCTGAGGCTGCTGCACTCATCAGCTCATGGCACTCTTCCACCTTCAAAACCAGCAATCCCATCACTCTAACCTTTGCTACCATTGTCACATCTTCTTCTCTGACTCTCTTGACCCTTCTGCTTCCCTCTCACAAGGACCCTTTTGATTACATTGGGCTCACCAGATATTCCAGCATAACCTCCCCATCTCGATATCCTCCATTTAAACAGATCTGCAAGATCCCTTTGCCCTGTAGGGTAACATATTAGCAGGTTCTGGGATTAGGGCGTAGGCCTCTTTGAGGGACCAGCATTCTGCCTATTATACCTGCCAATTTAACAACTCCAACAGAAGAAACAGGCTTCTTTCCCCATGGTTCCAGAAAACATCCTGAGGCTCACTTTGCTTGGTCTGACTTGTTCAGGTCTGGGGTTTGGGAAAAAGTGGTTACTTAAGGCAAAACCATGATGTTATTAGAAGAGGAATGAATAAATGCATATAGGAAAAAAACAGATGATCCCAATATTATTAATTTCCTTTCAAACTCCTTTTGCCATCAAAAGTAGTGATAAATCCACATATTAATTCCCTGTGGATATTTTGCTTCTTACTAATATGCTTTGCTAACATATATATCCTGCTTTGGTTGTTAATAAAACTGGCAGCATGGAGCTTTAATGCACTCTCTCTCTTAAGCTCTTTGTCTCACTTCCCTGGCAGCCTTATCCTCTCTACACCAGGAATCAGCACTTTTCGTTGACTACAGCAACAGAAGTTTAAATCTCTTTTGACAGAAGAAAACAATTTCAGCTTAATGGGGAGGCTGATAACCTCCTTCACAGCTTCTCGGAATTATACTGTTTGATAGTTTCTTGCATAGAACATCTGCAAATTCAGAAAGGTGAGTGCTATCAGATCTAGAAGTCTCTTGTTCTATCTTTCTTCATTTAGATTCAAATTAAAAACAAAAAAACATCTGAGAAGCTACATGAATTTCAATGATGGATATTTTCCACCAGTCTGTAGAAGATACAAATTTAAAGAATGATTACAGGATTGAATATAAACACACATTGACAGTAATTCAGCATTGTCATGAAAGCATGTTCATGTTCATAAACTAACCAGTGTATTATATTAATGGCAGTCAGAATTTGGAAAACGATAAAACCTTCACACATTTTAAGATGACTTCTAAAATATTTTATAATTACTTTAAATATTTAAATAGCTGTAAAAGTCTATAAATTCCACTGTATTATAAATATTGACATTTTCAAATAAAAGTCATGTAATAGCTGTTAAATATATGCAATGAAATCTTAATATCAAAGTGATTTGATACCCACCAACATCCTATTAACAATGGAAGACTTTATATTGCTTCTTTCTTTCCTTAAAATCACATTTCGATTCAACTTCTCCTACAGAATTTAACATAATATATTTTTTCTTTTAAAATATTTTATTTTTATTTATTTATCCTCACCCAAGAATATTTTTAAATTGATTTTTAGAGAAAGAGGAAGGAGGAGAAGAAGGAGGAGGAGAGGAAGAAGATTTTTAAGGTTTTTAACATAAAAGGCAAACATTTTTTGGAAATTAATTTCTTAGTAATATGACCAGGGTCAAATCTATAATGCTTTCATAAAAGGAGGCTTTCCTGGCACCAATAAAAAAGATACTCTTTTTCCCAATACCTGAGAGGTTTTTAAACCTCTGCTACAAAAAAAATAATTCCTTCTTCTACAAAGTTGGAGAACAGCTGTGAAATGAGAGATAGGAATTGAGAACCACAGTCAAGCTCCAAGGCAGATAATTTTTAGGGAAGAATACATAGAGAAGTTGAGGACCTATAAATTTATTCCCTTAAGTCACTCTTAAAGATGAAGAAAGTCTGTCCAAGGTAGCATTAAGTTCTGTCTTACTGGAAATGACCTCACTAACTTATCCTGATATCCTGGGTACAAAAGCTCATATTGACTCATGTAGGGCATGCCAGGAGTACACATCATTAAATAATTTTTTAAAATGACTTCTTCTAAAAATTATCCAGGATTTTTCTACCTTCCTAGCCACCTCTATTTTCTTGTTTCTTTGGAGGCTATACCTCCTCTACCAATTTCTTGAGTTCTGGGGTCTCTAATTCCTCTTTTATGCTACACAGATTCTAGGCTATCTCATCAACTCCTAAACTTCAAACACCATTTAACTTTTTAACTTTTCTACAGTGACAAATTTTGTACCTCTAGTCAAGACCCTTCTTAGCTCAGAACCACCTGGATGCTTCAACCTTAATATGCCCAAAACTGAGCTCATGGTCTCACTACTCTATGGTTCTTCCAGGGAAGGAAGCCATCATCCCATCCAAGGAATCTTCCTCATTGTAGCCAGAGTTATCATTCAAAAATGCAAATGTGATAATCTTACTCTTTTGCCAAAGTACAAAATACAAAATCATTACCAAGGCTAATAAAGCCTTCCTTACTCTGGCTTACTTCTCTGGCCTCATCTCCCATATCTCACCTTCACTCATAATTTCTCCGGTTTGCCCTTCGAGGTCCTCTCTCCATCCTTCAGCACCCTGCTCTGTGCCCCAGAATGTACCAATTGGGAATGTACCAATGAACTCTCTTGCCTTTTGGTTATTAGTTGGTTTTGGCCCAAGGGGAGCACCTGCAGACATCAGAGGGAAGGAGGAGCTCAGTCAAAGAATATATTTTCCCCTAGCTTCCTCCCTGTGAGATTAACATAGGCTGACATTGACCCTCTATCACATGGTCAGCTCTTTAAGACAGACTCTCCAAGTAGTCTCTCTACCTCCAGTAATCACTCTCTCCCTCCTCTTTTAGGCCTGGAGTGATGCTATTCCCAGAGTACAGCACTATTCCTTATTTGTTCCCCACACCTTGTTTATACTTTATAATTAGTGCCCTATTTAACTTTCCTCAAATTTTCCATTTTTTTGTGTACATAAGTTTCCTGCTAGAACCCTGAATGATACTGTCTGCTTTTAGATCCATAAGTGTCAGTTTTTATTAAAATGTTACTTCTTCAGGGAGGTCTTTTCTAGCCCCCTATATTTAGGTATTACTCCTTGCTAAGCTTCCTACAGTACCCTGTATTTCTCCTGTCTCAACATCCTCTGCACTCAGTGATGATCATTGAATGAGTGTTGATGTTGCCTTCCCTAAGAGGCTGCACATTCCACAACATCAGAGATTGAGTCTGTCTTACTCATTGCCGTAAGACTGACTCAGAGTTCAACCTGAGATCTGAAACATAACTGACTCTCAATAGTTATTTTTTTAAAAATTCATAATGAATGCATGAATGAGTCAACTATTATTCAAAAAATATTGCATGCAAAAATATAAAGCACAATTTGTTGAAAATGCAAGAATAATTTGACAATATGTTAATTATGGGATAGCTTAATATCTATTTCACAAAGAGAGAAAGAAAAAGAGGGAGATGAAAAATAGCCTATATACAGCTATGGAACATTTACCAAGACATGAGCATGTATTATGACTCAAAGGAACAATTAGAAAGATTCATAAAAGCCACATTCTCTGAACATAATGCAATAAAGCTAAAAATTAATAATTAAAAGATAGCTAGTAAATGAATGACAAGGAAATTAACCACTAAGTAATTTCCAGGTCGGAGAACTAAAAGTTAAAACTCCAAGCCATTAAAAATTAACACTAATGACAGCAGTACATATAAAAATCTATACATTTATTAAAATCAACATTCATAAAAAAGTAAAACCTTTAATACATTTATTAATGAAGTAGAGTATAATAAAGAAGACAAATCAAGAAATTTTTAAAGTTAAGCAAAATAAATGAAAGAAGAGAAAAGTCTAAAAGTAGAAATTAATTTAAAAATAAAACAAAAATTAGACTTTATAAATAGATCCAAAAGTTCTATAAAATCTGTGAAACAAAGAGAAAACACAAATACACATACACATTAAGAATGAAAATGGTGATATAATCCCATCTAAGGAAGATATTTGTAAAATCATCAGTTAATACTTTGTATAAAGAGATCTTGATGAAATTAATGATTTTTAGAAATATGTAACCTTTACATTTGAACTTTTAAAGTTTCTAAAAATTTATATTATTTTATCATTCCAAAACTGCATCAAATCATAAGGAAAAAGTTTCCTGAATTCTGCCTCTCCCACCTTCTCCACTTACTCAGCACACAGTTACTACACATATACCAAGTACTTTATCTCAACTCTCCTATGTTCCATCTTAAAAACCAAGTTCCATTCCATTGTTTGGGCTGAATTGTGTCCCCTCAAAATTCATATGTTGAGGCCTTAATTTCCAACACCTCAGAAGGCGACTGCATTTGAATATAGGGCTTTTAAATGAAAATGAGGCCATTGGGTGGGTGGGCCCTAATCCAATCAGACCAGTGTCCTTATAAAAAGAGAAGATTAGGACACAGAGAGACTCCAGAGGTGCTCAAGCACAAAGAAAAGACCATGCAAGGACACGATGAGAAGGCTGCCACCTGCAAGCCAAGGAAAGAGGCTCGGATAGAAATCACACCTTCTGATACCTTGATCTTGGACTTCTGGCCTCCAGAACTGCGAGAAATAAATTGCCGTTGTTTTAGCTACCCAGTCTGTGTTATGGAAGCCCTACTTTATTTTTAACAAACAAATGCACCTATCTTATGTCTATCATATGCTACATACTGGGAAATCAAGACTGCTAGGAGAAAGTCCCTGTTTTTAGGTAATTCACAGTCTAGAGCAGTGGTTCTCAACCTTCCTAATGCTGTGACCCTTTAATACAGTTCCTCATGTTGTGGTGACCCCCAACCATAAAATTATTTCTGTGGCTACTTCATAACTGTAATTTTGCTACTGTTACGAATCGTAATGTAAATATCTGATATGCAGGATGTATTTAGGCGACCCCTGTGAAAGGGTTGTTCAACCCCCAAAGGGGTCACGACCCACAGGTTGAGAACCGTTGGTCTAGAGGGATGAATATATGTGTACACTGATGATAATACTGTGTGGCACATATGATAACGCATAATAATATCTGTCATACATTGAATTTCTGCTCTGTGTCAAGCACTTTCCATTTATCTAAAATTCTGTTCTTTGTCTCCAGCTCTCACTTGGCCATTTTCACTTAATGCATCACTATCATTTCAATTTCAAAAACTTTCCTATTCAGGTTCCTTTCTATACTTTCCAGTTTCTGTAAATAGCACTATATTCTTCCTTTATTCAGGCTTGAAACATTAGAGCTTATAGTCAGGCACCAATTCTTGTCAGATTTTTTTTTTCTTTTAAGTGCTCTCAGATTCATCTTTTATTTAGCATTCCCATGACCAATACCTTATTTAAGACTTTTGATTCCTCTCAATTCCTCTTGCAAGTTGAAAGGCATGTTCTCCTTGCTCTCCGTTATTGAATTTTTCTTTCTTGACCTTCTCCCCTGACCCACCAAATCCCATTCTCATCCTCTCTCTCTCCCTCCTGAATTTATATAGAGCCTATAACCCCCCCAAAAAAGATGCATCTCTTTTATTTCATTGTTAACTTTTGCTCTATAGATGTTATTTTAATCTTCCTAACTAACTTATAACTCCATTAAAACCAAGACTTAATCTTGTGAAATTATTTAATATTCACACCCCATCATTCATTACATCACTTGATACTTGGTGTGTGGTTGGTATTTTTTTACTATAATGTATTTTACTTCTTCTATTATCTTATTTTTTTCCCCTCAAGTGTTGTCAAGGAGAAAAATCAGCTTTGGGTCATTCTATTAGTTATGGAGAGTTCATGCAGGAAAAGGAATTTCAGAGGGAACTTGCTTGAGACAATAGGAATTTTTAAAGATTGAGAAGTTATATGAATAAAGTTGTCACACATTTGCTGCAGTGAGTGTAATGGCTGAAATATTACTGCCCCCAAATCTTAAATAGAAGCCTGTTAACACCCACACAGAAAAACCCAGGACTAGGCCAATGCCCAGTAGTTAGTTGTGCTGAATCCCACTCCATTCTGTACCAGCTTCGTGATCTTGTTTATTATTTAATCCCTATAAGCCCCAGTTTCCTCTTCTGTAAAATATAGATGTTCTGATAATTAATGGGATTATTCAGTCATTTAGCACAGTGCTTGGCCTATAAAGCAGCTCCATACATATTAGGTATTGTTATCATATTTTGTTTCTGTTTTTTCTATAACTTTTTGAGAGGTAAGTGAGGAACTGAAGAAGCTATAATGCTGTCCTCCAAGAATTAACATGGTACAGAAAAAATACACTGCTTGTGGGAAGGAAAGATGGTTCATAAATATACCCAGTTCATCAGAAGTAGCTACTCGTGTTTGGGGGAGTCCTAAAGAAATACAAACCTTCTTAACCTCCCAATTTTCCACCACTAATAGTTCACACACTGAGACAGCAATACTGTGCTGGGCACCTTCCATTTTGTCCACTCAAAACAGCAACTCCCTCCTTGTAAAATATAAACTCTAACCATGTGGTCCAAATGCAGGGGCTGCCATCTTACTTATGTAGCCAACTTAGACCTCCTGACTGAACCAGGGGTAGGTGCCTGACCCAGCTGAGCAGATCATATCACGTACACCCTGCTGCAGTCACAAATTGACCCCCTGGAGGAAACCCTGTCTCACACCAACATAAGCAAAGCCTGAGCTCAGAATCCTTAAATTTGGAATGGGAAAGAGGGGTCCTTGTCCTTCTTTAGTTGCTGCACTGTGAAATAATCTCCAGAAAATGTTTGCAATCGTGTCTCCTGCTTTGTGGTGTCAATAAATGAAACTGATATACAGAGAGAAGTGGAATGAAAGAAGAGTCCTTACAGAGTTCAGTTCCCTGGCACTCTGGATACCAGACGCCCATGTGCACTTCTGCACTTGCCAAGATCATAGGAGCCAATGCATTTCTCTTGTTGCCTTATGTGAATTACATTTTTGTCACTTGACACATGTCCTGACAAAATCAATGAGATTTGAAAAATTAATTTGCTAAGAAATTTTTAGAAGCACCTTGCTGGTTTACAAAAAGAAATTCTACTTGTGTACACAATTTTATGGATTACTTTCTCAGTAATTCCTCTAAATTACCTGAAGGGGGCACAGTTTCCATTCACAAGAAAAGAAAAAAAAAAAAAACCTTCTGAACAAAGAATTAAAAAAACAACAAAAGAGAGGAACTGAATAAATTGCCTGAAGTGATTCTAATTGGTTAGAGCAATCTATTAAACCCACACTTCTACAAAGAAAGAAAAAACTACCCTATTTTAAGACCCCTGGCTAGCTTTCAAGGCACCTAAATCTGAGTCTTCAGTGAATTGAACAGAAAGAAGAAAAAAAATAAAGAAGCTATTAGCAGCGATTCTGTGGTTTCAGCTAGACTGTGAGTTGAAGGTTTATTGGAAAGGAATCCAAAAGGATAAAGAAATTGCCCTACAATGTTCAAAGGTTGAGACAAGGTTCAGTGAGACCAATCTGAGGTTCCCTGTGGAGGAACCGAATTATAAGGATAATCAGAACCCCTTCTGAAATGTTCTTTATGGACAGGGTAAGGAGAGAGGTGAAAGTGGAGCAAAGCCCTGCATCCTCGAGCACCACACACTCTGTGCTGCAATCATTCAAGCACTTCAGACAGACTGCATGTTACAAACAGGATTTGAGGAAAAGCCTGGGATTTCTGCTTCTACTGGTCTCAAGTGGAATAGTGAAGAAGGAGGGACAATTACAGCCTCTCTTTATACCAAAGCCCATCACAGCCTCGTGCATATCACAGCCTCCCAACAAGGCCTCTCTGCCACCCACTTCAGTGCAGAGCAGGCACGGTGATCTCCACTGGCTTTGGGTCTCTACCCAGACCTGCAGCTGCAGCTCCCAGCCACCCCTGCTGTGGGGACTACAGCCGTGAGCTTATTTACTGTCTCTGTGTCTCTTCCTGAAAGGAAAATTCTGAAATGAATGAGAAAACATGGGGTATTTTTAACTTTTATTTTCTTTACTGTAGACATTTTCTTTTTCTTTTTCTAAAACATATTTTATTGATTTTTTACAGAGAGGAAGGGAGAAGGAAAGGGATACAGAGTTAGAAACATCCATGAGAGAGAAACATCGATCCAGCTGCCTCTTGCACGCCCCCTACTGGGGATGTGCCCACAACCCAGGTGCATGCCCTTGACTGGAATCGAATCTGGGACCCTTCAGTCCGCAGGCCCACGCTCTATCCGCTGAGCCAAACCGGTTAGGGCTGTAGACATTTTCTTAAAAGAAAAACAGATTCTGGGGGGAGGAGGGGATCTTACACACGTCTTTCCTGAGAATATGTGCTCTCATTCTTTACTGCCTCATAGTCAAAACCCGTTAGTCTTCCACTACAGAACGATTTTACATTTAGTGCAACTGTCACAAATAATTCGAATGAAATATGGAACCATTATTTGTTTTGTATATAAATATCACATTTACCAATGGAGGGTAAAAAGAATAAATGCTTTATAAAGAATATTCTGAGAGGCTCCTTATCAACCAAGTTTTTCCTGCAAAAAAATATTGATTACAGAAGTCAGGTAATATTCATCTTATCTTGAGACCTATTTAGCATAACATGTGGAGATTCTTATTGAGGGGCTTCAAAAGTAAATAAAAAGGTTAACCAAAAAGACTTGAACCCAAATCTATTGAAAGAAATGCATATAGCTGATCTATGAACCTAGGATACAAAGACTCTCGTGTCTCTTTTATTTTTCATACTAAATTGTTAGACCTGCCAAATGAACAGGAAGGTCATTATTTCTTTCCTGAAGCCTTCTCCACACCTGCCCTTGACCTCGCTAAGAATCTGGGAGACCTCAGTAGTGTGGAAAGAAGTGGACCTCCCAAGCAGTGGACCTCCCAGTTAACTTTGGCCTTGTTTCTGGCTTACACCAGTCTCCCCCATATCTGAGAGGGAATGCTGGACATGCTGATCCAAACCCTGAATGGTGACCCAGCCTCCTTTGGGTCAGCTTGGCCAAAGATGCCTCATGCCTGGGCTCCCTAGACTGCAGAACTCCCTGTTGTTCATCTTCCTCATAGGCGTGTTTGGCCATCACCAGAGCCCCAGAAAACCAGAGAATGCTGGGTTCAGAGTGCTCCTTGCATTCATATCATTGGCCTACACAACATCCTTTTTTTTTTTTAATCTTCTGGGACCCAGACCTAAGTGATAAATACCTTTTGTTTTGTTTGTCTCAGTCCCGAAGGGTCTGACTACACTCGTTTCCTCTAGAGTGGCTGTAGGGTTATATGCTGACCCACTCAAGGAAAGATACTCTTGGTAACCCCTGAGGATCCTGCAGCCCCTCTTTAACCAAGGCTACCATCAGTGACTCAGTGTGTTTATCCCCAAGTGAGATCCTCCAATTGACATATGCCAGTTTTCTGAGAGGCCAACCAACATGGTTCCATAGTGTCAACGGAATGCTGGTCAGTGAATCTACATGGTTTTCTGGGATTTTCTTACGGAATAATACCTAGAGCTAACTCAAACATTATCACTGGTAGGCATCCGGCCATACACTTTGGGGAAACAAGTAAATTAAGTACCATCTAATATAATGAAGTAAAATTACATATTAAGTTCTAATCTCCCAGCTAAGACACAAGTGGCAACAGTTTAATGGCAAAGAATATAGTATCTACTTTGGTGTAACCTAATTTTATCCTCTTCTAGGTCCTGCTGTGCCTCTTCTTGTCTTACAATATTCTTGTCCCAAAACAGTTTGCAATGAGAGGTCGCCCACTGGTTCAAGTACCCTTGTGAAACTCCAGGCTGTTTCTGGTATTATTTTTTCAAAGTCATAGTATTAATTCTTTATTGTTTTAGAGGATTTGCTTCCTTCTAATTACTCTGCAAAAATGTCCATGCCGGCATTTCTTACAGCCCAAGAATGGTGTCACTGCTCCACACCTCTGCTCCTCCCTCTGCCGCAGGCTGCGTCCTGAGTCTGCTGGTTTGTTCTGCTCCTCTCTTCTCTGTTGTGGCCATGCTGGCAGTGGGAGGGGTTCATTACTAATTGAAATCCAATCTGAAATGAGATCCCTCCATTATATAGAATTGTAGATCCCATCAGTAAAAACCTCCCAGGCCATGAAAACTGAGGGATTTTACATTTTGGCCATTGCAAACGCAATAGTGTTTGTATCTGTAACTTGCAACCCATTTTCTTCATCATTCAGGAATGAATGAAGAACAATGTATGGCTACAAAGAAATAAAAATAGAGATTTGATTATATTGTACATTTTATTTGAAATTACAGTCCCTGAATAAAAATTTTAAGATGGAGTGTCCGACACAGCAGGACTACCTGGTCCAAAGGCATCAGTGCTCTCACCTCTCTGTTCTTTCCTTATATTTTCTCATTTAAACGTTATAGCAAAAGTACATGATGTGTGTGTGTGTGTGTGCGTGCGTGCGTGTGTGTGTGTGTGTGTGTGTGTGTGTGTGTGTGTGTGTGAGTGAGAGGCTCCACCTGGTTGATAAATACAAAGTAATGGACCCAGTTTAATGACTGGTGATAGGAGGAATACACTACAGGAGAAGAAGTTTTTTATTAAAATGTTCCCTTCTCATTGGAAGCCTCACCAATGAGTCTGTTTCTTCGACTGCGCTGCGAGTTGCAAAGATACGAGGGGCACCCATTCGGCTCAAGAACCTTATAGATACTGTGAGAAAAGTAATAAAGTCAGAAATTGATGCACAAATTACTTATCTCTCACGTTTCACTGTGGCTATGAGATCAAGAGGGAATGCAGAACAGGAAACAGAAAGGACACAATTATCTTCCAAATTACTCAAGGAGCATTTTAAATAGATTTCTGTGAAAGAGTCAGGAGAGAGCTCTAACAGCTGATTTGTTAGCTTTTTAAGGGAGGGACTGAATAAGAGGGCCATAATTTTGAGGGATAAAAGAAAAATGAAAGAATATAAGAAGCTTGAGCGTGGTAGTGTCTCATCTCAGAGCAGCTGAAGCTGAGACAAAGGGAGCTCTGTGCGAACACCAGCAGTGACTGTCTGTGCACATAGAACCTATTGTATTCTCTCCGCCAGTTTTCTCATCTGTGGAATGAGGTCAGGAGCTGAGCAACTTTCTCAGCCCAAGGAGTGATTCTGGGAAAATAAAATGCTCACTAAAGGTCCGAGTCAACAAAACTGTACTGAAACAACTATCTAAACTTAGTTATTTTTTTTGCCACTTGATCACTAGCAATTATGATCCAACATCCTGATGAGGCCCTTTTCATGCAGTCTCAAGCTCCTAACTTTATAGGCATGCCTCCTCAAGAACTTTCAGGGTGAAATCTCGGGAAAATGTAACCTTTGGATCATACCAAGATCATACCAAGACTTGAGTAAATAGTAGAACTGACCAAATATTTTATTATTCTGTCAGTTCCCTCTTCCTTCCCCTCCATTTTTGTTAGTTTTTATTTATACTAAATTGTGAAATTTACTTAAACTTTGCCCTTTTTAGGCTAGATTAGAATAAACTTCACTGTCAGAAAAATCATCTTATTAGAAATACCAAATTGAACTTCATGTAAAAATAATTGAAGACAGGTTTTCCTGTTCTACCAGTGAGATGGGCAAGCTCTAATCAGCACCCAAGGAAACCAGTTTCATAAGATTTTCCTCCCAAACTTCTAGAAAAATAATAGTTTTTGTTCAATTAAGTCTTTTAAGTAAAAATATTCCAGAAATTATAATGTAATAGAAAAGCTGGTCTTGACATATCACATTCAGGTCTTCCTAAGTAACAACACATTAAAAAAATATATTTCTCAGTTGCCCCAGAGTTTTCACAGGCTACTTGGCAGTCACAGCAATTTGCTGGCCTGTTAAGGAAGATCAACAGCAGACCAAAAGCTCCTGACACCACTCAAAACCTACAGCACTGACTGTAAGAACTTCCATATGCAGACAAAATAAAATTTGACGTGAAAAACTGACTTAGTTCCACCTTCCTTTGAGTCAAGCAGAAATTCCACTCTTGCCGATTAGGCTAAAAGAACTTTTATTTATAAATATTTATAATGTATCTTAAATTTCAATTTTCCTGAATTGTTAGCAAAGCAAGCTTCCTTGTTAATAACTGCTTGTCAGGAATTTTTTATTTTGCATTGATGAACTTGATCTCTATATTGTTACATAATCAAACAACAGAGTTTCCTACCAGATTTCCTATAACTTTTCTTTAGCATTTAATAACATATCACCACACTCTGATCTCAGTGTTGAATCATTTCACAAAGAAACCATTCATAAGATGAAAAGAAAAAATCATTGCTCAATCCAATTGAATTTACTGAAGGAACAAATATCCACTTGCCTCTTAGTACAAAGGACTCAGATTCTGAAGATTAACTTTTGGGTTTCTTAAGGTCAAGAATATAAGCAAACTCCAAAACAGATGAATATGACTCAGACATTTTAAAGAAATATATTAATTTGAAATTTAAAACAAAAAGCTAAGTTCCTCTCACCTCCCTTACTAACTCCTTCCCAATTTAAGAGTGCATATATTTTTATTTTCCTTAGAATCACTTACATTCACTAAAACTGTGTCATTGAATGTTATACTAAAAGATGCAATCCAGGAGTTCAAAATTGAACCAGCTACTTTTAAGGGTATGGTGGTGTGATAAGAAAATATTGCCAGAGATAACAATTTCCAACATGCCAGAGCATGCTAAGCCAAGTATGTTCACCCCAGTGGGGCCTTCATGAACATTTCCAGTGATGTTAATCCTAGCTTCCATTAGTTGCTGCCAATGACCAGACCTTCTGCTAACAAGAATTTCTGCAAAACACTCAGAATTTCATTCTAACACTCAGTTGCCAGTTTTACTTATTGTAAGGACTAGGAAAGGAGAAACTTCTCAGTTATGCTATTTATGTCCCCAAAACAGCATTTAAGACTAATATTCTCTTCTAAATATACCTATCACTGTGTCTCATAAGTTTTGGTGTGAATTATTCTTTTTCTTTACTTTTGGCATTCTTGGCTATTTTTTCTTTTGACTTTATCTCTGCCCATATTTATATAGAAATGAATTCCTTCATGTTAAAAGAGTTAATATTTTCACCTTTTTATATCTTGTGTTAATTACATTATGATCAAAGAATGTGCCTATAAAAGCTCTACTTTTCAAAAAATTTTTAAGATTTACCTTGAGGCTGAATATATAATCATAATTAACTTTCCTTGAAAGCTATGAATTTATATATGTGTGTGTACTTATGTGTCTATGTACTCAATTTTCTTCTATTGTACCATTAAATTCTTCTATGTCTTTGTTCCTTGCTTTGTTTTCAATTAAATCTGTTACATTCTGAAAGAGGACTATTGAAATCTTCCCTTTATTTTATTACGTTCTTCTTGCAAATTGTTTTTATTTCATTTATTTAGCTTCAGGGTTTGGGGCATGTATGATTTAGGGCACCTCTCTCCATAAAGTCTGTCTTTTTAGCATAATGTCCATGAAATCATCCATTTTTTCTAGATTTTAATTATTACATAATGCCCTTCTTCATCTGGTGTGGTACAACCTGCTAGCTTTTCCTCAATATCCATTGTGCTCTCTTTCCCTTTTTTATTCTGCTTTAGAATAAAATTTGTGTTTCCAAGACTTCCTTGCAGCTAGGTATGGCCAGGAACTGAGTTCTGGTCAATGAAATGTAGGTGTAGATATCATGTGGAAGCTTCTAGGGATTTCTCTAAGACACGGCATGCAAACGCTTCACTCTCTCCCCGCCACCTGATTCCCACCTCCCTTTTTTCTTGAATATCGATCCTCTAAGATTCAACCATGCCCTTCACTTGGTCTGTGCACCATGCACCTTCCTTAATGAGGTTTTCTTGTCAGGCACAGCAATTCTCAATTTGCAACTACTTTTCATAGCCTCCTTCAGGCAAGCAAAATATTTTCAGGTATTTTTGGAAGACAGTATTTAAATTGACCATAGTGCTATTTCTCCTTTACTGTGGCTGAAAAATATGTTGAAGTTCATCATTTTGAAAAGCTGGATCCTCTCAGAATTCCAGAGAGAAAATGAACAAAAGTTCCTTTGACTTGGATAAGCAAACTATCTTTATCATCAGCATTACTAGCTTGGGATTTTAGATTCAAGATTCATAATTTAAAAAACTTCCCTGAGCCCAGCCAATGTGGATCAGTGGTTTAGCATCATCTATGAAATAGGAGGTCATGATTTGATTCCTGGTCAGGGCACATGTCCAGGTTGTGAGCTCGATCCTACATTGGAATATACAGAAGGCAGCCGAACAATGATTCTCTCTCATCGTTGATATTTCTCTATCTATCTCTCCTTTTCCCTTCCTCTCTGAAATCACGATATATATATATCACAGTAAAAACAAAATAAAACAAACACAAAAACCTGCCTTGAACCCTCAGGCTCTCTCTTAGCACACATATGACTGGGTGCTTGGTCCTTATACCTCAAAAATGCTTTATTGTTAGGATGTTTTCTCTTCTTAAGACTTTTTAAGTCTATTTTGAAACATGAAGTCAAGAGTTTTAATCTTTGATCTCATCAGATTCTTTTGCAATCTCCCTTTCTTGGATCAATGAGATTCACCCCTAGAATTTAAGGCAAAAAGATTACAGGGAAGAAATTAATTTTAAAGAAGGAAAATATGTCAGATGATATTTGAAATGGTTATCTCACTGCATAGAGAATTGGAGATTCTAATAATATAATAACAGGAAAACTAGATGTCAGAAGGAATTCCTTGACATTCAAATTCCTCTACTATGAGCTCAATGTCCTCAGGCAAATTACATAATGTACCTAAGCCTCATTTTTCTCATTGCCACAGTTCTTATGACATTTAAAATAAAATAGAAAATATGTCATGTACCATTATAGCACACATACCAAACCTAAAACAGTGTTCATTGGAGGAAACTCACAAAGACAAGGGAAGTAGCAGTTGTATGGTTTCCCCAGCGGCAGCACGCACACCCACATTTTGGGATATCACACAGCAATCTAGCAGGGCCAATGTCAGAGCCTAAGAAAGAGATCCTAGTTTTGAGCCAGGGAGCTTTTAAACTGCATCATTGAGAAGCACCAGGCCTTACATTGGCATAGGGACTGGGCTCCAGACTATGTAATTATAGTAAAGTGATGGAACCTGTGGCCACCTCAGCACTCTTCCAAAATTGATTGCCAGAAGATCTAGGCCAGTGGTTCTCAACCTGTGGGTCGCGACCCCTTTGGTGGTCGAACGACCCTTTCATAGGGGTTGCCTAAGACCATCCTGCATATCAGATATTTACATTATGATTCACAACAGTAGCAACATTACAATTATGAAGTAGCAACGAAAATAATTTTATGGTTGGGTCACAACATGAGGAACTGTATTTAAAGGGCCAGAAGGTTGAGAACCACTGCACTAGACTAAGCTTTACAGGAAGCCAACTTTCTCCCTAGAAGGCCAGCCTGCAGGGAATCAATTATGCTTACCTCTGTGAAATCCACAAGCATAGTGCCTGGTTCATAGTTGGTGTAGATGTAAAACGAATGTGTATGGCCATAGAGGCAATGTGTTCAGACCCTTTGTGATGCAAGAAGTATACTTGTTCTCAGATAAAATAATTTTTTTTCAACACATGTTTATTGAGTGTCCATTCTGTGTCAGGCTCTGTTCTAGGCATTTGAGATACATGTGTTAACAAAATGAACAAAGATATCAGATTTGATGGAAATTCTATTCTAATAAGAATTAAACAGCCAGTCGGAGAAAGACAAATATCACATGCTCTCACTCATTTGTGGAATATAGTGAACAACATAAACTGATGAACAAAAATAGATCCAGAGACACAGAAGCATTGAACAGACTGTCAAACCTCAGAGGAAAGGTAGGGGAGGATGAAGGGGTGGAGTAAGAGATCAACCAAAGGACTTGTATGAATGCATATAAGCATAACCAATGGACACAGATAGTAGGGGGGTGAAGGCATGTGCTGGGGGGGTTGGGGGTAGGAGTGGCCGGGGAGGTCAATGCGGGGGGGGGGGGGGAGGAGACATATGTAATACTTTAAACAATAAAGAATTTAAATTTAAAAAAGAATTAAACATAATAAGTAATTTATATAATATGTTAAAAGATAAATCTGTGGAGACAAGTATCAAGCAGGATAAGAGGAATAGGAAGTTCTGGGTAGGGCCACAGGAGAACGGATCCCCTTGTAAATTTAGTTAAGATGGTCAGAGTAGGTTATCCTCTAATAATACTAGAGCAAACACTTGAAGAAGATGAGGGAGAGAAAAGGCACTGGGAAAAGAACAAAGTGGAGGCAGCCTCATGCCGGAACAAGAAGAAGGAGCGGAAGGAGTTTCTGCAGTGGGAATCTGAGTGGCTGGAGCTCATGAATGCGGAGCTGAAAATCCAGATGGAGGAGCTGAAGCAGGAGTGGCAGCAGCTCATCCTGATGCTCAGCCGGCATCGCCCCACCTGCATCATCAGGAACTACAGCGTTAAGACCCCCGACTCAGAAGGCAACCCACTGCTGGAGCAGCTGGAGAAGAAGTGATCATGGGCTGGGAGCAGGAAGAGGAAGAGGAAGAGATGAGGAGAGGGGGGAGGAGGAGGAGGAGGAGGAGGAGGAGGAGGAGGAGGAGGAGGAAGCTCTTCCTTGCTGCTCTTCCTTATGAAAAAGTCTATAATGAGGCTCAGCACAGCCAGCATCAGCCGGGCTTTTTTGTGAAACTCAGATCAGCCACACCAGGGGAAGAAACCCAGGCTGATGAAACCCAGGACCAAGCGCTGAGACCAAAGTAGTCCTGAGGGGGCGCTGTTCTGCCTGGGGCCAGGCTTGCAGGAGGCAGAGCAGAGGCTCTGGCTGGAGAGACAACCAACCAGGCAGCTGTGGGCGCTTCTCTGGCTTCTTCACCAGGGCACCCACCCAAAGGACCTCCAAGCAGCCAGGAAAAGCCATGAGTTGCAACCAAAATTAGGCTGAGTATGGAACTCAGAGTGAAACTGCAATATGTCAGCCCTGACCCTGGCCCTGACCCTGACCCTGATACAAGGCTGGAGAAGAGCACAGTGCCAGGCCCTGCTGTACCCACCCACCATAGTCCAGCTCAGTCCTGCCTGGAGTGGCAGCCAGGGTGCACCCTCACCGGCCCTGCTGGAGTTGCTGTGGGCATGAGGCACGGTGCCCTTCCAAAGCACATACTCACTGAATGTTTACAGACTGGCTGTCCTGGCAGGGATTTCCACTGCACATGTTTTTTATACTTTCTTTAAATATTTTTTACAAAAAAAGATTTTATACAAGCAATATATAAATGGATTTCTATAAGCACTCGATGTGATACAGTATAAATATGCTATGGTTGGTTTGTTACAAACAGATATTCAGTAGTTATGGCAGTTGCATATAACTTCTAAGTACTGCAGTCTCTGAGTGTTGGGGATGGCAGGGGTGGGGTGCGGTGCATTTCCATCCTGGTAAACCCTTCATAGTACTCAGTTCTGTATCGCTCAGTAAACGTTACTCTTAAAGAGAGAGAGAGAGAGAGAGAGAGAGAGAGAGAGAGAGAGAGAGAGAGGCTCAGGCCACTGGCCAGCGACACTGTGGCAGGTGTGTGGCTGACCAGCGATCACCCCACAGAGGGAGGCCCAGGCCAGACAAGCCATTGCACCCCACGCCTGTCATAGAGGGAGATTAATGGTGGCAGGGGAGGGGGGGACAGCACTGCACAGATGGCAAGCAGTGGCAGCGGCGGGAGTGGGGCCAGCTGCCTGCAGCTGGGGGAAGGAAAACCCTGATAGGCCTTGATCACAGGCCAGGCCTAGGGACCCTTTTACTATATAGGATAGAGGCCTGGTGCATGGGTGGGGGCCGGCTGGTTTGCCCAGAAGGGTGTCCTGGATCAGGGTGGGGGTCCCCACTGGGGTGCCTGGCCAGTCTGGGTGAGGGGCTGAGGGCTGTTTTCAGGCTGGCGGGTGACTGAAGCTCCCAACTGCTCCTTTTTTTCTTTTTTCTTTTATCCTGGGCCAGCTTTAGCTCTGGCTCCAGCTCTGAGGCCTCTGCTGCTGAAAGCAGGTATCTGGTTTGTTTGGGTTCTATAATCGAAACACTGTATCAACTCCAGCTCTGAGATCCCAGCTGGCTGAAATCAGGTTTCTGGGGTTTTGTTTAGCTTCTATATTTGTAACAATGTTTCAAACTGCAAGCTCAGAGGCCGGCAGCGGCAGGCAGGGAACGTTGGAGTCCTCCGTCACTGAAGCAAGCAAGCCTCATGTTTGCTTCAAGCTGCCTGGCTGCCGGCCGCCATCTTGGCTAGCAGTTAATTTGCATATTGCCCTGATTAGCCAATGGGAAGGGTAGCGGAGGTACGGCTAATTACCATGTTTCTCTTTTATTAGATAGGATGGCTAATATGCTAAGTGTCCATCCAACCATTCACTATGATGCACACTGACCACCAGGGGGCTGATGCTCAATGCAGAAGCTGCCATGATGCTCTCTGGCCATTTACAGAGAAACAGCACCGTGGATCTGGCGCCCACAAAGCAACACTCGGCTTCCCCCAAGAGGTACACAGGTCCTGCCACCACCCCAGAGCAACAGCCCACCAAATCACAGCCAATGCTGCTGAAACCTCATGGTGCAAAATGCGGCCCACAGCCCAGCATAGCCCAGAAACGGTTGCTGTGGGCACTGGGTAATGATGTCACGTAGCAATGCCTGACTTCCTCTCCCTAGCGATGACTGGCCTCCTTGCAGTTTCTTCAGCCCGGGGACATGAGTTGCTTTATAGCCAGGTGCAAACATTTTACATTTTAATCAAATGCCTGTGAAGCCTTTTCCTGTGCCTCATCTCATTTGACCCTCACAGAAGTCCCAGAGTAGGTAGATAGGAGACTCGGTGGGATCCTATTTTCTTTTCATTAGCTGGAAAACAGTTTTAGAAAGCTTAGAAACTTGACCCGACTAAAAAGTAAGAAATGGTGGACCTTGAAAACCTTGAAAATGACTTCCCCCCTGCAATGCACAGAGCAGGGCGGATCAGGAAGTTGCGATGCCACCCTAAGTCATGCTCAGGATAGGGCTGATTGGGGGGTTGGAGCTACACCCCCTGTCACACTCAAGGCAGGGCCGATGGGAAGGTTGCGGCTCCACCCTGTCACACACAGAGCAGGGCCGATCAGGGGGTTGGGGTGCCTTCCCCTGTCACAAACAGAGCAGGGCGGATAGGGAGGTTGTGACCCCACCCTCTGTCACACACAGAGCCACGGGGCGATCAGGGGGTTTGGGCACTGCCCCCTGTCATGCTGTTTCAGGGGCCAGGAGGCCTCGCGGCTCCACTGATCCCAGTGCTGGGAGGCCTCGCGGCTCTGCTTAACACCAGGGCAGTGAGGCCTCACTGATCCTGGTGCTGGGAGGCCTCATGGCTCGCCTTGACACAGGGACAGTGAGGCCTCGCCACTCCGCTGATTCCGGTGCCGGGAGGCCTCACAGCTCCGCTGATCTCGGGTTCGGGAGGCCTTGCGCTCCGCTGATCACAGGCTGGGAGGCCTTGAGGCTCTGCTGATCCTGGTGCTGGGAGGCATATTACCCTTTTACTATATAGGATAGAGGCCTGGTGCGCGTGTGGGGGCTGGCTGGTTTGCCCTGAAGGGTGTCCCGGATCAGGGTGGGGGTCCCGCTTGAGTGCCTGGCCAGCCTGGATGAGGGGATGATGGCTGTTTGCAGCTGGTCACACCCCCTTCAGGGTGGGGGTCCCCACTGGGGTGCCTGGCCAGTCTGGGTGAGGGGCTGAGGGCCGTTTTCAGGCTGGCGGGTGACTGAAGCTCCCAACCTCTCTTTTATTTCTTTTTTTCTTTTTTATTCTGGGATTTTATTTACCTTCTATGGCTGTCACTGGAGCTGAGAGCTGTCTTTAGCTCTGAGGCTATGCTCCAGCTCTGAGACCTCGGCTGCTGAAAGCAGATTTCTGGGCTTTGTTTACTTTATGTATTTGAAACTTTGTTGCGACTCCAGCTCTGAGATCCTGGCTGACTCAAAGCAGATTTCTGGGTTTTTGTTTAGCTTCTATATTTGTAACAATGTTTCTTAGAGAACAGCTGAGGGGCCGGCAGCAGCAGGCTGGGAACCTGGCTTCCTCCCTCACTGGAGCGAGCAAGCCTCCATGTTCGCATCAGCTGCCTGGCTGCTGGCCGCCATCTTGGTTGACAGTTAACTTGCATATCTCGCTGATTAGCCAATGGGAAGGGTAGAGAAGTTAGGGCTAATTACCATGTTTCTCTTTAATTATATAGGATTCCTCCTACCAAAGTGTTGGTCCTGGCCAAATCCCTCAGTTTTAAGCTGATCAATGACAGTTTGGGGAATAAACTAAATAGCTTATGTTGTCTTTTAATATTATATAGGGCATTTCTTATTTTTTGTCTTGTTTTATCTCCATATGAAGGTGGAAAAAAAGAAAGCAGCCTGATTTGAGAGAACTTGGAATACTGATATTTCTATTTCCTTAAAAAAGAAAATGTAAACACCATATTGAATGTTTTGATTCAAAATGTATTATTTTGAATGTATAAATCAGAGATAACTTCACAAAAATTAGTGGCATGAGGTCATAAACATTGTAATTTCTTGAATTACAAAATTCTTCCACCCTAAGGAAGAGAGTGATATTTCATTATCTATCTATCTATTTATCTATCTATCTATCTATCTATCTATCTATCCATCCTAATAAAAGACAAATATGCAAATTGACCATACCTTTGCTATGCTTAATCCACGCCCACCAGCCAAGCAGAGCGACTATATGCAAATTAACCCAACCAAGATGGCGGCCAGCAGCCACAGAGCTGGAGTAAGCAGGAGGCTTTGTTGCCCCAATGATGGAGGAAGCCGCGGTGGCTCTGAGCTTCACTCGAAGCAACAAAGTTTCAATTATAGAAGGTAAATAAACCCTAGGTAACTACTTTCAGCCTGCTGTGTCCATGGAGCTACAGCGAGCAGGAGCCTTCCCTCCCGCCCGCCCTGGCTGACTCTGAGCTCCTCTCAAAGCAACAAAGTTTCAATTATAAAAGGTAAATAAATCCCAGAATAAAAAGAAAAAAAGGAGAGGCTGGGAGCTTCCGTTGCTGGGGGGGGCTTGGCCAGCCTGAAAATGGCCCTCAGCCCCTCACCCAGGCTGGCAAGGCATCCCAGCAGGACCCCCACCTTGATCCAAGACACCCTTCAGGGCAAACCAGCTGGCCCCCACCCATTTAGCAGGCTTCTATCCTATCTAATAGAAGAGAAACATGGTAATTAGCCATACATCCGCTACCCTTCCCATTGGCTAAACAGGGTGATATGCAAATTAACTGGCAGCCAAGATGGCGGCCGGCAGCCAAGCTACTGACACGAACAGGAGGCTTGCTTGCTTCAGTGACGGAGGACTCCAATGTTCCCCACCTGCAGCTGCTGGGCTCTGAGCTGCTAAGAAACATTGTTACAAATATAGAAACTAAACAAAACCTCAGAAACCTGTTTTCAGTCAGCTGAGATCTCAGAGCTGGAGTCGCAACAAAGTTTCAAATACAGAAAGTAAACAAAGCACAGAAACCTGCTTTCAGCAGCGAGGTCTCACAGCTAAAGCTGGCTCTCAGCTCCAGTGACAGCCATAAATCCAAGAATTTTAAAAAAAGGGAAAAAGGAGCGTTTGGGAGCTTCAGTCACCTCCCAGCCTGAAAACGGCCCTCAGTCCCTCACCCAGACTGGCCAGGCACCCCAGTGAGGACTCCCACCCTGAAGGGGGTGTGACCATCTGCAAACAGCCATCATCGCCTCATCCAGGCTGGCCAGGCACCCAAGCGGGACCCCCACCCTGATCCAGGACACCATTCAGGGCAAACCAGCTGGCCCCCACCCATGCACCAGGCCTCTATCCTATATAGTAAAAGGGTAATATGCCTACCAGCACCGGGATCAGCATAGCTGCGAGGCCTCCTGGCCCCTGGAGCAGCGTGACAGGGGGCAGTGCCCAAACCCCCTGATCGCCTTGCGGCTCTGTGTGTGACAGGGGGTGGGGCCACAACCTCCCTATCCGCCCTGCTCTGTTCGTGACACGGGAAGGTGCCCCAACCCCCTGATCGGCCCTGCTCTGTGCCTGATAGGGGGGAGCTCCCCAACCCCCTGATCGGCCCTGCTCTGTGGGTGATGAGGCGGTACCCCAACCTCCCCATCGACCATGCTTTGAGTGTGACAGGGGGAGGTGCCCCAACCCCCCCATTGGCCCTACCCTGAGTGTGAATGAGGGTGGCATCACAACCTCTTGATTGGCCCTGCTCTGTGCGTAACAGGGTGGAGCTCCCCAACCCCCTGATGGGCCCTGCTCTGTGCATGACAGGGGGCAGCACCCCAACCCCCTGATCGGCCGGCTCTGTATGTGACAGGGGTGGCACCACAACCCCCTGATTGACCCTGCTCTGTGCGTGACAGGGGGTGGCGCTGCAACCTCCCCATCAACCCTGCCTTGAGTGTGACAGGGGGCGGCACCCCAATCCCCCAATTGGCCCTACCCTGAGCGTGACTGAGGGTGGCATCGCAACCTCCTGATCCGCCCTACTCTGTGCATGACAGGGGGTGGCACCCCAACTCCCCAATCATCCCTGCTCTGAGCCTGACCAGGGGCTGTGGGGCAGGCACCTAGGGATTGGGCTTGCCCTCTGCCACCGGGGAGTGGGCCTAAGCCAGCAGGTCATTATCTCCTGAGGGGTCCCAGACTGTGAGAGGGCACAGGCCCGGCTGAGGGATGCCCCCACCCCCCCCCCCCCGAGTGCACAAATTTTTGTGCACCAGGCCTCTAGTCCTATATAATAAAAGGGTAATATGAAAACTGACCCTAACAGCAGAACGACTGGGAACGACTGGTCACTATGACACACACTGGCCACCAGGGGGCAGACGCTCAATGCAGGAGAGCAATGGTGGTCAGTGCGCTCCCACAGGGGGAACTCTGCTCAGCCACAAGCCAGGCTGATGGCTGCCAGTATAGCAGTCATGGTGGGAGCCTCTCCCACCTCCTCAGCAGCACTAAGGATGTCTGACTGGAGCTAGGCCTGCTCCCCGCTGGCAAGTGGACATCCCCCGAGGGCTGCCGGGCTGCCAGAGGGATGTGATTGCCAGCTTAGTCTCAATCCCCAGGGAGCGGTCCTAAGTCAGCAGGTGATCATCCCGGAGGGTCCCAGACTGCGAGAGGGCACAGGCCGGGCTGAGGGACCCCCCCTGAGTGCACAAATTTTTGTGCACTGGGCCTCTAGTCTATTTAATAAAACTCCACTCCGTTTTTTAATTGGGACCTTCAGAAAGGGGTCCATGAGAAAAAAAATGACACATTGATCATAATGGACTGGGGCTGATGTGGGGTTAGAATAGGGTGGTGGGATAAACTAGTGGGTTGGAAAGCACTATTGAAATGGGCAGGATTAGGCAGAGAGATTGCTATTAGAGGGCAGAACTGCTAAAATGGGATTTGCTAGTTCTAAATGATGCTTTGAAAGCTAATCTGTCCCTTTTAGCCTACTTTTTCTCACTTTATCTCCATGCTATATTCTGTGATTATTTTTATTTCTATTTCACAGGTGAAAAAACTAAATCTCTGAGACATCAATCAACATAACCAAATTTACATAGCTAATAACTAGTAGAGCCAGGACTGGCATTCCAGTCATTAGAATATAATTCCTAAACATTATGCAAGGAAGCCTCAAGGACAGGAGAGAGCTGACCTAACTGAGAGCAGGCGCATTATCTGAGACCTTTTCCCCTTAACCCATTTTCAGTCAAAGAACTCCTGCACCCCTGGAATTAGAGGCAGTTGTAGCTGATTTTTTTTCTTCTGTTTTTTCTAGCAATGTTCCAATAAGCTGTCTGTGAGAGAGAACAGTGCTCCTCAGCTTGAGGTTCCCAGTCTCACTACATACCTCACCTGGGCCCTTGAAGTTTTTGTACAGCTCCCCATGTCCAAGGCACTGAGTCTCTCAGAAAACAGTAATACATGCTGAGTCTGATACCTGGACTGAGGATTTCACAATAGGGGAGTTTTGTCTTTCAGATTTCTGGCTCCAAAGTTTTTGCTGTTTTTCATTGTTTTGCTCTGGAGAAACTGCAGAGCTTTGTTGGGGTATTGGACATACCAGGAAAGACTAGGGTACCCTGTGGACATCTATAAGCAATTCATAGTCACATGTCCTCCTTCTGAGACAATAACTTGACCTGTCTGTTTGACTGAATTGTCACTGGTTCCTCCTGTAGGGAAAAAAATTGCTTGTTTTATGGGTTTGACCAGAGTTGCACTTTTTGGAGAATGTTTTCATTATTTTGAAATAATAAAAAACATTTAAGTAAAATGTACTTACCAAACATTAAATCAGAATTAGAGAGCCTAGAGAAGTGTTCATTTTAGTGAGGGAGAGATCATTGTCAAAGTAAAGGTACAAAAGGATCATGCTGTAGCTGAAAACAGGTTCAGTTGCCTGCTACAAGGAAAGCCAAACTCGTGAGACAGGTGCTGGTGCAAAAGGAAGGGGTGCTGAGTTCTGGGAGAATGGTGGACTCCTATCTCAAAGACCATTCCCCCTTCCTGCTCAAGCCCTGGGTTCTTATAAGGGTAAGGAGGGGAGGACTTTTCATTTCCCCCAGTTACCTCGTTAGCTTTTGATGTCTTGGGGGATTGGAGGGGTGGTTGTTCATTCATCTTTCTAGCTTTTGGCACTGGGGTCCTGTCCATTCATCTTTCTAGGTTTTGGCACTTGGGTCCTGCCCATTCATCTTTCTAGCTTTCCCTGCACTTGGGTCTTGTTCATTCATCTTTCTAGCTCTTGGCACACTTGGTGTAAGAACCTCCCCATACACCATCTTGACTAATGGGGGAAACTCCCTGGTGCTCTGACTGATTTTCTACAGTAACAACAGTTGTGCTCAGAATTCATGCATAAATTATGACTGTTGATGAACAGTACCCCTGTGTGGCAAGTTAATGGAAAGGCTACAAAACAGTCTTCTGGCACTCCAAAATCTGATCCTTGTCCTCACTAGTGTCTTCATCCATAAGAGACACTTTGGGTGTAAATTAGTCCTTTTGTACAAGGCAAAGTTGCTATATCCTTAATAAGTCTGTTGTCTCTAGGACACATATTCTAAGGGAGACTAACTACTGCTAGAACTTAGAAATCACACCATGTCAGTATTTTAGACAGTTGTTTCTATTTTTTTTCTAATTTTTTTTTATTGCTTAAAGTAATACAAAGAGTATTACATATGTGTCCATTTCCCCACCTCCCCCCCCCCCGCCCTAGACAGCCCCCTAGCCTCCCCTATCCCCCAGTGTCTTATGTCCTTTGGTTATGCTTATATGCATGCATACAAGTCCTTTGGTTGATCTCTTACACACCTACCTCCTGTCCCCCAACCCTCCCCGGCCTTCCCGCTGCAGTTTGACAATATGTTTGAGGCAGCTCTGCCTCTGTATCTATTATCGTTCAAAAGTTTATAATGGTCTCTATTATCCATGAATGAGTGAGATCATGTGGTATTTTTCCTTCATTGACTGGCTTATTTCACTTAGCATAATGCTCTCCAGTTCCATCCATGACATTGCAAATGGTAAGAGTTCCTTCCTTTTTAGAGCAGCATAGTATTCCATCGTGTAGATGTACCACAGTTTTCTAATCCATTCATCTGCTGATGGGCACTTAGGCTGTTTCCAGATCTTAGCTATAGTGAATTGTGCTGCTATGAACATAGGGGTGCATATATCCTTTCTGATTGGTGTTTCTGGTTTCTTGGGATATATTCCTAGAAGTGGGATCACAGGGTCAAATGGGAGTTCCATTTTCAGTTTTTTAAGGAAACTCCATACTGTCTTCCATAGTGGCTGCACCAGTCTGCATTCCCACCAGCAGTGCACAAGTGTTCCTTTTTCTCCACATCCTCTCCAACACTTGTTTGTTGATTTGTTGATGATAGCCAGTCTGACAGGTGTGAGATGGTACCTCATTGTTGTTTTGATTTGCATCTCTCGGATGATTAGTGACTTTGAGCATGTTTTCATATGTCTCTTGGCTTTCTGAATGTCCTCTTTTGAAAGGTGTCTATTTAGGTCCTTTGCCCATTTTTTGATTGGATTTTTTATCTTCCTTTTGTTAAGTTGTATGAGTTCCCTATGAATTTTGGAGATTAGGCCCTTATCAGATATGACATTGGCAAATATGTTTTCCCACACAGTGGGTTTTCTCGTTGTTTTGTTGATGGTTTCTTTTGCTGTGCAGAAGCTTTTTATTTTGATGTAGTCCCATTTGTTCATTTTCTCTTTAGTTTCAAGTGCCCTAGGAGCTGTATCAGTGAAGAAATTGCTTAGGCATATGTCTGAGATTTTGTTGCCTTTGGATTCTTCTAGAATTTTTATGGTTTCCTGTCGTACATTTAAGTCCTTTATCCATTTTGAGTTTATTTTTGTGTATGGTGTAAGTTGGTGGTCTAGTTTCATTTTCTTGCATGTATCTGTCCAATTTTCCCAACACCATTTATTGAAGAGACTATCTTGGCTCCATTGTATGTTCTTGCCTCCTTTGTCAAATATTAATTGAGGATATTGGTTCGGGCAGATTTCTGGGCTCTCTATTCTATTCCATTGATCTATATGCCTATTCTTGTGCCAGTACAAGGCAGTTTTGAGAACAGTGGCTTTGTAATACATCTAGATATCTGGTATTAAGAAACCACCTGCTTTGTTCTTTCTCGGGATTGCTGCAGCTATTCGGGGTCTTTTTTTATTCCAGATGAATTTTTGGAGAGTTCGTTCTAGATCTCTGAAGTATGCCGTTGGTATTTTAATGGGGAGTGCGTTGAATTTATAGATTGCTTTGGGTAGTATGGACATTTTAATGATGTTGATTCTACCAATCCATGAACACGGTATGTTCTTCCATCTGTTTATGTCTTCCTCTATATCTTTTTTCAACGTCCTGTAGTTTTCTGAGTAGAGGTCTTTTACCTCTTTAGTTAAATTTATTCCTAGGTAGCTTAATTTTTTTGGTGCGATGGTAAACAGGATTGTTTTTATAATCTCTCTTTCTGAAAGTTCACTATTGGTGTATAGAAAAGCCTCAGATTTCTTGGGGTTAATTTTGTATCCTGCTACATTGCCAAATTCATGTATTAAGTCTAGTAGCTTTTTGATGGAGTCTCTAGGGTTTTGTATGTATAATATCATATCGTCTGCAAATAAGGACAGTTTTACTTCCTCTTTTCCAATTTGGATGCCTTTTATTTCTTCTTTTTGCCTAATTGCAATGGCTAACACTTCCAGTACTATGTTGAACAGGAGTGGTGAGAGGGGGCATCCCTGTCTTGTTCCTGTTCTTAGGGGAAATGGTGTTAGTTTTGGTCCATTGAGTATGATGTTGGCTGTGGGCCTGTCATATATGGCTTTTATTATGTTGAGGTATGATCCTTCTACTCCCGCCTTACTGAGAGTTTTTATCAAAAATGGGTGTTGAATTTTGTCAAATGCTTTTTCTGCATCAATTGATATGACCATGTGGTTTTTTTCTTTCAATTTGTTTATGTGATGTATCACGTTTATTGATTTGCGGATATTGTACCATCCTTGAATTCCTGGGATAAATCCTACTTGGTCATGGTTTATGATCTTTCTGATGTACTGCTGGATCTGATTTGCTAAGATTTTGTTGAGGATTTTGGCATCTATGTTCATGAGGGAAATTGGCCTGTAATTCTCTTTCATTGTGTTGTCTTTACCTGGTTTTGGTATTAGGGTGATGCTGGCTTCATAGAATGAGCTTAGAAGTGTTCCTTCCTCTTCGATTTTTTGTAGTAGTCTGAGGAGGATAGGTTTTAGTTCTTCCTTGAATGTTTGGTAAAACTCCCCTGTGAAGCCGTCTGGTCCTGGGCTTTTGTTTGCTGGAAGCTTTTTGATGACTGCTTCAATTTCTTCCATAGTTATTGGCCTGTTGAGATTTTTAGATTCTTCTTGATTGAGTTTTAGAATGTTGTATTTTTCTAGGAATTTGTCCATTTCCTCCAGGTTGTCTAGTTTGTTGGAGTAGAGCTGTCCATAGTATTTTTTAACAATTGTTTGTATTTCTGTGGGGTCTGTAGTTATTTCGCCTCTGTCGTTTCTGATTTTGTTTATTTGGGTCCTCTCTCTTTGCTTCTTGGTGAGTCTGGCTAGAGGTTTGTCAATCTTGTTTATCCTTTCAAAGAACCAGCTCTTGGTTTCATTGATTTTCTGTATTGTTTTTTTGGTCTCTATGTCATTTATTTCTGCTCTAATCTTTATTATCTCCTTCCTTCTGCTCACTCTGGGGTTTTCTTGTTGCTCTCTTTCTAATTCTTTGAGTTGTAGAGTTAGATGATTTACTACCATTTTTTCTTGTTTTTTGAGATAGGCCTGTAGAGCTATAAACTTCCCTCTCAGGACTGCTTTCAGTGTGTCCCATAGGTTTTGGATTGTTGTGTTTTCATTGTCATTAGTTTCCAGGATGTTTTGAATTTCTTCTTTGATTTCATTGGTAACCCAATCAATATTTAATAGCATGCTATTCAGCTTCCAGGTGTTTGAGTATTTTGGGTTGTTTTTATTGTAGTTTATTTCTAATATTATGCCATCGTGGTCTGCGAAGATGCTTTTTATGATTTCAATCTTCTTGAATTTGGGGATACTTTGCTTGTGACCCAATATATGGTCTATTTTTGAATATGTGTGATGAGCACATGAGTAGAATGTATATTCCCTGGCTTTGGGGTGAAGTGTTCCTAAGATGTCTATTAAGTCCATCTGATCTAGTGAGTCATTTAGGATTGCAGTATCTTTGCTGGTTGTTTGTCTAGAGGACTTATCCAGTGCTGTCAGTGGTGTATTAAAGTCCCCTACTATGATTGTATTGTTGTCGATCTCTCCTTTGATATCTTCCAGGAGTTTTTTTATGAATTTGGGTGCTCCTGCATTGGGTGCATATATGTTTACCAGGGTTATATCTTCTTGTTGTATTGATCCCTTTAGTATTATGAAGTGGCCTTCCTTATCTCTTGTTATGGCCTTCACTTTGAGGTCTATTTTATCCAATATAAGTATTGCTACCCCAGCTTTCTTTTCCTTTCCATTTGCCTGAAAGATGTTTTTCCATCCTTTCACTTTCAGTCTGTGTGAGTCCCTTCTAATGAGGTGGGTTTCTTGTAGACAGCAGATGTATGGGTCACGTTTTTTATCCGTTCAGCCACTTGATGTCTTTTGGTTGGAGCATTTAGTCCGTTTACGTTTAAAGTTATTATTGAAAGGTACTTGTTTGTAGCCATTTCTTTTTTTGTGTGGCTGTTTTCTTTCTGAGCTTTTTATTTCTTCTTTTTATACCAGTCCCTTTAGCATTCCTTGCATTGCTGGCTTGGTGGTGATAAACTCCCTTAGCCTTTTTTTTGTCTGTGAAGCTTCTTATTTCCCCTTCAAGTTTGAATGATAGCCTTGCTGGATAGAGTATTCTTGGATTCAGTCCTTTGCTTTGCATCACTTTGTAAATTTCCATCCATTCTTTTCTGGCCTGATGTGTTTCTGTTGAGAAATCACTTGACAATCTAATGGGAGATCCCTTGTATGTAACTTTCCGTCTCTCTCTTGCAGCCTGTAAGATTCTCTCTTTGTCCTGAACATTTGCCATGGTAATTATGATGTGTCTTGGTGTGGTTCTTTTCGGATTCACCTTGTTTGGGACTCTCTGGGCTTGTGTGACTTTTTTCCTCCCCACCTCAGTGAAGTTTCCTGATATTATTTCTTCGAATAGGTTTTCTAATCCTTGTTCATCTTTCTGTTGTTCTGGCACCCCTATTATTTGTATGTTGTTTCGTTTCATGTTGTCCCAAAGCTCCCTTAGGCTCTCCTCCTGTCTTTTAATTTTTTTCTCCAATTGCAGTACATTTTGGGTGTGTTTTGCTTCCTTCTCTTCTAATTTACTAATTCGGTCCTCCGCTTCTCCTAGTCTACTGTTGATACTTTCAATGGAGTTTTTCATTGCAGCTATATCACTCTTCATTTCTTCTTGGGTCTTACTTAAGTTGTTGATTTTTTCATCTGTTTCTTCTAGCTTCTTCCATATGTTATTGATTTTTTCATGTTTCTTCTTGCTTCTTGCATAGGTAGTTGACTTTTTCATCTGTTTCTTCTAGCTTCTTGCATAAGTTGTTGACTTTTTCCTCCGTCCGGTTTATGCACTCTAGGACCCTTATTCTGAATTATTTTTCTGTGATGTTGCATGCCTCTGTATTACTTAGCTGCTTTTCTGGAGAGTCCTCCTTCTCTTTTCTTTGGGGGTTTCTTTGTGTACCCATGTTTGATCTCACTGACATATCTAGACATTGAGTCATTCAGTGGCTGCTCCCTGGGTGGCATTGACTCCTTGGTCTGTGGTTGTTCTTCGGGCGGTTGCGGTAGCAGCTGCTCCTCAGTTGGCAGCAGCTCCTCTGGTGGGTGCTGTTCACAGCTGTGGTGGCTCTTCTGGCTGGTGGGGGGAGTCTTCACGTACAACTGCTGTTCCTCAGCAGAGGGTGTGGTGCTCAGGAGGCTGCTGTTGCTTGGATCTGCTGCGTTGATTTAAAGGCACAAAATACAACACAACAAGGCACCACGTACCAGGCACTAAACACAAATATATTCACGATATTTATAACCCCAAATAAAGGTGACCACCCGAATTAAGAGAATTAGGGGATAAGGAAGAAGGAAGAGAAAAAGATAAAAGAGAAAAAAGAAAAGAAAAGTAGGGACCAAAAAAAGGAGTGCAAAAATGAAACTGGGAAAAAGGAGGGGGGAAAATAAAAGCGAGAAAAGAAAAGAAAAAAAAAAGAGCGAAAAGAGAGAATGAAGTGGAAGAGGGGAAGAGACTTTTTATATGAGGAGAATACTCCTATACAACCGCCACTAATCCCAACAAATTCCAGCAACAGCTCCCTGGAGATGGATGAAAACTAGAAACAACTAATAATATAACAATGAAAATAGAATGGAGGACACTAATCCCAAAATAAAATAAAGAAAAAATAAAATGGCACTTTAAAAAATGGTAAAATGGTAGCAGTAATAATAATGGTTAAAAATAAGAAGGTAGTAATTAAAAGGGTAAAATCAGGTGATGGAAACAGAAGGGAAAAAAAAGAAAAAAAATTGGTTTCTTAGTTAAAAGGTGAAAAAAGAAAAAAAAATTTGCAGTAGTGAAGGTCCTTCGGTTCTTCTATTCTTCAGTCTGGCTCGCCTTTAGTCCTGCCAGGTATTCAGGAGAGTGTTGAGTTTCCCTGCAATACACTGTTCCACTGTGTTGTAAACCACAGTCCTTATTTTAAAGCAGGTCGTATTTGTTTCCCAGACTGACTTATTTTGTGTTTAGCAAAGAGTCAGTTTGTGGCTCAGCCTCTGGGTGGCAGTGTTCTGGGGTTGGCCTCTGAGGCTATATGGCTTCTTGGAGAGGTCAACTCTCCAGAGCTGGTTCCTTAATAGTTACCCGCTCTGTGTTGTTGCTGGGATTCTTTTTTCTAATTTTAATAAACAATGTTGTGATAAATATATGCTTTCATAAACCTTGTTCATAGATCTAATTGTTTCCTTAAAATATGGTCACTGGAAACACATTTTGACCAAATGCCCAATGTTGAGGTGTTAAAGTCAATATTTAACCAAAGCTAAAGCTGAATCTGACGATCAACAAAATAGAATTAACTTCAGGAATCAAGAACAAATCTGAAATTTTATCCAAAATGTAATTATATTAGTAAAGGTTTTAGCATTCAAATTTTGAAAATTTAGCATTATAGTACAGGAACTGTCTATTGTTTCGTTGCTCCTGTTATTACTATATTTCACTTTTGCAAAACTTTCTACTAAAAATAGTAGTGAAGCAAGATATATTTTGGTTCTTCTAGGAGAGGGTAATTCCAATGATACTTTCACCCCTTTTTCACCTGGACTTAAAGATTTGGTGCAATGGCATTAAAGTCATCCTTTTTGCAAGATGTTTTGTACATTTAACACTGTTCTGGTTTTCTTGATTGCTTGTTTTCTCCCCTTGGTTTCTTCCTCATCTCTGGCATAATTTTATCTAGTTTCTCAGAACTGGAAACTTTGTTCTTCAAGTATATAAGCTAGTACTTAAAGTACATGTGATTGAGCTTAAGAGTTGAATATTTGCAGTTTGTATTTCTGGTTAAATAGTGAGTGGTGCAGGACTAGTGGCGCCCATTTAGGAGATGGTCAGGGGAAGTCTTTGGAATAATAGAAAAAGAATGAGAAAGAATTCCATGATTCATTCTGTCTCTCTCTCTCTCTCTCTCTCTCTCTCTCTCTCTCTCAAACTTTCACTATTTTTATAGATGTTAAAAATGAATGACATTGTTATTTTTCATGTTTCTTTGATTGCTAAAGACTTCATATACCTCTATAAATTGACTGTCCACTTGTACTTTTTTTTTATTGCCTATTTCCCCTCAGGGATATTAATCTTTTAATTATTGATTTATAAGAAGTTTAATTACAAGAGTATTATCAGTATAATCACATGGCACATATTTTAAAATAACTGATGACAAAGCATTCTTTTACTGTATTAATAGGCTTGTAGGTTCAATCAATGAGCTATAATTACAGGACAATTTGTTTCCTGCCTGACATGGACAGGGTTTTGATGAATCTTTCCTTTCCCTGTTTCCAAGATACAATCTCACAATGCTTCTTAACCCTGAGACCGCCAATGATAAAGTTTGTCCATCCTCCCAGAAATGCTCCTAAATGACAGGGCTCTGTCCTAAGAGGAGAAACTGCTCACCCATGCTGGCTCCCACCCAGCGCCTCCTGTGTCATTGGATTTGTCCCCAGTTCTTCTTTAGTCTTTCTCATTGTGTCATTAGGAACACAGACGTTCATAGTTGTGCCTGGTGCTTGGACGGAGAGTTTCTGCAGGTGAAAGGAGGTCTTACTCCTAATATGATGGACCTGAAAACCTTTGTGATCTTTATTTTCATTTTTCTTCATGCCTCAGAGAGAAGAGACTTTAAAGACTTTTTTTGGATATCGAACATATCAAAGTAAGAAGAGAGACACATGCTTTTGTTGCAAAACCCTTCCCATGCTCTTGTCTGTAACACCTATATCTGGACAATTTGTTTGAGTAGCTCAGCCTCAGGTGCACCCCTTAAAGGAGGGTGACATGGCCCTCTGTCTGGCTCGCCAAGTAAGTCTCCAATGGCTCTTCCTGAAAAACCAAGGCTTTTATTAGAGTGACTAGAAACATCGTAGACTTCAGTTAGTAAAATGAGAGGTAAGAGAAATGGTAAAAGCAGCCAGAATTTTAAACTATTACTTTTCTCACCGGGGAGTAACAATGCCCAGGCTGCTCCAGGCCTGGGACTGTGGTGAGCAGCATTTTCCCTGGCTTGGGCTGGTTGTCTCGCAAGACCTGTCCTGCCTTGGAAGTGCCACACAACACATGTGAGGGGTGAGGCTGTAACTTTACCAGTGATTACACATTCCCCCTCTTGGTTTTGGGAGTTATTCTTTTAGTTTTTTCTGATGTGAGATTCACTAAATCTACTAGGCCTTTTGTGGTAGACACAAGTACTGTGATTTCATATAGAAATCTTTCTCATCTTAGATATGGCAAGACACATAAGTGCTTCTACAATGGAGGAAGAAACAAAGCAAAAACAGTGGCATACTACTTTGGGCTAGGGAGTAAACTTTGACCATTTATCATAATTCTTATTGAATTAGTGGCAAGAAGAGGGAAGTTCTGGTTTGTGAGACACATCCTGCCCTTTCTGTGTCTAGTTAAATCAATAGAAATTAATGATGATGATGATGATGATGATGATGATGATGATGATAGCTGATATTTATTGAGGCATACTAATTGCTGGACATTGGACCAGAGGCTTTGCATACATTAATCTACATGACTATAAAAATAGGTGTTAATACTATTAATATCTCCATTTTACAGATGAGGGAACTGATGGTCAGAGGGGCTAAATAAATTGTCCAGGGCCACACACCACTCAAAAGTGGTGAAGCCAGGATTCAACACTAGCTCTGTCTCTCCATTCCCTGAGTCACAAGCCCCGTGTATCTGTTTTGTATGTGTAGTTCAGTATTTACTCAATAGATATTCACTAAGTTTCAGACACTTTACAAGTCTGTCAAATAATAGAAGTTTAATATTTATTGAATAAATGAATGACATCATTTAGAAACGAATAAATCAATCAATAAATGAAATATTTGATTTCAAAGCCTGGGAATTTATTTAACGAGAACATATGATCTTCTAAGGGTTATTTCTCTATATTTTTGCCCCTTGCCTTAGAAGCGGAGACAACCAAGACTTTCAGCAAAAAGTCCAGGTTGACTATGCTATATAATACTATATAATGATGGTGCAATTTTCCTATGAGGGGAGAACTCTAAATATTATCAGGCCTAGACAGCACCTATGGGAAAGAAAATGAATGCTTCTCACTGTAAAGTTGTAAAAAATGCATGGTAAAACAGCCTCTTATTTTGTTTAACTAATAGCCTATAAATATATTAGAGGCCCGGTGCATGACATTCGTGTACTGGGGGGTGTGGGGGTCCCTCAGCCCAACCTGCACCCTCTCCAATCTGGGAACCCCCAGGGGAGCCCTCTCCAATCCAGGAGTTTCTGTCTGTCTTTGCAATCATATGAGCGAATTGTCTGAGACCCCCCAACCCAGTTTGGTTTGTTGCTCACAGAATAATAGAGGCATTTTTTTTCTTTGCTTCATTGGTGAAGATTTCCTGGAAGTTTTAGGATATCTTCCCTTTAATTTTTCCTAGACACTCTGATTTTACTTATGTCTCTCACCTTTGCTTTCCCTCCATCCCCCACCACAACAGTAACTTGCTCCAGGCTCACTTTACTTAGTGTCTAGAAGATCCGTCTGCCACCAGAACTATGATTCCCAGCATTCCTGGTGTTCCCCATGCTCTGGGCTTCCGTTTCCAGTCCTGAGGCTGCCATCAGAACTATTCACAGAATTCCTGGTGCTCCCAGTGCTGCTGGGAGTGACTGAGGGAGCCACGTCCCCCCCCCCCCCAAGCTGCTGGCTCTCCTGCTCTGCTCTCTGCTCGGCGCCTATGTATGCAAATTAACCTGCCACTTTTGGCAGGTTAATTTGCATATTCACTCCTGATTGGCTGGTGAGTGTAGTGAAGGGTCGGTCAATTTACATGTTTATATATTTTTTTTTTCTTTTTTCTTTTTCCTCAACAGATAGTTCTCTTCTAGTAGCTACGTCTCTGCCACTGCTGGGGTATTAGCTAATGGCTTTACATTTAGTATTTGGATACTAAGAGGATGGGGAATCTCACCAGAAGGAGGAGGTGATGTACCATACCAGGTGGCACAGTTAGTTTGCCCTCACTCTCCACTCTACAATTTAATAGGTTGAAGTCTTATCAAATTAATGCAAGACCTTTCCCATGCTCTGGTCTGTAACATCTATATCTGGACAATTTGTTTGAGTAATGCAAGTTCAAGCTAAATATCAGGGCCAGCTTTGTGGATGTGAAACCTGTCCAGTTTCACAGAACTGTACGCTCAGAAGGTCCCATGCTTAGTTGAATGCTCTGCTATAGCCACTTTTAAATTCTTAATATGTTTTGAACAGCAGGCATTACATTTTCATTTTTCACTGGGCCCTGCAAATTATAAAACAGTCCTGCTACAAGCCTATTTCTCCTAGAAACTCGGGAGCATGCTTCTCCATTTGTTTACTCAACCCTGCTCAGAAGAGCGAGACAGTGGAGATCCTCATTTCTCAGCCATTCACTGAGGCATGTTGCATTTTTATTTTCCCTCTGCTCTGAGTTCCATATTATTCTCATCACCACAGGGCAATTTTGTAAAGTCGTTAACATGCACACCTAACTTTGATTAAGGATCTTACACAACAGAAGAAGCTCAAATATTTGTCGTCAGGGAGATGCCTTCACAATGAACCTTGTCTCTGAAATCTTGTATCTCCCTCTTATCTTTTTCTCACAAACTTATAGGTCATCTGCACTCAGAAGATTTGTAAAAGCCATTAGATGTGTCTCCATCTGCCCATCAGCTGAAGCAGAAACAACAGCTGCTCAAGCATGGGGTTTTTTTTTGTGGAGGAAGGTTTTGAACTCCGAGGAACATCAGGCAACATCAGTTTGGATGTTAATACAGCAATCTTCCCTGACTTCATCTTGACCGCCTGTAGACTATTCTCAGCACAGCAGCAAGAGTGAGACTTTTACATGGAAGTCAGATGATAACATTCCTGTCTCAAAACCCTTCTGTGGCTCTTCATTTCACCCAGTTTTTGGACATGGTGGGCACCTCCTCACTCAGGACTGGACTCTCCTCTGCCTGAAAAGTTCTTGTCCCACATACGCCTCAAGGTTCCTTTTCCTCCGCACTACTTGTAAAATGCCAATCACATAAAATTTTCATGATGATTCAATGTTATATCAAATATATATCCAGGGATCTAAGTCTTAATATTTAGTGCCCATCCACTCCTTCTCAGCTCTTTATAATAAGATTTTAATTCTCTATTCATTAAAAAAACAACTATTCAATATATGAAAAGCTTTTTTCAAATTGATTTTTAGATAGAGAGTGGAAAGAAGAAAGAAAGTGAAACATTGATTTGCTGTTCCACTTATTTATGCATTCATTGGCTCCCCGGAGCCTACAGGCCTGGGGAAAGGACCAAGAGGCCAGTCCAATGGCAGCATGGCTCCAGTTCCCCAGAGCCTGCAGCCGGAGGAAGGAACCAAGATTCCCCGATGGCAGCATGGCTCCGGGGAACCGGAGCCTGTGGGCCAGAAGGAGGGACCAAGAGTCCAGTTCGATGGCAGCATAGCTCCGGTTTCCTAGAACCTGCGAGCCTGGTGGGGGACCGGGAGATGCTCCATGCACTTCATGGTGACCCGTCATTTGGTTGTTTTGGTCGTGATGCCTCTTGGTCTTTTATTATTATGATTTTAAAGTTATAAAAATATTATAATGAATAATGTATGTTTTATATAATATATATCATATTATGAGTCAGAAAATGAGTGAAAGTGTTCAGCAGAGTGATCAACCCAGCCTAGAGTTTAGGAGAACCTGGAAAAGAGAAGTATGGTGAGTATTTCAAGAACTGAAAGAAGGCAAGCTGGTTGGAGCACAGGGAGATAGAGAGATTGCAGGTCAGATAATGCAAGGCTTCATAGGTCATTTTAGGAATTTCAGTATTTATCCTAAGAATAATGAATGTTTTAAAATGGCTTTAAGCTAAAAAATAACATCTTTAGAATTGTGCTTTTGAAAGTTGTGACTTCAGAGCCAAGACGCAAATAGTGCTGGGACAACTGGATACTTACATTCAAAAAATTTAATTTGGACTCTTACCTCAAATCACTCATACACACAAAAATAACTAAAAGTGGGTCATAGACCTAAATGGATAAACAAAATGCAGTATGGCCATACAATAAAATATTATCTTAATAATAAAAGTTTAATATGCCAGACGACCTTCCGGACATAGCCAGGGCTGTGAGGGAAGCCCGGGTCCCGGGTGCCAGAGGGAAGCCAGTGCCAGCAGCCAGGGGAAGGAAGGCCTACTCTTGCACAAATTTCGTGCATCGGGCCTCTAGTTCAGTCATAAAAAGGAATGAAATACTGATACACATTACAACATGGATGAATCTTGAAGCATGCTAAGTGAAAGAAGCCAGACACAACATGCGCATATTACATATTCCACTTATGAAAATCCATAGAGTCAAAATGCAGATAAGTGATTGCCATGGGCCAGGAAGAAGGAATGAGTGTATTGCTTAATGGGACAGGGTTTCTTTGGGGGATGATGAAAAACAATGTTGTGGAACTAGACAGTGGTGATTGCTGCACAGCAATGTGAATGTACTGCAAGCTAGTGAATTGTACACTTTAAATTGGTTCAAATAGTAAATTTTATGTTTTGTGAATAGTACCTAAAAAAAACCAAAATATCTAAATATGATTGTAGTTAATTGAATCAGAAGCTCTAAAGCAAATTAAATTCTTACTATTCCATTGTAAACTATTCCAGTAAGAATATGAAAGATGGAGTCATCTCAGTAAACCTAGCAGCACAGGGAAGTACACTAACTCTGATTCTAACTAAAAATTATAAATATATGGACTGACTCATAGACAAAAGGGATTAGCAAAGATAGCATAAGCCTTTAAAGAAAAACATTAAAAAGTAAAAACCCAGAATGAAGTTAAAGCTTGAAGAAAATAGTAAGTGCATCACAATGGACTTTTAGAAGTTTAGAGAGAAGAGAAGGGTAGGAGCAAAGGAGAAGGTTGATTCACATATTAAACAAAATAGAATAATGTTGACAGATAATAGAGAAAAGGTAGAGTGTCTGAACTCCTGTTTTCATTCCCTATTCTCTATCAAGCAGAATATTTCAAATTGGAAAAAAAAATGAAGAAATTGAAAATTATAAGTAAAGAGATACCAAGAGAAGTCTTAGAAGTTTGCCAAGAGATGACCATGGTTCAAACCCCATAGGGTTTTATAGATTTAGTGACAAATACTGTCTAACTACTGTTCTTATACTCCTTGTCCAAATTAAATAAGCACAATATTTACCCAGACCCAATTACAGTCTGGGAAAAGAGGTCATTTGGTACAAACATAACCTCTGCATTCATCTCTTCTGTGGAGGTCATATGGGCTTAAAGGAATCTCAAAAGTGGAAAATGACTACAAGCTCAAAATAATTCAACAACATGAAGGAACCAAGATGGTGGCATAGGTAAACACCTGAACTTGTTGCCTCACACAACCACATCAAAACTACAACTAAAAGACAAAATGGATATCATCCAGAACCATGGGAAGGCTGGCTGAGTGGAAGTTAAACAATTAGAAGGAAAGAGAAAAGTGCACTGAGACTGGGAGGAGGTGTGGAAGTGCGGAGGTACCAAGGCGCATGCAGAAACTGGCTGGCAACTGGGTCCACTGTTGTCTTTTTCAATCGGGAGGGAGATACAAGTTCCTGACTGCTCTGAACTCCAGTTCCGGGTGAGACTCTGGGGACCCAGACTCACATGGGGGGAAGCTGGACTGTCTGGCATCAGGCTGGAACACGAGGGTGGCTTACTCTCAGAGGTGCTCCCAGCGATCATTGTTCCTGAACAGGCCTGCAAGACAGAGAGACCCAGGGAAACCATTGCTGTTTGCACTGCCCCGTGATTCCCTGAGACCATGCCCCACCCAATTTACAACCCCATCCAAGCTGTGCACAGAGGCTTTTGCATATGAATGGCCTGGCCTTTTGCAACCTAACCTAACAAACTGCAGCTGGGTCAAAAAACCCCAGAGCTTCCAAAAGAAAGCCTAAGGCTCATTAGCAGTCTGCATTACTTCACAGCTGCGCCTCATCTGGGCACCTCCAAACCCCAAACAAAGAGGAGGAATCTGCAGATCTCTCTGTAGCTCCTGCTGGGTGGCCTCAGGCAGTGCCTGACTTTGCACTTCCTTGGAGATCCAAGAGCCAGTGTACCCAGTGGGTCAAAGTGAGACCACACCAGATTACAACTCTTCAGATCCATAAGAGACACACTCAGGGGGCAGATTCAATGAGCACCAAAGCCCCACTCAAGCAAGTCTTGCCCCATAAGGGTGTTTCTACCACAGCAGTTCTCCCATTGTAGACACAACTGGTCCTCACAGCCAATTGGTCTGGAGGTCAATTCCTCCCAGTGATACCAACAACAATCAAGACTTAACTACAACAAGACTGTGCACACAGCCCACAAAGGGGTGCACCAAGAGCATCCACCTCAGGTGACTGGGGAGGCTGAGCCACTTGGCCCTATAGGACACCTAGCACACAAAGCCACTCTATCAACACAGGGAAGCAGCCAAAATGCGGAGACAAAGAAACATGTCACAAATGAAAGAAATGGAGGAAAGCAAACTACTAGATATAGAGTTCAAAACCACAGTTATAAGGTTACCAAAGAATCTTCTATAAACTTCCTAGAAATTTAGTGAAACCCTCAAGGATATGAAAAAGGACCAATTAGAAATTAAGCATACACTGACTGAAATAAAGAATATTATACAGAGTTCCAAGAGCTGACTAGAGGATCCCAAGAATCAAGTCAAAGATTTGAAATATGAAGAAGCAAAAAACACCCAACCAGAAAAGCAAAAAGTAAAAAGAATACAAAAATATGAAGATAATATAAGGAGCCTCTGGGACAACATCCGAATTATAAGGGTGCCAGAAGAAGAGAGAGAGCAAGATATTGAAAACCTATTTGAAGAAATAATGACAGAAAACTTCCCCTACCTGGTGAAAGAAATAGACTTACAAGTTCAGGAAGCTCAGAGAACCCCAAACAAAAGGAATCCAAAGAGGACCGCACCAAGACACATCATAATTAAAATGCCAAGAGCAAAAGACAAAGAGAGAATCTTAAAAGCAGCAAGAGAAAAACAATCAGTTACCTACAAGGGAGTACCCATATGGCTGTCAGCTGATTTCTCAACAGAAACTATGCAGGCCAGAAGGGAGTGGCAAGAAATATTCAAAGTGATAAATACCAAGAACCTACAACCAAGATTACTTTACCCAGCAAAGCTATCATTCAGAACTGAAGGTCAGATAAAGAGCTTCACAGATAAGAACAAGCTAAAGGAGTTCATCACCACCAAACCGGTATTATATGAAATGCTGAAGGATATCCTTTAAGAAGAGGAAGAAGAAGAAAAAGGTAAAGATAAAAATTATGAACAACAAAGTGACAACAAATACATATCTGTCAACAAGTGAATCTAAAAATCAAGTGAATAAAAAATATGATGAACAGAATAAACTGGTGAATATAATAGAATCGGGGGCATAGAAAGGGAATGGACTGACAATTCTCAGGGGGAAGTGGGTGTGGGGAGTGTTGGGGGTGTGGGAAGAGACTGGACAAAAATCGAACACCTATGGACGAGGACAATGGGGAGAGTAAGGGCACGGGGTGGGGTGGGAACCGGGTGGAGGGGAGCTATGGGGGGGGGGGGAGGAACAACTGTAATAATCTGAACAATAAAGAGTTATTTTTTAAAAAAATAAATAAATAAATAAATAAATAATTCGACAACATGATGAAATCACTGAAACAGTCACAGGTAATAATCATAGATGTGTGGAAACCAGAAGAATTAAGAACCTTTGAGACATGTCTGAAGAGATATGGACAAATGTAACAAGTCCAGAAAAGAAAGATAAGACTAGGGAAGGAGTCTGAAATAATATCATGTGGAGAAACAGGGATGTCATGTGAAGAAACCAGAGATTTTATAAGAAATGCCTTTTTTAAAACAGAATAAAACTGCCCTTGGGTTTCCAGAAAGATATAGTGTGAAATGCACAGCTTGTCACCAACTCCGCTTGACCTAGCATAACTGGCTGAAGTCTAAGAATCATGGGGCTTCTATTCCCCACTTAACCCCACTCCCAGGATTCCTAGTTGCTACTTTTGATTCTAGATTTATCTTGGGGTTTTTTTTCATCAGAGTATTTGACCTACATAACGAATGGTTCTGTATCTTGCCACTAGGTGGCAATGTGGGCATTTTATTTAAAAGATCAGCCAGTTCCCTGTGCAGGCAGCCTTAGAATAAATGCATTAAAAATAATGCAAACGTGTGCATTTGTGCTGCCTCTGATGGGCTGGAAATCCCGTTTGATTTGTAAAGTAAACACCGAGGAGTTATAATAATAAAAGACTCCTTTGACAAACTAACGTATATTTCAAATCCTCTCACAGAGACCTGTGTGAGCCTCAGCTACATTAACAATGACGAAGACTTGGCAAATTTTGGTGGCTATTCTGTGGCTTCAGTTAAGCTGTAAGTTGGGGGTTTTCTGATTATGGGAACAAGAAGACTAAAGGGATACGTTTTCAAGATTCTGAGGTGGGAGGCAAGGGACTCCAAGAAGCTAAACTTTAGTGCACTCTGGGAAATGGGTAAAGGAAAGAAATGTGTAGAAATTTTGCAATAATGCTAATATTCTGTGCTTGACCATGTCTTTGAGAACAGGGGTCAATGGCAAAAATGGAGTGGAGCAGAGTCCCCAGCACCTGAGTGCCCAGGAAGGAGAAGTTATCACAATCAATTGCAGTTACTCCATAGGCATGACCACCTTACACTGGATGCGACAGAATCCTGGAGGAGGCATCGTCTCCTTGTTTATACTGAGCTTAGAGATGAAGAAGAAAGGAAGAATAAGTGCCACAATAAACACAAAGGAGAGTCGCAGCGCCCTGCACATCTCAGCCGCCCAGCCCAGAGACTCTGCCGTCTACCTCTGTGCTGTGGAGACACAGTGCTCCCCAAGCATCTGGAGGCCGTACCCAAACTCTGAAGCTGAGACATCATTTCTTCTCATTCTTGTCTTTCCAGACTTGTCTGCCTCGTTCCTTGGACAGATGATGTAAGTTTGTTAGGTTTATTAAAAGTTAAGATTTTCTCCCTGTGGGCCACCTATAATCTCTAAAGCATTATCACCACTATATTCTAATAAGTGTATCAGGATGTACTAATATACTATGTTAAAATACATAGACTCTGGAGCTTAATTGCCAGAATATAAAAATCCTGGTTCTGCCATTTATTAATTGGATAATCTTCTCCAAGTTACTTAATTTCTCAGTTTTTCCTCAACTATGAAAAAGGGAACCATGTTGATCACAGTACCTAACTCCTAGAGGGGCTTAGATGAGATAATATATGTGAAGTGCTTCAAACAGTCCCCAGCACATGGTCAGTCTATTATTAGTACAGGCTTATATGCAACATGAATTTGTTAATACTCACCTATAGGTTAATATTTCAAATCTTTGGAGAAATAAATGGAACATAAATAACAAGCACCTAAAATAACTTTATTTTCCAAATTCTTTCCTCATTTCCAGAAGTAGTTGGCCTTTGCAATTGTATGGGCAAAGGCATCGCGTGTATTCAGAAAACCTGGAAGAAGGATGACTCTGTGGTTTGGTTTGTGGCGTGGAGATGAAAGGCTGGTGAGTGTGGTCCTGGGGAAGCTCAATGACTTCTTCAGAAAAAAAACAAAACACAGCTTCTAAGTGTCTCACACAGAGATCCCTAATGGAAAATTGCAGCTATAGAAATTTATGAAACAAAATCTCAAACACAGTGGTTCTAAATCATTGATTCTCTACCTTTATAACACCAGGGACTCTTTATATTATCATTCCCACCACAATGAAATTCTTAATGTTGAAACATAAGTATTATTACTATCATTGATCTTGTTAGTTGACAAAATAAATTGCACATATTAACTTATAATTAAGTCTTTTTCTTTTAAAATCAAAGTTTTTTGTAGAACTCCTACCTGCACATATCTAAAGAGTCTTTACAATAGTGTTACAATGGCCTGTTTCCCTCATTAGCTGCACCACCCCCTCAAAAAAAAAACAGCAATACTATGCTCTATCCCCACCTTCCAATCCAACTCCATGTTAGCAATTTCTAAATAATATGCTTATAACCTTGATTTATCAATAGTAGATATTATCTATTTATTTCCTTTTATGGTAGTATACTAGCACTCTCACCTTCCCAGTATAGTTATATCACAATATGGGATTAAGATGATAATCAGTACATATATGATTACGACCTTGTGAATATGTCACTCAATAGCTAAAATGAATGCGATGAATACAGTTCCTCTATGTTACAACTCATTTATTTAACAACTGCCTCAGTTTCTCATTTATTTTATATCAATTTTCTTGAGTTCTTCAATAGGTTTTTATAAATATTTGTTAATAATTTCCCCCAAATGCATCAAACATATCTAGTATCATTGTTTTTCTTTTTTCTCTACAGATTCCTTGTTCCTTGGCCTCTATCCTTTGCCCCATGTGCACTAATTGCTCTTGCAAATGCTATTCTAGGACTTTTTTACTTAACTTACCTTGTTAACTATATTGCATCTTGTAACTCACATATCTTCATTTCTTGGTTCATTCCTTTTTTTTTCTTTGCTACATTCTCCAAAACCTTCATAGTAAAGGATATTTGGGATTTTTTTCATGTCTAAAAATATTTTTATTCTACCCTCACACGTGGCTGATATTTTAACTGGATATAAAATTATAGGTTGAAATTCCTTCAGTATTTACAGTGCTTAGGATTTTATTTATGATGGGCTACCATAAGGGAAATAGTTTTTATACTATTTTTACTGATTTTTTTAATGTGAAGAAGAGTGGATGGACATTCAGTTCCATTCCTCGTGTTTCCCTCAGTATTTTGAAAACATCATTCCACTATTTTCTAATTTCCAGTGTTGCTGTTAAGAAGTGTGATGCCATTTTGACTCATTCTTTTTTATGACCTTTTTATTCTCTCTGAACAGATTTAGGATTCTGTTTACCCCCTAGTTTTCTAAAATTCTACTTCAGTAACTATGTGTGCATGAGCAGGCAGATGCCATGAACAAAATGTGCCGAGACAGTCTGGCATCAGAGAGCAGCAGCTCTCACCGCTCACCTCACAACTCTGTTCACTTTGTAGTGTCCTCACTCTTTGGCCTGAGTAAGACTGTTGTCTAAGGAAGTTGGAGGCACAGCTTGCTGTTCTGCATCTACCACGTTTGTGAGAAATTGAAAGGATGAAACATTTCCTCAGCAAGAAGAGTTTCTTCATTAAAAAAAAAAGAAGAAAAAAAAAAGACAAATGATGCTTAACCATCTTTCCTGAATGGGAGTCAGCACATACATTTTTTTTTCCAAAGATACTAGGTATCTTAAACATGCTATTTTATTCATTTAATAAATATTGCTTGAGGAGCTATTGTGGATGAGATACTTTTGTAGACTTTGCATACACAACAACGAACAAGACAAAGTCCTTCCAACCATGAAGCGTATGTCTGTGGAGTGCAGAGAGAATCATAAAAATACAGGAATAAACAAATAAATCCAGTCATTACACAAGTATCTATTGTGCACCTATTTAGAACATACTATTTACTAGGTATGTTCTAAGTCCTGAGGTTGTAGAAGTAAACCAAAACTAATCTACCCACGTGGAATTTATATTCTAGTGAATGAATGAACAAGGTAAACCAGATACAAATGTTCAGAGGAAAATAAATGAGGGTGATATGAGAGAGTGGGGAATACTTTCATTGAGTAGTCAGGGGGACAGTTTACTGAGGTGCTATCTGAGCTGAAACCCAAATGAAAAGAAAGAGCACGTTGTAATGATATGAGGAGAAAGCATTCTAGGAATTGAGAAAGCAATTGCAAAATGGGGGAAGCCTGATGTAGTCCAGGACCAGGAATTAGATGAGCAGAGCCAAGGCATAGTGAATGAGCTGGAGGCTGATACAAGATGATTCCTTGGGGTGTCATGTAGAGTCTCATAAAAGCCATGGGGAGCTACATTGGGAGTTATAATAAGTATACTGAGAGTGATAAATAGGTCAGTGACATGGTTTGATTTACCTTTCTTACATTACTTGGCTCCACTGTGGAAAGTAGATGAGGAGAGTGGAGGCAAAAGGGCAGGTAGGGAGGCAGGGGGCGGAGCACAGAGGGAGGAGGAGAACATTTAGTAGACTGTGGAAATGTTAAAATAATTCATGTAAAAATGATATTGGTTTGGACTACGATGGAAACAGTGGCAATAAAAAGAAATATGACATATATTTGATAGTAAAATTAATAGGATTTACTCATGGAGTAAATGAGGGGAAAGGCAAAGAAAAAAGAGCAGAACCAAGAATGACTTCTTCTTAAATGCCTAAACAAGTGAATACATCTTGATATGAGTTCCTGGCATACGTTAAGACTAGAATAGGAGCAGGTTTGAAGAGAAACCAAGATTTGTGTTTTAGCCACGCTGGGTTTATGATTCCTATTAGAAATCCAGGTGAAGAGGTCATAGAGGAAGTTAGATAAATGGGTTTGGAGCTTAATGGAAAGGTCAGGGATACAGATAAAACTTCAAGTGTCACTGACATGTAAAAGTGACAAAGGCCAAGGGGCATGTGAGACAGATTTTCTAGGGAAAAATAGTGAAGAAATGAGACGTTGGGTCAGACTTGCACTCTAACATGAAGAATGTGAGCAGAGAAGGGAAAGACAGAAGCAAGGGAGACTGAGAAGGAAAAGCCAGAAGTTAGGGAGGAACCAAAAGAGTCAAGAGAGGAGACTGTACCAGTATAGCATAGGACAGTGATGGCGAACTTCTGACACGTGTGTCAGAGGTGACACGCGAACTCATTTTTTTGGTTGATATTTCTTTGTTAAATGGCATTTAAATAATATAAAATAAATATCAAAAATATGAATCTTTGTTTTACTATGTTTGCAAATATCAAAATATTTCTATATGTGACACGGCACCAGAGTTTAGTTAGGGTTTTCAAAATGCTGACACGCTAAGCTCAAAAGGTTCCCCATCACTGGCATAGAAGATACTGGTCTGTGAGAGGCTGAGCAAGATAATAGAGAGGTGACCACTGGATTTGCAACAAGTTCTAGTGAATTGGACAAGAACAGTTGCAGTGAGTGGTAGGAATGGAAGATGAATTAAAATTGGTTTGGGAGCTACTGGGAAGTAAAGAAATAGAAGCAGAAAAAATAGTTCATTTGAGAAATTTTGTTGGGAAAAGAAGCAGAGAAATGGAGCAATAGCTGAGAAGGACACAGAGGTTAGGGAACAACTTGTTATTCTATTGGTTGGTTTATTTTTAAAAAAGTAGACAACAGAGTATGATTTCTGAAAAGAGATCTATTTTAAGGTGCTATTTTATTGTTGCTATAGGTAGAAATTCATATCTAACTTATAAAACTGAAGATATTTGAGATAAATCACTAAATAAATGCAAATGACTCACTTGCAGAAAAGTGACCTCCCGGGAATTGCTTAACATTCTTACTTATAATTTAAAGTATCTTCTGCATCAGCCCCGAGGTTTGAGTAACTCAGGTCTAAAAATTTTTAGTTGAATTAGCATATGTCCTGGTTATATGCCTTATTAAAGCAGTTCCTGAATCTCTTGTAGGATAACAAATATATGGAAAACTAAACGGATGACTGTGGGAAGACTAATATTGTATCAGCCAATGTGAAATTCTGAAGGGAAAGGAGACATTTTCAATCATTTTCTAATAAATCTCATGAAGTTAAAAACTAAGTTCTTATAGAAAATAACTGTCCCGGTTTATGCATCTGAGTAAATTGCAAAATGTTTACCCACTACATTTTGAGTCACCAGATCAGCCATATTCAATGTCTTTTCTGCTCCTACACAAATGACTAATGGCTTTCACATGTATTACAAACCCGCCCCCCACCCCACCCCAGGCCTACTGGGGGTCATATGCTGTTTTTAAGCCCAAGAAACAAAATACCATGACTGAAAACCACTAACCTGGATACTTACTAAAATAAATAGCGTGGGTTAATATGGAATTCGGAGTAACCTTGAAATATGGGCATTTGTTACTAGAGGCCTCAGAGGAACACATATTCCCTGTTCGGGAGCCCTGCTGCCAGCATGTGAGAATGGAGGCAGTGATTGGCAAACAGTAGTTTCAAATAGGCACATAAACCAACATTGAGAAACAGTAAACACATAAGATAATTCATTTGGACACTTTTATATGCAGCATGTATAAGATTTAAAATAACATTCCCAAGTTAAACTGAAAACATTACTATGTAAATGCCGCAACTAAGTCAAATGAACGAATAAATACCAGCCTTGCAAATTGGTCTCTGTTAAGGGCACTCAAAGGCACAGGATTGCATGCTGCTCGCTAAAGAAATGTCTCCTCTGTATCAATCTTTTCTGTTTTGACAGCAAACCCATTGACCAGCATGTGTTTTGGAATTTCTGAACGATTGACCTTCAAGGCCTAACAAACATTCGGTCTCCACCTTCTCAGAAACCTCAGAGGAGCCACCATTGCCAATAAAAAACATCATAAATCTAACCCAAAAACTGCATCACTTCGAAAAGAGAATAGGCATCTCATTCCCTGCATTGTTTGTACACATCTGTGTCAGTGGTCCTGTCGAATTGGCCATGCCAGCAGGAGGTCATCAATCAGCTGGTGTCAGCAAGCACAAGTACAGAATGGCTTAATGGAAAAATGGAGCCTTTTCTTATTCCCTATTGTCACCTACTGAAATGTAAGTTGCTTGCTGATCTCATCACATTGAGTTATGTTTTAGTGAAGGATTGAAAAGACCCAGCCTGCACATATTCCTGAGGTTTTTAAATAATGGCTCAGTGAACAGATGTGTGTTTGCTCCCACCAGCTCTTTGTGGAAATGAATTTTTATGAGCCCAAAGCATCCTTGATCCAGCCCTGATTAAAAGTCAAGTTAAAACTAAATACCATTATTTGGGGGGAGGGGATATGTTAGAAATCTCAGGAAGTTATTGACACAAGTACTTCTGAGACTAAAAAACGCTGGGTTAATAATAAGCCTTTGTTGAGTAAAACGAATTAATAACACAAGACAGATAAAAAGCACAGGCTCCAGGTACAGACTGTCTACATTCATGTCCTTCATATTTTAGTTCTGTGACCTTGAACAAAACACTCCACACTTCAGTCTTTTTGAAAAATTGAAATAGTAAATAATATGTACCTCATAGAGATGCCAGTGCCTGGCACATAATAAACCTTCAATTAATGCTAGTTGCTATTTGCAATAGGTAGGTAAGAGGAGCAATTAATGAACAGTTAAGTACCAGAGACTATAAAATGTAAGCTAAACCCATGTTTGTGTCTTATATAATAATAAAGTTTTCTGTTTACCTCTGTTAACTAAAAAGAGCCAAGAGCTTTCCCATAAATTTGAAAATTCTATCCTAATGGTTCCAAGAACTGTTAACTGGGAATGTTTGCTACAGAAACCTCACTTGTGAGATATTTGTTACAGAACACTGATTATTGTCATTATAAATTGTGTTTACCATGGGAGGCTCTGCTGACTCACCAACCTGTGATTAGTAAACAGCTAAATGTAGCTTTGCTGATTTAGGTCTAACTTATTCAATCAATGTAAAAGGACTGTGCAGAATCTCCCACATTTAGGAATACAGCTAAAGGCATTCTTCATTGTAAAAGTGAATTTGAAGAAGAAGAAAAAAGATGATTCTAACAGATTTACTTTAAATCATAATACAATATCTCTACTTGAAATGACAAAAATATCTTCTGTCTGACAACATTCAGCTTACTTTCAAATTTATTCAGTGTCTTCTCAACTTCAAAAGCACTTGAAAACCCATAAAAGAGGGGGGAAATGTCTTTTTATACTTTTAAGAGTTACATAAAGGATATTTTTCAAAAGTTTTTCATGTTTATCATGTCTTCAATGAGTAACTCTTACAATACTCTGAGAGTATGATAGTGATGACAAAAACAACACCATTCCCTTCTCATCTTTAACTGCATGGAACAATGTAATGTGTTCTTTTCCTAAACTCTCTGACTCCACCAGGATGAGGAGATGGGGAGGACTAAGGGACTCTTTGGTTGGTTTCCCATGGCCTGGAGTTTAAAGCTTGTAGTGAACAAAAAGGGAAGAGAGAAGAGTGGGAAGGCCAATGCTGATGACAAGGCCCATTTCCCATTGTGCATAGGAGGTTAGCAGGTGCCTAGGTGTGTTCCTTCTTCCACACACTCACTTTTTGTGGGGAAGCACAGGACTTGGTTGGAAGGTCTGTAAGGAGGAATCTCTAAAAGGTCAGAGGCCTCTGGGGGACCTTGCTGAAGGCGGCAGCCCCTGCCTTGACTTTTCCAAACAAATCTGACCCCCCGGGTGTTTTAGAATCTTTATGTTTAGACTTCAAACGTCCTTTTTGAAAGACACTACAGATTCAGGTGCTTTCTCAAGGATACTTACCCTGCTGATAGCATCTAATAGTTAATTTTTGTTCAAGCTGTTGTGACAATAAATGCCTAAGGAGCCAGGTGAACAGGACTATCTGCTCCTAGAGCTAAACAGCCCCTTAGCCTCTCTTTCGCTGAAACATGTGTCAGAGTAATCTATTCATCCGTTGCTCAGGGTTTGCCGGTCAGCCCCAGCAACTTTTGACTTGGCTCTTAACTTCCCCCAACCCGCACTAAACCTTTGTAATAGATGTCCAGAATTGCCTACAGGAACTAAGTGAGCCACCAGACACTCGGCAAGCAGGCTCCAGAGGAGACTGTGAATGAAGGCTCTGGTCCCCCAGTAGGAACTTTGCCCCTCCTGCCAGGCCTGGGAACTCAAAATGAGCACCAAAGAAATGAGGACCATGAGATAACTTCGGTTATCAGGCCAAAAGGTGAGATTAAAGATGATGTTCAAATAGCTGAATTCCTGACTCTTATTTTGCAACTGGTCACATCCCACACTTTTAATCTTGTGCCAATCCTGAGTAAGATATGTTCTATTCCTATGTCCCATCTGTTGGTGGGATGTCCCAATCTGTTTAAACATGGGCAACTCCTTCCTAAAGTCAAAAATTTGCACATAGTAATAAATTTTTCATATTCATTGATTGAAAAAAAAGTATCATGACGACAGTAACACATTTGAATATTTTTTTTTTTACTAAACACAATACATCCATGTATATTTAACCTAGGGCAGTGGTGGGCAAACCGCGGTTCTCGAGCCACATGCAGCTCTTTGGCCCATTGAGTGTGGCTCTTCCACAAAATACCAAGTGCGGCGCGCACATACAGTGCGATTGAAACTTTGTGGCCCATGCGCAGAAGTCGGTTTGGGGCCTGGGCAAGTCTATTTTGAAGAAGTGGGTTAGAAGAAGTGGGGGGTGTCGGTCGGTGGGGCAACGGGAGGGAGACGAGGCGCAGGCGGGCCGCGGGATATGCAGTGCGGGGGAGGTACATTGTTTTGAGGTACGTTCGCTGAGGTCGACCCCTTCCAACTCTCCCATCCACACTTGTCTTTCTGAAACAAGTATACAAGACAAGACCAGTGTGGATGGGAGAGTTGGAAGGGGTCGACCTCATCTAACGTACCTCAATCAGATTGAGGATGTTTTTAGCAAAGTCCAGCTTAGGAGTACCCTAATTAATTTAATAACAATGTACCTAAATATATAGTTTAAGCTTAAAAAATTTGGCTCTCAAAAGAAATTTCAGTCGTTCTCCTGTTGATATTTGGCTCTGTTGACTAATGAGTTTGCCGACCACTGATCTAGGAGGACAAATATGTATTAAAAATTATCACAGTGCCTGATACAGTGAAAGCACTCAATACTTTAGCTATAATTACTGCTGTTGTTGATGTTTATTCAACCCATATATAATGCTTGGTGCACATGAGGGGTTCTCAGATCCCTTATAGTTATTCAACGACACATAAGTTATATTACTAGACTCTAAATTTTTATTGGCAGGAACTTTGATTCATATTTCACCACCACCAGCAGCAGCACCTAGCACTGTGCCTTGCTGATAGGTGATTCTTGATAAATTACTTGAATTGAATCTACCTTCCTAAGATGCCATGAAGACATGAAGTATCTTGATTTTGCTCCTCAGCATTTTTAACTTCTTCATTGTCTTTTTCAAATGTGTAGGTTTCTGCTTTATAAAAACAAAAATAAGAAAATTGATCCCAATATTATCCATGAAAGGTGATAAAAGTTTTCTAGGAAAGGAGTAGGTATGGCAGAATTCTGTCAGAATTGTTTGCAATATGGCCTGAGGATAATTTTACTCTAGAAACCAGGATGTTTTCTAAGAAGGACTCAGCTTCTGCTTACCCCAACAACAAACAAAATTGGCCTGATACCTTGAGAATAATCTAAGTTCTTGTCCTTTTATAGCAAATCCGGTTTGTGTCCCCCAAAATAAAGAGCATTTATAAATAAATAATAAAATTAACACCTCAATAGAAAAGCAAACAAATGTTATGAAAAAAGCTCTTATAAGAAACAATAAAAATGGCTAATAAGTATTTTAAAATATATTCAACCTCACAAATAACTAAACATATAAAATCAAATAATAGCCGGAACCGGTTTGGCTCAGTGGATAGAGCGTCGGCCTGCGGACTGAAAGGTCCCAGGTTCGATTCCGGTCAAGGGCACGTACCTGGGTTGCGGGCACATCCCCAGTGGGAGATGTGCAGGAGGCAGCTGATCGATGTTTCTCTCTCATCGATGTTTCTAACTCTCTATCTCTCTCCCTTCCTCTCTGTAAAAAATCAATAAAATATAAAAAAATAAAAATAAAAAAAAAATAATAAAATCAAATAATAAAGATATACATTTTATACCAAAATGATAGGGTTTGAGGGGAGAAAGATCCTTTCTAGAATAATGAGAGGGTGGTGAAACACACTATTATATAGTACTGATTATCATGTAAACAAGTACAACCTTTTTGAAAGCTAATTTTGCAATATTTACTAAAACCCTTAATTAGGTTAGTATTATAACTTGAATACCCATCAATAGTAGACTGGTGGGCTAAATAATGGAATGTCCATATGTGGTAGTTTTCAAAAATGGGCACAATTGCGTGTATCTCCCTGAATTCATAGCCTTTACAACTTTGCAGCTCTTCCATGAAGAGATAGACTCTATTTCTTCATCTCTTAAGTCTGGGCTGGCATTGTGATTTGCCATGGCCAATAGTATACGGCAGAAATGACAGTGTGAAAGTTCTGAGTCTACACCTCATAAGAACCTATATTCTCCTGACTGCCCTCTGGGACCTCTGTTTTTAGCATGTGGATATACCAGTGATGGCGAACCTTTTGAGCTTGGCATGTCAGCATTTTGAAAAACCCTAACTTAACTCTGGTGCCGTGTCACATATAGAGATTTTTTGATATTTGCAACCATAGTAAAACAAAGATTTATATTTTTGATATTTATTTTATATAATTTAAATGCCATTTAACAAAGAAAAATCAACCAAAAAAAATGAGTTCATGTGTCACCTCTGACCCGTGTGTTATAGGTTCGCCATCACTGGGATATACCCAGACTCGCTTCCTGGAGGATGAGAGACCACATGGACCAGAACCAAGTTAGTCCACTCCCACTGAGGCCCTGGATTATGTGAGATAACCCAGCCAAGATCAGCTAAGTTGACCTGGAGCTGATCACAGTGGATCTCAGATGCATGAAGGACACTAACCAAGATTAGAAGAAACACCCCGTTGAGTCTCACTTAAATTATTTACACAGCAACAGCAACTAATCTAGAATATCACGATTATTATGCAGCCATTAAGAGGAATATATTAGAACAATGTGCATTGGCCTGATGTTTATGATATATTGGAGAAAGAAAGTTAAAAAATATTGCTTATAGTAAGATTCAACTTTCTACAAGAGCAAGACAAAATAAAACAAAAGCCTAATAGTAAGGCATGTGTGGACATGCACCATTGTTACCTCAGGAGGGTAAGCTTGGCAATAGGAGGATGAAGGAGGGAGCAAGAGGACAGAGGAGATTAACTTTTTGCTTTACCCATTTCTGTAATGTATGATGGTAACAGTCAACATGCATCATTTTTGTAATTTATATATTTAGCTTCTTAAGAAAAGTTATAATGGCCAATGTCAAAGTGAAAAGCTAAGGAGTGCTTTGGAGCACCCAAAGGCTTCTGATGGAAAACACGGTGGTGGGAAAAATATGTGCTTTAGACTCCAAGCTTTGCTAATGGGGTGGAGAGAGAGACTATGCGCTTGTCCCATTAATTCTACTCCTGCAAATTTAATTCATAGGACATAATCATAAGTATGCATAAATAATTATACAGAAGTATTTTATTGCACACTTTATTATGTCAAAAATTGAGGAAAATATAAATGTCTATTAGTAGGAGAATGGTTAAATAAATAAATCATGGCAATTTCTATCCAAATGCAGCCATTAAAACCATGCTAACGATCTGGAAATATTATTCCTCTTAAGGGAAAAAAACACAATAAACAGAAGTGAATACATCACATTGTTATGATTTTGTAAATGTACATATATAAAGTTAATACATCAAGTTGTCAACAAAGCTTGTCTCTTTGATTTAAAAGGTGATTTTTATTTTCTTTATATTTTCTCTGGGTTTTCCCATTATATATAATGATTATTCATCCTTTTGAAATCAGAATTAAAAAACACATACTATTATAAATATTTTTAAAGAAAACTTGGAGGGTGTGGAAGGAGAGACATAGTAGAGAAAACAGTGAGAAAATACTAGAAAATCTACTTTTACTTAACTTCAGTGACACTGAATTAAAAACTGTCAAGCAAGAGTCATTCCATCAGGGGTATGAAACAACGTAGATAATAATCTGTACATATAAAAGGCTAATGTGCTACGTGTCCATCCGGGTAATGACATCATGTAGCCACGCCTGGCTTCCTCTCCCTAGTGACGACTAGCCTCCTTGCAGTTTCTTCAGCCCAGGAACACGACTTGCTTTATAGCCAGGTGGAAACATTTCACACTTTAACCAAATGTCTGTGTAGCATTTCCCATGCCTCACCTCATTTGATCCTCACAGAAGTCCTGGAGTAGGTAGATAGGAAACTTGGTGGAATCCTATTTTCTTTTCATTAGCCAGAAAACGGAGATTTAGAAAGTTTAGAAACTTGATCCAAATGAAAAGAAGTAAGAAATGGTGGACCTTGAAAATGACTTCAGGTCTTCTCACCACGCAGAATATAGTCAAATACTGCTGCAGTTAAATATTTTACCCTTTGCTCTCCCTGTGTGATGTTCAATAATAATGTGCTTCATGTTGACATTTACTGCTGTGTTGCTGACAATGACCTGAAAGGGAAGTTGCGATGCTTCACTGGGGTGGACAAAGTTTAGCTACATCAGAAAGCAGGTCTCATTAAGCAATTTTATTCTATATACTAGAGGCCTGGTGCATGAAATTCATGCATGGGAAGGTGTCCCTCAACGTTGCCAGCACCCTCTCCAATCTGGGACCCCCAATTGGGCCTAAACTGGCAGTCGGACATCCTCTCACAATCCAGAACTGCTGGCTCCTAACCGCTCACCTGCCTGCCTGCCTGATTGCCCCTAACTGCTTCTGTCTGCCGGCCTGATCACCTCCAACTGCCCTCCCCTGCCACGACACACCTCCTCCACCGGGACCCACCTCCTCCGTGCAAGGCGGCATAGACCCCGGGACCGGCCTCCTCCACACCACACAGAGCCGCAGGATGCCCAAGCCTCACCGCGCAGAGTGACCACTGGGCCCCACCTCCACTGTGCATGTGACCATCCTGTGGCGGCCATCTGTGGTGGCCATCTTGTGACGATGTCACACTAGGGTGTCACACAAAGGCGTGACACCACCTAGGCTTTTATTATATAGGATATAAAAGGCTATGTTGACTCGTGCATGTGCAATACATGTAAAGTTCTTGCTGGCACCAATTGCACATGTGTGTTTCCATCTGTCATTTTCAATTATGAATTTGCTTGACACTTCTATTATAGAGAAAAGGCTAATAGCAATATTAAAATATTTCTTCTAATTAATTTCCTTTCAATGTGCACGAATTCCTGTACCAGGCCACTAGTATAGAATATTTATATAGAGAGAGTTGGCCTCAAGATAAGCAAGGAAGTTTCATCTATTAAACAGAAGGAAAGGCTGAGAACATGGGTACAGATGCAGTAGAGTTGGAAGATTTGGAGTGAGAGAATGAAGACATTGTGCTTCAGTTACTTCTATTTTCTTAATGAAATGAGATGTGAGACTATTAGTTCTCCAGTTGCAATGCAATGAAAAAGCCCATATTCAAGAAAATTTCTAATCACTCTTAATGGTTATCTATCCCTTTTGCAGAGGAGAGTGAAGAAATAAGATTGTAGAACAAAGTTTGTGGTGATATTTAGCTAACATTTGTGTTTATTAAATAAAACACATATGAGATGATAAAGAAATAATTTAGTCAATAAGAAAATGGTTTTCAATGAAAAGACTTACTAAATAAAACAGGTATACCATTTATGATATCAATAATAGTACTCTAAGACAATGGACATTATTACCTACTAGAGACCCAGTCCACGGATTTGTGCACTAGTGGGAGGGCATGGCCTGCAGGGATCAGCCCACTGTGGGAATGCCGCTCATCCTTGTCAGCTGAGCGGCTGTGGACCTACCCTCTGAGCGGCTGCTCCCACAGTGAGAGCAGCCGCTCATCCCAGTCAGCTGAGTGACACGCTTACTGTGAGAACTCACTGACCACCCTAAGCCTGGCCCATGATCAGATGTGGGCATCTTCCCCAGCTGCCCATGGCTGGCCCCACCCCTGCCACCACACACCCCCAGTTCCCCATTTGATATCAGGCAACTGTAGCCTGACAGCCGGTGGAGGGACTGAGAGGTCGGCTGTTCCCCCCCCTGTTCGCTGGCCCTGCCCCTGCTACAGGTAGCCCTCTCTGTGTGGGGCAACTGGCAGGGTTGAGGCCTTGGCCTGGCACCACCCACATCCCCTGCCACCCACTCCCAGTTCCCTGTTCACCATTGGGCGATAGTAGCCTGCCAGCCAGGGAAAGGGACTGAGAGGTGGTCAGTGTGCCTCATAGTGACTGGTCAAGCAGTTGTTTTGGTTGTTCCCCCATTAGGGTCAATTTGCATATTACCCTTTTATTATATAGGATAGAGGCCTGGTGCACAGGTGGGGGTTGGCCGGCGTGCCCTGATGGGGGTCCCGGATTGGAGTGGGGGTCCCTGTTGGGGGTGGGGCTGGCCAGGGCAAGGGGCCACAGATGGTTTGTAGGCCAGCCACAACCCTGATTGGGGTGGAGTTCCCGCTGGGAGGTGGGGCCGGCAGGGGTGAGGGGCTGTGGTTATTCTGGTCTCTGGTCATTCTGGTTGTTCTGCCGTTTTGGTCTCTGGGCTTTTATTATATAGGATAATAAAAGCAAATATGCTAATTAGACCAGACGTCCTTCTGGATGACCTCCCAGGAAAAGCCTGGGCTGCAAGAGATGCCCGGGTCCCGGGTGCCAGAGGGAAGCCAGTGCTGGCAGCCAGGGGAAGGAAGGCCTACTCTTGCATGAATTTTTTGCATTGGGCCTCTGGTCCTATCTAATAATAGACAAACATGGTAATTAACCATACCTCCGCTACGCTTCCCATTGGCTAATCAGCAGGATATGCAAATTAACTGCAAACAAAGATGGCTGCCGGCAGCCAGGCAGCTGAAGCGAACATGAGGCTTGCTTGCTCCAGTGATGGAGGAAGCCAAGGTTCCCCATCTGCCTCGGCCTGCTCTAAGCTACACTCTAAGCAGCAAAGTTGCAATTATAGAAGCTAAACAAGCTCCAGATACCTGCTTTCAGCCAGTTTCAGCCTCAGAGCTTAGAGCAGCAGTGATGGCAACAATGTTTCAATTATAGAAGCTAAACAAACCCAGATACCCGCTTTCAGCCAGCCACGCCTCAGAGCTGGAGCCGGCTCTCAGCTCCAGTGACAGCTATAGAAGGTAAATAAATCCCAGAATTAAAAAAAAAAAGAAAAAAGAATAAAAGGAGAGGCTGGGAGCTTCAGTAGCCTGCCAGCCTGAAAACGGCCCTCAGGCCCTCACCCAGACTGGCCTGGAACCCCAGTGGGGACCCCACCCTGAAGGGGGTGTGACCAGCTGCAAACAGCCATCAGCCCCTCATCCAGGCTGGCCAGGCACCCCAGCGGGACCCCCACCCTAAAGGGGGTGTGGCCAGCCTGAAAACAGCCATCAGCCCCTCATCCAGGCTGGCCAGGCACCCCAGCAGGACCCCCACCCTGATCCGGGACACCCTTCAGGACAAACCAGCCAGCCCCCACCAGTGCACCAGGCCTCTATCCTATATAGTAAAAGGGTAATATGCAAACTGACCCTAACAGCAGAAAGACTGGGAATGACTGGTCACTATGAGACACACTGACCACCAGGGGGCAGACACTCAATACAGGAGCTACCTCCTGGTGGTCAATGCGCTCTCACAGTGGGAGCTCTGCTCAGCCACAAGCCAGGTTGATGGCTGCCAGTACAGCAGTGGTGGTGGGAGCCCCTCCTGCCTCCTCAGCAATGTTAAGGTCCACTCTCCGCTGGCAAGTGGGCATCCCCCGAGGGCTGCTGGGCTGCCAAAGGGATGTCTGATTGCCATCTTAGGCCCAATCCCCTGGGAAACAGGCCTAAGCCAGCAAGTGGTCATCCCCCAAGGGGTCCCAGACTGCAAGAGGGCACAGGCCAGGCTGAGGGACCCCTCACCCCGAGTGTACAAATTTTTGTGCACCAGGCCTCTAGTCCCATATATAAAAACCCTGGGTCCATCACAACCAGAGGCTCAACCAACCAGAAGTCAGTCCTGGAGTCAGCGCTGGGTTGCCATGGCTACCCAGCACTGACTGCTGTGGCTACAGGCACAGTGACCCAGCACTGACTGCTGAGGTGGCTGCAAATCAGGCCTGGAGAGAGGCCTGAAGAGAGAAACAGGGTCTGATCCGTAGCTTCTGTGGCAGCTGTTGATCAGCACTTACCTCTCTCTTTCTCTCCAGCAGCCGCACCTCCATTTCTCTCCAGGCCTCCACTGGGGCGGCTGATCAGCCCCACCTTTCTTTCTTTTTTATTTTTTTATTTTTTTAATTAAATCTTTATTGCTCAGATTATTACATTTGTTCCTCTTTTTTTCCCCCCCATAACTCCCCTCCTCCCAATTCCCGCCCCACCCTTCACCCTCACTCCCCACCCACTGTCCTCTTCCATAGGTGCACGATTTTTGTCCAGTCTCTTTCCGCATCTCCCACACCCCTTCCACCCCCCCCAACAATAGTCAGTCCATTCCCTTTCCATGTCCCTGATTCTATTATGATCACCAGATTATTTGTTCACTTGATTCTTAGATTCACTTGTTGATAGATGCATGTTTGTTGTTCATAATTTGTATCTTTACCTTTTTCTTCTTCTTCCTCTTCTTAAAGGATACCTTTCAGCATTTCATATAATACTGGTTTGGTGGTGATGAACTCCTTTAGCTTTTCCTTATCTGTGAAGCTCTTTATCTGACCTTCAGTTCTGAATGATAGCTTTGCTGGATAAAGTAATCTTGGTTGTAGGTTCTTGGTATTCATCACTTTGAATATTTCTTGCCACTCCCTTCTGGCCTGCAAAGTTTCTGTTGAGAAATCAGCTGACAGTCGTATGGGTATTCCCTTGTAGGTAACTGGGTTTCTTTCTCTTGCTGCTTTTAAGATTCTCTCTTTGTTTTTTGCTCTTGGCATTTTAATTATGATGTGTCTTGGTGTGGTCCTCTTTGGATTCCTTTTGTTTGGGGTTCTCTGCGCTTCCTGGACCTGTAAGTCTATTTCTTTCACCAGGTGGGGGAAGTTTTCTGTCATTATTTCTTCAAATAGGTTTTCAATATCTTGCTCTCTCTCATCCTCTGGCACCCCTATAATTCTGATGTTGGTACGCTTGAAGCTGTCCCAGAGGCTCCTTACACTATCCTCGCATTTTTGGATTCTTTTTTCATTTTGCTTTTCCGGTTGGGTGTTTTTTGCTTCCTCGCATTTCAAATCATTGACTTGATTCTTGCGCTCCTCTGGTCTGCTGTCGGGTGTCTGTATAGTATTCGTTATTTCAGTCAGTGTATGCTTAATTTCTAGTTGGTTCTTTATCATAACATCGAGGGTCTCATTAGATTTCTTGAGGATCTCACTACATTTATCGGCGGTCTCACCAGTCTTTTCGAGGGCCTTACTAGGTTTATCAGCAGCTTCTAGACAGTTCTTGAGAGACCTTAAAAGTGTGGTTTTGAGCTTTATATCTTCCATTTCTGACATTTGCATCCTGTTTCTTTGTCTCCGCATTTTTATATCTTTTATTGGTGCACCCCCTAGTGGTCTTTGTGCGCAGTCTTGTAGTTAAGCCTTGATTGTTGTAGGCAGTACCAGGGGTGATTTGACCTCCAGGCTAACTGGCTATGAGAGTCCGCTGTGTCTGCAGTGGGAGAGCTTCTGTGCTGGATCTCTAGGGCGGTGCTATAATCTAGCGTTTGCCTGAGGCTATCCGGCAAATGGCTCTGCGCAGGGCTTGGGCTGGGCGGGTCCCCGGGGATCTACAGGGCTGGCCGGAGCAAGCAGTTATGGCGGCTCTCAGTTCTGTCCCTAGGGGCTCTGCCTTTCAGAGTCCCAGCAACCACTGCAAACCTCGGAGAGAAAGCTGCCTTCGAGTTCCGACCGAAGCCAGACAGTCCCGCTTCTCCCGTTTGAGTCTGGGTCCCCAGAGACTCGCCCGGATCTGGAGCTCAGAGTCTGAAACTCCCTCCCAATTGAAAACAACAACCGTGCCCTCCGCCGCCAGCCCGCTCCGCGTGCGCACTCCGCACCTGAGTATTTCACTTCAGCACTGCGCCTCCTCTGAGTCTGGGTATGATATTCTCTTTCCTCCTAGTTGTAGAATTTCCACTCAGCCAGCCTTCCTGTGGTTCTGGATGATGTCCATTCTGTCCTTTAGTTATATCTCTGAAGTGGTTGTTCGAGGCAGCAATCTCTGGCGTTAACCTATGCCGCCATCTTGGTTTCTCTCAGCCCCACCTTTCTGATCAGGCCTTGTTGATAGGACCAGAGACGCAACTGGTATAGAAACTGACCAATCAGCCAAAACCGGTTTGGCTCAGTGGATAGAGCGTCGGCCTGTGGACTGAAGGGTCCCAGGTTCAATTCCGGACAAGGGCATGTGCCTGGGTTGCGGGCACATCCCCAGTGGGAGATGTGCAGGAGGCAGCTGATCGATGTTTCTCTCTCATCGTTGTTTCTAACTCTATCTCTCTCCCTTCCTCTCTGTAAAAAATCAATAAAATATACTTTAAAAAAAAAGAAACTGACCAATCAGAACCAAATCTGATTGGTGAACTGTGAGGAGCCAATGGCTGCCTAGGAGGCGGAGCTTTTGACACTGACTGGCATAAAAACCAACCAATCAGAACCAAATTGGCCAGCAGAGGAGGGCAGTTGGGAGCTAGATCAGGCCTGCAGGGGAGGGTAGTTGGGGGCGAGATCAGGATGGCAGGGGAGGGCAGTTAGGGGTGAGATCAGGATGGCAGGGGAGGGCAGTTGGGGGCCATCAGGCAGGGATCAGGCCTAAACCAGTAGTCGGACATCCCCTGAGGGGTCCCAGATTGGACAGTGTGCAGGCTGAGTGAGGGACACCCTTCCTCCAGTGCACGAATTGCATGCACTGGGCCTCTAGTATACAAATAATTATCTTTCTAAACACCTTCATGAGAGACCCTTTAAATGCCAATTGATGTCTGAAGCAAGGACAGCCTTGCAGAGGGCTGTGCCCTTACCCAGTGAGGGCTGGCCTAACTCCTAGTGGTGGTATCAGAATTCACTGCAGGACTATTCCAAGGGAAGCATAAGTTCAATCCATGGTAGCTGACACCTGGAGTTTCTTACCATACCCTAAGACAGTGATGGCGAACCTATGACATGCATGTCAGAGGTGACATGCGAACTCATTTTTTTTGGTTGATTTTTCTTTGTTAAATGGCATTTAAACATATAAAATAAATATCAAAAATATAAATCTTTGTTTTACTATGGTTGCAAATATCAAAAAATTTCTATGTGACACGGCACCAGAGTTAAGTTAGGATTTTCAAAATGCTGACAAGCCGAGCTCAAAAGGTTTGCCATCACTGCCCTAGGATGCCCATCAGGAGATGCCCTCTGCTCTCTTCTCTTTCCTATACGTTCCAGCAAAGCTCCGAGGGCCATCAATTCCAAGGATGTCTGTGCAGGCGAGAGGAGCTGTGATTCTAGTCTGAAAGAACACTATCTGTGTTATTGATTACTATTTCAATGCTACAAATAGCTTTCCAAGGGGGAAGATTTATCTTATTCTTCTATGTAATTAGGATGATTATTCAACAAATGGATGCTATTCAGTGAACTTCTCAAAAGTTAAATTTATCAACCTCATCAACTCACAGTTACAGCCGAGGGTCTGTATCATTGTGCTCTCAGAAAGGGCACAGAGAGCAGAGTAATGGAAAAAAATTACCCCAAACAGGCCTGAGGCCTTAGAAGCCTGAAGACACACACACACACACACACACACACACACACTCAGGAAGATGCTGGGAAGTAAGAATTGCAAGTGGTTGGTCTTCTGGGGTCTGGGGAAGAAACTACTGGTTATTTTAGAAAAATACTCCCACACCTGGGCTCAAAGCATAGGTAGAGTAATGGTGTTCAGATCTCCTCAGAAGCATTCTCCCCCCCTGAATCTAGTACCTGAGGCAACTGGTTAGCAGGTAAAAATAGCATTTGCTCAAAACAAAAGAAATCATTTTAAAAATAGCCTGCACTCTGAACTTTGTCTCCCTGTGGAACTCAGAGACCAAGCCAATCCCTCTAGTTGTACACACTAGCTAAATGTCTCAAATGGAACATTTTTTACTTCATTCCCTCCTCCTCCTACATCACACAGTAAGGAGTTTAAGCAGTTAGGACAGTCGCTCTTACAACTGGTTTTACTGCAGTCACCCAGGCCCCTCAGCCACAGCCTGAGACTCTCTCTGCCTGCTCTAATTCATCCCTCCTGTGGGACCAGACGAACCTTCGGACTGTCTGTCTCCTAAGTACTATCCCAGGGTTCCTCTGGAGACCATGTTTTCCCTGAAAATCCAGTGTGCTTTGCTACTTCCACACTCTTGCTCAGACTACTTCATTTGTCTCAGAGATACTCTGATTTTTAAGTACTGAAATCTTACCCCTCATTTACACCTATGTGAAGGCAACCTCCTTCACCCTTGCCAACTCTAAACCTTACAGCAATCATGTTGCTTTAGGTTGCATTTATTTATGGAGAGTTCTCAGGCATTGTGTTAGATGCCAAAGATACAATACTAAGGAAAAAATATAGTCAAGTGTCAAGTGTCTTATATTCTAATGGGAGAGATAGGATAAACGTATACATAAACAATATATATCCAAGTCAGGATGAGTGTTATGAAAGCAATAAATGAGACTGAGAGAGAGATTAAAGGGTTCAATTTCTTATTTTAAAAGATTCTTTAGCTTGAGGAGAAACCAAGATGGCGGCATAGGTTAATGCCGGAGATTGCTGCCTTGAACAACCACTTCAAAAAACAACTAAAAGACGGAACAGACATCATCCAGAACCACAGGAAGGCTGGCTGAGTGGAAATTCTACAACTAGGAGGAAAGAGAATATCATACCCAGACTCAGAGGAGGCGCAGTGCTGAAGTGAAATACTCAGGTGCGGAGTGCGCACGCGGAGCGGGCTGGCGGCGGAGGGCGCGGTTGTTGTTTTCAATCGGGAGGGAGTTTCAGACTCTGAGCTCCAGATCCGGGCGAGTCTCTGGGGACCCAGACTCAAACGGGAGAAGCGGGACTGTCTGGCTTCGGTCGGAACTCGAAGGCAGCTTTCTCTCCGAGGTTTGCAGTGGTTGCTGGGACTCTGAAAGGCAGAGCCCCTAGGGACAGAACTGAGAGCCGCCATAACTGCTTGCTCCGGCCAGCCCTGTAGATCCCCGGGGACCCGCCCAGCCCAAGCCCTGCGCAGAGCCATTTGCCGGATAGCCTCAGGCAAACGCTAGATTAGCACCGCCCTAGAGATCCAGCACAGAAGCTCTCCCACTGCAGACACAGCGGACTCTCATAGCCAGTTAGCCTGGAGGTCAAATCACCCCTGGTACTGCCGACAACAATCAGGGCTTAACTACAACAAGACTGCACACAAAGACCACTAGGGGGTGCACCAAGAAAGCATAAAAAATGCGGAGACAAAGAAACAGGACAAAACTGTCAATGGAGGATATTGAGTTCAGAACCACACTTTTGAGGTCTCTCAAGAACTGTCTAGAAGCTGCCGATAAATGTAGTGAGATCCTCAAGAAATCTAATGAATCCCTCGATGTTATGATAAAGAACCAACTAGAAATTAAGCATACACTGACTGAAATAACGAATACTATACAGACACCCAACAGCAGACCAGAGGAGCACAAGAATCAAGGCAAAGATTTGAAATGCGAAGAAGCAAAAAACACCCAACTGGAAAAGCAAAATGAAAAAAGAATCCGAAGATACGAAGATAGTGTAAGGAGCCTCTGGGACAGCTTCAAGCGTACCAACATCAGAATTATAGGGGTGCCAGAGGATGAGAGAGAGCAAGATATTGAAAACCTATTTGAAGAAATAATGACAGAAAACTTCCCCCACCTGGTGAAAGAAATAGACTTACAGGTCCAGGAAGCGCAGAGAACCCCAAACAAAAGGAATCCAAAGAGGACCACACCAAGACACATCATAATTAAAATGCCAAGAGCAAAAAACAAAGAGAGAATCTTAAAAGCAGCAAGAGAAAGAAACCCAGTTACCTACAAGGGAATACCCATACGACTGTCAGCTGATTTCTCAACAGAAACTTTGCAGGCCAGAAGGGAGTGGCAAGAAATATTCAAAGTGATGAATACCAAGAACCTACAACCAAGATTACTTTATCCAGCAAAGCTATCATTCAGAACTGAAGGTCAGATAAAGAGCTTCACAGATAAGGAAAAGCTAAAGGAGTTCATCACCACCAAACCAGTATTATATGAAATGCTGAAAGGTATCCTTTAAGAAGAGGAAGAAGAAGAAAAAGGTAAAGATACAAATTATGAACAACAAACATGCATCTATCAACAAGTGAATCTAAGAATCAAGTGAACAAATAATCTGGTGATCATAATAGAATCAGGGACATGGAAAGGGAATGGACTGACTATTGTTGGGGGGGGTGGAAGGGGTGTGGGAGATGCGGAAAGAGACTGGACAAAAATCGTGCACCTATGGAAGAGGACAGTGGGTGGGGAGTGAGGGTGGAGGGTGGGGCGGGAATTGGGAGGAGGGGAGTTATGGGGGGGAAAAAAAGAGGAACAAATGTAATAATCTGAACAATAAAGATTTAATTTTAAAAAATAAATAAATAAATGATTTTTTAATTTTTCAATTACAGTTAACATTCAATATTATTTTAGTGTCAGGTATAAGGTAAAGTGACTAGACATTTCTAGAAGAGCACAATTTAAATAGGGATATCAGGGAGCAGTGAATGAGCAGGCTGACAGAGAGAAGTCGGAAGTGCTACACTAATGAACATTCCTCCGCTTGAGAACACCAAACAAGGGGAAAGGCGGTTCCACCCAAGTGGGGCATAGAAACACATCAAGGACATGGCCCGTGAAAGGTGACCCCTTCACACCTTGCTTATGCTACTCCACAGGGAATGTAATTTAGATTTGTACCCACCCTCTACACCTCCACTTCACTGTCCCTGAGATAAGATGGTCTTCGTTTGCACCATGTGTGTGTAAGAAAATTGTATTCTCAGCAGAATAAAGCACAATTAGTTGATTTTCATGAACATCAGACTCTCCTTATATTGTGACACTAGAGAGCTGCGCTAACTGGCCAGCCATCAGGATACATATGAGAGGATGTCAAGTTAACAGCTGAACCTCTCATGACCAACCAGGTTCTAGATTTCTATTCAGCTCAGCAGAACAGAAATTTATTATGTTCCTGGAGTTAGACCTCTGACATAAGGGAGATATTTTCTATCTAGAATTGCCACATTTTAGGCAAAGCCCCTATTGACATTGCAATTGTAAATTTGAAAAATCCAGGGCATTTTCTTTAACTTTTCCTGGAAGTTTTAGTAAGATTCCAGGAATGTTTATAGAAGTACATTCTGGAGACAGCAACTAATGTAGTGTGACATGATATGAAATTAAGCAACCTTGATGTTCTTATGCAACTTCTCAAACTTCTGGGAGATTCTTTGGAAATCTGTGTGATACCATATCCAAACTAAAATAGCTCTATCATCAGAAGCCCAATAAAGGTTGATCTTAGAGTTCAACTGAGCTGCAATGTGGACCCAGGGTATGAGGCTTGTTGCAGAACCAGAAAGAACCACAGGATGCACAGGTTGTGGCCAAACTGCAGTCATGGCTCCTAGGAAATGCCATTTCTTAGCAGCTGTTGCTTTCATCAACATTTGCTCAGCAAAATTATCACAGCCACCTCTGAGATCACTGGCACAGAAGCATTGCTATGAATCTACTAGTTGCTTCTGTAATGGGAATCCCCATGGACTGGAGTTACCTTTGAGGATAAAGGATACATTGAGCTAAAGGAAACTTTTAACCATTCATTCAAGCACATTATTGAACATCTACCACGTGGCAAACACTATAGTTAGTGCCAATGATATAATTTGAAGAAGACAGTTTCTGCCTTAAGAAACTCACAACTATTTTGACATACCAGGCACAAAAAATAAAATTATAATACAATGTGTCAGAAAGGAGGTATGGAGGGGCATTATAGAAACACAGAAAAGGTGCTGCTTTGTTTATTTAGAAGCTAGTGGCCCTTCCCAGAGATCGTTGGTCTCCCAATACATCTCTGTGGGGTTAAAAAACAAAAACAAACAAACAAAACCTCAGCTTTTCCTCTGTGCTGCAGTGTCTTAATTTTAACATCTTTTTCCATCTGAAGAAAGTGAGAATTTTTAAATTCATCCAGTGTTGGTTCCTTTTTGTTGGATAATTCTTTCCTCAATTTATCGCTCTCCTCTTCATTGCACTATCAGCAATAAGAAGAAACCCAGTAGCACCTTCATATTTTGCTTAGAAACCTCCTTAGTTCTACAACCAGTTCAGCCAATTTCCCAAAGTTTTCTATACAAGACAATTTCTCAAAGTTTTCTACCACTACCTAAAATAATTTCCCCTCCTCCAGTTCCCAGTAACATGTTTCTTACTTCCTTCTGAGCCTTTATCATCAATAAAGTGTCCTTGAAGTCCAGATTTCTACAACAGTCTGTTCAAGATAATTTAGGCTTTTCTGTCATGCTTCTCAAAATTGTCTCTTTTAGCTATTTGTTACAGAAGCTCCTCACTTTCAGATGCCAAAATCTGTGTTAGTTTCCCACTGCTACATAACAAATTATCCCAAACATAACTTAGCACAACACACACTTATTACCTCACAGTTTCTGTCAAGAAGGCGTGCTCTAGAGACTCTCCCTGTGGGCTTGATGAAGTAAGCAATCATGTTGGAGAAATCCAGATTGCAAGGAATTGCGGGTGGCAATTTTTTCATTTTTTATTTTCATCTTACTGACACTGGAAAATACAGAAAGTCATGAAGACTGCAAAAACACTGAGGAATAATGCTATCAGACAACCTAGTACCAGAATCTGAGCGGCATCTCCCCTCCATTATTAGGCAGATAGAGCTGTAGTTAGAAAAACCTTTGCCAGGTTTTATCTCAGGAAGCCAGGAGCATTCAGCAAGTCCCTTCATCAACTTGAAGACTGGCCAATGGGCACAACTCTGAGAGGTGTTTCAAGGACTGTTTTTCTCCTCCCCCGCCTTTTCCCAACTGATCCACAAGCACCATGTTTTTAAATTCAGAAATAGAAACCTCCAGAAACAACTTAGAGAAAGTCTGTAGGACCACTAGTAGTGACTTGCCTATTTTAGGTAGACAGTGGGAGGAAAATTCTTTCTCTCTATATATATATATATATGTATGTGACTAGAAATAGGAAGAATTCCCATGTGATACAGCCTGAGAATTTTTTGAGTTTTTGCACCCCATCCATTCAGAGTACGAGAAGCCCAAGTGATAGGGATAGAGAAGAAAATATTGAAGTATGGTAGCTATCCTTTTTGTTTGTTTGCCAAAACTGAAAAGCTCTATTGGCTGGTTTCCTATTTTTTTTTTAAATAAGGAGGTTAGCCTGGGTAGACTCAAAGGGCATTTTAATTATAAGTTTTTGTAATGCTATGATTTCAAAAGATAAATTTTTTTGTTTGTTTTATTGCTTAAAGTATTACAAAGAGTATTACATATGTCTCCTTTCCCCCCGCCCTTTGACCTTACCCAGGCCTCCCCTAGGCCCCAGTGTCTTGTGTCCATTGGTTATGCTTATATGCCTGCATACAAGTCCTTTGGTTGATCTCTTGCCCACCCCAACTCTCCCTGGCCTTCCCCCTGTAGTTTGACAGTCTGTTCGATGCTGCTCTGCCTCTGTATCCATTTTTGTTCATCAGTTTTTATTATCCATAAATGAGTGAGATCATGTGGTATTTTTACTTCATTGACTGGCTTATTTCACTTAGCAAAATGCTCTCCAGTTCCATCCATGCTGTTGCAAATGATAAGAATTCCTTCTTTTTTACAGCAGCATAGTATTCCATTGTGTAGATGTACCACTGTTTTCTAATCCATTCATCTGCTGATGGGCACTTAGGCTGTTTCCAAATCTTAGCTATGGTAAATTGTGCTGCTATGAACATAGAGATGCATATATCCTTTCTGATTGGTGTTTCTGGTTTCTGGGGATATATTCCTAAAAGTGGGATCACAGGGTCAAATGGGAGTTCCATTTTCAGTTTTTTGAGGAAACTCCATACTGTCTTCCACAGTGGCTGCACCAGTCTGCATTCCCAACAGCAGTGCACAAGTGTTCCTTTTTCTCCATATTCTCTCCAGCACTTCTCATTTGTTGATTTGTTGATGATAGCCAGTCTGACAGGTGTGAGATGGTACCTCATTGTTGTTTTGATTTGCATCTCTCGGATGATTAGTGACTTTGAGCATGTTTTCATATGTCTCTTGGCTTTCTGAATGTCCTCTTTTGAAAAGTGTCTATTTAGGTCCTTTGCCCATTTTTTGATTGGATTGTTTATCTTCCTTTTGTTAAGTTGTATGAGTTCCCTATAAATGTTGGAGATTAAACCCTTATCGGTGATAACGTTGGCAAATATGTTCTCCCATGCAGTGGGCTTTCTTGTTGTTTTGTTGATGGTTTCTTTTGCTGTGCAGAAGCTTTTTATTTTGATGTAGTCCCATTTGTTTATTTTCTCTTTAGTTTCCAATGACCTAGGAGCTGTATCGGTGAAGAACAATAGATAAATTTTTAATTATTGTTGGTGTAGAAGTGTAATTCTCAAAATGCTAGTCTTGACACTGAGGCTGAGCCCTTGAAGTTTTAGTTGGTAGCTCAGAGTTGTTGGCCACTGGTAATACTCCAGCCACTCACAGCCAAAAGAAAGCTTAGTGAAAAGTAAAGGTTTGAGAATTAGGAGGACAAACTTGGGTAATCAACAGTTAACTCATATATATGAAAACGATCACCTTTGTGGGAATGTCACTAACATACACCTCAAATCTACCACATTCAAATTCCAACTCTCAGTGGTAGATTATATAAAACTAGAGTCCCAATGCACAAAATTTGTGCAAGAGTAGGCCTTTCTTCCCCCAACTGCCGGCACTGGCTTCCCTCTGGCATCAGGGACCTGGGCTTCCCTACAGCCACTGGCAGGCACCCGGGAGCCAGGCTTCCCTCACAGCCCGGCTTCATTCAGAAGGTTGTCTGGAAGGATGTCTGGAAGGACATCCACTCTAATTAGCATATTATGCTCTTATTATTATAGATTGATTCCCTTCTAGACTTGGAAACCTACAAAAAAAGCAGTGTCTCTTTTTTCCCTCCCCCAACATCTTCTTTAATTCACCTTCTTGCTATTAGCAATTCTGCTTCTGTTCATGCTTTGATTTATGGCAGAGTAGCTGCTATCATTTCTTTTACTTTTTCACTTCAATGTAAACTTTAATGTGGTGAGACTGGATATGTGTCCCCACATTGGTCTAGGGCTCAGGAATCAGAACGTTCTTTATAGCTCCCCAGTTTAGTCTAATGTGCAGTCAGCCTTGAGAACCACTGGCCTAGAGTACTTTAAGAAGACTGCTCCTCTGTCTGGCCTCAAGGGGACAATCCTTCCATTAACCTAACTATGAGGACATGCCTACACTACCTGGGGATTAATGAGAGGTTTAAATTTAAGGACAGAAAATGATAGGGCTGAAAATTAGAAACCTGAATAATGTTTAGGTCAGTAAGGACAAAATTTCTTTAAAACCCTTCTGAACCTTAAGAAACTCTGTGACCAACTGTTTCCTTCTCCTACAAGTCCAATTTTTCCAAACTCTATTTTACACCCAATCTCAAGTTGGACATCTCTTCATTCTGAAAACCTCCCATTCCATTATCATGTCTTTGGATAAGATTCCTTTTATAATAGATTCACCCTACGTAACAAACACCTCTCTGAAGAATGATGTAGCCAAAAAAGTTGTTCCCTTTTCTGAAGAAATCACCCTAACTTTTACATGCACCCATTGGTACTCATGTCATCCTTGTCTCTTCTAAAATGACACTTCCAGCAGCTAGGATCTCAAAATCTTCTGAAATATTTCTCAGAAAACAACCGAAGTAAAGTCCACAGAAGTTTTGTGGTTTATATGTGAGGTTATATCAGGGTGCCAATGTAAGAAATGTCCAAATCTTTAGAAAATTTTTATTAATTTATTTGAACCAAACTGATGACAATTGCCATGAAGCAAAAATCTCAACAGATTGAGAAAATGCTCCAGAGAATGGCAGTTTTGCAGCTTATTTTATACATTAAAATCAAAGGAAGAGATGTAAATAAGGTTACATGAAATCCACTGTGGTAGATTAAGGGGGCAGACGAAAGCAAAGTGGGGAAATCTCTGGGATTGGATAAAAAGTAAAACAGAGAGATACATACTATTTTTACATTGGTGGGTACAGGATAGTTAATAATTAACATTCATAGCACATAGAGATGGTACATAAGGAACAAGATAACAATGAGTGGTTCTGTGGTCTTGTGTCTGGTGTGGAGGTTGTGTCTTGAGGGAAAAGGCTACTCTGATGTTTCAAAAGTATGTTGTTATTTTAGATGCAAAAATACAATAGACAGGCTCACTTAAGATAAAGACTGACCTTTGTCAAGAAATTTGCAAGATGTGACTACCCATCATGACTTGTTTTTAATTAGGAATTTTTATGTTCAGATATCCTATGTGGTTACTTTCAGTCTCGGAGTATATAGGACAATCCTATTGACCTCCTCCTGAGCTTGTCAGGTTTAGGCCCTTTTTTCATTTACACTTTCCCTTTTTGGTCAAAAATCAATCTGAAGGATGCATTAATGACCAAACTTTTGGTTGTATAATATGGTTCACAGTGCTAGGAAGGTTCATTCCTAAGAAGTCTTAGTGTAGTCATTTGTCTTACTGAAATGGCAGGCCACTGGGGATGGGCAAGGCCATAACCTTGGGTAGAAGTCAAAACCAAGCTTTTCTCAAAAGGGAAGGGCAGGTAGGTCTTATGGGTCTTCATTAAGAAAAAGAAACACTGGATTACTTCTAACCTGCAAACTATCATGATCCAAGTTTTACTTTGTCTCACTTTTATGTATTTTGCATCTAATATAACAACTACAATAGTTTGAGGGCACAACCATCTGACCATGAAATGGGTTCCTATTTACTGTTGTTGTTGTTATTATTATTAATACTATTTTAATATGGCCATCTACCTCCCATTGGAAGCACTCAAGGGTCATTCATTATTAATTGTACAATTGGGAACTGTAACTTTAAAATTTAATTGAGGCTAATGCTAAAAAAAAGAACGTAATGGTATAAATCATAATTACCATAAAAAAAATGTTCAGAGGCCAGGAGAACAGTAAGAGTTTCATAAGTAAATTTCCTCTGCCTCAGAAGCCATTATAGAGGGCCTTTTGTTTACTTTTATTTATTACTAGAGGCCTGGTGCACAAATTCGTGCACAGGTGGGGTCCCTTGGCCTGGCTGGCGATCGGGGTGATCAGGGCTGATCAGAGCATATCGGGACCGGCTGGCTGGGGAGGGACCGCGGGAGGTTGGCCGTTTGCGGGAGGTTGGCTGTGGGAGTGCACTGACCACCAGGGGGAAGCTCCTGTGTTGAATGCCTGCCCCCTACTGGTCAGTGCATCATCATACTGACCGGTCAACCGGTTGTAATGGTTGCAGACTGGTGCAGCCACTATGGAAGACAGTATGGAGTTTCCTTAAAAAACTGAAAATGGAACTCCCATTTGACCCTGTGATCCCACTTCTAGGAATATATCCCAAGAAACCAGAAACACCAATCAGAAAGGATATATGCACCCCTATGTTCATAGCAGCACAATTCACCATAGCTAAGATCTGGAAACAGCCTAAGTGCCCATCAGTAGATGAATGGATTAGAAAACTGTGGTACATCTACACGATGGAATACTTCACTGCTGTAAAAAGGAAGGAACTCTTATCATTTGCAACAGCATGGATGGAACTGGAGAGCATTATGCTAAGTGAAATAAGCCAGTCAATGATGGAAAAATACCACATGATCTCACTCATTCATGGATAATAGAGACCATTATAAACTTTTGAACAATAATAGATACAGAGGCAGAGCTGCCTCAAACAGATTGTCAAACTGCAGCAGGAAGGCCGGGGAGGGTTGCGGGGCAGGAGGTAGGGGGGTAAGAGATCAACTAAAGGACTTGTATGCATGCATAGAAGCATAACCAGTGGACATAAGACATTGGGGGATAGGGGAGGCTAGGGGACTGTCTAGGGCGGGGGGATAAAATGGACACATATGTAATACCCTTTGTAATACTTTAAGCAATAAAAAAAATAAAAATAAAAAAAAATAAATCTTTATTGTTCAGATTATTACAGTTGTTCCCCTTTTTCCCCCCATAGCTCCCCTCCACCCAATTCTCACCCCACCCTCTGCCCTTAGCGCCCCTCCCCCCCCCCCCCACTGTCCTCATCCATAGGTGTACGCTTTTTGTTGCCAGGTCATACACATGGAAAATGTAGCTATTTCCATCCGCGACCTGTCCCTGTGTTCGGCCACACAGGGACCGTCACAGCCTCATAAGGGCTGTCACAGCCTCACAGGGACTGTCTCAGCCTCACAGGGGCCGGCGCAGCCTCGCAGGGGGCACCGCATCCCACATTGGGGGTGAAGGTGTGAGACAGAAGCTCCTCTCGCTGTCTCTCCTGCTGCTTCCTTGCATATCGCTGATGTTGGAAGTTTCTGAGAGCAGTCTGCATGTGATGGACATTATACTTTAACTGGTCAACATGAAGTTTGGCATTCTGTCTTTTGTTGGGCGACTCCTTGCTGGCTGAATATCTGGTATGCTTGCTTGGATTTCGTTTTCTACTAAGTGCACAGACTACTTGTCTGCCGTCTCCCAGCGTCCCATGTGAGACTCTATCTGGTGGACCTGTTTGTGCATTTGCTGGTACAGCAGTTCCATGTTGCCGGCCCAGCCAAGTCCGGTTTCGGCTTCCTCTGAACCTGATTCTGCTTCTTGAGTGTGTCCCTTATGGGTGCGAGGAGTTGAAATCTGCAGTTTGTTGGGTTAGGCTGCAAAAGCGCAGGTGGTTCCTTTTGTGCCACTGGCACAGCTTGGGCGGTGATGCAAATTGAATAGGGCGTGGTCTCAGAGAATCACCAGGGCAGAGCAAACAGCAATGGTGTCTCCGCAACTCCTCGCCTCTCTGCTACTCCGTGTCTCCGTGTCTCCGGGTCCCCGAGTGCCGGCGAGCAGCTCCACGAGAAAGCCGCCCTCACTTTCCAACCCACTGCAAGGTTGTCCCGCCTCTCCCCGTAGGGGTCTGGGACCTCAGAATCCCACCCCAAACAAGCTCAGTGGATTCAAGAGTTTGTAACCCCTTTTGATTGCAAAAAACCTCGCAACCAGTTGCAGCCTGCCTGGCGCGTGACTCGGTACCTCTGTTCTTGGCGCCTCTGCATATCCTACTCAGTCTCAATGCTCTTCTTTCTTTCCGTCCAGTTGTAGAACTTCCACTGGGCCAGCTTTCCCATGGTTCTGAATGATAGCTGCTTTGTCTTATAGTTGGTATTTTCAATGTTGTTGTGGGAGGCAGCACGCACAGGTCTGTACCTTACTCCGCTATCTTCATTCTCCTGCTTTGCCTTTTATATAAATAGATTGTTTTTGTTGTTAACCCTCACCTGAAGATGTATTTTTTTTCATTGATTTATTTTTTCAGAGAAAGTGAAAGGGAAGACAGGAGGAAGGGAGAGAAAGAGAGAGAGAAACACCTAATGATTGCCTCCCACATGCGCCCCAACAGACCAGGATGGGGATTGAAACTGTAACCCAAGTATATACCTTTGACGGGGATTGAGCCTAAGACCCTTTGGTGAATGGTTGGACACTCTAACCACTGAATAACACCAGCCAGGACGAGGGCCATTTTTTTAAGAGCCACTTCAGCTTTCATCTGAATTAACATTTATACATAAAATTCCTTTCTCAAGTTTCCTTTTCCACAAACCTTTTACAAATTCCCTTGTCTTTCTTAGTTTGTCTCTTTTTTTATCATTTAGAAATAACCAAGTTATTAGGGCAAACTACTTCCTTTTAACTTTTTTTCAAACACACACATCCTTTTCCTTCCTTCTGCAATAACATTTCTTCCTGATTTTAAAAGAGCAATTATAAAAAGAGTATTACTGAAAATGCAAAAGATATACACTCTCAATAATTATTAACAGTTGAGCTATTTAGAAAGAGGGTTTGATAAAAGCCCAAAGAACAAGTGTAACTATTATTATGACTAATATTATTAGTAGACAGGTAAAGACAATCAAACAAATGGTTTTTAAGTTCAGCACAATTTGTAAGTACACAGGCCTTGTCAATGCCTTGAAATAGATGTCTATTTCTGATGTCAGTGGCTTCTCTTTCTTGAGTTTTTTATATCCACTGTAGGTGGAGGTGACTGTCAGAGATAGGGGCAGATGTCCATTCATAGTTAGGCACCTTTTTTATGAGAAATGTGAATCCTTGAGTTAACACCTTTAAGGTTAGTTGCACATGGATTAGTTAGTAAGACCAGATAAGATTCCTTCCAACAGAGTTGGATTGAGTCTTTAATTGATGTCTTTTCCAATGGACTAAATCTGATTGTAAGTCATGGTCTTTGAAGTCTTCATCACCCAGAAGCCCACTGTGAAATTAATCAGTTACTAATTTATCAATTTCTTTAAAGTGGTTAATAAGTTTATGCAGAATTCTCTTTTTAATAAGGCTGGTTCATATGTCCCTTCATCCAGTTGCATAGAATGGCCAGTGACAATTTAATGAGGAAAAAGGCTATGTTTACCAAAAGAAGTAGATCTCATTTGAGGAGCACTATAGACAGAACTTTCAGCCAAAGGAAATTAAAAACTTTTGAAGATTTACCTAGTTGAGTTTTAATTGTACTATTTGTACATTCCACCAATCTAGAGGACTAGGGTGCTGAGCACAATGAATATGCTGTAGAAAAGGCCAAATATTACAAATGGATTGTGTAATTTGATCAATGAAATGAGTCCCCCAGTCACTATGTACTCAGAGGGAATACTTCAACTGGAAATTTTTTAAATAATAACTTACCTACCATTAAGGCTATTGTTCTCCTGCAAGGTAATGCCTCAACCCAATGATAAAATGTACATATCATAATTAACACATATGTGTATCTTAGAGTTGGCAACATTTGGATAAAATCCAATTACCATACCTCAAATGCACCAAAAGAAAGTGGGAAATGTCTTTGGGACCCAGGAAGTGGTTATTATGGGTTATATTTTGGACAGATAGAACATCTGTTGTATACTTTATGAGCTACAGTTGGAGAAGGTTTCCAGTAATATTGTTTACTCCATGAAATCATCTTTTCAGGACCCCAATATGTTAGCTCATGTACATGTTGATGTATAGGTAATTGAGCCTCTATAGATAAGATTGGTTTCTGATTGGGTCCAAACCATATCCATTTGTCTGAGTCAAAGTTTCCCCCTTTTGTTGCCAAAAGTTTCTCCTTTTCTTCTTCAGTAGCAATCTATTGGAACTCTAAAAAAGCGTCTTTTATTGATTTAATAGGAAGCAAGAAATATTCACAGATCTGGGTAATTTGGCTGTTTAATGCTGCCTGTCCAACTGCCATATTATTTCCTTTTGCTTTCATGGTGGCAGCTTTAGAATGTCCTGGATTTTTAGTAATTGCCACTTGTTTGGGTTCTTGTATGACATCTAATAATTCTGTAGCCTATTTTCCATTCTTTATGGGCTTCCCTCAGGAAGTTAAGAAGCCTCACTGTTTCCACAATGTTCCAAAATCATGAGCTACACCAAAGGCATAGCAACTATCAATGAAAATATTGGCTATTTCATCTTTGGCCAACTTACAAGCTCAAGTTAGAGCAATTAATTCAGCTTGTTGAGCAGAACTTGTTTAATTCAGAACTTTCAACTATATCCATCATGGAAGTTATTGAATATCCAGCTCAGTAATGTCCCTGTTAATCTTTCAGATAAGATCCAACTATAAACCAAATTAAGTCAGCATGGTCAAAAGAAGTTTCCTGTAAATTATTCCTAGGAAGGTGGTCAGTATGCAAAACGCAATCATAGTTGTCTTTATTCTGGGTTAATTCTGTTACATCAAGTTAAAGTGATATTAGACACAGAAAGCAAGATTATTCCATAAAAAGCCAGTTGACTGACAGAAGTGTTGAATGTGATGGGTGTTTAATGAAAATTCAACAGAATGAGGAATATAAATAAAGGAGATCTCATAACTATTTCTTCTGTGTGTTTGCATAACATGGCTGTCATGCAGGGAGCCCTTTGACTACTGAGTTCAATTGCTGACTATAATATCCTATAGCTCTATGAAAATTCTAAAGCCTTTCCTTTATTTTTATGTATAAAAAGGAAGAACATTTATAATTAAGATGTCCCAGAGGGGGAGTTTTAGATTGTAATTCTAGAGCTTCTTCAGCTTATTTCTCTTTAGGGTTCTATTGAATTGAAACAGGTTTAATAAATCATATAGAGGCTGGGCCATTTATTAAAACTCAGAACTCAACTGTGACAGCATCCAGTCAGACCCAGGAACCCAATAAGCTGTTTGTTTGTTTGTTTGTTTGTTTGTTTGTTTGTTTGTTTGTTTGTTTTTAGAAGAGGAAAGAAAAGGATTCCTCTGAGTCAAGGTTGGTTAGTAGCCCATCTTTAGATATTACATAAGCAAGGTATTTTACTTTGGGTAAACAGTATCAAACCTTGTCCTTTGAGACTCTATGTCCTTTTAAGGCTAGCATTATAATAGGTAAATTGTGTCTTCTTGGGAGTCCAATATTTCCTAGAGTATAAAAGTAAATCATCCACATATTGTATTAGAGTGGAATTTGTGGGTAATTCAACATCATTCAAATCAGTCTTTAGTGTCTGAGAGACATAGGTGGGATTCTTTATATGTCCTTGGAGCATTAGTGTCCAAGTAAACTTGTAATCTTCCCAGATGAAGGCAAAGAGGTTTTTACTATTTTTTCATACAAAAAAAAATGCTTAAAAGGCACTGAAAAATATTTGCAGGACACAGGAATAGCTGGTAATAGGGTATGTGAATTTGGATCATGGGCTGCCTGGAAATAACTATTTTATATATAGCTATCAGATCCCAATCGGTTTCTATACTGGAAGGATGGAGAATTACAGGGGCTCATACATGGAATTATAAGCCCCCTCTTTTAAGTAATCTTGTATAATGGGCTTAATTTCATCTAGTGCATCAGGACTTAAAAGATATTGGTAACTATTAGGTAGAGGCAAAGTATTATCAATAGTTATTTTAATAGGAGTGGCTGATTTAATCTTGCCAATATCTGTACTAAAAAGACCCAAAGTTACAATGGAACGTCCTATAACAAACATTCAGTCAGTCTCAAGATTAGTTTCCTCTTGTGGAGAATTTTTTAAATTATTATTTTCCCAATGTTCAGTATCTGATTCATTTAGTCCTAAATACATTTCACCCTTCTGGGGGAAAGATACATGGGTGTCATTGATCTCAAGAAAGTCTCTCCCTATCAAGCAAATTGGAGCAGACTTGACTAATAAAAATATATGTTGCCCATTATGTTCCCCAGATAGAACAGGTTCTAATTAAAAAGCAGCCATTGTTGCCCTAGCTGGTTTTGCTCAGTGGATAGAGCATTGGCCTGCGGACTGAAGGTTCCTGGGTTCGATTCCAGTCAAGGGCACATGCCCAGGTTGCAGGCTCGATCCCCAGTAGGGGGCGTGCAGAAGGCAGCCAATCAATGATTCTCTCTCATCATTGTTTCTATCTCCCTCTCCCTTCCTCTCTGAAATCAATAAAAAATATATTTTAAAAAAAACACAGACTGTCTAATCAGATGTCCTTACCATTTATACAAAAGCTTAGCTCTAGGGAGAGGGCAACTTAATAGGGTAAGATAAGAACAGATAAAGTCGCCCCAGTATCTACAAGGGCCTCAGTAGTTTCCCTTTTAATAGTCATTTTAATTTCTCCTAAAGTATTAGAAAGGAGAAGGGGAAATGCCCTCTCATAGTCACTGGAGCAGTCCTATGCTTACTTCTGTTTCTTTCTTTTTTTTTTTTTTCCTCTTTAATACGTGTGCTTAATTTTTTAAAAATTTATCCATATTGCTGCAAGTATTACAGATATCCCCTTTTTTTCCCCATTGACCCCCTCCACCCAACTTCCACCCCTTGCCCAGGTCTTCATGCACTATTCTGTGTCCATGGGTTATGCATATATGCATATAAGTTCTTTGGTTAACCTCTTCCTGCCTCCCTCTCCTTCCCTCTGAGAATCGTCAGTCTTTTCTTTTGCTAAATCCCATTTCAGTTTTCTACAATGTTTCTTAAGGTGACCTAACATTTTACAGTAAAAATAGACTCCTTTTTCCCCTTGTCGAAGGACCTGGGGAGGTCTGACCTGACTGCTTACGTGCTGGGGCTGTTAAGTTCATGATTTTGGAAGTTTGTCTTTTTCTCTCTTTTGAAGAGATCTAAGTAGTTTAGCAACCAGAATTGACAGTTCATCCTTACATGTTGTCAGGCAGTTTAATATTTGTTGTTTAACCAAAGTTATAAGCTGTTCATCTAGTTCTTTCAAAAATACCAAATTTAGTAAGGGATCATTTTGATGATCCTTAAAACTGTCTGGAGACAGACCCAAGTAGTGTTTGAAAGTTGTTTTATTATTATTATTATTCAAAGAAATCAAGCACTGTCTGGCTCATCAGGTTCTCTTTTACTTGCTGGATCTTGTTCCAGTCGATTTTTAGGGCGGGGGGGGGGGGAGGGGAGGAAATCTCAGGTATGGCTTGGTAAAGTCAGTGGGCTGCTTCCCTGCATTTTTCTGCAGTCTGTCTTTTTTTTCTTTTTTTTTTTAAGTCCTTTATAACAGTTTCCCAGTGAACCTTATTTCAGCATCTTGTTGCTTTGCTCTTAGAAAATAGTAGGTATATTAATTGAAATAGGTCAGAACAGCCCAGATCAAATGTTCTAATAATTAAGTCACATTCCTTTGAAAACCCTCTGGAGAGGGTCAAGGAAAATCTTTAGGTAGATTCCTGAATTCTGTTCTAGCCCAAGGAACAAATACAATAGGTGGTTCCTCTCTGCCTGAGACCAGCTTTTCTCTAAAGGGAGCTGCGAGAATTTCTTTTTTTCTTTTCCTTCCTGGTCTATTGTGGTCTGGTTTTTTATTCTGAGTGTCCCCTAGGTCAGTAAGGAACTGCAGTGGTGGAGGTGTAGAAGAGAGAAGAGGGAGGAGGAAAGGAGAGTAAGTTCGGACAAAAAAGTAAAGGGTACAGAGGGGCTGTTGGAGAAGAGGGAAAACTGGGGTGTTGGCATTAAGCAGTTTTGGGAGCCTTCTTTAGTTCAAAAATAATCTCTAAAATGTTATTATTAACTTTCTGAAGAAAAGAAAGTCTCTCTGTGCTCCATTTCAGAGGCTGCTATTTGCCAATTGAAGTAAGCCTCCCATTCATTGAGTTTAATTTTAGAGCTGGCTTTTTTCTCTATTGTGTGTGCAAAAATATTAATTTACGTGTCAGAAGACATCCATTTTGGCCATCTTAAGTTGGTATCCCTTCCAGTTAAGTCTTCCCATTTCTGTTAAGTACTTGCAAGTAAAGGCTCCCTACGAACGGTACCTCTGCACGAGTATTAATTCCTAGGGATATTGTGTAGTGGGTTGAAGTGCGCTGCTTATGGGATGAGCTCCAAGGGGCTGTCACCTCCAACCCTCTTACCTGTCTTGGTTACTCTCGCTAACCAATACAACTGTGAGGACTAGGAGGACTAGGTACCTAGGAGGACTCGGACTAGTAATGGAATATTACTCAGTCTTTATCTTTGTGTCCCCAGACAAGTCAATTACTTAAATACAGTTATGTTGGAATTCCCTATGAAGCCCTTTTTATCTTGAGCAGTACCCTCAGACACCTCCACAAATTTTCTTAGTCACCTAAGAATATCTGAAAATCTACCTGGTGGGAGTATATGCCCCCTTTCTTTGGAGCTGAATGAATTCAAACTCTCATTTATCTAGCAAAATGTTTTGTTCAGATTCTCAGTAAGCAATTCCAATTGAAAAGCCAAAAACCAACTATCCATTTTTCCTCCTGTCCCTGAGTTATCTCAACCCTCATTCTGAGTCTGGGTTATCTCAATTCCCATCCTTTAGTGCTACCTCATTAATTTTTTTAAAGAACAGATCAAATAAAGTCAGGGTCTTTTACTTTAAGACAAGATCTGGAATAAAAAAAAAAAAAAAAAAAAAATCTCACCTAAAGCAAAGCGAGGAAGTCAGTGGTACCAACCACCAAGTCCAGATTTGCAGGGTGGTCCTGGGTGGGCTTCTTTGGAATCCTGCCAACTATGCCTAGTAAATGTCAATGTAAGAAATGCATAAATGTATAGAGAATTTTTATGAGTTTATTTGAGCCAAACTGATAATAGTTTCTGGGAAGTAAGATCCCAACAGACTGAGAAAATACTCCAAAGAATGGCAGTTTTGCTGCTTATTTTATACATTAAAATCAAAGGAAGAGGTGTAAAGAAGGTTACATGAAATCCACTGGTGGTAGATTATGGGGGCAGGAGAAAGCAAAGTGGGGAAATCTCTGGGATTGGATAAAAAGTAAAACAGAGAGACACATACTACTTTTACATTGGTGGGTACAGGATAGTTAATAATTAACATTCACAGCACATAGAGATGGTACATAAGGAACAAGATAACAATGAGTGGTTCTGTGGTCTTGTGTCTGGTGTGGAGGTTGTGCCTTGAGGGGCCTGGAAAAGTTTACTCTGACATTTCAAAAGAGTATTATTTTAGATGCAAAAATTACAATAGACAGGTAGAGTAAGGGGGCAAGGGAAAGCAAAGTGGGGAAATCTCTGGGATTGGGTAAAAAGTAAAATGAAGAGACATACTATTTTTTACATTGGTGGCTACATATATACAAGAAATATTACTCAGCCATAAAAAAGGAATGAAATCTTAACATACGTGACAGCTAGACGTATGGATGGAGCTAGAGAGGATTAAGCTCAGTGAAATAAGTCCGCCAGAGAAAGACAAATGCCATATGATTTCACTTATGTGTGGAATCTAAAGAACAAAATGAATGAACAAACAAAACTGAAATAGACTCATAGACACAGAGCAGACTGGTGGTTGCCAGAGGGAGAAGGGTTCACAAAGTTGGAGAAAGATATAAAGGGCGTAAACACTGCAAATTAGTAATTACAAAATAGTCACAGAATGTACAGTACAGGAATATGGTCAATAGGGAATATGGTCAATAATATTTTACTAACTATGTATGTACTAATTAGGTATTGGAAATATTGGGGGAACACTTTGTAAAGTATATGATTGTCTAACTACTATGTTGTACACCTGAAACCAATACAAAATAATATTGAAAGTAAACTGTGAATGAAAATTTTAAGTTTTAAAAATGGTTAGCTGAAAACAATTAGAAAGTGGACAAATATCTGATAAGCTCTGTGAAGGAAATAAAAAAAATAAAAATATTGTAAAAAATAAAATTATAATTTCAAGCTCAGTAAAAAATTTAAATAATTACAAGAAAATGCAAGGAATAAATTCATACAAATAAAGTTGAAAACTTGGACAAAATTTAAACTTTCTGAAAATTACAATCTAGAAAAACTGACAAAACATTAGAAATTCAAAATTCACATATAAATTAAAGAAATGTAAAACTCTATAAAAATTGTTTTACAGACAAGTTACATCAAACCCAAGACCAATACTTTCCATGTTATACAAACTATACCTGAGTATTGAGAATAATAAAAAGGAGAAAGCTACTAAATGCATTTTATGAGACCAACAGAAGCACAATGACAAAAATAAACAAAGATAAATGACAAAGAAAATTATGAAAAACAATGATAACTTCTAAGAATATTATCAAACTAGTATTGAATGTTATATAGTAATAGTAGTACACCACGATTAATTGGGATTTATTCCAAGAGTATAAAGAAGGTTTAATATCAGTGTAACATACCACATAAATATATTAGCTATTAAAAAAAAAGTCACTAAATGTAGAAAAGTAAATTGGTCAAAGGAACTTCCTTAATTTGACAAAAGGAATCTTTGAATTTGTTTTTAAAGTGAGATATTAAAAGCATTCTCTAAAAAACTTCAAAAAGACAAAGAGTTTTAATATTATCCTTTCTATTCTACATTGCACTGAATGTCTTAGCAAGTGCAGTAAAATAATATAATCATTAGCACTAAAAAGAAAAACACAACTATCATTAGTCATAGATGGCCGATTCCATTTCTGGGGGAGGAAATGTATGAAATGAGCCTAGAATATCTTCTCATCCCAGAAAACTAGGAAGCTATTAAAAACTACAGAGGTCATGTGAAAAAGGCTAAGAGCCAAACTGAATGATTTTTGTGGTCCAACGGTGGAATAATTCCTGTATCAATAAGATACTGAATCCAAGATACTATAACACATCAAATATATTTAAATCCATGGATTCATAAAAGAATCCTCAATTATTTGGGTGGATTTAACCTGGTTTGCTTGATTTGCCTGGGATTATTCAGGTGTTAGCTCTGAAAGACTTATGTCCTGGAAAACCCCATTATCTCAGGCAAGCAGGGATGATTAGGCACCCTATGTTGGGGTCGCCAGGGGAGGAGCGCACGAGGCCAAAGTGGTAAAGGATTATTAATTTATTAGGTCATCTGGATACCAGGGAAAGAGAGTCAGATATTTTAAAGGACTTTAGGGGGGCTTTTCCTGGACAGAGAATTCTCTGGGTGGGTCCTGAGGGGAAAGATAATGGTTTTAGCAAGTGGAGTGTGGTCTTAGCAAGTGGAGTGTGGTCTTAGCAAGTGGAGTGTGGGCTGTGAAGTGGTTAAAGGTCAGTTACCCGGGGAAGGGGTATTGATTCAATTATTTGATCAAACTAAAACCTTACAGGGGAACCAACTAATTATTCCAAAAACAAATAAATGGAAAGAATCATACAGTTAACCTCAGAATGATTGACAAGGAAAATATTATCTTTACAGAAACATTTCAGTTAACAAATGAAGCAGAAATGATATAATTAAAATGTCATTATTTTGCCGACCAACTTCCAACCAAACAATAGATCTAGTCATTGCTTAACACCAGTCACTAACAACATATCCAGTCACACATATCCAGAGAGAGAGAGAGAGAGAGAAAGGGAGACCAATAGACAGCAGGACATTATGTATCCACATACCTCTGGAATAAAGGACACATTATGATGTGGGGGATTTGCTTCAGTAATGGGGATTGTGGGAAGTATGTAGATATGCAGGGTGGTGGGGGTATAGATTAACAATATTGGCCATGAGTTGATAATTGTGAGAGCTGGATGGTAGATCTATGTTGTTTCATTACACTAGTCTTTCTTCTTTTGTAGATGTTTGAATATTCCATAATAAAAACTTTTAAACAAATACAGTTAACATACAAATAAATCATCAGAAATGCAAAGACTTCTATTTACAATGTCCCCTGAATATTTTTTAAAATAGTAAAAACAGGAAACAAAATAATGTCAAACAATGATGTTTTAAAAATTAAGGTACACTTACACAACAAAGTAATATGAATCTATAAAAATCACATTTTCACATACAATTAAATGACATGATGGCCTATTCATACACATAATGTTCAACAGGGAAAATGCTTTTAATATGATCCCAATTCCTTTAAAGTATGCATATTTGCATTAAAAAATACTGAAAGCAATAGTAACAAAATGTTATCAGTAGCTATTTCTGGGTAATAAGATTATAGTTGGATTTTACTACCTCCTCTATACTTTTTTATTATGTCTACATTTGACAAGTTTTCTTTCATAATAAAAATCTATTACATGTTATATTTTTATTGAAGAAGAGGCCTGGAGAAAGAGAGGTAGAAGGGCAAACACAAGACAGCAGGTGAGGTGACTAAGTTTGCATATGCAGAAACACCACTTCTGGTTCTACAGCAGCAAGGTCACAGAGCCAACCAGCTTCAGTGACACTGCAAAGGCCTGTCAGTGGCAGCAGAAGGAGAGCCATTTTGCGAGTGGGAAAAGCCACAAGGATGCACCCAGGCCACCAGCTCTCATGCACAATCGCAGCCTTCATCTCTCTTGGTAAGGATCCTGCTAACCCTGCAGCCGGGCCTAAAAAAGGAGGTTTGGGAAAGAATAGAACTGGACTGTTTTTCTTTATTGCCAGGTCAAAACCTGGCATTTGTGATACTTTCTTGTGAGCAATGTCAACAGATAAGTCTTTTTTTTTTTTATTATTTTCTACAGGTTCCGGAAATACCAATCCATCAATCTACAAATGCAGTGTATAAACAAGAGAGGAAATCTGTGACCTTGAACTGCGATTTCACAGTCATTTATAATTATTACGTGATGTGCTGGTATCAACAGCCTCCCAATGACAAGACGGTTCACATGATTTGTCTTCTGAAAACATGAAGTCAAGGAAAGGGTGCTATTCTTTGGTGATCAGGAAAAAAGACAAAGCCCTAAAACTCACCATCTCAGCCTTGGCACCTGGAGACTCAGCTTTCTATTTCTGTGTTGTCACAGATTCCATGGGAAGGATGGTGATAGGGAGAGCCTTACAAACACCCCAGGCCTCTGTGTAAGCCACCACCTGTTCCAAGAGCATAGGAAGCAACCCACAGGACAGGAAGAGGGTAGAAACAAGGCATGGTGGGAGGCACTGGTGGGTCTAGAGAGGAAGCTAATGAATCTTCTAGGAGCAATCTTCCCACATTTGCTATCAAAGAAAGAATCATGGTTATAAGACCCTAGCTTCAGGAACATTTTCATCTCTGAATCTGATGTCTAAGGACAATAGCAGAGCTGATGGAGGTTGTCTATGTCTTTTCTGTCTGCCCAACATCTATCGCCCCTTTTCTGGTGACAACATCTTGATTTGCCCTGGATAATTTGCCTCACCTCCTCCTACCTAATTGTTGAGTTTGGATGAAATTGATCCCTCCTTGGACCCCTGGTCAATTAGCAAAGTCCATTTCTCTGACCACAATGATTGGTTCGAGAATGAGTCCATGATCAAAGCCCATATCCCATATTACATGATGACAAAATGTAATGTGGTATCTCAGGTGGGATCCTAAAACAGAAAAAGGGCATTAGGTAAAATCTAAGTAAATCTAATGAAGTATGTACTTTAGTTAATAACAATATATCAGTGCTGTTTAATTAATATGATAAATGTATCTTTGTATGATATTAATAAGAAGGTAAACTGGGTATAGAGTATATGGAAACTATCTTCACAACGTTTTTATAAATCAAAAACTATTCTAAAGTAAAATGTTTATTTTAAAAACTTATAAAACTGGCCAAAAAGGTTGCAGGTTTGATTTCCAGTCAAGGCACATACCTAGGTTGCGGGTTTGATCCCCAAACAGTGCACATGTGGGAGGCAACTCAGTTGATCAATGTTTCTCTCTCACATTGATGTTTCTCTCTCTCCCTTTCTCTTCCTTTCTAAAAATCAATACAAATATTTTTAAATAGAAGCTATAATTATTTCCTTCAAGGAGTTCACAGTGTATTTGGTAAATTAGGCTTGTAAATAAATATTAGAACACTATGTGGTCAGTAATACTGCCATGATTCCTATAGGGTCAACTCTCCTCTCCTTCCTTCTTTAGCTGCTGTTGTTTTCCTGGCTCCAACCTTATTCTGTTTCTCTCCACACTATGATTGCAATTAATATGCTTGCTTCTAGCCTTGCTTTTGCTCCAGACCTATGTATACATCCAACTTCCTTTTGGTCAAATGATCCTCGGGCAGTATAAACTGAACAAAACTAAAACCCATTGTCTCTTCACCTCCCCCTACTCCAAGCTTTTTTCTGTATTTCTTGTCTTAGTTAATGACACCACCATGCCTAATGGCTCTGTGTAAAAGGCAAATTAAGTTACTTTACTTCATTTCTCAAAATTTCTCAGACTTCGCATGACACAAGCCAATATATGATGTGTGCTTTTAGCTACCAATCCAACCTCATATCCTGGCACATCTTGCATCAACATTGACTTTCTAGAAATACCAAACTGCTAAACTGGGGAAATATCATGAGTTATTACTTCCTTTGCCTCCATCTCTCCCTGTCCCCTTCTCTTTGTTTGGAATTTCCAACCTCATCACCACCTCCTCCTCATGGTCCCAACATCTCCTTCCTGAAGCCTACCTTGATCTTCCAGGCAAACTTAAGGTCTTTTCCTCCAATTCCCTTTGAACTTGGTACACATCTCCAGAATAGCAATTATCTCTTTATATTATAATAGCTGTTTCCTTTAGAGGACTCTAATTCATGAGGGCAAGGATTATGTCTCATTCACATTGATATCCACTGCATGCCATGGAATATGACAATAGAAGACTCTCAAGTTTACTGTGTATTTCTTATATTGGTTCGTCTTTCTCACTCAGTTGTGCCATACTTGCCCCCTAAGTGATCTAGGTGTTCCTTAAATGCCCCAAGCAGGCTACCACCTCTGGGTCTTTGTCCTTGAACAATCATGACCCAGATGGCTCTCTTCTGTACACCTATGTACAGAAATCTACCATTCAGGTCCCTGCTCAAATGCCACTTCATCATAGAGGTCTTTCCTTCAGTCCTATGAAAGATAGTACTCACCCACAAATCCCTCTTTTTCCTGCCTCACATTTTTATGGCAATCAACATTAGCAGACATCATATGATATATTTGGTGGTGTATTTCTTTTCTGTCTATTCACCAGAATATACGCATAAAAAAAAACACAGAGGAACTTGTCTGAATTATTCAACAAATGAAAAAGATCTGATGCATGTATAATTGAAAGAATGATGTTATTTATCACCTAGACATGATAGTGTCTTTCTGAGTTTCATTTCCTCTTCATCTGTTTTTATTCTCATCAAGCCATAAATCCGGGACACACACACAAAAATTAAGACACAAAGCTCTAAGAGTTGTCAAGTATAATAAGGATGAGTAAGCAATAATATAACTTGAAAAGAAGCAAAAGTTAGCAAACCATATATTAGATTTGTTTCAAGAATGTGTTTTATCTTCTAATTCATTTATTCAACAAATATTTATGTGCTGGAGAGGATGTGCAGAAAAAGGAACCCTAGTACACTGTTGGTGGGAGTACAGAGTGGTGCAGCCACCATGGAAAAGAGTGGGGAGTTTCTTAAAAAAAAAAATTAAAAATGGAATTGCCATTTGACTTAGTGATCCCACTTTTAGGAATGTATCCTAAGAAACCCAAAACATCAATCAGAAAGAACATATGCACCCCTATGTTCATAGCAGCATTATTTACAATAGCTAAGATCTGGAAGCAGTCCAAGTGCCCATTAGTAAATGAATGGATAAAAAAAGCTGTAGTACATCTACACAATGGAATACTATGCAGAGGTAAAAAAGAAGGAACTCTTACCATTTGCAACAGCATGAATGGACCTGGAGACTATTATGCTAAGCGAAATAAGCCAGTTAGAGAAAGTATCACATGATCTCACTCATATGTGGAATCTAATGAACAAAATAAACTGATGAACAAAATAGATCCATTGACATAGAACCATGGGACAGACTGATGAATTTCAGAAGGAAGGAGGGAGTGAGGGTTGGTGGGGGAGAGGAGAGATTAACTGGGGAACTTATTTGTATATATGCATAGCCCATGGACACAGACAATAGTGTGGTGAAGGCTTGGGAGGGGTGGATGTGGGGTGAAGGGGGGTCAGTATGGGGGGAAAAACAGCAACATTAAAAAGAGAAATCTGCAATTCTTTCAACAATAAAGATAAATAAAAATTTAAAGATACATTTTTTAAAAATAATGTATTATCTTCTTATTCATTTATTCAACAAATATTTATGTCACATCTACCATGAGTTATTTTTGAAAAGTTAAAAGCTGTCTCCTACATTTGAATCACTGTTTATTATTTACAAGGTCCTTTCTGACTCTTATTTCAGTGTATCCTCATAAGCAATTCTTTGAAGTAGGCAGGTCTTAGGAGGAATGAGTTGGTTATCAGATTAAGAATCATTGGGTTGTGAAAATTTTGAACTAGGAAAGTATTCCATCATTTTATTGTTGAAACAACTATGTACATAAGTCTATTATTAAGCTATTTATTTCACCTCAGAGAGCTATAATGCACACACTGTCCATCAGTACCAGTACATTAATTCTTCCTTCTGGGATTCCCAGCCTGCTCATAACTTCAGTGCTAATATGAATAGTTCATGATAGAATGTACAAACTTTGAGAATAGGCACAATGCCTTCTCTGCTTCTTATACTTACATTAAGACTCTCAAAACACTGTGAGTTCTCCATATAATTAGTAAAGAAAATAGTTACTAATGTAATAAAATCTCTATTTAGAAAGTATTTTAAGACTGTGACAGCTAGTATCCAAAGATGGCCTTTCAATGAACCGTGCATCTCAGTATTCAGATTCTTGTGTGGTCCCCTCCCCTTGAGTCTGGACTGGCTGTGTGACTTGATTGTAACCAGTAGAATGTAGTAGAAGTAATGTTATGTAACTTATGTGACTTATGGAGAGAGAAAAAATGATTTTCCATACTAATACCCAAATCAAATGTCAAGAGATTTCTTGATTTACTCCTGCAATAAAACTACATCTGGAAGAGCTGTTGCAATTGTATTCACCATCTGATTAAATTTACAATAATCTTTTGTCACTTTTCAAGATCCATCTATATTCTGCTCAGGCCAAATAGATGAGTTGAATGAAGATATGTTGAAAATCAACAGCCCTGCATCTTTTAAGTCCTTTATGGAGGCACTAATCTCTACCGTTTCTCTAGGAATTCAGTATTACTTTGGATTTACTATTTTGGAATACAGAGGCACTTCTAATGTTTTCTACTTGTCTTCACTCCACTCAGATCAGATAGCCAATATAGTGGCCTTGCCATTTGCTGAGTGTGTCCTTTCCATTAGGGATTCTAAAACTTGGGAACTAACCATGAGGTGAGTTCAGAGCCCCCACTGAATACACTGTGAGATGGACCTGAGCCAAAATAGCATTAATCATTCGATCTCAATAAATTCCTATTCTGTACGATGAAGATCATTCTGTATAACTATAGAAGAATCTCAGGATATATTAAGGAAAAGGGGGGAAATGTTGTAATACTCCATATATAGTGTGCTACATTTTTATGTAAGAAAAGAGAAAAGGAGTATATAATCACATGGCATTTTTATTTGTATAAAGAAATACTAGGCAGGTTTTTTAAAAGGAATAAAAATGTTCACTTGAAGATAATAAGTAGGGGCAAAGTGAATGGGAACAAGGGTTGAAGCAAGATTATTCATCTTTTCCTCTGTGTATCACTTTGATATTTAAACCATAAAAACATATTAATTATTTTAAAACTAAATAAAGAGAATGTTGCCTACACATGGTAAAAAAAAAATGATGATAATAAAAATAAACTCCTATTCTGATAAGTAGACAAGAGTATCAATTGGGTTTCCAAGATTTAGTATCATTTCAGAGCCAGTGTCCAGAAATTCCCCAAAAGTCTGGTTATTTTCCGGTCCCCAGTGTTTTTTTGTGTGTGTGTGTGTGTGTGTGTTGTTATTTTTTTGTTTTTGTTTTTTTGTAAATAGCTGCAGGTCCTTTGGGGAAAGGGAAGAAGGAAAACTTACAATACAAGCTTTTGGTGACATAAGTATAAATTTTAAAAATTTTGCAGTTCTTTTGGCATTATTATTATTGTATACCTGCCCCATAGGGCCTGCCAGGACTTGAGTCTGGTTATAGATATAGAAGCAATAAAAGGTATTGGAAGTGGGTCTCGAGGAGTCTCAGTATTTCCCTGCAGGAAACGTCATCATGGGTTCTTCAAGCAAAAAGGGACAACAGACAGCTTTTGTTGGTGGCAAAGGAGACTGAAGGGCTTCAAGGACCTCAGTTTCATCAGAATCTGCCCACATGTTGCCATCCCAATTTTCAGGGTCCTAACTTGCCACTATCAATGCCCTAATTTTAACCATAACAGACTTGAATTAAATTGGTACTGTAATCCAGTAACCCATGAGACTAGTAATCCAGCTAGTCTTCAGGTTTGGTTTTCAGAAATATCAGACCCAACAGCCACAAGAAATAAGGATTTCTTTCAGGGAAGTCACAGAAACTTTCCAGTTCCTTGCCTGGACCTTGGGCTGAGAATGTACTGCTCTGAGTTCATTATTTCCTTCCTCCAACTTCCCTATGGCACTTAAAAGCAACACACGGTCCTTATACTTTTTTAAAATATATTTTTATTGATTTCATAGAAGAAAGGAGAGGGAGAGAGAGATAGAAACATCAATAATGAGAGAGAATTCTTGATCAGCTGCTTCCTGCACACCCCCTACTGGGGATCAAGTTCGAAACACCGGCATGTGCCCTGACTAGGAATCGAACCGATTCATAGGTCGACTTTCAACCACTGAGCACACAGGCTGGGCATCCTAAATTATTTAGTGGCAATGGGATCACTAATGCCTAGTCAAATCAGAGTCTCAATACCAACTTCCCATCCTTAAGGTTATGTTCTTCTGAATCAGTTCCAAACCAATAATTGTATCACTTAAGGATCAGCCAGGTTAGCAGAACCACTGTGAATAAAGGACTGAGGACTTATTTCAGAAAACAGATCTTACAAATGCAGAAGGAGCTGGAGAATCGAAGGACTGGAAGAAGGAGTCAGAGGATCAGAAAAAAGGTCATTAGCCTGCCTGCCTAAAGCAGTGGCACAGAGAAACGAGTTGGGACTTGGAGGAAAATCCAAGAACCTAAGCGCTTTCAGCCACTGAACTGGAACTGTGAAAAGGGCTCATTGAGAAGTGAGTGGAGCTACCTCTGTGAAGCTACCACTTCAGCCAAACAGCTGGTGATAGGCCTGGGTCACTGTTGGTCAGCAGGGCCAAGAGTCAGAAAGATTAGCTGGGCACAGGCGGGAAGAGAGCAAGGACAATGTGGGACCTGCTGGCATCTCTGCATCTGTCACAGTGCCTGACCACAGCGACCTTCTAAGTGGACTTGTTACTGCTTCTCTTCTGCCTTCCAAAACATGTGCATTTTCATTCTGTGGTCAGCTCTAAGGCATAACTACACATAGAAGGTGATTCTGGGAAACACAGTTATCCGCTAACCTAGGTTGATCAGTGTGACCCAGTACCCCTAAAGTGCTTGTCCTTACCCCAGATCTAGAAGCAGCAAATATGGGCAGAAAGAATGCAGAGAGAAGTGCCTGGAGGCTGATCCGTGGTCTTGTCACTGCAGCTGAGTCACAGTCTTCGGGAGGTTTGGAGGCAGCAGTCAGGGCGTACAGGGAATATTCCTCTCAAAGAAGAGAATGTTAACCGTAGCTACTGGGAGCCCTTTTGGAGACAGTGAAACTAAAAGCAACACTAGAGGGTATGATGAACAAAAGACTCATTTCTTGTAGCAACTTGGTTTTTGGAATGGGGGTAAATACCAAAAGGGGAGTGAACAGAATCCCCAGGCCTCATCAGTTCTAAAATGTAGAAAACTGTCTTCTGAACTGTTGTACACAGACAGTGCTTGCCTTTCAGTGGCTCAGGCAGGACTTCTCAAACAAGAGAGAGAAAGAGAGAGAGAGAGAGAGAGAGAGAGAGAGAGAGAGAGAGAGAGAGAGAGAGAGAGAGAAGGGCAGCAGGGGGAGACTGATTCATAATGCAGCTCCCTAAATATGCTTACCTCTTCCTGCACATGATTCCCAGATCAAAGTCTCAGCCACTTATCTCAGTGCAGTGGCTACACATGCTCCCCAGCACCTGCCTCCTGTCCCTAAAGTCTATGACCTAGGTCCCAGCCACACTCCCAGCCCCTGACTAGGCCGCTGCGATAGAGCCGAAGAACACAGCAGGGAAACTGTCTGCAAAAGGAAATTCAGAGTTCCCAGCACACAGCAGTGCCTTGCAGCTTGGGTCAGACACATCACCTTTAAAGCACAAATACATTTCACAGACCCCAGCGTTAACTACATTACTTTTAACATAGAAACATAAAATGGCATTTAAACGTGACATGCTTAGTACTCTTTTACCAACTATAAAGAAAATACAAGTGAAACATGCACAAAACTTCAAAACTAATAAAACTTTAATGATTTTAATTCAATATAATAAATCATGTTTTGCTGAAACTAAATCATTTTGAACTAAGAAGATGAAAAATATATATGTGATGTTTGGTTCTACTTATCAACTTGATCGTCTGATTTTATGCATGATTTTTCATCAATGTTATTTTTCCTTTGTTCGAAAATAAATTCATATTGAATTGTTAATCCATTCCCTTGATGGGCCAATCAATTTACTATGCATCAACAGTAAAATATTGAAAGAAAAACTTAACTTTTTTTATTAAAAATTTTTAATGTTGACATTATAACAGATGTCCCTCTTTTTCCCCTTTAATGAAACATTTTTTTCATTACATAACTACTACTATACCTATTGCTAATCAACTGTAGCTAAATGGTTTATACAAAATATGAGATCTACACAGTATAGCCATGTGAATGGTGAATGCAATACTGATCATACATTGAGTTTTACATGCTTATAGCATCTAACTTGTGATAACATTTGCCTATAATTGTTTTCTATTCAAATTACCTGACTTTCATTTTATTTGACCTTCATTTAGTGAAAATATTACTAAACAAGCAAAGGAGGACATTGGAGTCTTATGGCAGTATTTGCTTGTAAGATCAGTATTAAGATAAGCCTCACCATGAGTGAGTTGCATTTTAAAAGAAATTCAAATTCCTACAGTTTTGCATAATTCAATGCTCATTTTCCCCTTAGGGAAAATGAGGAATTGGTTTACAGAGCATATATATCTACAACTTTATAGCATATTTCTGTGTAGATGCCACTCTTTATTTTCTTAGCATTATCTATAACTAGTGGCCCGGTGCACAAATTTGTGCTCATTGAAAGGAAATTAATTAGAAGGTGGCCTGCAGGGCAAGGCTAGGTGGGGCCAGACATGCCCTGGAGCCAACCTACCATGTTCCCTTCCCCAGAGTCTGAGGAGTGAGTAGGGTCCCTCCTGCAGGTGGGGTCCTTTGGCCTGGCCTGTGGGGATCGGGCTGAAACTGACTGTCCAACATCCCCCGAGGGGTCCCTGAGTGCGAGAAGGCACTCTGCAAAGTTGCTGTTGTACAGGATGTAGAACACAAATGCAAGTGTGCAGGGCTGACAGTGCCCCAGCAACACCATAACTCATGGCTGAAGGTGGAATCGTGAGGCTCTATGAGGAATCGAGCTCCCTCCTCTCTGGTTTTGGGGTGTGTCACCTGAGAACCACTACTGCCAAGTCACTACAGCTCGGCAGTTCCTGCATTGAGCACCTGCCCCCTGGTGGTCAGTGCATGTCATAGCAACCGGTCGGATGGACAGAGAGACACTTAGCATATTAGCCTTTTATATATATAGATATTAAGCAATTGCTTGTCTTTAAATTAATGGTAAGATATATGAAGGCAGTTGTCTGGCTTTCTCTGTGGTGCTGAATTACAGCTAACATCTGTTTAAAAGTTATGTATTTGGGTGTACAGTTTTCAGCATGAGCTCTGGTACCAACTCTTAATGAATGCTAATATAAAAAAAACAATTTTAAATTATCTTTACGTGACTGTAAAAAATAATAGCACAAAAGTAACCCATATCTCTTAAATAAATTCTCATAAATCAAAAGGTGAATCACAACATACTTAACAAAAATGTCTAGTTACTGACCAGCTGGCGTGGCTCAGTGTTTGAGCATCAACCTAAGAACCAGGAGGTCACATTTCTGGATCAGGGCACATGCCTGTGTTGCAAGCTCAATCCCCAGTGTCGGGGGTGTAGGAGGCAGCTGATCAATGATTCTTTCTCATCTTTGATGTTTCTATCTCTCCCTCTCCCTCCTGTCTGAAATCAATAAAAATAGGTTTTAAAAAAATGTCCAGTTACTTTCATTACAACTAAAGTGACGCCACCATGTGGCAGGAAAAACTCCAATTTACAATTTTTTTAGTTCACCAACTAAAATTATGTAAATCTTAATTTAAGTTTGGTGAGAACCACAATATAACAAATTTGCACACAATACATGGGGTGTTAATTTTTATATCACACCACTTAAATTTATGCTGTCCAACTGCATGTTTTAGACTCATTCTATTAAAAACATTTTTAATTCTCATAAAAAGTCTATAGATATACACATTCCAAGTATGATAATTATAAAGCATAAATAACTTTTAAATCTAATGTTAATATAATCTCTGTTGCTATTATAACTTCCACACAATGTCATATTGGTAATAACTTTGTCTCTGTATAAGAACACTGTTCAAAAATGGAACAAAAAATAAAATGTGGCATACTGTCCTTATCACAAACATATAAAATTCATAAGTTCTTTGCTTTCTAAATTTTTCAATCAGAAATTTAAATAATCTAAACTCTTGATATTTTTAAGCCATAATTTATTACTCTTTTAATTTAAAAACAGCATAATGGTAATTTGTCATTAAAATTAGTCATTGCCAAATTATAATTGTTTTAATTCTGTGGGAAAGTAGCTCATTATTATGATATTTGGAATCCAAATTATTGATAATAAATTTGCATGCTGAGAACATGGGAAGTTAAATGGCTTGGAAGAGGCGGTGTTATATTTCCCCTGAACTCTACCAAACCACTATAAAGAACCCACCTCCCAACAAAAACTCCTCTCTGGGAACTGGATTTTACATGCATTCATAGTTTTAACATCTCTATCCTGTGGATGGTGCTGACTACAGTCCTCCTGTAGATTATTATTTCCTTAGAGATATAATGTTAGAGTTGAAACTCAATCATTTTTCTTGTGGAAGTGGGAGGCATTGTGTCTCCTCTCTTTGTGCATGAGTTTACTTAGGCAAATTTTCAGTGTCTCCCTACCAGCCTATAATCTCTCTACCTTCTCAATCCTGTGAGAAGCCTTATCACACTGGGAAAAAAATGGTATCATATGTTATATCCAGCGGGAGTTCCTATAGCACATTAGCAGGGAAAAGACACCTGCTATTACAGCAGCTAATACAACCCACCTTTAATCCAAGCCCCAACCACGTCTTCCTCCCAACACACACCATGCTTCTATTATTTGTTGTTCCTTCCATCTGAAACAGAATAGAAAGTTCTAAGTGTAAAGACGGTAGCAATGTTATCAGAGATAAAAATGCATATATATGTCTACATAAATTTGAGTACATAAAGTTAAAAGATTTTCATGTCTAAAAATGATTTAATGAAAAGATTAATAATAAATTAGTTTTTAAAAAGTACATGAGTTGTATAACAGTCAAATGTTAATATAGTTAATATATAAAGTTTATATAAATAAATAAGGAAAACACTTGCCTGATAAATATAGAGCAAAAATGAAATTAAAAAATTACATATAAATTGCTAATGAATATTTGAAAAAGATTGAACCACACTTAAAATTTAAAAAGTAAATGAAAATAGCTTTCATATCAAATAATATAGATTTTTATGAAATAATCACTATCAAAAATTAGATTTTGAAGAATTTTAAATCACCTACGGGGAAAAAATCTTGCTCTAAGATAAATGGATAACAAAATTTAGTATACAATATGGTCTCAACAAAAAAATATATACTTAAGACTAAAGACTAAAAGGAAATATAACAAAATGATACAGTTATTATAGCTTGGTAGTGGGATCATGGGTGATGTCCTTCTTCTTTATAATAACATGTAATTATAATTTTACCTTCAATGAACCCATATAATGAGAAAGATAATCTAATAAGACCACCTTTGAAATACTAAGTTATATGCACTTAAAATATTCCTAGCTTCCCTTAAAGTTGGTTGTCTAACATAAATTTGCCCAAATCTCACTAGGTCACACATTTATATACGCCAACCCCAGATTAAGAAGTTCCTAAAGTCTGCTGCCTACTATGTAAATTAGAACTACCTTTACTTCTGGGTTTGTTTTTTTTCTGAATCTAACTGTTTTAAACATTAAGTAAAGCTCTATAGTCTTTTTGTTCAACAATTCAAGCTACATAGTCTATTGAACCATTTTTAAATAAAAATAATGCTTTGTTTCTAAACAAAGGACAAGGCAGAAAAAATGTCTAATGCTAGGGGACAGAGGAAGCAATCTAAATGACTGCAGAATCATGTTTGGCCACTGTCCCCAAAACACGCAACTGAATTCAATCACTCTGAGTGACTATTTACACCAAGTGCTCTGCCAGGTCATGAGAACTGCAATGAGGGGAGTTGAAAGATTAGCAAGATATAGAGCCATAAACATTCATCTTGGGTTCCTGCCTTCCAAAAAAAAAAAAGAAAGAAAGAAAAGCCAATGAAAAAGAAGAATTGCTTTACCAATTATTTCAGAGCAAAATGGAATAACTTGCAAACATTTCTATAAGCAAACATCCACTTGAACAAATCTACTGGTAGGTAAATACTCTATCCTCCCTAAAACACAGGAAAAACAAGAAGAGATCACAACGATGCTCTTTTGGAAATAAAAACACCCTAAAAACTGTAAAAACACCCCTGTCCTGGCAATCAAAAACTCCTTGTTCAACAATTCCTTTCCCCAGAAAGAAAAAGAGTGAGAAGACCCTACTGGAAGGCAGAAAATTTGCCTTTTAATCATGACCCTCCAGAGCTAATTATGAGATCTTTGCACTTGCTGGCATCAGTTTCCCACCTATAAAATAAGTGCGGACTAAAAAACTAAGGTTTCTAATTTAGCTCTAACATCTATGGGTCTAGGAGGAGCTCTCTCTGATTGGCCCCTGGAGGCACCAGAGACTTTGGGTTTAGTGAACTCAGGAGTGTCAACACTGAATGAGGGCATAATTCTTCGTGTAGAATTTTGGACACTCTGCAAGTACTTTGGACCTTTAAAATAATTACTTGGTCCCTGGGCTCTCTCTTATAACTTTAATATTTACACTATGACAAAGTAAGTGCTCATTAGTGTTTGAGCCAAAGCAATACTATTCTCTTTATTCATTCCAATGAGCTTATTTTATATTTGCAAGAAAGAGCTGAAGAGGTAGGGGCCCGTGGGGTATTTGCCTAGCTGGAATCATCTCAGATGGAAATAAATTTGAAAAGCACTAGCATAGGACATTGTGAAAGTTTCTTCTTACATATGACCTTCAGAGAGCAAGGTCCAAATAAATGACTTCCAACAGGCCCTGCCTTGTTTCAGCCCAGAGGTGCCCACGGCTCCCTGAGGGCCCCAATCAACTCATTCTCCAAATATAAGACCATCAGAGAACATGGGGAGTGATGGTGAGCAAAGGGCCCAGTGAACAATGATAGCAAAGATCTCTTCCAAATTTCTACCTCTTCAACAGTCCAGGTCCTGCTTAGGATTGCCTTTTCTTAGCTACATTCTTTCTAAAAATGATGACTGTCCCAAAAAGGAAGACTCCCCCACCCATGAATTTGTGATATCTTCCACTTCATTCTCAGTCGAGTAAGTAGCAATTCCACTTAGAATCCACCCAAAGGCACATTCTCTGTCAGTAGACTGACATGAGCTCTCACCTCCCTGGATCAACTGTGATTTTTGTGGAGGGCTGGGGGCACTTAGCAGCTGGGTCTGAAGTAAGTGCTGTCACTCAAAGGGGCAACTTCATGTACTTGGGGCCAGTGTTCCATCTGACCTCTCTGACCCCTTCTGAAACATAAAATGAGGAACAATCTGGAAAAGCCCAGCAGAGGTCTCTGAGGATTCATTCTGTAAGATCTTCTTACACAAAAGGGAATTCTCCTCCAAGGGAGGATGCTGCTCTGCACTTGTGGGCAGAGCCTGCAGCTGAGGGTGAACAACACTGCCCAAGACCAGGGAAAAGTTGCTCCTCTGTATTTCTGGGAAATGGCCAGAGGGACAGCAGTGCTGTTCCAGGTGGATGTTTTCTCTAACATCAAAAACTGAGCATGATTTGCACTTGAAATTTCCCAGAATTCCTTATTTTAGCTCAAGACTGGCTTTACCTATAGGTTAATCATTTACATAGTAGAATTTGATACACAGACACACACACACACACACACACACACACACACACACACACACACACACACAATTGCTCCACTAAAAGAATTACATCCCTACTAACCTACTGTGAGATCTGAAATTATTATCCATTAGTCACACTTTGGAGTTCAGCCATTTAAGGTGCAGATTAAAATGCAAATTTGTTTCTTAGAGAAGTAGCTTGTGGAGCCTTTATTGACTATTAATGCTTCAATATTGCCAGAATGTCGGATCAAGATATTTGGGTTAAAAATCAACATTCCAATAAATGAAGATATGACTTTATATAATGTATTTAACTTATGCAAAAGGTAACACTAAAAGGTGTTTCCAAAATAGAAATAGATTCCAGATCATTTGGGATGAATGAATGCATGTCAGATCCCTGATATTCTACTAATGGAAATTAGTTTAAGGATACGTTTAACCTTTGAGATTTCTGTCAAGAAGAAGGGTTATCTCCCCTGCTGCCCATGTCAGAAGAACGTTAGCAGGGATTCCCCATGGATCAGATGCAGATTGTAATTTGGTGTAATTGGCATATATGACAGAGCAGAAAGAGGTGATGTTAACTTTTTATAAGATGCGTGACCTTGGCCAAGCAACCTGAGCTTCGGTTTCCTCAACTATAAAACTGGTATGTGGACAAAAAAAGTCATTGTGAAGTTTTTATTCAGTAATTCTCTATTCAAGAATCTCTCCCTTTCCCTAACTGATTTGACTCAGTGGATAGAGCAACGACCTGCAGACTGAAGGGTCCCAGGTTCAATTCTGGTCAAGGGCATGTACCTTGATTGTGGGCACATCCCCAGTAGAAGGTGTGCAGGAGGCAGCTGATCAATGTTTCTCTCATTGATGTTTCTAACTCTCTATCCCTTTCCCTTCCTCTCTGTAAAAAAAATCAATAAAAACATACATTTAAAAAAAAAGAATCTCTCCTTCTTTCCTCCATTCACACCCATCAGAGAGAGGAATAGGCTGCTGACCTGGCCAAGGATCCTATTGCTGAGCCATTGTAGCCTGACTTTGGAACAGGAATCTCAGGGTACACCCATGGTTCATCCCTTGCTCACCTGTCCACAGGTTACTCAGAAGGGATAACTTTTTGGTGCTTTTGCCCTAGGCCGTATGTCTGTCGGCCTTGCATGTGAGAACCATCTTAATTCAGACTGGAAGCTTCAAGGAGGCAGGGCTTCTTTCCATTTAATGGGTTAAGTATGCTGCCCAATACAGAATCACTCATCAGAATTATGATTATGATGCCATGATATTAAAGGAGATTTCTTACAAGTCTCCTTTCTCATGAATCACTACCTCCCATATCCTATAACAACAAAACCAAACTGCAAACACCACAGCCACAGAGGAATCTGGGTGCGCTGGCCAAGTGACTAAATTCCATTGTCAACCAGGGTGAACCTTAGAACCCTTTGGAGCCTGGAAGGAAACCTTTCTGTGATTCCCCCAAATTCAGTTTTTATTTTTTACTGTAGCCAGCTTCCAGAAGAAAGGTGAATAAACAGCCTTTGACTAGCTCTATAAATGGTTTTCAACCTTTGGACAGGGTTTAAACCTGTCTTCTAACTGGAAGCCCATAGCACCTCCTACACCCACTTGCTTTTCCCTTGCCCTAGCTTTCACTGATGATGCCTTGCTCTGTGGTTTAAGTTCTGTGGCTCATTTTTGCCTCACAAACATTAATTCTTCTGACTTGATCCAAAATCAACAGAGCCTATATCAGTGGGCAAGTCCCCCACAGAGCCTCTGAGGGTAGCTGAGGCTGAGAAATTTGGAGATCTCAGCCAACTTTGTCACCCCTCTCCTCTGAAAGGGTGGAAATCCCTAACCTCGCCTGGTCCCCTGTGATTGTGTGGAGTCCTGCAACAGTGAGTCCCACTCCAGAGGAGCCCATGAGAGACTGGTGCAGAGCAAGCTGAGACTGCCCTGCCCGCTGGGGAAAGTGAACAGAGGACAGAGCTTGGCTGGAGGTCACTCTGCCATTGATTTTCCTCACCAGGGTTCAGCCTGTCAGGGGATAAAGTGCAGCAGTGGGTCTGGGTATGTGTGGTTCTCCCTCCATCCTCCTTCTTGGAGATTTTATGGTCCCTGGGAGAGAGAGTTAGTTAGGGTTCCAACCCTAAGACATGGAGGGACAGCTGGTGGCTGAGGACTGTGATAGTGGCTGTGTAGCTCCCTGCATCCTGCCCTGCCCAGGGTGCAGCCCCAGCCTGGATCCCAGCTCCTGCTGGAACACGAATCTGACGACACTTGGTGGAGGACCTGGGGTCTTAGGAGTGAGGTTTTAGGGCCATGGGACACTGGGGAGGAATCTCCCACCTCCAAACAACTCCTCAGCCCTTTAGCAAAGACAGTGGTGGGTAGGAAAGGAAACAGAACTGGCCTATCCTTCCCTCTTTGGGGTATATGGCCATCAAAATGGCCAGAACTTAGAACTAGACTCAAATTCTGTCTCTGGCACTTATTAGCTCTAAAACTTAGGGAAAGTTATTTAACATTCCATAGCCCCCCACCCCCACCCCCGCCCTGGCTCATAAGATGGGAATAAAACACATATCATGGTTGGTTGTAAACGTTAAATGAGTCAGTATTGTAGTAAAGTTAAAGGCAAATGGTAAGTGCTCAATGACAATTAAATTGCCTTCCCCACTTACTGGATCTCAAGTTTGAGGTTAAACTCATTTAACCCCAGAGAATACGTGATGGGGATGGAGGGAGCAAGTGGAAAGTTCACAGGTTGTGGTTTCCATGAATCTGTGTCAGGCAACAAAACACCCTCATAACCTCATGAAATTCAGCAGAACATTCCTTGTTTGTGACATTTTCAGAAATGAGGAGAGATCAACCCAAGATACAAAGACTCTGGTCATTAACTTCACTTAGGTTCCAAGACCAGGATCTGACCGAGTTTGGAGGGCTGTTTGGTTGTGCAGGGAGTATGGATAATACCGGGGTACCCAGCGCTTCTTCAGGACACAGCCGAACCCTGACAGTGGCTGTGCCATGTTCTGGCATCTATGGAACTCATGCACTACCTGGTACCTACTCTTTCCTGGCAGTCTGTCTAGAGAGCATAAGCCCCAAACAGCAGGACCAGCGAAGAGACTAGGCTCTAGTCTAGGGAATGTCTACTTCAGCTCTTTATTTCATGTGGTGTGCTGAGAGAGAGAGAACAAAAGACAAAGAGATGAGTTAAAGTAATAAAAGCTTTGTGACTTTATTTATAACTCAGCTAAACAAATTATACTGCCTACGAAGACATTCTGAGGATTCAATGAACACTACAATACTTTTTGAGCTCTTTGTGATCACATGCTTTGCCTTTAAAAGTTATTTTCCTGGGGAGTTGATATCAAAGCTTCTTGTTCCTTGTCTGTAAACATAAGAAAAGGCCAATCTGTGTAAATTTAAATTACATAAAAACTTCCCCCAATTGTCTGGTCTCTTAACAGCCCCTTTTCACTGAGTTCTGCGTCATCGGATATAAATAACTTTATCTTAGTAACACAGACTTTTGGAAACTTGACATAATAGTTTTCTTTCTCACAAACCTTATCAAACTCCACTGCAAACTAGAGTCTATTTTACTTTCAACCAAGACTAAATTAAAGGGTCTTTTCTTGGTCTCGTAGTTAGACTTTCTGTTTCCACGTGGCCAATAACGTGTTCTGGCATCCCCGCCAACACAAAGCCCTGGGAACCGGCCCAGTCACTCCAAAGAGAAGAGTGTGAAGGGATTGTAAGGAAATGCCACAGGACATTTGGGGCTGCACCTCTGTCTGAAGTGTTCTTGGGGGAGGAGAGAAAGGCGAGAGAGCCATATGGACAGATATCTAACGGCAATCAAGAACCAACAGATGAAGTGACTGAAGATGGAGACAAAAGTGATTTTAGTTTGTCTCTGCTCTATGATGCTCTATTCGGGAGATTTATCTCAAGAACTCTGGCACTAGAACAGTATTATGTTTCTTGAATGAATGAATAAATAAAATTAAATGCCAATCAAACAATGAACAGTAATATTGAAAAGGAAAGGAAAACTATTACATATCAATAAACAGAGCCCAGGGAGATTCCCTTTTGTCTTCTGACCCTGGGAGAGGGACTGACAGCTGGAGCAGAGGCCTTGGCCATGGGGCCCAGGAGCCGCACACCTCAGAGAGCATTTCACCATCGACTGCAATTCCTGGGGCAGTTTGCATCTCTTACTTCCATGACACATTCCCCAGCTATGGTAACCTCTAGTGATCCCTCCCTTCTCAGAATGCCTGCATCCTATGTTAGATGTTTTTCTCATCTGGAGAATTCATCAATACTGCCTTGACTGCCGTGCTTCTTCCTTCTCTGGGTAATAAGATCCTTAAAGGTTGAGACGGTGTCATATGCTGCTTTTTGTATTTACTGCACTGCATATTCTGGAGGTGAGTACAAATGGAAGAATAAATCAATTCATGAAATTAAGAGAATGTGCCAAGTCTTAAAGAGAAGGACATTAACCACTTGGTTTAAAGACAAAAAGAACATCGCTGTGTGTCAGTCCCCAACCAGAGGTACAGTTCTTCCCTTGTGTTAGGAGCCCACGGTGGTACACAGGCACCTGCAGCCCGTGCTGAAACCCTGCAGCTGCCGCCTGCCCCATCTGCTCTTCATGTGCTGCTCTCGTGAGTTGTAATAAGTTGGTTCATGTTGCATAGTGTCTTCCATCCTGAGAGTGGTTCGCAGCTATCCACATCCCAGGGTACCTCCCCAAGCCCCATCCTGATGGGCTAAAAACACTCTGATGCCATCACAGACAACGGAGCAAATGCCAAACAAAGTCAGTCTTGGGGAATATGGGCCCTGAGCTGAGACAGTGGAACCAAGACTGGAGGGAGCTTCCATTTGCAAGGACTTTGTGTGAAAATAGGTGGACAGGCAGCTAAAATGATCCATGCTATTCCCCTTCTATGGATGGGGAAGCTGTGTGCCCTTCTGCATCCCAAACTGGGGATTCCTCAAGATATTAGGGGAAATTTCAGCATGGAGTGTGGGATTCTGTCTGCCCCCAGGTCATATTATTCATTCAGCTATTGGCCAGAGGTGGCCAGTGTGCCAGGTTTTCACGATTTACATTTGGAGTCTGGAAGGTGGACAGATTTATGAGAAAGTCAGCGGAGAAAATCTCTCCAGAGGGCAAAGGGCCCTCTCAGGCTCCAAGAAGACAGTCCCAGAATGGTCCAGGCAGACATCAGGAGATGGATACCACCCCTTGGTTGCAACAAGACATCTAGGGAGATCCATGATCGTCCTACCCATTATGCAGGGGCCAAGACTTCAGCCCATAATGAAACTGACAATGCAGAAGAGTCAGGAGGCCACTAGATGGCAGTAGAAGGTAAGAAAAGTGAGTTGCAGGCGGCTCAGGGAGAGTTAGATTCATGGTCCCTCCATTTTGCTTTACATCTTTAATGAGATATGTGAAGAAAATGAGTCCCTTACATGCCAGACACAGATGCCACAGCATATGGAGAGATGCCGCACAGCAATATTTCTCTGGTTATTAAACAGGAGGCACCTACCCAGTCATTCACTGCATCATCATGCAGAGTTGTCCTTTGTGTCTTGGATACTGCTGTTGACAAGGTAATAACAGGAGAAAGCAATTGAGAAGACTGATGTAGGGACCTAGGCCTCTGGGCTCCCACGGCATCACCATGCAGGATGCCAGATGGATTGCCAGTAAACACGGCAGCCCAGCTCAGTCGGGCCACCTGGCCAAGGGACCTGTGCAACCTCTGCTCCCAGACTCAGTCCAGGCACAGCGAGGGGGCTCTCAGGCCTCTCTGGCCATCCCCGAGGGCTCATTATTCAGAACCCAACTACCACCAGGCAGCTCTGGACATTTAAAGACCAAGCCATGCTTGCTGTTCTGGCAGAATTAAAGACAGATAGTGTAATGAAAATGCATTCAAATATACATAGATAGGGGAGCACTTAGTTGCCTCAGACTAAGGTAGGGAGTCCAGTCCTGCTGACTGAGAGGCCATTTTCTCCTGACAGGTTGTTTGTTACCAGGTCTGAGAACAGACGCGTGTTGCTATATTTTATTACTATATTCCACCCTCTTTCCCACTCTCCACACTTTCCCTACCCCCAACCACTCAGCCTGATCATTCCCTACTTAATTCCCTCACCCTCCCAAGCTCAGGGCTTCTTAAGGCCTCAGTGGTGACTGGGGAACTAAGAGCAGGTTAGTCAACCCAAACAAGGAACCCACCCCTCCCAGAACCTATTAGAAGACTGTTCTCTCATCCACCCCAAAGCCCAAAGCTCCCAGGACTTCTCAAAGTCACTCACAAAGCCCCTCAACAATCCTGAAATGACGGTAAATAATACAGCCATTTTTCATACAGAGACACTGAGGTGCAGAGCTGACATACAGCTTTAGGCCTCCTGGTCCCATCCCTTTCCTACTGGTTTGACCCTGTGAAGCAGCCTCCAGGCCAAAAATAATAGCAAGATTCACCGTGCCATTATTTCCCTCCCTCATTTAGAAAGTGGCTCATAGAAGATCCTCACACATCTGTGTGATCTCAGACAAGTCACTCACCTCCCTCTGCCTCGTTTTCTCATCTGTAATTTGAGGGACTAGAATTGGATGATGACTAAGGCCCCTTCCAGCTCCGTGATGTTGAGGCTTTAATTGCACAAGCCTCTGCCAGCCCTCAGGGTGTCACACATGAGGCTTTTTCCAACAATAGCCAAACTCAGCGGGAGTGAGCCAAGTTCCCCCTCCAGTTGAGAAGAAATGTGGTCCTGGTTAGAGTCTTGTTAACTTCCTTTGTCCTCAGAACGAGGGAAACAGGGAGGTTTCAGACGTTATTGACACTAACAGCAGGGCCTGGCAGTGGCCACACTGTTGTGGAAGAAGCATGCAGAGCTGTCCCTGTGGGCAGCGGAGATGCATAGCCAAGACTGGAAGATGTTTTAATAACTATTTCTCAGTAAAAATAAAAATAAAAATAAAGACCCATTTTGTTCTGCACAGGGGTCTGGGGGCAAATCCAGGTCTCCCTGGAGGATCTGCTCTGGCCCATAATGGGGAATTGGTTCAGCTCAGCTGCTCTTGCAAAGGGCTGAATACAGCACCCGGTGGTTCAGGCAGCTCCCCGCAGCTCCATGTGAAAATGACTCACGGCAGTTCTGAATATCAAACCTTCTTTGATGTGTTCCCAGACATGAGGAGCAGCCCGGGGGAGGAGGGGACTCTGGATGCTGCCTCTGTGGGTGGTGCACAGAGGGCCTGGACACATCTGGCACCATTGCGAAGCTCCAGGAGAAATCCAGGCTGAGTAATTACCCTAGGACTTTCTAGGGAAGCCAAGCTCCCTTTCATCTGTCTCTCTCTCTCTCCCCTCCCCTCTCTCTCTCTCTCTCTTCCTCCTCACCCTGCCCCCCTCCAGATACAGAAGAATTAGATGCTCCAAGAATTACAACCTGTTTTTATACCTTCACCCTTCCCGAGGGGATAACAATTGAATTCCCTGAATAAAACTGGTTTTATTGAGCACAAAATGAATGCACCCTCTCACTTGCCATCTGCACCAATCACTTAAAAGACATAGACCTGGCCCCAGTCGCCAAGCGGAATGGCTATTTCTAACTCTCGGCCTTTTGAATGGCTGCACGATACCGTGTTCTCCTAATAGGCTCTCAGTGATGATTGAATACAAAGCCTCCAAGTCTCCCTTGTGGCAGCTTCCAAGACCCAGTCAATCACACTGTCCAGAGCAAGAGTCAGGCTCCTGGTAGAAAGGGAGGGTCAGCCACCACCATGTTACATCTGTTTAACTGAAAACGTATTTATATGCAGAGGGTTCTCCCATTCTAGACAGGGTTCAAGAGCATGTTGGTTCCTGGAAACTTGGGCAGAGCCTTTATAGCTATAGAAGGAAGTGGCAAAGGGTACATTGGGAGAGGATTGTTCCACCCCATGCCTGCACATTTTCATCTTCTGAAATGAGGCCGATCCTATTTTTATAGTTAAGTTGGGCTTTGACTGAAAGATTCTCATGCTACTGCAGCGTTCCGTACATGCACACGTAGGAATAGTAAGACTACTCTTTCCTGGCACTGACCATGTGCCAAGCACACTACCCAGGGCTTCCCGTGCCCCACCTCCTCTAATCCTCACAGATGCCTCTCATGTCGGGGAGTGGGGCTGCTATTATTATCCCTGCTTTACAGATGAGGAGCCTAAGGCCCAAAAATGCCAGAAAACTTTCCTAAGATTGAATGACTAATGTAAAAGGACTTGGGTTCTGGATTGCTAGATTCCCCTGACCACTGTGCTATGGGGCAGTAAGCTTATTATCATGTGCTTACTCCATTCGAGGCCCTGATGTTATGAGGGAGGGTAGGAAAGGTACAGTTCTTGACTTCAGAAAGCTTTGGTTTAAACACATACCAGTGCACACAAGCTACACACATACACAAAGTTACTCTGACTGATGGCATCTTCCAAGAATCCTACACCCAAGGTATCCATGTTCCATCCTTCCCTGTTATCCTACTCTCAGACCTTTATTCACAGTTTGAACATTGTTCCTACCGTAAAGATGAGGCTTTTCTATAGTAGGGCCTGGAATGCCGGAATTTCACAGACAATTTTGACCATTGAGCATTATGCTACATTTACCCAGCTCCTGAACTGGTTATTATTTTGATCAGGAAGTTTCTCTAACCCAGCTGTGGGCAAACTACGGCCCGCGGGCCGGATCCGGCCGTTTGAAATGAATAAAACTAAAAAAAAAAAAAAAAAAAAAAAAAAGACCGTACCCTTTTATGTAATGATGTTTACTTTGAATTTATATTAGTTCACACAAACACTCCATCCATGCTTTTGTTCCGGCCCTCTGGTCCAGTTTAAGAACCCATTGTGGCCCTCGAGTCAAAAAGTTTGCCCACCCCTGCTCTAACCCATTTCTCTATCGTTTCAGGGGAGCAGAGCAGTAGAGCAACAAGGTCAAGGACAGGCAGGATTTCAAGCTTGTTGGAGGTTCACAAAGCCAAGTCATAGGTCAACTGAAAGAAATAAAGCAGGGAAGATTCAGGGTGTGAAACCCATTGCTTCCATGACCTCATAAGGGAAGTGATAATATATCTAAACAACACTGTGTGCTATGGTGAAACAGGAAGAAGGAAGCAAACATTGTACTAGTTGCAGATTTTGCCAAGCGCAGATTGGCTGCCAGGATTCATAGTCCTGTGCTAGATATCTTCCAGTGGCATTAAACCAATTGGGGGGGGGGGTGGTCAGAGGGCTTCTTGTTGCTAAGAAGGAAAAACTTCCCTCCAAAGCTGAGTTACTGAACCCCCTACATGTAACACAATGAGCGACTGAGACCATGTGAGCCCCCAGAGGAATGCTGAGAGAAAATTTACCTTCCTATGTAAATCTAATTTTTCAAAACTTCATTACACACAAATTTGCATCTCATTTCATTTCAGATTTGTGCTCATTCTTGGACTGCCCATCAATCTAAAGATAATGATTCTAGATCAGAGATTTCCTGGAGCCTTGACAAGGGTGGACTGAGAGGACTCAAGGTCACCACCACATGTTCTAGTCCCCTAGGTCAGTGATGGTGAACCTTTTGAGCTCGGCGTGTCAGCATTTTGAAAAACCCTAACTTAACTCTGGTGCCGTGTCACATATAGAAATTTTTTGATATTTGCAACCATAGTAAAACCAAGACTTATATTTGATATTTATTTTATATATTTAAATGCCATTTAACAAAGAAAAATCAACCAAAAAAATGAGTTCACGTGTCACCTCTGACACGCGTGTCATAGGTTCGCCATCACTGCCCTAGGTAGCCTGTTCATCTTGTCAGCCAGTTCTTATCCTCCTGACAACCTAGATTGGGAAACAGATTTGGTCTTTGTTTCTGATTCTCTCTACACATACCATTCCAGGTGTCTAGTCATTGATGAATCTTAATCCTTCCTTTCATTTCTTAGCTATGGCTCCCAATTCCTGCCTTCTCAATCTCATCTGGGAAAAGCATCCCTGAGCCCCCTCATTAATCCTCAAATACCCACCTCAGAACTTCATTCCAGGAATTCTCCATTCCCCACATGCCTGCATTTGACCACTTGAGGGCAATGCTGGACCGGCCAAATCTCTTTCCATGTTTCACTCCACCTTTGTCCCCACCTTGTCCTGCCATTCCAGGATGCAGCCTCTAGTTAGAAGCAAAAACCGAGGACCATTGGGGCACCCTGAGAGCAGCAGCACAGCCAGGCCAATTACAATGGCTTTCCTGCACCTGGGATCATGGGAATAAAAGGAAGTTCACTAGAAAGCAGATTTGGCTCCATGAGTGAAACAACCCCTATGGGAAAGAGACTGAAAGGAGAACTTGCCTCATTATGTCATTAACCAGGAACAAGCTGTCTCTCTGACTAAGAGATGAAGAGCACTACCTGTCTCTTCCTACTCAGATGTAAGCTTCTCAGGGTAATGTCTTAGTAAGCTCTGTATTCTTGGCAGTAAACACGGGACTTGGCAATAAATGTTTGTTGAATGAATGGATGCATGCATGCATATATATGCATAAATTGGAATTGCCTATTCTCAGATTTGTTGCTGTTTTCCAGCTCTTTTAATGCCTAAAGTTTAAGCCATCAATTAGTTGCTGAGCATTATTAGTCTTAAAGACAGCTAAGGATAGTCAGGTCATTAATTAAAGCAGTGGTTGTCATTGTACAAATGTTTTTTCAAGCACCACTAAAAGAGTTTCAGATCTTTTACTTTTAGGAAGTCCTTCATTATGTCACCCAGCTATCTTCAGACCTTACCAGCCTATAGATTTAAAAATACAGACATTGCTTGATTAATATTAAATTTACAAATACCTTCAACCTCTATCCTGAGACTATGGAGCATCCATTCTGTCCCCTAAGGATGGTAGTCTGCTCCCTCAGTCATTCAGAACATAGATCAGTGCTTGAGAGGAGAAAGAAGTATATATGTCGAGACCCCAAAACCCAACATGAGACACTCCCTGTCTCCCACAGGCTGCCACATAGCAAGGACAAGTCAGTGCCCCCAGTAAAAATCTGCAGGCAGCTCTGTCTCAGTTGGTTGATTGTCCCGTGCACCAAAAGTTTGCCAGTTCAGTTCTGGTCATGGCACATATCTAGGTTGTAGGTTTTATCCCCGGTTGGGGTTCATATGGGAGGCAGCCTTCTGATGTTTCTCTCTCTCCCTCTCTTTCCCCTCTCTCTCAAATCAATAAAAACGTATTTTTTTTTAAATCTGCAGGTATCCTATCTCCCAGTGCAGAGTCTAAGGCTAGTCCTTTACCATCCTGGGATGACTGACAGTGGGAAAATATCATTTCCTCCCAGGAAGCTCTCCACCTGCCCTCCATCCTCAGGTGGAGTCTGGCCTTCATGACCCAACAAGGCAAACTAGGTATATTAGATATTAGAATGCCATGTATGGGAGACCAAGAGCCTTGATTAAATTCATATTGGTTGGTGGGGAAGGGATATATGTGCCTAATTCTAACTAGAAAGACACCAATTAACTTTTCTTAATAGAATATTTACCATCTTAGTCTACAACATCTGCGTTTAGTGTTACACTGACTTCATAATCTCCACAACAATGAGTAGATAGTTGTCTTAGATGTGAATAAACTCATTCTCAACTGTTCTCTAGTTTTCTCAACCAAAGAGGAGTGCTCTAAAGGTAATTTTGAAATTCTACTGATTAACAAGGAGCAGTTTTCCTGCTAAAGGAAACTCTTTCTTTTATAAGGTATCCCTATTATAAAAGTTTCTACCTTAAAATTTATCCTTACCGTTCAAATCTATGTCCTCACAGTAAATGGTCCTCATCTTTCCCATAAAAAAAAAAAAATGCTATCAGAAGATACCTTTCCTGAGAGTAAACAGAAATTGAAAAAAATTCATTCTAAAATAGCATTTTTCTATCATTGTCCATGGAGTTGAGTTGACCACATGTTAAGCATGGCCTATACCATGTTCTTCCTTAACATGCCTTCGGTGTGATTAAGGGACAACCCTCTAGGTGTTCTATTCCTGGAGCATCTCAATTCTATACCTGGAAAAAATAATGCACAGAAATTCCATTAGAGAGGAGATTGACAGACAATATATAAGGCTTAAGTGGCAAGGAATAGTCACCAGGGTTAGCTCACTGCATTCAAATAGACCTGCTTCACATGCTCTAATCTCCAGGTTTAGATCTCCAGTGGGCGGTAATGCCTAAGGTCTTGATACCAGGTCCGATGTTCAGGTTTGACATTGACAGCAGGTCACAGACCTTACTGCCTTGTGATTTTAAAAAAACCCAGATTTTTTCCTGAGTTTTCAAACTACTGACATTCACTTTTTCCCACGTGAGAAGCATCTGAGATTGTTTCCCTTAAAGCCATAGTCCTTTCTTACAACTCCAATGCCACACAGCCCCGGTTATTAGCTCCTAGAGTGGATTTTTCATGCAGCTGTGACTGTGGAGGAAATCTTGGTCAGTCCCTCCAATCCACACACATTGGGTTACTTCCTAGGGAGATGGTGCCACTACACTACCTTGTTGAACACAAGGATCCCAATAAGGCCTGTTCCCCAAAAATCACCAACATAAGGGCCAAGCCTTTAGTACATTTACCAGAAATTATCCAACCAGAAAAGTTTTCTTTTAAGTTCTGTTCAGGGGTTCTAGGAGACTATTGCATATCAGCAGACTTTGGACAGAGCACATGGGCAGTGACTTGAAAATCAGCTTCTTGGGATATCTACCCTTCCCTCAGGCATATGATCTTTCCTGAAGGCAATGAGAGAATGAGAGGGGCATGTATTATTCAAAGGGAGACATATACAGACCCTCATGTCATTAGTTTCTAAAGTCAGACCATGGTAGTGTTGGTCAGAGTATACATTGCACAGTTGCCCAAAGGAGAAAGAGATTAGTTTGGTTTAGAAGGACTTGGAAAGCCTCCCTTGTGGATGTTACAGTTGAACTAACTTAAAGGATGAAGGATTTTGACCAGTGGAGGGACTGGAGCAGGATGTGGCAAGAAGTGCAGCTTGAGCAAGTCAGGAAGGTGGATAAAACCATGTTTGGGGATCAGCGTCCACTCTGTGGAGATGAATCTGCATTGGCTGGGGCAGAAGAGTGGCTGGAAAGGTAGTATGTGGCCTTCTTGAGAAAGGTCTTATGAACCAGGCTAAGTGATTTGGATTTTGTCCTATGATAAATGGGCAAAAATCAGAGGCACATAAGATTTCCTCTTGGAAATGTATTTGGACAGTGTTTTAGAAAGATCACTGTGGATGGGAGGATTAGTTCTGAGATTAAAAGTAGTGAGATCAAATATAAAGTTAATGCAAAGGCTGAGGACAAGAAGAATCAGAAATAAGGACCTGGAAAGAGAAACATTCAAGAGATGCTTCAAAAGTAGGTGAATAACATGTGAGGGTGAAGGAGAAAAGAGAGATGGCCTCTTTGTAGCATCCTGGTTGAGTGCTTGAAGATTCCCTAGTTCTCTGCTACAAGGTCTTGCCATCAGAAATTAATCTTTATTCATTTTTAGTACATTAAGGCCTAAGGTGTCAATCTTCCTAGAAATATTTTTCTGTTTTTATGGCCTAAATGATTAAACTCCAAGGAAATTTAGGAGCAGGGGTTTTCTTGGGCCCTTCAAAACTCATATAATTGACTGTCCAGTTCTCCTATCCTATCTAATAATAGAGAAACATGGTAATTAACCGTAACTTTGCTACCCTTCCCATTGGCTAATCAGCAGGATATGCAAATTAACTGCGAACCAAGATGGCGGCTGGAAGCCATGCAGCTGAAGCGAACATGAGGCTTGCTTGCTCCAGTGACGAAGGAAGCCAAGGTTCCCCGCCTGCCGCAGCCCAGCTCTGAGCTTCAGATGCAACAATGTTGTAATTATAGAAGCTAAACAAACCCAGATACCTGCTTTCAGCCAGCCAGAGCTGGAGCCAGCTCTCAGCTCCAGTGACAGCTATAGAAGGTAAATAAATCCCAGAATTAAAAATAAGAAGAAAAAAAAGAGGCTGGGAGCTTCAGTTGCCCACCAGCCTGAAAACAGCCCTCAGCCCCTCACCCAGACTGGACAGGCACCCCAGTGGGGACCTGCACCCTGAAGGGGGTGTGACCAGCTGCAAACAGCCATCAGCCTGTCATCCAGGCTGGCCAGGATGACCAAGCAGGACCTCCACCCTGATCCGGATCACCCTTCAGGGAAAACCAGCCAGCCCCCACCCATGAACCAGGCCTCTATCTTATATAGTAAAAGGGTAATATGCAAACTGACCCTAACAGCAGAAAGACTGGGAATGACTGGTAACTATGACACACACTGACCACCAGGGGGCAGACACGCAATGCAGGAGCTGCCCTCTGGTGGTCAGTGTGCTCTCACAACGGGGAGCTCTGCTCAGCCACAAGCCAGACTGATGGCTACCAATACAGCGGTGGTGGTGGGAGCCTCTCCTGCCTCCTCAGCAGCGCTAAGGATGTCCGACTGCAGCTTAGGTCTGCTCCCTGCTGGCAAGTGGCCATCCCCTGAGGGCTGCTGGGCTGCCAGAGGGATGTCTGATTGCCAGCTTAGGCCCAATCCCCCGGGGAGTGGGCCTAAACCAGCAGGTGGTCACCCCCGAGGGGTCCCAGACTGCGAGAGGGCACAGGCCGGGCTGAGGAACCCCCTACCCCCGAGTGCACAAATTTTTGTGCACTGGGCCTCTAGTCCTATATAATAAAGAGGTAGTAAGCAAATTGACTGCCACACCCTCACACAAGATGGCCGCCACCATGTGGCCAAAGATGGCCACCCCCATATGGTCACAAGATGGCCATCACAAGATGGCCGGCAGGGGAGGGCAGTTGTGGGTGATCCGTCCAGCGGGGGGGGCAGTTGAGGGTGACTGGGCCAGCAGGGGAGCAGTTAGGTGTCTATAAGACTGGCAGGGGAGTGGTTAGGGGGTGATCAGGCTGGCAGGCAGAAGTGGTTAGGGACAATCAGGCAGGCAGGCAAGCAGTTGGAAGCCAGCAGTCCCAGATTGGAGAGGGTGCAGGCTGGGCTGAGGGACACCCCACCCCCACCCCACCACCAGTGCACAAATTTTGTGCACCAGGGCTCTAGTTTATAAAGTATGAATGAGCACCCAACTACTATGCTTGAAACTATTTGAATACTATTTAAATATGAAATCTAAGCTGAAGATCTTTTATACTTCTTATTGTCTGAATTATCTTTTCTCCTCTCTCTTCAGGCTAGTGTAGGGACAGACCCAGAGAAAGCATGTTACAAGTTCTTTCCCTCCCTGTCCTGTTAGAGTCTCTTTGAGTAAGGCATTCCCCCACCACCAGGGACAGCTTCCCAAGGAGTTCTGTTGGTGAGCCTGTGTAGGACCACCATGCACACATCCATCTTCCCAGCCAGCTTGACTGTCCCAGCATCATCCTCACTGCTATGGCCAAGCCTCTGGCAGACTCCTAGACTCTCCTGTCACACTTCCTGCTCTGGACAGGCACACCCACAGCCATGCCATGGGCCCTCCCCCTCCACATGTCTGTCTGTGTGTCTATGTAGCCCCAGCTGTCCCCAGCTCTATTCTGTGTACCTCTAAATCCAAGCATTCTAGGGTGCCTCCTTATTTCTTTGTCCATTGTCCTATTATATGTACCTTTGAAGTTGTTCATGAGAGTATCTTGCAGAAAGATAAATAGTCTTAGAAAAGAGATGAAGTAAGATAGAAGCAGAGGTGGGAGTAAAAGCTTTGAGAAAAGTGATAAAAGAGAAAGAATCCTTGACCTCCATCAGCCCTGACTCTCAAAACTCTCAAAATAAGATTGGCCCTAAAGATAGCTTATTATTTACCCCAAATTAAAATTTACTGGCTCTGCAGTCATTGTGTACACAATGAAAAGAAAACCATCACAGAAAAGATGTAGTTATCCTCACAGTGGGAACAATACCAGCCAAACTGATTCTGCTCCAAGAATAGAATGATAACAGTGCTAAGTCAGGAACTCCAAGACTTTGAATTGTCAACAAATAGAATGATTTCTTGATGGGAGAATGGGTATAAAGGAAAGTGAATCAAAAGGAGCCCTCTGACTCTTGGGTGGAGCATGAATTACCAGGGAAAATTCCAAGTCTGTGCTCCTTTATGGGTAGCTCACTACCAGCAACTAAGAGGAAGTCCTGTGTGCAGTATGTGCAGATCCAAGAAGACCCTTCACCTCGCCCCTGCCCAGCTGTACCTCTTTCTCTTCCCTGAAGTTAAATTTCATCACCATGCTTTAAAATCAACTTTGGAAGGCATTTTAGCTGCAGTTTTTTTCCATTGTATCCATAGCACTCAGCAGAAAACTTGTGTATAGTTGGCACTCAATATTTAGTGAATAGATGGTTAATTGATTCGATTAATTAAAAATCAACAAATTACTTCCTGTCTGACTTCTGAAGAGTGAGTCCCAGGACCAGAAATGTCCAGATGGGCAACAGAAGCCTTAGTGCAGTCCTATCTTTCCTCACCATTCTGTGCACCTTACATTCCTGAAACTCAGGGACACGGACCCAAGAGATCATAACCCTCCAAATGTCTTTCAACAAAAGACTATCTCCCTGGTTGTTTCCTTTCAGAGACTAAGCCTTCTGGGACTGATAAGGGAATGGGACCATATGCTGAAACACAGAACCCGAGTGGCGGAGGGGCATCCAAGCCTTCTCTAAAGGGGCCTATTGGATTGCTGCCTTTGAACAAATCTGAGTGAGTCTTTCGATAGCACAAGCACCAACTACCCCTAAGGACCTCTTTCCTTTATTGCTACAGCAATGAAGCAGCCACATGGCTGTTGCAGATAAGGTGGCCTGAGTGCCTTGTGCATGCAAAATAGGCCGCGTGGCGCACAGCACTGAAGAAGAACTTCAGAAGCACCATGTACCAGCTTCTCTGCACTGTGCTGCTCTTCCTCTGTACATAGCTCCCAGGTAAGCTGGTGCAGTTTTCCACCACTTCTCATTTCCTATCCCTTTTCTTTGTCAGACAACTCCTGCAATTACATAATCTTCCAACATAGTTGCCATGATTGGAACAGATGTGAAATTCTAATGCCAATATAACATTCCTAACGGGAATGATGGCTCTGTGTACTGCATCTACAGAAAGCTAATCAAAGGCTCACCTATATCTACCATGCCTTTCAAGGCACCATAGAACTGAAGCACTACCAGTTGTCTGTGGGCAGAACTGTCCTCCAACCATTATACACATGCAGCCAAGAGACAATGCCATTTACTAGTGTGCAGTACAAACACCATGATGCATGTTAATATCATACTGAACAAAAGCTGTAAGCCTCAACACAGAAAATTCAGAGAGGTTATCCAACAAGACAGAGGTTGTTCAGTGTCATCTTGAATTTCTCCCCTTCATTCATCAAATCATTCATTCAAAACTAAGTGCTGTGGAAGCACAAAGATATCCAACAAGCACTTCTCAAATAATAAAATGTATTCAGCAAGTAGCTCATCCTCACTTTTATCTTGCTGAATAATTAGTAGTGAAAATTAAATCCTGTTGAATTGCTTGAATCTTTTACCTGACAAATAAAAGCACAGTCCCTGATACCCAGAATGACAAGTGAATTGGACACACATATAAAATTAAAGCCAACAATTAACATCTTAATCACAGACCTTAAAACCCTATCAACATTTCTAAAGCCTGAAAAAGTAGTAAATATTTATGTATACTTATATAGAAAAGCCTAGTAAATTACATAGATAGATGATAAATGATAGATAGATAGATAGACAGATAGTTATATAAACATAGAGTAGTTGAGATAGTACCAATGATTAAGATCAAGTTCAGAGTTGGAAGCCAGACTTCTTGAATTTTGAATCCCAGATCTTTCACTTACAAACTCACTGTCTAAATGATCTTGGGAAGGTTACTTTATGCCTTGCTTTCTTCAAAACAATGGTAAGAATAATGCTTACTTAGAGGATTTCTGCAAGAATTAATGGACTATTACATGCAATGCACCTAGAGCAACAGTTGGAACCTAGGAAGCAATCTGTAGGTATTAGCTCCTCTTGTTGATGGTGATATCATAATGATGATCACTACTACAAATCCCCATTCCCATTATGCAGCTAGGTTATACCTTTGGAACTTACTGGTAACCAATAAGTCAACCTCTTGGATAATTAAACAGCCTTTTATACACTAGTATCCCATCTAATAAGAACTAATATTAGAGACATACAATTCAAAAGACCTTCAGGATCTTTTCCACTGGATGTTGAAAAATTATTAAGGGCTTCTTACAAAGAAAAAAATAAAGCTAGAGGAAAGTTAATTTCTGCTTTACCCTCATAAAACAAATATATGCTCTATGAGGTATTAAAATACAACAGTAGCCCCACTTATTAAATAGACAATAGGATCATTTATAAATGTAGAGCCAGAAATAAACTTGAAGTTGTTTATAAACATAATCATAAATAAGGAATTAGTTCTATCAACATAACAGAGATATTACTGAAAAAGTTCCCACCTCCAAGAGGATTACCAATTAAGTCAAAGTACACCTGCCATCCTAACAACCTGTCAAAGGAAGATTATTCCAGATTCCAGAACATATCCAGTTGGGCCTCCGTTCATTCATGGAAACTCCTTGGTGTGAATTACTGAGCTGAGAGTAAGTAGGACTTTTTTCTCTATTTTCTCTTCTGAAGATACATGGTCTCCTGCTGCTTCAGATCCTGCATTTATTCATCAGTAAAAAACCTAGTCCCCTGCTGTCTTGCTGGCTTTCTCATTTTCAGCCAGCATATAGGCACAGAAACACACAAAACAGAAGGCAAAACAGAAGGCTTCTCTTGGAATAAAGAACTAGAGAAAGATCCTTTGCGGAATTTGGCTTTGGGGATCAGATTTCAAAGTTTTAACCCTCCTGGGACAGACATAGGTCCAGAGAGTGTTTGCTGAGTGAGTAAGTCACTTTCCTCCTGGGCTTGCTCTTCTCTGGGTCACCTTGGGGTCATTAGTGATGCATCCCCAGAATTGCTGAATGTTAACGTGGAAGAATCATATAAAGGACACGCACAACTCCAGTAACCCTGCTGTATTATCTGCCAGTAAGAAGCCATTCAGTAATTCCTCCCTAGAGCCAAAGTTGAAAGACCAATGCCATGTCACATGCAATAGGGAATTAGGAGATTACATGTGACTCTGTCACCCAGGTCTCTGAGGTCACCATGCTAAGACTCTCAATGAGAGAAATAATCTTTCCTCCTTTTCAACACCCATTAATATCAAATGTAAAGGAAAGTTTGGAAGAAGAACAAAGTCATCAGGGCATTACCCATTGACTGAAGAGACCTGCCCAAGGGAGGGTTTCCTGGTAACGAACAATAGGAACAAAAATGAAAACTGTGGTGGAGTTGATGATATCTTTGAGAGTATCTGTCTCGGCCACCTCATCATCTAACTGAAAGCCCTCCAATCTTCCTATGTGATCTTTGAAAAGCAATCATAGGAGAAAAGCCAAGCAGGAAGATTAAGCTATTTAACAAGTACTCATCACATATCAGAATAGAGAAGTGACGTGGTGTTTGTTTTTTACATAGTTTATTTTTAACTCAACAATATATATTGAGTGTCTACTAGGTGCCAGACACCATGCCAAGGGCCAAGAACACCAAGGCAAGTAATACAAGCTTTCTGCTTTTCTAGGCTTCACATAGTAGTGGACTTACACCCTAACAGAGGAACCAAATCAGACATATGTAGAAGCAAGAGAAGTACTTGCTGGTAATAATTACGGGAGTTTTCCAGGAGGAAAGTACAGATTGGGAATTAGAACCTTTAGATTTCAGGATGAATTGGATGATGGGAGCCAAAAAACATCTTAAAGGAACTGAGCTGAGACTAAATATGGAAAAGTTTATTTATGTACATCCCAAGGTCCCAAGTCAGTAACAGAAGCAGAATTACAACTCAATAGAGTCCCAACTTGTCTCTATACTGTTTTGCTTGGCAGCTGCTTCATTCAGTGCCACACAGCTGGGAAAGTGAGTCACAGATGGAATATTGGCAACCAGAATTTTTTTTTTAGAAACAAATGACACTGTGATTTTTCTTGACACCCATTGAAATTCCTCACTAATTTCCAAAAATACCTTGTTTGCTTTAAAACAGCTCATGGGGCCCAGGCATTTCAGTGAAAACAAATCAGAGAAACAAAGTAATCCCAGCCATTTGAGCATTTTGAGCCCAAATCAATCAGACTGAGAAGAATCACTTACTTACTGAAGGCCGTCCTGGGACACCAGGCAGCTGAGATCCTGACCAAGGGAAATAGAAACACGGCTTTTTCTCTTTTCATTCACTTTCATTCCTGTTGTTTTTCCAACTAGCCAGTGCTAGAGTAGAGAAACCAGAGAGCAAAGACAGCAACTAGAAATAGCAAACATCTGATAACCACCAGGCCTACACAGACATAAATCACAGGCACACATCAGAATCTGCCGGCACGGTTGCTTAAGCTTTATGTGTGAAGTTTGAGGGTAATGAGCAGGAGATAAAGCAAAGAAAGGACTGGCACTAAATTTATCTCTTTTTTACCCATAGAATTCAAAGAGGGTGGGGAGAGAGTGGATATGTTCTCAAATCAAAGGCAAAGCAGGTCCTGAGACTTCCAACTAGAGAGAAAATCAGTGGCATTCTCCCTCACTGATACTCGGATACATGTTTGATACCAAAGCCCCAGAGTGGCAGAGACCTTCAGAGAGAATGGCACTGGGCTTGGGCAAGTAGTACCCAGGATGGGTTGATTTACGCTCACCCTGAGGTCTTTTTGCTTCTCCAAATTCTCCTATTCTTACTTCATCCCAGATGGACAAAGAAAACTGGGGCTGTAACTCATATGTGGCCTCCATCCTTAACTGCAGAGACAGTCCTTTGCCTAAGGGCACAGAAGTTGTTGACACTGCCCATTCATCTCTAACCCAACTCCATTTGGCTCATCCATTTACTTGCCCAAAGTCCTAACAGCTCAGCCAACACTTCCTACACACAGAGTGATGTTCTGTAACCAGCTTGAAATTATAAGCTCTGCTTCTCCCTGATGACTGTGGCAAAAGTAAGGAGCTTTGAGTAGGGCACTAACCCAACCATGGCAAAGCAGAAGAGATGAGGCAAACAACCAGCATCTGCAGTGGACCTACAAATGTGTGCCAGGCACAGGAGTAAGTGCTTCACCTGTGTTCTTTCGTTTCAACCTTACAACATCCCTGCAAGGTAACTACAATTACCCTATTTACAGCTGAGGAAATCGAGACTCAGAGATGTAACTTGCACAGATGCTGTAAGTTGCAGGGCAAGATTCAAAACCCAGGGCTGTTATACCTGCAAAGCCAGTGCTCCTTTTGTATATATGATGTGGGCAGTGATACCACCTAAGCTCCAATGGGTGATATCAGAATATTAGCCACAACCAATTGCAAGCAGATTCTAACCAAGCGGGAGTTATCCTGCGCCTGCAGTGTCCCGCCTCTCACTACACCTACAACAGTGGGAAGACCTGGCTTCCTCAGGTTTTGGTTGCTGACAAACCCTTTCCTAATCTCATATTTAATTAGCTAAGCAATTCACAAGGCTCTTTGAGGCAGGAGGCTACAGACAGAAATCCTGCTTGCACTAGCAAATATCTGCAAAGTTCCTAATATTGACACTGAGAACACAAATATAAATAAGATACACCCCAGTTTTAAAGTATCTTACAGTCCAATGCAGAAAACAAATAAATTATCATATAATTATAATAGAGGTGATAAGTGCCTTGACCCAACAAGTTCAGGGAGCCCAGGGGGAGACCTCTCTCAAGTAGGGGTTGGGAAGGGAGGAGAAGGAAAGTATAGTTTTACCAGGAAGAAGAAACAGGCAATACAAAAACTGGGTATATGAGGACTATAATAAATCTTTGGACCTATAAGAAATTTTGTGCAGCTGACATATTCAGAGCAAGTGGGGAAGTAGGCAAAAGTGAGACTGGAGAAGGAAGCAGATCAGGAGGTCAAACAGCCAGGACATAGGATCCTTCCATTCCCTAAAGGCCAAGGGGAGCTACTAAAAGAGTTTCAGCAAAAGTGTGACCTGATCTCTTTCAGTCTGAAGAAAAATCAGTGTGGTGGCTGCTTGAGAATGGATGAAAAGGAGGGAGGGTCTGAAAGAAGGAAGACTTCTTGGACTACTATAGCAATGGCTGGCAACAGGTGAAGGATGCTCAGACTGAGGCAGGGGTGGCAGAGGCCAAAGGGGAAGGGTCTGCCACAGGATTGTATGGAGTCAGAATAACCATCGTTTGCAGGCTGGTTTGCCCCTTGAGCCTTTACTCATGCCATTCTCTCTCCAGTGAATGCCCTACTCAACTCTCACAGCTCAGTTCAGGGTTCCTCTCCTGAGAATCGCACGCAGAAGCAGCTCTTTCCTCCAGGCTCCTGAAGCACTTTGTACCTACCTCTTTCAGCACTTACCACTACTCTGTAATTCCTCCATGTCTGTCGCCCCAAAACTGAGTTCTTTGAAGGCAGAAGCCATGTTTTGTTCACCTTCACGTCTCTCAAATAGTACCTGGTCTGCAATAGGTAGTTAGCCCAAGTTTATTAAATAAACAGCCTAATCTGTGACCTTGCAGGCCTGTCACACCTATTTCTGAGGAAGTGACTCACGCCCAACCACCTTTATAACGGACAAAACTTCTCATGGGCAGACAGTGGCTGATCTGGGCAGGGGCAGCCAGGGAGCAGCAGAATACCCCAGCATCACCCCCGGTGGAGCCATGCAGTGGACCTGTCCCCTCTTCTACCTCACCATCCTCTTTGCAGGTAAGGACAAGTCGCTGGGCCTTTTACTCTCAGGGAAAAGTGCAGCAGGAACAGTGTGCTGAAGGGGGAGGGGGCCTAACAGGGAAACACGCCAGCCCCTTGGCGGGGAGGGAGTTCTCCACAGCCGCTCTAACTTTGGGCTTTCCCTTTCAGGGGTCTCGTTGGATATAATTTTGGAATCAGACACCCAAACTCTGACTGTTCTAGTTGGGGAGGCTGCCACCTTCCACTGCCGTGTAACAGGAGCGGACCTGAAAAATTATCAAATGAGCTGGTATAAGAAGCATGAAGATAACTCCCTGACTTTAGTATATAGACTAAGCAACAACTCTAATGACCATTTAAGGAGTAATATCAAAGGGAAAATTGATATTTTGACCAATCAATATATACTTGACATTCAAAAAGCAACAACAAAAGATGTTGGGACTTACTACTGTGGGTCCGATATCCACAGTGCTGCTCTTCTGCTTCTGACCACCTCAGAATCCCCAGGGTCAGACTGGGGTGGCAGATCCAATTAGAGACCCTCTGTGGTTAGAATGTGTGCCACACCTGAGATGAGACCACACTGATAACCTCAATAGTAACATCTGATAAAAGAGACAAAAGCTGAGTTGGGGCAAGGGCCTTATCTTTATCAGCCAAAGAGACAGAAAATGCTGTTAGGGTTTATGTAGAAAGACCAAGAGGCCCTGCCTTCGACTCTCCAGACTCTGAGGAAAGGTTGAAAAAACAACTTTCAGTACTGAGAAGGCCCTCTCATTGTGAAGGCAGCTGAGGTGAACAGAATTTCCACTATCATGAGTGCTGTAGCTCATTCCAGAGTCTTTATTGAGAAAGCGTTCATGTGCATAAACTAGATAAAGCAAGAATGGTTTCCATTACCATCCTAATCAAAATTTCCAAAGCCATTAAAGATAGCTTTAACTCTTACTCTGTGAAGAAAGATGAATAGAGTCATTTTCTGAAATGCTCCCATAACAATTTCAGGTACTGAATGTTTTATATCCTCCCTTAGCTACAGAGGAGTCCTGGGGACCTACAGGGATGGCCAGGGAGGGGTAACAGATGGGCTTCCTTTGGTGTGATTTGCTGAGAGAGATCTTGAAGACAAATACTTGTGGCAATGTGGCATTTCTGAATTGGTCATGAATTAACTGAATCAAAAATATAGATGCCCCAGTCCCAAGTTGAAATGAGTGAGCCAAAAGTGTCTGAGACTACAGGGAGTCAAGGCCTGGAGGAACCCACTGAACTGGCTGATAGGTAGGAGGGTGTAAAAATGCAACCCTAGAATAATAATCATCAAGGGAGTGCTCTCATCCTGTTGGCTCTGATATGGCACTTATATTTATTAGGGGCCCGGTGCATGAAGATTCGTGCACTGGGGGTGGGCCCCTCAGCCCAACCTGCACCCTCTCCAATCTGGGAGCCCCCAGGGGAGCCCTCTCCAATCCGGGAGTTTCTGTCTGACTTTGAAATCATATGAGCAATTTGTCTGAGACCTCCAACCCAGTTTGGTTTGTTGCTCACAGAATAATAGAGGCTTTTTTTTTTCTTTGCTTCCTTGGTGGAGATTTCCTGGAAGTTTTAGGATATCTTCCCTTTAATTTTTCCTAGACACTGATTTTACTTATGTCTCTCACCTTTGCTTTCCCTCCACCCCCCACTGCAACAGTAACTTGCTCCAGGCTCACTTTGCTCTAGTGTCTAGGAGATCTGTCAGCCACCAGAACTATGATTCCCAGCATTCCTGGTGCTCCCTGCGCTCTTGGTTTTCCCTTCCTGCTCTGCCTCCGTCCCACAGCCTCCCACTCTGCCAAGTCCTCCAAGCCGCCAGCTCTTCCTCTCTACTCTCCATCTGGTGGCTTGGGGAGCCAAGTTCCCCAAGCCACTCCACTCTCTGCCGGCTCTCCCTCTCTGCTCTCCTCCTGGCACCTGTGTATGCAAATTAACCCACCATCTTTGGTTAATTTGCATACTCACTCCTGATTGGCTGGTGAGCATAGCAGAGGGATGGTCAATTTACATGTTTCTCTTTTATTATATAGGACTAGAAGCCCGTTGCAAGAAGATTCGCACAATAGGCCTTCCTTCCCCTGGCTGCTGGCACCAGTTTTCCTCTGGCCCCCGGGACCCAGGCCTTTGGTCCGCCTGCAACTGTAGCGAGGCTTGACTTCTCTGCTGCAGCCGCAGTGGAGAAGCCAAGACTCTTCAGTCTTCAGTCTTCAGTCTGCACCTGCATATGCAAACTAACTGCTATCTTTGTTGGGTTAATTTGCATAGTCACTCTGATTGGCTGGTGGGCACAGCAGAGTGACACCAATTTGCATGTTTCTCTTTTATTAGTGTAGACTAGAGGCCCGGTGCACAAAAATTTGTGCACTCGGGGGGAACGGGGTGTCCCTCAGCCTGGCCTGTGCCCTCTCGCAGTCTGGGACCCCTCAGGAGATAACAACCTGCTGGCTTAGGCCTGCTCCCGGGTGGCAGAGGGCAGGCCCAATCCCTAGGTGCAGCCCCTGGTCGGGCTCAGAGCCGGGCTGGTTGGGAAGTTGGGGCGCCGCCCTTGTCATGCACAGAGCAAGGCAGATTGGGAGGTTGCAATGCCACCCTCAGTCACTCTCAGGGTAGGGCTGATTGGGGGTTTGGGGCACCGCCCCCTGTCACACTCAGGGCAGGGCCGATGGGGAGGTTATGGCTCTACCCTGTCATACACAGAGCAGGGCCCGTGGGGGGGTGGGGGGGAGGTTGGGGTGCCGCAGCCTGTCACACACAGAGTCGCAGGGGGATCAGGGGGTTTGGGAGCTCCCCCATATCAGGCACAGAGCAGGGCTGATCAGGAGGTTGGGGTGCCTTCCCCTGTCATGAACAGAGCAGGGCGGATAGGGAGGTTGTGGTCCCGCCCCCTGTCACACACAGAGCTGCAGGGCGATCAGGGGGTTTGGGCACTGCCCCCTGTCATGCTGATCCGGTGCCGGGAGGCCTCTCAGTTCTGCTGATCCCGGTGCTGGGAGGCCTCACGGCTCTGCTGATCCTTGTGCTGGGAGGCATATTACCCTTTTACTATATAGGATAGAGGCCTGGTGCATGGGTGAGGCTGGCTGGTTTGCCCTGAAGGGTGTCCTGGATCAGGGTGGGGCTCCCCACTGGGGTGCCTGGCCAGCCTGGGTGAGGGGATGATGGCTGTTTGCAGCTGGTCACACACCCTTCAGGGTGGGGGTCCCCACTGGGGTGCCTGGCCAGTCTGGGTGAGGGGCTGAAGGCCGTTTTCAGGCTGGCGGGTGACTGAAGCTCCCAACTGCTCCTTTTTTTCTTTTTTTTTATTCTGGGCCAGGTTTAGCTCTGGCTCCAGCTCTTAGGCCTCCACTGCTGAAAGCAGGTATCTGGTTTGTTTCGGTTCTATAATCAAAACTCTGTATCAACTCCAGCTCTGAGATCCCGGCTCACTTAATGCTGGTTTCTGGGCTTTTGTTTAGCTTCTATATTTGTTACAATGTTTCAGACTGCAAGCTCAGAGGCCGGAAAGGCAGGCGGGGAACGTTTGAGTCCTCCGTCACTGAAGCAAGCAAGCCTCATGTTCGCTTCCAGCTGCCTGGCTGACGGCCGCCATCTTGGCTGACAGTTAATTTGCATATAGTCCTGATTAGCCAATGGGAAGGGTAGTGGTCGTACGCTAATTATCATGTTTCTCTTTTATTAGATAGGATGATATTAGAATAGTTCATGGGAATAGAAATCATTCTAAGTTGACTTCCATTCTAAGTTATATTCTCATTAATGTATTTATAATTCATTTTAAAGATGGAGCATTAGAACTTACAATTAAATATTATAAATGAAAACAAAAAAGCACATACTATCTAGCAATGAGTGCTACTGAATTCATATGCAGTGCTCTAGGAGTTCATGAAGGAAAATCACTGTAGGAATGGTTTCTTAGAACAACTAAGCCTTGAAAGAAGTGGAGTTTGGGTAAGTAGGAAGGAGGAGGAAGGGTATTTCAAGGTGGGTGTACTATTGTTACAAAACAAATTACCACAAAATTTAGAGGTTCAAAACATTTATTATTTCACAGTTTCTATGGGTCAATAATCCAGGTGGGTCTTGGCTGGGTCCCCTAGCTCAGGGTATCTTAGCAGGGTGCAATCAAGACATAGACTGGCATTGACTGGAAGAGACCACTTTTAAGCTCACTCATGTGGATGTTGGCAGGCCTTGAGTCCTCAGGTAGGCACCCCCATAGGGACTTTCATAACATCACAGCTTGCTTCCCTATAGCAAGGACTTTAAGGGATAGAGGATGTCCAAGATGGAAGGCACAGTCTTTTTGTAACCTAATCTTGGAAGTGAAATCCCATTACTTCTGCCATATTCTACTCAGTAGAAATGAGTCGATAAATACAGCTCATACTCAAGAGGAAAGGATTACATGACAGCATGAATGCTGGGTCATTGGAAGCCATCTTAGAGGCTGCTGATTAATGCAATAAAGCAGGAAAAGAGAGGGCTTAAAAATGCTGATAGAAACCAATTTATTTAAAGACCCACTGACTGCAAGGCTAAAGAGATTTAATTTTATCTTATAAGCCAGTATTTCTCAAACTTCATTGTGCATGCAAAGCACCTGGAGAGATTGTGTCCAATCAGATTCCTGAGATGAGGCTGCAAAGATTCTAATGAAGTTTATCCTGGAGCAAGTTTGGGAAAATGTATTTATAACAAGTAACAGAGTCATTCTGATGCAAGTGGTCCAAGGACATGCTTTGAGAAAATCTACTATAAGCAATAAAACTGTTGAGTTATTTCTTTTTTGGTTGTTGTTGTTCTCATACAAGAAAAATGTTCCCAGGTTTATCTGCCCTCACTACAGAGAAATGGATATTAGAGGTGGTCAAGGTATCTCTTTTTTTTTTTTTTTTTTTTTTTATTTTTTTTTTATTTTTTTTTTTTTATTGCTTAAAGTATTACAAAGGGTATTACATATGTGTCCATTTTATCCCCCCGCCCTAGACAGTCCCCTAGCCTCCCCTATCCCCCCATGCTTATGTCCACTGGTTATGCTTCTATGCATGCATACAAGTCCTTTAGTTGATCTCCTACCCCCCTACCTCCTGCCCCGCAACCCTCCCCGGCCTTCCTGCTGCAGTTTGACAATCTGTTTGAGGGAGCTCTGCCTCTGTATCTATTATTGTTCAAAAGTTTATAATGGTCTCTATTATCCATGAATGAGTGAGATCATGTGGTATTTTTCCTTCATTGACTGGCTTATTTCACTTAGCATAATGCTCTCCAGTTCCATCCATGACGTTGCAAATGGTAAGAGTTCCTTCCTTTTTAGAGCAGCATAGTATTCCATCGTGTAGATGTACCACAGTTTTCTAATCCATTCATCTACTGATGGGCACTTAGGCTGTTTCCAGATCTTAGCTATGGTGAATTGTGCTGCTATGAACATAGGGGTGCATATATCCTTTCTGATTGGTGTTTCTGGTTTCTTGGGATATATTCCTAGAAGTGGGATCACAGGGTCAAATGGGAGTTCCATTTTCAGTTTTTTAAGGAAACTCCATACTGTCTTCCATAGTGGCTGCACCAGTCTGCATTCCCACCAGCAGTGCACAAGTGTTCCTTTTTCTCCACATCCTCTCCAGCACTTGTCGTTTGTTGATTTGTTGATGATAGCCAGTCTGACAGGTGTGAGATGGTACCTCATTGTTGTTTTGATTTGCATCTCTCGGATGATTAGTGACTTTGAGCATGTTTTCATATGTCTCTTGGCTTTCTGAATGTCCTCTTTTGAAAGGTGTCTATTTAGGTCCTTTGCCCATTTTTTGATTGGATTGTTTATCTTCCTTTTGTTAAGTTGTATGAGTTCCCTATAAATTTTGGAGATTAGGCCCTTATCGGATATGACATTGGCAAATATGTTTTCCCACACAGTGGGTTTTCTCGTTGTTTTGTTGATGGTTTCTTTTGCTGTGCAGAAGCTTTTTATTTTAGAGAGCCCAGAAATCGGCCCGAACCAATATGCTCAATTAATATTTGACAAAGGAGGCAAGAACATACAATGGAGCCAAGATAGTCTCTTCAATAAATGGTGCTGGGAAAATTGGACAGATATATGCAAGAAAATGAAACTAGACCACCAACTTACACCATACACAAAAATAAACTCAAAATGGATAAAGGACTTAAATGTACGACAGGAAACTATAAAAATTCTAGAAGAATCCAAAGGCAACAAAATCTCAGACATATGCCGAAGCAATTTCTTCACTGATACAGCTCCTAGGGCACTTGAAACTAAAGAGAAAATGAACAAATGGGAGGTGGTCAAGGTATCTCTTAAACAATGGTTCTCAATTCCAACTGTATAGTTGAATCACTTAGGGAAATTATTTGAAAATACCAATGCCTGTAATACATCCCCAGAGATTTTGATTGAATGGTGTGAGCAAGAGGTCTGGCTTCCCAGATCATTCAACCTTCCTCCCCAGCCTCTCCGGTTTAAGACCTTGCTATTGCAAGGTGTGTCTCTGGATAAAAAGCATCAGCATCACCCCAAGTTTGTCAGAATGCTGAATCTCATGCACCATCCTACAGCTACTAAATCAGAATCTGCATTTTAACAAGATTCCCGAGGTGAATTATATGTACATTAAACTTTGAGAGGCACTGGTCTAGGGAAGTCATCATTATTGAAAAATTTCAAAGAGGTGGAGAAATATAAATCAGTTTTTCCCAAATGCCTCACAAAATTTATGTTTGTAAAAAGCTCCTGAAGGAATTCTGATGTGCAGCCATGTGTGGGACTCATGATAAGCAATCAGTCATCCCCAAATCAGGTTACAGATTATTTGTGTTACTAATATAATAAATATTCTCAATGAGGTACTACTTTGTCCTTGTATACTCCTTGAAATAAGGCATTGCATAAATTCTTGGTCTGACCATTTCTTATTCATCCACAAGCAAGTTAAGAAATGAATTAATATTTATTGAGCCAGTGTACTTTTTAACACACCATGCGACCTTCATGGTTTATCCACTGCAACCCAGGATCTTGTCCCATACACCTTCAACTCAAGATCAAGCCAAAAAAATAAACATGAATTATTAGTGTCTGATTAAAACCGATTGGGCAGTAAAGATGAGACTTGTATGTGGCTTTGCCACAAGTCAGTCCGAAGCTTCATCCTGTCTGAACACTGTAGCAGCTCTTCACAAACTACAGTGGCATAACAGGCATGACACTTCCACCAGGCTCCCAAGCAAAGGAGATCTTAGGCATCCTGTGTAGCTAGAAATGGAAAATATGATTGGTCAAAAGCAGCAAGTAGGAAGTATCTTGTGTCCACAAACAGTGCCATTGACTGGCTCTACTTACAAACAGGTCATGCAACATCATGCAACCAAGGCATGGTTTCAGAGCAAGAGACAAATAGGAAATGGGAGTACACCTCTTCCTCTGCATTAAAGGAGGCCACAGACACTCAAGGAAGAGAATGTAATTTCTATCATACATTGTATATTCTGAAGATATCACAACCTTGAAGCAGTTACTCATTTCATCCTGAAAATGCACAGAGAGTAAACAGGAGAGCCCAAGTAAGGAAATGGACTCAAGGAAATCCAAGTTGTGACCTTCATTCTGGACAACTAAGTTTTTAAACAGAAAATTAGAATCATTTAATTTAAAAGTCAGAAAGAATCTTAAAGGTCAAGCAGGAATCCCTACACTCAAATTATATGTTCATTAGATACTGATTGAATAAATGGTCATCCATTCTCAATTCAAATATTTTCAACTAGAGGCCCAGTGCACAAAATTCCTGCCCAGGGAGGGGGGCGGGAGATCCCTCAGCCTGGCCTGCACCCTCTCACAATCTGGGACCTCTGGCTCCTAATGGCTCACCTGCTTGACTGCCTGATTGCCCCTAACCACCTCTGCCTGCCTTCCTGATCACCCCTAACCACTTGTCTGCCTGCCTGATAGCCACTAACTGCTCACCTGCCTGCCTGATCTCCCCTAACTGCCTCTGCCTGAGCCCCCACACCTGGGACCCAAGCTTCTCTCCTTCTGGCCAGCCACAGGCACCCAGGACCCAGGCAGCTTCGCCCAGGCCAGCACCCAGGACCCCAGGTGGCTTTACCCAGGCAGACACCTGGGACCCCAGGAGGCTTCACCTGGGCTGGCCGCAGGCACCCAGGACCCAGGCAGCGCCACCTGGGCCCCAGCTTTGTCAGGAAGGACATCTGGAATGATGTCCAGAAGATATCCAGTCTAATTAGCATATTACCCTTTTATTAGTATAGATGAACATTCTTATTTTTTAAAAATTACTTCTTATATCAAATCAAGGTCTGCTTCCTTATAACTTTACTTGAGGCCCAGTGCATGAAATTCATGCATAGGTAGGGTCCCTAGGCCTGGCTGGTGATCAGGGCCAACCAGGGCTTCCCTTCATTCTGCGCCGCCCCCTGGTGGTCAGCGCACGTCATAGTGAGCAATCAAACTCCTGTCTCCCAGTCGAACTCCTGAGGGGACACTTTGCATATTAGTCTTATATATATAGGTATATTGGTTTTTGTTCCACATTCTGAAACAACACAGACTAAGTTCTACCTTTGTTTTTTCAAATGTTTGAAGGCAGCTATCATATCCAGCCTTTCAAGCCCTATTTCTCTATACTCAATACCTTCAACCATTCTGTCTCATAAATTTTAAACTTCTGAAGAGGAGAATTCAAGTATAATATATTTTTCTGGTTCATGCAATTCTCAATACTGTGACTAGCATGTAGTGGGTAGTCAATAAATATGAGTTGAATACATGAATTAATATATATGTGTCCACCTGACTATTCAACATGTCCACTTAGATGTCTCAAAGATACTGCCACTCAACTCCAAGACTTAAATCAAGATCTTCCTTCCAAAGATGGCCGCCTCTTAAACTTTCCTATCTCACTGAATAACATCATCATCTCAAATTCATGCACTTCTCTCCATCCTCCACTACCAACACCATCCTCCACTACCAACATCATCTCAAATTCATGCATTTCTCTCCATCCTCCACTACCAACACTACAAAAACTGCCATTTTTTTCCTTTGAATCATTTTACTATCCTTTTGAATAAACTAAATAAACTAGCTGGTCTCTGGGGCCTTCCAATATGTTCTCTCCACAGCAGCCACAAGATTTCTTGAAAATACAAATATGATCATGTTATATCCCTGAATTCCCATTGTTTATGGGCAAAAGAGCAAATGACCAAACATCCTTAAAGTGACCTCTAAGACTCTGCAGAGTCTGACCCCTGCCGGAAGCCAATTCCAGCATGTCAGCAGGGCTGAATCATCTGGAGATGGCTGAAGGCATTTCCCCAAACCTGAAAAAGATGAATTAAATGATTGCTTGCTGCCAGACAGCTGAGGGTATCTTAATCTACATGTTATTACCTCCTACTGGCCAAACACCTGAACAGCCATAGGCAGTTTCACCAATCTGACAATGGACTCTGTAGACTAAACCCTGGCCTTTGAAGTGTATATCTACATTGCCTTAGGACAAATTGTGTTAATAAATAGCAAGGGGTCTTGAGACAAGGAGAACTTGGTTTCTTTAGCCAAGCTCCTCTGGACCCCCCAAATGCCTTTCAAAATTTTGTTTCGTCTCTGGACTCTTTAATTAATTTACGTATAGTGCTTCTCCAGATTCCTGAACCCTTCTAGATGCTGGATTAAGACCACCGGCATTAGACCCCTTCTCACCTCCACTGCCAGTAATTTTTACCCCTCTCTTCTGCATTGTCTATGCTTAAACAGACCTTCCATTTGCTTGAATGCACCCTCCCACTCCAGGGCCTTTGCACATATTTTTCCCTTCCAGTGGACACTTCTCCTATCTCCTCATCACCTGTTTAATTCCTACTTATCTTTTGGATCAAAGCTTACACATCAATTATTCAGAGACATCTTAAGATCTTCCAACAAGTTCAGAGTTTAGCTTTTAGGGTTTTTTAAATATGCTTTCATATATCAGTTTGTAATATTTCATTAATTTCATTAATGTCTATTTTCTCACTAGTTTGTAGGTCCTGAGAAGTCAAGAACTTTATCTGCTTTTGCTTATCATTGAATATGACAAATTGAAATTTATTTGTATGATTAAATGAATGACTCTCACAGATTCTAGGATTTCCCAGAATTGGGTGAGCATCACTGACTCTCAGCCACAGTAGGGCCCCAAGCCTTGCCACTTTTGAGTAATCTAAGGGCCAAGGGTTTTCAGAGGCCAATGATTTTCACCCACTCTCTAACTGTCTGACATACTCAAAGGTCATTTGGGGGCACACAGGTCAACCGAAAGGGTCAAAGCATTCTTGATATTTCTGAGCCAATTCCTGCATAGGGACCCAAGTAAGCAAAACCCACCCAGAGAGAGAAGCTGACCAGCTATGAGAAAATCAGAGGAGTTATGATTATTATTTTTTCAGTGACTCTTGGCTGGACATATGATGAGCTCTTTGGGTGTTTTGAATTTTGAGTGGATATTTTCAGTCGCTATATTATTAAAATACACAAATCTATGATTATGTGGATGCATATTCTCATCCCTCATGTGTGTACTGAATACATTCAGTATTCCTGGTGCGGTGCCACATTCTGAGTTACAAAAACAACCAAAGCTCAATTTCTGTCCTCAAGGTGCTCTTTCTAGCGGGTAAAACAGACAAGAAAATAGAGACTTATTAACAGAGGAAGGAGAAAACAGCTGTGAGAACATAGAGAGAAAAGTAATGGCCTAGAACTGGAAAGGGTTCTCAGAGGAGGTGATGGAGCTAATAACAGAGAAAACACCTGCTCCCCTGAGGTAACATATGCTTGTAGGATTCTTAAGATGACTCAGAAAGGAAGATGAGCACCCTCAACAGTTACACACACACACACACACACACCCCTTTAGGTATGATGTTCTTAGTTTAGATAGATGATAGATGATGATAAATGATAGATGATAGATTGATAGATAGATAGATAGATAGAAATAGATAGATGTAGATAGATATAGATAGGCCAACAAACTGAAAACTGATGAAAAAATCATGAACCTAGACTAGACACAGCCTCTTCTTGTGGGGAAGCTATTGTTTATCTGAGCTTTCATAGGGGCTTCCTACCGACAGATGTAGTAATTTCCCTATCAAGTAAAGCTTAGAGATGCCCAAAATTCTGCTACTGTACATCTACAAAAGAGACCAGCAAAATTATAATGGCATGGGTTGAGAAGATTAAAGAATTAAGAAAAGCAGAGAGGAAGGGGAAAGGGAAAGAACATTATTTTCTTGAATAACAGTCACTCCCATTAACTTTTGGTTCTTATTTAAGAGCCCTCCCAAACCTGGGATTTCCCTGAATTTGGTGCTGCAGGGCACTGACCTCCTCCCCACCCTGCTAATGGGAAGTGTGAGGAACTCTGGGGAGACTATTAAGAAAATAATGTGCTCTACAGGGAGGCAATAATGCCACTGGGACTGGCCATGAACTTCCACTTCTGTGTGTTCTTTGATTTCATTTGGTTTGAAATATTGAGATTTCCTCTCAGATATGCCAGCACCTTATAGCCTACAATAACTCTATAAATCTTTATCCAGGCTGATCAAGTTGTTTCAATTCATGGAGTTGTTTTCAGTCAGAGCAAGAGTGTATGTTTTCTCTTGTGAAGTATAAAAAATTCAGCTTTAAATGGAGCCATTCTATTTTTTGCTTCTCTGGAGTTGTTTCTCTTCTGGAAGTTTGGGAAAGAAACAGCTTTCATAGTTATATCAGCCTTCCACACTTTTCTCTTTATATCAATCAATTCTGCTGTGGTAACAAACAGCACCAATATCTCAATAGTTTAGACAATGAAAATTTACTTTTGCTTCTGTTTTTACTACAACTTGGTGCCTACAAGGTGTCTGCCAACCTCTGTTCCCTGTGTCTCCCCATTCCGGAATCCAGGTTGAAAGATAACAGTATTGGGGACACACTGTTCTCATGGCAGAGGAAAAAGAACAAGAGAGCTTCTGGCAGAAACTCTAGAATCTCTAGAGTCTTGATACTCCTTAAAGCTTCTGCTCAGACATGACACTTATCATGTCCACTCATTCATTGGCCAAAGCCCTCCTATGACCAATCCCCAAATCTACTGGGCAAGGACACACACCCTTCCCACAGAAGGCACTGTAAGACAGACATGTAGCAATAGTCAGGAAATGATAATCTTCTCACATAGAAGGAAGATCAATTGCTTCAGAATAATGAATCAGCCTACAATACCCTTTGACTCCACCCAACAAGAAGAGTTTCTCCCCATGTCAACTAAAAAGGAATTTCATATGGTTTCTTTCTTTTTAGAATTGTTACAAAACTCTGGGCAAGATTTGTCAAATTGCTCTTCAAAATATCCTAGTCCCCCAATATGTTAACAGTTAAGCAATTTAAAAGAATTCCATGGTCCAATAAGTTTGGCAAATACACTATATTAATATCTCTGTTAATATTTACAATTCTTTATTATCATATTAAGTGCTCTGAGAATTCCTGCTGTAAAGATACCTACTTAACCCAGGATTGGCATCAGAGAACTATTTCTATAATGGCACATCCATTCACATCTCATGAGATTCTAGTAGCTAACACTGCCCTAAAGGATTATGGGAGAATCACCCAGATGGTTTCTTGCTGTTTCCTTAATGCTGTGTGTCCAGATTGAAGGACATCTAGTAGGCTTCCATTTTTTTGCTACGATCAAACTCTATGTTAGGAATCTGATACTGCTCTTTGCCTACTGAATTAATCATAAAGATTCAGACTGGCTTTTATTTCTTGTGCAACAAATATAATCTGAGCCCTACTTTGTGCCTAGTCCTGGGCCAAGCATTGAGTACAAGTGTGATCAAAATAAACATGGGCTTTGCCCTCATGGACTTACCAGTTTAAGATAAGAGGAAACAGACATAAAGCAAACACAGGAATAAACAGCTAACCTCTCAGCAGTGGCCACCCATTTCTTCTTGAAATGTTCTCCATGCTTAGCTTCTGAGATGCCGCATTTAGATGCTTTTCCTCTCCCATTGTTCTTTTTCCTCTGCCGTGAGAACAGTGTGTCCCCAATACTGTTATCTTTCAACCTGGATTCTGGAATGGGGAGACACAGGGAACAGAGGTTGGCAGACACCTTGTAGGCACCAAGTTGTAGTAAAAACAGAAGCAAAAGTAAATTTTCATTGTCTAAACTATTGAGATATTGGTGCTGTTTGTTACCACAGCAGAATTGATTGATATAAAGAGAAAAGTGTGGCCTCTCCTTCTCAGTCTCCTTCACTGGCTCTTCCTCTTCTATCTACTTCTAACTATAGAGCACCCATAGCCCTTGCTGGGTCCCCCTTCCCTCTGTTATCGCTCTCTAGGTGATCTCACTCATGCTCATGGTGTTAAATTCCGCATATGTGCTCATGATTACCACTGGTTTGGCTCAGTGGATAGAGCATCAGCCTGTGGACTGATGTAATGAAAGGGAATATTTTATTTAAAGAAATAATGCCTCATCTTTCTGCATTCCCAAATAACCAACCTCAGATGAGAGAAAACAGCTGCATACATTGGCGTGAGGTGAATACTTAAGTTTAAAAATGCTAAGTCGAGTCAACATCTTCCCCTGTGGTCACAGAAGCTGTCACAAAGATTTTATAAATTGCCTACATTCCTGCACCCCATCTGGTGATGCTGGTATGTTGCAGCCATGGATGACTTACTCTTCACAATAGTCCCACATGGATCTAGTCCCTTCTTTAAAATGAAAAGATTTTTTTTAAGTGGCAAGGCTTGTCTATAACTCTCCCACCCAACCAGAGCAGCAACTCAAGCGCATAATCCTGATTCCTCAATTTAGCTACAGGACCAAAGAGAGGGTCAAAAGAGGATGACTGCCTGGATTGCAGAAAGATTTTTAACCAGCAGTTCTAATAACTGCATCTCTAGTCTTTATGTGAATTTTGATCCTGTTTTTTTCCAAGCCTTTCCCAAGGCCTCTTCTACCAGTCAAATGAGCTAGGTTTCACACACTGTTAGAAGAAAAGAGGACTGATGGAACCTGAGTATTGTAGAGGGAAGCTGAGAGCCCTTTTTGTATGTGATGATCTGCCTAAGTGAGTTGGGGTCCCTGATAACCACACAGGGAGGCCCTCGTTGTAATGTGGCCATGGTCTCCATGGCATAGCTGCTTTGCGTCTGTACACAGAGGCAGCTTTTCCTCATCTTGTTTGCCCTAAAAAAAAGTTTGTCCTTGACCTCTCCATGCTTGAAGCTTAGGGTTTAGTCTATTGACATAAGGGGGAAATTGTCTGGATTACATCTCTTCCTCAAAAATAAACATTTTTTAATTGCCATAGTTTTTTAAACTATGTCTTCTTTTTCCTGCTAGTATCCCTTCCCTATCATACTTCCCTGGATAAATACATAGTTTGTGCTATAATATTTATTAACAAGGGACCCTCTGGACCAACAGTAACTTTGGGAGTTCTGCTAAGCATTTGGTATGCTGTCCAGCTGAGTCCCCAACCACCTTGTGAGTCAACACAAACACAGCAGACGGTAAGTAGAGACAACAGTTCCCCTCCTAGCGTGCTGCCACTATGACCTTCAGCTCAGCCTCTGGGTCACCAATTCTGGGACTTGAGCTGGCACTTTTTAAAAGAAGATATTCTGACAGAGAGATCATTGTCAGTTGAGTCTTGCAAAAATCCTCTTTCCATGTGCTCTACTAGTCCATCTTGGCATGAGCCGTTCCCTATGCAGTTTCTGTCATCCTACATCCCTGCTTTCTCACCATGGCCTGAACACTGCTCTCAATTTAGATCAATACTGTGTGCTTTGTTATGTACCATGATTTCACTCCCCATGCATTTCCATTTGATATATGCTGAGGTTGTTCATGATGCAGAGCCAACTTGCTGTGCATAGTATTTCCTTTGCCCTCCTTTGGTAACTTCCCAAGTTCACAGTCAGTACTCAGTCATGCACGTGTGCAAACCCTTAGACAACTTGACAACTAAAGCCCTGCCAACTGAATAGCTTGTATTTCCATTCAATAATCTTTTCATTCGCTTATCCTAAGTGTCCATTACACAGCTCAATGTTAACAGCCCTTTAACTTGTCACATCATGTTGTACATAACAGCACTCGCATTCTAAACGAGGCTCTAACACAACAGTACCATAGAAATAATAAACAGCCATCAAACTATGGTGTCTCTAGCTGTGGTGAATATGACAGATGCAGTACAGGGTTGGGCAAAAGTAGGTTTACAGTTGTTTGTATGGAAAATAATATAAAAGTTAATAAATAATAATACAAGAATAAACTATGTCATGAACTGTAAACCTATTTTTGCCCCACCCTTTATTTACCCGAGTCCTTGCCTCTGTACCCATTTTCAGTTTCCAATAAAGACTCACCACAAGCCTCAGAGGTGCGCAGGGTGTGGCAGTGGGGCAGCAGCAGATGCAGATGGGTGATCAGGGCACTGGGCTATGGTGACCCAAGCTGCTATAGGAACATCTGCTCAAATACTAAATTTACCACTTAGTTGGTTTAGGAACTCTCTTCTTTTAGCCCCCCAAACTATCATGGTGTCTTTTTTACTTATTTTTTGTTGTTATTATTAATCCTCACCCAAGGATACTTTTTTCCATTGATTTTTAGAGACAGTAAAAGGGAGGGGTGGGGAGAGAGAGTGAGAGAAACATCAATGTGAGAGAGAAACATCAATTGGTTGCCTCCCATATGCAACTTGAGGGGTGGAGGGAATGAACCTGCAACCCTGGTAGGTGTCCTTGACTGGGAATCAAACATTTGGTGTGAAGGTCAACACTCTACCACTGAGCACACCAGCCAGGGCTTTTTTTTCTTTTTTAAATCTACACAACTACCTTCCCCAAAGCACACTAGAGTGTGTCCATGTTTCTCTGCCACTGTCTCCTCAATTAGTCCTTTTTCTTTAGAGCTGATCCCATGTTTGGAGATTTGGTATGCTTTCAGCCTCATCTCTTTGTCTTCCCAACCTGTGATAAAACTAAGTGAAAGTACTAACTATGGTAGCTCAGAACCCAAGAACTAGGGGGGCACCTATGGATTGTGTCAGGGCAGGAAGGTCCACCAGAAAGAGCATGGATAATGCAAGTTTTTGTTGGTGGCTATGGATACTATTGGCATGGAGGATCAGTCTGTCCTGGCAGCTGGGCCCACCACTCCCCTTTCACAAGGGAAAGAGAGTGAGGCCTTTCCATCTCCTTAGCAGCATAGACCCAACCCAGAAGATAGGATCATCTCACTCTCTTCCAGTTGAGGTAGAGTGGAGATGGTCTCACTCCCAGGGAGGCCTCCTGCAGCTCTCCCCTCCCCCTCTGATGAAAAGATAAAGGCCTTTATTTACTTCGCTGTGGAAGATGAGACAGAGAATTTCCCTATGGCTCTGGGAGAGCCCAGTTATGCCACCACCTTCTGTCCTGGGAGACTAATGCCAAGTTGGAGATTAATATAAGATGAATTCCACAGCTGTATAGTTCTAAAATACAGAATTTGAGCTTCTTATAAGCACTGAAGCATCTACATTCTACTTTTTTCTAAGTCCCTGTCACCAAAGAAACACACAAAACATTTATTTTCTCCCTATCTCTGACCTATATACCAACGCTACTCCCAACCAGGAACCTTGATTGAAATATTTTTCTCTATTTTAGGGGAGGAAAATTAGGAGTGCTTTTTATTTGTGTGCAGAAAAATAGAAAAAAAGGAAGAGGGGCTTCTATTCAGGTTCTTTTGAACTAATAACCAATCCAAGCTTTTCTAGCATTTTCCTCTCTATTGGGATATCATTGGATGAAAGTAAAAAATTACCATTACTTTGTTTTTTATAAATAGACTTCTACCAGCAAAGGCAAAAGATTAGTCTCTTCTCAGCATAAAACTTTCTGTTTTGACCTCTCCATGTTCTAACTGAGGCCCCACAGCTATTCCAGCAAGCAAGGGAAATCAAAGAAGAATTCCAGAGACAGAATAACTTTATATTCAACCCACAGAGCTCTCTCTCTCTCTCTCTCTCTCTCTCTCTCTCTCTCTCTCTCTCTCTCTCAACAAATCTTTACTATGAAATCAGCAGTTCCAGAAGAGCAGAGGTAAGTCATCCCCTCTAAATACTGGTGGTCACTTCAGGGCACTGAACACATTTTCACTTTCAGTGGTAGGTCTCCTCAGATGACTGTGATCTTCTGTGAGCCTGGGATTTACTAGAGAAAAAGAGAGAGAGAGAAAGAAAAAAAGGAGGGGAGGAAGGGAAAATAAAATACGTAGTTGAAATACAGCAATAACCCATTACTCTGTGGGTCTGGTGTGCTATAAGCTGCATTCCATCTCTCACACACACAGTGATGTGTTGTCCAGTGTAAGGAATCACATCTGGTTAGCAGCCCCCCTGGCTGAATTCTACCTCTCAGAAGGGAGTTGAATAGGGCAGAATTTGGATCTTGAAGGTCAGGTTAGGATTAAGAGGAAGAACCAAGGACCACAGACTTAGCCCATTTCAATCAGTATAGAAGGACCCAGAGGACAAGGACCATAGCAGCTAGCAAATATTTACTAAGCACTCAGTAAGTGCTCTGCTCTTGTAGGAATTCAGGGAAGCAAAGAGATGGCTGATGTTGACCTAAGCAGGCCCTCACACCCTCTTATTCATAAGAGACCATTGTGAGCAATCACCAAGGAGGAGAGCCACTGAAGGTCCATTCTGTTCCTGGAGAAAAGACATGGAACAGAAGACTGGCAGAGCCATTCAGTCACAGGTGACAGACACCTGGCCACAGGCTTTGTCTTATCCCCTGAGGACAACACTGTAATAAGCCCTTGCTGCACTGCATGGTTTTATTCTTTGTTTGACCAATGATCTCTTACCCAGTGGTCTTCAACCCCAGCTGCACATAGAATTACCTAGGAAGCTTTTTTTAAAAATCCTGATTCCCAGGCCCCACCCCAGATTAGCTAAGTCAGACTCTTTGGGGATAGTACCTAGGCTTCCGTACTTTTGAAAACTCCCTAGGTGATCCCAATGTGGGGCCAAGATTGAGAACCAGAACCACTGCCTGAAGATAGCTGTCCTAATTTCCTCTCCAGTTGTTCTCTGCCTCCACATTCCTCTTATCTAAGTTGTTATAATTCCCTTCTTTTTTAGTTTGATCTACTCTGTTCTTTCAGCAGATAAGTCTATCATACTCAACTAAACCTTTTTCCATGCTTTAACTTTGCTTTTTTTCATCTAATTTTCATTGCCCGCTCCACTTCCTTCATCTTCCCATTATGTTTATTTTGTGTTGTGTTTTCTTCAGTCCAGCATCAACATTTATGGTGTGTTCTATATGGGCAGAGTACAATAGTAGGCACTTAAATGCCACTAAGAATTACATCAATACAATATTTTTTTGTGTTAAATTCTGCGTGACAGTTATGGGCTCTTGTCCAGTGGAAGAGTGGCATTTTAGCAAAGTCTATCTCCCTTCCCAGGAACAGCTCTCTTGATATATAAATAAAAGATCCATAGTAAATATATTGCAACAAGCAATAAAAGAACTTCCACAAATGAAGTAAAGAACCATTAAAAGGTATGGTTCCTCTTACCTTGATTTTGTTTTTCAGGAATCAAGCCAGATGCCTGTTGGAGCAACAAGAAATGTTTGTTCCTTTTAGTAGAAGCAAAATTTTACAGTGCCAAATGACAGAATGGGAAATTAATGACCATACCATACATGAATAACTAGAGAAAAAGAGAGAGAGAGAGAGGAAGAAAAAAAGGAGGGGAGGAAGGGAAAAGAAAATACATAGTTGAAATACAAGATGGCTCCCTGAAATTATATATTAACAAGGAGACATCTATGACTCTGGTCTCCAGAGCAACTTTACTCATAGATGCCAGTTCTCCCTGGAGAGTCTTGAAACCACCGTGAAAGAGGACGGGTCTTATTACTGTGCTGTTCTATGGGTGGTGCTGCTCCTCTGCCTCCAGATAGGTCACAAACCAAATCGTGCCCTTCGCAGCTTCCACATTGTCAGCTGACTGCCAGTGCAGTCTAACTGTAGATCTATCACAAAGTGTACTCCCGTCCATTATTTCATGACCATATGAAGTCATATTATCCCAATTTTATTGTTTAGAAAACTGAGGTCTTGAGAGGTTAAGTGATTTGCAATAAGTGATGGTGTCAGGCACAAATCCAGATTTTCCAAGCCTTTCTAAGTACAGTAGTCTCTGAACTACAGCATAGCTACTTCTTGAGAACTAGAGAAGGCACTGAAAAAAGAGGGCCCCCCCGCCAAGTTCCAGGACCCCATCCAGTCTTATAGGTAGTGTTCCGTCTGAGTCTTGTCTGAGCAAAGGTAGGGCTGCCTGCTCTTAACAGTCTGTGCAAATTCAAAGAAATGGAGGATGAGCTCAAGGAACTCACTTGAAGAACAGAAAAGCAGCTCTCTGCTTGAGATTATGGGAAGTGAAAGCTGAAACATAAATTCAAGGGCTTGCTAAGGTCCCTAACACCTCAAATATTTCATTTTTGTTTCTGTTCTCAATAAACACATCTTCCTCCATTGCTATATAATCCATTGGTTGATTTGCCTGAGACCCACAAGCAGCACTGTGGCCTTGAAAATGAAATATTAATGACCTCAGCCTTACAGCCATCTCTAGACATCTTACAGAAAAGCAGAAAGCACTTGTGGCAGTTTATATATTAGGGTCAGCAGCCTATTTCTTAACCCTCCTCTGTCTGGTCAGGCTGAAGGGAACTATAATGATATAGTCTATCTTTAAAGCCACAACCCAAAAACCTAGGGTCCTTCCTATGGTCATGATCTTGGGAATGAGCTCCTCACTGGTCTTCCTTTGCTCTCCTTGTATGTTGTAGACAGCAACTCACATTCAAGCCAAGCATCCTGTGGGCAGAAAAAATCATTTCATTTCAATCAGCACTTCTGAGGAGCAGTATGAGTTCCACAAGAAGTTTGGAGGGATTACCTAAGAGCTAAAGACAGATCGAGTAACAAGTGTGAGGCAGCACTTGTACATCATAAAACACTACATGCAAAGGCAACTTCAGAATTGCTGAAGAGTAGCAATCTCTTTGGAAGATGCCTCGGGAACATGCCTGAGGCTATATTTTCATAATCTGAAGACGTCAAAATGGGAAGCTGATGGAGATGATGGGGAAGGATGGATAAATCCCTCCAAACCACTTTTGCCTCTGCTATTAACCACTCAGGTCTCAAGTATCCTTGTTTTTATAAAAATATATCAAGGAGGAAACTAACAAATAGCCAAGCAATGAGTAAAGTGTTTGCAAATATCATTTCATTTATTCCTCACAGGCTGAAAATAAACATTAGTTCTCCTGGAAAATCACATGAAAAAACAGGCATCCCCCAGGTCATGGGAAGATGTGGCTAATTGCTGGCCTTGACATAGAAAGAATCAGCACAAGGAACAGCCTGCACAGAGCCTGAAAAAGGTAGAGTCCAAGGGCGAGGCCCTGGCACACTTTCCTACCTTCCACCTGGGCACCCCAAGATAGGCTACATTTGTATTCAAATTCCATCTTGCTTCTGCCATGTGACCTGACCAAGAAGGCCAAGGTGTGCTGCAGGTCCTGATTCTCCCAGACCAGGCACGGCACAGCTTTTAGACACCCACTGCCTAAGCTTCTACCACATCATAACTGGTTCCCTCCCCACTACTGTCTTCTATCTCTGGCTTTGATTTATTATTAACATTGACTCACTCCTAGTTGGGCCTTAAGGAAGGTTGCTTTTGCCCATTAGCAATCAACTCTTAAAATTGCCTCTAACCTATCGCAGATATAAGTCATAGTTATAAACATGAGCACATTCTTGGGATTTTTCAGAATGACTTTCTGAATAATTTGGGAGAGCTCAACAGTAATTATCTAAGAAGACAGACTTCTTTGAGCCCAGCTAATTGTTCTTTTGCTATTAGTGCAATTTTAAGCCCGCAGCACTTCCTCCTGCCTCAGGGCTTTTTCTTACATGTCCTCATTTTTTTATATATACAATAATCTTTCCCTACACATGCTCCCTGATACCTTGTGTATCAGGCAGAGGATACTCTTGAAGTGGTGATTGAGAGAATCTAATGCAAGGGGCATTTACAAAGGTGTGGGCAGGTGTTATGGATTAAATTATGTCTCTAAAAAAAGAAAAGATATGTTGAGTTCTCACCTCCAGTAGCTTGGAAATTGACCTTATTTGCAATAGGGTCATTGAAATTAATATAGTTGGTTAAGATGAGGTCAGGCTGGAGTAGGGTGAGCCCCAAACACAATATGACCAACATCTTTATGAGAAGCAGTCGTGTGAAGACAGAGATGGAGAGAGAACACAGTGTGACCAGGAAGGCAGGGACTGAAGTGACACACCACAAGCCAAGCCAAGAATACCAAAGATTGCAGCAAAGCACTGGACGTCCAGAAGGGACAAGAAAGAATCCCCCTACAGGTTTTGGAGGAAGTACAGCCCTACTGACACCTTGATTTTGGACTTCTAGCCTCCAGAACAGTGAGGCATTACATTTCTATTGTTTTAAGCCACCCAGTTTGTGGTTCTTTTAAGGCAGTCAGAGGAAACTAACGCAGCTGGGTTGTGGGAAACCAAAAGATATGGTGAAACACCTTGGGTCTGACAACAAAGAAGTCACTGCCACCCTAATCCTGAAACATGATGTAGAGGAGCCGTTACTGGATGCTGCAGGTGTAGGAAAGAAGCTATAGCCTGCAGTTGAGGAAAGCAGCCCCTGCCAATATGCATTCCTGCAGGAAGTAATGGGTGGTAATAACAACGTACCTCACTCTCCTCCTCTCCAGTCTCCTAATAGTACCTCCCACTGGTCAAATGAAATGGCATACCAGAGAGCAAGGGAACCAGGTGGATGTTGTCCATTAAGGTCAGCCTCCTAGAGTAAGAAGTAGAGTAGACCTGGAGGGACAAAAAGACTCCATCTAGCATAGCTGGGTAACTTCTGCTTTGGAGTCTTATCTGTAAAGTCACGTCTTTAGGGAAGCCTTCCCTTACCAGATCCTGGCCCCAGTAACATGGTTTCATATTACTTCTGCTTCTACGCAGTACTTATAACAGCTGCAGTGGAGGAATTCATTATGCAAATTATGCATTAAGTGATGCCTAGGTCTCATGCTAGAACATACGTTTTATAAGAGGAGAGATAACATCTGTCATTTTCCAGTGAATCTTTAGGATCTAGTGTGTAGTAAAAATGACTAAATTATAGGATGTGCCAACAGCTAAGAGCCTGATATAAAAAGATGAAGTATGTAAGTCCAGGAAAGCTACCCTCAACAACTCTCAAAGAGCTATAGAGAATGGGCATCATTGTGTCCATCAGGTAAGAACTGATGATGGATTTTGTCATTTCAAAGAATGAGACCACCTTGAGTACTTGCTAATGGTCCTCTAGGAATGGTGGTAGTGGGTAGTTGGGTAAATGAGATGACTCAAGGGTAAGGAGAGCAATGACCATGATATCAAGCAAACTTGAGCTTGCTTCTATCTGAATTTCTTCAGGTCAATCTGGTCCCAGTCACACGCGGGAAAACAAGAAAGTTTAGGTGGGTCTCTCCTCCACTAGCAAGGGAATTTAGGTCCTGCACCTATCCTCAGATGTTGGGTGCTGCCTTTGCTCCTGCTTCTTTGCATACCAAAGGATCCTCCTCCCGGCTTCTGTTGTACCCTCTAGTTTCCATTATTAATTTACCTGTTTATTTCAAAATTGCATAGATTATTGTTCTTGAAATTCAAAAATGTAGGTCCCAAAAGTTCAAGCATGCCTCTGTTTTGAAAACATATAAATTTAGGCTGTCATAAACTGGAAGGTAGTGGTGGTTTCTAAGTTTTGTAACAATATTTGGCTCTATATAATTCAACATAGGTGACCTAGCTTCAGAAAAGACAGATGAGCTCAATAAAGATCAGGAAACTGGCTCAAATTTGGAAACAATATTTCATTGGCTTGCTCTTTTACACTTGGGTGAATCACCCTTATGCAGCTATCCAACTCTGCCTGGAGGGAGTTGCAGTAAACACAAAATCATTACAACACCCGTAGTCCATCGATCTCCTTATTTGATGGTTCTTTTGATTACAGCTGTAAATATCAATAATTCTTCTTGGCATTGACTATGACATCACCACAGAGCATATAACAAGTACATCTAACATGAAAATGAAACATAATATCAAACATAACTTCTAAGGTGGGAAGCAGAAACCTTGTTATCAAATAAGCTGTCTTAACTTTTTTTGAAGTGTCCTTCCTTATCTGGACCACATTATCAATCTTGAAGGTGGTACTATCATGCCAGTAACAGTCTATAAGCTCTGTGAAACTCCTGTGATTTGGCCAAAACCCCTCATGGGAAACAGAACAGCTGCCGACAAGGGCTGATTTCCTCAGTCACAAATGTGTCACAGAGAAGGTGTTGACTCAGAGGAGGGACCAGGCAGAGGGTGAGTTCGGAGGCAGAGCTATCCCCAAGTGGAGCCATGCAGAGGAACTGCTCGCTCATCTATCTCACCCTCTTCTGGACAGGTAAGGTAGATCCTGGAAACTCAATCAAGTAAGACTAGCAACAATGAGGCATCAAGAATGCCAGGGCCAGGAGCTCATGGACAGGGCCCCTTACTCGATGATTGTAGCCCCAGTTCTCACTGAGCCCCTCTCATGTCTTTGCTTTCAGGAGTCATGTCAGCTATCGTGTTGGTATCTCAAGACAAAGAGGTGACTATGTCCTTGGGGATGTCTGCCACCCTCAGGTGCTCCTTGAAGGGAGAAACGATCAGTAACTACTATATCAGCTGGTACAGGCAGACCCAGGGTAACACAATGACTTTCATACACCGAGAAGGGGGCATGTATGGCCGTGGTTTCTTCGGCAAGTTCAGGGCTAACATTAATGATTCAAGCAACGAGGCTGAGCTTGAGATCCTTAAAGCATCAGAAAGAGATGAAGGAATTTACTACTGTGCCAGCGACTACCACCCTGCTGCTGGCCCACTTCTAAGCAGCTCAAAAACCATAGAGATCTATGTAGAACAGCAATTCCAACAAGATCATGATTTCCTCTTTAATAAATAGTTTAAGAAATGGGGGCCAGAGAAGGCTGATATTACTGCCTTTCCTTCACCCTCGGTCACTCATGAGCTCTCATATTACTCAGAGAGGCAACCTCCAGTGGGGTGTGGCCCACTGTGGGGCCGGAGGAGAGACAGAGCCAAAGTCAGGAGTTGTAGCATTCACTGTACACTTTTAACAGTTTTCTTGAAGCTTCATAAAAGATTTGGCCACACACTAAGTGCTGAGGGCATTAGATTAAAGGGGCACTTTCCAAAATATGACTACAGGTAATGGATGTCCAGTTTCTCCCCCAACCACATACACCATGAATATAGCTGTTCTGGAAGAGAGGGGTTGGAAAAATGAGGACGCTCCCTTTCTTCAGCATCAATAGTGTGCACTGCATGCCATCTTGCCCAACATGGAAGGCAAGATTCAATCTCTGGCATTCTGTATTGTTTTGATGATTACTGATTGAATATGGCCTTTTGACATCCCTTCCTTCTCTACCTCTTCACTTCTAGAAATAAAGCCTGGAGAATTTCTTTCTTATCCTTCTGTGGACAACTCAATTTAAACTCCACTTTTATCTTAAACCATGTGCTTTCCCAGACTTAGATGATTGACAGACTATTCTGAAGCTAAACCTGTGGCTGTCCTTCTGGCCTCATCTAGAATATCTATCACTAACCTTATAAAACACCTCATTGGAACTTTCGGTGGTGATGGATATGTTCAGTAACTTGATTATGGTGATGGTTTCATGGATGTACAGGTATATAAAATTTATCAGACTGTGCACTGTGAATATGTGCAGTTTATTGCACATCAATAAAGTTGAAAAAATATTTTTTAATTTAAAATAAAAAAATTGACAAAGCCCCATTAGACTACTTCAAGCAATGTCTAGGGAATACTTTCTTCAACTAACCCTTCTTACCAAATATTCTGCTTTCCATAGAAGTGCAAAAAGGCTAACAAGTTTGCAGACACACACAGTCGGTTCCAGTCAGGGCTCCTTATTGTTTCACCAAGAGTTATTCCCAAACCTCCCACCCCTCATGATCCTGCCTGACCTTTCATTCATAGATAGATAGATAAATAGATAGATAGACACATATACATAATGTACATAGTTACAATGTGTAATTATTCTGTGCATTTTAGCCATGATCTCATGTGCTCTTCTCATTTATCTTCCCAAACAGGTACATTTCCAAGAATCTCTCTTTTCAACTCTCCATCTCAAGCCCACTCACTCTGCCCTAGTGTCCTAACTCCAACATAGGCCTGTACCTGGCCTCTACCTCACTACCCCACCCTGTTGGATGGTTTCTCTGGTGAAACTATCTCAAGGCTCTGAATATTGACTCTGCCCTTGGATAAAATCAGGTTCTCAGATCCCCATCCAGATTGGGCACCCTGAGCCCTACATTCCTGAAAGGGAATTTGGACCCAACTTTCCTGAGATGCATCCAAGTTACCACACAGGCCCTATCATACTCATCTAGCCCACTACCTGCTATTCATATCCTGTTGTTCTTCTTTAAATCTATGCTAGATGTAAAGGTGAAGAGCACTTCCAAGACTAAAGGGTACAATTCTTGTCCCTGTTTGAAATCATGACTTTGGAAAAGGAATGACATTTGGAAGCTAATTATGCAGATGCTGTCAAAGTTTTGGTACCATGTTGTTATAAGGTTTGCAAGGTGGATTCCTAGGAGGAGACCCAGTGGATCCTCTGACAGAGACTTGGAAAAACATGTTTGAGCAGGAAGAGGAAAATATCCGGGCAAATTCATAAAACTGTATGTTAGTGGTGATAACAATTAGCACCTGTTGAGTACTTGTTATAGTCCAGGCACTAACTCTTCTGAGCACTTTACATGTGTTCTATTATTTAATCCTCTCAACAAACATATAATACACTTTTTATTATTATCCCCATTTTATAAATGAGGACATGAAGACACAGAAAAGCCAAAATACTTGTTCAAGTTTCCACAGGTAGCAAGGGAAAGCAACAGGTTTCAGACTCTGGAGTGTGTGCTCGAGTACGATGGGGTAACCGTGGAAAAGGCCATCTCCAACATGTTAGAAACAAGGAGCAACATGGCTGTGCCCTCACCACCAGACCTGTTCAAACTGATGCTCATGACCATCTGTCAAGAAATTGGAATAATGGAACAGTGATCCAGATGATCTGTCAAATGTTTTCTAACTCGGAGATTTTGTGTTCCTGACATAAACTTTACGCTGTCTTCTAAAACCATCTAGGGCAGTGGTTCTCAACCTTCTGGCCCTTTCAATACAGTTCCTCATGTTGTGACCCAACCATAAAATTATTTTTGTTGCTACTTCATAACTGTAATGTTGCTGCTGTTATGAATCGTAATGTAAATATCTGATATGCAGGATGGTCTTGGGCGACCCCTGTGGAAGGGTCGTTCGACCGCCAAAGGGGTCGTGACTCACAAGTTGAGAACCGCTGCTCTAGGGTGAGGGCTAAGGCTAGGATTAAGCCTAGGGCTATGATTACAGTTAGGTTTAAAGTTAGTGTTAAAGCCTGAACTAAGGTTCTGCTTAGGGTTGATAAAAGAGTTCCAACTTCACAGTGTTGTTGTAAAAAGCTAATGGCAGAAAGTAAGTAAATTGGGTGGCACATATAGAGCTAGTCAATAAAAAAAAAAAATGCTACATATAAGAAAGAGGAAACTAAACAATGAAATAATTGAGGAAAAAAGTGAACTAAAATACTGAGTGCCGACAAGATGCAGCCACTTGTTTTTCATCTTCCCCCCCCCCCCCCCCCCATTTTATTGTGGTGACACTAGTCAACAAAATTATACAGGTTTCAGGTGCACAATTTCACAACACATCATCTGTATTGTATGTTCCCCATCCCAAGTCAAGTCTCCTTCCATCGCCATTTATCCCCCCACTTCTTCCCCTCCTTCCTCCCCACAATCACCACACTAAGGATACCACCACTTTTCAGGTGTGGACTCACTCAGTCCTTATAACCCCATGAGGTTGTTATTCTCAGCTCCATCTTACAGATGGGAATACTGAGCCTCAGGGGGACTAGGTAGCTTCCTGAAGGTTACAGAAGCAAAGCCGAGAACTGGGTCTGAGTCAAAGGCTGCCTGTCCTGGCACTGGGCTAGGGGCTGTGGGATATACTAAAAAAAAAATGCATCACCTGTAACAATATCAGAATGAAAGAACAGCTGGGAACAAGTATGTAAAGTCCAGTCATCTGTGTGATGCAGGGGGTGCCTTTGACTCCTTGGCCAGTCCCCACAAGGGGGTGGGGTTGGAAATAACTAACTCCTCCCACTTCCCAACTCTCCCTCCCCTGGTTTTAAACACCAGTTGCAATTTCAGCTGCCAGGCTGCTCTACAGAGATGCCTCATTCCCTTGGCTGAAGGAGGACAGCGGCTACCCGCGGCATGGGAAATGACCCACATATCCCTCCTTCCTGATGCCTGTGGAAGGCAATGCCTTGTCAGACTCCCTAGAGTCTCTGGGTCACTAATGCATTGACCGCCTTCTCCTTTCCTTCTCAGGGCCCTGCCTAGAATGGCAGTCCAGGGTCTGGAGCCAGTGGGATGAGAGCTGGAGAAACTCCATGGGTCTCTGGCAGGTCCACAAAATTGCTAACTTTACCATTCACAGTACAGTGAGGCAGAGTATCTGAGTTGGTCTCTTCCATTCTCTCTGTTTTATTATCACTTATACCAAGGCAGCAAAGGCCTCAAGATCTGTTGTCCACAGTTCTCTGCATTCATAATGAGCAAACTGACCCCAAAAAGCATGGCAGTGAAGTAAGGTGCAGGAGCCACCATGTGAAAGAGAGTTGAGTTCAAACCAAACTTTGTCTGCTTTAGGGGGAGTCTGAGCCTGCCACAGTGTCTCAGACAGGAAGTGCTACCTGATAAGCTGTCTGCACTGACAAGGTGAAGACTTCAGAATCCAGGCTTCTTTCCTCCTCTTCCTAGTACAGCATATTGCCCCCAAATGTTAATTGAAGTGACAGGAGTATACATCTCTGATTTTTTTTTGCAAGGCACTTTATTCATCCCTCTCTGCTTAATTGTCCTCCATAGCATTTATCACTATTTGATGTGCTATATATTTTACTTCCTTATTTATCTGTTGTCTAGCTCTCCACTGGAATACAGCTCCACGAGGCAGGGATTTTGTCTGTTTTGTTTATTGCCTGAGAATAAGTCTGGCACAAAATGGGAAATCAACAAATGTGTTGAATGAGCAAGTGAGTGAAGTATTTAATGAGTGAGTACTATATTCCCTACACTGTGCTAGATGCTGGGAATGCAGTAGTGCACAACACTGGTGCTAGCATTGACTTCTGAGATGCTTTCTCTAAGCCTTATCTAGACACTAACAAAATGCTACTGACTATAACAAGAATGTGTGAAGGGTACTAATAGAGTACTCTAGAAAACCATGTTACTTACTCTTGGCGAGCAGATACCAATGTGCCAATGTTCCTTGCACATTCCCTGTGGCAGGAGTCAAATGGGGAAGATAGCAGGCTTTCTCCTTTCACTACCTTTTTTCTCCGTTTAATCCCAGGGCCCAGGCCCTGAGGCTTGGACTATCAGAGAACATTTCTACTTTATTTTTTAAGGGGTTTTGCAAACTTTTTCTCCAAACAGAACTGCTGGGAAAATTAAGCCACAATAACACCTTTCTTAAACAAAAGAGTAATTCCTAACTCCTCCTCGCTCCCCCATTCACCACCCCCAAATGATTTTGGCATTCTTCAAGAATGCAGAATCTCTGGGTTCTTGGTTTTCGGGGGGGGGGGTGGTGTTTCTTTTTAGCAGTTCACACATACACAAATGCATTATGGATAGTAACAGCATACAGTAGTGTGTATCAAACACTGAAGGAGTTCTCTGAACGCATACCCAGGATACTCAAGAGCTCCCAAGGAGCAGCATGCCTGGTGACCGGACAAAGGAAACCAAACCAAAAAGCAATTGCTTATATTAATTTAAATAAGGAAGGTTCTCAAACTCTGTGTTTAAATAAGAAATCTAATAGCCTTAAGTTTTCGGTTTACTTGCACACATGTGGAAAATAGGGAAGTTTAAATTATTATTTTCTGGTTTAAGGACAAAACCTCATGAATACTTATAACTTTCAGAAAAAGAAATGTCAGTACAAATATATTGCTATGGCAACAAATTATTAAGAAAGAAAACTAATGCAAAGTATGAACCTTGGGAGGTTAAAATTGCTTTCCTAGAATATAACATAGATTTACTTATTAATAACAGTTTATTAAGCACCTACTGTAAACACCTACTATGTGCCAAGTACCTTTCTAGATACACTGAGAATACAGTACTCAAAAACCTATGACTTTATTTTAGTGAAAATAAATACAAAGTAAAATATTTGTTAGATGGTGATAATTACCATGTAAGACCCTACAGGGAGATAGAATATGTTACCATGGGGCTATGGGAAATAACTATTTTAAGTCAGGTGGTCAAGAAAAGGCTAAAATGAGATCATATCTTGACAAAAGCCTGAAGGTGGTCAGAATGGTAATATTTGGAGCCTGGGTGTTTGCCAGACTTTTCTTTTAGAAATATTTTCATGTCTCACTTTATGACACATAATAGTACCAGCTTTTCTGTAACTTGGGGGAATAAGCAATAGTTTTGTCTTCTTATCTTGCTAATAGCTCTTTCCCAAAATAGTTCAAACTTTCATTTTTCAAGACCAAGTAATAGAATTCCATTCATTAGCACGAAGTGGGGAGGAGCAGTCCTAAAAAGGTCAAAACTTAGAAGGTGAAATGGAAGATGGTAGAATTGGGTTACTGACAAATGGAATATGTAACACTGAGCCCTTTGCCTTCTCTCCCCACTTACGTGACCACCTTCCATGAATTGATGAGTGTTGCTTCCCAAACATAAAACAAGAGTATACACATTGAATGACTCCTTTCTCACACTGATCCTCAAAATCCAGCTGCTCTGGAAGCCCCAGGAGACAAATCTGCAGCCTCATCTACCTTTGCAGACCGATGTGTCTCCTGGAAATGGGCCCAATAGACTGGGACCCTGAAATAAAACGTCTTCACCTCAGTGAGGTTCTTGCTTTTTCCTCATCCCCAGGACTCCAGTCACAGATAAACCTGAAGGGTGTGAAGTGCCTGTGGAGAAAGCTGGAGTGTCTTTACAATTCCTACCAAAGCTTTAGAGATTCGTCCTCGAGGACTTCTGGGTGTGCCCAGAGGCAGTTTCCATCTTCACCCACCACCTGGCAGAAGTGAGCAGTATTACTCAGAGACAGTGAGAAGGAAAGTCGACATCCACAGGATAACACCAAGGAGAAATGGCCTGTGTTGTCAGAAGCTCTGCCATGTCAAAGGCCTCCTGTTTTATAAAGACCTAAACTGTGTTTGCAGAGCACATGTTATAATCATGAGTGATTGACAGACGATTAACTGCTTCAGTCGTCTAAAGAGGAGAAGAATTCCACGCACCAAGTTTACAAATAAGGACACAAAGAACCACAAAGGGGTCAGTATAACAGACACTGTATGTTAAATCAGAGATGTGGCACAGGAGCAACAACCCTCCTCTGTAGCAAAAATCAACTTAAAAATGAGTTCACAGCTAATCCATTTATCAGCATCCAAATCATTAGTATGTTTTCCATATGAAGGACATCCTCCTCAGCCCTACAGCCCTACCCCTTACACACGTACACACACGCACAGTGTCAGATCAGTGAGAAAATTTAATCACCTCCTGGTTCAACCTTTTCAATTGAAGATGTAAAAACTTTGGAATGGAGAATTTAAGCGACTTTCCCACCATCACACAACCAGCTAGTGGCAAAGCCAAAGAGCACAGGTTCCCAAACTCCTGGTCAAGAACTCTTTCCACTACACCCTGACATCTGGTTGCCATGGGAACCACTTTATTGCAGTGTATTTCCAGCCCACATCCCTGCTATGCAGTTCTTCCCCTCCAGTCAGCTGGAAAATCTTTCTCCTCCCAGCCAAGCTGAGCCCCTTATAGTGAGTGACTTTGCAGTTTGAAGAGTAAGAAGTCTCCTCTGTGTTGTGGGAGTACAAAGCCCTAAAGAACTCCAGAGTTTGTCTTTGTTCTCCACCTTTTTCTAAAGAAACTCCTTATGCCCTGGACAGGCTTGCTCAGTGGTTAGAACGTTGGTCGGCAGACTGAAGGGTCATGGGTATGTACTCAGTAGAGACGCATGTGGTAGGCAGCCAATCGATATGTCTCTCTCACGTTGTTTCTTTCTCTCTCTCTCTCTCTCTCTCTCTCTCTCTGTCCCTCCCTTCCACTCTCTCTAGAAATCAATGGAAAAAATATCTATCCTCAGGTGAGGATTAAAAAGAAAGAAACTCCTTGAAATCTCAACCCTGCCTGGATCCTTTTGCATTCCAATGGGTGCCTACCTTCACACTTAGAGTACATCCACAGAGTGAAAGAACAAAGACCAGTCCTCCACTTTCATCTCAAACTAAATAAACCCCACTCTTTAGGGACACTGCTCCTCACTCCCAGTCCTTTATCCCCATGGCAGTACCTTTGATCCTCTCTGTGGAGCAATGGATGGATCAACGGCCAGATCCTGCCTTCCATTCAGAGACAAAATCTCCTCAATTTCTTTTCCAAAATAAATACAAGTCAACAATATGACAATGCTGTTAAGAAAAATAAAGCCGACCAGGTGCTATAAGATCATAAGAATGACAATCTATAATAATAAAAGGGTGATATGCTAATTAGACCAGACAGCCAAACGTTCTTCCGGACATCCTTCAGGACGAAGCTGGGGCTGCGAGGGCCGAGCCCCTTGCACGAATTTCATGCATCAGGCCTCTAGTATTATTATACTCAGCACCAGTCAGCCTCTCCCACAGGGTCATAGGCCTAGTATGTTTCCAAGTACCCTGAATTGGGAGAAATTAGACAATGCTGAGTTGTGGCATGTAACGAGTTATTACACAATAGAAAAGAAACCCACTGGAACCTGTGTTCAAAACCTAGTTTTGCACTGTGAGAACTTGAGCCCATCACTTCACCTCCCCAGGCTCATTTATATGGCGAAGAAGCTGGAACTGAGACAGCCTGAGGGCCCTTCCAGTTCTTACCCTTGATAACTGTAATCAGTCATCCCCATTACAGATGAGCAGAGAAAAAGAGAAAACATTCTGAAATTTCAGAAAAAATAAGTTAAAAATGAAATACTGAAAATGAAAATTATTAACAACAAAATTATTGAAAGCTTTTTAAAAATCATGTCTGTGGGTAAGAGTGGATCCAGTACCTTCCCAGAGTCTATTCTGACTGCAGTAGGCTCTATTCTATAGAAGGAGGCTATGCAAGGAGGGCAGAACTATTTCCTATTGGGTGCCCATAGTACTACCCTTATGGTTTGCATTCAAAAAGACCAAACTGCCTCTGCTGTGATTGTGAGTACTTTTCCACCCTCGGTGTCTAGCATGTGCTGTCTGCCCAGGCTGATCTTCCTTGTGCTGTTTCTCTATGGTCATGCAGGAGTCATCAGTTTGGAGGTATGTAATGTCTGTCTCTTACAAGTTTTATCAATTCTTTCTCTTCTCCAGAGGTTCAGTCACTGAATCAGCCAGTGGATTTGGGGGGAGAAGGATCATGAGAAATGCTAGGGACTCCCTGATGATCACCTGCAACACCTCTGGCTTTAAGTTTGGACTCCTATGGATGAAGTGGTACAGCCAAGCTTCAGAAAGACCATGTGAACATGTTTCCAAAATTAGTCCTTTGGGGAATGTTAAGCATTACACATCTTCCCTGGAGAGATTTGTTATCACCAGGAATAACATCAAAAATTAGTTGTGTCTACAAACCAACAGATTAAAACAGGAGGACTCAGCCCAGTATTATTGTGCTTTCAACACAGTGAACCATAGAGAAAATAAAGAAGCTCTCTGGTGGGCAGAACAAAAGGAGAACCTGCAGATACATCAGTGATCTTTCTCCCGCTGGGTCTCCCCATCCTAGGCCTGTACTTCCTCCCTGATCAGACTTGGGACTACCCTCTTAGTCTCATGTGAAACATGACCTCTTCATTCTGCTCCTTTGGACTTTCCAGTTTTTCAACTTCCAACTTACTGCATCCAGAGCTGGTTGGGCCAAAAGGTGAGGAGGGACCCTAAGGAATCAGTCCTGAGTGATTTTTCCAGAAGTCCTGTTGGCAGAAAGATTGTTCTGATTAATGATTGGGTGATCAAAAAGTCTAACTCACACCTGCCCCTCAGGTGGGGCTGGCCACCCATCATGTTTGTTTTTCTTAACCCTTGACTTCTAGGACATTGGAGGAAAGTGAGAAAGAGCAAAACATGTAATCATGAACTGAAAGAAAGATGGGAGTGGGGTTTTGTCTGGGTTCCAGATACCTACCTTCTATAATCATTCCCACATTTGCAGATCCATGAAAACATTTTTATTGTGCTGTTAAAAATAAGTTTTATGGCACAATTTAAGTAGGTATATTTTCCTCTCTTAAATAGGTGGCAATATAGTGAATATCTATAATAATAAAAGCATAATATGCTAATTAGACCAGACGTCCTTCCAGACAACCTTCTGGAAGAAGCCGGGGCTGGGAGGGAAGCCCAGGTCCTGGGTGCCTGCCAGCAGCCAGAGGGAAGCAAGGGTCCCGGGTGCCTGCCAGTGCGAGAGGGAAGCCGGTGCTGGCAGCCAGGGGAAGGAAGGCCTACTCATGCACTAATTTCATGCATCAGGCCTCTAGCAGGTAAAATAACATACAAAGTAAATATGTTTAATCATTCACAAAAAAATATTAGTATGTGTTGAACTTAAAAACAATAATCTGAAAATGGTCCCTAACTTTGGCAAGGTCCTTTCACTGATCTTGAAATGAACAAGCTTAAAAATTTGTTCAAAAAATATATTTTGGTCTATAAACTAAATATGATTTTATATGTGATTTCTTTTAGTAGTAAAAAGAGCATGAGCTGTGGAATCTGACAAAAATGGGTAATTCCACAGCTCCTCATTTACTCATGTGGGACCTGAACAAGGCTGCTTACCTTCTCTAAACCTCTATTTCCTCATTCATGAAATAGTGATAATAATACTACCTATTTCATAGAATTATTATAAGGATTAAATGAAATCATTGCTAGAAGGCAGCTGGCACACCGGGATGACAAGTACATCAAAGGTGCTCAATAATGCTAATACTTAATTCCCCTTAATTATTAATGGTCTGAAGAAGAGTGGTTTTTGCCCCAAACAAAAAAAGATATAGAATGAGAGGGAACACTGACAATGACTACCACCACTTTTCCAAAACAAGAAATCCAAATTGCTGCCAGTACTATTTTCATAAAAATACCTCATCAGAAATATTCTTTCCAGACAACCTCTCTAAATTATTTCCCTGCACTAATGATAGTGAAATCCTCAAAGACAAGTTCGTTTATTGTGATTGTCTGGCTCCCCAATAACATTCTGTGTCTTCATTGCCCTTTGTCTATTCCAGATGAAGGTGGCCCTGGCCAGTCCCAGCTTTATCAGAAATAACAAGGAGAATGGGTTTTTATGCCAAATCTTTTCCCAATAGATTTGGTTCAGCTAAAACAATAGCTGGACAAGGGGACCTCAGGTTTCAGAAGGTTGCCCTTATCCAACTTTGAAGATGCTCTCCTTCAGGACCTCCCCAGTGCGATATATATAAATTATTTATTTATTTTTATTGATTTTAGAGAGGAAATGAGAGGGAGAGAGAGATAGAAACATCAATGATGAGAGAGAATCGTTGATCAGTTGCCCCCTGCACGCCCCCTACTGGGGATCGAGCCTGCAACCCAGGCATGTGCTCTTGACTAGAATCAAACCTGAGAACCCTCAAGTCTGCAGGCCGGTGCTCTATCCACTGAGCCAAACCAGCTAGGGCTCCCCATTATTTTTAATTAATGTACCCTTTTATTAATAGAGATCTTTTCTCATCCTTAAAAAGGAAGCTATAAAATTTAGTCACTAACCACTGAGGAGTAGCATTTGTCCATCCTCATTCTGCCCATGCTGTCTACATGGGGTTCTCCCTATGCTACTTGACCAAGAAAACCAAATAAATGAATTCCTAAATGAAGCCCCCAGATAAATAGCCTCATTTCAGTCCTCTGGCTTCTTCCATTAAAGAACTATAGAGGCCTGGCTGGTGTGGCTCAGTAATTGAGCACTGACCTATGAACCAGAACCTGGTCACAGTTCAATTCCCGGTCCAGGTATATACCTAGGTTGTGGGCTTGAGCCCCAGTAGGGGGCATACAAGAGGCAGCCAATCAATGATTCTCTCTCATCATTGATGCCTCTCTCTCTCTCTCTCTCTCTCTCTCTCTCTCTCTCTCTCTCTCTCTCTTTCTCCCGCCTCCACCCTTTCTCTCTCTGAAATAAATAAATAATAAATAAATAAATAAATAAATAAATAAATAAATAAATAAATAAGAACTATAGGGACCTTATCCAGTACAGCTAGGAAAAAAAGCCAGGGAATTAGAGCTGTTCTATGCCAGAAATGCATGTTCTGATGGAAGAAGATTATAAGAATATCTATGGTAAACCACATGCTGGATGGAAAGGAGCAATTTGAGATCTGAGAAAACGTTCACCTGCTAACCAGAGCTAGCAGCCTGTTTGGGGGAAAATTGCTTGGAAGTCAAACTCTTATTTCTTTTTTTATGATTTAGATAAGTCAGTTAACCCCTTTGAATCTCAGGTTCTCATCTATTTAATAGAGAGTTTATATTTGGATGATCTGTAAGGTTCCTTCAGCACTAATAAGCTATAGATCTCTGCCCAGAAAGAATGAGAAGAAAGCAGTTGTGGGACAAAGGAAATCAAATTTGACAGATTCCCAAGATTGGGAAGCACAGGTTCCTGCCTCGCTCTGACCCAAAAAGGATAAAATAAAGTAAAAAGAACTAAATGAAATACACTCATAATTAATCAAAGGGAATTGAAAGTCATTGCTAACCTCACACCTACCTTGCTTCGCCTCCAGCTCATCTCCCTTGGGACACTCCTCCTCTTTAATGCCTCATCGTGATTCTCAAAAACTGTGATCACTCAAGGTTGAAGCTTTTAATCTCCCATGTATAAAAGGATATGCAAATAGAGTTCAGTTTCCTGTTGAGTCTCTGCCAAGGTCTTAGCCTGGCAGTTCTGGGAAAGGAGCCAAAGACCTCATATTTCTTGGCTGTTAACATTCTCCCATCTGTGCTCAAGTCAGCAGTCTGGGCTTCAGGCTGTGGCTTGTCTTTAGTCTTACACTTTCCTAGGTTTTCTAAAGCAACTATTTAGAATGTTTTCGCAAAAAAAATAACTGGTTACATTTGGGGACAGAAGAAAAAGACCAGAAAGTCTATATTCCTATATTGTGGCCTCAGAATCCAGTGTTGTAAGCTACCTGAAGTACCGATATTAATTAGGCCTTAAGAAAGGCTTACATAATGTGGGGATAAGGACACATATGTAATAACTTAATCAATAAAGAAATTTAAAAAGAAAAAAGAAAAGAAAGGCTACAAATAAGTCACTGATGTCACCAATACAGAGTGTCATTTATACGCATCATACATACAGCGTGTAAAGGCAAGTCCTCAGGCATAAGAGCAGCTCTGTACAACATTCACAAAACAAAAGCAAAATAGGAAAAACACAAGACATCTCAAAATGTTTTTGAGCCAAAGGCTCTGCTAAACAACAGTGTCAGGAATCAGACTAATTATTCCCTGTGTCTCCTGATTGAACTCACACAAAGCAGCAGCTGCCGTTGTTACTCAACACAGGCTTCCAGACCCAAGTTCACTGCAATGTTATCAGTACTCTGATAGAAAATTATATGTTCCGAGCTATGTGAAATCTGACCATTCATTAAGTATGGATTGTCCCCTTTTTCTGTAAATGCTCCGGGTTTCTTGTGTTTTCTATTATTTCCTTTTGAAACTAACTCCCAAAGGCCTTTGGGCATTCTTATTTCCATTACAAGATCAACATACAAGTTAATTTTTTTTTATTTCTTCAGAAATCTTATGTAGAGATTTCCTCTTCAATTTCTCTGTTATCCCGGGCAGCTGCAAAGAGCTCAAGCTTGGGCTACATTGGCAGAGTACAACATCAGTAAAAATGCTCTCCATGTTATTGTTCTATAACAATATTGTTCTATAACAAATCATTCACTTAGTGTCTCCTGCAGCATTTATTTCTAAATATCTTTCTCTAATCTTGATCCTTTGACCTCCACTTTATAAAATTATAACATTTGCTCACAGAGTGTTGATACTCTATAACTTTTTTAATTCAGTTCTTTTCCCAGCCTCCCTGACCTGTGCCCTATATCTTCCAACAATGGTCATTCCCAAACCATTTGAGTCTCAGCAGGGAAATGATGCAAAGCAGGTCCCTTCCTACTTCTGTTTTTGCTTCTCATTCCTACCCCAACCCATGTGGGTCTGAAAGATAATACCACCTTATGCCATTTGAGTCATTTTTCTCAGAGATCTGTTCCCAGAGCAGCATTTTAGAACTGCACCTGAACTCCACTTATATTATGACTCTTGAAGGTGCCTGACTCAGAAAGACTTGAAAGTTCCTACCTAAATCCAGCTCCAGCTACTTCATCACTATATTTGCCATTGGAAAAGGTTGGGCTATCTATATATCACTTCTGTAAAAGCTCAGAACTGAATCTTAGATTCTACGGAATATATGGCTCCTGGGCAAAGATTTGAATGCACCTGGGCAAAGGTTTGAGTGTACCTGTCTGTGGGCTGTAATGGGAGACGTCCAGATCATATCCCTTCAATGGAAGAAAGAAGCATTCTCACCTTAGACAACTCCAACTTTCTGATCTACTTTTGTTCTAACACCTCACCTCATTCTACCATGTATTTATGGCAGACGTGGTCTACTTGAAAAATAACCTGGAACAAGTCAGCATAATCTTGGGTTAGTCTGGAGGCTCCAGGTAAAGTAAGTGAATCTGACTCCAGAGGAAAATCTTTTTCTATCTCTAAAGCAGACTTCAAGAGCAATAATAAAACACATATCTAATCACACTGCATTTCCATTTGGGTATATTTCTACCAGTTTCTGTATGTTGTTTCTGCGTATAGAGAGTTCAGTGGTGAAAGCTGAGACTTCATCTTACATACACTAATCAAGTCAACTATCAGTACAGACAGATTGTTTGCCGGAAAGGATTAGAATGGTTTTGCCATAGCCTTTTGGCTTCCACACTACAAGCCATCTGGTCTCCGACACATCTGGAGGAAGGATCTCCTTGTTCAGCATTGTTTACGCCATCACACGGGTCCCAGTAGTCATACTTGACTATACAGATTGGCTAATAACCCAGGAAAAGCCCACGTTCTAAGAGAGGTAGAAAGCAGTCGGACGGATGGGCCCTGAGTGCTAGGAAACTGCCCTTGTCCCCTGCTGACTCAGTTTTCTCACCAGCTGCCTAATCCAACAGATGCATCTTCCTTATGAGGCACCAGGGACCCAGAATATCCACATCCTGTGGTTCCTTGTACCCCTAACACCCCACATTTGAGTTCCTTTCCAATTCAGAGAACAAAAGCTGCTGGCTTTAGGCCAGTTCACAACAGATGTGGGTCTCAACTGCCAACTACCCAGGAAGCATCCTCCAGGGCAGGGCATGAGAACCAGCTTCTTAGGCATTCCCATACTGCAATTCCATCAATCATATAGCACCTGCTCAAAGTCAGAGACGGGGAGACTTTCTCCTGAGCATCTTCATGGTTTCAATGCTTCCCATTGGGAATTAAGAAGGCTGAGTTCACTACTAAGACTGAGCGTTAAGGGAATTATTGGAAAGTAGGTATTACCACTCAGCATGTACTTTAGGAAAATCTAAAAATCTATCTAGAACTTTGACATAATGCTTTCCGACATCACGGACCTTGCCCATCTCCCACTCTGAATCCCACGTGTTGAACATGCACTGAATAGGCATGAAAAGGTATCAGCAGTAGGGCCTTTCCTCTCTTCGAATATGTGATATGGCAACGGGGACTCTGCTAATCAGAAATCATTGCCAGTTTGCCAGGCCTTACAAGGATGTCCTTGTACTGCAGCTGTCTATCAGAGATTGTACCCTGGCTGTTCCTAAGTCTGTAGATTTATTTTACTTTTTTTTTTCCTCCAAGAAAATGTTCCCCAATGTGCACTACCTACTTAGTAAAGTGAAGAAAGATCGGAAGAACAGGGACAAAGTACAAGAAGAGATACCAAGACATTAGTAACAGGAAAAAATGCTGTTGAAGACTCAGTATTTATCACTTGAATTGATATTAACCTGATCACCCCAGAAAAGATAAAGGTCAATATTAAGATATGTATTTTATTAAGGTCTCTGAAAGAAAATATGAAAATTTAAAAAGTGCAGAATCCTTGAATCCCACAGAATCCAACCCCCCCACCCCCCACCCCCCCCACTCCACCCCCCACCCCCACACACACCCACCAAAAAGAAATGCTTAGCTGTGGCTGGAATAATCCAAACTCTTGGCAAAAGCTAAGGGAGGTTGCCAGCTGCCAATCCTCTACACACTGTAAAGTATGTCACCATTCTCATCTTTCTGTGCCCTTTCCTCAACCTTCCTCCCCATCACATCCCTCATGTTTCATTCTATTCCCATTAAAAACTGGTATCAGGAAATAATCTGAAACCACTGAACCCACGCAGTTCAAATCTGTGTTGTGCAAGAGTCAACTGTAATTTGTGAGTGATGAAAATAATGGAGGCTTTAGCTTTTCTAAGGTTGGAGTGGGAGGAAGGGAGCATTGTATTCTAATAGAAATAATAGCCATAAGCTAAAGACTGAAGCAACCATAGCAGACTTTTCAAAGCTTGAGGAACACTGTCCAAATGAAACTTTGTTCTGTCTTGTTTGGAAGCTCAGTGTGATCATACAATGAGAGTCTGGAGTCTCCCAAAGCGAGCAGCTATCTTTCCATGTCCAGGAAAAGGCCCAGAGAGCATCAACCAAAGAGCATCAACCCATCCATTGCAGCCGAGGGCAGAATTAGGGCTAATGGGTTGGGGGCGGGGAAGAGGAGGGAGGATACCTGGAAAAAGAGATTTCATTTCAATAGCAGGAATACCTTTGTATCAGTTGAAAGCCATTCAGCAGTGAAACAAGCATCCTTGTCAGAAAGTGAGTTCAGGTGGATGGCTGCACTGCGAAGGTTGTCTACATTGGCTGGGAGCTAGAACTCAATGACCTGAACTCTTTTCCTCCCTAGAATTCATTATAAAAGTCTATGTTGAAAGCAGAGGAAGCCTATACATTCTTAGTTTTCTTTACACACATCTGCATCTCTTTTTTTTCTTTATTGATTAAGGTATTACATGTGTGTCCTTATCGCCCCATGCCCTCCCCCTGCCTCCTCCCCATGCTCTCACCACCCTGGTGTCTGTGTCCATTGGTTAGGCTTATATACATCCATACAAGTCCTTTGGTTGATCTCTCCTCCTTATCCCCACCCTCCCCTACCTTCCCTCTGAGGTTTGACGATCTGATCGATGCTTCTCTGTCTCTGCATCTGTTTTTGTTCATCAGTTTATGTTGTTCGTTATATTTCATAAATGAGTGACATCATGTGATATTTATCTTTCTCTGACTGGCTTATTTTGCTTAACATACATTTGCATCTTTTTAACATTGTACAATTAATTCTCTATGTTATTAGATGCTTTTCTTAATCAGAATTTTTTAAATATATTTTTTATTGATTTCAAAGAGGAAGGAGGAGAAAGACAGAAAGAGAAACATCAATGATGAGAGAAAATCATTGATCAGCTGCCTCGTGCATGCCTCCACTGAGGGTTAAGCCCGAAACCCGGGCATATGCCCTGACCAGGATTGAACCATGACCTCCTGGTTTATAGGTTGATCCTGAGCCATCACAGTTGGACTAATCAGTGTTTTTAATAAGCCATATTAATACTGTATCTAGGAACATACTATAGTCTAGTTAATCAGTTCTCTTATGACTGAGAATTTAGGCAACTTTCACATTTTTCCTGTTATAAAAATTGCTGTGATGAACATATATGTACTTATAACATTTTTTATTTTTTAAATTATATGAGGAAACTATACATATAAGCTTTATATATCAAAATATATGCATTTAAAATCTAAAATAAGCCTTCACTTCCTCAAATAGAAGATTCAAAATTAGGTTTTGGCCAACTTGAATATATAAATACTTAGGGGTGTAGATGAAATTGTCAAATTCTACTTCAAAAATTATTTATCAACTTAGTTAAACATGCATATTTAAAATCACATGTTATATAAATGTATATTAATTTTGAATTACTGATTTTTTAAATTCTCAAAGTTCACAAATTTTATTCAAATGCTTCACAGGCATCTCAAATCAATGTATTTTTCATCACTAAGAGCTGCTTTTTTAATCTTCAAACATTTTTTCAAGCACATCAAACTCACTTGTGTCTAAATTGTTTGAATCATAGCACATTATGAATCCATACATGAAGCTATCACTAAAAACATTTTTGAAGCACAATATCTATTCACATAACATTAGGACAGTTGCTTTGCTGTTTATCTTGTGATATTCTTGATCTCCACAGCAAAACATTTACTTCAAAAGATTTGTTTAAACAATATTGAACACTTGTAATTTCAAAGGCATACTCCAAGAATAGTTACTAACTTTTTGTTCAATTATGTAGTTATCTTTTTCATTAATCATATTTGAGGACTTCCAGAAGCATCCATGGACTAGCATTGATTGAGATCATTCCAGGATAATGTGTCTTCATTAAGCTGTACTTAACTGTGCAAAATAAAGTAATTGCATGAAAGCAGTATAATATTGCTTTTTGTAATTTGTAGGAAATCAAATATAAGGGGACTCTCTCTTCTGAGGGTAATAAATCTCAGTTTATATTCAAACATGTACAGTATCTTCTCACAGCAAATTCCCCAAAGGGGAAATATTTGCTCCAACTAGTATGAATGTTTTCGCCCTCTTTGTATTCATTAATTGGCTTCCAATGAAAAAAGTAGCAATTTATATTGTTTTGAGATCATTGCAGCATGGGGAACTTCACCTTTTCTAACAAAAACGTTGCTTAAATATCTGAAAAACGGTTTGTTAATGCTTTATTTACTTTTTTTTTTTACTACTAGAAGGTTGAAACATTTTTTCCAAGTTTGTTAACCAATGAGTGACTTTCTTCATTTGTTCTTCACCGATTTATTTTTTAGATTCTTAGTGTTTTATTTATTGATTTGTGTGATTATAATAATTTTGTGCCTCTGAATTTTATAGCATTTAACCACAATAACAACGTCAGTGAAAGGAGATTTCTGAGGTTCAGGATGGCAGAGGGTGGTAATGGCAAAATGCCAAGGAAAGAAAAAAAAGGAGAAGAGGGTTTTTGTACTGCTGTGTTTCACTGTGACTACTTACCACAGAGATTGAAATGTATTAAGCCTTTGTTGAAAAACACCCAACTATGATCCACGATGTATGTCTCGCCTCAGGAAGAGCCCTCTGAGTGTTGTGGGAAAATAAAATGAGTTTTATTGCCCCTTGCCTCCAGACTCCTATCTTTAGGGGTTTACTCATTGTCTACTGCAATGGTTTCAGAATAAACAAGCATTACCTAAGTCATCAGTAATAAATAATTCCAACCACACATTTTAGCATTTATTAATTATACTCAGGACAACGTAAAAGAGAAAATCATGGAAGAAGTAAAAGGAATGGGACCAATAATGACTGGGAGCCTGTATCTTGGGTCACATACTTGCATATGATGAACCAAGAAGATGAACCCCATCTGCCCAATGTACATAACTCCTCCCTTCAAAGAACTCAGTGCCTAGTAAAAGCATTACTAAACGCCAAAACATTTACTAAAAATGTACAAAAATGCTTAGACACTGGTTGTTGTGACTTGAATTCCATCTCATTGCAATATGACATGGTGGCAGAGTTCAAATTATTTTTAAATAATGTATTTGTAAAGGCCATACTGAAAGCAGATCCACTAGGTGAATCTCTAACCCAGGATCTCCTAACCCAATCAGTTCATGTGCTTTGTTCTCATGAGAAAACTGTCAAATGAGGGAGTAGAGGTGGCAAGAAAGTCATTATTAAGCAGCATGGGGCAAATGGCCTAGTGATATGATGAGGAGTACAAACTTCTCATAAATAAAACCTGAGCTATCAGAAAATCACAAGCAAGTGAACAGATGGTGAGAAGAGAAATTTTGTTGGGTAGAGATCGCTGGGAAGAGCTTTAGAAGATCAATCTTGAGCTGGTCCTTGAAGATAGTGGAAGACCTAGCAGGACTGGGATGTTACTTCAGTATCAAGGCATCTCCCTCTCTGACCAAATGCCACCAAGAGTCTCCTCATCCCAGAGCAATGACACATTTAAGCCTACCTACTTAAATGATGTGTTTTTGAAAGATGTTTCCTGGGAACTAAGCAATATTTCTGTTCACTTCAGAGGATCAATCAATGGTTAATTCCATAGATTTGAGAGCTTATGAAGCCTGGGCTCTCCTTCACTCTTCTCTTAACCCTGCATATATTTAATCCAAGAACACAGGAATTAATCCCTTCATCCTGGGATGACAACCACCACTTAGCACAGCAAGCCCAATTGCTCTTTTAAGTCCAGAAAAGCAAGAGCACTGCATGGGGAAAGAAAACTATGCCTAGGCCTTCTCCAAGGGTGTTCAAAATAAATTTTAAATTATAGAATGCATCAATGCAATGAAAATAACATCAGAAGAGCCCATTTTTGTAGAATATAAATAATTGTGAAAGATGACACTTTTAATGAAATTCTGATTTTTAGCACAGAAATGGAACATATCTTTGGATTACTTATTTTCTAAAGGAGCAGACTCTTTTAAATACTAATTTTTGAGCATATAGTGATGAGTTTGAAACTTTTTCCTGCTAGAGCAGAAACAGTAACAGAAAAAAGAAATATGACCAGCTTCCTGCTTCATGCAAGAAATTATGCAGGGTGGGGGGAAAGTTCCAAAATAAAAGTTTAAAAACATTTTAAAGTCTCAGATTACTTTCTGGTTGCAACGGGAATATGTAACTTTGCATAATATAGGTTTTTCTGTCACCATTTTACCCTAGTGATTGATCTTAGCCTCATCAGGCAAGTCATTTCTACCTTAACTTGATGCAGTGTGCAGGACACAACATCACCTATACAGAATTCCTGCCAAAAATAAATAGCTTAACAAAGCTAATTAAACCTTTAATTCCAACAGGAGATAAGAGAGCTAGAAGAACTAGTTAAAGGATTATATAAAGTGTCCAGCCAGTGTGGCTCAATGGTTGAGGGTCCACCCATGAACCAGGAGGTCACAATTTGATTCCAATCAGGGCACATGCCCGGGTTGCAGGCTCGATCCCCAGTAGAAGGCATGCAGGAGGCAGCCATCAGTTATTCTCTCTCATCATTGATGTTTTTGTCTCTCTCCCTCTCCCTTCCTCTCTCTGAAATCAATTTTTTTTAAAGGATTATACAAATAACTAACTACACAAATTTGAAGGTAAGACATTCTACAGGACAACAGGCCCAATCCCTTCAATCATCAATGTGATGAAAAGTGGGGGGTGGGGGTCGAGGGTAATACAGTAGAGGCAAAGCAGTGGAAGGAAAACTATTACAGACTAAAGAAACTTAAAAGATTTAACAACCAAATTAAATGCCTTTGATTGGATTCTTGTTTTTAAAAACCATCTGTAAAAAACATCTTGGGGACAATTAGGAAAATTTAACCATGAACTGGCTATTAAATGATTTTAAGGAATTGTTAACCTTGTTAAGTGGGAAACAGTAGTGCCATGGTTATGCAGAAAACCATGTGGGGTTTTTTTAATTTGTGAAACTTTTATTCTTTTCAATTGAATAAGTGAGAGATTATACCTCAGTAGAGTTTTAATTCACATTTCTCTTATTATGAATAAATTTGAGCATCTTGCAAAAAATTAAGAACCATTTTCACTTCTTTTTCTTATGTTATGGTTTTGTGTATATGGTTTAGTGGTTATGTAACCAGACAACCAAGGGGTCTGGGCTGCCTGTCACTACTTGAGCCAATTAAGCAGAGGCAGGGTTGAATCATATATGAGCGTTTATTCCAATACTGCCGAAGTATGGGAGAGCAACAGGTCATCCACAAAAATATGCTCTGCACTCCACCATAAGCTAGCTGCTTATATTGGGTAGAAGGACAAAATTACGTGGGGAAGTAAGAATTACAGGCCTGGGAAAGTAGGCACGGGATACAAGTCATGCGGGCTGGAATGGGGGCGCAGAGGGTGGGAGCCTCTGGGTGCCCCAGGACCAGATTACAGGTAATAGGAGCTGGGGTTATAAAAAGCAAGTGCCTCCTGAACTAGATTGTCTCAGCCATGAGGTTGTAAACCTTTCCATACTGATAGACAGTTCTCGGGACAGGAGGATAGACTGCATTCCGATGTTAGCTCCCATGTCCCAGGACATACAACTCTCATCAAGATTAGAATGTGCTTTCTCTAATCAGAACAAAATCATGATGGTTAACAGAGCATGATTAATATTTCTTATAATTGTAGCTGTTCCCCAATATTCTATTTCTGCCCCTAACATTTAGACAATCATATCATTTTCATAGTGTTCCCTCAATATTTCCAGTACCCCAAATGGCACTACACATAGTTATCACAATATTATGGACTATATTTCCTAGGCTCTACTTACTTCCCTATGACTATTTTGTAGCTACCAATTTGTGCTTCATAGTCCCCTTATCTTTCACCCATCCACCCACCCGCCTTTCTGACAACCACAAATTCTCTCTCTGTTTCTAGAAGTCTGTTTCCATTTTGTTTGTTTATTTTGTTCTTTAGATTCCACATGTAAGTGAAATCATATGTTATTTGTCTTTCTCTGACTGACTTATTTCACTGGGCATAATACCCTCTAGGTTCATCCATGCTGTTGCAAATGGTAAGACTTCGTATTTTTTCTGGCCAAGTATTATTCTATTGTATACAGTGGAACCTTGTTTCTCAAACTTAATTCATTCCAGAAGGATGTTCGAGAAGCAATTTGTTCAAAAAACTGAATCATTTTTCCCATTAGAAATAATTAAATTGAATTAATCCATTCCAGACTCCAAATGATTTCCTGTTTCAACCTTTCTTTTTTTTTTAATCTTTATTGTTGAAAGTATTACATAGGTCCTCCTTTTTCCCCCATTAATCTCTTCCAGCCTGCTCCTGTCCTCCCCCCTCAACCTTTCTTATATACATGTCTAACGTACTATTTAATTTACAAATAAACACTTCTTTTCTTAAATTTATTGAATCACCCCGTACCAGCCTTAAAGGTGTGTTTCATATATCACTGCCTCCAAAATACTATCACCAACTAACTTCTTTCCCTTTATCCAATCAACAACAGTTTTTCTACCTATTCAGTTGCCTGTGATTGATGTTTTGTGAGCATTTTCACATCCTTAGCAACATTAGCACTCTTGATGTTTTAAAATTGTGCTAATCACCAGCAACAAAAGCATTCTCTTCTTTGCCTGTGAGAAGCTTTTTGTCATGCTGATACCTCATCCTGAAAGGGTTGTCAGGTTGAAAATTGAAGTTTTGGTCGATTACAGAGACATTTTTTAATCTGTGAACAACTTGGTTGAGAACCAAATTATTCAGGATGGGAGGTGTTTAAGAAATAAATTTTGGAGACTTCCAAAATGGCGACCAGCAGGAAGGTAGGGAGGGAGAGAGTGTGAGAGCGCAAGGAAGTGATAGAGGAGTGTGTGGACGCGTGTGGTGTGTCTGTATGAGCTAGGGACAATTAGATTCTGCAGGTCTTCTAAGGGGCTGCTAAACCGGGCAGTCTTAGGAGGCGGAGTCCCGCTCCCTGCGTGGACACTCCTGGGCAGCCAGCACAGGCACAGCGACCACACCATCTTGGGAAACAGAGCTGCTTGAGACTACGATCCTGGCCTCAGCACCACCCAGTCTGATCTCAGACGCATACCAGGACCCTGCAGCCACTGGGGACAGAGACCTGTGACCACAGCTACAGACCTGCGGACACCAAAAGTTCAGAAATCCCCGCGGAAGATCCGGGAGTAACAGAGCCCATCCCCCCTTCCCGCAGGCTTGCGGGCAGCGCCACAGTAACTAACTGATAGACCCACCCCTTGCCGGGCCTCAGTGCTCCAGGAATTTTAGCCTGGAAGTGCGCGAGCACCTTGGAACTGATCCCATGTGCACTGCCAGCTTCTGAGCCCTGGGCTGGAAGCAAACGCGCGAACTCCAGGAACTGAGCCTAGGTGCAAGGCCGGCTTCTGAGCCCTGGGCTGGGAGCAAACGCGAGAACCCCAGGAACTGAGCCTAGGCGCACTGCCGGCTTCTGAGCCCTGGGCTGGGAGCAATCGCGCGCGAACACCGGGAATTTGTCCCACATATCACAGGCCCAGGGACCCTGATTCTCTGGGCAGGTGGCAGCACCAAGCACCAGTGACTTGACTGTGTTTCTTTTCACCTGTGCCTGAGAACCTGATTTCCTGTGCATTCATACTAAGAGCCAGTGACTCCAATTCCTGGTGCAAGGGCACACAGGGACCCTGATTCTCAAGGCAAGGTCGCTCGAAGCAACAGAGACTCTGATACTGGATTCTGGGGAACTCTGACTCCTGGCGTACGCTAGGGGGCTCTGGTTTTCAACACGCTTCAGGGGGGTCTCTGTTTCAGCACGGTGCAGGCAGGGTCCCTGATTCTAAGGGCGCTTACAAGGCCACATTGAGCACTGACAACACTGACTCTGAGCGAGCCTGGTTCCCACCAACCCACAACAACCACACATCTTAGTGTCAGAGCTCTTCAGTGACACTAGGGTGGTGGGAGGCTCCCACTGCACACGGCCCAGGCCCACGCAACTCGACGTTTGAACCATCGGGAGATATTCAGAATGAAGAGACGAAACAACACCCAGAGAAAAGACAATGAGAAGTCACCAAGAAAGGACATTAATGAAGTTGAAGCATGCAACATGGCAGAAAAAGAATTCAGAATAATGGTGTACAATTCATTCACCGGATGGATGAGAAAATCAACAACCTATGCAAGAATCAGGAAGAAATGAAAAGTGATATAGCTACAATCAAAAACACCATGGAAAGTTTCAACAGCAGACTAGAAGAAGCAGAGGACCGAATTAGTGAATTAGAAGATAACGCAGAGAAACAAGCTCAATCTGAACAGCAACTGGAGAAAAGAATTAAAAAGCAGGAGGAGAGCCTAAGGGAGCTTCAGGACAACATGAAACGAAGTAACATACGCATAATAGGGCTGCAAGAAGGACAAGAAGAGCAGCAAGGATTAGAAAATCTATTTGAAGGAATAATGTCAGAAAACTTCCCTGATATGGGGAAGAAAAAAGTTACACAAGTACAGAGAGTCCCAGGCAAGATGAACCCCAAAAGACCCACACCAAGACACATCATAATAACGATGGCAAATGTACAAGACAAAGACAGAATCTTAAAGGCTGCAAGAGAGAAACAGAGAGTTACCTACAAAGGATTCCCCATCAGATTATCAAATGATTTCTCAACAGAAACACATCAGGCCAGAAAAGAATAGACAGAAATTTACAAAGTGATGCAAAGCAAAGGACTGAATCCAAGAATACTCTATCCAGCAAGGCTATCATTCAAAATTGAAGGGGAAATAAGAAGCTTCACAGACAAAAAAAGGCTAAGGGAGTTTATCATCACCAAGCCAGCAATGCAAGAAATGCTAAAGGGACTGGTGTAAAAAGAAGAACTAAAAAGCCCAGAAAGAAAACAGCCACACACAAAAAAAAATAGAAATGGCTACAAACAAGTACCTTTCAATAATAACTTTAAACGTAAATGGACTAAATGCTCCAATCAAAAGACATCGAGTGGCTGAATGGATAAAAAAAATGACCCATATATTTGCTGTCTACAAGAGACCCACCTCATTAGAAGGGACTCACACAGACTGAAAGTGAAGGGATGGAAAAATATCTTTCAGGCAAATGGAAATGAAAAAAAAAAGCTGGGGTAGCAATACTTATATCAGACAAAATAGACCTCAAAGTGAAGGCCATAACAAGAGATAAGGAAGGCCACTTCACAATACTAAAGGGATCAATACAACAAGAGGATATAACCCTGATAAACATATATGCACCCAATGCAGGAGCACCCACATAGATAAGAAAACTCCTGGAAGATATCAGGGGAGAGATCAACAACAATATAATCATAGTAGGGGACTTTAATACACCACTGACATCACTGGATAAATCCGCTAGACAAAAACTCAGCAAAGAAACAGCAATCCTAAATGACTCACTAGATCAGATGGACTTAATTGACATCTTCAGAACACTTCACCCCAAAGCCACAAAATATACGTTCATCTCAAGTGCTCATGGGACATCTTCAAAAATAGACCACATATTGGGTCACAAACAAAGTCTCCCCAAATTCAAGAAGATTGAAATCATACCAAGCATCTTCTCAGACCACAAGGCCATAATATTAGAAATAAACTACAACAAAAACAACTCAAAATACTCAAACACTTGGAAGCTGAATAGCATGTTATTAAATATTGATTGGGTTACCAGTGAGATCAAAGAAGAAATTAAAAACATCCTGGAAACTAATGACAATGAAAACACAACAATCCAAAACCTTTGGGATGCAATGAAAGCAGTCCTGAGAGGGAGGTTTATAGCTCTACAGGCCTATCTCAACAAACAAGAAAAAATGGTAGTAAATCATCTAAATCTACAGCTCAAAGAATTAGAAAGAGAGCAACAAGAAAAGCTCAGAGTGAGCAAAAGGAAGGAGATAATAAAGATTAGAGCAGAAATAAATGACATAGAGACCAAAAAAACAATACAGAAAATCAATGAAACAAAGAGCTGGTTCTTTGAAAGGATAAACAAGATTGACAAACCTCTAGCCAGATTCACCAAGAAGCAAAGAGAGAGGACCCAAATAAACAAAATCAGAAATAATAGAGGCGAAATAACAACAGATCCCACAGAAATACAAATGATTGTTAATAAATACTATGGACAACTCTACTCCAACAAACTAGACAACTTGGAGGAAATGGACATATTCCTAGAAAAATACAACATTCCAAAACTTGATCAGGAATAATCTAAAAATCTCAACAGGCCAATAACTATGGAAGAAATTGAAGCAGTCATCAAAAAGCTTCCAGCAAACAAAAGCCCAGGACCAGACGGCTTCACAGGGGAGTTTTACCAAACATTCAAGGAAGAACTAAAACCTATCCTCCTCAGACTACTACAAAAAATCCAAGAGGAAGGAACACTTCCAAGCTCATTCTATGAAGCCAGCATCACCCTAATACCAAAACCAGGTAAAGACAACACAATGAAAGAGAATTACAGGCCAATATCCCTTATGAACATAGATGCCAAAATCCTCAACAAAATCTTAGCAAATCGGATCCAGCAGTACATCAGAAAGATCATACACCATGACCAAGTAGGATTTATCCCAGGGATGCAAGGATGGTACAATATCCGCAAATCAATAAACGTGATACATCACATAAACAAATTGAAAGAAAAAAACCACATAGTCATATCAACTGATGCAGAAAAAGCGTTTGACAAAATTCAACACCCATTTTTGATAAAAACTCTCAGCAAGGTGGGAATTGAAGGATCATACCTCAAATAATAAAAGCCATATATGACAAACCCACAGCCAACATCATACTCAATGGACAAAAACTAACACCATTTCCCCTAAGAACAGGAACAAGACAGGGATGCCCACTCTCACCACTCCTGTTCGACATAGTACTGGAAGTATTAGCCATTGCAATTAGACAAGAAGAAGAAATAAAAGGCATCCAAATTGGAAAAGAAGAAGTAAAACTGTCCTTATTTGCAGATGACATGATATTATACTTAAAAAACCCTAAAGACTCCATCAATAAACTATTAGACTTAATAAAAGAATTTGGCAATGTAGCAGGATACAAAATTAAGGCCAAGAAATCTATGGCATTTCTATACACCAATAGTGAATGTGCAGAAAGAGAGACTAAAAAAGCAATCCCATTTACCATCACACCAAAAATATTAAGCTACCTAGGAATAAACTTAACTAAACAGGTAAAAGACCTCTACTCAGAAAACTACAGGACGTTGAAAAAGATATAGAGGAAGACATAAACAGATGGAAGAACATACCATGTTCTTAGATTGGTAGACTCAACATCATTAAAATGTCCATACTGCCCAAAGCAATCTATAAATTCAACGCACTTCCCATTAAAATACCAATGGCATATTTCACAGACCTAGAACGTACTCTCCAAAAATTCATCTGGAATAAAAAAAGACCCTGAATAGCTGCAGCGATCCTGAGAAAGAACAAAGTAGGTGGGATCTCAATACCAGATATCAAGCTGTATTACAAAGCCACTGTTCTCAAAACTGCCTGGTACTGGCACAAGAACAGACATATAGATCAATGGAATAGAATAGAGAGCCCAGAAATCAGCCCCAACCAATAAGCTCAATTAGTATTTGACAAAGGAGGCAAGAACATACACTGGAGTCAAGATAGTCTCTTCAATAAATGGTGTTGGGAAAATTGGACAGATATATGCAAGAAAATGAAACTGGACCACCAACTTACACCATACACAAAAATAAACTCAAAATGGATAAAGGACTTAAATATACGACAGGAAACCATACAAATACTAGAAAAATTCAAAGGCAACAAAATCTCAGACATATGCCGAAGCAATTTCTTCACCTATACAGCTCCTAGGGCATTGGAAACTAAAGAGAAAATAAACAAATGGGACTACATCAAAATAAAAAGCTTCTGCACAGCAAAAGAAACCATCAACAATACAATGAGAAAACCCACTGTGTGGGAAAACATATTTGCCAATGTCATATCTGATAAGGGCCTAATCTCCAAAATTTATAGGGAACTCATACAACTTAACAAAAGGAAGATAAACAATCCAATCAAAAAATGGGCAAAGGACCTAAATAGACACCTTTCAAAAGAGGACATTCAGAAAGCCAAGAGACATATGAAAACATGCTGAAAGTCACTAATCATCCGAGAGATGCAAATCAAAACAACAATGAGGTACCATCTCACACCTGTCAGAATGGCTATCATCAACAAATCAACAAACAACAAGTGCTGGAGAGGATGTGGAGAAAAAGGAACACTTGTGCACTGCTGGTGGGAATGCAGACTGGTGCAGCCACTATGGAAGACAGTATGGAGTTTCCTCAAAAAACTACAAGTGGAACTCCCATTTGACCCTGTGATCCCACTTCTAGGAATATATCCCAGGAAACCAGAAACACCAATTAGAAAGGATATATGCACCCCTATGTTCATAGCAGCACAATTCACCTTAGCTAAGATCTGGAAACAGCCTAAGTGCCCATCTGTAGATGAATGGATTAGAAAACTGTGGTACATCTACACGATGGAATACTATGCTGCTATAAAAAAGAAGGGACTCTTACCATTTGCAACGGCGTGGATGGAACTGGAGAGCATTATGCTAAGTGAAAGAAGCCAGTCAATGAAGGAAAAATACCACATGATGTCACTCATTTCTGGATAATAAAGACCATTATAAACTTTTGAACAAAAATAGATATAGAGGCAGAGCTGCCTCGAACAGACTGTCAAACTACAGCAGGAAAGCCGGGGAGGGTGGGAGGGCAGGAGGCGGGTGGGTAAGAGATCAACCAAAGGACTTGTATGCATGCATATAAGCATAACCAATGGACATAAGACCCTGGGGGGTAGGGGAGGCCAGGGGATTGTTAAGGGCGGGGGGGAAAAAAAGGGAGACATATGTAATACTTTTTGTAATACTTTAAGCAATAAAAAAAAATAAAAATAAATAAATTTTAAAAAAAAAAAAAAGAAAGAAAGAAATTTTGACTGTATATGTACCACAGCTTTTTTTATCTACTTGTCTATTGATGGGCACTTGGGTTGCTTCCATAGCTTGGCTGTTGTAAATAATGTTGCAATGAACATAAGGGTGCATATATTCTTTCAAATTAGTGTTTTGGGATTCTTTCAATAAATCCCAAGAAGTTGAATCATTGGTCATGAGCCAGGTACATTTTTAATCTTTTGAGGAAATTCCATACTGTTTTCCATAGTGGCTACACCAATTTGCATTTCCACCAACAGCGATTCCCTTTTCTCCACATCCAAAATTTGTCATTTCTGGATTGATTGGTAGTAGCCATTCTAACAGATGTGAGGTGACATCTCATTGTGGTTTTAATCTGCATTTCTCTAACAATTAGTGACAGTGAGCAAAATGTTAGCTGTGGGTTTGTCATGTATGGCCTTTACTTTGTTGAGATATGTTCCCTCAATTCCCACTTTGCTGAGAGTTTTTATCATAAATGGGTGCTGGATTTTATCAAATGCTTTTTCTACATCTATTGATATGATCATATGATTTTTATCCTTCATGTTTTTATATGAACTATCACATTAATTGATTTGTGAATATTGTACCAACTTTGCATCCCAGGAATAAATCCTACTTGGTCATGGTGGATGATCTGCTTAATGTATTGCTGGAGCTAGTTTGCTAATATTTTGTTGAGGATTTTAGTATCAATGTTCATCAGGAATATTGGCCTATAATTTTCTTTCTTTTGTAGTATCTTAATCTGGTTTTGGAATTAGGATAATGCTGGCTTTGTAAAATAAGGTTGGGAGTATTTCCTCCTATTGAATTTTTGGACTAGTTTGAGAAAATTGGTGTTAGTTCTTCTTTGAAAATTTCGGTAAAATTCACCTCTGAAGATATCCAGTCTAGGACTTTCGTTTGCTGGGAGTTTTTTTTTTATTACCACTTCGATATCATTGATGTTAATGGGTCTGCTCAGATTTTCTGGTTCTTCCTGACTCAGTTTTCGGAGACTCTATGTATGTTTGTATGAATTTATCCATTTCATTCAAGTTGTCCCATTTGTTGGCATATAGTTGTTCATAATATTTTGTTACAATTCTTTATATTTCTGTATTGTCAGTTACTTCTCTTTCATTTTTTATTTTATTTATTTGGCTCCTCTCTGGGTTTTTTGTTTGTTTGTGTGTTTGTTTGTTTGTTTGTTTTTGATGAGTCTGGTTTAGGTTTGTCAATCTTTTTTTTTAAATATATTTTATTGATTTTTTTACAGAGAGGAAGAGAGAGAGATAGAGAGTTAGAAACATCGATGAAAGGGAAACATCGATCAGCTGCCTCCTGCACACCCCCCACTGGGGATGTGCCCGCAACCAAGGTACATGCCCTTGACCAGAATCGAACCTGGGACCCTTCAGTCCGCAGGCCGATGCTCCCACTGAGCCAAACCGGTTAGGGCAGGTTTGTCAATCTTGTTTATCTTTTCAAAGAACCAGCTCTTGGTTTCATTGATCTTTTGTACTGTTTTTTTTTAGTCTCTATGTCATTTATTTATGCTCTAATCTTTATTTTTTTCCATTCTACTCACTTTGGGCTTTGTTTGTTCTTTTTGTAGTTCCTTTAGGTGTGACTTCTGACTACTTACTCATTGATCAATCAAAGCATATGATAAAGTTGCTCTACTAATCACTAGCAAACAAATAGAGAGAGATGAGGCAGCAGAGGAAACCTGGAGTTGACTGCTCTGCTACCGTTGCAACTTCAATAGCACAAACAACAAAAAATTAAGATAGTGGTTCTCTAAGCATGGTCCATGAACCTCTAGGCGGACTCCAACACCTTTTTAGGAGTTCATTAAGTCAGAACTATTTTTATAATAATGAGAAGGCTTAAAAGGGCTAATTCCAATGTAACCCTGATATTTGGGGGGATAGCAATCAGAATCCATGCCAGCCAGCCCAGTGTACATTCTTGATAACCTATAATTAAGTCATTGCTTCTTTCCCAGAAACTGGTTTTGCAGAACTTGTCACAGAGGCCATAAAACTGTGAACAGTGCACTGCCCCGGAGGGAGGGTTATTAACGCTGGCGCCAGCCCAGACCATCAGATATGGCCTGGAGACCCCCAACACCTGGGGGCCTTCTTGCAAACCCACAAAAAGGACCAGAAGTATAATCCATATTTGCAGGACAAAGACCACAGAAAAATATAAAAGAGAAGCCCCCTGCATGTTACTTTACTCAGATTTGGAAAGTTATTTCCTGGGTCCACTGGCATAAATAAAAAGTGTCACTCCTAACAGTATGGAGCTACCTCAAAAAACTAAAAATGGAACTCCCATTTGACCCAGTGATCCCACTACTAGGAATATATCCCAAGAAACCAGAAACGCCAATCAGAAAGGATATATGCACCCCTATGTTCATAGCAGCACAATTCACCATAGCTAAGATTTGGAAACAGCCTAAGTGTCCATCAGCAGATGAATGGATTAGAAAACTGTGGTACATATACACAATGGAATACTATGCTGCGGTAAAAAATAAAAAAGGAACTCTTGCCTTTTGCAACAGCATGGATGGAACTGGAGAGCATTATGCTATGTGAAATAAGCCAGTCAGAGAAAGATAAATACCACATGATCTCACTCATTTGTGGATTATAGAGAACAACATAGACTGATGAAAAGGGACAGATCCAAAGACTGAGAAACAGCGATCAGGCTATCAATCCCCAGAAGGAAAGTAGGGGAGGGGGGGGGTAAGGGGAAGAGATCAACCGAAGGACTTGTATACATGTATATAAGCCAAACCAATGGACATGGACAACAGGGGGATGGGAGCATGAGTGTGCGGGGTGGGGGGGAGGGGGGGTTGGGGGTTAATGGGGAGGATGAGGACACATTTGTAATACCTTCACTAATAAAAAAAATTTAAAAAAGAGGGGAAAAAAAAGAATTGTGCTTAAAAAAAAAAAAGCGTCACTCCTCTTCTTTAAAGCGTCTCTTGGTTTTCTTTGGTCTTCTGCAACAACAATACCAAAGTATTATTTGCCTTTTTCCATTGTCTTTACATCTTCACTGTTGGTGCAAAAACAATGGTGGATACAACTTCTAGTCCCTTAGCATGAATCAAGGCAGTGGCATCAATTCTGTACTAGCAACCATTATAGCCTTCACTGCCATGTATTTGTTGGTGGAGTTGAGTACATGTTGGGGAAGAGTCAGTTTTACTTTAAAATGTTATTGACCAACCTATGAGGGAAGGCGGGAGGTGAGGGGGTAAGAGATCAACCAAAGGACTTGTATGCATGCATATGAGAATAACCAATGGACACAGTTGGGTGGGCAAGGGGTGAGGGAATGTGCTGGGGTGTGGGGGCAGCTGGGGAGAGGTCAATGGAAGGGAAAAGGGAGACATGTAATATTTAAACAATAAAGAATTTAAATTTTTTAATGTTACTGACTATATTAGCTTGCTAGGGATGTCATAACAAAATACCACAGTCTTGGTTGCTTAAAAAGAAAAATTTATTTTCTCACAGTTCTGAGACTGGAAATCCAAGATCAAGATGCCTACAGAGTTGGTTTCTCCTGAAGTTTCTTTCCTAGGCTTGCTGTGGGCCGCCTTCTCACTGTGTCCTCACATGGTCTTTCCTCTGTGCCTGCAAGTCTCGTTTCTTTGTGAGTCCAAATATTCTCTTTTTATAAAGACACCAGTCAAATTGGATTGTGCCCAACCCTCAGTGCCTCATCTTTAACTTAATCATTTTTTTAAAGGTTGTATCTTCAAATACAGCCACATTCTGAGATTCTGAGAGGGAGGGCTTCAACATATGAATGTTAGAAGGACAAAATTCAGTCCATAACATTGACAAAGTAGCAAAAACTTAATTTCTTAAATCTCAACTTTTGAGTACATGTCTTCTTAACATTCTGTGTGGCAAAAAAGATGTACATTTCTGCTAATTATGATAGCTATCTTAAGAGAAAACATTTGTGCAATTGTTTGAGTTGCAAGCTGAACAAGCCACTCTTTTCATGAAACACCATTTTTGTTTGAAAGAATGACTGACAGACAAACTGTAGTTATTCAGACTTGGATATTTGGTAGGCATTCTTGAAAATGAATAAACTGAGCTTGTCACATCAAGAAAAATAACTGATAATTATTACTAATGATAAAAATCTAAGCTTTAGGCAAAAATTAGAGTTTGGGAAAACTTATATGAGTTACCATGAACTGGATGGGTCCCCAACATGAAGATATCAGTGGTGATATTAGCTACTGTGATATTTTGATATTGTATAATGAAATGTGTCAATATCAAACATGTGGAAGTTGTTTAACTCATGAGCCAATGTTTTCCAATTGACCAAAGGATAATGTTACAAAACCATATATGGATGAAAGTTCCATCCAAAATGTAAGATAGATCAATGGATTTTAACCTAAATGAATATGGAAAGTTCATTAACATAGTTTCAGATTCCACATTGCAACTAACCTCTCTTTTCAAACTATATATCTGCATATACAGTACTTCAACAAAACCAACACATTGCAATAGATAAAATGCATTAACAGACATGATTTAATAAGCCAGCTCTTTCCCTACAGATATCCAAAGACTATGATCAAACACTCTTAAAGATACCCCTTCCTTTGGTCTACTTCCCCCATGTTTTTTAGCTGTTCTTCCTTGTACATGGTTTGAAGTCTCTTCAATAGCCTGGTATTCTCTTTTGAATATACTGCAGTTTGACTATAACCCTCAAAGAGCACATGTCAACACTGGGAGCAGGAGGTGGAGTTAAATAAAGCTAGTTCAAAGCCCATATCCCTGGAGGACATCCCTGTCTAATATTTATTTTATTTCTCAGGTTGGTTTCCCATAAACTTTCACAAAGTACTTTGAGTCTCTGAGCATGAGGCTTGGTCCCAGCCAAGACTGGACAATTACCATGGAAAACCTAGTCCCCATACACTGTCCCTTTCCTCTGTTCTCCATTGAAGAAGAGCTTGCCAGGCACTGAGAATATGGCCTGGTTCCTTCCAAGAAGAGCCGAACTTCAGGATATCCCCACCCTGTGCCTGCCAACCATACTCTTTCACACAGAAAAGTATCTCATACAACATTGAAAAGTCACAGAGACAAAGAAAATGCCAGGTCACCTGGGCCATTCTATGGCAACTTCAGGGAAGATCAGCTGAGGGACTAAGAGGATACCCAGAAACACTTTCAGATAGTAAATGCCAGAATAAAACACCAAAAAAGACTGGGTATTTACCTAATATACTAAAATATATAACTGACCTAGGAATTGGAATATTTGATTTCTTTTGAACTTTGTTGCCTTGGCCGAGTTGTGAAACTTCTCTGGACCTTTCTACACCCTTTCTTCTGAACACCCAAGGGAGTGAATATATGATCCTTGAAGTCTCTCCCAGCTGTGACATTCTAGGAGTCCTCTCCAGAGGAACAACTGATCCTTGATTACTCGTGTTGGTGGAAAAGAATGTGATCTGAATACTCCAAATATGAAGACAATGTGAAACTCATTTCTATTTGGTTTTAGAATGTCTTTCATTGTGTGAAGCAAATCACAACAAATTCATCCTCCTGATGATACTTAAGTCAGGCTAATGTTAAAAATCAATTTGTTTACCACTAATGTTGCTATGCTCTGCCAAACATATGAATGCAGTATTCCATAAAACAGCCTGGTGCCAGAAAGAGAGCTGGGCACTAGGAGCTGGTTTTGTGTGGGTTCTGGCCATTACTCTGTCACTTCCTCGCTTACCCTCTCTGAACATGGGATACATCCTTTTTAAGACACTTTCTGAGCATTCATCAAGCCAGGCACTGTGCTGGCACAAGGGATACAGAAATGAACAAGAAAAACCCCTTCCCTCAAGGGTGTCTAACTTATGAAGAAGAAAAAAAGGGCTTTGAGTGAGATGATGGAAATAAGCACTGCATGTCATGAAAATTCAGGGAAGGGGTGAGCATTTAACCCAATCCAGTCTTCAGCCTTCAGTTAGGGCTTCCCAGGAAATCAATAGCTAATCTAAGACCAGAAAGAGAATAGGATCTAAGGAGATGGGTTAAGGACCAAATTTGTGAATAGAAGAAGGAAAGAGCATGTAAGGTAAAAGCAATCACATGAGAAAAGCAAAGAGGTATGCAAGAACATGGAGCTTTCAGGAAGCAAGCAGTTCAATGCAGCTGAGTTTAAGGGAGCAAGTAGAAAGGTTCAAAATACAGGCCTGGGAGGGTAAGCAAAAGCTTGTGTTCCATATCATTTTATTCTAAAGATGATGGGGAGCCACCAACAATTTTAAGCATGTAACTTCATAGTTGGAATCCCACCAAGGCTTAGCTTAGCCTCTGTATTAATCAGCTATTTCTGCTCTGATTATGATCTACAACAAACCATCCCAAAATATCAGTTGCTTAGAACAACAAACATGGTTTTTGTTGTTTGCTGTTGTTTGTTGTTGTTGTTGTTGTTGTTGTTGTTTGCTCACTGGTCTGCAGGCCAGCTTGACTTGGCTTCAAGATGTGGGTTAGATTCAAGTCTGCCCTACATTCTAAGAACCAGGCTGAAGCAGCAATGACTGCCTGGAGTATACTCTTCTCCTCTCAGAAGGTGGGGGTTCAAGAGTGCTGGTGGAAATCTATGATGTGATGTGTCTTGGAGCCACAGTTTGGAACTGGCACACTGTTACTTCTACTCATATTCTATGGACCAAGGCATGGCCAAGCCCCAAAGTCGATAGAGTCAGATGTGCACTTGGCCTAGGAGGCCCTGCAAAGTCATGTGGTACATGGATGTACACTCCTGTTGCAGAGAGTGAGTGGAATGTTGGGAACCGCAGCAACTGCGTTCTCATCAGGACTCATCACCCCAAAACTCTCTGCCATGGCCACAGGATTGTAAAAGTCACTGCCCCAGACTCACAGGGTTGCATAGTTTAAATTTTGATATAACTTGAGATTTTAATTGCCTTTTCATTCCCAACTTTTTGTTTCCTATAACTAGTTTCTGATGGCTGCTTGGGAAAGTCTGCACAGCAGCACTAGAAGGTCAATGAGTCTCACAAGGGTTAATCAGAAGCTTAATCCATTATTCAACACAGTGACCACCAACTTTTTGCCACATCAAAGACTAGCACCTTATAACAGTTATACTCAAGAAATTACCATTCTTTATTCTCATCTGGCCCTCCCCATGACACACAATTTCCTGCTCTCTGCCTTAAACCATCCTGTTACTTTGTTACTCAGGCCATAACAGTTCTTCATTTCCTAGTTTCCTATTTGTTTTTGTGGGGGACGCGGGGGGGTTTACACAGCAGTAAAGTGTTTGGCTCTGTATATGGGGCAGGCATGCAGTTATATGCAGGGCAAGAAGGGGCTGTCACAAAGATTATAAGTAAAATTGGGATTAAGCCATGGATTTGGATAAGATCCTCCAGGGAAAGTCTGAAGATCAACCTTTCTTAATCCTGCTCCCTTGTGATAGCAACAACAAAATTCACACTCCCCTTTAATGGCTCACTTTGAATAAGGCCACTTTTGGTAAGCCTAGTGTATCGCTTTATTTTCATACTGATAGACACAGAGATCAAAGGGGAACCAAGACCAACGTCTTGAGAGCCCCAGAGAAGAGTTTTCAAACGGGGAGCAACTATGTCAAAAAGCATGGGTTAAACAAGAATATAAATTAAAAATATCAATTGAATTTGGACAGAGACACTGCTAGTTCCACAGTTGCGCCTTGCACAAGGGCACTTGGCCAAGGGGGCAAGTGGGGCTAAAGGCCCTGTCTGTGGAGCTGTGTGAACTGGAGAAAGGGAAACCTTTTATAAAGCACACAAAGGTAGCATCTGTTTCCCAAGCTGCTGCCTCCACATGCGCCCAGTGGGGTTGCCTTTTCTAAATCGTACAAAGCACCATATGGGCTACTGGCCATGAATTTAGCAACCAGAGAGTCAATGGAGAGGATAAAATTTTAAATTTATGTGAAAGCCCTTTGTAAACTATTTAACACTATTCAGGTGTAAAGCAGGGGCAAGCAAAGGTAACCCAGAGCTTAGCAGGTTACAGGAGACATTACATTGATCACAAACATTTTCTGTCTAGCCCACAGCATGTAGAATCCACTTGAGACAAAGTCTTCCGTGGGAAACCATCTGAAAGAAAACTGGCCAGAAGCACAGATGGGAGTGGATGTGATGGTTTCTGAAAGTCCATTCCAGTTGCAAACTCCAGGGCAGATGTAGCCAGTGGGGCAGAAGACCCTCAGACAGAAGCACCTGGGTGAGCCTGCGCTGAGCCAACTGCCAAACCCTTTGATCTTGCTGGAGCTTGACTTGGAGAAAACATCCGGCCCCAGGGGTTCTCAGAGTTCAGGCGGAGGTGAAACCCAGGGAGGTTTTTGTAAAGCTCTGTAACACTGTGAATTGGGGGGATACGCACAGTGCTACAAAACCCGCAGAGACCTGTACAAAAACTGCAGGGGCAGAGGTGGCACTTCCCTGGGAAAGCCTCAGCCTGGCTACCTTGCCCCAGAGGATGAACACAGCAAATAGCCATCCCTCCTTGCTCAGTGACTCAGAGGGATGCCAGGAAGTTGACCGGGCCAAGAGGAGTGACCCCCAGCACCTGGCCGCTCACTCACTGCTGTTCTCGATGAGATGAAACTGGCTTTTCAATATGTTCTTACAGCCATGTTTGGGGAATACAAAAAGGTATTTCTTTAAAAAATATCCTTGTCTTGGTTTTGTGTTGATTCTATTGCACAAGAGCCATCTCATAGGGAATTTCTGAATCCAGATCCCTAGAGAGATTCGCCCAGTGTTTTGCTTTGCAGTTTGAGAAGATGAATTTCAGCAGAGCTTGATTTGTTTTTCGGCAATCACCAGCCATAGCTGCTCATGCTAACGGTGACTGCGCTGTAAATCACTGGCTCCTGGTCGGTGCCTCACACAGCCTGTCTCCTCTTGTGATGCCACACGTTTTCTGCCCTGTAAGCAGCACTGGTGACTGTGGAGGCCTTGACTCTGGAATAGTCATGGAGCCAAGACCCATCCACTTGGGGAGGCTAGTTTTCCAAGACTGAGAGTTAGGTGAGGACCTAGGAAATGAGGACAATTTAAAACAATTGAAAGCAACATTCAGAGAACTTCATGTCCTGCCCTGGAAATCTTAGCCTAGGAATATGTGCTCCTACCTACTCCTCAGACAAAACACTCCCAAAAGCAAACTCACCCCTATTGGCAATTGATTAAATCACCATGAATCAGTTGGATAACAGACAAGTGCCATCTTTCTAAAAGCCAAGCCCTAAAGATCCCCCAGTCCTATAGTTAATAGGAAGAAGAGTGGTGGGGGCACTGCTGAGGTATTGGGAAAGCCCTCAAGTGCTGTGTCAGACAAACTCATCTTTGGAAAAGGAGTCCGTGTAACCGTGGAACCAAGTAAGTAACTCAATTGTCTGCTCTTTGAGATTAAGGCATCCTCCATCTAAGGAGGCAAAAATATTAGAAAATGTGAAATGGGTAGCAATTGCTACCAATATAGGGTAAAGGAGGATTGTGGGGGAAATGGTTAATCCCCTGCATAGGAACTGAGATGGAGGTTGTCTTTTTAAAAAAAAATAGACTTTAGGGCTGTGGAAGACCCCCACATAGCTCAGAGGAAACAGAAAATTCTGCTCAATCCCTGGCTATAGAGACTATGAGGCATTTTTTCGAATTCTTGAGTCGAGTCAGAGCTGATCAGAAACAAGGTTGATCTGAGTCTAGGAAATTCTATCAATGTGGCTGCCGATATAAACAATCCCTTAGGCCAAACATATGTTCTTGGGAGAACTCAGAACTGAGTCAGCCTCCTGATGATAGACGGCAAGTCCAGTAAGTGGTCACTGATGTTGCCACATTTTTCTTCAGGAGAAAGGAACTGGTGCCAGACATCCGTTTCCAATTGTTAGGGCTGAAAAGGAAGCTAAGTGATGAGTGAGGAAGCTGGAACATTCTGGCTCTCAGTGAGACCAGATTCCACGCAGAACAAAGTGAATGTGTAATGTTTCTAACTAAGAAATGCTTTAACGTATATGAACACCACCAGGAGTAGTTCCCTGAGGGCTCGTGGCGGTCATCTCCCTCACTCAGAGGGTTTGGTTCCACTCACTAATTAACTGTTATAAAGCAATCAGTGCTAAACTTGTCAGAGGATTATACTCAACATAGAAGGCATCTTTTTGTGTCATTTAAGTAACATTTGAATTCAACTGCCACTTAAATGTCACTTAAAAAAAAAAAAGACAGCAGTATCCATTTGGCTGTTTAATATCTAGCTTCCAGTTAGATAGTAGATATTGGTATTAAGCTAGAAAATGTAATAAGCAAATGCAAAACCCCATTTCAAAGATCCTTGGGAAGTCTAGCAATGGGGTCAGTGGTCCCAAATTTGCTACTCTAGATACAGGCAAAGTAACAGCATGTCCTGGCCTGATGCCTTGGCATTCAACTATGTTTTCCAAGGTAAGAGAAGGCTCTAGAGTGGTGGAAGAGTGTAATGGGGTGGGCTCCTCTCAGACAGGACAGTCCTGGGTGTATGAAGTGAAGAAGATATAGAATTGAGGGCCGAGGAAGGAAAAAGAGGGAGTACAGGCTACACATTCCCAGACGTCACACACTATAGGACAGGAGCTTTGTATCCAAAATGAGAAAGAACTCCAAAGCTGTGCTAGCAGAAGGAGAGCAGAGAAATTCAGGTTTTTAAAAAATCTTTTGAAAATTCAACTAATTCAGGCCCTTGCTTTTAGGTCTCATTGACTTAAATAATGTAAAGTCACTGAAATAATAATGTAATCCACACTCCCAGCAGAGTTAGTGACTAATTTCCCTCATCTCCCTTTTTCATCAAGATCTTCTGAATGAATTTACATTCTTCTGTTTACTGACTTACTTGATCCAGAGTTTCCCTAAGCGTACATGTATGTCACATGGTTTCAGATGGTACATAGACTTTCTTTTCATTTTAATTGCACTGTCTTTTAATGGGTATCAAAATAGTGCAACTAGGTTATTAAACCCATAGGATTTAGTTTCCTTTTAATTATATTTGATGTTAAAAAGTGAGTAAATTAAAAGAAAATTATTAAACAAATTATACAACAGATGGGTGTGACCAAAAAAAAAGGAGATTTAATTAATTGAAGTGTGGGAAACACTGAGCTGGTGCTTTGAAATGAGAAGATGAGGGGCATCCAGAGAGGGCAGGATCCAGAATATATTTCAATAGTGCCTTCTTTTTTAGCCACCTAATATTGGATTAAAGAGGCATCAGTGCAAACCCAGGGCCTTTATCTTCACAGAAGCCTACTTCCTTTTGATGCTTCTTTCAAGTTTTTACTTGCAGGCTGCCAGGGAGCACAACACTAATAGAACAGGTCTACACAAACTCACAACCTCAAATCCACCACACCCTTTAGCCCTCTGGATAGAGAAAACCTGAGGATACCATTTAACTTCATAAAACAGAACCAGAGAATAGGGCAAAACACCATGGAATAAATACCACAATATAAATGTGTGCTAAGGACCATGACAATGACAGGAGCTTAGAAAGAGGCCTTAGTCATCAGGAACATCTGTATGAAAGTGGGCCATTAGATGGACTTAAATTAGTATGGGTTATTATATGTTATCATCATATCAAATACCACTTTTGAGTGCCAACTGTGTCTCCAGCCACTGAATGAATGGTATTTTATTCAGTTGTCACAATAATCATGGGGAATTAGATACTATTACCTGCACTTTTACTGATCAGGAGAGGTCCCCCAAGATCACATAGCTTTGCAAAGTCAAAATTGGCATCATCCGTCTGATTCCATTCAAAGATATTCTGGATCCTGCCCTCTCTGGATGGCCCTCATCTTTTTCTTTCAAAGGATAGAGGGATGCACCAGCTCAGTGTTTTCTTTGGTTCATCAATTCATTTCTAAAATTCCCATTCCCATCTTTGGCATTCCCTCTCACACACGATGGGTCTTCCAGGATGGAGCTTCTGCCTGGAGCCATTTTCTCCCAGGGATTCACACAGCTTTCTCCTTCTCCTTCTCCTTCTCCAGGTCTTTAGTAAAATGACACCTCTAGCGAGTCCTTTCTCAAGCATCCTCTATCATTCTGCAGCCCCCTTATCCTGATGCAGTTTTTATAGTGCTCATCTCCACCTGAAAGTTTGTATGATCCTTTATCTTCTGTTTTCTTTGTTCCATGAGGGTAAGGACTGTGAGTTTTTCCTTACTGTATACACAAACACACTAAAGGCACTAAATAAATGTTGAATGAATGAATGAATGAATGAATGAATGAATGAGAGGACAAGTCCGTTGTGGTATAAGGCAAAGAAAATAGAAATGAAAGCAAGCTAATAGCCTGCAGAGCCAAGCCTGAGCTCTAGCTCTACAACCTGTGACAAGTCACTGTCACTATATGCTGGGCACTCTTCTAGGTGCTGGGGGAATCAGCGTGAACAAAACAGACAGAAATTGGTGTGTGATAGCAGCTGTTATTCTAATGGTAAAAGGCAGATGGTAAGCTAAATAAATGAATAAAATATATAATATTTTATGTGGTAATAAGCCCCATAAAGGAAAATAAAGCAAGGAAGGGGGATAAAGAGTGGGAGGGAGCAGTGTGCAATTTTTAACAAAGAAATCACAGAGGCCTCTTTAGAAAGGTGGCATTTGAGCAGAGACCTGAGTAAGTGACAGAGTGAGCCATGCAGATACCTGGAAGAAGAGCAGCTCCAGGCAGAGGGAACGCAAGTGCAGCCTGGAGTGTGTGAAGAATAATAAGGAGGCCTGTGTGGCTGGAGGAAAGTGAGTAACAGGGAGAGGATTTGAAAGGAGGTCAAGTTGGTAATGGAAGTAGGGAGAGGGTGGCTTGAAGACTACTGTAAGGAGTTTGGCTTTTGGATTAGAGAATGGAATAGAGGTCACACATGACCTAGAGCCGTGGTCGGCAAACTGCAGCTCGCGAGCCACATGCGGCTCTTTGGCCCCTTGAGTGTGGCTCTTCCACAAAATACCACGTGCGGGCATGCGCACAGTGCGATTGAAACTTCGTGGCCCATGTACAGAAGTCGGTTTTTGGCCTGGGCGAGTCTATTTTGAAGAAGTACTGTTGATATTTGGCTCTGTTGACTAATGAGTTTGCCGACCACTAACCTAGAGGAAGACCAAAGGAGACAGAAACCTGGATTCCAGTCCTCACCAACAGCCCTAAAAATGGACACTCTCATCTCAAACACCGAACACGAGGATTCTGTCCTCTCTCAGCAACCTTGCCCTACAGCCCTGCCCCTGGAGGGCTCTGTACTTAGTGAAATTACATCCTTCAAGTAAAACGTATTCTCTGCATCTTACCCTATTACACATTCTAATAATTACACCTAGGCTTTCTAATTTGGAGAATGCTTTGTATACACCTTTTCATTTAATCTTACAACCTCCCAATACAGAAGATATCACCCTCGTTTTATAAAGGAGGCAAATGAAGCTCAGTGAACTTAAGGAACTTGGCCAAATTACACACTTAGTAAGGGACAGAGTTTAGATTTCAGGTTTTCTGACATCTTTCTTCTTCACCACAACTGAGAACCACTCTCCATTGTGGTGATTCTCAAAGTATGATCTGCAGACCTTTATGGGCTGTAAACTGATCTCAAAATGCATATTCTTTCCCTGGTTTTAGAGGGACATACAGGCAATCTCATAGACTCTGATTTTTATATATGACAGAGGTTAAACTGTCACTTTAAGTGTGAGTATGTTGTTAAAGCTTGCTGAAATTTTATATTCCTGAATATGTTATTAAAATTTACTGAAAACTCTAATTCTACTTTATGCTAAGAAGTCTGGCTGCTGCACAATGCTTTGCAGTAATGCAAAGCTCTGGCTGAATACAAAATGGAATTCCCCTAAAAGGTAGAAATGAATGGGGTGCATAACTCACTAGATCTTGGCCCCACCTAAGTGTAGCCCAAAGATTGAGAACCACAACTCTATGGCCAATGTGCCACCTTTCTTTTCTCCTGATCAAACTAAAAAACTCCTTTCTAATCTCCCCCATTCAGAGCACAGATTTGCAATGAAACATGGCAAAAGCTTAGATTCTATTTGACACAAAAATCACCCCCTGTTTTGTCCTGAAGGCCAACCCCCAAGACTTAGGAGAAAAGAAGTTAGGCCAATAAGAATAATTGCCATAAGAATAATTTAGGAGAAACCAAGATGGTGGCATAGGTAAACACCTGAACTTGCTGCCTCACACAACCACATCAAAACTACAACTAAAAAACAAAATGGATATCAGGAAGGCTGGCTGAATGGAAGTTATACAACTAGAAGGAAAGAGAAAAGCTCATTGAGACTGGGAGGAGGTGTGGAAGTGTGGAGGTATGGAGGCACGCGTGGAAATGGGATGGCAACTGGGTACGCTGTTGTCTTTTTCAATCAGGAGGGAGATACAAGCTCCTGACTGCTCTGAACTCCAGTTTTTGGTGAGACTCTGGGGACCCAGACTCATATGGGGATAAACTGGACTGTCTGGCATCGAGCTGGAGCACAAGGGCGGCTTTCTCTCAGAGGTGCTCACAGCGATCATTGTTCCTGCACGGTGCCACAGGACACAGAGATCCTGCTCGGTGCCGCAGGATACAGAGACCTCTTCAGGGCAGGGCTGACAGGCAGCCATTGCAGTTTGCTCCACCCTAGTGATTCCCTGAGGCCCCACCCCACCCAATTTGCAGCCCCACCCAAGCTGTGGCAGAGGCTTTTGCATATGAATGCCCTGGCCCTTTGCAATCTGAAACCTAACAAACTGCAGCTGGGTCAGAGAGCCCCAGAGCTTCAAAAGAAGGCCCAAGGCTCTATAGCAGCTTGCATTGCTTTAGCTAGGCCTCATCTGGGCACCTCCAAACCCCAAAGAGGAGGAATCTTCAGATCTCTCTGTAGTGCCTGCTGGGTGGCCTCAGGCAGTGGCTGACTTTGCACCTCCTTGGAGATCCAAGAGCCAGTGTACCCAGTGGGTCAAAGTGAGACCACACCAGATTACAACTCTTCAGATCCATAAGAGACACACTCAGGGGGCAGATTCAATGAGCACCAAAGCCCCACTGAAGCAAGTCCTGCCCCATAAAGGTGTTTCCATCACAGCAGTTCTCCCATTGTAGACACAACTGGTCCTCACAGCCAATTGGTCTGGAGATCAATTCCTCCCAGTGATACCAACAGCAATCAAGGCTTAACTACAGCAAGACTGTGCACACAGCCCACAAAGGGATGCACCAAGAGTGTCCACCTCAGGTAATTGGGGAGGCTGAGCCACTGGGCCTATATGACATCTAGCACACAAAGCCACTCTATCAACACAGGGAAGCAGCCAAAAATGTGGAGACAAAGAAACAGGTCACAAATGAAAGAAATGAATGAAAGCAAACTACTGGATATAGAGTTCAAAACCACAGTTACTGTGGTAGATTCTTAAGGCTACTCAAGAATCTTCTAGAAACCTCTGAGAAATTTAGTGAGACCCTCAAGGATATGAAAAAAGACCAATTAGAAATTAAGCATACACTGACTGAAATAAAGGATAATATACAAAGATTCAACAGCAGACTAGAGGATCCCAAGAATCAAGTCAAAGATTTGAAACACAAAGAAGCAAAAAACACCCAACCAGAAAAGCAAAAAGAAAAAATCCAAAAATATGAAGATAATGTAAGGAACCTCTGGGACAACTTCAAACATACCAACATCCAAATTATGGGGGTGCCAGAAGAAGAGAGAGAGCAAGATATTGAAAACCTATTTGAAGAATAATTACAGAAAACTTCCCCTATCTGGTGAAAGAAATAGACTTACAAGTCCAGGAAGTGCAGAGAACCCCAAACAAAAGAAATCCAAAGAGAACCACACCAAGACACATCATAATTAAAATGCCAAGGGCAAAAGACAAAGAGACAATCTTAAAAGCAGCAAGAGAAAAACAGTTGGTTTCCTACAAGGGAGTACCCATAGGACTGTCAGCTGATTTCTCAACAGAAACTTTGCAGGCCAGAAGGGAGTGGCAAGAAATATTCAAAGTGATGACTAGCAAGAACCTACAACCAAGATTACTCTACCCAGCAAAGCTATCATTCAGAATTGAAGGTCAGATAAAGAGCTTCACAGATAAGAAAAAGCTAAAGGAGTTCACCACCACCAAACCAGTATTATATGAAATGCTGAAGGGTATTCTTTAGGAAGAGGAAGAAGAAGAAAAAGGTAAAGGTAAAAATTATGAACAACAAAGTACCAACAAATGCATATCTATCAACAAGTGAGTCTAAAAATCAAGTGAATAAAAAATCTGATGAACAGAATAAACTGGTGAATATAATAGAATCAGGGAATATAATATATAATAGAATATAATAGAAAATATAATAGAATATAATAGAAAGGGAGTGGACTGACAATTCTCAGGGGGATGGGAGTGTGGGGGTGCGGGAAGAGACTGGACAAAAATCGTACACCTATGGACGAGGACAGTGGGGAGGTAAGGGCAGGGGGTGGTGTGGGAACCAGGTGGAGGGGAGCTATGGGGGTGAAAAAGAGGAACAACTGTAATAATATGAACAATAGAGATTTATTTAAAAAATAAAAAATAAATGGATCAATAAAATGTGCCATGTACATAACACTGGAATATTATTCAGCTTTAAACAGGAAGGAAATTCTGACACATACTACAAAATGGATGAACTTTGAAGACATGCTAAGTGAAATAAGTCAGACACAAAAGGACAAATACTGAATGAAGTAACTAGAGAAGTCAAGTTCACAGAAACAAAGTAGAATAGTGGCTACCAGGGACGGGGGAGGGAGCAGTAGGGAGCTAGTGTTCCATGGGTACAGAGTTTTAGATTGGGAAGATGAAAAAGTTTTAGAGATGAGGAGTGGTGATAGCTCACCACATGTGAATGTACTTAATGCCTCTGAACACTTAAAAATGGTTAAAATGGTATATTTTATATATGTTTTACCATAATAAAATAAAGCATAGTACAGTTGTAAATTAATTGTATTAAATATATTATTAAAAACAAAACAAAAAAAGAATAATTTTTTTTAAAAGTTAAGCCAGATGAGATAGAAAATCCCACCCAGTGTCTACCACATGACTTGACAACTGGAGCCAGGATTGACATATGGGAAAGTGAGGCAGTTTTTAGCTTAGGTTTATCAGCTGTGAGAACTGATCTTTGGCAACGGAACCTATTTGAAAGTACAACCACGTAAGTGACTGACTTTTTTTCTTACTATGACCACTATATTTGGTAATTATCTTTGTTAGAGATATTTTCCCATGTTACCAGCTTGGGAAATACTTTTCAAGATGTTGAGAAATCCTTCCAGCATGTAATTTAGCAAGGGATGGGTTTCTGATAAAATTCAGGATGGGGGTGTGTGCTACAGTGAATCTTCTTCATCCACTCTCTTTCCTGGGGAGTCTTTGTCTTCCCTCTACTTAACTAACTTTAGAGAACCAGCTTACTTAATACTTGAACCTTTGCCATTTACAGATCTAGACCATAACCAGACCTGTACTCCAGTACATCTAGTAAATGTGAGGTGCAGTGATGAGCATGTTAGACCAGGAATTCTAAGACCAACTGCTAATCCTTTTCTTTGGCTGAAAAGCTCTGTGACTTAACTTCACTGAATTCCAGTTTCCCTCTAGCTAGACTAAATGATTTCCAAGGTGTCTTCCAGCTTTAGCACACTATGATCCTCATTATCATCCAGACCAATTCTTAGGGACAATTTAGAGGAAAAACAAGGAAGTCCAATGGTATAAATTCCAGTAGGAATTCTGTGGTTTAACTTTTTAAAGGCACTGGAAAAGGAGTCAAAACTCTCCCCATGCATGTATTAATCAGCCCTATGTGACCACAGAGGTTTTGACAAATGATCGCTGTGGCTCCTTTTGGTCCTATTATCGATTACTCTGGTTCAATGGCTGGAAACTGAACTCTGGAGACCTGAAAGTGAGGACCACTCACTATCTTAACACTCTTAGCTTCATTGACTTCATTCTAAGATGGACCTAATAATATCACCTCATGGAGTTGATTACAATAATGGTAGTTGAGGTAGTGTAAGCACAAGCTGTTTGTAAGTAGTAAATACTTAGACAAATGCTATTTGACTGACTCCAAGTCTTTTACATCAATGGCTTTTGCTCCAACCATCATGTCCTTCCACTTCTAACTGAGGCATAGTTTTGTGTGATTTACTTAAGTCTTTAAGTTATGTTGCAGCTGAAAATAGCCATTTGGCAATTCTCAGAAAAACCTAAATAATTACTTTCTCCCTGTGAAAAGGTGATGCTGAAGCAAGACCTGAAAGTAAGAGATGACATATTGAGAAGATAGTATTAGAAAATTTAGGGATTTCCCTAAATGTTAACACTCAGAAGACAACTCACATCAAACAAGCTGCCAAAATGCAATGCTTAGATCTCAGAAACCCTTGCAAAGTTCTATGTCTCCAGCTACACTTGTTCTGCTCCACCCACCTCTCCCAAACAGATGGACTAGACAGGGGCAAATAGGTAGCAAGGTTTTCTGTAATGACACCTAAAGTGGTGCTTCCACAGCACAACTCATCTTTGGAAGGGGCACGCAACTCATCGTGGAAGCAAGTAAGTTACACCTTTTATTTCAGTCTACATATTCCTTGGAGTTGTGGCATAGTCCTGAATGAATGGTGCTTCTTGGGATATCAGCAGGTTCTAAATTGAGGTTTGTTTTTGTTGCAAACAGTTGGGGTAAAACTTGAAGACAAATTCACTAAGTTTCTCTCATGAAAATATTTTATGTATGCTTAGGAACTGTTCTAAGGATTAGTGTTCATAGTCCTCTACAGCTGCCTAACAAAAGCCTTTAGTCTGGCCCTCTGATCAAGGACTAGGACCAGGGAAAAGGCAAGCCCTAGATGAGTAGAGTCTCTTCAATGTTTATGAGGAAAAAGAGTCATGGCCATGGTGTAAGAAAAGGGAGAATTAGAAAAATATTATCAAAGGGGTTAAATCAAGAGAGTTTTCTCTCCCTCAAAAGACAAAAGCCAATCTTGCCATTGTCTCTTTTTGCTGAGAATTTACATTGATTTCAAACTGAATTATCTATAAGGTCCTATATAAGCCTGGGTCTGCTGAGAGCAGTAATGTGCTCACCTCCCTGTTAGCCCTGAATCTGAGGACCCTGCACAGGGTTCAGGAACCTACATCTAATATAGAAACACAGCCACCAATTTCAAGACAATAGAGAAGTATTGGTGCTCTCCTGCACACATTGTCCACTTGTGCGCTCCAGGGTTTGGAAACCCAGAGGCTATATTCAGGTTGTTGGGGCAGCTGCCAACAGTCAGTCACTGGGACCAGTCTAGAAAACCGCAGTCTTTCAAAAGTTTCACAAAATGCCAAGTCCAATAGGGAAGATGTTACCTATTACATGATTAGATGTTGTTAGGTTTTATTTTTCATTTCAAAGGAAGTAAAGAAGTGGGAAAAGGTACATGAATGTGGTGAGGCTGACAGTCCTGAAAGCAACTGGTAGTGTGCCTCTCAGAGGGTAATATAAACTTCCAGAGGTTTTTGATTGCCTGTTGCTTCCAGGGAAATAGTGGAATTTGGTGAATTGTCTTATCTTTGAGGGGAGAAAGACTAGAGAAATCAAAGGAAGGACAGAAACAGAATTATGTTGTAGCTGATTGCAGTCTGATTGATGTTGGTCAAATTGCATCTGAGTAAAAAGTATTATGTTTAATTTTCCCTTTAAATCATTTCCACTTGAGCCCTAGCAGGTTTGTTTCTGTGGATAGAGCGTCAGCCTGTGGACTGAAGGGTCCCAGTTTTGATTCTGGTAAAGGGCACATGCCTCAATTGCAGGCTTAATCCCCGGCAGGCTTGATCAGGGCTCATGTGGGAGGCAACCAATCGATATGTCTCTCTCACATTGATGTGTGTGTGTGTGTGTGTGTGTATCTCCCCCTCCCTTCCACTCTCTCTAAAAATCAATGGAAAAATATCCTCGGGTGAGGATTGGGGAGGAAATTATTTCCATTTGAAATTCAGAATTACCTGCACTGTTCAAATCAAATATCTGTGGCTGCACCTTTGGGAGTTTTAGAAAAGAAGAGATGAAACTGATACGTAACCCCTCTGCCAGGACGCTGACCATGCTCTCTAATGATACTCTATTTACTTCTCTAGTTTTCCCTTCCGGCAGTGATGGAGTGTAACATGAGGTGTGAAGCTCAGGTGAGGAGAGTGGGAATTTCGAATCAAACCCACAATCCTTAAAGTTTTGACAGCAAATAATGGACCTATACACCTGTCAGTCCCTTTGGCTAGACTCTTGATTTTGGGTGATGAGATGGAGAAATCCATAGGGTGTTTAAATTCATTTTCACATGATTACTATATCCTCCTGAAACTTGTATCTGGACCCAGAGTCAGGAGAAATTATAAAACAAAATCAAGCAATCCAGAGCAAACACAGTCTCCTTCAACCTGAATTCATAATACGCAGCACCACTGGGCTCCTCTGGCAGCTGCCAATTTCTTGTTCAACCCTCGGGTCCTTCGAAAGCCTTTCCCTGGGCTCAGGGAATTAGAAAGCAGATTTGTTCTTATTGTGAGACTCAGTATGAGTGATAGGGGAGAAATTAGGTTTCTAATTTTAAAAAGCAGCATTTGTGACCCAAGAGAAGGGGCCAGAATATGAGAACAAGACCTGTGTCTAACATTCCACGTTCTAACATTCATTATAAGAAATGTCAACATTCAACGCTCCATCCATACTCCCAAGCTACTGTGTTTTTCTTAGAGAGGTCTCCCAATAAACCAGGAGTACATTTCCATCTTGAAGGCAGCTATCGGTCACCTGTCACCCTCTTGTCTTGCTCTCTCTCCGCACTGTCCTATCCCAGTGTTTCTCAGGTGGGATTTCATGCTCACATCCTTATCCAGCAGTTCAACTATTATTAGCTTCAAAGAAAACTGAGACTCTGTGCACATGGCCCCCTGAGCTCATCAAGGACAGCTTTGTAGTTCTCTGAGCTGTGGGGGTCTCTTGGCTGGGCGCAGGCTGGGGAGGCAGGATGCAGATGTTCTAGCCCAGGCCCCAGGGCCAGCCCCGGGCTGGTTACCTGTGAGGCAGCATCGCAATGTGCTCCTGGGACACCCGACAGATATTTTTTGGAGCTGGCACCCGACTCTTCGTGGAACCCCGTGAGTTGATTTTCCCCTTGTATTTCTTGGGGACAAATTGAGGGGCTGGGGCTGCCATCCAATTTGCATTACTTGAGAAAGTATACCTAGGAGATGTGAAATGGGCCGGAATGGAGACATTAGGTTGAGTCACTGAAGTAGCTCTGTAACTGCTTTTATTTTTTAGAAACATATGCTAAAACCATAGCTCCCACTTATTTCTGAAATCTTCAGAGCAGCCCAGAAAGCACAAAGTAATCTAGAAAAATTATACTAATAGTTGGAGCAGCTGGGTGCAGGAGAGGCAGAACATGGGCCTAAATTCTCCAGGAAGTTGTTTTATCCTTACACATCCCTTTGGTTAACTTAACTCATGTGCCTGCCTCATTACAACCTGAAAACAAATGTCCTGCATCTTGGAAGATGTAGGACAGATGTGTTTAACCTGATGAGAATAATCAGGTAGAGCAAACTGACATTCTAGTGCTCAAGTTAACTCTCATGTTGGCAGAGAGCCTTGAAATTGTGAGTGACATTGTTATAGATGCTGCAATTTTTAGGGAGCCAGTAGGACTCTCTATTTAGGACATAAATCCAAAATTATTTCTAAGTTTAAAATTTATAAAGACTGTTTAGGAACGGTATACACTTCTTTTCATATTGTTTACCAGCATATAACCTTAGCATTGGACTGGGATTCATAAAAAGAGAAAGTCTGAAAGTAAGATAACAATTATCCAAACAAATAACACTTTGAAACACATGTTGAAATGTAATTATATTTGTGAACCAAGAAGAAAAACTGGAAATTCTCAAAAGATAAACAATTAATTAAATCTTTAAGTTTTAGGCTACAGTAGTGCAAATTTTATACAATTTCAAGTTTTTGGTTTAAATATAAGAATAGACCAGGTCACATATGGCAACTATATTTAATGTGTTCTGTTTTTTTTTTTTAAAGTTCAACCCAGTCAAATAGCCTTTTCTTTGGTTACCATGGTTAGATAAACCAGTTTACTTTCAAACAATTGTTTTGAATATATAGACACTGACTGAGAAAGCATCTGAGAAAACTGTTTTACCAAATCAATACTCTATCTGAAATGATGGCTAACAGATTCAGAGCTCAATATTAAAAGTGGATGAACTCCTTCAGACACCTGTGTTGCCAGCTATTTTACATTGTTCAAATTATTCATACCAGGTCTTTCCAGCCCAAAGTGATCATTGACAACTGCCTTTGAACGTAGATTTTTAAATCCCAAGCAAGCCTTAATTAGCTAGCTAAATCAGACTAGGATCGGATGATACACTTAAGTAGCCAAGGAGATAGAGTTTTTTTGTTTCTGTTTTTTAATAGACAAGTTTCCTTTTTCTGTAATTCATAACTCCCTTGAAAATCAACTGGAATATATCTCAAACCAAAGTCAGTATAAGTGAGCAAGAAATGTCAAAGTTCCGAAGGGAGGAGAATGAGCAGAGCATGTGGTTTCTAAGCCGTTACTGCTAGGGTTATCAGTGTCTGTTATCAGTAGCTTGGGTTCTCACGTAGGTTGAAAGCATTTTCTAGGAGAGCCCCTTAAAAAATCCCCAATACCTCTCTTGTCTAGAGCTAATGCCAAAAAATATAAGAAACTATATTCTTAGGAATGAGTTTCCTGCCCTGAGTGTGACTGTAATAGAATCCAGTCTTTTAGTTGAGCTTCCTAGCAGAAGGGGCGGGGGGTTTGGGGGGGAGAATTGTAATGGTAGTGATGAGGGGCTTCTCTGAATAGCTGATTCTCTAGGAAAACCCTGATCAGCCATGGTCCATTTATAAAATGGTGATCAGCAGGAAATTCCTGACAAGCAACCACTCCATCTCAACCAGATATAACTGATTGATTAGGTTATAGCTCTGCTACCGTGAGCTTCACAGCTGAAACCCAAATCCAGAGTCAGGATAGACAAGAACACCAGAAAAATTATTCCATATCCACACTCATTACCAAGACTTTTGTTTATCAATACCTTATGTCTTGATTGTAGACCATAGTAAATAAAAGTACACTGGAATTCAACATTATTTAATTTGATATTAAGAAGCCAAACTCAACTAAGTTTTGAACACTAAGGGCCATATTCACACAAGCTAGTAACATTGAAAATCAGCAGTTAAGCTTACATTTGGAAACACATCCAGACACCATTCAGAGGTTGGATGTCTTTTTTGATTTCAGGTGTTTGCAGAGCTCTTTTTTTAGCATCTATTTTAAGATAGCCTAAGAGTTTAAGTCTCCATGGACACAAAATGTACCACAATTCAGAAACTTCAGTAAGGCACAATGCAAAAGAATCTTTACTACCACCCTCAAAGCTTCAAGACTTTTGGTTTTAAGGGGGATAAAAGATGCACATACAGCATAGCAGACAGATGGTAAATTGAGGTGAGGCATGACAGGAGAGAAGGCTAGGAGGAGACCCAATTATTGGGACCAACATTCCAGAGCTCCACTTAGAATAAAACAAGAACAATGGACTTCAACTGATTTTATATCTATGAGGACTTCCTGAGAATGATAGTTGTTATTCTTTGATTAAAGACTGAAAGGAAACTATAGGGTAGACTCTTACAAAAGAATAAGTATTAACCTAAAGACAGAGAGATGTATCACTTAACTTCAGCAGATCCCTTCCAGTCCATAAAATGGAGGCGACACCCTGAAGTGATCCCAACACTACCATCCTCAGAGTGTTTGAACCAGTTATGTAGTCCTTCTCATAGCCTTGATTCTTTAATCGACATAACACAAAGCATGAACACCTGCCCTTATTTCCCTCTGAAGGCCCATGCATTTAAAATAAACCAATTGATGTGGACAGGTAGTCAACCTGACCTTGATTATCCAGCGGGTTGATTAATTAAGGATAGATCATTGAAATGATCCAGAAATTTTTTTGTAGTTGTTATTTTCCATCTCTGCTCCCAGCCATATCTCTTAGCAGCTCCTACCTTGAATTTAAACTGACTGACTTTCATTTCTGCTCCCTTTGGCCATTCTTTCATGGAGGTGTTAACAAGCCCAGGTTACTAACAGGGCAAAGGAAAGTGTGGGTTGTAGTGTTTGGCACCAGGGAAACTGAGGCAAACTCGAACACATTGTGAATAATCATCTCATGAAATAAATTAATTATATTTGCAGAAAGTCAGCCTCCTGCCAAACCATCTGTTTTCATCATGAAAAATGGAACTAATGTTGCTTGTCTGGTGAAGGATTTCTACCCCAAAAATGTAAATATAAGTCTCCAGTCATCCAAGAAAATAATAGAATTTGACCCTGCTATAGTCGTCTCTCCCAGTGGGAAGTACAGTGCTGTCAAGCTTGGTCGGTATGAAGATTCTAATTCAGTGACATGTTCAGTTCAACACAATGAAATCTGGTACTCCGCTAACTTTGAAAAGATGGCAAATTCTTCAGGTAGGTCGTATCTGGCCTGGGGTCTGGGATTGTGGAGAAGAAAAGTTGGGGAAAGGGAAATAGCCACTTTGAAATGTAAACTCTTGAAAGATGGCTCTCAACATGGTGTCATGCTAGAAACAAGACATAGGCCCAACTATACCCTGTCATTTGCTGGGAAATTGAACTTTCTCCATTTCTGAGCTGGAATCTAAGATAAAATTCATCTGTTTCATTGCCATCTCTCTTCTTCACCAACAACTGTCTCCTTTATACTAATGATTATCCTACTCCTAGACTCTGAAGTTAAAAATCCAAGTGAAGTCTAATCTAGTGTGAAGCCCAAAACAAAAGGCAGCCCAGCCTCTCATGGGTTAAGAATCCTAGTTCTTCCTACCAATTAGAGGCATGCCTGGATAATGGCTTCATGGTGTAATGATAGCAAGCCCTAACTGGTAGAAATGTTGGCTGTGCAAATAGCTGTATGACCTTAACCAAGTCACACCTCTGGTCCTCAGTTAACTTCCTTAAAATCTCCAGTTTTAAAACCTAAAATCCTTTGAGCCTCTTGGTTGCCAATGTAAGCTTGACCACTTCTGTTTGTTCCAGATAATCTTAAACCAACGAAACCTGAAAAAAACCATCATATTTCAGAGATCTACCATAAACCCAAAGGTTAGTTGAAAACAAAGGACCAGCTTCACAACTGAGGGGTAAAGCAAACTCTGGGGCCAAAAATCACCAGATTCCAAAAGAAACAAAAACCATACTCGAGCCCAGTTGGTTTCCTCTGACTCTCCAGCAGACATTGGGCTGCAAGCATGGGTTTCCAAAGCTTGCCTGCCGAGCTGGGTGTAAGCAGCAGCCTGTGGTCACTGAGACACCACGCTGGGCTTGCAGACCAGGAAGAATAATGGTGATCTGGGGCAGGCTGGTGTCAGTGTTGGGGGCCCAATGCCTGGAAGGGAATTTATTCTCTCAAGGAAGCCGCCATCTTCACTCTTGTTCAACCACAGTTCATGCCGAGAAGGTGAACATGATGTCCCTCACAGTGCTGGGGCTCCGAATGCTGTTTGCCAAGACTGTTGCTGTCAATTTTCTCTTGACTGCCACGTTATTTTTCTGTTAAGGTAAGAATTAGCTGCTTCTTATTCCTACCTCCACCCAAACTATGCTGCACATGGGGAGAAGAGCGGTTTAGAAATTATAAGAGACCAAGAAGCATTGGAAAGGGAAAAATACATAGACACATATTTCAAATTAATGAGGGGAGTTATCTCAGATGCTCAGCATAACAATACCCCACTTCCTGTTAGCCTTTATTTCAAGCCAGACTCAAACCCATTGTGTAGTATAATGTAATTCCAGTCAAATAACCCCCACCTCCAATGCAGGAACTAAAAAATTAGAGCTAAATAAGGAGAATTAGTCTTCTTCACTTGACTATTTTTGTTTATCTGGCCATGGGACCATTGGTTACTTACAAAGCCAGCAGTAAAGCCTTATCTAAAGAATATTCAGGGGGATCAGAATCTGTCTTTGCCCAGACAAAGGGTATGCCAGCTCCCAATCCTTAATCATAGGACTCGGATATGTAGACCAGCCCATCACTGAGGTGAGCCTATACCCACATTACTCATGAACAGCCCACTACTAGCTATTCAGGATGCATATGAAGTTGAGGCTGAGACAGTAATTATTTGCCAGACATCACTTGCATTCCCTCTTCATGTAAACTTAGATATGAAATTCAAACCAGAGCCTAGGTTTTCCTACAAAGCTCCTTCTCCAATACCCCCAAATACTCCTCAGTCCCAGATCCCAATCTAGGAACAACCCTAAACTTAGAGTGTTTGATCCTACTCAGCCTGCAAGCATGCCCAGTCATTCCTGAACAGGTGACTGTTTTACCAACAGCCCCAAGGACACAGACCACACTAGGAGTCAGAGATCTGAGTTTCAGTCCTGACTTTGTCACTAGCTCACTACGTTACCTTAGCCAGATTGCTTCACCTCTCTCAGTCTGGGTTTTTGCATCTGTAAAACAAAGAGTTAAGAATGACTGAGAGCATATGGGGTTTCATGACTTGTGCCAACACTGATACACTGATAGTGATAGATGAACTATTGCCATGTGTAGAAGGGAAATAGCCATAATTGATTAGTGATGACTGCAGTGGTACAGCCACAACCCATACCGGCCATCCCCAGACCAGGTACAGCTATGATTCCTTCCAGCACTGATGGTCTATGACTCTACATCAACTCTGACAACTTTCCTTCACTTGCAGGCTGACAGGCAGGAGACAGCTACACTTCCTGAAAGAAACCAAAGCCTACAAAAGTGCTTCTAAGGCTTCTGACTTCTCAGTGATTCAAGTTAACCCGCCCCAGCCTTGCTTAAATGGCTGCTTCCCAAACGAGTTTCTCTTTGAAGGCAACAAACTCAGCTCATCCTCCAGCCTCGTGGAAAGACAAAGTCCTGGGGGGTAGAGTTATGGTCCTGAGTGCTTTATATGCTGCTTTATAAATGGATATAGAGATAAAAGGGGACAGAGGGCTCATTTTTTATTTCTACAATTGATACACTTTGAAAATGGTGTCTTGTTCCTTTTACTTTCTTTGCCTTCAGGACTAGAAAGTAGGAGCCAACAGGTTCCTAGCTCTGTTCTCCAAGAGGAAAGCAGACTCTGGGAGGAAGGAGGCAGGTGTCCTTTACCTTAACATGAAAGGCTCTGCTCAACCCAGCACTGGATGGGCCCCAAACTGGCATCTCATCCACAAAAGCACTCTCTGCTCTTTCTACTACTTTACAAACAAAATTACATTTGACTCCCTAACACTCTCCGTGTAGGCAGTGCGGGTATTTTAATATCATCTAAATACTCTCCAAGTCATTCACAGAGATCAGAGTAAGACAGAGGAAATGCACTTCTTTCTATTAACTCATTTAACAAACATGAATTGACTCCCTCTAAAATTCCAGGCACTGTGCTGAGGGTGCAAAGATGAACAAGACAGGAGCTTGCCTTCAAGCAACTTACTATGTAGGTATTTTTGGAGGGAGGGATAGAAATGAGAGCCCTAGATTTTCCCTGTAGAAACCGTGTATCCACTCTCTCTTGCCTGCCAGTCTCTGCATGGAGAGTTGGAGGTCACTGGACACTGGCTCTGGCCTGGGCCCTTGGTTTGCATGGCTTTCTGCCATTCTACTCTGACCTGTCTCTGTTGTATTTATTAAAGCACATTGTGTGTGCCTCACCTCTGGCTTTACCCTATTGTGACCACCACAGGCAGAAATTTACCACAGGGCGCTATGAATTCACTGTTGGTCAGACTAAGCTTATTGGTCAAACCCCAGCTTCCTGAGCCCCCAGCCTTCAGGCTTTCTGCCTCAGGGGCCCAGCCCTGGGTTTCCTGTTGTTGCTGCTTCTGCTACAGCAATTCACAACAGCAGTGTCCCCAGGATAGCCCATGAGCTCTGCTACTCCCGCCTCAGCAAGGCCACAGCTGTTTCCAGGTGCATGCACTTCGGTAGCAGAGCCCTAGCAACCCAGTATTGTGGTTTCCTCAGCACCCACATGGGTGTCAAGTGGGGGCTTATGAGGTTACAAGTGAAAGAGCACCCCTCACCAGCAACTCCCTTGCCATCACCATCAGCAAACTCCCACATCATGTCCTCATAGCCCAAATCAAAGAAAGGAGGCAGTAGCACTGAGTCAATGGGGTGAGGACCTAAATGGATAAACCAGGTCCGTCCAGGTAAAAACCATGAAAAGATTCCACACAACTTCATCTTGTATATGTAAAGAATGCTTGTTTCCAAAACATTCACACCTGTTACCTTGAGTCACATTAAAATGTTTCTCTGAAGTTACTAAGAACAAAATATCACATTTCATTTTTCAAATGAAAAAAAAAAAAAAAATATATATATATATATATATATATATATATATATATATATATATATATCTCCCTCCAAAAAGGTCTGTACCTTGTCCAAAGTCATCCAGTGAGGCAGGGATATTATTGGGAGCAGAACCAAGTTATCAAGTTCCTCTACAATAGCACACTGCATCCCCCAAACAAGAGCTAGGTATTGACTTGACGTTTCATAGAGACCAGATTGTCTAAATACAGGATTATCCTTTATTTAGCATATGAATGAGCCAGCCTCTGGCCCACTTTGATCATCAGAAAAAGACATCCTAGCACATCACAGGATTATAAATTTCTTCCACCAACAGGAGCCTTCAGAAAAGATTGAAGGCAGGAGCCAGATGGGGCTGTGGCTGCCTTCAGATCTGGGGCCATCACACTGTGAATTACAGTTTCACAGGCAGCATCACGAGAGCCCTGAGGGAGACTGTTACACACTCAGTAGGCAGCAGAACAGAAGCCCTAGAGGCTGAGTCATTTGCCCAAGGCCTTTGGCTCCTTCACTCTGTTCTTTTCCTTCCTCTCCACAGTGACTGCTCTTCACTTGTCTGTTTTAAAGCCTAGGCAAACTGCTGGCCAACCATCAACTGTAAAGCCGCCTAGGCTGCAGCGGCAAGAGAGAGCCCTAGAAAGGCAGCACAGCACCCTGGCTCTGTCATTAACCAGCTATCCAACCTTGGGAACATCCTTCATCTCTCTGGGCTTCGGTGTATTTCCTATAAAACAATGTCTGAGACTTCCACTACTTCTAAGATTACACATAATAGCTCTAATAGTTGTCATATGGCAGAGAATTCAGTGGAGGTAGAGGAAGGGGACACCGACTCCCAGGCTGGGGGTGTATCTATTTTGACATCACGTAGTTGGTTTCCCCGAGGTAATTCTCTTCCCTGGAGACACCACTGAGCTCCAAACTCGGGGACTTTCAAGCTAGAGTTCTGGGATTCACAGACACGTTTCTGGGAACATCTCAATGCTCTTCAGTGAAAGAAAAATATTCCCCAAATGAAGTAAGTGAACTGGAGGTGTCAACGGGCATCCAGGAGAAATAAAGTGGCTCTGCACTAGAAGACACAGAACAAATGGTAAATTGGGGGAAATGTGTTTAAGTAGATAACTTTGAGTCCAATTTGATTCTTAAAAAGAAAATAGAACAGTTCACAAGAATGGATAAGTGATGGAGACTAAAATAAGGACACTTCTGATGGGCTCTCCTTAGACTGGCCTTTCACCTGCATCATGCTGATACCCTCACAGCACACGCAGCACATACTTGTCATGCCCACTCTTTATCAGGCATGACCTGGGTGCCGGGGACACAAAGATGACAGTCCCTCAGACATTCAGTTCACCTTTCCCTACAGAAGGCGCTCAGGTAGCAAGGGGACACCGAGTCAGAAATGGGAGATGCTCTGCTCCATCTGAAGCCAGCGTGCTCCCCTGGATGGGACAGGCACCTTATTATTCAGCAGACAGGGTAGGGCATCTATAAGGCCAGCTTGGCACACACGTGACTAGGAAGAAGTGCCATGTCCAATGATGTGAGCTGCTCCGAAAGGCAGGTTGTGCTGGGTTTGTGCACAGACTTCCTGGGCACCTGCATCACCGTGGTGGGCTCATGGCACAGTAGTAAGTGGCGCTGTCTTCAGTCCTCACTGAGGAGATCACCAAGTGGAAGGTTTGGTGGGTGAGACTGTGCTGCACGGAAAACCGACCCTGAGTAAAATCCGCATCACGGGCCCGACTGTTATCCCTGTAAAGGATAAACTGAAGGGAATGATCTGGCCTTTTTCGGTACCAGTATAAATCTGGATTTAAGTACTGGGTGTCATAAGTACAGAACAGTGTCACCTCACTGCCAGTTGCCACTGTCTGGTCCAGGGAATTCTGGGTCACTTTGTTACACAGCATGCCCTTGTCTGTGAAGAGAAGAACCGAGGAAATAGTGAAGTCCTGCGCCCCCAGCCACCGGGTGCAGCACAAGCCCGCCCGGAGGGAACTCAATGGGCAGAGGCAGGAGAAGGACCCAGAGATAAAGGTCAGAGGCAGAGAATAACTGGAAAACTAGTGTAAGAGAGAAAGACGCCAAGCCGTTGAAAGTCAAAGAAAGGGAACTGGGCTGGCAGAACAAGAGGAACATCAGCAAGTGAATGTACTTACAGAAAAGCAAAAGGCTAAAGGCCACAATACAGATCATCTTCTTTTCATGACAGAGCAGAGGGTATAGAAGGAAACGGGGTCCTGAAACCTCTGAGACCATCTTAGGGCTTCTGACAGGAAGGAGATCAGAAGGAAATGAGAGGAGACAGGCAGCCCTGGCGGTCACGTGACTGAATTACTCCCTGAAGCAAATGCTTCCAGCCAAGGAATCGTTGTTGTTGTTATTTTGGTCCTCAATCCATCTTGAATGAGTACTTTGGTTAAAAAGAAAAGAAAAGAAATTACTTTTTTAAAAAAGACAGAAATAGAAACTGCAAGCCCAACAATCACATGCTTAGATATCAAATTGCTATAAAAGTGGCCTACCCTCCGTTTTTTTCTTTTCTTTTTAATCCTCATCCGAGGATATTTTTTTCCATTGATTTTTAGAGCGAGTGGAAGGGAGGGAGCAGGGGGAAGAGAGAAAGAGAGAAAGAAACATCGACCATCGACCATCGATGGGAGAGACACATGGATTGGTTGCCTCCCACACACACCCCTAGCATGCGCCCCTACAGGGGCTAGGGAACCTGCAACCGAGGTACTTGCCCTTGACCTTGACTAGGAATTAAGCCCGTGACCCTTCAGTCCTCATGCCAACACTCTAACCACTGAGCAAAACCTGCCAGGGCTACCCTCCTTTTCCATAGCTCTGATCACAGACCGCGGTTCCAGGGTGTGGTCACACTCTGGCCATGGCAGCACTGTAGAGGGGCACCTCACACAGCTGTGCGCACTTGTACTTGGTAAATGGAATAAATGAATGAGTACCTTAGACAAGTCCCTTCTGCTTCTATGTAAAGACAGGGGTGAGAGGGATGGACAAAGTCACATCTAAATCTGTCTCAGCCCTGAATTCTAGAAACCTGTTACTTCTGTTTCTTAAGGACTGCCTGACCTGGGAGGGCTTGCTGCACCTCTCTCCTTGGGCCCTTTGCAGCACCCACTTGTCTCCAGCTGAAAAAATTCTCCCCCAAAGCAGAGCTTCCCAATGGGCACACTGCGTGAGTGGGTACAAGCTTGCTGAGACAGTGCTCTGTGTGGCCAATGGGGTCTGGGGGACTGCAGTCCCTGCGGCCAGCTCTCCCAGCCACATCCCATACGAATGCTGTTTTCTGCAAAAGTCAGGACATAACAACAGTTGGGAAACACTGCCCTGAAAAATAGAAGACTGACTCATTCCTCCAAACCTAGGAGTGTACTAGCAGTAGTTCTAGGAATTCCTTTGACTCCCTTTCCCCCAATTCATCTGCAAGTTCTGTCCTTTCTGCCAGGGTGTCCTCAAAAATTGTATACATCCTTTAACAGCTGATAGTTCAATTTTGAAAATGAAATGAACTTTAGTAAACACTGCCTTTATAATTATTCTAAGTGTGTAAACATTTTGGGGGGGACACCTTATTAATCTCCAGTCCATCCATTTTTCTCATCTCCTGGACACCATCATCCCTTGTCAGGACCACTAGCTGGTCCCCTTGCTTCTGCTTCTGTCTCTGGGCAACCTCTTTTCCAGATATTTATGGAATAAATCATGATGCCAGCTGGACCTCCTTTCCTGGGCCTGTAACTCCCTGCAAATGGTCTGATCCCTGCCTCCTGCCCAGCCTCCCGGCTTGTCCTCTCCTCCCTCTTTTACTCCCCCTCAGCTGCTGGGGCCTTCCTCCAGTCCTCTATCTGCCTCTCTTTTCTAGCTGCCTGACACTCTGGTCTGAGTTCTTCACAAACCTCAGCTCAAAGAGGCTTTCCCTCAAAGAGGCCACCCCAAGTAAATTAGTCACACACACACCCCACCCAGAGTCACCCTCAATTACACCTCCTTATTTCCTCTCACATTTGTTATTTGTTTCTCCCGTCTCACACCAGCCCCCAACATGCACACACCATAATGTGAGCTCCATGAGGGCAAAAACCTTGTTTATCTTTTCACTGATATATCCCCAGCCCCTAGCATTGTGTCTACCACATAACTGACAATCAATAAATATCTATTTGTAGAACAACAGAATGCAACTTTGTTCACTTAAAAACTCACCATTGGCATGGAGAAGTTTTCAGATTTAGCAAATAAAAATGCAAGACACCCAGTTAAGTTTGCATTTCAAATGAACAACAAAAATTAGTCATATTTGGGACATATTTGTACTTTTAAAAAGTAGTCATTGTTTATCTGAAGTCCACATTTCACTGGGCATGTTGTATTTTGCCCGGCAGCCGTAGGCATGGAGAATACCAAAAGTGAACACGAGGCAGTCCGAGGTCCCACCATGAACGCCTCCCAAGGGGGCTGTCCCACTGGAGCAGCTGCTGCCCAGGCCTGCACTGCCGCCTGCAGGCAAGGGTCCCCTCCACAGGGACCCAGCCTTCTGCTGGCAAAGGCCATTTAGAGCTTCCAGGTCTCTGACACCCATGGGCTCTGCCAGTCCCCACCCAGGCTCCTGGTGACTGTCCCTGTTCTAAAGGTGTTGCCCAGCCTTGATATTTATAAGAAAGCCAAGTATTCCCGCCTAATCTGGGTGGTAACAGTTTTCAAATTAAACTGCCATTCCTCTTCTGACTGCCCCCCCTCAGTTACATCTGACTACATCTGGGAACAGAGAAGAGGGCTCCAGATACCCTTACAAAGAGGAACACACCCTCCCCTAATGCTACGCATGGAAGATTCAGACACTGAGACCTCCTTCAGGTGGCAAAAGCATGACTCTCCCCACACGGTGTCCTCCCAACACACCTTGAAAGGCATCCCTTTAGGAAAGCCACCTCTCAGAACTGCAGCTCAGAATCATGGCTAAGAGTGAGGCTCTGTCGTAGAAACAGAGAGTAGATTGGTGGTTACCAGGGACTGGGATTGGGGCATGTGAAGGGAATGGGGAAAATTTGATCAAATGAGTACATAGTTCCAGTTATATGATTAACAAGTTCTGGGGATCTAATGTATAGTCTGATGATTATAGTTAATCATGCTGTATTATATACTGGAAAGTTGCTAAGAGGGGAGATCTTAAATGTTCACACCACAAAAAAGAAATGGTGATTATCTGACATGATAGAGGTGCCAGCTAATGCCACAGTGGTAATCACTTTTCAACATATAAGTGCATCAAATCAACCCATGGTGCACATTAAAATTACACATTGCAATATGTTGATTACATCTCAATAAAGCTGGAAGAATTAAAAATGTAATTTTTAATTGAAAAAAAAAAGTTGGGTTCTAAAGCTAGACTGCCTGTGTTCAGATCAGCCTTAGCATTTACTTTCTGTGCAACATCATACATGACCTAATTCTTCCAAGCCTCAATTTCTCCATCTGTAAAATGGAGATAATAATTATAGCTTTCTAACAGGGCTATTGGAAAATTAAATGAAATAACACATGCAATGCAGCAGCAAATAATCTAGAAATGTTAGGCATTGCCGTTGCTATTGTTTTTTATTAAATAGATTGATGAATATAGTTCCTGAGAGCTTTACTCTCATCAAAGATGTTCAGAGAAAAGATGCTAAATGAATCTGAAAAGGAAAGTTGAGAGATCTGACAAAAGACATGTTGATCAATGGCAAAAAAAAAAAAAAAAAAAAAGGTGAACCACATCTTTAATTTTCTGTCAGTGCTGCAAGCATGTCATAGCGCTCTGTGCTCCCCCTAGACCTGAGCCAGCTGTGCTCTTCCCAAATCCCTAAGAGCATTGGGAGCAAGAGAAACGCTCCTGTAGCCACTGTCCTATGTCTTCCAGAAGTTGCACAGGCTTGTTCATAAGAGACCATAATGTATAAACAAGTGGCCCCCAAAGTTTCAGGGTAAGAAGGACTCTCAATGCTGAGAGGAGGGAGGGTGGAGAGAGGTAGAGAAGGATATAAGGGGGATAAATGGTGATGGAGACTTGACTTGGGGTGATGAACACACAATAGAGTGTACAGATGATATAGTGTAGAATTGCGCACCTGAAACCTGTATACTTTTATTAACCAGTGTCACCCCAGTAAATTCAATAAAAGGGGGAAGGAAAAAAGCCCTCTCAAAATTGAATGATCTATTACAGACTTACTGCCCTTGAATTTCTCTACCACGTCTCCTTTAAACCTACTGACATCTGAAGCCTGAGCTGCTCCTCAAAGCCGTGCGTGCCCTGGACTGCCTCTCAGTAGCCAAAAACCACCACTCAGGAGGGGGCCCTTGAACCTGGCAGGGTCCAAGGGATTTTGTAAACAAGGCTACTTTTGTCCCACTGCTTGGGTCTTGATTACTATTCTCACCGATAAAAGGGACTTTTCTCCCAATTTCCTCTGAGGTGGGCAGCTTTGTTTTTGACCTTGTAGCGCCCTCTACTGCTCTAATTAGCCCATCTCCGTAAGTAAGTCATACTGGATGTCGACAGAAAATAGGTCAGGGGAGGAAAATATTCTTTGTTCACAGCTTAAGTCAAACAAAGCTGCTGCTTCTGTTCCCATTCCCCTTTCAACCCTGAGATTGGCAGCTGCTTCTCGGTTGGCTCAAAGGGCCCATTTTCCCCAGTCACTCAAAAAGGACTGTCTTTGAGAATATGAGACAACACCCTAAAGGGGTAGGTTGACATTTGCCTGGCAACAAAATACTTAATGCAATAGCAAAGGGCACAGGGAAATCTCTTTGGCTGGATATGGACAGTGCATCTCTTTTTCATGAGAGACCAGGAACGTGACTGAGAAGGAAAAGCTTTAATACATCTGCATGTATGGGAGTGAGTGGTCTAGAAAAGAGTTTGTGCATCACTTTGTTCCTGCACCACATTCCATTCCAAGACCCCAGGAGGCCTGGGCTGATGGATAAAGGAAGCATGCTTGGGAGGGATTGACATCCAGCAGTCGTATTCCATCCCCAGGACCTCTGTTTTGGGGAAAGGTCTTACTGAAGGACCTTTGGGCAAGAACAAGAATGAGGAACTTTACCGTGGTTTGTTGCCCAATGCCCTCTACCAAGCTGATGTTTGAAGGAAAGTTGTGAAGAAGACAGGATGCTCCATGGTATTGCTGTTGCCACCTCTGCAAAGCCTGTGGAAAGAAGAGTCTTGGTCCAACCAGGTCAGTGATACTTTTCGAGATGGGGCTGTGAGGAACCTGGCCTGACTTTTGCCAACCAGATTTATCAAGCCTTCTATAAGGTTTTCTCTCCAATTATCCCTCAGAGCGGGGAGGACAGACAGGTTATATCTCAATTACCAAGAGTTGGCAATTGGTTGTGGCTCTCTAGAGCACATTGTTGAGAAGGATTGTGCGGCCATATTTAGACTCAGAGGGAAAGAATGATGTGTCTATTAGCAATATCTGCCATGAGAGCAGGAGCAGCAGGTAGCACCACACTGTTTTGCATTTGCCATCCCTGCCCTGGATGTCATTCCTGTAATGAGTCCCACGGAGAAAGAATAATCAGAGCCAACTCTCTGCTGGATTATCCTTTTAGTAAAGGAAAATTTTAAACTCTCTATCTTTCCCTTGTCTTTCCTGGGATCTAATGAGCCATTTCCCCCACTATCAATTGTTGTTGCCTGCAGCCTAAGAAATTAAATGTTTTAAATGAATTAAGATGCTCTATATCTCTCACTAAAACCATAAACTATGCACCAACACCAATCACCTCCCTGGAATGGTATAGCCACTGTTTATCAGGAATAATCATACTTGGGTTGGTCAGGAGACCCTCTAGGGATGGGGACTACTCAGGCAAGGTCCTTATTTTCCTGAGTCACATGAAGGAAGCGGCAGAAAACAGTACTGAGACTCAGGTCTACCCACCTATCTAACCTTGAGCAAATTTTTCCCTCAGGACTTCAGCTTTTTCATCTTCAAAATGAAGGTGTTGGCCCGGGCAGGTGCAAAGTTCCCTTTCAGCTCCTGCATTCTAAGATGCTAAAGTTTAAAGCTACAGATATGATCTAAGAGAATTATTAGTTTATATCTCCCTGTGGGTGTTGCTCGAACTCCTCATTGCCTAGCGAGGGGGGAAAGCGAAACATGCTTCTTCATTCGGGGGTAGCATAATTTCTTGATTCAATATGTGTGACTCATCAGAGCTTGGAGGTTCATGCCGAGATGCCAACTTGGAATTGGTTATTATTGCATCTGGGAGAGAGAAAGTGCTGAAAACAGCCTTTGGTGAAAACATCAATTTGGCACCACCCTCCCCGTCTTCCCCCCAAAAAAGAAGGCTCTGCATAGTGTGATAGATTTGATATCTTATTTATCATCTTTATCCTGAAATGATCTTTGCCCCTGTACTATTTGGGCTCTGAAAGAGGGAAGAAGGACAGATCTTTCCCAAGGAAGATGGGCTCCTGTGGGGGACAATGAGGTGTCTCAGCCGAGGGAGGAAAGAGAACAGAGTTGATGCCACATCCCTTTCAGCCACACTGACGCTTCTGGTTTTTGTAAAGGTGCTCACTCCTGTGGGGATGCAATTAATGCAAAACTGGCAGCTGGAGCCTAGACTAGAAAAATCATGGAATTCAGCAAGTAATATCTGTCAGAATTAATTTTTTTCATCTGAAAATTGTCAGAGATATTCAAGTGTTTTTTAAGGATTGGAAACAAAAGGTGGATGTTTAACACATTCAGTTTAACAAATATTTATGAAGTGCCTGCAGTTTTTCCCAGGGATCATCTGGCCCGTTTCTGAGGAGACGTGGTCAATGCCCTAAGAGCAGAGGGGGCGTGGGGGAGTTGCCAGTCGGCCAGAGACTGGATGCACAAGAAGAGATTTACCTTTGAGACCCAGACACGGTTAATTGTGGCCCTGAGTAAGAAGCGGTGCTTCAGGAGAAAAAGGTGCACACAGCACGTGGTTAATCTAAAACACCAGGTAATAATCAAAAATGTTATTCTGTGACTGGCTTTAACCTGTATTTGATTATTTTGTAGGGCAGGCTTATCTTCCCAATCTTAAGTTTTCTTGAGCTGCTCTGTAAAGCTGGGGGACAGCTTTTCAAGAATCATACATTTCTGAAATTAGGCTCCCAGCTGTCAACATAGGAGAAGTGGCACTTTTTGTCTTTCCAATAAATGAAAAAGAGGGGCCTGGCGTCCTTTGCATACATGATGCCCACAGGGATCTCCTTTCTTGCCATAGGCCAGGCCAGTGGTGAACAACCAGGCATTATGGCTCTTACAAGGTCGGCGGCAAGAAACGGCCTGCAGGTGTTCAGGGTCTGGGGGTCTCAGCTGCCTGTGAGGCCAGAGAAGAGTTTGGGGCCACCCTAGCATGGTCAGTCCTTCCTACTCATAGCCACCCTAAATGGCCTTGCTCACAAATCTGGCCCCATGTTGTGCCCTTAATCACACTAGAGATAGGCTGTGGTCTGCGAAGAGGAAGTCACAGCTCAGCCGTAAGAGGGACTTTTGGTAAAGGGCCCTGGCACTGTGTGAAGAACACTGAGAAACCCATCTTTGGGAAGGGGACTCAGCTAATTGTAAGCCTGGGTGAGTATCTCCATTCAGACGTCATGTTAGCAGAACCCCCTCCATACCTAACACCTGACCATCAGGGAGCTGAAATTCTTGGCCAAATGATGAATTCCTTTATTTAATGAGGAAAGGCTGTAAAGATCAAACCACCTTTCCTGTGGGTAAGCAAGAGTCTGTGGTTTATGTAAAGGCATCAACTCCTGTGGGAATGAAGGAAATAGGAAATTTACATTTGGAACCGGGACTCAAGTGAGAGTGAAATTTAGTAAGTACTTTAGTAAGTACTTTAAACCAAAGGTGTCGGTTTCCTTGGTATGGTTTTTTTAATTATCTGGAAGCTCCAAAGAAAAGCCACTTCTCTCAAAAGATTTGGTTCCAAAATTCTGACTTCAAATTTCTAAAAAGGTCAAGTATGAAGGCAGATGGTTGGCTTGGAAAACTCTACTTCCCTATGTAATATGTAGAGATATACTTTTCTTTTGTGTGCTTATTTGTTTTATTCTATTTAGGAAATGGGAAGGAAGACTAAGTACCCTAGAGGGGGGAAACATTCCAACAGCATTTTTAGATAAATTAGATCCAGAGAATCAAATCAAAGACTATCAGCTCATAAAGTCTTTAAAGATGACCTAACTCGCCTCTTTGATTTTGCAAATGAGGGCAGTGAAATTCAGAGAGATTTGTGAACTTGCTCAAAATCACACAACTGAGCTTGGTCCTGGGCAAAGCTAAGACCATTCATGGCTCTGACTAGGCCAGACCCAAAGGAGAGAAAAGATCATGGTCCTTGGCCATGGCAGCTTCATTTGTACCCTAGATATTCTCTATCTAAAACGTAGTAAGCTCAAACAGAATCCCAGAATTCTGAAGGGAGAGAAAAACTACTGGATGCCTGTTGGGGACAGCAATCTAGCTGACATAGAGACAAGAGCAGACCTTGGTTTTAGAGAAGAAGGGCAGCCATCTGGAGACTGAGCAGGGAGTGAAAAAGCCAAAATGAAAACGCTGATCTTGTCTTCAGACAGTGACTATGACCATCAAACACTACCTATAAATTCTGCAGAGCTAATTTCTTTCCCAGTGGGAGTTCATATTCTATGATAGATTGCATCAGCTGTGCAATTGCTTTGGACCACAGAATATGTAGACAGAATTGGCTTGCTGAGCCTGCTGGTGTCTTAAAGTGGCAATCACAATCTCTGGACATGCCTCTCAGCCCTGTAGGTCTGGGCTACCAGAAAGAAAGACACCATCACTTATCTTGACTTCGGGGTTTGGAGGCTAAAGAAAAACATTAGTTCTTGGGAAGCTCTGAAAAGCTGGGTTCATTAAGTTGACCCCATAGGTTTTTGCAAAGCCCCTCTGCACAGTGTTCAGCAAACCGCTGGTTCTAAGATCACATTTGGGAAGGGAACTCAGCTCACAGTGAATCTTGGTAAGTAGAGGAGAGCATTGAACTCTCTCTTGAATGTGATTTGAGATCCTTTTTATCCCATTAATGGGAATGTGGCTTCTTGGCCTGTCTCTGCTAATATTCAAGTCCTGTCTGCTGAAAGGTGCCCTCTCCACCAAAATGGTCCAATTATGGGTGTGCACCCATGCATGCAGGTTTCACTAAATGCTCACAAAATCACTTGCTCCCCTCATCAGACTGCTTCCCGGCTCTTCTCTTACCCTCAAATCCCTCCTGGTTTATCAGTGAAAGGAAGAGAAGTGCCCAGGGACTTAGAAATTTTTAGGTAATCGTGAAAAGAGGAATGTGGACAATGTGTTTGGATTCTTGGGAGGAAAATAATGATTTATAAACTGCTTACTCTAAGCTAGGCAATACACTGCCTGTTTTCCACCCATTATCACATCCAACCCTTATACCAGCTTTGTGAATTGGGTGTTGTTGTTATCCTCATTTTATAGAAGAGAACTTTTTAATATTTTTATAGAAACACAAGGAGGTTGAGTAGCTTTCTCAAGTAGATGCAGGGGGGGAAAAAAAAAAAAGAGGACCTGGAATTTAATTCTTGGCACTCAGATTCCAGAGTTAAATGTTTATTAGTGGAGGGATTATGTTAAGGGGGGGGGGGGGGAGTCACTCTTGGTTTAGTCCCTAAAGTTGCTAAAATAATTCCTACAGAAGTGTGCTATTATCCTAATCCTTACAACAGCATCACCAAGCAGTTGTCACTCTTCCCACTTGGCAGATAAGGAAACTGAGGTCCAATAAGTTCAAGGAACTTGCACTGACCCCAAAGTCTGAGCTATTTCAAATTAACTGCAACTGCCAAATAGCTAGGTTGGTTAATTAATTAACTAATTAATTTAAGGCAACAACCTAAGTGGATGTTGGGTAAAATTGATTACATTTTTCCATAGTTCCTCTCTCTTTTCAGGAATAACCATGCAATTGCATCACCACATAGCACTGTGTTTCTGGCTTTGTGCTCCCCCCCTAGGAGGGCAGGAGCTGTGGCTCCCAGGGCCTGGTGGGTGAGTCTTGGCAGTATTTGTAAAGCAGTGTGTGGGAGTGTAACTCAGGTGGATCTGAAAAAGTCTTCTTTGGAAAGGGAACAAAACTGACAGTAAACCCACGTAAGTTTGGATAACTAATGCTTCCAAATTTCTCTCTGGAACCCTGATTCCTAAATTTTCCATTCTGTTTTATAACCCAAGTCCAAACCATGGCAGCCCAATGATGGATGCCAATTCAAAAAACCCTTGATTGTGTACCTACCTCTTGCAGGACACTGCTGTTTTCCCTCAAATGTTCTTTCATCTAATGGATGAGAATGACAGGGCTAGTGGAGCACTGAACTAAGGAGCCAGGCTCTTAGAAAGCTTAATGTCTTATTACATTGAAGGGATTTTCCATGGGACTAAAAGAAAATCTCTCTGAGCCTCTATTTTCTTCCTCCATAAAAAGGGGAGGCAATTCCAACTCCTGGTTCACCAAAACAGGTGTGTGGTGAGGGTATGCCAGCACGTGTCCAGTGAAGTGATAATAGTGCAAGGGAAAAGGAGGGCCCGGATGGTCCATAAACTGTACCACCAGACTCTCATTATAAGGAGCTGATTTTATACAAACATTTAGTTATATAGCAAGGGGGGGGGGGAGGCAACTGGGTTTTTGTAGAGTCTCGTATCAATGTGTGATTCAGGAATGAATAAGTTGACATTCGGAAAAGGAACGACTTTGAGTGTTAGACCAGGTATGTTTTAAAGATCACTTTTTTCTAACCATAAGCCCCGCCCTTAGAAATTCAGCGTAAAATCACTGAGTTATTCACCCAGTTATTAGCATTTTGGGGGCTTGGTGCCATGTGTCTTTCCGGTGAAAACCATAATGAGGGCAGCTTCTGACTGGAGCCTCTTTACAACTGTCTCTTCAGCACCTTTAAGCACTTGGAAAAGTTAAGCTTGTTTTTGTTATTGTTGGAAATGCATGTCTGATAAATGGAATCTGAATTGAAGTTTCAGTGCCTAGGGGAAGAAAGCATTTAAAAGAAAAGGGAGGGAGAGATGGGACAGATGGGAATAAAGCACACAGCAATGGCAGAGGATGTGCAATGCAACCTGATCCAAAAGGAGACAGGGAGACAGTGAGACTTAGCTTCCAGATGTAAACAACTGAACCACCACGCTCATGTTACCTTCCTTGTCTTCCCAAGGCCTCCATGTTGGTTCAATGGGGGGGGGGGGGGGGGGGGGGGGGCAGGAGGGGAAGAATTGTTTATTCCCGTAATACTCAAAATCTTGGAGCCAAGCTAGCGGGGTAAAGCCATGTAAGATTTTCTGGTGCTGACATTGATAACAAGATGATATTTAAGGAAAGGGTAAGATTAAAAGCAAATATTCAAAATAGAAAGATCATTGCCCTAGCCGGTTTGGCTCAGTGGATAGAGTATCAGCCTATGGACTGAAAGGTCCCGGGTTCAATTCCAGTCAAGGGCACATGCCCGGGTTGTGGGCTGGATCCCCAATAGGGGACGTACAGGAGGCAGCTGATCAATGATTCTCTCTCAACATTTATGTTTCCCTCTCCCTTCCTCTCTAAAATCAATTAAAAATATATATTTAAATTTAAAAAAAGATCGTGAACTTCTGAAAACAGGCCCATGGCACTGTTACACACTGCGTTTCTAGTTGAGACATTTGTTATCTTTTCCTTAGCTAAGCTCTGCATCAGAGAAGCCCTTTTGATACCCATTCATTTCTGTGCTCCTCAGTGAAAAAGGAGTAACTAAGCTTAGAAGTATAAGAAGATTCCATAATCCAATCCTTCTCTCCATCTTGCAATTCCCAAGAGGGGTATTTTGAGCACTGCCCACCATTCTCAAAACAAAACTAATTTCAATTAACTTGAATGCAGCTGAAATTTTGCTCCATGATGGAGTCTATTTACTATAATGGAAGCTCATCCCAGAAAATTGTGTGGGGTTTAACTTTTGCTTACAATTCCCAAGAGATACCAACTACCCGATGGATACCTCAAAGTAAACCTACTTTCATGGTCAAATTATTATTCATATTTAAAAGACTAGAATCAACTGAGTATTATATTAGCTCCAAGTGACCTCCCAGAAGTCCTTTATACCTAAACAGCATAAGATTTTAAAAAGCATGTTCATGCTGACCTGTGTGTCCAGTTGCTAACCAGAGCAGGTGGGTCAGCTGCTGTCTTCCCAGGTTGGGTTGGATATTTAGAGTCCTCCAGATATTAGAAATGGTAATCAGGAAAAGCACATGCCATTCCATTTTTATTTGTAAACCTCATCTCTCCCAGAGAACTGTTATAAACTTTCTCCCAAAGGTGTTATATTCATCCTTCTTTTGGTTCCTTTATTTGTGATGTGTAGAGAGATGAAATATTGGTGGAGATTCAAAAAACATCCATGAGATTTACTTTAAGCTTTGCCTGTCATAAAAAGTCTAAGAATGAAAGAGATGGGAAGCTGACATTTTGGAACTAGGTTAAAAAGGAAATCCAAATTAATCCCAAGGAGCAATGCTCAGTAGATAGTTATTTAGGCACAAGCACGTCAATCCCGCAAACCTGGTTGCTCGGTTGGCTGGACTGCCCCTATCTTGGGCTTTGCCTGGAAGAGTAATAATAACTTGTTCACTCCGGTCCTGTCTTGGGAAAACAGAAATGTCAACCTCTAGCCCTAAAAATGCCTTGTGATTTGGTTTATTTCAATAGAGTTTATCATTACACACAGTGTTCTGGAAGTAATAGAAAAGTGCATTAGTACCTCCTACAAATGGAAATGAAATGTAAATGTAGATTGTAAGTATACAACTGCAGTAAATAGCAAGGGGAAAAAAGATGAAAAGATTAGACCACATTTTTCTAATCCTAAAGGGGATGTTTCTATAAATAGTTTAAAACTATTGGAGAGGAGGGGGAGGAAGAAGGAAGAAAACAGAGGCAAACAGATTTTCTCCTAATCTTCTTCACTTTGCAAAATTGGAAATTGTTTTTTAATCAAATTTCCATGAGCAGAGGAAAGAAACCACGTCTGTTTTCAGACTAAAGGGCACATGGTTGAGTTTCTCCTAGAAGTGATCTTGTGGAGGGCTCCCTATTGGTGACAAGTGCTGGCAATGTCCTGGGGGGGTGGGGTGGGGGGGTCGGTGGGGAGGAATTAGCACAAAAATGAGTTCAATTAAGTGTGCAGGGACAAGAAGGTCTCATAAGGCAGGATTTCCCCTGGATTTTCTGCCCTGACACCTAACCTTTCCTGTTTTAGCCTGGTGGATTAGGTCGCAGACCAGCAAGTCCTAGGATTCAACCCAGAAACTGTAAGGATGAAGCGAACTCAGCTTTACTCAGGAGACCTGGCATATTCTGATTTTAAAGGTTCTTTTAACTCAGCTGTTTTTTTAGGGGGATCTCTGAAAAGACTGAAAGAATGGTTTTATTTTAAAGGTTAGAATTGTAGGAAATGGAATAAAGATGTTAAATATTTGTTTGGCAAAGAGATTAAATATCTGGTACATGTCTACAAAGGAGACTTTGTCAAGGAGAAAGTAGGAAGCGCCAAAGGGACACTGTCCTGAACCTATCTGGCTTGTGCGATTCGGGCCATTGTCCACAGCAGCTGAGGCGCTAGGAGAGCAGATCAGGTGTCCTCCTCAAGGGGGAGAGGAAGAGGGGCCTTGTGTGAGGTTTGTGTAAAGCTGTTTGCTGTGGTGTATGTCAGGGGGTGCCGGCCAGAAGCTGGTATTTGGACAAGGAACCAGGCTGACCGTCAACCCCAGTGAGTATGAAAAGGGGAAGCTCCGTGGGCTCCCTCCAGCCCTTTCCTTCTAAGCCTTGTCCTGCAAGTTCCCCTGGAGAGGCAGGACTCGTTTTGCCTAGTCCCTCATAGGGAGGCAGACCCGGAAAGCCAAAAAGCCCTCCAACTTCTCCCTTTGAACATGTCCCTTTAAAAGCTCACTCACTCTGCTCCCCGTCTGCATCTGCAATCAGTTTCCAGTCAATCAGAATTTAGTGAGTTGATGTGAGCAATTTCAAGAAATAGCCCTGAAGTGCAATAAAGTAGAAACTGTGAGTGCCAGCCAGGGGTAGACAATGAGGGAAGAAAAATAGGTGGATTACTGAAACTAAAGTGGCAGCTTAGACATAAAGAGAAGAAAAACAATAAAAATTTTAAAAATAAATAATGTGTATATTTATCAGGGCTCCCTTGCCTTCTGGAAGCCCAGCTCCTGCCTGCAGCGGACACCTTGTGGACTTGTAGGTTAGTGCTGGGTTGCAGGTCAACATCATATTGACCCCCCAGGGCCCTCTGCAAAGAGCAGCTCCTGTTTGTTTTTGTAAAGTGCCCCCTGACTGTGAGAATAGTGGAAGTGGCAGCTATAAACTGACATTTGGAAAAGGAACTCTCTTAACTGTGAATCCAAGTAAGTTTGAAGGGACTAACCAGGGTGGGGGTAAAGGGAATTCAAAGCACTTCTTTCTTCTCATTTAAATTATTATCCCCCCAAACATCCCAGCTTAGTTTCTAAATCTAAGACATGGAAGACATGGTCCACATCAGAGAGATTAGAACTCCATTGTACGAAGACTAAATTACCTTCAGCTAAAAACATTCCTATCATCCATCTTAAACAAGATTATAGGTTCAGGGAGAAAAATTGAATACAGGATCCTGAGAGACTCAGCTAAAGCCAGGGAATGTTTGCCAAAAGGAGAGAGAGGAAATTGGCATATTGTGACTATGCAAATTCAGAAGACCAAATATAAATCTTCCTGAGGCAGATACTAAAACTCCCCCTAAATTTATCTCCGAAAGAATGGAACCCTGCAATTTTATTAATGAATGCTGGAAATTCTACAGACAGATTTTTTTCCTTCTTTTCCCTTCATGTTTTCTCTCTTAAAGGAACTGTTCTCAATCCCCAGTCCAGTAACTGAGGTCTCTATGGGTGGAATGTCTGGTTAACTCAGGCGGAGCATTAAACCTCTCTTTCCCTCAGTTACCAAAACCATTGACTGAGCCTTCATTTTACTTAGTTCAACTGCAGAGAGTGGGGAGAAATTCATTTGTCCTCTGGGTTGTGAGAATAGAGCAGTACACTTTAAAATATACACCCACCTTTCCATAATGATAATAATGTGTGTAAGTGCTTGGGAGAAGCTTAAAAGGCTATAAAATTGCTATTGGCACTTCTTGAAAATCTGTGTTTCTGATGGGTTCCTGAGAGTGGTGCTTATGAACGAATGCTGGGAAGACTGGCTTGATATACAACTTGGGGAAAGTGGAGGTGAGGAAAACCTGTTGAAACAGCCCAGTCTCCTTTGATATGAGCTGAGTGCCCTGGTTGCAGCGTTTTGAGATCTGCTTTGCGTGATTAGGAGAGCACGCAGCACTGGGAAAAGCATGTAGCAAAACACAGCCCAGTCAGAGCTCTTGAAGAGTGGCTCAGGGGGTGATGCGGTGCAGGGTGGCACTGAAGGGGTTAATGCAGCCTGGTAGCAGCTGGCTTGGAATGTTCTGGGATAGGCCCTGAAGAACACATAGTGTGGTTAGCCATGAAGTTGTCATGCACAGAAGTGCCTTGCTCAGCAGGGGGCAAAACCAGTACAACAATGAATAATACATGACATTGTTAAATCCCATGCATTCGGCAATCTCTGGGGGTCTATCTAATTAACCCTTCCAGGGAATTCTTATGAACATCCTGGAGACTGAAGGACCTCCCTTCTCAGAGGGTGGGCAGTCGAGGCTGGGGACTTATACAAGAGGTTTTATCTTTGGTGTCTTGTTAGAAACACACCAGGATGCATATAGAAGCTGGGAGGCCTTCTCAGCACTTGGTTGACCTCCACACTTCAAAATGTGGACAAGCGGCCAGAGAGTTTGACGGCCTAACCACGCAAAGGAAATATCTAAGCAGGGCAAGCACCCTTTCAGCGCTCTGAACAGTAGTTGTACGCCAGATTTCCCATGCAGTGGACTCTATATGCAGGGCTACAAGGCAAGGCTGGAGTCCAAGGCACCCATGATTAAATTCTGTTTTCCCACAGTCAGCAGAACACAGAGGTTATTGCCACAGCAATACATTGGCGCCGTCTGTTTGAGGGCTTCTGCTGAGGGCAGGCATCTGAGTTTGTTTATGTCCTGATGTATGGCAGCTGGAGTAGGGTGTAGAGTAGGAAAGAGGGGGGAAGAGTCGCTTGAATCCCTGACTGCTATGCTTAAAGCAGATAGACATGTCTTTGTTGCTAAATAATAGCTTTTTTCTCTCACCCTTTTCATGTTGATAAGCAAGCTAAAGCTTTGACCCTTTGCTGATTAAGTGGTTGCTTAAAGAGACGACTAGAGAGACTAGCACAAATTTAGTCCAGACAGTTGAGTTTAAACGTTGAATGCAATTAAAGAGCTAAGTATTTGTTTTTCCCATTCTTTGGGGATACGGTTTGATCACCATTGTGCCAATAATGAGACTGCCTCAATTTTGTTTCTTCCGCGTTTTGGGGCATGCACCAGACACAACCTAGGAGACCCCCAAGCTTCCTATGGTTATGACAGTCAACAATGGAAACTGTGTTAGGTCAAAGAATGACATTTACAGCAACCTCAAGTAAAGATGCAGAAGCCTGCCTCTAACAGGGGCCCCACTTAACTCTATCACTGTGGCTGCACTGTGAGGTCAGGACACTTCTCATAGGGTGACCAGATGTCCCAGCTTGCCTGGGATTGAGAGGCTACCCAAGATAAAGGTATTTCTTTGCTAAACCCAGAACAGCCCAGAATAGCTAATCACCATAACAAAGATCAGGTATAAACTTTCTGTGAAATGCCACTAACATTTCACCACGTTCAAAACTGACAAAAAAGCTACTCTGTGAAAATAGGCTGAGTCAAATGTGCCCATCCTTTTTGTTTCTTATGCTGGGGCACGAAGGGAAGCTCTGGAGACAGTGTTTCAAGAGGCTGGAGCCTCAACCTCATCTAATTCTAGTCAGCCTCCAGAAAGCTGAGCACTCTCCTCCTGTCTTCTTCTAATCAATTCGTTGTCATCAGAAATGCGTGATACCTTGAAGGAAGGGGAGGACATGTCTTGAAAACTGATCAGAGAAATTGTCCTGAAAATGATGCTGTAAAATGGAAATGAGACCTTTAGAAAGAACGATGCTAAACATAAGACATCGGTAAGCCTCAGGATGGAAACCAGAGGAAAAGGAGGGAGATGGCAGGCAGGGGGGACACAGCGGGTCAGTGGCCCAGGACCAGGTGTGCAAATGGTCCTCTAACCTTCAGTAGGAAGAAACTGGCCTCACAAATCCAGGTCCCTTTGGGTGGGTTTCTTCTCCCCAGAATTAAAGAGGAAGGTGGCTGTGAGCCTCTGTGGTCCCCTGGGGTTCTTGTAAAGGCCTCTGTTACAGTGTTAACACTGCCGGTAGTGGCTATGGAAAGCTGACATTTGGACAGGGGACCATCTTGACTGTCCATCCAAGTAAGTGTAAAAGGGCACAGCAGCATTCTGGAAGTTCTGGAATTTTGCCCCTGATTTGAAAGAAATGTATGTTGCCTTGGAACCAGATCTTGCTTGAGGTTAACTAGTGACCTCCAAGGTCCTGTCCCTCCTTTAATCTCAATATTAATAATTCCCTTTTGGACCCTGAGCCATTAGGTTTATCCTCCTGCTGTTAAGTAGAGCTGACCTTGACCCTGGAAAGATAGAAAAGAATCCTTGCTGATTTCTGAGCCTTCTCTGGAGATGATGCCAACTTTGGGGTTGGAGGGTCACCCTTTCCAACCTATTCCCCTGAGTAACCCCTTCTAACATTTAGTATCATCCTATCAGAAAATGTTTCCTTACACCAATCTTAACTTCTTCTTGGCTCAGCGGAGGCCATGTGCACCGGTATCCACAGTGGAGAGGGAGAACTGGGAGCAGAGTTGGAATAGGTAGGGGGCATTCCATTCCGGGTTTTAAATGAAAGTGAAGAGGGAAAATATGAAAACTGGATGAGAATCTGAGGTCTTATTTTAAATCCCTCTATGTTCCCTGCCTGACTCCTATTGCGTCTATAGATGCAAAACTATAAAGGGGGGGGGAAGGGAATTATGCATCCACTGTGTTCATTTCCAGCTCTGAAGCCACCAGGCAAGAGGTTACAATTCCTTCCAAAGAGTTTCAGATACAAAGCTGTATCCTTGCCGATAATTAGAGCGGATAGAAAGATTTGGCTTTAGTGTGTTTGTGGCTGCACCCCGCCGGGAAGAGAGAGGAACTCTGGCTGTTTTTTTAAGATTCATAAAGTTCCTCCTGTCAGTCGCTGTAACATGCCCCGCTGCAGGGAGAAGCGTGACAGCTCTGAGAAGCTGATATTTGGAAAGGGGACGCAGTTAACCGTGAAGCCCAGCAAGCCAGAAAGACTCTAACTCACAGTGTCCCCCATGTCTTTTTGCATTTTAGGCCTTTGGGCTCTTTCTTGCAGCGATTCTATTGGAGTCGGATGGAAATAGATCAAGGAGAGTCTGGAGCCCCGTGGATGCTCAGAAATGATAAATGAAAGAGATGAGAGGCAGGAAGGAGGTGGGGAGTTAAAAAGCAGTAATATATTTTCCACTGCAGCTTGATTAGACAGAGGTGGGGAGGGGGTGTCCGGAGAAGAGTGTCACCGCTCAGACTGACTTAGCACTGTTTTCCTAGGCTCTCCTTCTAGGGCAGTATTTTCCCCCATTCTAAAGGGGGTGAGTCCAGTCCCTGGCTGCTGTACAGGCCCAGAGGATCAGGCAGGCAGTGTAGTCTTAGGCTGTGTGTGCGGAGGGGGTGGTCTGGCATCGCTGTCTACCTGCTCCACTGAGTGGCAGCACCCGGGTGGGTATGGAGCTAGAATGTGTGGTGCTGCATGTTGGGTTGTTACCATCATTTTGAATGTACGAGGTGCCACCAAGGAAAGCCTGGTTCTAATGAGCAGGGGGCAGGTTGGACCAACACTGCCCAGATTTCGTTGAGTTTCTCCAAGCCCAGTAATGTGGGAGCCAACATTGAGAGGTTGACTTTTGAGCCTGGGATCCCTTTGACTGAAATCCACCAAAGGGGTCAGAAAGGCCAACACTGCCTTGAGAGCTCTGCTTTTGTTTGGGCTGTCAGTTGTCATTTCAGCAAAACACATCCCCTGAGAAAGGTCAGCTCTTCATTAGCCAGACAAATGAGAACAATATATTGACCAGTGATGAGGAGCGGGGAGCCCAGATCTCAGCTCTGAGAGCCTGGTAGTCCCAGTTCTGTCATCACAGCGTGCCTGTGAACAGACGCTGGCTCAGAGAAGGCGGATCAATGTGTGTGAGGACCTGCTGAAACCAGGCAAGGGCTTGGAGATGGAAATGAGATGCAGATTGGGATGTCCTGTGGATGGGGGGAATAATAGAGAAGGGAGGAGGAGACAAGCGAGCTCACTGAGGCAGAAATGACACCAAGGCAGAAAAGTGCACACTCCCAGCAAGGTTTGTATCATCCCGAGAGACCCTGGCCTAGCTGTGGCTCCACACTCACAGATCCCATCCCATAACTCTCTGAGGTGCTTTTGAAGTGGCATCAAGAAAGACTGGGGTCTAAGCTCCCTAAGTGTCATCTGTCAATTATTGCAAAGGATTGGGTGGCTGTGTGACAGCCTTCTCCAACAAGTTGACATTTGGGCAAGGGACAAGCTTATCAATCATTCCAAGTAAGTGTCCCTGTGACTTTGCCTGTGAAATGTGGGGGCCTGATAGCCATATGCATGGGGCTCCAGTGGCCATGCAGGTGGCATGTGGTTGAGGACATAAAGCTGAGGGATCAAGATATATTAACTCTTATCAGAAAAGAAGGTCAAAGAATGTAGGTTTAATCCTTAAAAGGCATAGAGAGCTTGGGACTTGAAAGCGGAATTTGAAAAACAAAGTCACCAACTTGTGCTCTCCCCGCCAATTCTCGCTGTACATAGGGCACAAGGTGTGAGGCAGAACGGACAATGGACACTGCGTACTGGGGGTGTTAGGGAAATGAGGCAGGTTGGAGAGGAGCAAGGTTTATCTGAGCCGCATACTGAATTCATCTGGAGAAAATGAGTTATTCCAGAAATTTCACAAAGAAATAAAATCCTTCCCAGAGTGAAGAGAGGTAATAAAGAGATCTAATTAAAATGCACTTCAGAATCATATGATCAACAGGAGAGAAATTAAGTCTTAAAAGAATTTTTAAACTCCCAGGAATAAAACAAATGGGCCTACACCTTTCCTTAGACAGCAAGCTGCACAAGATGCACATTAGCCCCCCCTTGAATCCCTTCTCAGGGGGACTCAGTACCTCTAGTCACACATGGTCACAGCTGCTGTAGGCCCTCAAGTTCCTTTCTATTAGCACCCTTGCTCCTGCGCCTGCAGGGGGAAGAGACACTCCGTCTGCCTGTCAGTCGGTTGGGTGGGGCCCCAGGTGTACACCTGGCTCTCTTCTGCCTGGTTTTTGTTGAGCTTCCTATCACAGTGTAACACTGGTAACCAGAGACTCTATTTTGGGAGAGGAACAAGCTTGACAGTCATTCCAAGTAAGTCGAAGAAAATTTTCCATCACCATTGTATTGAGCAAACCCTTTAAACTCCAGAAAGAATTGTCAAAAGTCTGCTACTCTCTTTCTCTGCTTCTCAGTATAAATTTATCTGGAATATAGCAAAGAGCCCTTCCCATCCACCACTAGAATGATTGACATCATGACAGGTCTTTATTTCCTTGCCTGAAAATTCCTGGGAGGAGGGGGACAAACAATGTCTGCAGTCATGGCTGTCCGCTAGCTCACCCCTCACACCTGCACTCACCAGAGACATCTGGCTCTTTGTGGCACAGGCCACAGGAGCAGAGGATGGAGGGACAACTGAGAGAAAATGGACCAGAAGGCAAAAAGGCACTTCAGAGAGAACTGAAATGTGGGATGGCATAAAAGGGTGAGAAAAATGGCAGGGGATTCCAGACTCACACCTGTGTTTAGACCGGAGGGAATTCTGATAAAACCTGAAGAGAGAAAGAAAAGGTTTGTTCTCTCTGAAGGAAAATTTGGCAGAAAAATTAAAAGAGATCTCACATGTCAAGTCTCTTCTGATTATAGCCTTTTATCTCCGCTTCTCTCAGTTTTTCCAACAGGAAGTGACATGAAGGGGTCACTGGGGGCTTTGATATTATAGAAGCATTGTGAGGAGAGGGTCACAAGAAACAACGAGTGGGGGGCCTTGCAGTGGAGTTTGGAGAACTTGGAGCAATGGTTTTTGCAATGACTTAGAACACTGTGTGTCTAACTATGGGAATGAGAAATTAGCCTTCGGGACCGGAACCAGACTTACCATTATGCCCAGTAAGTACTCCATCCTTGGTCAGGAAATCAGAATTCCTTGGTCAGAAATTCTTCTTGAATTTCCAGGTTGCCTGTATAAGATTCCAGCGGTCATACTAGACTTATCAAGGAGAGTTTCCACGTGTCCTTTCTCATAACTGGTAGAGATGGGTATTAGCCAAATACCTGAGTTTTCTGGGCAAACTCCAGTCTGAATATTTAATTCAAAACTAAAAATATGATTCACAATTCTGTTTTTGCTGCTACCATTATGTTAATGTGACATGTGAAGAGAATTCAGATAGAATGACTGCATCTTCATTTTTATCATGTATGATCATTTTAACTTTGAATACTGCTAGTGTTTGGAAGATGTGGTAGAAACACAAGCTCCCAAGGAGAAAAGCAAACCAGAAAATCCAGAGAGGCAGGCAGACAGAATGCCAGGCAGTATCATTTTACAAAACTAGTCCATGTGTGTCTCTCTTTGCAGATGGCAAAGGTATTTGAAAAGGTGCTAAGAGCTGATGTTCTGGGTGGGGCTGGCTTACTCAAGGGGAAGCTAAGCACTGATCCCAGGGGAAGGTTTAAACTTGGAAAACTGGGTGGGTGGGGGGGTGTTCAGTGGAGTTTATCAGTGCAGCAGCACATCTGCATTTAGTAAATTACAGTTTGAGCAAGGCACAGAATTAACTGTTAAAAACAACTATGTCTGAGATTAGATAGAGAGATGATAGATTAGATAGATAGATAGATAGATAGATAGATAGATAGATAGATAGATAGATAGATAGAATATATATGCACAGAGTAGAGTAATGTGAAAAACATGGGGCAAATACATTTCTTGCACCTGAAATTAAAAGCTGTGGAAAATTTGAATACGTTCCCTTTATAACCAAAGACAACTTCCCCAAATGGAAAGAAAAGCATACTGAGAGAGCAAGAGCTGGGCGGATGGAACCTTTCCGAGTCTGGATTTCCCAGCTGTCTTAACCACTCAGTTAACTAGAGAAATTTTTTTCCTCTTTTCTGCATTAGAAATTAAAGGCATGACTATTGAGGCTTTGGATGGCTCAGGCTCTTATAGTGAAAAGTACATGATAAAGTGCCTCCCAGCTAGGCTGGCAAAAGTGCCCTTAGACATCAATGTTTTTTTCTTCTCCTCTCTCTGGATAGAATAGGAAAGTGGCCGAAACCGGTTTGGCTCAGTGGATAGAGCGTCGGCCTGCGGACTGAAAGGTCCCAGGTTCGATTCCGGTCAAGGGCATATACCTGGGTTTCGGGCATATCCCCAGTAGGAGATGTGCAGGAGGCAGCCGATCAATGTTTCTCTCTCATCGATGTTTCTAACTCTCTATCTCTCTTCCTTCCTCTCTGTAAAAAATCAATAAAATATATATTTAAAAAAAAAAAAAGAATAGGAAAGTGGTTCTCTTCTCATTCTGTGTCTAGGGACAGGGAACTCAGAGTGGCCTGGAGTTACAAAGCAAGAGGTAGCAAACCTGAGCTGTGGGGTCTGGGGACCCAGGGATGGTCAGTCTGCTGCATGCCACAGATGCCACAGTAGCCAGAAGTGTGTAGGAAACTGTCCAGGTGAAAATAGAATGCACCCAGGGAAAATGCCACACTCCTGTGCCACTGACAGCATCTCAGCGTAAGAATGCTTTGCCCAGAATGGCTCTAAACCAACTCAGAGCCCCAAATATTTGAAAATCTGTGGAAACAAGCTAAAATGAGCTCATTTCCCAGCAGCGCTTTCAGAAATTTGTAGTGGTTGGTAGTTGCTATGGGATTTGAAATTGGAGGACATCACAGCAGAGTAAAATTGTTTGGGTGTAATGGAGTATGATTAGGATTAATGAGATGAAAGAAAATTTGGCTAAAGGACTGGAAAAGCCCTAAAAGAACAGATACACTAAACCTTTGGAGTATTCCTTCCAGAGAAAAGGTGTAGCATTTATCCTCGTCCAAGAAGCAAAGAGCAAACATGAGCCAAATTCCATGCCCAACCAGCCTTTTCATATTTAGAAGTTTCTGCAATTATTGCAATATCCTTGGCTTCTTGGCCAAATACCAGCAGGTTCTTAATGCAAAATGGACCAGTCTTCTGTTTCCAGGTCATGTCAGTCGCCCCACTCCACCCCACACACAAAAACTGCGGCCCGCTGTTTTTGTAGAGGACCTTGATGCTGTGTGAATGACAGAAACAAGCTGATCTTTGGTTCAGGAACCGTTTTGAGAGTCCAACCTTGTGAGTATAAAATGCATTCTGGCCCACCCTAATCGCAACCCAAGTTCCATTGCATATTAAATAGACTCTTTCTGGTTTAGAAGTATTTGATTCTGAAGAAAGAAAAAGTAAATTTCAGGTGCAACACAAGCATTTCATTAGTGTGATTCGCTTACGAATTTCCATGTATTGCCTTTGAGAGAATCCATCACACCAATTAACTGGTGTGACCCGCAGCTTTAAAATAGAATTTTTTTAAAAAAAAAATTTTTATGTCAGTATCTCTGTGAAACACCTTGCCTACTGTTTGGGTGTCTCGTTTGGTAAAAGGGAAACCTTAGTCTGCACTCTTAAGCTTAGAGATTGTGGCTTAGAAAGCTTGTGGCTTAGAGAGGTATGAGAAAAGATCCACGCTGCTTGGTGAGGGCATTTCTGGATCAGTGTCAGGAGAAAACCAGGGCAGGCGGGTTGGTGAGGTGACGCTCGTGACAGGTGTCTGCCCTGTTTCTGTAAAGCTGCTGACAGCAGTGGGTACACTGGCACTGGAAACAAGCTGACTTTCGGGACCGGGACTCGTTTAGCAGTGAGGCCCAGTAAGTCTGAGAGGAAAGTGAGATCTCTGTGTGTTTTTCTATTATGCATTCTAGTCTGATGTTTGGCTTCTCTTTATGCCCCTTTAAATATTTGTGACTAAGGGCCTCCATCCTACCCATCCTCCCTACGTGATGGGGTATAGTTTCGTGGTCATGGTCACTCTCCTGAAAAAGTCAATGGTGATGCGGTTGGAAGCTGTGTGATGGCACTCCCAGTGCTCACCTGTAGGCACCTTGCCTTGGTTATGTGTGTTTTAAGCTTTGATGACACAAGAGAGGGACAGAAATGACCAGCAGCCCCAGCCAGGGCTCTGAGCCCTCTCTGGTATCCATGGGCTTAAGAGTGGCTATAGAGCAGTGGTTCTCAACCTTCCTAATGCCGCGACCCTTTAATACAGTTCCTCATGTTGTGGTGACCCTCAACCATAAAATTATTTTCGTTGCTACTTCATAACTGTAATTTTGCTACTGTTATGAATCAAAATGTAAATATCTGATATGCAGGATGTATTTTCATTGTTACAAATTGAACATAACTAAAACATAGTGATTAATCACAAAAACAATATGTAATTATATATGTGTTTTCCGATGGTCTTAGGCGACCCCTGTGAAAGGGTCGTTCGACCCCCCAAAGGGGTCGCGACCCACAGGTTGAGAACCGCTGCTATAGAGGTTCTGAGAGGTTCAGTGCCTGGGTCTCTGACAGAGAGATTTATGCAAAGGGTTGTCCCAGGGTGTGAATACAGGAGGTGCTAACCTACTCACCTTTGGGAGAGGGACCCAGCTCATCATCCAGCCCTGTAAGTGCTTCTGCCGGGGAGATGGGGGGTCTAAATGCAGTCCCTATGGGAATGCTTCTAAATCCTGCTACTGAGCCTCTGGTACCACTGCTGTCACCAGCACCGTCCTAAACACACAGTAGGTTTTGAGTCCTGTAGATGAGGGAGGTGATACAGTCTGTGCTTCAGAGAACTCCTGGGTACTTCTGTGACTGTATTTAACTACAAGGCCATTATTGGGAATTCTGGGCTCCGGCAGACAAAGGATACCCTTAGGACTGGGGCACAAGCATCTGCAGGCCACTTCGTTAGCACCACATTTGCAGTGACAATGGCTTTCATAGGAATGGTGGAAATGGCAAGGAAGATAGAGGCTTGATTGTTTCTCCTTTTTTGTCTTCATGCCCTCTTCTCTGCCTGACTCAGGGACCTTAAGTTAGAACAGTTATTAATCATCTGATTTCTGAAGCTATCATTCATGAAGTCTGACAAGAGAAATCAATTAACATTAACATAAAACCCAGAAAGAGAAAGACAAAGACCTCAATTCCTAATGTCTGCAGAGTTGAACTTGACAACTCCTTGGCCTTAATCAACTAGCCAACACCTCATGATCTCTTGAAGTCAAAAAAGGTCCCTAACAGGTAGTGTTAGCCAAGCAAGTATCTGGCCATATCCTGCTGCCCTTGCAGGGGTTAATATTGCAGCATTTGGGCAATAGGAAGGGATCCCTGAGGGCTCAGACAAGCTCCCCATCAGGGAAGAGGTCATGGGGAGAGAGCTCTAAGTAAGGGAGTGGAGCGTGGAGACCAGTAGGAGATTCAAGCAACAGGTTTCTGTTAGGGAGCATCTCACTGTGTAACCACTGGCGGAGGCAGGACCCTCGTCTTTGGGACTGGAACGAGACTTCAGGTCACCCTTGGTAGGTAAAAGGAACCATGATGTAGCTTAACTGTGTGTCCCTTTAAAACAGAGGGTTCTACAGAGTGGTTATCCTGGCTGGATGTAGTCCTTCCCTCTATGGTGGGAGGTGATCTCACTGAGGACGCCTCAGTGCATTCAATCAGAATTTGTGTTATTTTTATTTCTGTTACCAAGGCTTTTCTTCCCACCTGTGAAAACAAACCTCTCCCTGCTTCTGCTTCTTCAGCCATCATTACTCGGTGTGTTTCCTTTGGAACAGTGGGTTTGGGAATTAATTTATCATCCAGACTTTGTCACTCTGGGAAGCAGAATGAAAATTGCTCTCAAACAGAGAAGCAAGAGCCCTGCTTATTCTGATAACTTTTCAGGGGTGATATGTATAAATGGGAGGAAATGGGCTGCAGTGACCTAAAGTTGTAGAGGACTCCCAGGAAACTTGCTTTACGTCCTATGCACTCGACTTCTAAGAGGAGTCGTTTGGTTAGACCCTTGGTGGGGTAAAAACAAAACCGTGACCCTCTGAAAACATAATCAAGAGCACAACTCCCCGCACCCCCAAAACACTGCCACTTTTCATTATTTACCAGTTACAAAATGACTGCATGATAATTAACATGAAATTACATAGATGAGCAGTTTGGGTGTTTTGAACCCATAATTAAAATGCAAGTTATAGAAGTTCTGGAGCATGCCACCAGGCAGTGCCTCATACATGTGGTGTCTGAAGACAAACTGTGTGTTTGGCATGATTTGTTTGTGGTGTGGGTTTAGGAACCTGTTAGAAAGCTGATTATATGTCTCACAGTGCCCAGTTAGGGTCTCGATAAGCTGTGCTCAGTGGGCTGAAAAGTGACCACTTTTACAGCCTAGAAGCATGACAAAATGACCCCATTTCTGTAGAAAAGGGAGAATGGGACTGTTGTGTTCTGTGCCATGCTGGGAGCCTGACTGCAAGGTGTCCTGAGGAGGTTTTTGTTAGAGGGTGTATTGCTGTGGCAATAATAACAACGACCTACGCTTTGGAGCAGGGACCACGCTGACAGTAACACCCAGTAAGTGAGGGGAGTGGGCGAATCTCAACAGTTGGCCTGAGTGAGTGGCAGTGCTATTCTGTGTAGTTTCAGTGGGATTAAGACACTGCGGCTCCCAGGAGGATAGATGCGCCTAGTTTCTTTGTGCCTGAGCTGGTGGATGTCTGCTAGTTGACAGACTCTGGCAATCCTAAGAATTAGGTCATGAAGGAGTAGAAATTTTCACTGGCTTCTTCATTGGCTCTGGATACAGAGAAATTCTAATGATAAGATGCAAAACCTGTGTTCTGTAATAAGACAGAGCTGAAAGACCTAACAACTCAGAAATCTGTGGGGGGTTTTCTTAATAAGAAGCCCTCCTCTCCAAGAGGAGTACGATCAGTGGTTTTGTTGTGTTTGGGGGGTCTTTTGTTGTTAAATTTGTGTTGCTGTTGTTGTTGTTTGTTGTTTTTAAGATCTATGCCTCTGAAAGTTGCATGGTCCCTGGTCCCCCAATGCTGACCAGCTGTGCTGGATGACATGTCTCTGCCTGACCTTGCGGTTGTCCCATGAGCCTCAGGCATGAGCAAGCCATCAGAACCCAGTGTTCTGGGAGCAAAACTGGTGGTTTAGGATCAAGCTCAGCTCTATCTGCACAGTCTGCTATGATTTTTAGAGAAATGTCCTAACTCGAGCAAGGAGCTGGGAGCTGAGGCTGCAAGGTGGTGAGACTTCCACAAGAGGGGAAGCTGATCTCATTTGTTCAGTCTCTCCCTCAGTCCTTCCCACCCACTGATTATTGTAAGGCCCCATATGACTGTGTGAATTATGGAGGCAGCCAAGGAAAGCTCACCTTTGGAAAAGGCACTAAACTCTCTGTTAAACCAAGTAAGTGCTAGAGTCTCACAGGCTAAATCAATGAATGCAATTAAAGTACAAACCAGAGTGAATGAGAAGAAATTTACCAACCACTTTCTCGGTGGTGTCTTTCTGCCCTTCACCCATGAGCCCACAGAATTGCTCCTGGTCATGCCCCTGGCTGTCCTCAGTCCAGACGGGCACTTCCCTCTGCTGGACATAGGGAAACTCAACATGTAACATGGTCCCTTCCCCAGGATGGCACTTCTCAGAAGTGATTGCCCACCCCACCATGGTGAGTGGGTGACCTTCTCAGCACTGGTCTCATGGAAGAGGGCCCTGGATGACCTCGGTCTGTGTGACTGCTGTGCGACTGGTTTTTAGACATTAGATTTCATAGAGGCTCACCCAAGGGGGAGAGGCAGAATGGCTACTGCAAGGGGTTTTTGTTTAGGGGAAAAGTGCTGTGGAACTCAAATACCGGCTATGCACTGAGCTTTGGCAAAGGCACCTCCCTGTTGGTCACACCCGGTGAGTTCTTGTGGTTAACAAATTATTCTTTTTGGAAAGAAATCCAATAGGACCTGTTGAAACACAGCTGAATTTAATTGATTCATTTAGCATGCAGTTGTTAACTATGTCGGATATGTGAGCAAGATATGAACACCTGTTTCCTTGGAGTCTGGATTTGGTTATCAGGTTTAAGGGTAGTTTGATAAATTGTATTAATACTACAATCAGTGTTTCTCAAAGGGCCACAAAGCACGTTGAGGCTTTGGGAAAGAGACAGAGATAAGGGGAAGAAAAGCTTTCTGATAGGGACAGAAACAAATCAATGAAAAGGGATGCTACCGTAGCAGCAGTGTGTAGCCATGGGAGCGTGTCTTTAACAGATAAGTGATGAGGATCCAGTTGAGTTTATGCCCAGGTCATCTGATAGAACTGAAAAACCCGGCAAGTGCACTGAGGACTCGGATGAGAGGAGGGCAGCAGGAGCTAAAAACTTCTCACAACTTTCCTCTTCTGAGAGAATAGCAGAACAGTGAAACTTTCTCTGGAGAGAAGACAGCCCCATTCTTCATTCCAGGGGCAAAGTAGTTCCTCACGCAGACTTCACCCCTTTACCTCGGCTTACTGAGTCGACCTTATGGGAGGAACAGAATACCAGTACCTTGGAAGGCCCCCCTCCTCCACTGAGTTATCTGTGCTAAAGCAGAATGTGTTACCCGAGTTGTGAAGCTGTCAGGGAGAGGGTAATAGAGCTGAATTATAGGAAGCAGTACTGAGAATTTACAGGCTCTCTCCGCACTTGCAGAGTTCAGTGTTTTTGTTTTTGCTTTTTTTTTTCTGTTAGAATTATAGGAACTGGAGTGCTTCCCATGCAGGCACACTATTTGCAGAAATGCCTGCCATCTCACATTTCCATAGTATTTCATCAACAGCCCTCTGTGCATGAACCAAGTGTGACAATAAGATCATGGGCTGATTTGTTAACAAATAGAGTTTATACAATTAAGTAAGCGGCCCAGTTTGAAGTATCTCGCATGTTAGTCCAAACTACTGTCCATTGCTCATCTCTTCTTTGATTCTGCCCTCTGTTGGTAGCATCTATAATGCCTTAATCTTTTGAAGTCAGATTTTGTCTTCGTTAATAACCAAAATCCTTTCAGAGCCATGACTTATAAATAAATGAGGAACTCAAGCTAGTTACTGGTACTTTTTGGTTCCAAAATGAGGTATGACTATAAAATAATATCCTTGGTGTGTTTGTGTGACTCATAAAGTGACTCTCATAAAGAGTCCTAAAGGGAGTACTTCGAAGATTCAATATCAATCAGTTAGATGTTCAAATCCTGATATGGTTGTTTAAAAAGCCTCTTAAACACAGTTAAGATGAACATAGCAAGAGATTGAGGAGGTTTGGCAAATTCAGACCTAATCAAAGTAGTGGAGACTTTCTATAAGAGCTGAGATATTATAGCAAATAAATTCCTTTTAGAAAACCATGAGGTAAAGACCTTCCAACAGGAAAAGTGCATATGATGTCCTAGTAACCAACAGCAAAGCTATTCCAACAAATGGTAACATGATGTTGGTTTATGTAGAGCCACATGACACTGTGTCTACCTCAGTAGACTACAAATATGTCTTTGGAGCAGGAACCAGGCTGCAGGTTCTAACAAGTGAGTATTACAGGCAAGACAGACTTTATTTTATAAGTTGTTGGTGTTTGAGGGCCAAGGAAAGGGAAATACTCATTATAACCTATGGAAGCAAAAATGGCCGCTAGTCTGAAGTGGCAATTTTGGGGCCCTGTACTCTGAACAGGAGGGGTGAAGGAGAGCTCTGAGGATAGGCTTACCATCAATTTCATAAGAATTGTCTTACCATTAGAAAAATATTTATTAGCTGGAGACCTTGAGAGACTTATAAATATAAGAATTCTATATTCTTTATTACTCTAAAACTGTATTATCATTCCACATTTTTCACTCCCTTTCTTACCCCTCTTTACGCCTCTCTCCTATCCAATTTCACCTGGCATTTATATTTTGAGAAACCATTATGTCTACTTCTTAGCTTATCACTTAAGGCTCTCTAAGATCTGGACTCTTTCTGTCCTCCAAATTTATTTTCAGCTTTTCCTTTTCACAAATGCTCTGCCTCAGGCAAACTGGACGCATACTTCCCCTGAATGCTTACCCATTCCCACACCCATACTTCATCTCCACAAACCAGACACCGTGGACACACCACCGAAGACAGACTTTCATATGTGAAACATATGTTTTCCTACCCAGGAGACTACTAGACTTAATTTTATAGAGAGAATTTGAGGCATTATATACCTTTTAAAAAATTAATAAGGCTTGGCTAAGAGGCAAATAGCAAAGTAAGAAAGAGGGATCTGCCATGGGAAGATAATCTCTAGGAGACAAACAACACTGACTAAATCCAAGTAGGACATTTATGAGCTGCCATATTGCCTGCATGTCCCTTGTTTTCCCTCTGGAGGGTCCATTCCTAATTGCTGTTGTGAAGCCCTGGTCCTCCAGGCAGCCGGGGGGAAGAAGGAGGACACCATGCTGTACACTCAGCAGTGGTGCCCAGGGAGTGTCCTCCTCAGATTTTCCTTCAAGTTACCTCAAAAGTGAGAGAGACTCCAAAGGATGCCCTAGCCAGGATGGGAGAAGCTACCTGTGGGGGAATGATTTCAGGTTAGTCCATGAGTTGTGTTATCTCCCAGGACAATGGGACAGTGAGAATGAAAAGTCTCTACTAGGACAAAGGTAGAAAATGATGACAGTCTTTTTCCTGGTGACAGTCTAAGCAGAGGATGAAAAAGTCTGAATTTGGAGTCAGGAGCTAATCCAGGGCTGACCAGTGCCTGCAACTACCTCTAGTTCTGTGGAGTCAGAAAAGGTGGGACTCCTTTTAGATGTTCCAGAATCTGGACTTCAGTCAGAGGTGTCTGGCTCCAGCACCCTCAATGGGCAAACCAACCTTCTGACCCCTCCTGCCAGGTGGGCAGGGGCAGCTGCCCTCCATCTCTTCCTCTGTGATGACAGAGCTTCTGGCTGTTTTGGCTTTGGTGACATTATATTCCTACTTTGTCCAAATAAGGTATATAATCTTTAGAACCCCTGGAGAATTGTTATCTAAAACCAGAGGGTGTGCTAGGATTTTTGGCAGCCAGCATTCTGGGCTTGTGCAGAAAACTCCTTCTTTAGAATATTCAGAAAGAATATCCTTCATTTCTCCAATGTTGAAACAGTCCTAAAATCCAAGCTGGTGCTAGGATTCTGTGCCAGGTTATTACTGTGTCAATTATGTAATATTCTCTGTGCTCACTGTATCACTCCTTCCAGAAGATCTTTAGGGAAAACTTAGTTTGGTTTCTAGAAGGTTTTTGCTGAGCCGAAGATCACTGTGTGAATAATGATGCAGGCACCAAGCTCACATTTGGAGGGGGAACAAGGTTAATGGTCAAATCCCGTGAGTATCTCTGCTGAATCCATAATGAATGCTCTCATTTCTAAAGGCAGCCACAGCACTGGGTTTCATGTGGGGGCTGTTTTCTCCACCCTGTTTTATATTTTGTTCATTCTAATCATTAATGCTTATGATCATACAGTGTTATACATGCCGTATGTACATGTGGAAATGGGCACATATATAATTGTCGCAGGAACAAATGAATTGGAGAAAGACACATTTCTTGTCCTTTTTGTCTTAACCATTAGGGTCAGAAAGTCTAGTTGTGTTGAACATGAGGAGTGGGAGAACCCATCCTCAGGGGCTTTGTCAGGATTGAGCCACTCCTTGCTGGCCTGGTCAGGGGCAGCTCGGTCTGGCGGTGGAAGGATGGATTATTTAATCTCAGAAGAGCATTTACTTCCCAAATATGCTATGAATGGACCACGATGCCTCTTTGGCCAGGGTCCCAGCTGGAGGAGCACGCCTTTGGATTTGGGGATTGAAAGGGATTTCCTGGTACACGTTGGCCTGGTCGGTTTCTGTAAAGCTTTCTGTGACTGTGTAATATTGGCAACGACCGTAAGCTGATTTGGGGATTGGGGACACGTCTGGCAGTAAAACCAAGTGAGTCTTCAAATTAATTCTGAAACCTGTCTATGCAGTTTGAAATATCTTAGGAACTGTCTCCTTTTGAAGCCCAACTGTTTAAACTGTGCAGTTATGGGTAGTGTTTTCTCCTGTCCACCCAAGATGAGCCCTTGTTTATCCTTCAATCAAAATAACCAGATGCCATTGGTCCACAGTGCATGGTAGGAAGGCAGTCGGGGCAGTATGAGACTGTTTTCTCACAGCGCAAACAGGCTGGCCCATTCCAAAAGGGGCCATAAGGGAGCACTGGAAATTAGAGGAGGTAAGAATATGCATCATGTATTATGGCTTTCTTAGTCCATCCACATGCTCCAACCTCACCATGGGCCCCTGGTAAATACTCTTCCCCTGGCTCCCAGCCAGAGAGAGTCAAGTGCTGCTGGAAACTCCCAGGACTTAGGCGCATCCCAGTGACTTCCCAAGAGAACATCTCCCCGGCATGGATTATCTAGAAGGACCCAAACTTATCATGTAATTCCTGCATCTCTCAGTCCTCATTGGCTCACAGCCTATGGTGGATCTGCTAGAAGGAACAGGAAAGGAGTGCGTTTCATCCTAACTCTGGTCTCCCCTGAGTTCTCTCCAAGAATCTTCAGAAGCTTCTTAGAGATTCAAAACTGTGCTCTGTGCAACCAGACTGTGTTCCCAGCAGTGTGTGCAGTGGCTTTGGCTGGGGGTAGCTCTGGAGCTGTAGGCTGGTACAGCTCGGGGAGAGGGAGGGGAATTGAAAGACACCTCTGATATAGGCATTAATGAATTTCTAAAGGAGCTTCCACATGTTAATCTGATAAGCCTCTCCAGGGAGAAGGTCACCCTTACCTTTGCAGTTCTAAATGTAAGACATGTGTTGCAAGAAAAAGTGGAAAATGTCAACTGCAATGCCAAAATGGTGAAAGTGGGTATAAATATTAAACCGGTTTTAACGTTAAGTTTATGAAATGTAAGCCTTTCAGGAGAATCAGCTCAGGGTACATTTATTAGGGTCAGTGAGCTAACTATTTTGTCAATGTTACTGGCATACGCACTTTAAAGGAGGACCCAAAATAGAAAAAGGAAGCCTAATAGAAGGTATAACATAATGGTTAAGGACACAAATTTTGAAATCTACTGCCTGGGCAAATTCTAACTCTGCTCCTTACTGGATGGGTGGCATTGAGCAGGTTACTTAATCTCTTCATGCCTTGTTTTACTTCATGTGTTCACTGAACTGTTGTGAGATTAATAGGGTTTATACCTATAAAGGGCTTTGTACAGTGGCCGGCACATAGTAAGCCTTCAATAAATATTAGCTATTATAGATTGCTGGAGGGAAGGTGATGGAAATGATCTCCTTTTGAAGTTTTTGTAAAGTGCATCATTAGAGTGTGGCTCTGGTACTGTGGGGAAACTCACCTTTGGGCAGGGGACAACGTTACAAGTAAAACCAGGTAGGTTTGAATGTCCCTGACTAAGCCACAATTGCCATCTATGTTCTTTTTTTGGTAAATCTCTGCCTGTTCAACTTCTAAGCAAAGACTGTTATTTTTAAGTTTTATTTTCCTTTTATAAAAGTTAATAGAGTGTGTCTTTTCTAACCCATTTGGTTGCAGCTAGTGGCAAAAAGAGGGGCAAGATTTAGAATGAGGTGGGCATAGAAGTTCTAGGTTAAGACTGAGAGAATATCCATTTGGCTGACTTGGGAGAAATAAAAACTTCAAATGTGAGAAGTTCACAAAAAATAAAGGTGATTTTACAGAATAGGAGACTAGAGTGGAAACCACCCCTGGAGCTACTAGAATTCTTTAAGAACTGCCTTTCAAGCATGAAAATGGAAAGCTTTTGTTTGGGAAAGAAAAATGGGGAGGAGAGAACAGACTGTTAGTGATTTGGATTTTTTTTGCTAAGAAACATGGAAGACAGCATTTTCTAGAGGATGTGTATAGCATACCCCTAGTGAGCGCTATAGAGGAAGAAAATTCAGCAGAGCAAAGTGTTTTTGTAGCAGGCAGAAACACTGTGCCAACTTCCGGAGCCGACAAGCTTGTGTTTGGGACTGGAACAAGACTCACCGTTATTCCCTGTAAGTCCTTTGCCACTTGAGACAAAGCCCTTAATCTATAACCAGCTCACACATCCCAGACAGCTAATAAGAATTCTAAATGAGCTTCCATGTGTTAACCTGATAAGACTCTCCAGGGAGAAGGTCACTCCTGCCTTCCTGGCTTTAAATGTAAGACCATGTAGCAAGAGAAATGGGAAATGGCAATTGCAGTGCCAAAATGAAGAGGGTGGATATAAATATTGGACCAGTTTTAACGTTAAGTTTATCAATATAACCCTTTCAGAAGAACCATATCAGGCTCATTTATTAGTTTGCGTTTACACAGCACAATTGCCTGGTTAATTTGATTAATGTCAGAGCTGATCCTGACCCTCAGGCACTTCCTTGAAAAACCTTCTTTGTGCTTCAAGTTGCCTGAACTGACTGGCGAATTACCTACATAATTGCCAGATCTGTTTTACTTTGTGCTGTATAGACTCAGCCTAATGAAAACAAATGCGGCTGTGTTTTTCCAGTCTGTCTACTCCCCACACAAGAAAGTTTTCCTTCTATTGAACATCTCTTCACACAAAGGAAAGATATCCAGCGAGCCATTTGACTTATAGCTGCTGCTATTTTGCATTTATATGACTCCTTTCCTTGGGAGAGATTACGACACTTCGTAGGACTTATTATCTCAACAGATTGACAGCCTAATTAAGAAGAGCGAGACAGATTCTGAGTATCTTTTTGTGGCTGCTGTGGAACATTTCGTCAGATGACTCTGCGAGGCAGAAATAAGACAGGGAGGTGGTGTCCGTGTGGCGCGGGCCTTCTCAGCTGCACGTGAGAATTTGGCTCAGGAGGTAAAGCAGTACTAAATAGGTCAGGGCAACTGACAGAGCCTGGAACATTTCTTCCCCCTAAAACTCATGTGTTCTCACAAAGCAAAGCGTGACCAATTTTGACATCAGCTGTGTGTTTGTCTATGCTCCCTACTTTGGTTCTCAGGCCCTCCCACTCCAGGTCTACCAGCCTTCCGTCTCTAACTTTTCTAACTCCTTTCCCTCTCCTTTGATTCCTGACGACCATGCCCACCAGTGCCAACCCCACCACATGCTGCGCCTGCCTCTTTAGCCTGTCAGTTGTATTTCTGAGGAGTTTCTTAGCTCCTTGAGTGATTCCCCAAGCACCTGAGGGGGTCTTTTCTGAGGATGGGGCCCCAGCAGAGGTGGCAGTGGCCGCCATGGGCTACCAAGTGCCTCTATGGAGGCCGGAGCTGGGCCCTGGATGAGAAAGAGGCTCCAGAGGAAGATCTACCAGAGAATAAGGAACACCACGGCTTTCATGATACATGTGTCTGAATCCTCTCCTACCTGGGAAACTGTAGCTTCCACCTGGGGACTCGAGTCGTGTGGCTATGAAGAGGTGGCAGGGTTTTTGTAGTAGAGTCTACCATTGTGCACAGACAGGCTTTGCGGGTGCGCTGCAGTTCGGGTCCGGCACTCAAGTGATTGTTACACCAAGTAAGTGTGTCTTTTCTCATTTCTGTGGGCTAGAGTAAGTCATACAGAGTTCTTTCCCACCCACCCACCCCCCTTCATTTCCCAGCTAGGCAGTGATGCAATACAATTTCTGAATCTAAATACACTGCCCGTTTGACCATTAAGATGGTCAAATTCATTTTTAAAAATAACTTCGACTGATTTCATTTCATGCTGCCAACAGCAAAGAGAAATCAGTATGTCATGGGAACCTAATCTATGCTCATTGGCCGCTGTGGGAAGACAGTCATTCCTTCCTACCCCCGGCCGTTAGCCCTCAGAACTCAGCTGACCTTTTCCAGGCCTGTCTCTTCTGGCAGATTAAGTGGTTGTATCCACTGACTTTCTGGTGGAAAAACACACGAGACAGATATTTTCTCCTTCAGTTTTTACTAAAAAAGCTTTCTCTTCGTTATTTTGACAATAAACTTCAGCTAACATATTCCCTCCTATTCATGTTCATAGTATCTTGGCTTGAACACGCACATTTCCCCCTCATTAAGCAAAATGCGTTTCTATGTTGTAACCCACTGCACTATCACTTTCATCTTCACAACATTCTCCAAGGTAAGCAGCATCCCACAGCATCAAACATATTTCCCAGACAAAAGAGCCAAAGCACAGACCAGTAAAGTTATTGAAATCAAGTTCCCACCCCAAATCAGAAGTGAAATTAGAGTTTGAGAGGCCCTGTATTCTCCTGGTGAGTTATCTTGAGCTGTCATCTTTGTGAACTGAAAACATAGTCGGCACAGGCCATGGGCATCTGCAGGGGACGAAATTTAGCAAAAACTGACTGTTTCATTGCATTGGTGTTTTAAGTGTATCCCCAAATCTTCTTTGATGGTGGTAGTTATTTGCTGCCAGCGATGGGTAAGAAGTGGAGGCAGAGCACCCTGCTGGGCTTAGAGGGTTTTTGTAGGCCTCGCTATCACTGTGTGAACTCCAACAATGACAAATTAATCTTCGGAGCTGGAACCAGATTACAAGTCTTTCCCAGTAAGTACTAGGAGGAGTGATTTTGAAGAGGTGTTTTCTATAAAAGCCAACTTGCTCTAGTACATTCTCGCATACCACAGGCCACCCTCCCAACACTGAACTAGTTGGGGGCCTTCCACGCCTCCGGCTGCCTGGGTCCAAATTCCTCAGGATGTCATTTTTCAGATAGAACTCTCTGTAAACCAAACCAGCTTAATCTATATCTGAATACCATGGTTCTGACTAGAATCTTATCAGCAATGAAAATAAGACACTGGAGAATTAGATGCATTATGACTCCAAACAAATGATGTTTCTCTTTTTTGCATTTTTATTTAAAAACTAGAGGCCCAATGCACGAAATTTGTGCAAGCGGCTTGGCCCTCACAGTATCACCAGGCCCTCACAGCCCCAGCTGCCTCGAGACCCTGCCCTTCCTCCCCCTCCCCCCCCCCCCCCCCCCCCCCGCCGCCACTGGTTGTTCCAGAAGGTTATTCTGCTGTCCTGTCTAATTAGCATATTAGCTCTTTATTATATAGGATATCAGGAAAGGTGAAGCAAATCCAACTTCTCCAGTTTGGAAACTGTTTATGAATTATGTTTACCTTATATGCAGAGAGACCTAGATTGACTCTGAATGTTTAGTCATTCGATTTTATCATCTGTGTCTAGAATCTATAATGGGCAAGGGAATCAAATGTAATTAAATGAACAAATAATCTTCAATAGTCAATATTCCTACATTGTTTCATGTGCTTTGCTCTGGATTTTTTATCTGGGATTTATCTCTAATTGGCTCCCTGGAAGGACAGTGAGGTTTTTGTTAAGGTTTTTGTGTCTGTGTGGATAGCAACTATCGGTTGATCTGGGGCTCTGGGACCAAGCTAATTATAAAACCAGGTAAGTCTCAAAGATGCGACTATAAGGAAGTGGAGACACAGGTTGAATAATGCATGAAGAATAGCATGCAAATTATATTTTTAAGAACAATCCAGCCTGCTGGAGAAAATGTACTTGACCCAAATGGAGTTTTCACTCCCAGTGAGAAGCAATGTAAGGCACCACCTCTCTTGTTTGGTCTAGTTGCTTCCAGAATGAATAATGCTTAACCAGCCTTCTAAGAGAGCAGAGCTGGGTTGTTAAGGAGTATCTAAATCCCTCTGATATGGTTGGAATTTTTTTCCAAGAATAGAAACAGCCTCATTCCATTAAAAGAATGAATTCAGAGAAAGGGAAAAGTCCACAGTCAAAGACCAGGGGGAAGGAATAGCATGCCTGCTGCTTCCCCACATCCTTGCCTCTGGCTGCTGTGCCGAATGGGGAGCAAATGCCTGCGGAGTTCTTAGTCACTTGTTGGTGAATCATCCAGGGTTCTGGGCCTTAGCACAAACCCCACAAGGACATAATATAAAAGGCAGTGGCAGGGCAGGAATATGGGGACTGAAGGGATACCTGGAAGGTCAGCCTTTGCTGTGTAAGCCTGGGCTGTTCTTAGCCTGGAAAGACTGAGCCCAGACTCACCCCATCCTGCCATGCCCTTTCCTGGGGGTTATTGTAAGGCTCTGAAGGGCTGTGTAAACTATGGGAGTGGAGCAAACAAGCTCATCTTTGGGACTGGCACTCTGCTTTCTGTCCAACCAAGTACGTGAGTAGTGGGATTCTGTGTCCGTGACAAGTGGGAAGTAATAACCACTCTGGGAAAAGGGTTAGTTCCCCACAGTCATCCTTATCTACTACAGTACAGTAGGCTTTCAAATTTTCCCATTCTCCTGGAAGGTACCCCATAGTCAGAAAAGAGGACATGGTGTTGATATTAAGATAAATCCCACGGGGGGAAACTACTGTGAGAAAATTGTTCTCATCTAAATGCTACAGGTTTTCCATTCTGTGAACCCTGTTTCCAGGCCATTTCTCAGTTCTGCTCCTACTTTACCTGTATATAGTAAATACAAGCTCTGCTAACTTGTTTGTACAACTGTATGTCAACTGGTTCAAGCACCTCTGTCTATAGGCCATATCTTCTTTTTCTTCCTAAAGAGACCCCAGAGCTATATTTGAGAAGGTTGCTGAGAAGACAGGCAAAACTGACCCAATAGTCAGGGGTAAAGCAGTGGGAGGAAGGCAAATACTAGACTTAGGGTAAGTCAGCTCAGTTTTAAAACTACCACCCATGTCACTGCTTCCCTATATTGCCTGCACTTGCTTCCCCTTCATTTTCCCTAGAATGGCTTATTCTGAATGCCCCAGGCTGAGAGGAGAGATATAAAATTGGTTTTGAACTCTTTCTTCAAATCTGAAGAATTAAAAGCCATAGTCATGTTGGGGATGAGTTCAAGTCTCCTCTCTCCACACTTAAAATTCTATCTCTTATGCTCTACTTTTAACCAAGACCTGGTACCACTGTCTTGAATGCTAACTCCTCTCCCTCTTCTTCAATACTGAGTGTGTATTAAAATCCAGCAGTGCTCAGCTTTTTGATAAAGAAGCTTCTGTGTGCTCTTATCATTGCCTTTAAGGTACAATCTTTCTTATAACAGAACTAGAGGCCCAATGCACAAAATTCATGCAAGGGCCTCGGCCCTCACAGCTTCATCAGGAAAGTCGTCCAGAAGGACGCTGGAGAGGACGTCCAGAAGGTCGTTCAGCTATCCAGTCTAATTAGCATATTATGCTTTTATTATTATAGATATGTTCACTTCTTCCATATATTTCAGAACTGGACTTTGGGTTATGGCAGATGGTGTGTTATAACTTCCTACCCTGGTCTGTCTAAAACATCATACATGTCCATGGTGGAATTTCTTTGGGGAAAGATAGGACTTATTACATTTTGCTCTTCTTCTCTGGTGAAATCTTTTCTTAGGCTGCCACATAGAATCTGTTACACAGTGAGAAAGCTTTGAAATCACTTGACCACTGAGTAGAGGACAGGACCATGGAGTTTGGGTTTAAGTGGAGCCTGGGTGTGAGTTCAGTTGGCTCTGCAGTTGGAAAACCTCCCTGTGGACATAGGAATGCATCATCCCTTCAGACCCAGCAAGAGTTGTTAACAAATTATTTGATTCAGCTTTGGCAGATTTAAGCCTAGAAATGCAAAAGGGTTTAAAAGCTCATAAGTTTAGTCTTTTAAAATAAAAATGATTGCTTTATGTAACAGAACCAATTCTTTTCTTCCTGTTACAAACGGCCATTTTCTAGAGACACAGAAACTTAAAAAAATCATAGAGAATCCAAATGCCCCCTCACCATGGTGCCTTGTTTTTGGTGGGGTTTGGCTAGGGGTTTCAGTAAAGGCAGGAAATGCTGTGGGAATAATAATGACAGAATCTTCTTTGGAACTGGAACCCAGCTAGTGGTTAAGCCCAGTAAGTGACCGTGTTCTTTTTATATTCGAGCCAACAAATAAATCCTGTGAAGTTAGTGGCGATTTCATTTAGTATGTAGACAACTGTACCTTTGGAAAAAAATGACTTTTGCAAATGCATGAAACATTGGTGATTGTTGAGAATAGAGTAATAATGAAAAACAAAGTGAAATGAGACAATGCCAAATTGCCTTTAATATGGTAGCTCAGCTCTCCTTCCAAAGAGATATAGGGCTGTGAGTTATTTACAGCCACAGTATCTCTCCAACTGTGTTCTGCAATGATTTGTGTGTTTACTGTGATTTTGCCTATTAACCTTGTCTTTTATTCTATTAAAAAATTAGAATCTATCTCATTTAAAACACCACTAAGATGAAGAAGGTATTTTCTTTGTCTTTCATTCCTGCGTATGTATTTATTCTAAAGACCTAACAGGAAAACTAAACATTGTCTCATTTTGACAAATATCCACATCTACTCCCATTCATGTCAAATTTTACTAAAAACAACTTTACTATTCAAATGCAATGGGATTTAAAAAAAAACCACAATTCAGAGATTAATTAATGATCCCAGATGGCTTTATAAACACCTGAAAAGAAATTCAGAGGGAAATAAGATGGCAGGCATGATAACAATATTTTTGTTTAATTATCGATTTCTCCATGGGGAGTAGAAATTTTTTAAATATATCTCATTGGGGAGGAGGAAAATGAGAAATTCGGGATCTTGACATCCCTAGGATGTACCTGGAGTGTCAGTTCCTCCATAATGCCATTTTGGGGACAGCAGGAACCATCAAATTGTCAGTCAAAAAAATAATATTAAGAGGCAGGTCTTGTCAAGTTGACTGACTGGGTTATTAAACCCTGCAACAGGTTAGAAATGAGACTATGGTATTCCAAATACCAATCCAAAGAGCTTTAAAGTAGGATAGCCTATTCTTAAATGGTTTAGCTATGGGAAATTTCCAAACAAGGAAACCAGCTACCTGACTCCATAAGTTTGTTTTAGATTTAGTAAGCATGACCAACCCATGCTCATCTTTTGAAATGACTGTGACAAAGAGCATTTGAGAGTTAGGTAGACAATGAGAAATAGGCAGTGGGGCTTGGTTCTTGAGGAGTCAAACAAGGACCCATCACGGCTAGTGGTAATGGCATCAAGTCTTCATCACTTGGTAGTGAGTGACCATGTTCTTGGACTGTGAAAGGAGAACATTTCCCAAAAGACTGGGATCCCTCTGGGCCAGAATGAATTTTCACTACCCCCAACTAGGGCAGGGCTAAAATGCATGTAGTAAACCTGTACTTGGCCTAAGGTGAGGTATCTTCAGGGTTTGATAATAAGGCCACTCTAGAACATGACTGAGGGTAAGGTGGGGCTCTGTAATGCAGTTCTATATCAGGTGGAAATTCAGATGTGTGTCTGACATGGCCTCTTCCTGCCCCCATCTTTTGGGGGACTCTGAAGAGTAGATTTCTAATGTGGCTGTCTGCCCAGTCATTTATTTTTGCCTAAAGTAACAGAACTGTGTGTGATAGCACAGAGCAGTTGATGGAACTGTTGTTTTTATAATTCACTTTCAGTGTCAAATGAGGTCATCCAATTTCCTCTGTGCATATTTGCAATAAGCAGCATAAAATTCAAGCAAAACAACCAGGAGACACAGAGAAAGATGGCTGAAGCGATAACGAGAACTGTTTGTTATGGTAGAGGAGACTATGTGGGAATTTGTTAAGTCCCATGAAGGTGGGCTATCCACCACGGCATGTGTAGCTTTCCTAACATGAGTCACTAGGAGTTTTTGTTATGGCCCCAGTCACGGTGCACAAAATGTTAACAAAGTCATCTTTGGAAAAGGGACTCAACTTCATGTTCTCCCCAGTAAGTGCTATTCATGTGATTTTCTGATATTGACTTCCATTGAGTTAAGAGTGGTTTGGGTTTAGGTGGGGAAAGTTTCTTAGGCTCTGACATGTGAGTAGCCTCTGGCTCTCACAGAAGCCCAGTCCTCAGTCCTTCCACAGCTTAGCCAAACACCAAATTCTTCCCGTCTAGAGCTGAGAAAGTTGCTACCAGTGTCCTGCTGCTTAGAAATGAATTATCTTTTTCTTGTTTATATATGACAAAAAGTAAAAATTGTGAAACTTTGTCCAGAGTTCATCTTCCAGTCTCCCCCAGGTTTGTCCCCAGTGGACTTGTTTGGACACATTGTTAAGCCCAGTGTGATTCCTGGCTCCAACCAAAGTGGTTTTGGAAATGGCCCAGCCTACCTATGACCCCTCTCCCTCCACTCTTCACAAAGACCCACTTTTCTCTGTTCGGCCTCTTCTAAAATTCCTGGCTCTGATAACCATGCCTTCTCATTTCCCTTGTTCCAGGGACGGGCAGGAGATAACTTTCTAAAGAGCTACTTTAACGCCAGAGGCAACAAAGGTGGTATGTCGGCCAAGAGCAACATCTCATGTTGAGCCTTCTCTGTGCCATTTTCCAAGTCCTTTTCTTCATTTAGGAAAAGCAGCCACTTTTTGTTTTTATTTCTAGGACAGCAAAGAGTTCAGTATGAGGCCAGAGACAGGGATTTCCTTTGGAATATTTTTCATAGGCTAACAATAAGTTGGAAGTTTGCAGGCGGTTCAGAAATGCATTTTTGAGTCACAACTCCATGTATGGGAGCTCTTATCGGCAAAGCAGGCAGTCAAAGCCAGAGGCATGTTAATCGGGCCACATTTTATAGAGAATCAGGAAGAAGGAGGCAAAGATGTGCTAAGGGAAAACAAAAACTATAGTTAAATAGGGAGATTTCTGGGTTATTCTGCCAGGAAAAAAGATTAAGAGAAAACATCAGTTTTTGTTGTGGAGATGATCACTGTGGGGATACAGGAGACAGGCAGCTTTCCTTTGGAAAGGGCACAAGACTTTCTGTGACTGCAAGTAAGTGTCCCTGGCCATCCTGGTTTTGATCAGCAATAACTTCATCCCTTGACTGATTTTTTAGTGTACCTCAGAGTGCTTTTAGTGTACCAAGAAAGGTCTGCTAGGAACTGGGAAGTTAGTGTTGAGCAGGAAGATGAACGGATCACTCTAGCATAATTCAAAAGCCAACCAGACTCTCATGGGCAAGCACATGTACCAGCCTGGCCTCAGCGCCTCCAGCTTGCTCTGACCACAAACCCTGGCCCAGTTCCCTCCTCTGATCCCAGGAGACCAAAACTCTAAGATGTAGAACCTGAGACTCCTGAGTCTAGGGAGCACAGGAAGGCTGGCATGAGATCCAAGAGCCATTTTTAAATATATGAGGGTTTCTATTTAATGTTATTAATTTTAATTTGTGTAAGTAATGCATGAAAATTTCTCCTTGCAAAAACAACCCAAATGACAGATAAATCCAATATGCACTTTGACCCGCCCCTCCACCCTCTTCCTTCAATATCAGTTTCCTCCCCAAAGATGACCACTGGAACTGGCTGGGTATGTTGTGATGAGTATCTGTCTATAATATGTTGACATGAAAACTCCTGTCTTCATGGAGGGAAGCTTGAGACATAAAGAACTCAGACTGCAGTTTGCAGATTTCAGTTAGATATAAAAAAAAAAAAAACAGTTGCTTTAATGCAAAGGCTGTTGGCAAAGGAGAGCCACCTTCCCAGGAGCTCTTAAAGATTAGATGGGTATTTGGTCAGAGAGCACCGTTTCTGAAGACAGGAGAACGGACTAGATGAACTCTAGATGAACTCTGAAATCCAGTGGGTCTTTGTAGGACTCCTATACCCGCTCTTCTCTTGTCTGGTTATTGTTACATCTGAGGTTTTTTGTCAGCACTACTCTTGTGTTGTGAGTGGCTTGATTTTCTCGGCATCCGTGGGGTTTCTGCAAAGAAAAAAAACTCTGTGCACACTCTGGAGTTTGGAATTACCAACTTACTTTCGGGAAGGGCACCAAACTCTTGGTCACACCAAGTAAGTTCTTCTTTCTGGCTGATTATTCTTCCCAAGAAGCCGGTCTTCCATCATGCAGAAGCTGTCAAAACACAGGTGGTGTTTTCTTTGCTTGGTCTGTGTTGGGTGGTTCGTGATACCAGTTGGAAAACAAGGTTATTAATGCACACGTTCCCTGGGGCATTGTATTTGGCTTTTAATATCCACATAGCCTCTCCCTGAGAAAATATGCGAGCCTCCACCAGGAGGAAGTTCTAGGGAAAGTAGGAGGGGAAACGGCAGGAATTGGATGAAAATAGACATAGGGCCTGCAGGAATAACAAACAAAATGGGATCCCAGGAGACCATGCAGTAGCCACTTTGAATTTCCCAGGAGCTGCCCCTGCCAAGACCCATTCTTTCAAGGAAAATTATGGCAAAGAACATCGTGCTGGGAAGTTGCTAATTATTAGTATTCATCTCATGTTCTAACCTAATTACAAAGAGATTGTTTGGCCAGGGGCAGTCATTTCAGGTTTTTGTTTTCTTACTTGCTTCCTCCACCTCCACCTGTCTTCCTAAAGGCCCCAGTCAAGGTTATTGCAATAGCACTGAACACTGTGTACCACCAACACAGGCAAATTAACCTTCGGGGACGGGACCACGCTCACTGTGAAACCAAGTAAGTTGTGTTCTTCTCTGGCCGGGCCTTTAGGGACAATCAATCAAATCATTAGTTTGAAAAATACTTTAATCCTATGCATCTGCTTGGGCTTTTTATTAATGTTCTTTCCCCAAAGAGGGCTGGTTCTCTCCTCTGCTTTAAAATTCCTCTGCTTCTCTCTGTAATTCCACAATTTAGCAACTCCTGCTGCCAGAAAGTGCTTTTTTACATCTAACGTTGACCATCCCCAACCCTCACTGTAATTTAAATCTCTGAAAAGAGCCACTAGAACTTTGGGCATCTAGTTTAAGAAAAAAATTTCTGCTGCAGAACATGGGCCTCTGCCGCGGCTTCTCTGTGTCGGCACAAGTCCCTCTGGACAATGTGAAGCCGGTGGTGATGGGTTAGGCAGAATGGCATGAGCTTTGGAGAAAGAAAAACCCAAATTCAAGTCCTGGTTCCCCTGCTTTACTAGCGGTGTGACCTTGGGCAAATTATTTAACCCATCTGAGCCTCAGTTTCCCCATCCATAAATGAGGGTAGAAATATACCTAGCTTGTTGAGTTGTGGTAAGGACCAAATAAAATAATAGAGTTAAAGTATTTTGCATAGTGCCCCAAACACAGAAACAGCTCATTAAACCCTAGCTATTAATAATAATGATAAACATCATCTCCAACGTGCAGTCAAGCTTTTGTTCCACCCTCGGGCTCTCTGTCAAGGCTCTGTCTGCATCAGGAGAAGAGCCGGCATGTGGGGAGGGCGGAGAATGCCAGCCTGTTCTATGAAGTTCTTCACCTGGGATTTGAAAGTGTCAGAGTGGAAATGCAAAGAATCCTGCTAATTTAAATATAAAATCATCCCAGTGTCAGAGGCAGGGAGAGGTTTCTGCAGAGAGCTAGCTCCTGAGGCTCCGCACAAGCCCCGGAGCAGGCACTTGGCTCACAGCCTGCCCCGCGAGGGCTGGAGAGCTGACACCTTGCACCACCCTGTTGCCACACGGACCCCAGTGTGACTGCCTCCAAAGTACCCTACCCCTTCCCAAGACGTGTGGAAGGACAGGGACAGAGAAAGGATAAATGCTTCGCAGGGAAGAGCAACTTATCCCAAAATTGTCCCTCGGCTTCTGTGGGTAGTGAAGCTCATTGAGCAATGTGGCGCCTGAAAATGGCCCCTAAATGAAGCTCTCGGGCCCAGATGGAGGATCAGTAAGGTCCATAAAGGGGAAAATTGAGGCTGTTAATATTGCAGAAAAGAGACTGAGGGTAAGGTGGGCATTGCGTCACAGATCTGAATCCGGGAAGCAGGCATTAAGCACAAGCTGCAGGGGCTGTGTTCTCCGGCTCCACCAGGATTCAGACTCCAGTTTAAGGCTAATACTGCAAGAAGAAGGGGGTGAGGTTAGGTTAGTGGTAAAACTTTCCTAATGGGTTTTTGAACAATGAAAATGAGCTGTCAGGAGTAGTTGCCAGAGCACTTTCTCTGGAGGGCTTCTGAAAGGAGCTAGACCCCCTTCTACCAGAGGTGATTGAAGTGCAGCCCTGCCTGCAGGCAGGAGGAGAAATGAAAGAACCTCTTTACGCCTCTTCCCATCCCCTGGAGCCTCTCTCTGTGAAAACAAAACTCTGGCTCATTAATGGGGACACTGTGGTTGCTGGGCTGTTTCGGAACCTTTGCTAGGTGTGTCCCAAACTCCCTTTGTTCTCAGGACTGGACAGGACAAACGGGCTGGTTTTTTCATCCTGGAGCCAAAAACACAGGCTCTGGGTCCCAGGTGGTTTGTGGTGTTGAGATGGTGCCGGTGAGCCTGTGGGTTTTTGCAGAGCCCAGAGGCACTGTGGGAATAACTATGGCCAGGGCTTGATCTTCGGTGGTGGAACCAGATTGTCTGTGCTGCCCTGTGAGTACATTTAGGCGGGAGATGAAATGAGCCTGGGGATTGAGACTTGGGTCCCTTGTGACCTTAGGAGCCTGGATGGAGCAGGAGGTAGAAAGGGAGGGACAACAGAATCTCAGGACAATACAGAGTGGGAGGGGTTGTTTATTCAGGGAGGAAAACCACAGGCCTGTGAGAATAACACTGGAGGAAATACATGGAGCTCTCCCTTCTCAGGAGGGCTCTGTGTGGGTGGAAGCTGCGTTGGCAGGTTTTTGATGCTGAGATAATCACTGTGCGGAAGGACAAGGCTTCTCCTTTACCTTTGGGAAGGGGACAAGGCTGCTTGTCAAGCCAAGTAAGTGGCATATAATTTGAAATTGTGCACTGAATGCGATTATCTCCAAAATGCAGACCTGCTCTCTTTTCCACGGGGGCCTCCTTGGTCAGAAGGACATTAAAGGGGCTGAGCAGACCAAAGCTGAGTGCCTGGTCTCCTCCCTCGTCCTTGAAGGAGCTCTGAGAGGTGTGGAGGGAAAACAACCCACCCAGGATCCCACCCATTCCCCTGCCTTGGGGTTCATCCACTCTCTCAGACTTCCAATAAGTAAAACCATCTGAAGGCAAATCTGTCCCAGGAGGCGATTCTGTAGTTATCCCCATTTTATAGACAAACACAGAGGCAAGTACAGGCCAGTGATTGACTTTGTTCCAACAGGAGCAGAATTCAGGGATCCTAGCACAGTTTTCCAGAAGACTCCTGAATTCAAAGCATCAGGTTATTTAAATGAGAAGGTGGCAGTGGTAATCAGCTGTACTGTGAGCTCCAGAGCCGCTGAGGACCAGGTGTGACATTAGCTAAACTCAGGGAGTGGTGGGTTTTTGTCGCTGCGGAATGGGAGGGGGTCTCGCGCAGCTTCATTAACCCCAGCGGTGCCTGCCTCTCTTTGGCCCTGCTGCCTGGGAAGTAATGCAGCTCTCGGCACCCATCATCCGCGGTGCCTGCCTCTCTTTGGCCCTGCTGCCTGGGAAGTAATGCAGCTCTCGGCACCCATCATCCTCGGTGCCTTGAAAGAAGAAAAATTAGAAGAGAAGGGAGGGAAAAGCTTATATCTCATACCATGCAGTTACCTCCTTGCATAGCGAGATTGTTTCCCCATGAGCAGTTTGTCTTCATTTAGCAGCTGTCTTGTCTGGGGAGCCAGTTTGTAGAGGTGTTTGTCACAGTGTGACAGCTGGCAACTGGGGGAAATTGCATTGGGGAGCAGGGACCCAGGTTGTGGTCACCCCAGGTAAGCCTGATTCCCTGGAGCCTTCCTGCCCTCCATTTAACCCCCGTGTGCCAAGTAATCCTGGCCAAGACCATAAGAAACACATTTGAAAGGAAGCCATTTCCCTGAACAGCAATAGCCAGAGCCATTAAGCAAAAATGAGAGATCAGTTTGGTGTTAAGTAGAAACATTTTGGATAAATGGGAATTCTCATTATTCTTTACCAGTCCCTGTGTAAGTACCTTATGCCCCTTACAAGGAAAGAAAAGGTTACAGTGATAAGTATAGCTGTGGCTCGCGCTGTGGTGTGGGAGGGATCTGCTGCGGAGTTTGGGTGGAGGATTAGAAATGTGTTCAGGAAGATTGGATGTGTTCTTGACAGGATGTGTAGCACAGTGTGAATTATAACCAGGGAGGAAAGCTTATCTTCGGACAGGGAACTGAGTTATCTGTGAAGCCCAGTAAGTATAAAAGTATATCCCTGGATTAAGCAGTGTCTGTGGATTAAGGACTGATTTAGGCCCAATTATTCACTTATATAAAGAAAGTTTAGAAAGGGTGAATGAGCATCAAAAAAAGAAGGGGGACAAAAGTCTCCCTGGCTAGGAGCTGACATCTTGGTGCACAATGGGCATGTAGGGGAGTCTCTGGGAATTGCTCCCAGAATATATGTTGATGGAACTAAAAGCGTGTGACTGATTCCCTGGGGTATTGGTGAGGATTTGTAGCCCTGGATTTGTACAGTAATCAGTGGACAAGACTTCTAATTCCTTAACAAGCCTCCGAGGCACTATTCTCTTTGGCTAAGATTATGTCAATTTCTAGAAGGAACCTTGTAAATAATGATTATTGACCGAAATAACTGTGATTAGCCTCTCCCAAAGCCTGAAAATCACTTTTTAAAAAAAGTTTATTTATAAGTACTAGGGGACATTTTCTGTTTCTGAGATTTTAGGCCAAAAATTTGTACAGCATAGCCTCATGGAGCAGAGAGAATTCTATAAGCCATCCCTTCTGACTGTCTGCATGTATGAGGAAAGTGAGACTAAGAGACTGATCATGGCCCCACAGCCAGCCCATGGCTGAGTAGGACTAGAACTTAACTCTCCATTTGCTGAAACTGTCTCATCAATTTCCCTGGCCTGAAGTTTGAGGAGTCTGCAGGACTCCTCTTATAGATATTTTTGTGCATCTACTCTATGCCAGGCTCAATGCCCAGAGCAGGGACCCATCAGGGAACAAACTCAGTGAGCTACAGCCCTCAGGGAACTTACGTTCTAGAAGTGGGTCCCAGTTGGTCCCTTGGATATGATGGACCGTATCCTGATCCCTCTTGAGCATGACTCTTTTATGTATCCTCCCTACCTTAGGAAATAGTAAAATTGATTTTTGTTGCAGTTTTAAAGTTTTTTTGGCAGCTAAACCAACACAGAAACCACTTTAGTCATAAGAAAAGAAATGACCCAAAAGTGAAGTGGAAACTAGAAATTCCCCTGGTAATTTGATCATTATAAAATTATTTTATCGATATCAAACTAATGGTCAAATTAACTAGATAACGCCAGCTCTATACATCATTTAGATCCTGTTGACTGAGTCGAGGGAGGACTCAAGGATTTGTGCAGCTTCCTGGTGGGGTAACCCAGTGATGTCCAGAGAGGAAGAGAAATGTTCTCTGTCCTGGACTTCATGAACCTTCTTAGATGAAAACATATGAACACTGGTTTGACTTCTAAAATAGGAGAGCACTCACTCTACACATATATTGAGAGCATACATTTGATGCTTAGAACTCTGTAGCAGAAACAAAGATTTCCTAAAGGAAAGTGGGAATAAAAAAAACAAAGAAGGGTTTACTGAGGATCTGTAGGCAGGCAGTTTGGTTACCCCAGATCAAACCTAAGCTGACAATGATACAGGCTTATTTCATGAACTAACTGCCAGCTCTTTCCTCTGTGCTCTGCCAATGGCCTATTTGATCTGGTTTTTGTTGTTGGGCCTATCACGGTGTTTCTTCTGGTTCCGGCTGGCAGCTCACCTTTGGATCTGGGACCCAACTGACTGTTGTACCTGGTAGGCCACCACAATCAGATACTCTATGCACTGATTTATTAGTCTACAAATATGTACCGACATATATGTAACTTAATGGGTCTTGGGGTTGAGGGTGAGAGAGAGACATAAACAATGCATTCTTAAAAGGGTAATGTAGGAAGAGAATTCTTTATCAAAGACCAAAGCAAAAGAGTTGCCTATTGCTAAGTTTGTAGTAGTAGTAGTTGATGAAAAGGGGTAGGGAGAAGCAATCTTAACCTAGAAGAACTGCTGAAAAAAATAGGAACAGATTCCACAAAGGGAACCTCTGTCTCACATTTTCACGGAAACCAGACAAAATGCTACATGATGGTTTTACCTGTAACTATGTTAAACCAAGTCTGGCTATCCAGCTACATTTATTTCTAGCCTGTTCTAGCTTATTTTGTACGTAAGTCACTAAACACAAAAGGTGCCTATTTAAGATATTTAAGTGGTATTCTGTTTCTCTAGCTCTCTGGTGCCCTTCCTGTAACACACTGCTTATTATTTCTACAAGTAAGAACAAGCCCCTCGCCCTCCAAAACTGCAGAAGCATTATAACTACTTGGCTTTGACTGAAGTCACCTCTATTTTATTTCTCAGAACTGTGTTCATTTGTTGAGATTTGTTTAAATCCAAACCGTGTGGGTGTCTAACTGTTGACATTGAGATTTCCTTTCTCTTGAAATTGTCAGCAAAATATTTTGCTCATAAATAAGGTTTCATCTAGACATGCAAATGACAGTCAACACTGCAGTCTCTTTGTTCCCCTCTTGCTACAGGGATTACACAGGCAGAAAGCAGTGAGGGGAGCCAAAATGTACAATTTTATTGTGGAGGCTGGAGGGGGGAGTCGATGTGAATGCTCAAGTACATCTGGTTATATAATGTACTTTGACAGGTAGGATATCGTGATCTCGTTAGATCACGCATACAGAATACAGCTAGCTGGTTGGCACAGCTCAGGGGGTCCTTAGGAGAAGCTCAGATCAGGCTGTTGAGCACAACACAGATCCAGGTACAGACTCAGGGAGAGAAGCTGCCAGATAGCCCTGGAGCTAGAGGCAGAGAAAGGACTTTCCTCACAATCCAGTCCACCGCAGGAGAATTTTCATTTATAATTAGAAAAACGTAAAGAACATTTACTCACAGTGTCCTTGTCTCAAATATTGTGTGTATGAAGCACAGAAGACACAAGAATGAACCCAAGCAGAAAACTAAAGAAAAGAAATCGATAAAACCACTGAAGAAAATCAGTTGCCCTTTTCATGCCTGTCTCTAATAATGAATGTGCCTTCTTGGCTCATTCCTCACTTTGCTTCTTGAATTTTCTGAGGAAATAGCAAAGAAGCTGGTGGGGTGGGTTAGTCTTGACCCAAATAGGTTGGTAATCACTGGATAAGACACCTCCCTTTTAGGAAGTCCGAGGAGACTTTTTGTAATGACAGGAAACATAGTGTACAGCAGCAACAGATTTTACTTCGGATCTGGGACCAAACTCAGTGTAAAGCCAAGTAAGTTATAATTGTCTACAAGAGGAAATCACCAGTATATTATCCTAAATTCCTCCCAGCAGTCTGTATTTGTTTTGAGCTATTTTGTGTTTGTGGTCCCCCTCTCATAACATTTTATCATTCCTTGTACATATTTCTCTTAAACAGATGTAACACCTAGTAAACAAATCCTATGATTCAGTAAACATTCTGAAACTGCCAGCCATCCTCCCGGGATGTTACCCTATGTAAAGGAAATTTCCAAATTTTAATTATTGCTACTTTCACTAGTTGACAAAAGAGTATTTGGATATAATGTAAAGTACCTATGAATGTCCAGGATTTCAGAGAGGAGATATGACAAATGAAAAATTATACATATTTTTACAAGATGAAAAGAATTAGATACTCTTGATACTCTAATGACTAACATTTATTGAACACTTGCTATGTGCAAAGTACTGTGTAAATGCCTGTCATACTCATTTAACCTTTTTCACAATCCTCTAAGGTCATTATCGTCATCCCCACTTTAACAGATGAAGAAACTGTGGGAAAGTGAAAAGGCGAGAGGTTAAAATAGTTAGCTAAGGGCTCAGAGCACAGAGGGTAGAACTGGGCTCGGGCAGCCTGCCTGTGTCCTCACCCACTCAACCACAGTGCTGACGAGGTTTGTGTAGGAAGACCTAGCACTGTGGGTCTAACTACCAGTTCATCTTTGGAACAGGAACCACAGTAACTGTGAGAGCAAGTAAGTAAAAAGGATAAAGTCAGAATCCTGTTAAAACGAAAATGGTGGGTACAGTTATGAGCCATTTCACCTGGGAAACACAATGGTCAGTACCTAACTTCCAAAAAGCTTTCCCATTTGCATTAGGGTCATGACCTTTCTACCTCATGCCTCTCCCTCACCTCTTCTACCCCAGGATGGCTCTCTTCCTCAGGTCACGTATGCCTTCACGGTAACCAACTTGTTGAGGGGTGCAGACAAAAACCAAACTAAGAATCTGAAATTACCTCAGCTCCCTAAAAGTAGTGAGAGAGGATATCCCTGGGCTGTATTAAGATGTGCTATAACTCTTTTCAAATATTTGAAGCCTTGCCGTGTAGACAAAGGGGTTAGTACAAAAGGCAAATCAAAACCGTGGGTGGGAGCAGACATGTCTCAGCCTCCTGTGCAATCTTTTTGAACAAGTAGAAGCAGCCTGCAGTGGGAAGGCTGCTGGTGATGAGCAGGAGTCTCCTTCCTTGGAGATCTTCACGCTGAGTCCGCAAGGCTAACCATCGGGTGTTAGAGATGGGATGTCTATGCCCGTTTAGACATTGAACTGAATCCTCTCTAGGTTCCCTTTCATCTCCAAGTGCAAAGATCCCATGACTCAAGCCTAGAGGATAAAAAGGTGAGCTCAGACCTGTTTCTTCTGTTTTTATTATTTTGACATCCCAAGAAACAGGTCATCAAATTATTCATGAGCTGAAGCCTATTTGGGATTTTTACGCCTAGATGATGGGGTATGATTTCTCAGTGCAATAAACGGAAAAATGAAATGGGCTATCGTGAAGGGAAAAAAAAGAAAGAAGAGAAAGGGGGAATGCCTGGAGGGAGGGTACGAGGCTGAATGAGGGAAATGAGGTGCTTTTGTGAAGGACAGCTCTAGTCTGTCAAAGTTTTCACCGATTCAGCTTAGGGAAGGGAGCCAAACGTGATGTCAATCCAAGTAAGTGAGCAGCCTTTCATACTGAGAAATAGGGCCTGGAAAGCAAAGTTCTGTCCAATTTAAACACTTTCAAAAGGCCTGGTAATTGCTTCCTGATAGGAGGGGCCTCTGGAGGTAGGAAGACTATTGTTACCGCAGACCAATTGTCCCCTGAGAGATAGTCTCTGAGGACTGATGTCCAGCGTAGACTGCCAGCTGCACAAGAAAAAGACTTACAGCCACTTAAAGAGGATGGAGGTGAATGTTCAACCTTATCCTCCGGGGCAGGGAAGAGGGTGATAGAGAACAGTAGGACCAGTTTACGTAAAGGGGGCCCACACTGTGTCGATAGAGGTTCAACCCTGGGGAAGCTGTACTTTGGAAGAGGAACTCAACTAACTGTACGGCCTGGTGAGTGGGCTGTTTTTACTCCAGGAAGATATTATTGTAAAGAAATTGAAAGGGGAGATGAATAAATTCCCATAGTCTTGAAATTAAGGGAATATGTGTACTGCCCCCTCTGAAGGACCCTCTTGCTAAGACTGGGGTGGGAAGTACAAGGAAGGTCAAGACAACCGAGGGTCCCTCTTACGATGATCTGAGAGGAGCCTGTGTTCATCTCACCACAAGCAAAGGGCAGTCCCAGAGCATGCAAGGCAGCCTGAAAAACTCACTCTCGTCTATACTCAACACTTGGAGCAGAATATGGCCCTCTGCCCAGAATGCCAAATTGGAGGACAAATTTACAAGGTTTCTTTCTTGAGTCCAATTTAAACACTTTCAAAAGGGCTGGTAATTGCTTGCTGATAGGAGGGGCCTCTGAAGATAGGAAGACTGTTGTTACCACAGACCAATTGTCCCCTGAGAGATAGCAAAGTTCCATCCAATTTAAACACTTTCAAAATTACTGGTAATTTTTGGCCATCACCCTGTCAGAAGCCCCATTGGTTATTACAGTTCTTTCTTATCAAGAATGATCTTTGCATCAAATTCTGTAAACTTTCCCCAAGAAACCTACTCATCCCTTTCCTTAGTACTAGTCCCATCAATGGATGGGCTCTAGAATAGCTGGAGGGGATCTGGATCTGAACTTGAACCAAGGAAACTAAAGCTGATCCAAAGTGCACAGCAGTTGGGAGGGCCTGGGTGAACCCAGGACTAAAGTGTCCTTCCTTTGTTTGGGGCCTCCCCTGGGCACTGATGTGAATGTAGAGACCCTAGCAGTGTGCATGCTTGTGTATGCATATGTTCATTAGCATTTCTTCTCATTAGATGAACAGCCTGAACCTGAGGGTCCCTGAGCTTATAGGGCTTCCTGTTCTCAGGTTCCTTTGTGGGTTAAAAATGGTCAAGTGGACCGCTGAATGAAGTTATGGTTGAGAGGTATTATCCTCACTCACAGATCCAGGTCCAAACAGCCAAACCAGAGAAGTAAGTAAATATATGATTAAATGAAATATATGTCCACTTACATTTCAGCTCTAGAAAGTGGGTACAATGCTAGGAGACAGGATGACCCAAATATGGCCCCTGCACTTTACCAAAGCCATAGGACATGTCCTTTGTATCTACGGGGTGTGATCTCCTTGGTCCCTGGGTTTTTGCTGGGCCTCGAATCACTGTGATTAACGCCGTAGGGAACAAGCTGACTTTTGGAGGAGGAACCAGGGTGTCAGTGAAGCCAAGTGAGTACCGGGGCCTAAGCTGCAGTTCTGTTTCCAACACTGAAGCAGGAGCCTGGTCATCAATTTTAAATTAAGTGTGCTGTGTTGGCCCATATTAATCTGTCTCAAACTTGCATGTAAAATGTTTAGTGTTGCTTTTATGTATAAGCACATATGTACGTACAAATTCAGTGTGGGTAAAGGATATTGCTATCTTAATATTTCCTAGGGTCTATCGTCTTAAGAGGAGGAAAATAATTAAGGTACTTTTCCTATTTCTTTATACCTCTTCTCCTATTGTCCCACGAGGCAGAAGGAGGTGGAAAGAGGTGAGTCTCTCTAGCAGAGCAAAGACCTGTGTTTTCTAAGATTCAACACATTGCCTTCTGTACCAGGCTGCAGCCTCTATAGCCATCATTCTAATTTATCTCCTCTGGCCCTTATTTTTCCCAATTAATGCAACTGAAATAAGGGTAACTCTTACCTCCTGACTCACAGAAAGCATGTAGGCATTAAAAAAATGTTGCTCTGAAAAAGAGGAGCTAGAGGTTTGTTTGGGTTTATTGTGTTTTGGGTGGCGGAGGGAGAAGTTATTATTTTTGTTTTGGTGATATTGCTTTTTTCATTGGTGAAGGGAATAAGGAAGAGGTGGATACTTGAAAGACATATATAAATATGTACAAATTAAACCATTAAGGCTAGGAGCCAAGGGACACTGTGGGTCTGGCCCAGCCATGTACCAACCACAAGGCAATGAGAAGACCACTCAAGCTCTCTAAGCTTCAGTTTGGAGTTATGGAGTTTATGATCTGAGCTCTGCCTAGCTCAAAGATATTTGTGAGACTCAAATAAGATAATATATGTGAAATCTCTTTGAAAAGTATGATCTGTCCAATGATTCATAATTTTTAAAAAGTTAGACTTTATGAAAAATTTTATTGGAGAGTTCATTAATTTCAGTATGGCAGAGAAAGGGTTGAATCTGGAAATAAGGTGAACCTTTCTCATTATGAAAAAATAGAACATGAGAATTGGTGATCAAGACTGTCCTTGGAGATTATAAAAATCTGAGATTGCTTAGGAGGGAAATTTGTGAGGTCGGGAGCTTATAGTAAATGGTTCTGAGGTTTCCTACCATTCCAAAGAGTATGTGAGTTTAAGACTTTTCTTGAGTTTACCTAAATATGTGCTTAGTGTTGAACTGGGTTTCAACCAAGTGAAAGAACTCTGAGAGAATTCCTGTGCTTGAAAATGAAGTGCCCTTTGGTTTTTGTGGTGAAATAGATCACTGTGGTTTTCAAGCACCCAGAAGCTGGTGTTTGGAAGGGGGACCATGTTAAAAGTGGATCTTAGTAAGTATTACTATGAATTCTGAATTCAAATAATTACTGAGACATGTAACAAGCACTTTTGAAAATCTAAGTGGACTGCTAAATGTCCTCAGTTTATTCAGATTTAATTGGGAGTAGAGAGTTCTTCATGCCCTCCCCATCCTAACTAGAAGGTAATGGTTTGCATTGTTTGTAAAGAGGATGCCAACCGGAAGAGAAGGTGTTGGCATCTCAGAGTGGGTTTTTCTGACAAGCTGGCCACTGAGATGAGGAGACTGTGTCCATTCTGCTTCCCTATTAGGTGAGCAAACAATGCCTCAATGGCCAGTGCCATAGTTTCCAATTACCCAGATAACATCCCACAGCCACTTTGGAAGAACCTCTGTCTGACTTTATCTTTTCTAACCAGGATTTTACCTGGTGGACTTAGCCCTAGTACTTCAGCAGAGAGAAGCATCCATGTTCGTGGTTGATGCTGTGTGACTTGGAGCCAGACTTTGATCTTTCAGGGCCTCAATTTACTTATCTGTAAGTGGAGGTCATGCTGGGCCTCATTTCAGACCTCACCTCCTCAGAGAGACTGTTCCTGCCCAGCCAAGCCACCAAATATAGCTGCTCTCTGGTGGTTCTCTGTCCCATTGCTTAGCCTGATTTTATTCATGTAGTTTTATTGCCTGACATTATATTATCTAAGTATTTGTTCATGTGTGCCCAGCCCTAGACTGCAAGCACCATGAGGACAGGGATGGTGTCTGAGCAACTCTCCCCTCTTTGCCCCGTGCCCAGCACAGTGCCTTACAAGCAGAGGTGTTCAGTGCATGGTTGAGTGAGGGAAGGACCTACCACCACCTACCCTCCTTCTCGTGAATTAACAGAGCTTTGTTATTGCACACCCAAACATGGAAAGTCCACTGAGTTCCTTGCCAGAGCAAGGACATAATATTTTTCCATTGTTTATAGTTAAATACAAGGTGGAGTAAGTGAGTGAGTGGATGCATGAGGTATCTGCAGGGCCTCGTTTCACTGTGCCTACCAGGCAGGAACTGCACTGGTCTTTGGGAAGGGAACTACCGTATCCGTGAGTTCTAGTAAGTACCTGGTTATTAGTGATCATAATGCTTGTACTTATCCTGCTGGCTTATATTGCACAGGCTGACTAAATGTCTCCTTATTCTTTAATTCACGGGGTATTGCAGTTTAGTAATGAAAACCATTAAAACAAAATGGAAAAAATGGATTCTGTTCCCCAACACTAGTACTCCAACTATACCCTATGTTTCATTCCATGCTCACAAATAATTTTTAAATACGTTAAAGTGATAAAGGAATAAAAGGTTACCTAGAGATAGGAGCAATCTGCTAAACCTGAGATTGTGTGTAGTTGATTCCTAAGTAAAAAAGGGGATTGAAGCTGGTTTCCTTTGGCTGGTAAAACAGGATTACTGGGTAAAATAAGTGTCAGGTTTGTCCAAAGAATATCACTCAGACACTTCTCAGGCTTCCCCCTACATCGTCCACTATGGTGCCCGAAGAAGAGTCTTTCACAGCCTTAATTTCATGGCTTAGTCTTTATTCCAGTAATAAAAAGGGGGGATCCCAGCCAGTGCTCCCATGGGGAAGGAGAGATGCATGCTAATCACATTACTCTATTATCAAGGCAGCTCAGGCATTGTTGTCAGGTAGCACGTCTATGATTTATAACACATTTATCCCTGGGAGTAGGACGAGATTATCAGTAAAGCCCAGTAAGCAGGTGATATGTCACTAAAGCAGGAGACTTAATGTGGCTACTGAGGCCCATTGAACTTACTGCAGTATTTGTAGGGCCTGAGTGTCAAAAAATTAATGGTTTATGCAGACCTATGTGCATTCTGATGTAGAAAGAAATGTTAAAGTAATGGCACAGAGTATAGAAAAATCTAGCTGTGGAGAAAAATAATCATAGACATGAACCAAAAATAACAGACTATAACAGCCAAGTCAGAGAGTTGATCCTAAAGGAAAAAACAGAAAGTTTGCCTGAACCTTTCCAGTTCTTCTAAACCTGGCTTGACTAGTGCCTCTGGGTCACAATTTCTTCATCTGTAAAATGAAAACGTGTAATATCACCTCATAAGTTATTTTAAAGATAAAATAAGCTAATGTATATGACAGCACTTTGTAAATTATTAAATGCTATACACATATAAAATATTATAGGCTAGGTCAGCTAGTGTGATTCAACATGGAAAGAATGTATATGCAGGTTCTTAGCTACTTTTCATAATGGACCTATAGTCAGGGGCATTAGTGAAAACCACTCTCTCTTCCACTGAAGTAGAGTGACTTAAATGCTACCCAAATGAAAGTGGCAGGAGATAGGAAGCCATTCTGCAAAGGCCTGTACTGTAGTGTGAATGTTGGGGGTAGCCAAAAGATTACCTTCGGAACTGGAACAAAACTCCAAGTCATCCCAAGTAAGTCTAAATTCCTAAGCATGTCTCCTTCCCTATGTTGTCTCCTTTCTGAGTGTAATGTTTGGAGCAGATAATAGAACACAATAGGCCTTTCCTGGTCATTTTCAGAAGACTAAAGAGATAGTAGAAGGGTCCTGCATCTATTCTCTGATGTTCTAATATGAGAAATGAGAAACAGTAGATTTGCAAAGGATAAGAACTAAAGAAAAGACAAGTGGTGGTGTTTTTGTTTTGTTTGTTTGTTTGTTCACCACATCTGAAGCAGGATGTCCTTTAATCAGAGGACGCCTGGCTCTGGGGCAGAACAGGACCTGAGCAAGTAATAAGCCTCCCACTGAGTCTGCAGAACAAGTTAACTTGGCAGAGCAGGAAGCTGTCACTCAATGATCTGGATCCTATTCCATGACATTTCAAATTGATGGAAGTTCAAATTAAGAGAGGCACTGTGGCAAGAATCTAAAACTTGATAACTCTAATGGAGACACAAGGACTAGATACATCTGTTGAATAAATAGAGCTGAAAAATCATGAGTGTGATGGTGATAGACCCAGACATGTGGGTAGATAAAGACTTCATTTTAAGTGTTACACAATAAATGCCCAAATTTGAGTCAAATGGCCTGTGTGTTAGTGGAATGTAAAAAGAAAGTTACTTTGTAGGTAAAAGGACCATATTTCTTAGTCTCACGTATGAGAAGGATGTGTGGGGCTTGTGAGTGTTTTTGGCTGACTAAGAAACACTGTGGGAACAATGCAGGCTATCAGTGGAACTTCGGGAGTGGGACTAGACTGCTGGTCAGGCCTGGTAAGTGGGAATAATGGAAAGATTGAGGATAAAATGTCTTCATGGTCTCAAGAAGTGATGTGTAATAGTGGGTGAGCTGGAATTTTGGGGGCTCACTATTACTAGAGTTCTGATGTCTGCTTCTAGCAAAATAATTATATATATAATTAAATAATATTATATATATACATATGTATAGTATATATGTAATACAGGTGCAATATCACTCTTGTAGGAATACAAAAGAGGATTCCTCTCTCATAGATCCTCCTAAGATTTGTCTATCTTATGCCTTTTATCTGTCTCATGCATCTAGGCTATTTGTGTCTTTGGTAGCAATGCTAGTTCATTTGTAAAATAAGGATAATAACATCTCAGCTTGTGACACAGTTGTTGTAGTTGTGGCCCACAAGATTGTTAACCAGCTTGATACATGATAGGTTATCCATAAGTGATGGGGTTTTCTTCCCTCTCCCCCAAGTGAAAGCCCAACACTGCAGGCTATTTTTGTATGAGGGGTTGCTATAGTGTGAATTCAGGATACAACACATTCACCTTTGGAAAGGGCACTATGCTTCTCGTCTCTCCAGGTAAATGTTGACCCCATCCCACCCTAGTTTTCCTCTTACGTAATTTAAGGCATCTACATGTTCTCACTGTGTTTTACCTTTATGGATGTATCATCCTTGTTTCCTCAGTTGACCTATGAATTTAAGATTGAGCCTTCATGGAGGGCTTTTTAAACTAAAAATAACTAAGAGAAAAGATGGAACTAACAGTAAAACTAATTCACTGGGTCAGAATGGAGTAGAGACTAACATCCTAGATGATTAGGACAAACCTGATTTCTCTAGAAATGGCCTGGCTTCCTATGTAAAGCCTAGACTATAGTCTCTCCCCAGGCATCCCTCCCATTACTTTTACCCTCTATCCCAAATTCAGCTGTGGTATCTTGGACAGTCTGTGATATATACAGCTACGGAAATCTTTTATTACTGGGAAGATCTGCCTATTAAAACTGAAAGTTCCTTGCGAACAGTCTCTTCATATATCCCATCAAGTGTCTAATATGGTCCTTTTACAAAGTAAGTCATTAAATGTTTGTTTAATTGAAATCAAACACCCAAAGAAATCAAGTTTCCAGGCAAAAGGGGAGAAGAGGATAAAGTAATCACCACAGTACATTCAGTGTGTGGTGGAGAAGGAAAAACACTAGATTGAGAATCAAATTGACCCTGTTTTGGTCTCTGCTGCCAACCAGCAGTGTACTTACTGCAGATCTCTTGCCTCTGGGCCTCATTTTTCTCATCTGTAAATTGGGAAGTAGATCTGGATAACCTCTCTAGTCTTCCAGCACCAACAGCCTATGAATTTATTCCATTTGGGGTCACGGGGAGAGCTATTTTCTCATATGAATAAGTCAAATAACTATATTGAATCTTGAGTGTTTTCTAACTCATTAGGTAACTCAGGAAAAGAGATGGAGTGACAGAAGGGAGTTTATTATGAGGCATCAGACACTGTGGGACTCATGGGAGGAACAAACAAACTCACCTTTGGGACAGGCACCCAGCTAAAAGTGGAGCTGAGTAAGTGTGGGATTATATGGTAACTACAAAACGCATTCTGGTGATGGTGAACAAGAGAAAAGGAGATTTCATTTTTGTCATTTCTATGTTATTTACAATTAACTGTGATCTAGTTTTGAAGTATTAAGAATTGTGGTACCCAGATAAATTAGCGGAAGTAATCAAAAACTGTATGAGCGTATTTTCTTTGCATTAGAAATTAGCAAACCGTTATGATTTTTCCCATTATATGAGGCTAACAGAGCTCTGTCTAATATTGACGTTTTTAGCACTAGAATTAAGCTAAATGGAGCCTGATAAAGGGGCTAGGGGGTGGGGGGAGAGTGTGGTTAGAAGAGCTGAAAATTGTCTGGCCATGATGTAATAGACCCTTTCTACTTCCACTGCCATTGATTCAGAGACACACCGTGGGGGGGATATTCAAGGTCATTTTATCCATGCCCCAAATAAGCCATACCCAGTTCACTTTATAGATTGTGTCCCTTTATACAAATCACTGTCCAAGAAGAGTCAGTGACGTGCAGAGTAAAGAGCCCAGGGCTTCTGGTTTCAGTGTAGTTCTAGATTGGTGTAGGTCCCAAATGGCAATGTAACACTGAACCACGCATTGCCCCACTGTGTGCCTCATACTCTTCCAGTGTGAGGTGAGAAGGTTGAAGCTTTCAAAATCTGTGCTCCTATACCACCCTAGAGTTTCTATGATTCGAGGGTATGGATTCTTATGGCTAGTCCATAAACAAATTCCATAACCCGAAGGAAATAACCTTGTTAGTCAATAACCTAACCTAACATAGAAATAATAAACATACACAGAACATATGATATGTTTTGTCTTTAAACAACTCTATGGGGCAGGGGGCAGCACTCCTCTTTTACAGGGGAAGAAACTGAGGCTCAGAGAAATAATTGTCCAAGATCCAACATGGTTGGTTTTTTTAAGAAAGATTAATAAGTGGCAGGGTCTAGATTCAAACCAGAGTCAGCTTCCTGATCTCAAGCCTTGCTCTTTCTACCACATTATGTCACAGACCCTATGCCAGGGCTTATTTAGAAATGAGAGATGATGCCAATCACAGTGAGTAAGGAAATACATGGAATTTATCTTTTGTATTCTTAGATGTTGCCATCACTTAGAGTCGGAGCTTTGGGAAATCTTGACTTGAATGCCTCAGGTGTCCAAAGTATTCTCTTCCCATTTTAATGAAGAAAAAAAAGTTCAAGGGCCACTGGGAGCATTTACTACAAGGGAGAGAAGAGAGAGAAGAGCTGGCAGCAGCTACTCCCTTGCTCTGACTTCCCCTTTCCCTCACTATTTCTTGTATTTCTCCAGGTAGACCAGTCACCAGTTTGACTGATCTGCAAGTGCCTGACTCATCTGTGTTATAGAAAAATGCAACATTGAGGGCAGTTTGGACATTGCTAGATGATATAATTTTACCCCTGAAAGGGAGCTAAGGAAATGCCTCATTCAGACTTCTTTATTTTTCTAATAAGAAAATTATGCCCCAGGGAGGTTGGTTGAATTGTCCAATATCATAAAGTCAGTGAGATCAGGGGCTGGGACTAAAACCTGGGGATGGAGATCCTGGTCTCTGGTTCTCACAGAACTGTGACTACTCTTTGGTGAACTAACCTTCCAGTAGATAGGAGCTGTGAGATATGTTCGGGAACCTGGGGGAAATAACAAATGGGTTTTGTTAGGGGAGTATTAAAAAGTGCTCTTGTTATTAGCAATGACCCATATGCTCCCCGGGCCTGCTCCCCAGCTGTAGTATAAAAATGGAAGGAAAAGGAAATGGCCCATTTTGTCACAACACAAACCACTGTGGGAAATACTGGAAACTTCAAAGTTTTCTTTGGGACAGGAACAAGACTATTTGTTAAAGCAAGTAAGTTCCATGAAATAACTTGGTTTGTATGAGTGAGGGGCATCTGTCTTCGCTGATTTTCCCCCCATGGTTTGTTTGTTATTTAAAGAAGATAAGTGGCCCGTGATACTGCAGCATTAGATAGTATTCATGAGCATCAATTGTGCGGGAAACATGAACTGCACACTTAAAAAGCACAGGTGGATAAAACTACCCGAAGTCCTGTCTAGGACTGAAACACTGTAATGATAGGAATGGCTTTTTCAACTGAATGGCTGTGACATTTTTATATAACCCACTCTAGACAAAGTAGGATATCCTTTTGGATTCTGCCTTATTTCTTGTCACCTTCCAATGGTCTTGGGAAAATGAAGGTTAAATAGCTAAATTATATACCCCCTCCCACTTTGGTACATGCACAGAGACACAGGAACTCACCCAATAACTAACATGTGTGTGACCTAGGAATCCCAGCTACAGGGTGCCATTCTGTACAGAGATATTTCAGAGTGTGAATACAGGCTTTCAGACACTCGTATTTGGAACTGGCACCCGACTGTTGATCATCCCACGTAAGTCAGATCTCCAGAAATGTGTAGCCCCATCTCCAATACTGGATTTATGTTTTTATATGTAGCATTTAGCATGGTCTGTAATAGGATATCACCATCATTACTACTACCACTATTTTGTTGTTATTGACCATTACAATGCTGCTGACTTGGAATATATGTATTTTCTGTGTTGTTATTCTTTTTACCCTTTAAGGAGAATCTATGTCAAGATAGCAGAAGAAAAATATTTGAGTTTACTTTGGAGTCTAGGATTTTCCTTGACCATCCCGTTTCCCCCTCCTTGCTGAGGTTCATATAAACCTCCCGACGCTTGGGGTTTTATACTGCCTCATGACAGTCTCTCTCAGAAATGCTTCCCTGGGTTTTCTCTGCCTAAGCACTTAGATATTGTAGCTCCTGTTTACTTAGCTTTTAACCTCTCCCCAAATGGGCCTCCTTGTCCCAATAATTATGGACAGTAAAAGTAAGTTCAATTCATTAAATGATTATTGAGTATCACCAACAAGCCAGGGACCATGATTGGTTTTTTAAGAAGAAATAAGCAAAGAAAAGAGGACGCTAAGATGATGCCCCTGCTCTCAAGAACTTCCAGTCATGTCAGACACTGAGTGAGCTAAGGTGGGCGCTGTGTTTGGTCCTGCATGGGACCTGGGACTTGGCGGGGAGCCCTGTGGGCCGGAGGCAGGACAGCGTTGCCAGTGGACAGTCCAATTCCCGGGCAGAGAGCCAGCGCGGCCCATGGATGTTTCAGGAAAAGGAACAAAGTGTGTTCTATGCTAAGATGTTTGACTTTCTTGAGGACAGAAAGCCCTCTTTGTGCAGGAAGCATTGAGTGAGGTGAGGACAGAATCAGGAGTGAGTCAGGCTGAGGCACCAGGCTGGATTGCTCAGCCTGAGAGGACGTGGGTTCTCGGAGTCAGACCCAGGCTCTGTGGCAGGTGCCCCAGCACGGGGTGCTGGGAATGCTCTTTCTCCTACACCTTCTGGCAAAGTGGAGAATACACTTTTGCCCATGTCCCCGAGAAAGTGGTGTCTTCTTATCTGGCCTGGCAGCTGAGGTGGGAAATGCCTGCCTGCTGCCCGAGTCTCTAGATTTACTCACACCTCCCGGCCCATGTAGGGGGCAGGTTTTCACAGTCTTGTGAAACTGTTTTACCTAGAGGAGAAATAGCCGGGGGCTGTGTTTGTTGATAGCTGTGGTGAGGAAAATGGAAGCCACCAGGTAGCTGGTGCTGTTACAACTATCAGGGAGGCTCCTTCAGTCCCTCCCCCACCCCTTACAGGGAAAACATTGGGGTCCGCCCTTTCAGGTTCCCAGCTTTCAGAGCTACGGTGAAGAGTGTGTGACCTCCACTAGAGGGTGGGGAAAACCAGGACCTTTTTGTAATGCAGTTACCTAGAGTGTGACTATGGAAACAACAGACTCATTTTTGGGAAAGGGACCTACGTGGTGGTCACACCAAGTAAGTGAGCCCAGATTCTTCTGTAAAAATGAGCCCCCTCCACTGTTGTTCCTACCCCAGTGCTGGTCTACTTTTTATTTCCATGGGAGGGGGCAGGATGTGTCTTCCATTAATGCCACACCTCAGGTTCTTAGATGGACATTGTCCCAAACCTTTACCCTCCCTTGTCTCAGCATCTCTACTGACCACACTCTCATCCTCTATTCCCTGCTCTTCCCTGAGGCTGGGTTTCAAACTCAACAAAGGACCACAGAAGTGAAAGCTGAAAGGGACCTTGGGGAAGTCTTATTCATGTTGTAGAATGAACCAGAGGCTCGGAGTCTAAGCATCTGTCCAAGGCCATGCCGGGCAGGCAGTTTGGGGCCATGTCGGGGTTCCAGCCCATCACCCACACTCCTGAGCTTGGCAGAGCCACACAGCCCTTGCTAGTATGGCCCTCGAGCCCAGCGAGCAGTCAGCTGAGGGCCGACAGCACACAGTGGTCAGAGACTGAGGGTAGAGTTTCCACCTCAGCCCAGGACCGCAGCCCAGCAGGCCGTGACTTCTGTGAGCTTCACCTCGTGTCTCTGAAGTAGGAGTGTGATCTCGGTTTGCTCCCATCTTCCAAAAATGTTATAGAAATTGTTGTGACTTTTTTTTCTGTCCTAGCCTTTCATAAAAGCAGGGCCCTGTGTGAATGAAGCTCATTAGAAATAAAGGAACCAAAGAGCTCTGGGGGCCTTGGCCTATTTCCAGGAGGTAAAGAGGGAAGGATGAACACACCGATCAGGAAGGGCCTGAATCCTGCCTGGAGTCTGGCCAGGAAGAGGGACAGGCAGGGACCAACCCCTGGTCCCCAGGAAGAAGGCTGCGAAGGGAAGCTTCAAAGGGCAAAGGAAAGGGAAAGACAGGACAGGGGAGCTTCCAGAAAGGCGGTCAGAACCCGTCAGCACAATGTAATATCAAATCTCCTCTGCCTCCATCCTTGGGCACGTTAGGAGCCCCTTACGTCTGCCAACAGAGGTGCAGTCAGGCCCTTAGTGTTGCCTAAGCAGGCAGGTCGGTGGTGGTGGTGGTGGTGTGGGGGAGTTGCTGCCCCGCTTCTCTGTTGACAGGAGTGTGTGTTTTCTCCTGGGGACCGGGGTGAGCAGCTGTCCAGCCCCTAACCCCAGGCTCCCATCACTGCTCTGAGGCCATGGCTCAGGGCCTGAGGACAGCTGTGAGAGATTCCTGCACCTCAGGGAGCATCGGCCAGTGTTTCCTTGGATTGTTGCCCTGACACCCCTGGGCAGTGGGTAGAGGGGGTTTTATCAAAGGCTTTCCTGCTGTGTGTATCAGGAGGAAACTACATACCTACGTTTGGAGGTGGGACCAGCCTTGTTGTTCATCCATGTGAGTATTATAGAAATGATCAAGGGAAATGTAGACAGAAATACATTTTGGAAGATATCACAATAATGAGAGTCTGGTCTGCTCGTCGTGGAAGGAGTCCTTTGTTGTCTGGGAGTAACTTATCAGAGTGTCGGGTCTAATGAGGCTGTGTGGACAAGGGTTTTGCACAGTGCTTGCAGAGGACAAACGCCCACGTTTTGAGAAAAGAGACTTCATTCTTGGTTAGGTTGCTAAAGCAGAACTTTATCCCGGACAGCCAAGGGTCTACCCTGCCCCTCAGCCCTCTAACTGAGGCTCTCTCTCAGCACCTTCCCTTGGACCCATGAGCTATTTGTCCTACATGGGAGCATCCCAGACAGGGTGCTGAGGCACCCAGTGGTGCCGGAGTGGGTGGTGGGGTGGGGACATTTCTCCTCTGACTGCAAGAAGCTGCTTCCCTTTCCCTCCGTGTAAAGTGTTGCTGGAATCATCCTCTTATTCGCTACTACTGACTGACTGAATGCCTGACATGTGCCAGTGACTACACTCTGTCCCTCGTGTAATTTTTCATTTGATGATCATGCCCATCCTAGTGTTAGGTAGCTGGTATTATTCCCATTTCACAAGTGAGGAAACAGATGTTTGGGGCAAGTAACTTGCCCCAAATCACACAACTAGGAGTGACAGAGCCAGAGTTTAACTCGAATCTATTTTACTCCATTGCATTGTTAACCACGCCACTGCACTACCACCACCATCCCTCCTGCGCTCCGTGAAGTAAGAAGGCTCAGACCCAAAGGCCACCTTTTAGTCCTTGCTTGGCCCATCCTGAGACTTCTTTCCGTGGTGACCGTGGCAGCCTTGGCACAGGACTCAGCATTTCTGAAGAGTGAAGTCGTTAGACGGGGCAGGGAGGATGCAGGTACCGCAGGGAGGGAAGTAGAAACCTAGGAGGGCTGTTTATTGAACCTAAAGTGACACAGAGAGAGAAATTTATCCTCACAACCATGGAGCAGGCTGTTTAAAAAGCTCTGTTCCCAAGACTGAGGGCTGTAAATGTGGGAGGGGGCCAGCCAGCCGCCCCGGGTGGCAGAGGGCAGGTATTTGTACTGCCATGTACCAGGGTGCAGACACAGGAGGCAGAACACTCACTTTTGGGAGCGGAACGAGACTCCATGTGCTTCCAAGTAAGTGCCTGACCTCAGACTCACCAAAGACGCAGAAAGTCCCTACTTTACTTTCTTATGTGTTGAATCTGCACTTCCTGAGCTAATGTCTCATGTTTCTTTATGAGGCTTGAATGTGTGAAATTTGAATTCCCAGCCACTGGTTCAGTGGTGGTTTATATTCTAACAGTAGTAATTGCCAGTGGGAATTGGCCTTTTCATCATTGCAGAGGCAGACTCTTTTGCTGTTCTTAGGTTCCTCTGAGACAAAAGATCTTTATTAGAAAAGACGTTGTGACTGATTATGCCCAAAAATTTATTTTCGTTACCTTCTAGTTTTCATGAGAGGTGATAAATTAAACTTCCCAAAGACCCTGGGCGGTGGACACACTCTTGCAAAACTCGGCATCTAGTCTAGAGACAGGGGAAGAACTTAATGTCAACATAATGCAACAAAAACAATTAAAAGTTTAGGAAATGAAATCATAACAGTTTAAAAGAGAAATGAAATAGTCCTTATAAAAGAAGATAGAAAGCAAGACTGCATTAAGATACAATTAAATATTTAGAGGGCCTTCTTGTTCAATGTATTTACTAAGCAACTACTATATTCTAAGCACTTTGCTCCATGCGAGAAAGGGAGGGAGGGAAGGACAATGCAGACCTCTGCCTCTGGGGATCTCGCAGGGGGTAAACTCGGCACAGAGGTGATTGTGCCAGCATCACAGTGTTGCAATGGAGGCATACAAGTCACAGTGGGAGCAGAAAGGAAGGTGTCGGACCTCCTGGCCTAGCTGCCTGGTACATATATCCATCCTCATGGCCCTGTAAACCCCGTGGCCAGCACCCTCCCTCCTTCACCCTTACACCTCCTCAGCCTAGCATAGGTGTCACTGAACAAATGATTGTTGAAAAAATGCCTCTGGTGAGGGAAGTCAGGGAAGGCTTGAGTGGAGGTGTAGTGGCTGTTTAGAATCTATTGGCTTAGACAGTAGCAAGGATTCTCCAACGGAGGTGTTAGACTTCAAAACAAGGAAATTACAGAATCCATCCACATGCTCACAGTGGGGGGAAGGAGATCCCATCTCTCCAGGGGAACTTCCTCCCTGTTTGTTCGTTTGTTGTTTCATCAAGGCCTCTTCCCTGTCGTGAGGCAGTGCAGGCTGCATTTAGAAAGCCTGGAACCCATCATACTTCTCAAGATCCAGCATTCAGAGGCATAACTACAACACCTGTGATAGGGAAGCAGCACAAAGGGGTTTGAGCAGCAAAAGGAGAAAGGCCTAATGATAACTACATGAAGTCCACTTGAGAGACCTCCCCCACCCCAGGGAATGTCTCCATTAGGACAAGACTCTTCTTTGAAGTACACAGCTCCAAGGTGTGTGGGAAGGTGTGTGGAAGGAAGACTGATAAATTCACATGTGGGAAAGGCTTCAAAGTTGCCATTGTTCCTAGTAGGTCAGCCCTGCAAATGTTGGGGCGCTTTGGGTCCTGCAGGTGGACTGCATCTGTATCTGCCCTCAAGCTGTGGGAGGAGAACTTGCTATACAATGGATACCATGTCCAGCCATTGCCCAAATAGAATGGTTTCATAATGATTAGAAAGAAATAATCTGCATCAATGAGGCTGTGTCCACAGGACTAGGTAAAACAAACAGGTTCAGAACACAGAAAACTTAAGGATAAAATTAGGCTAAAATTTCGGATGGAATTTTAAATACTTGGAACTAGAGAAAGGACTTCCAAGGAACATATATTTAAAGGTGCATGTGTTCTATAGGCATTGATGAGTGGTGTTTTGGTGTGGGTGTTTTTTTAAGATTATTGGATCAAATAGGTTTGAGAATCTCTGGATTTCTTTACCAGCAGGACTTCTCAGAGCCTTTAAAGTGGTACTATACATTGTCAGTCTTCAAGTATACTTGTCTAAACCACTCTCAAACTTTGGAGACTTTTATTCTCCGCATGGATATCAACCTGAATCTTAAAAACCTCCAGAGAAAGAGTTCTCGAGCCCCATAACTTTCTCCAGATTTTCACAACCCTCACAGTTAAGAAGTCCTCCTGTGCATTTATGTGAATATTCCCAATTTTAATCTGTCTTTCTCTGCCCTCCAGGAACCACTCTCTAAAAGGGGTGTCCTTCATAGGCCTCCATTCCATGAGTAAGCCCTACCCTCTTTTCCACTGTTATAAAGCTACCCTCAACATTCATTTCCAAAATTAATCCCCGGTTCTTCTCCAGGCTCTTCCAATTCAGCTGTGGGACCCAGAATGGGCATCCACCCTCCAGAAGGCCAGACCAGCTCAAGCTGGCTTTGAGGGAAAGGTTCGTGGGATGCTTACAAAGGAAGCTGAGGAATTAGGACTCAGTGAGCCAGACTTCTCTCGTGTGTCAGAGATAGGGGGATTTGGAAGAGCCTATAACACAGGGACAGGATGCATCACTGCCCAGGAAAGCTGGCCCTTCCTGGTTAGAGTTCTTGTAAAGCACCCTTCTATTGTGTGGCATCTGGTGGCTATAGTAAGCTGATCTTTGGAACCAGGACCAGGCTGGCTGTACACCCATGTGAGTAAGACCATGCAAATGACCAGAGTAAAAGTAACTGATGACTTGTCTATGAGAAAACAAGCAATGATTTATGGCAAAGTCAGGGATAAATGGAACATTTGTTTTCCATTTCTACAAGCTCTTGGTGACTTAAAATGTTCCCATTTCTCATATTCAAGACAGAAATGCCAAGAGCCAGCAGAGTAGATAAAAATCTGAGCCGAATAATTTATGAAAACGTAAAAAGAGTTCCAGATACCTGGTGCTATCAAGCAACGCCTATAACATCAGCACCAGATAATCTGAACATTCAGGAAATCAGCTAAGTGTCCTTGAGGGGAAAGAGATGGTTAATGGCAAACACAAATTCTCTCGTATTGCAGCAGGTAGCTAAATTCCCTGGTTTGGCTAATGAGCAGAATCATCCTCTCTGGAGTTTAAGTAGAGTTTTGAACCTCTCTCAGGATAAAGGTGACTCTGACCCCTATTTAAACAGCAGTTATGCCTTGTGAAATAACAAGGCATGGAGGCAAGATGGTAGGGGCTTATAGCACAGCTTGGGAAGCTGGCAGATCTGGGGAAAATTCTGTCTCTTCTCTGTCTAGCTAATAGTCTCCAGTTTCTCAAAAGCAAAATGACAATAACCACATCATAATAATATGAGACAATACCCAGTACATAGCAAGTAATCAATAAATGATAGCTTTTCTAAATTATTATTATCATCAAGGTATTTCTGTATTAAAGCTCACATTATTACAAAGGGAAAGGGGAACCGCTTCCCTGGGAAATAGGAAGTCTAAGAAACAAAGACCCAGGGAGACTTTTAGGCTGGTGCTCTCAGATCCTGGTGGGTTCCAGCAGATTAACATCAGGAAGGTTATTGCAAAGTCCTTACTTGTAGTGGGGAAATACTGGTGTTAACAAGCTCATCTTTGGAGCAGGGACCAGAGTGAGTGTCCAGCCAAGTAAGTAGAGTGGGGCAAGGGTGGACATTGACAACTAATTCTTTTTTGTCCAAGAGGCTGAGTTGAGCCCAGGTATTTTCTTCAGTAAGATCCCAAATGGTTCTTTCCACTCATCCCTCAAATATCCTCCCATCTAGCCCTCAATGCCCCAGAAACATCCTTAGTCTGGGACCTAAAGAATCATGAAGCACTTGATGGGCAAGTAGTCCTGGGCCTTCCACGAGAAGATCCAAGACACTGCTCCCCTGAGCAAGGAGTTCTGCTCTACTAAATTATTGGTTTATTAAAGTCACAACCTCCAACCCAGAGCACTACAGCAGGATGGGGCAGGAGGGAAAGGGTTGGACACATCCGAGACAAAATCTCAACACAAAAGAGCAGAAGGTCTAACTCTAAAGAGGGTGATTTTCCAGTCCTTATGGAAAATCAGTGCTTTTCCTATTGAATGAAGTAGGAGGTAGGGCCAGTGAGTTTCTGTGCTGGTGTCAATTGCAGTGTGCCTCTGGAGGAATGACTGGTAAACTCACATTTGGGAAAGGGACCCGAGTGTCCATAATATCTGGTGAGTCATCCCAGATGGCACCACTTGCAACCCATGGGCCAGTGCCATTAATCCTTGCCCCTGGGAACTTGGTGATGACTATGGTAAGGCCAATTGTGGGTGTTCTAACTGATTGCCTTACAGAGGCCTTTATGAAGGAAGAAGGCATCATTATCAATCTTTAAAGTCTGTGTTTCTCTAGGTCAAACACATTAAAATTGAACTCTAATTGTCCAATGGATATTTTTAAATGCCTTCAATGTGTTCATCACTCAGTAAAATATTAGACTGAGTATAGAGACGTCTTAGATAGATTTCTGACCTGTCCCCAAATAGGATAAAAACTAGCAAAAGGGACAGAACTATTGCAAATTCAGCAACCTAAAGACTATTTTAGTATTGGCCAATTGATGATGTCAATAGGCACATTAGAGATTCAGAGGAATAGGGTCTTGGCCGGAAAGTTGGCCTAGATGGAGATGGCTTTCTTTATGCAGTAGAAAAAGGTCCCTTGAGCCTGAAAGATAAATAAGATCTATATGAACAAAGAAAGGAGAGAGAGTGGGTTCCAGGCACAAAGAACAACAAGAAAGAGGGCATGATCTTAAGATTAAACAAGGCACGTGCAATCAGGCATAAGTCTGATAATAAGGTTAGATGGAGAGAAAGGCAAAGATGTCTTCTTAGGCAATGAAGAAAATGAATATGAGAGCCTTCAGGAGAATACAGACAGTCAAGGCCATGGCCAGCCACTGGGAAACAGAATCCAATTTAGAAATGCAGACCAGATAGGAAGGTGAAAGACCAGCTCTTTCCATGGGTAGCTCATGGCCCAGGGGCCTCGCCTCTCCTTTCTCAATGGGCTGGAAGAGGGGTTACCCCCTTCCTCAGAGGAGAAACTAAGGGTTTCTGTAATGGAGATATTGGAAGTGGTATGGCAGTGTTGCCTCCCAGTTGCAATATGGCAAAGGCACCAGAGTTTCCATCATTCCCGGTAAGTCTTCCCAGGAAGTGTTACTGCTTCCTAATGCTCACCGGAGCCTCGGCAGGATTCAGTCAGTTTCTCTTACTCATATTTCTGGGTTCCTAGGGTCTAACTGCAAAGCACAGATTTCGTGGTAAGGGAGCTTTCAATCACTGCTGTGGCCCTGGGGACCTAAAGCACAGAGCATTGGGACACATGCTTTTGTGGTTAGTTTTGAATTCAAATGAAAGGTTAGGATCTAGAATAGCTGAACGTCCACGTTGAAAAGTCTCGCTAGAGCTGCCTTCGGAGATATCGTCTATGGTAGGACACGTTTATCTTGCTACGGTGGAGCAGGATGCTTTTCTCCCAGAAGCCCTTAAAGCCCTCGAAATGAAAAGTGACTTATTTCTTGTTTTCAGATAAAAATATTAAGGCTGCGCCAGAGGTACATGGGAGTAAAAGTAAACTGGGGCTTAAAAAAATCAAGTTTAGGGATGAATACCAGCTTCTTTAACCAAAAAGCCTAATAAGCAGAAATTTTGCAAACCTGATGGTCAGTAGCCCATGTATTTATTCAGCAGTTGTTTGAGCACCTCGTACTAGTATGTGGTAGATACCAGGGATGGGCAGTAAACCAGAAACGGGCCTGCGCTATCACGGAGCTGACATCCCAGGGAGCCAATACTCTTAATGGGCATATAAAGGGCTTGAGAGAGGAAATTCAAGATTTGGAAGATTATGGCAGACCCTGAATGTCATGCCAAGAAGTTTGGCCATTATTCAACAGGCAGTAGAGAATCCCTGGATTATTTAGAACAGACAGTTCTAGCCAAGTACTTTGGAGGATGAGCTCAAAGAGGAGATTGAGAAGGGGGATGTGGGGAGAGGATGAGCAAGGGAGGAAATCAGAGATAGGGAAGATGAACAGGAGAAACAACAGCAAAAATGCAGATAGGGAAGCCCAAAGGGTATTAACTGATAAAAAAAACAGGGTGTGAAAAAAGCTAAAAATCGCCTCAATTATTCTGACTGCATTTATTGCTATTTTATTTTGATCTCTCATCAGCAAAGCTGAGCAATTGGTCTGCCCCTGGTAGTCACCCCTCACAAACTTCAGGATGGCTTTTCAGTCTCACACTCAACTCCTTCTGTCTTTCCTCAAAGTCTCATGATCCGTGGCATTGCTCTCTCCAGACTGATGCTTTCCAATAGGACTTTCTGTGATGTGGAAATGGTCTATCAGTCTGCACCATCCAATATAGCAGCCACCTCAGAAAATGAGATTTTAATTTTTAACTGAATTTTTAATTTTATTTAATTTTAGTTAACTTTCATTTAGATAGCCACATGTAGCTAAAGACTATCAATCATATTGGACAGCGTGGTCTTGACCTTCTCCAGCCTGATACCCACTGGCTCTAAGACTTAAGTGAGTGTTGAACCAGGATTCAAAGTTGGGCATCTGGCCCCCATAGCCATCCCTCCACCCCTTTAGGCCAAACTGCATCTGGTGCCAACTTGTCCTCTGTCTTCTTTTGGAGGCCACATTCTCTCAGCATCTCCACATCTTCATGCTCCCCTTCCCAGTCATGCCCACGACTCCCACTGATGACTAAAAAATCCTTTGGGGTGTGTTGGTCCTGCTAATGACTTCCCATCCCTCCCCTCCCAGTAAAAGATTTATGTCATAGGACCTTAACCCACAGTGATGCCAAGTCCCACAGTACACGGAGATTAGAGGGAAGCTGGCAGAATCCTTCGGGGCCAAAGCTTTGGATGTCCCTTACATGTGACCATGGACCCAGTATGCTCTGCTGCTCCAGGGGTCGCCCCACCCGCAGGCAGTTCTGCCTTGACTCAGCATCCCAAGACCATGCCAAGGTCTAATTTCCCGTTTCAGGTCCAGTTGGATGTCTGCATTGCCAAGGCCACCCTGGCTGGCTCAGTAAGTGGGGTGCAGCACTAGTCTGAGAAGCCTTGTGTGCATGGTGAGGAGCTGTGGGAGCAGAGAACCACAGGGGCAGGAAGCTGTAGTCCCAACCCTGCTGTAATCTCTCTGGGTGGCCCCAATGTGTTAATCCTCCCTGCAAACCTCTGCTTCTTCCTCCAAAGGCAGGAGGTCTGAAAGAACAAACAATGAGAATTACATTAAAACACTAAACCTTACGGAAATGCTGAAAAAATGATTCTCAGCGCTGAGGAAAAGCCTTCAGCAACTCCTGCTTCCTGGGGGTGAAGAGTAGAAACTATGCATTACTCGGTAGCACATTGCGGTAACAATATCCTGGTAGTATCAGTAGCTACAACTACTTATATCTGTTCAATACTTTATTAAATATAATTTTATATGGAAAAATTCTTATTAGTTTCTCAGAAAAGCCTACTTAGGAAGGTGAACGAGGTAACATCTTCATTTTACAAATGAAATTCCTGAGATTTAAGGGGTGGTATGACTTGCTCAGGCTTGCATCTAATAAATGGTAGAGCCAGGGCTTGGATAGAAGTCTTCGATTTATAGTCCAAAACTTCTATAGATGTGAAAAATCTCCTAGTAGTGTGACTCACCTTCTAACTTAATTCCAGCCTATTGTAAATTTCCAGGTCCTACCAATGCCCAGCATAAGTGGGAGAGGCCAAGCCAGATTCCAAGATGTACAGTTTTCGTTGCTGGGCCTTTTCTCTATGCTCACTTGTCCTGCCAGAGTTGTGTTTTCTATCAGGCCTGCTGAGCATTTGAAGAGGTTCCCATTGAGTAGAAGAGTGAGTGGGCCTTCATTTCTGGTTTCCTTGAATGCAGGCAGGACCTGGCAGAGGGCATTCACTAAGAGCCTGGCTTCTTGGCCAGGACTCATGGCTTGTACCTGTGCCTGAGTCCCAGTCTGTTGCAAGCAGGTGGTTTCTAGAATGTTCTTTTCCATCTAAAGCTTGAAAATGTCACCTGCCAGGCCCAATGAGTCCTGCTCTTGCCCATCACTGGCATCTGGACTCAGGCCTCGGTTGGGACAAGGAGAGAAACGAGCATCTCCTAACCCAGCTCCTTTCGGCCCACAGATATCAAGGACCCTGACCCCGCTGTGTACAAGCTGAGAAACCCTAAATCCAGCAACGCTTCCGTCTGCCTATTCACCGACTTTGATTCTAAAGTCGATGTGCCACAAGACCCGAATTCCACTGTGTTCAGCTTTAACAGCACAGCGCTGGACATGAGGGCCATGGATTCCAAGAGCAACGGGGCTCTGCACTGGAGTGACAGCCCTGATTTCATGTGTGACGACACCTTCAATAATAAGACCTTCTACCCCAGCTCAGGTGAGTACAGCCTCCCTGCCTGTGCAAGCAGAGTCTTCCCCCTGAGGCCTAGCTGGCGGGAGCTCTCTCAGGCCGATGATAACTAAGTGCTGCTGTGATTGGTGGCCTCAGCTTCATCAATTGTCAGCAAAGCCCCCTTGTTACTGAGCACCAGTGAGCCCCATCCCGGCAGGCCACAGAATGTCCTGGGCAAAAAGAGAAGGGGAGAGGGGGGCAGGAGAGGGCACTGGCTCTCGGTCTCACTCACTCTGAGTTCCCACCTCCCTGCCTCTGCTTGAGCTGTTTGCCCCGTACCCCTCTTCCAGGCCCCATTCTAATGCCCTTCTCCAGTTCCCTCCCCTTGTTTCTTTTTCTCAGCCAGCCCCTGACCTCACTCAGTCATTCAACAACCACTGATTGTGCATACATGGAATGCCAGGCACCGGAGTGTAGTAAAAAAGCCCAGTGAGGGGTTTCCCTAAGGAAACTTCATTCTAGTTGAGGAAACCATCCGTCAGCAAGGAGAAATCTATATAGCTTCAGATTATAGTATATGCTTTAACTTGGAGTTGAGGAAACAGCCACCTTAGGGACAAAAGTCAGGAAAGGGCTCTCTGGGGAAATTTATTTGAGCTGAGATATAAAGGATAGAAGCCATGCCAAGGGCAGAGAAAGGACCCTGTGGAGACCTGAGGCAGGAGCTTAGAGAGAAGAAGAGCAGTAGGAAATGAGAGGGAAGAAGCAGGCAAGGGCCAGATCAGAGGGCCTCTCAGATCATGAAAGGGCAGGTATTATTCTAATTACCATGAGAAGCTATGGTCTGGCTTTAAGCAGGGAAATAACATTTGGTTTACTTGCTAAAAGAGCACTTTGACTGCTGGTGGGGATTGGATTGCAAGAGCAAGAGTGGAAGCAGCAAGGAAGCTAATGCAGCAGAGAGGTGAGGGAGGTCAGGACAGGGTCCCCCAGTTGGGACTCAAAGGTAGAACTACACAGAGATGAGAAGGAAAAGAGGGTATCAAGGAAGGTGGCTGGATTTTATGCCTGAGCAGCTGAATCAATGATAGTGTCATTTCCTGAGATGGAGGAAACAAAGGAAGAAATTTGGGGTACAGGGATGGACGACATTACAGCATCTATACCACTATGGCACTTGTCACTGTGTGTATCTTATTGCCTCTATCGGACTCCAGCCTGGAAGCTGCCCAAGGGCAGGGTCTGTGTCTCACGGTTCCTGTGGCCTTGTGTCACGTAACATGAACTTTGCACAATCAGTGTTTGTTAAGTGAGTGAAGTGGTGCCCAGAAGCCAGGGTGTTGGTCCGGGGGCTCTCCCAGCAGGTGCCCACATGTGACAAGTTCCCTCCAGCTCTCTCCACGAGGAAATATGGAAAATGCTATAGACACTCACTTGTCCCACTCCTAGGAGGGCTGGAGTGGGAGAGTCGGCACACTCTGGACTCTAAGAAAATTTCTTTTTTTCTCCTTTTAGGATTTCCCTGTGATGCCACGTTGATAGAGAAAAGCTTTGAAACAGGTAAGAGAGGGGTCTGTCCTCTCTTTTCATGGCTTTGCACGGGTTTGGGGAGCAGTGAGCCCACAGTGACCCTGCCTGGGTAGGGGAGGTTAGAGGGAACTTGTGGATCTAGGAGTGAAGTCCTGAGGATCAGGAACAGCAGTCCAAGCCCTCCCCAGAGCTGCCGGGGTCCTTTCTGGATCCCCAGGTTCCTCTCATCATCTCTCATTTTCTTTTCCATTCTGAGAAATTGGAGGCTGAGTCTCTAGGTTTACTCACCCAATGACTCACTTCTAGGCTTCTGAATGCCTTTCAATCACTCCACTGTCAGGAAAGCCAACAAGGGCTTCTGGGCGGCCCAGCCGTGACATTTCTAATGAGCTGACAGCCCTAACCTAACCAGGTCACCCTGAGGGCAGCTGCCCTCCATGCCAGGGGGTTTTGCCTTCTTTCAAGAAAAGCAGCAGAACTCATGCAGATGGTGATCTTCTCTCTCAAGGACCCCATCCCTCCTCCCCGCCTACCCTGGGCCCACGTTCATTTCCACTTGAGCTGTTTTTATGAGTCATCTGCTTGTGGCTCAACCGCTGGCTTCTCACTTAGGGGCCCAGACCCAAGGGATTGCAGTGAGTTCTGAGCACCCACCTCCTCCCCATCCCCTGACGGGCTCAGAAATAAAATAAGGACTAAGTGCAGTCGCTGTTTCCCTTTTGAAATGAAATGCTATTGATCCCGAGAAATGTACGAATTTTAGGAGGGGATGTGCACAGAAGCTCAAAGGAGAGGTGGATCCAGGTGCTAAAAGCCACCCCACCCTGCTTTCGGGAAAGCCATGGGCAAGCCATAGGGTGCTGTGCAGACTTCAGGTGCACATGCTTATCAACCACTGTGGCCTCTTGGTTTTGCAGATATGAACCTAAACTTCCAAAACCTGTCAGTGATCGGGCTCCGCATCCTACTCCTGAAAGTGGCCGGCTTCAACCTGCTCATGACGCTGCGGCTGTGGTCCAGCTGAGGTGAGCAGGCATCTCCGCCAGTCGGTGGGGTTTGAGGGTCTTGGGGTGGGTCCCCAATTTCTGAAAGCAAACCTGTCCTCAGGATCTTCTTTTTAGGTGCTAAGTCTGGGCCCACCAAACGCCTCCGTTTTTTTCCTGTTAGGAGTTCCTCTTGTTAATAACCATGGCCCAGGATATTTGCGTAACACAGTACATTCCTCGGGTGACACAGTCACCTCAGCTGAGTCATGTCTCACAAAGTATGAGCAATGGCTATTATCCTCATTTTGGAAAGGAAGAAACTGGGGCCAAGTGACATCAAGAGCCACACACTAATGAGTGAGGAAAAAAAATAGAGAAATTCAGGACCCCAACACGCATTTATACTTCTACTGTACCTTCCATCATGCCTTCCAGCACAAACCTTTTACTGCAAAACCTGGTGGGGCTCCCAATTCCTTCCCTCATGTCCTGTGCCTCCAATATATGAGAAGAAATTACTCTCTTATTATTATATTATACCCTCATCCTGGCAGGAGGCTCCACACCCTTTTCCCCCAGTGTCCCTGGTCATCCTGCTGACCAGTGCGTCCCATCCTACCACCATCAAAAACAACTCCAGGGTCCATTTGCTCCTAGAACTCTGCAAGTGGAGGCATCTCCATCGCATCCCCAGCTGTCCAGGATTTGTCTCCTCAGTGCCCAGCCTGACTTTTGTTCTTCCTCATTCCAGGTCAACAAGAATGTGAGAGCCCAATGCTCCTCGCTGCTCACTCCTCACCGCCCTTCTCTCCCTCAAGCAGAGACGCGCCCTCAGCCTCCATGAAGGAGAAGGCTCCCTCCACCTCTCGGGCCCCACTGACAATGCCACCAACTGGATCCTACCAGATATTTGCAATCAAGATGTTGAAGAGCTGCCAAATGCTGCTACCACTCCTTCTGTCCCCCCACTGCTGCTTGTCACCGCCCCATGTTCCCAGCAAAGGCAGAGGCTACTGCAGCTTCTCCTGGCTGTGGCCCCCCTCCCCCTGCCAGAGATGCCCCACTGGGTGGTGGATCACCAGGGGGTTCTCTCGGGTTCTAGCTCCTGGAGAATGTTGTGAGCAGCTTATATTTTTTTTAAATAGTGTTCATAAAGAAATACATATCACCCTTTTCCCCAAGATGCGGGGGAAATTATCTCATTATCTAGGCCCTGCTGTGCTGTGTATCTAAGCCACATTGTATATTCTGCTGCCCTGGCTTCATTAAAAGTGATTTGGAAGAGCAAAGACTGTCTCCTGTTTGACTGGGTTTGGTCGGGGTCACTTTCAGCTCACTGTTGATCACTAGCTGAGCAGAAGGAAACCAACACATTTGTCTATGATGACATCCAGGGAGCCTAACTCAACAAGCTGCATAAGCCAACCTCTTCTTGGAAGAACCTCTAAAAAATTCCACTTAGAAGGCTGTGCTGGGGGCAAGGCAAACCCACTTAAAAGCTTGGGTCCCTATTCTTCCGTTTTCATGCCACACCACTGGGCCACTATGGCAGGAGGCCCGTGGACATGGGTGGTAGCAACTGTAGTTAAAATCTGGCAGACAGGGACCACACAGCAAGTATCCCCAAAATGCCACCCACTGCCTCCTGTCCCCCAGGAACATTGCCTTTGCCTTTCCTTTCAGACTGATTTCCCGTAGAAACTGTACATTGTCCCACAAATTCGTGGCTGGGGACCACCCAATAGTCCACCGCCTGGGTCCCAACCCAGGGCCCAGCTCCTTGGGGGGGTGGGAGGGGCACGGGGAGGAGCATGTGACCCTAGCTAGACTTTGTACTCCCACCATCCCACCATCCTGGATGTGAGGATAAGAAAAGGGGAGATGAGCTCTCTCCCCTCGAGCCCAGGAACTAAGCCAGGGAGAGTAGATGTCTCAAGCCCTCCCTGGAGGACAGAAGGTGGGACCCCCTGAGGCCCCAGGAAACTCCTGAGCCTCCTGCCGCCTGAGCACCTTTCCTCGTGTCATAGATGCTAATGGGAACCCCCCTCAGCGATCACTCAGCCATTCAGCTCTCAATTACTGCTATGAAGACTAAAGCCTAGCCCAGCCTGCGTGAGCATCGGCCCATGACCCAGGAGGTCATGCTTCGTTTCCCGGTCACATGCCTGGGTTGCGGGCTTGATCCCCAGTATGGGACATATAGGAGGCAGCCAATAAATGATTCTTTCTCATCATTAATGTTTCTCTCTCTCTCTCTCTCTCTCTCTCTCTCTCTCTCTCTCTCTCTCTCTCTTCCTCTCTGAAATCAGTAAAAATGTAATAATAATAATAATTAATCATAATAAACAGACTAAAGCCTAGTGGTCGGAGGGCATCCTATCTCCAAATACCTCTAAGGCCCACCTGCATGTCTCTGACCACATCAGTTAGAAACATGCAAGTCCTTCCGGCTACCATCCGGGCCTGCTTCTGTTCACGGCGACAGAGCCACCAGCTCAGCAGGTGACCTGGGTATACCCCCACCGCCATAAGCTCCAGGGTCACCACCTGTAAAGTGTCAGCTGAGACTGGAGGCTGCCTCCAGCTCCATGCACCTCTGATTCGGAGGCATCCGTGGAACTCCGCTGTCCGTGTCCTGGCCAGCCCCACCAGGCGTAGTTACAATCCCCAGCTCCCTGAGCCGCTTCATCTGCAGCCGCAACACAAGTCCCTTTAAAGATCACTAATAGGAAAGGTCTCCGTGAAAGTCCCATCACCGCGGCTCACTCACACGCAGGAGGACCGGAACCTCCCTCCCAAAAGCGGGACGTGCCGCCTGCAGGGAACGCAACGCTGCCTGCTCATCAGCCTGACACAGGGCCGGCGATTCCACCACTGGGGGTTTCTGTCCATTAATTCTCTTCCCCGTATTAGATGAAAATGTCCCTGGGAGAGCTAACAGAGCAAGTGTTTATCAACCGTTAAAACCTTAGCACAAATGAGTTTGTCTTCTTTCTCTCCTAAAGTGCTCATTCACTTCGGTCTGGATACAAAAGGTCAAGCGAAGGACAAGTAGGTGGCCAGGGGGGCAGGTCTGCGCCTGAGAGGTGGTTGCAAAGATACTGAGGCTGAAGGGGACGCGGGCTTGGGGCAGGGACCCTGGAAGGCAGTAAAGGGCCCAAAGACAGGCCCCTCCAAGGACCCTGGAGGAGGCCCAGACCGAAGGAGGCCAAGGGAGCCTGCGGAGTGGTGCCAGCCCAGGGCCTCGGAGGGCAGGGCCCACAGTCACGGGACTCCTAAGGCCGCCGAGGACTTGTGAGGTGACATGGCAGTGGCTGGCGATCCACCCAGACGCTGGAGGGAGTCAGGCCTCCTCCTCCCACGCCCTGTCCAGGTGGAGGGTGACGAGGCCTCAGGCAGGTGGGAGGCCATCTGGACATATGGTCAGCACTGCCCCCTAAGAAGCTTTCAGCTCAAACCGGGGGTTCCTCAACCCCGGAAAGAACTTTCCCCTAAGTCTGAGGTTGTTAAGCCTAAAGCCCATTAAGGCCCAGTCAGAAAGCAACCCAGGGGCCACGGGATGTGCTGTGGGGGGAAGTGGGTACAGAGATACCCTTGGTCCACTCTGTGCTCACATCTGGCCCCGGCCCAACTGGGGACGTCAGGGGAAGCAAAGTGGCCTTGTAAGGAGGCCCAGGGGAAGGGCCCCTGAGCCCACCAGGAGGGTCAGCGCTGGGCTGGGCCGGTGCAGCAGGGACCAGGTGCTGTCCAGCCTGGAGGGAAGAGGTCGCATTGGAAACCTGGAGACGTGGTCACCAGGTCCGTCTGGAGGCCCTGCCACGCAGAGCCTGAGTCCCCGTGAGCAGGGCCCAGCTTCAAGGAGGGAAGGCTGCCCTCCCAGCCGAGCTCGTCACAAAGGCCAGTTAGAGAATGGATGTCTCTGGACAGCAGGGCTACTGCCCCTAAAGGCTTCCCCTCAGGCCAGCCCTGGAGGCAGAAGAATGGACCAAATGGCTTCTCATGAATTCAGGCCTAAGAGTCAGATCCTCTGACACTTCACGCAGAGACCTGCCCACTGAGGACAGTCGGAATCACAGTCCAGTCAGGAGAAGGGCAGACTAAGCAAGTATGTGCTCCAGGAACTCCTCTGCCGTGACCCACCCCTGGAGAGGCAGCCACCTACGTCTTGATTGTTTATCGTCTTGGTTTGCCCATAAAATTCAACTCCCCTACAGTTACATGGAAAGCCCTTTACAGATATCACCTTTTCAGGCAACATCTCGGCAAGAAATGCCACTGGCCTGTGAGCACTTTGGATGGGAAGTGCACCTCGTTCCCCCCTGTGTCTGCAACACCCAGCACAGTGCCTGGCTCACAACGCGTGCTCAATATACACTTAACCAGCAAAAGGACAAATAAACAATTAGTGTGATTGGGTACTTGGGAGGGAGCCAAGTTAGAGGGGGAGCATAAGAGAAGGGAAGGGGGGCCCTGACCGGTTTGGCTCAGTGAATAGAGCGTCGGCCTGCAGACTGAAAGGTACCAGGTTCGATTCCGGTCAAGGGCATGTGCCTTGGTTGCGGGCACATCCCCAGTGGGGGGTGTGCAGGAGGCAGCTGATCGATGTTTCTCTCTCTATCCCTCTTCCTTCCTCTCTGTAAAAAATCAATAAAACGTATTTTAAAAAAAGAGAGAGAGAGAGAGAGAGAGAGAGAGAAGGGAAGGGGGGATGAATAGAGGGGGTGGCCTGTTTCACGGATTTGCCAAGAGCAACCTGTCAAGAGCTACCAGGGAAAGTAAAACCTCAGGGAGGGCCCTTGGCCAGTGCAGCCCCCACGGCACTCGGCTGATACATCCTGGCGGGTGGTGACTCTGGGAAGGCAACGGGGCATCCAGCGTCAGCGCTCTGGTCACTGAGCCGCCGGGCCAACGTCCAGGGCTGAAGGTCCCATTACCACTCCGCCTCTCATTCTCCACGTCTCATCTTAACGCCCCTTCTCCAATCTACCTCCGGGGGCAATGGGTGGGCCGGGGGAGCCAGCTGCGGTCTTTCTGTTAATAACTATACTTGTTGATGAGGACCCGACACAGGACCACAGGCCCTGCCTCTGCGTAAGGCCACCTGGTTTGCAGGCTTTGTTTCATCCAGACACGCACGCGTGAGGTTTCCTCTGAGCATCACATTAATTTTGAAATTAATAAACAGGTCAGACAGTGAGTCAGTAGCCAGAAGTAGGACAGGAAGTGGAAAAAAGTCTCCCACTTCCCTCCAGGTGTTTGGGGGCTTGGGACAGCCCCTTCCCATTTCCATGACGTCATGGTTGCCGAGAGGGGCAAGTAGGGCACCCTTTGAAGCTCTCCCGCAAAAGCCACATCCTCTGGAAAGAAGAGTTAAAAATACTGAGTTCGAGATACCATCGCCCTAGGCCACGTGCCGAGGCCAGGCAGCCGGGCCGTTACACCGCCAACCACAGGTGCGGCAGGAAGGCCCCACGCAGGAGGGGCTGGCAGCCCCGCCCAGCAGCAGGCTGAGATGCTGCACACCCCATCACTGAGAGGCCTCCCCGCCCCACCTCTGCACCCCCCTTCTGAACCAAGCCCTAAGATCAAACCGTGATCTCACCTCATTAAACCCTTGCTTAATACAGGACAGGCCCTCAACGCTTAAGTCCAGCTCACCTTCCCCTAGGAGGTGTGGGGGTCACATCTGTCCACAAACATAGCTGGAGCTGGTTCTCAAAAACAAAAACAAAAAACAAAACAAAAACCTCCATTCCAGGCAAGGCCGGAGTGATGGCCCTGACTGACATCTGCTTCTCAGAGACCAGAATACCAGAATTCAGGACGCGAGGGGGCAAGGGGCCTGAAAGCTGAGACCAGAATCTAAGACCCAGGGAACGAACTCAGGACTTGGACATCCTGCATTGTGGTATGTCCTCAGCCATCCACCTGGGGGCAGCAGCGCTCCACCAAAGAGGCCTCTTTCTCCTCAATCTGTTCAATCTGGGGATAGAAAACCCTCAAAGCTTAGGAAAACCTCTTTTCCAAGGAAAATAAAGGGCAGGTGACTTATTCTGTGAGCCCCTGCCCTTTGCCAGTTACTGCACTGGGCTCCCGGCCCGTGTAATCCTGTCACCCCAAGGAGAGAAAGTCTGGGACTGGCCCCACAGGCAGCAGGGGGCACCCCTTGCCTAGGATCCTCAGGCCTGCTCATCCAGAGCACCAAAGGGAGCCCTGAGAAAGGGACCCCTGAGAAAGGGACTGGGCAGCCCTGCTGCCTGGGGGAGCAGAGTCCGAATCAAGTAGTCTGGGCTGGGGTCCAAGACCTTCACTTTCCTTAGCTTGCGCCCTGGGCAGGTCTCTAACCACCCACATCCATGGGAGCCCACACGGGGTCAGTCTCTCTCAGAGAACAGTAAGAACAGGGCTTGTTTTCACGTTGCCTACAAGCCAGAGGCTCTGGGTGGGGATGCAGTCTCTGTTCAAACCCTACTGCACCACACAGATGACTTCCAGAACAGGCTAAGTCATCACCGGTATCGGGTGCCTCTGGGGTAGGAGGATTGACTGCAAAGGGGCACAACGAGTCCCTCGGGGTGGTGGGATGTTCTGTATCTTGATCTGGGTGATGGTAACACAGGTCAAAATGTGTCACACTGTACACCTAAGATTTGTGCATTTCAGTCTATGTAAGTTATATCTCAGTAAAGTACTGTTCCCTTTAAATACACACAGTTTCTGTCCTTAAGGAGCTAACATTCCAGTGAGGACCTGGCATGAGATGTATCAATGACTGTGATTGCTTGAGGGAGGTTTTTGTTACTGTATTTCGGGGATAAGTCCTGAGGCAGGAATCCAGAGACCCAGTTGCCTGTAACCTTCACTACCCTCACTAGCCTTCTCTCCTAGAGCTTTTAACGTTCCTGAGTCTCCATTTTTTCATTAATCAAACATTTAAAAAGTAACCCACTTCAATGTTGTTGAAGGGATCATAAGAGATAATGGGTGTAAAATTGCTTAGTAAACTGAAATTCAGATTATAAGGGAATGCCCAGAATGATGAACTGTGATCCCGCGTCAGGTCAGTCGGGCTGGGTCAGACTGGACCACAACAACGAAATAAAAGCGGGGCTGCCCTTAGCTGAGCCAGACCCGTGAGCTTAGGGCTCCGAGGCCCACTGTGTCTCACTGTTTCCCACAGTGGATGGCCACTGCTCCCTTCACTATGGCCCCAGGAGTTTCTTTTCTTTTTTCTTTTTCTGTAAATGGGTACTTTTTTAAAAAATCTTTATTGTTGAAAGTATTACATAGGTTCTCTTTTTCCCCCCATTAACCTCTTCCAGCTGGCTCCTGTCCCTCCCACCGCCTCACCCAGGTCCTCACCACCCCATTGTCCATGTCCATGGGTCATGCATGTATGCATACAAGTTCATTGGTTGATCTCTTCCCACCCACCCTCCCCTGCCTTCCCTCTGAGGTTCGATAATCTGTTCATGCTTCTCTGTCTCTGTATCTTATTTTTGTTCATCATTTTATGTTGCTCATTAGATTCCACATATGAGTGAGATCATGTGATATTTATCTTTCTCTGACTGGCTTATTTCACTTAGCATAATGCTCCCCAGGTCCACCCATGCTGTTGCAAATGGTAAGAGTTCTTTCTTTTTTACAGCAGCGTAGTATTCCATTGTGTAAACATACCATAGTTTTTTAGTACTTGGATGGGAGACCCAGGGGTTTCCTGTTACACCATCACTTGCCTTCTGTTGTCCCCTCCACAGCTTCCAGCTCCAGAAGAGCTGACGAAGGGTAATTACAGAACCAGGAGGCCCTGGCTAGCTTGTGGCCAAGTTTCTGACAAAAGCCAGGACTCCTGGTCCCAGAGCACTCCAGGCCCCGGGCCTTGCCCTCCGAGTCCACACTGCACCGACCCCGGCTACTCTGGTTCCTTATCTTCCTTCCCACCCTCTGGCAGCCTCTCTGCCTTCAGAAGGGCCCCCTTGGCCCCTGGCAGGACACAGTCTGAAAGCATGAAGCCAGACCTCTACAGCAGCCTCCATGGGCAGCTTCTCTGGGCAGCCATCCTCTCAGGCCAATACCCTAAATGGTTAGGGGTGGGGGGCCCACCACTTCGGGAAGAGGGAGCCCAGTCTCCCTGTTTGCTCTGGAAATGTGGGTATGCTCCCACTCCAGGGGCAATGGGATCCCGGGGAGAGGCCCCGCCCATTTTCAAAGCCTTCCAAAACTCTCCCAAGAAGCAGAGGCGAGTGCCTGTCTACCCTTTCCCTGAACCACCCACACAAAATTCACAGAGAAGGAAAAAGGAAAATATTAGAAGAGCATACAAATGTAAGACAAGGCTGGCAGAACTTCAGAGGGTTAAAGTGGATGAAGGCATGTGGTTTGAGGGTGGTGAGCAACTGCAGCCTTGATTGTAAGAGACCAGGTTGACCTTAAAAAGGACTTTATTCCAGTGGAGACTTCGAGACACTATTTTTAGCAACCTCTATAGGGTGTCCTTGCTTCTCCTTGCTGTCCCGAGTAATTCGTGATCTACCAAAGGACATGGGTGGGACAACATCCCTATCTAGGATCTTTATGAATATCCTGTATCTGTACAACAGCAAAGCAAACATCTCTTGATTTTCTTGGTAAACTTACGCAGTAGGCCAAGTATCACCTCCCCTTTCACAAATGAGGAAAGAGGTGACGTGGCTTGCTTAGGATCACAGTGAACTAAGCTCGCATTAGCACTGGTCTCTGACCCCCTGGCTTTCCACTGGAACTGTGGACACCCAAGTCCCAGTGGTTCTGGATGCAGCCATCATAGAGGAAGGAGCAGACCGGGGTGGCAGAATACCCCCAGACCTGTGTCTTATATTCTCCCTTCCCTCTTCTGTGATTCTGCACCCACTTGATCCCCCTTTAGGATCAGATTTTAGGCAAAACAGAGCCCTGAACATTTAGGAGGCACTCCCTCAATAAAAGTTGTTTATGTTAGTTAGGCCTGGCCAGCGTGGTTCAGTGGTTGAGCATCGACCTATGAACCAAGTGGTCATAGTTTGGTTCCCAGTCAGGTGACAGGGTTGCAGGCTCGATCCCCAGTGTGGGGCATGCAGGAAGCAGCCAATCAATGATTCTCTCTCATCACTGATGTTTCTCTCTCTCTCCCTCTCCCTTCCTCTCTGAATTCAATAGAAATATATATATTTTTTAAAGTTATGGAGGTTAGTAGTCTCCTGAGGCCATACTCTTTGCGCATGCAAACTCTACTACTCAATCATCTGGCAATGAGAAGCAGCTAAGTCATATCACACTCCCACTGGCTGGTCCCATGGCTCAGCTGTCAGATCTTAGCCTAAATGTCACCTGCTCAGAGGTCTTTCCTGGCCACTGTGCCTAAGCAGCTCCCTCCCCATCCCCATTTAAGATCACATCCTACTATTTATTTCCTTCACTCCACTTACATGATTCTACCAATGCCAAATTGGGTCTCATCCCAACTAGGATTTTAGGCTCAGAAAAGGGAGGCGCGCTATCTGTTCTGATCACCTCTGTATCTCTAGTACCTGGCACAGAACAGGCACTCAAATATTCTTTTAACTAAATGATGGTGTAGTAGAAAGGCTGAGCTCTCTCACCAAGATGACTTTTATTAATACGCTGCAACTAGACTGGGGTAAAATATTGATAATTGTTAAAGCTGAGTGTTGGGTATATGGGAGTTTATTTTACTCTTGACATGTGTGAACATCTCATTAATAAAAACTTAATAACAAAATTGTTCATCCCAGGGATTTAATAAGGCAGAGCAGACCTGAATAGATCCTAATGGGAGCTCCTAGAGAGATCTCTCTCCTCCAGGAAAAAGGAAGGCCTGCCATTGGCCACCACAGTCCTTCAGCTGAAAGCCAGTAAAACTGGATGTGCTGCTGAGGGAGAAAAATAAGATGTCTGGAACAGTTCTCAGCATTTCTGATGATGCTAGGAGAGGACTGATCGTACAGCACTTACATTAACAAGGTACTTTACCTTAAATTTTATTGGGACAACTGTGTGAAGTATCATTATCCCCCTGCTTCTTGCTTTATCTCATCCAAAGCCTAATCCAAATGCTTTGGAATCGGGAGGAAATAAGATTCAAACCCTAACAACTGCAAACTGAGTTTCTATTTCCTCATCAAAAACTGGAGAATACCACCACCCTACCTCGTGGAGTTACAGGGAAACATAAATAACAGGAGGATGCTTAGTGCCACGTCAGACATGGTAGATGGTCACTGTTAGCACTCACCCGGGACAGCAGAGGCTGCCTTACCTTTTGTATTATTCTGTGCACTATGCAGCCTAGTGCTTAGGTGCCTAATTATTTGCAAAATTTGAGACAAAAGGTTCAAAAACAAAGTAAGTGGCAGAACAGGTCCTTGAATCAACACCTTCAGACCAAGAAAGTACATTCTGCAACACCAGGATGCCTCTCTGGTGGCTTAAAAATATACCCCCTTTCCATTGAATTGACCTAAGTTTTGCATAAGCTTGGGCCCATCTATTAATTCAGTGTAAGCGAGTGAAATATTCTTTTATTTAGTTCTTCATAAGCTTTCTCCTCCTCTATTCTCATTCCCTCATCTAAGATCCCTGTTCAGGAAACTGTTGTTTTCCCCCCACAGGAAAAAGCCATTTTCTGTATTTGTTACATTTTTTAAAATGAAATGTAGTTAGAAAGTTACATAGCACTGAGATATTAGTTTAGAGGCCCAGACCTGCAAGCCAAGAAGGGAGGACAGTCCAGCCTGTGTGGCTCAATGGTTGAGCATTGAGCTATGAACCAGAAAGTCATGGTTCGATTCCCAGTCAGGACTCATGCCTGGGTTGCAGGCTCGATCCCCAGTGTAGAGCATGCAGGATGCAGCTGGTCAAAAATTCTCTCTCATTGTTGATGTTTCTCTCTCTCTCTCTCCATCTCCCTCTCCCTTCCTCTCTGAAATCAATAAAAAAAAATAAATTATTTTTTTTAAAGAAGGGAGGACAGGAGAGTCGCACTCAGTCTGTGTACAGCTCCCAGCCTCTAGCAACCGGCCAGTGCTAGTTTGCTGGGCCTCCAAAACCAACTATGACTAAAAAAGTGTTTGAAACACAAGATGAAAAGATGTGATCAGAGGCCAAAGGTATAGGCTGCTAAGAGAAGAAAACACAAGAGATGGTTTCCACATGATAGAGGAGACAGGAAATGTGTGGGCAGGAGGTGCTCAGGGCTGAGCTTCCGCCACTGCAAAGAATGGCCGGGAGCAGACTATGTACAGTGCTTGTGGCAATGGCTTCCGGCTCCACAAAAAAGCACAGAAAATAAAAATAAACACCCAAAAAGGTGTTGAGCTAGAGGCAACAGGAAATGCTAGGATATAGCTCTCTATCCCGTTGTACTCAAAATCTGCTTGCTCAACATGCTGCACTGAGCACTCATGTGGAAGGCCAATGGAACGGCATCATTAGAATACAGCCACTGGGTATTGAGAAAGGCCCAAAGACAGGAAGAGGCATCTAGTGAACAGATTACCCACCCTGGCTCAGTGCTTCTCATCTACCATGTCTTTAGCTACTTCAGCTAAAAGAAAACACCTAAGAATGTGTGTGTGTGTGGGGGGGGGGGGGGGGGGGATTAATGCACTTTTTTAAGCTTGAAGGAATAGTTCCATTGCTAATTCTTCTGTATATCGAGTTGAGAACCACTGAGTAAGTCAATAGAAGCCTAAAAAAAAAAAAGTCACTGGTAATGAGCTTTTAACTAAATTTAAACTCAAGATTCCAAAAGCAGCCTGAAGCTTTTGTCCTAATATGGTAGGCAGTTAAACAGACATGAGCAGGCCAAGGACGATGGGCCAAGTACAGGTCAACAAGGCAGAAAGCCCCGGGGTACCTAGCAATGGGCAACTGTAGGGTGGGACCTCATCTCCAGGATGCCCTTTCCTCCCTAGAGATAACATCTAGGCCTCAGTTGTGTTTCAGCTCCAGGCCCAGAAAAGCAACAAAACCAGACAAGTGACACCAAGGGTGACCTCAGGACCAGCTATATTGACTAATGACTCCCTGCCCTGGCTCCGAAAATGACCCTAAAAGGACACACTTGAAAAGCTGATGAATACTCTATTGGGATCCTCTCCTGGGATCACTCCTCAAAAGCCCTTAGGAAGGAAGACCCAGCCTGCTCTCCCTCCTGGGAGCACACCTGAGCCTTTCCCTTCTCTCTTACTCCCCCAGGCTCATCACCTACCTTCACCTTCCTCTCTCCTAAATTCCAAGGACTTTTTTTTTTTTTTTTTTGCCTCTGTAACTTGTTTCCTGAGTCCATTTCTTCTATCACTCACTTCTACCTCTGTGACCTTCTAAATAAACATTCTCTTACAGTATCTCTTCAGTATCTCTTGATACTGAATTCTTTCCTAGCCAGAACTCCGGTACCAAGGTTGCTGAAACCAGGTCTAGTCTGACCCCACTGAGCTAGCACCTGGGGTCTTTCTCGCTACCACCAACACTATTGCAAATGGTGAAAACACACACCAAAGACAAATGCTTCCTCTGTTGATTGATGATAACTGGCTTGCATAAATCACCAGAGACAGAGCAAAACCAGTAAATGGGAATATAGCATCTTCCCCATGTATTTCTTCTGTTTAATCAATCAACTAAAAATAATCCAGAAGCCTCTTAATAAAGCTATAGGATATCTGTATATAAAAGTTTTAAAGCAAATTAAATTGACTAGTCATAATTTCAGTGAACTAGTATCCTTGAGAATGGCAAACCATGGCTCCTTGACCAACAGCCTGTTTTTGTAAATACTTTACTGAAATATAACCCTGCCCATATATTTAAGAAAAAACTGTCAACAACTACTCATATAACTTAACAAAAGGAAGATAACCCAATCAAAAAATGGGCAACGGACCTAAATAGATACTTTTTGAATGAGGAAGGCCAAGAGGCATATGAAAACATGCTCAAATTCACTAATCATCCGAAAGATGCAAATAAAAACGACAATGAGATACCATCTCACACCTGTCAGAATGGCTATCATCAACAAATCAACAAATGACAAGTGCTGGCGAGGATGTGGAGAAAAAGGAACCCCCATGCACTGCCGGTGGGAATGCAGACTGGTGCAGCCACTGTGGAGAACAGCATGGAGTTTCCTCAAAAAATTAAAAGTGGAACTCCCATTTGACCCAGTGATCCCACTTCTAGGAATATATCCCAAGAAACTAGAAACACCAATCAGAAAGGATATATGCACCCCTTTTCATAGCAGCACAATTTACAATAGCTAAGATTTGGACACAGCCTTAGTGTCCATCAACAGATGAGTGAATTTAAAAACTGTGATACATCTACACAATGGAATACTACACTGCTGTAAAAAGGAAGGAAATCCTACCATTTGCAACAGCATGGATGGACCTGGAGAGCATTATGCTAAGCAAAATAAGTCAGTCAGAGAAAGAGAATTATCACATGATCTCACTCATTTGTGGAATATAATGAACATACACGGATGAACAAAAACAGATCCAGAGACAGAGAAGCAATTGATCAGACCGTCAAACCTCAGAGGGAAGGTAGGAGAGGGTGGGGGTAAGGGGGAGAGATCAACCAAAGGACCTGTATGCATACATATAAGCATAACCAATGGATACAGACATCAGGGGGGTGAGGGCATGAGCAGGGGGGCGGGTCGAGGGGTATGCGGGGGGGAGGGGGATAAGGACACATATGTAATACCTTAATCAATAAAGAAAAATAAAATAAAATGTGCAATTCAAAAAAAATTGCCAATTCTGATCTAAAGCTGTTCTCCAACTTTGTTGTGTATCAAAGTTACATGGAGAGTTAATAAACATAGAAGCCCAAACTTTTTATTAAGTTCCCAAGTAATTGAGATACACCAAAATTTGAGAACTGCTCTAGATCAGTGCTTCTCAAACTTTAATATGCACATAAATTACCTAGTGACCATGTTAAAATACAGATTCTGCTTCAGAAGGGTCTGGGGTGGGGCTTGAGTCCTCTTTTTTAAATAAGCTCCTAGGTCAGCGTTTCTCAACCTGTGGGTCGCGATCCCTTTGGGGGTCAAACGACCCTTTCACAGGGATCGCCTAAGACCATCGGAAAACACATAATTACATATTGTTTTTGTGATTAATCACTATGCTTAAATTATGTTCAATTTGTAACAATGAAATTGGGGTCACCACAACATGAGGAACTAACTGTATTAAAAGGTCGAGGCATTAGGAAGGTTGAGAACAACTGTCCTAGGTAATGTCAATACTGCTGATCAATGGACATTCTGAGCAGCAAAAATCCAGATCAGTGCTTCTCCCACTTGGCTGCACATGAGAATCGCCTGGGAGCTGTGCAAAGTACAGATGCCACCCCCAAAAGTTTTTATTTACTTGGTCTGGGTGTGACCTGGGCACTGAGATTTCGTTTTTAAGTTCCCCAAGGGACTCTAATGTGCAGTCTGGTTGGAGAACCTTTGCAGCACACCTCATCATTTCAGTAGTCAGCTAAATTTAAATACTAGTGGAATTCTCAATACAACTTACTTATTCCCTCTATATAGCACCCAAGATGGAAAAAGGCTGCTAGCATGATACATATCAACATGCCTAGGCTTCAGCCAGCAGACCTATTATTCTCCCAAGTTGTATCCTCAACTGTGATTGTAAGCAAGTTACAAATCTAAGCTTCAATTTCTCCATCTAATGAGAATTAGAACCCTGGAGATAATCATAAGAATAAAATGTGAGACTATTTGTGAAGGTGGTTTGAAGAGTACTACATCTTATAAATGAACATATACACAAAACCCCCCTTTGCACTCTGCTTACACTGCCTAAGAGGTACATATTTCACTTTTCCCTACTAAAGCATATTGAAATAGCTGTAAATGTGGAAGCAAACAGTTCGATTTCTAACAAAGTGCTTAATGACACAGTTCCAGGAATGCAAGTGTCATAAGAAGGGAACTGAACAACTGAAAGAGTAGTAAAGGGTTACCAGCTCCAGGAAAAAGACAAAGGAATGTCTTTTCACAGGGTTGTCAGCACTGCTTTTTGTCATTAACTTCAAATACACTTAATGAAAACATGGAGGAAGATTCGCAGTTGCAAGTTATCAATTTTGCACAGAAGACTGTACGAAAGAAAGGATTCTGATACCAATAAATAATAAAAAACAAAAAACAGAGCCAAGGCATAGAAAGGAGTGGCATGGAGTTTAATTTGGAAGGCAAAAAGGTTACACAATGGAAGGGAGAAGAGGTCATGTAAATAAACGCTCAGTACAAAGTTGTTTTGACACAGAAGCAAGGGAACTTCTCTGGCTCTCCACCAGCATACCGAATCTGAGCCAGTAGGCAGTATAACTCTGAAGAACATCCATGTGTCCAACAAGCTGCCATCTCAAGAGCTCTTCTCCAGGGGAAATAAAAAAGTGAACCTAAAAGAAAGAAGTGGAAAGGTAAGAGGAGACACCCAAGGTTTTTTAAAATGTCTTATGACCAGGCCCCAAATCCTGGGCAATATTTAAGCCAGGCTAGAACCAAATATTTTTCACCAAACATTTTATAAAAGAATCCTTAAAAAGTAATGTTCAAATCTGAATTCCCAGCACACCAAGGCAAAGCTGACTAGGAACTGGTAGACATGGGTTCTGACTCCAGCTCTATGATTAATTAGCTGCACACCTCTACGTTAAGTCCCTCTAACCTCTCAGGTCCAACTCTTAAGAGGTGAGAAGGTAGCAATTTAACCTAAAGAGCTTCTCTGGATCTAGAGAGCTTATAAAGCACAACTTCCAGTTTGGGGGAGAATGAAGGAAGAAAGTATTTAAGAGAGAAAGTTGAGAAAAATTCTCAATCTCAGATTTAACAAAGGAAATCCAGAAGAAATCTTTTTTTTCATTTACAGATAAGTTTACTTAGAGAAAGAATGTGGAGAATAACTCCGAGAAGCATCCACATTGCTGCTAGAATCAGATGAGACTGAGATCTGGTAGCTGTGAGGTGGAGCCCAACGGCTTCCTTCTAGTGCCTCCAGGGTAGTCAGAAAGTAACCCCTTTGGCCCATCCGGTGTGGCTCAGTGGTGGAGCGTTGACCTATGAACTGGTGGTCACGGTTTGATTCCTGGTTGGGGCACATGCCTGGGTTGTAGGTTCGATCCCCAGGAGCCGTGCAGGAGGCAGCCGATCAATGATTCTCTCAAATCATCGATGTTTTCATCTCTCCCTCTCCCTTCCTCTCTGAAATCAATTTTTTTTAAATTTTTTTAAAGAAAGTAACCCCTTTGCCCTACGGGCTTCAAAATCTCTAGCCATAAGCAGCCAACTTTCTTGCAGTGAGTCATAAAAATACTGTAATATCTTTTTTTAATATATTTTTATTGATTTCAGAGAGGAAGAGAGAGGGAGGGAGAGATAGAAACATCAACGATGAGAGAGAACATCACTGGTCAGCTGCCTTCTGCACGCCCAACACTGGGGGGGGGCAAGCCTGCAACCCAGTGAATGTGACCTGACCGGAAATCGAACCGTGACCTCCTGTTTCATAGGTCAATGCTCAATCACTGAGCCACGCCACCAGACAAAATACTGTAACCTTATATGTGTGTCATGACTTTGAAAAAGATTGGGAAACACTGCAGAAGTGCTGGGCTACCCCAGTAGGTAAAAAGGCACCACCTTATTTTGTGTGTTGGTTCTGATCTGAAGATTTCAGCATCATAGGTTTAAAAAAAAGATCTTAGACTTCTAGCCAGAGTGCTTTTATTTCACTAACAATGGCATTTAGAGAAATGCTACATAAGTGCAGAACATTCCTACATCACTGGAATTGTGATACGTGTAAAGAAACAACAAAAAGTATCCACAATGCCAAACAAGAACAAAGAGACCTATTAAAACTCACCTTTTCACTCCATCAAGTTTCTTAAAAGCAACAAACTATGAATTAATATGATATCAGTTCTAATGGCTGATGTGAGAGAGAACTACAACATGAGGTTATTTCAGTAAAGAGCTTTGACACTTTTACAATTATAAAAGAAATCCTAGTTTAGTATAAAAGTTGTTTTGAGATGCTCTGATATTAAAATATTTAAATCTGAAACACTGGAGCTGGTCTATCCAGAAGGCAAAAATGACTCATAACAGTAAGTCTCTTTGATAATAGTTTTCAGAAAATTCTATTTACAAAGATATGTTCTCTTCTTTTAAGGCAAAAATATATTTACCAGACAGTATTCTAAAAGCAGAAGTTCTAGGCTTCTTTGAAATGTTAGCTCAGTAAAACTGGACTACTCAACAGCTCAGAATAATGGTTTCCACTGCTAACCCAGAAATAAAGGTTTCAGGAAACTAATAAAATTTCCTCCTCTGATATCAAGAATGTAAAATGAAAGACACCTACTGAGAAAAGTTAGCATGACTTCTTCAGTCTATTTCACTCGCGCAGAAAAGACAGCACCACTTGATCAGTCTATTCTAATCATCTTAAAAGAAAGCAAGGCACGACGCAAAGAACTGTTGAAAATAATGACTCTCCGTATAGATACAAAAGATAATGCCAGACAGGGTCATTTCTATTTGGAATCTGTATTCCTCTCCAGCACCATCTCTATTTAGACACTAGCTCTGAGCAGATATGCTCAAATACTGATTTTTCCTTCAAATCCAATCTCATCCTGGATCCTGGTCACCCAATTAAAACTGAAAATAGATAAAATGTGAATCAAAGACCATTCTGCAGAAATTCTAGGTTCAAAGCTCAATTTCAATCACTACAATTTCAAAAGGCACAGACTGTATATTTCTAAAACTGAAAGGAGCATTAGAGACCAGCTAATCTAATCCTCTCATTTTATAGATAAGGAAACCGCAACCTGGGAGCTGGACAAATCTGTCCAGAGCAATCTGTCCGCACCATGGCCACTCACCAGAGGTGACTATTTAAACTTAGTTAAAATTAAACAGAATTCAAAACTCGATTCCTCGGCTCCTTGGCTTCATTTCGAACACTCAGCAGCCACATGTGGCTGGTGGCCGCCACACCAGGTGGTGCAGCCTCAGAACATTTCCACACGGTGGAGAGTCCAGGGTCACCCTCTCAGGATAAAGTCAGTTCTCTTGCATTTCCTCTGGATCTTACTAAATGTGGCCAACTTCGCAGAAACATTTTAGATAGCCTGACTTCATCCTTTCTTATCAACCTCTCTATTTCTTTCCATTTAAAAAAAAAGCAAGTTTAATATTTTTAACAAAAACCTTCTAATAAGACATACATATATTTATCATCCAAAAGTCTTTGAACATAATAGAGAAGGGAAGTAAAATGTTTGAGTCACAATGTCTGTTAAGTTCCCACTCGGTCACTTATTAGCTCCAGGGCCTAGACAAGTCAGCTTACATCTCACGGCGGTGTAATCACCTCACGTGTAAACAGGAAGACTGCTATCTGTCTCCCTCCATCAGAGAATGGGCTGTGAGGGTCACATGGATCAGGTGTGTAAAAGTGTATGAGGAACGGATGTGAGTCCTGCAAGCCTGGTGATAACTGTAATACATTTTATAAATATTTTTTAATTTTATAAAAGGCCTTATATAAACATCATGCATTTTGATACAGACAGTCACACTTTAACTTTCCTGTAATAGATGATGGGAATCTGATAATATGGATAAAAGCCAACAACTGAAGGGGAAGGGAAAAAAAGCAAAGCTCAATTGAGGATCCATACAAATAGCCAATCCTCCTCGAACACAATGGGAACCCATGAATTCTAGTAATCAAAGGCTTGAACAGCTGCAAGAAAATGATGAACATCCAGTCCAATCACCTCACTGTGCAGACAGGGAAACAGGGAGTGAAGGACCAGTTTACTTGTCATTCCACAATGCAAGCCTTCCCCCTTCTAGTCATATGTTTATTTTTGCCTTGGCTTCTTTCTCCCACAGAACTTTCCACATGTCTTAGCATCTGCATGACTGGTGATACAGCTATTTTATATAGCATTTTATTGCCGTTAAAGATGACTTAGTCATCATACACTCATTCAACAAACATACACTGTTACTGTTAGCCTGTGCTAACCCCTGAGGTCCCCAACCCTCAGTAGGAGACAGGGCAGTGAATCAAAAGTTTCATAGCAGTGTGATAAGTACAGCACTCGAGGCATGAACAGTGGACTCCAGAGCCCCAGAAGAGGCTTCTATGCAACCTGGGACCGAAGATGACTAGGAGTAGGAATCATCAAACTACAAAAAATAAGGCAGGGAGTTAGGGCAACAATGAACTTCACAAATCTCCATTTTCTCTCTCTCTCTCTCTCTCTCTCTCTCTCTCTCTCTCTCTCTCTCTCTCTCTCTCCCCCCCCCCACCCCCACCCCCCCCTCTCTCCCGCCCTCCCTCCCTCTCAACTTTAAATGGACCAAATACAAAAGAGAGCTCAATCACCAATTAGAGAGTCAGCAATTAGTGTTTTTTTTAATATATTTTATTGTTTTTTTACAGAGAAGAAGGGAGAGGGATAGAGAGTTAGAAACATCGATGAGAGAGAAACATCGATCAGCTGCCTCCTGCACACCCCCTACTGGGGATGTGCCCGCAACCAAGGTACATGCCCTTGACCGGAATCGAACCTGGGACCCTTCAGTCCGCAGGCCGACGGTCTATCCACTGAGCCAAACCAGTTCGGCAGCAATTAGTGTTTTATACTAAATACAACTAGCAGATTCAAGGTTTTAAGAATAATAGGTAAAGGATTAATCTCACCCTCTGAGGAAAAAAAGGAGCTGAAAAAGATTATGCTGTGTTTAGCTCAAAATATGCTCTACAAATTTAGAATAGTTCCTTTTGGGTAGCTGAACCTAATTCACTATAAAATTAAGTATCAAAGAATAAATGAAATTTAAAACACAGCCCCTCCCTGCCCTAGCTGGTTTGGCTTAGTGGATAGAGCGTCAGCCTGTGGACTGAAGAGTCCTGGGTTCGATTCCAGTCAAGGGCACATACTTGGGGGCCCCAGTAGGGGGCATGCAGAAGGCAGCCAATCAATGACTCTCATCATTGATGTTTCTATCTCTCTCTCCCTCTCCCTTATTCTCTGAAATCAATAAAAATATTCTTAAAAATCAGCTCCTTCCAACAAAAATTAAAGATTATTGCCAGTGAGAGGTCATGTTGAGAGCAAAAACAGGTCAAGAACAAACCAAAAGGGAGCTCTTGAACTGACAAGAAAAGGAAATAAACCCTGCACAGGATCTTCCCTGTGTGACAAAAGCCTTGGGCCACTTAATGGCTCATGGCCTTTATGCCTAACTCGACACTGCCCACTTCTGGACAGAACGTAAAGCAACCCCCACCCAGCATCTAGGCCCATTTGGACCTCTGCTGCCCTCCTGTGACTGGAAAATATATGTTTTATCACAAAGATATCAGGAGCTTCTTCCCCCAAACTCAACTTCTCTTATGCTTTGCAGTACAATCTCTCAGCAGATGAAATATATAATCCACTAGGTGGCAGTAGAACCTAAAGAATAACATTTACATTCCTATCCTGAAATAATTCTCTAGATTAGTATACTTCATTGATGAATTTGAAAAACCAACAGTAATTGCATATTTGTAAATAGTACTGCTTGTCAGAATTATGTTCTGCCCAGTCCTTATAGCCCCCTTGCTCCATCCAGGATTAAACACTATGAATTTTGAGACCTGTGATAGAATGGCCTCCATTATAAAAACAAAGCAACACTAACAAGGTTTTATCACAAACATTAGCCAGTCTCCACCAGGCACACTTCCAAGCTCAGGTATGACCCTCTGAGCCCATTTCACTTTACCCTCTGATCCAGGGCCCAAGTCCAGGAACTTTACTCCCAAACTATGACCTAATGGTAGCTATGTCCCTCTTTTCTTCATTTCCCTTTGGGGCCCTGAGATTCACTCTGCAATTTTTTTTTTAATGCCCTTAAAAGAAGTGGGGTGAGTAAATAGAAAACTGAATGTGCCAAGCAGGCAGTTTAGAAAAATTAATTCGGTCAAACTACTTGTAGTTAGGGGGCAGTACAATCCCCTAACTAATAAGGATGAGTCCAAGATTTGACTCATGTACATAAAATGAGTGGGGAATGAAGTATGGTAGCAATCATCTCAGGTAGAAACTATAGTTTAACTTTAACCCTGCTGTTTGGCTTCTGTACTTATTTACTTTAACAACAGAAAAGTTATTTTGATTTTCTGAATTATTTAAATCACCCCATTCGATTGAATACCCTATTGATTGTACTGTGACTATCCCATTGGTTGTGGTCATACTGGTCTTAGAAAGCACATTTTCCTTTACCTGGGAAGAACAGCACAATTATCCCAAGGTCAGAGGGCTCCAGTTAACATGTCCCTGCTGACTCAGTGTTCTGGAGACCCAAAAACTGTAATTTAGATAACATGAAACTGCTTCTGCTTCTGTAAACTGCTTTTTTGCAAACCAGGTTCCTCATTCCAGACCCGAGGGCTCTAGATAATGTGTTTCTGTCAATTCAGTGATCCAGAGACCCAAAACTATAATTTAGATAACATGCTGCTTTGCTTCTATAAACTGCTTTTTTGCAAATCAGGTTCCTCATTCCAAACCCTGGGATGTAATCAATACCTTTGTGATCTTTGCCTATATAAACCTGGTGTTTCGGCCATCTTATCACTATGAGATTTGGGAGAGCAAGATGCCCCCTCATAGTCCCGGATTTGCAATAAATGTGACTCTTTAATTCAGAAAAAAAAAAAAAAAGAATTGCACAAAGAGATATGAATAAACAAAACAAAATAATTATAGAAAGTATATAAATTTTTAAATATTCTGTATTATGCATTCATTCAAAAAAGATTTACAGCCATTAAGTACCTGAACATCACTGACCATCATTTTAAATGTGCATGAATTCTCCCAACTCAGAACCTTACTAGGAGCATTTTTCTCTTTGCATTTACATTTTTATGATAATCTAAAAAATATTGAATCTATTCTTGACCACTGGAATAGCCATCTTTAGGCAGTGCTGCCAAATGAGTAGCTTTTAGCACAGCATTTCTCAAAACACCATCTTTGGACATGCTTTCGGGAGATAAAGTCTAAAGTTTGGTCCTCGCCAATTTGGCTCAGTGGATAGAGCTTCAGCCTGAGAACTGAAGGGTCCCCGGTTCGATTCTGGTCAAGGGCACATGCTCCATTGGGGGCTCCAACCCCTGTGTGGGGCATGCAGGAGGTAGCCAATCAATGATTCTCTCTCATCATTGATGTTTCTCTCTCCCTCTCCCTTCCTCTCTGAAATCAATAAAAACATATTTAAAAAAAAAAAGACTAAAGTTTGGAAAAGGTTGTGTTTGATAGGTCTAGGCATGAGTTCTGGCTGAAAAAACTGCCAAAAACTTCTAGTCTTACAGCAGAGGGAAGGAAATGGTTGGTACTAGAGAGGAATTCAAAGGGAACTTCAGCTGAATCCACAATGTTTATAATCTGTTCAAAATCCACTAAATCCAGGTGGTAGCCACCTGGGTGTCTGTTTTGTTCTCAGTACTTTTCGGTATTTTTTAAATTGTCATAATAAAAACAAAGAAAGAAAAGCTTGAGGGGGAGGATAGTGAGAAAATAACTGTGGTAACATTTTAAACACACTTCTTTAACTCCTCAATAGTCAAATACCTTAGAGTAAACAACCTTAACCAAAAATGGAATACAAAATTTTTTTGAAGTCAGACTGGATTATCAGACTTCTAGTTACGAGGTTCCCAGCAAGCCTTTCCGAACCTGTTTCTCATCTATAAATGGAATTAGCAAGCCTATCTTCATGAGGTAATTTTGAAAATAAGACAGAATGAGAAGCACTTAACGCTTGGCCTACAGTGAGCTCTCACTACCTGTTAATGTTAACTTCCTTACTTCTCTTGAGATAAATCTATGTTTTTTAACTCAGTACCATATCCGTTTGATTTGCCTGTTTCAGAGTAGCTGCTTGTTTTGAATGTTACTCCCAAACCCTGGCTGGTTTGGCTCAGTGGTAAGAGTGTTGGCCCACAGACTGAAAGGTCACGGGTTCAATTCCCGGCCAAGGGCACGTACCTTGGTTGCAGGTAAGATCCCTGGCCCCGTCAGGGAGCATGTAGAAGGCAACCAGTCAATGTGTCTCTCTCACATCTATGTTTCTCTCTTTCTGTCTCTTTCTCTGTCTCTCTCTTCCCTTTCTCCCTCCTTTCCACACTCACTAAAGATCAATGGAAAAAATACCCTTGGGTGAGGAATGAATGAATAAATAAATAAATAAATAAATAAATAGCACCTCCAAATTCATGCAGAAGCAGTACCCTACAAATGTTCATTCTTTTTATACCCAACTCTCAATGTACATGGCAAGTATCAATAATGTTCAATCTATTTCGTTCTACCTTATGAGTTGGTATAAATATTGAAAACTCACTTGGAAAACTGTTTTCAAAGTGTTGTCACATTGCACATAGAAATGAGTTAGAAGCACATAAAAAGGGCAACTGATGTATGTTATAAATTGACAGTACAGTAAAGTATATGTCAAATAAAGGATCTCTAGGAAAACCCCTGGGCAGTCCCCCAGGGAGAACATACTCTCTATGAGATGATTTAACACTGCAATGTGGGATGGGAAGATTTTGCTGCACCTTGGGACCATAATTCTCAACTGAACAGGTGGCTCTAGGTTGTTATAATAGTCTGCAGTACGCAGTTTCTGCTGAGCCTGCTTTTTTTCGTCTGTTTTTGTCATAATTTTGAAATACTAAGCTCTCTGCAGCAGGGTCCTCCTCCAATGATGACAGCCCTAGGAAATTATTCTCTATAATTTGGTATCTCCTTGAGCCCAGAGAAAACCTTGAAATGTTTGTGCTGTCCCTTTCTTAAGCATACACATGACTCATTTAGAAAAAAATAACTTGAGAAATTCAGAGTAAGGCAATCAGAAGACTTATGACCTTTCCAGCAAAGTTTCTATCAGGAAGCCCAAGAGTTAGTTACTCATGATATTTGCAGGCGTAAGGTCAATGTTGGTGGGTCAGCTTTCTAGCTGTACTCAGAGTTATCATTGGTCTGACACCTTGTCTGCTGCCTCTGCACAGTGGCTCCCTTCTCTAGACTCCCACAGTACATTGTCCACATCTGTAGTGTGGCTTGAACTATGCTGTATTTAACTGCTATAAGGTAGCAGCCATATGTTACTTTTCTTTTGTGTTTCCAGTAATAAGGCATTGACTAGCACACAGATAGAAAAGGGGGAAGGGGAAGGACAACTGAAGGCCTGATCAGTTCTCCAAAGAGTTAAATTGTATTTGAATAGTAGAAAGAAGTGGTTCCAAACTTTTTCACTGAAATAAGCAACCTCTGTACCTTATCAAAAATGAAACCTTAGCCCTGGCTGGTGTGGCTCAGCTGGCTGTGTGTCGTCCCATGCACTGAAAAGTTGCTAGTTCAATTCCAGGTCAGGGCACATGCTCAGGTTACAGCCTGATCCCCCGTAGGGGTGTGCAGAGGTAGCCAATCGATGTTTCACTACCACATTGATGTTTCTCTCTCTCTCCCTCTCCCTTCTTCTCTCTCTAAAAAATCAATAAAGAATCTTTGAAAAGCAAATGAAACCTTACTTAACTAACAGAACTGTTTTTCATCAATAATAAAAAAGGATCTATGTAATATAAGTAACTAATTCATACCAGAAATTGAATAGTCATTGCCCCATTACTGCATTCACTTGGTACATGGGGTTGCTCTAACTCTCATGTCAGATTTCTGATCAGTACAAAAATGATAATTTTCCAAGTAGTGACAGAAAGAAGTTGGTCCTGGAATAGTCTTGCCCCAAATAGGATAACATTTCCTAAGATTCTCTTTTCTGTACCACCCAGTAAACAATACAACACCAAATTTTGTAGTGAAAAGGCAAAGAAGTCCTAGCCAGTTTGGTTCAGTGAATAGAACGTTGGCCTGCAGACTGAAGGGTCCTGGGTTTGATTCTGGTCAAGGGCACATGCCCAGGTTGCGTGCTTGATCCCCAGTAGGGGGTGTGCAGGAGGCAGCCAATCAATGATTCTCTCTCATCATTGATGTTTCTATCTCTCTCTCCCTCTCCCTTCCTCTATGAAATCAATAAAAATATTTTTTTTTAAAAGGCAAAGAAAATAGTGCATTCATTCATCAGTAGCTACATAGGATACTGGAAGAACGCAAGACCAACAGCATCACCGGTCTAAGGCACTATTCAGCAATCACTTAGCTATGTGGCCAGGGAAGGCCACTGAATTATTCTGGACCTCTGTTTCCATACATATAAAATAAGTGTTCCTACACAGAGTTTGGAAGCACACATTATTTCTTAGAGCTTTCGGATTCTGCTTGGAAGAGAGGGATGGAGAGGAGGGCATACCACACATAAAGGAGAGTCCAAGCAAAGAGGGCTTTTCAACTTGTTCATGAAAACAACTCTAGCTACAATGCTGTTTTATATATGGAAAACCTATATAAGAATTTGTTTAGGGAAAAAAGCTCTACTGCTAAAAAAGGAAAAATGGCCGAAACCGGTTTGGCTCAGTGGATAGAGCGTCGGCCTGCGGACTGAAGGGTCCCGGGTTCGATTCCGGTCAAGGGCATGTACCTGGGTTGCGGGCATATCCCCAGTGGGAGATGTGCAGGAGGCAGCTGATTGATGTTTCTCTCTCATCGATGTTTCTAACTCTCTATCCCTCTCCCTTCTTCTCTGTGGAAAATCAATGAAATATATTTTTAAAAAAATAATAATAAAAAAATAAAAAAGGAAAAATGGCAAATAAAACAAATGGCATATCATCCTATATTCTAAAGCAGCGGTCACCAACCTTTTGGACCTCACAGACCACCAGTGGTCCGCACACCACTGGGTGGTGACTGCTGTTCTAAAGTGTTCTCCCAAACTAATCCAATTTCTCCTTTTATTTCTACGTTAGCGCATATATTAACAAATGGCTACTATCTCATTTAGCATATACTGGATGTCAGTCAGGTGTAAGCATTATACTAGGTACTATGGGACAATGGCCCAACATTTAAAGTCATCTAAGATCAAAATCAGAAATAAATTACAGAGCAAATCTAAAAGCAAAAATCTTCAATTTTTGTCTCTTCTAAGATCTGAGTTATTTTCATGGAGTTATTGGTGCAGAAATTTATGTATTAGCTACAGGCAAGCTCCCATTTTGTTATCTTAATGATTTGCAAAACAGTGAGAAGAGAAGGCAATGACCAAGAGCGGCAGCACTGATGATTCAGGATGAAATTAATGCATACTTTGCAGACTGATAAAAAATTCTGCAAAAACGTCTTATCAGCAATGTGGGAACCTTGCCAGCCATGATCAAAACCAGCCCCATCCAATTTCCAGTTCTAAAATCAACATGATGGGACAAAGGCTATGATTACCACTTACCTTCTTCTAGTATCCCACTCCTCAATTAAACAAATAGGAATGATTCATCCAACGAAGTTCATGACAACAAGGTGCAGGATGGTGCTGGCAAAGAGAAAATCAGCAAAGGCTCGTTCCGGGGAGATGCCTTGGAAATCCGCTTTGTTCTGTGGGTTGATCTGTATTCTCAGACAAACTACACAAGAAGCAAAACACAAAAATTATCATCTAAAAGTATAAAACAAATGACTGCTAATGAACACATACATACCCAATGACCCAACAATTCCATTCTAACAGGTATGATAACCATGACAACCCCAAACTGGAAACAATTTAAATGTCTATCAACAGTAAGATGGATAAGTTATAGCATATGCATACAATAAACACTATATATGAAGAAAGAAGAGGGAGGGGATATTGGAAGAAAATTGGTAAAAAGGTACAATCTTCCATATAATAAAAGCCTAATATGCTAAGTGTCCAGTCGTCTGGTCGTCCATTCAACCAATCAAAGCATAATATGCTAATGATATGCTAAGGCCACTTAACCACTCACTATGACGTTCACTGACCACCAGGGGGCAGATGCTCCAATCGGTAGGTTAGCTTGCTACTGGGGTCTGGCCAATTGGGACTGGATAGGGACTGAGCAAGACAGGCCGGACACACTCTGGAGCCCTCCCAAGTTGGCCTCCCCAGCTGGCCAACCTCCTGCATCCCTCCCCAACCCCAATTGTGCAATGGCGGCGTCCCTTGGCCTGGCCTGCGCCCTCTCACAATCCAGGACCCCTCAGGAGATGTCGGAGAGCCAGTTTCAGCCAGATCTTGCAGGCCAGGACAAAGGATCCCACTGGTGCACGAATTCAAGCACCAGGCCTCTAGTCCAGTTATAAAATAAGTAGGTACTAGGAATGTAATGTACAGCATGATGATAATAGCTAACACTGCTACATGAAATATAAGACAGTTGTTAAGCAAGTTCTAATCACAAGAAGAAAATTTTTTCGTTTCTTTTTTCCTTTTTATTGTATCTATATGAAAAGATAAATATTAATTGAATCTTTATGGTAATCATTTTACAGTATATGTAAATAAAACCATCATGGTATATGCTTTAAATTTACACAGTGATGTATGTCATAAAACTGGAGGGAAGAAGGGGCTCAGCAAAAAACAAAACAAAAATCTTCACAACATGGATAAATTCTACAAATATAATGTTGAGCAACATAATACAGACACAAAAAATACACGTATTATTTCATTTATGTAAAGCTTAAAATAAGGCAAAACCAACTTATGGTAAAATACAAGCCAGGATTAGTGGTTTTTCTCTTTCATAGTAGGGATAACTAATAAGATGCAAGGTAGAGGTCTCTAGAGTGCTGGTAATGTTCTATAGCTTGACATCAAGCTATAGAACTCATCAAGACAGACAGATGTGGTAGGGGTGGGAGTTGCAGGGTACTGAGCAAAAAGAAAACTCATGGACAACAGTGTGGTGATTGCAGAGGGAGGGAGATGGAAGAGAGCATAGAGGGGATAAATGATGATGGAAAAAATAAAATAAAGATTAAATTTTAAAAACCCATCAAGTTGTACACTTAAGTGTTATGCTCTTATTTGTGAAAGGAAAAAATATAACCTCATAGAGTTATGCTAAAAAGAAAGGCTTACTTAGAAAAAAGAAAAAAAAAAAAAAAATATATATATATATATATATATATATATATGAAACCAAAAATCTTTAGAACTCTCTTATCTCCTGATTAAATTATAACCTAGATTAGAAAGTAGTTGAGGGCAGTAACAATGGGGCTGGGTTGAATGACAAAAAGTTATAAAACTGTAAATTATTTTCAACATAGTGAATATTGGATAGCAGAAATTATAAACATAAAATGCTTATCTGTGAGGACCTCATAATTGTAGAAAATCTTTAATCTCAAAAAAGGCAAAAGACCTAAGCTACATTGACTTGACAGAGAACTCTCCACTGCCACATTCTACAGCCTTAAAGATTCCAACCTGATACATTAGCCACAGTCACTATTTGACATGAAAAGGGAGCTCCAGGAATACACTTTCTAAAAATATCTTTATGCCTGTGATAAATGATTACACTGCTTAAGAAAACTCAAATTTGCTTCAGGCTAACATCCATCCCATCACTAAGAAAAGGAAAAGAACTGAGATCTAATCCGAAGGTCAGAAAACTACCAGTCTACTTCTCCATAATCCATCACCTCAACAACAATTTCCATTATGCTAAAACATGTAAACACTGTAGAAGCACCACTGATCTTTTCAAGTACCTGGACCCTTCAAAATATAAAGGACAGTGACTAAAGCAAGGGCAACCAATTAAAATCCTGCTGTGGATGGAGTACAGATTGGTTCATGCATTTCAGAGAACTGGCAATACATTAATATTTAAAATGTTTGTACCTTTTGACTGTGGAATTTCTTTTATAGAACAACTAGAGACCCAGTGCACAAAAATTCATGCACTTGGTGGGGGGGCGGGGGACCGGGCCCTCAGCCCGGCCTGCACCCTCTCGCCATCCGGGAGCCCTCAGGGGCTTAAGCCACAGTCTGGCCTCCCTCTGTGGGAGGTGACCGGCGGGCCAATCAGGGGACAGCGCCCACCGGCGAGCAGCCAACCCTGCCCCCCAATCACCCCTCCACCACCGCCAGTTGCCACCTCTGCCCACCCTCCCCTTCACCATCCCCTCCCTCTGCCCGCTGGCACCCACCTTGGCTGGCCCACTTGCTGGCCCCACCCACTGCTGACCATTCCGCAATTTGGTCATTTTGCATATTAGGCTTTTATTATATAGGATGACATTCTAACAGCAAATTAGTAACATTGAAAAAAATATATAAAGTGTCATCAAGGGATTTAAATAAATTATACTATATACATGCAGTGAAATTTCATGCAATCATTCAAAAGAATGATTTAAATCTCTATAGCTTGACAGTAAAGATATCTAAGACATATTATATGAAAAAGAAGTATTCCATTCCACATTTCTGCTTTTAAAATGGGGAGGGTGGAGAGAGAGAGAGAATTATTTTCTCATTTATTTTAGTTGGACTCTAGGAAAATCTGGAGGAATAAATACCAAATTACTAATAGTGGCTATTGGAGTGGAGAACAGGAGTAGTGTTTCAGGAAATATGAGGGGACAAAAGAAAAGAGAAGCTCCCAATGAAGGTAGGTATGAAAATTGATGTATTATCATTATCATGATCACAGTAACCCAAGTTATTACAATGACAATATAAGTATATTGCCCTGCTGAGATGCAAAGGACTGAAGGTCATAAAGACCAACACTCCACTTAGTGCATAAAATGCCCAAGAGGTGGTAGGGGTGAGTACACTGGAGGGAAGCTGCATGAATTACCTCATCATTCCAGAATCGGATAAGCTGTACCCAGTTGAATAGTCACCTTCCAGAGTCTATTGATAGGGGTGTCATATCATTGAGTTGGGGTACACAAAAGGCAATGAACACTTGTTCAAAAAGCTCCTCCACAAATGATCTTTCAGTCTCTCTGTGAGCACTTCCAAAGTTGGAAATTTACGACCTCCTGAGGCAGCTTGCTCCATTTTAGAAGTTCTAATTTAATCTATGTCCTTAAATGTTATTCATTCAGCAGAGGCTTTCAGTCAAGATGGTGGTGTAGGAAAAGAAGTACTCATCGCCTCCCACAAGCACATCAAAATTTACAACTAAAACAGAGAACAACCAGTATTCAGACCCACCTAAAATCTAGCTGAATGAAGTCCTACAACTAAGGATTCAAGAAAAAGCACATGGAAACTGGCAGGAGGGGCGGAGACACAGGAAGGAATCTCAGACCCAGTTGGTCCCACATCCACATGTGGCAGTTTAAAAAGGGGAGGGATATTTTAGCTGTGGAGGTTTCCCTGAGAAGTGAGGGGTCCCTGCCCCACACCAAGCCCTCAGTCCAGCATTCCAATGCTGGAAAGAGAAGTCCCCACAACTTCTGGCTGTGAGAACCAGAGGGGATTGTGGCTGAGTGACACGGAAGCTGCAGGAGTCCCAGGCAGTTCCTCTTAAAGGGCCAGTGCATGGCCCTACTTAGACTCACTCCCTCTGAGCTCCAGCGCTGGGGCAGCAGCATAAAAGGAACATGGAACATGCAGGGAGGAACTAACTTGTCTGGAATCGGGGCAAGACCTGGAGGAACAGCTTTCTCTCAGACAGAAGTTGCTGCCAAAGGCCAGTGTTCCTTTGGTGAGACCACCTGCCATAGAGCTGTCAGGCTTCGCCATATCTGAATCTCCTTCAACCTGGCTCACACTTTTTACCCCACCTTGGTGATTCCCTGTGACCCTGCTCCTCCCTACTTGCAGGCTCATCCAAGCCATTTCCAGGGGCTTTTCCATACAACTGGCCTCTCTGCCTCATGCTTTGGACTTTCCTAAAATCTCTCAAACAAGCAGCAGCTGGCATCAGTGTGCCCCAAACCTCTCAGTAAGTGGCCCCAGGCCTGGCACTAGCGACAGCCCACCCTGGTTCACAGCTTGGCCTCTCCTGAGCACCTCCAAGCTCAACAGAAGTAGCAGTCATCTGCAGGTTGCTTTGTAGCTCATGCTAGGTGGCTCCATGCAGGACATAGGCAAAGGCTGACTTTGCACCTCCCAGAAGGTCTCAGAGCCAGTGCACCCAGTGGTCAACTTCAACTACGCCAGATTACAACCCTTCCAACTCCACCAGTGACACATTCAAGGGGCAGACTTGGTGAGCATCAAAGCCCCACTGAAGCAAGTCCTACTCCACAGGGTCAGCCCCTGCACAGCAGATCTTCCACTATAGTCATAACCAATCCTTGCAACCGATTAGCCTGGGTTGGTCCCTCCCAGTGACGCCAACATAAATCAAGGCTCAACTATAATAGGACAGTGCACACAGCTCACAGAGGGGTGCACTAGAAGTGCCCAGCTCAGGTGACTGGGGAGGCTGAGCCACTGGGCCCTATACAAGACCATGCTACCAATTCCAGAAGACATAGCAGATCTACCTGATACATAGAAACAAACACAGGTAAGCAGCCAAAATGCAGAGATAAAGAAACATGTCATAGATGAAAGAACAGGAGAAATCTTCAGAAAAAGAACTAAAATGAAATGGAAACAAGAAAACTACCAGATACAGAGTTCAAAACAATGGTTATAAGGATGATCAAGGAACTTAATGAAAACTTCAAGGAACTTAATGAGAATTTCAAAGAACTTAGTGAGAACATCAACAGCATAAAAAAGGACCAGTCAGAAATGAAACATACACTAACTGAAATAAAGAATAATTTATAGGGGATCAACAGTAGAGTAGAGGATGCTGAGAATCAAATCAGTGATTTGGAATATAAGAAAGCAAAAAACACCCAATCAGAACAGCAAAAGAAAAAAGAATCCAAAATATGAAGACAGTGTAAGGAGCCTCTGGGATAACTTCAAACGTATCAACAGTCACCTCATGGGGGTGCCAGAAGGAGAAGACAGAGAACAAGATATTGAAAATCTATTTTAAAAAATAATGACAGAAAACTTCTCTAACCTGGTGAAAGAAATAGGTATATATAAGTCCAGGAAGCACAGAGAGTCCCAAATAAGATGAACCCAAAGAGGCTCAAAACAAGACACACCATAATTAAAATGCCAAAGGTGCCCTAACTGGTTTGGCTCAGTGGACAGAGCATTGGCCTGCGGACTGAAGGGCCCCAGGTTCAATTCCAGTCAAGGGCATGTACCTTGGTTGTGGGCACATCCCCAGGAGGGGGTGTGCAGGAGGCAGCTGATCGATGTTTCTCTCTCCTCAATGTTTCAAACTTTCTATGCCTCTCCCTTCCTCTCTGTAAAAAATCAGTAAAATATTTTTTTTAAATAAATAAAATAAAATAAAATGCCAAAGGTGAAACACAAAGAGAGAATCTTAAAAGCAGCAAGAGAAAGAGTGTCAGTTACCTACAAGAGAGTGCCCATATGACTGTCAGCTGATTTTACAACAGAAACTTTGCAGGCCAGAAGGGAATGGCAAGAAATATTCAAAGTGATGAATAGCAAGGACCTACAACCAAGATCAGGCTATCCAGCAAAGCTATCATTTAGAATCAAAGGTGTCAGATAAAGAGCTTCCCAGACAAGGAAAAGCTAGAGTCCATCACCACCAAACCATGGAATGTTAAAGGGGAAGAAGAAGGAGGAGGAGGAGGAGGAGGAGAAGAAGGAGGAGAGGGAGAAGGAGAAGAAATAAAAGATCAAAAATATGAAGATTAAAATGACAATAATGCATATCTATCAACAATTGAATCTAAAAATCAAAATAAATGAACAAGGAATCTAATGAACAAAATACACTAATTAATAAAATAGAACCAGAGATATGGAAACATGGAACAGAATGACAAATTTCAGAGGGAAGGGGGAAAGGGGACTAAGAAGAGATTAACCAAAGAACTTACATGCATATATGCATTACATATGGACAAAGACAATAGGGTGGTGAAGGGCTGGGATGGGGGGGGCAGGAACCAGGTAGAGGGGGGCAATGTGGGGGAAAGTGGGGGACATCTGTAATACTTTCAGCAATAAAGGTTAAATACTATAATTAATTAATTAACTGAGCATTTAGTATGTGCTGGGAATATGGCACAGAACAAGACAGACAAATATCTGTCTCTCAAGGAACTTATACTCAGGTGGAGAGAAACATGCAGTACATAAGTAAACAAATAAACAAGGAAATATCATGTAGAGATATGTGCTATGAAGGAAATAAAGCAAGGTAATAACAGAGTGACTGGGAAGCTATTTTTTATTTGGTGTTCACAAACCTCTCAAAGAAGGTGCTATAGAAGGCCAAAATTTGAAAGACAGGATCTAAGGGCAGAGCATTCCAGGCAGCAATAACAATCTTGACATGTCTTAGTATAACAGATCAGACTGAGGGAGATGACTGGGTGAGAAGGTTCAATCTGGAGTTGCATATCAGACATCAAGTGAAGATGTCAAGTGGGCAACTGGATTTACTAACCTAGAATTCAGGGAACAGGTCAGAATTAAAAATATAAATGTGGTAGTTGTAGTTATATAGACATTATTTAAATTTACCTATAAAACAAAATATAGAGACGGTATCAAGAACCATCACCTCCAACAGAGAAGAACCTAGCACTAACAGTAGGAAGGAAAAACCAATGAGGTGAGAAGAAACAAAGTGAGTGTAGTTTAGTAAAAGTTTCGAGAAGTACTCCACACAGAAGAAAGCAGCCAACTACATTAAATGCTAAATGTTGCTGAGCATTCAGGTAAGGTGAGGTAGATGGCCATTAGATCTGGCAAGAGTAGTTTCACTTAGTGTTGGAAAAAGACCATCACCAAGAATAGGTTAAGGAATGAATGAAAAATGAACAAACAGCAACTAGACTATTTTTTTCTAAGAATTCTGTGATGATCGAGAAGAAAAAAAAATGGAATGATACCAGGAGGGGTATCTGGAGTCAAATACAAAAATTTTAATTGAACAATACTAGAGCATGTTTGTATGATGAAAGGATAGAGAAATTAATAATGCAGAATAAAAGGATGATTGCAGAAGCTGAGTCTCTGCGTGAGCAAGAGGACTGGATCCTCCACACAAGTGAAGGAATTGGCCTTTGAAAGGAAAGGGACACATTATCCACCATCATGGGAAGTAAGCCACAGAGCAGGGATACAAGTGCAGGTGGGCTCCTGATTCCTGGGTGGGAAGATGAAAGGATTCCTATCTACTTTTTTCAGTGGAAATAAAGCAAGATCATCAACTGAGAATACAGAAAAAGAGGAAATATAAAAAGAGTGGAGAAAAAAAGCTATAAAGCATAGTTTAGAAAAGCAAACATACCAGGGAAGTGTTACAAGACCACAGAGCAGGGCTGAGCGCCCATTTGTGTTCCTTTACTCACCAATACTTCTCCATCACAGCACTATATCCATATTTACTTGTCTGTACCTTCCACCTAGATTATAAACTGAGAGAACAGAGACCAGTTGTGTTTTGCAGTTGAGTCCTCAGTTCCTTGGCAGAGAATCTGGCACATAAATTGCTCAGTATTCCTTAAATTATTATGGGTATGCTCACAATTTAACATATACAATGTTAAACACTAAGCATGCACAGATGACAACGACAGTTCCTACCTTCAAGGGCCTTACCTTCCAGAGAGAAGACAGACATGTAAACAAATACAACACAGTATCAGCGCGCGCTCTCTCTCTCTCTCTCTCTCTCTCTCTCTCTCTCTCACACACACACACACACACACACACACACACACACACACACACAGTGAAATAGGAATACAGGAGAAAAGACCTATGCTGGGAGAGTCAGGGAAGGGCTCCAAAGGGAAGCATGTCTTGAGCTGAGATGTCTAAGTAAAGGAATTTTCCAGACAGTCAAGCAAAGGTAAAATAGCTTGAGATGTTCAGGGAATAACAAGTAACTTGATAATGCAGGAGGATAAAGTACAGGGAGTAAAAGCAAGAGATAAAACTGGAGATATGAACAGGACATCATGAAAGAGCCTATATACTATGAAAATAAATTGTAATTTTTCCTTGGAAACACAGACACACTTTAGGTAGGGAGCAGCACAATCAGACCTGCAAGCCAAAACAAGCTTGCAAACATAGTGGAAGATGGACTGGAGGGAGAGGTCCTGGAGGATGGGAGATTATTAATAATGAAGCTATAGCAGTCTAAATAAGAGCCTGAGTCAACTGAGGATAAAGAGGTAGCAATGCATATCGGTATGTGCATAACCCATGGACACAGACAACAGGGTGGTGAAGGTCTGGGGCAGGGGGCGGGGCAAGCTGGAGAGGGTCAATGGAAGAAAAAAGTGGACATACGTAATACTTTCAACAATAAAAATTTTAAAAAATAAAATAAAAGAAGCCCTCGCTGGTTTGGCTCAGTGGATAGAGTGTCAGCCTGAGGACTGAAGGGTCCCAGGTTCGCTTCCGGTCAAGGGCACGTACCTTGGTTGCAGATTTCTCCGGCCCTGGTTGGGTGCATGCAGGAGGCAACCAATCGATGTGTCTCTCTGACATCAATGTTTCTTTCTGTCTCTCCCTCTCCCTTCTACTCTCTTTAAAAATCAATGGAAAAATATCCTCAGGTGAGGATTAATCCAAAAAAAAAAAAAAAAGAAAGAGAGAAACATGGATCAGACCATCAAACCTCAGAGGGAAGGTAGGGGAGGGTGGGGGTAAGGGGGAGAGATCAACCAAAGGACTTGTACGCATGCATATATGCATCATCAATGGACACATACACCAGGGGGTGAGGGCATGAGTGTGTGTGTGGGGGGGGTGTAATGGGGGGATAAGGACACATATGTAATACCTTAATCAATAAAGAAAAAGAAGGGAGGGAGGAAGGAAAAAGAGATGGCAGCAATGGATATGAGAGATTTAGAGGACTCTCAGGCACAAGGTTGGCAAACTTCCAATCTCTTGGATAGCAGTTATGAGAGATAATATAAAGGTCCATAAAGCTGATGGATAATTCCCTCCAAAATGCAGACCCCCTGGTCCACACAGCCCAACTACTTTCAGAAAACATTCTGGAGTAGACTTCCTTATCTTTCAAATCAAACTGCTTTTGCATCTGTAAACAAGGGGAAACAAAACTAATTTTTTAATCCAAAATTGTTTCATATAGATTAGAGAACATAATAGACCAAAGTTGTGAAATGACTTTTAAAATTATTTCAAGCCCAGACTGCTCAGTGGTTGAGTGTGAACCTATGAACCAGGAGGTCACAGTTTGATTCCTGGTCAGAGCACATGCCCAGATTGCAGGCTCAAACCACAAAAGGCAGCCAATCAATTATTTTCTCTCATCATTGATGTTTCTATCTCTCTCTCTCCCTTTCCCTCTATCTGAAATCAATAAAAATATATTTTTTAAAAACATTATTTCAAGATCAAAGACTTATCTTAAGACTTTGTTTTCCACTTATCCCTCCTACATAGCACTTTAAATGAGCAGAAAGAGGGATTTCAGTTAGGTGAAAAAGGAAACTAGAAGGGCTACCTAACACTGGAATGTTAGTCTGGAAAAGGGACAGATGTCCTCCTCTTGAGATATCTAACCGCAATATAAAGTCAACTGCTGAGGATGTTTGAAATCTGAGGTGAACATTTCAAAAATATTCTACCTCTGAGGTCCTTGTAAAGCCTACTTTACTGTACACTGTTGATCCCTCCACTGACTCCCCGTCCGCCCCCCCCCCCTAAAAAAAAACAACAAATTTCTCAATGGCAATTTTCTTGAAAATTTCTGGCTCTTTCTTAAAACAATGGGTAAGTCTCCGAGGCATGAAGGACTAGGAGAATCAGACAATTTTCATCAGGCCCAAATAACACTAGTCTTTTTAAAAGTGTGGTAGCATTCTATATTGGTTTAAAATGTACTGATCAATTTCCAAAGAACACATGCTAAATAAATGCAGACAGAAGGAATGGAAGAGAACAGATTGCTAAAAAGAAATCAGGGAACTTTTCCCTCCAATTCATCCTACATGCTAACACCAATTTTAAGTCTCTCCCTTACTCAAATTAAAAAAAAAAAAAAAAAAAAAAAAATCCTTAGATGCTTTCCTATTACCTACAAGATAAAATTCAAATTCCTTGGCCTGCGCACTCCAAGTTCCAGCATGCAGTACTACCTATCAACATAATCACCTACAATTCCCTTTCTCAGCCAAACTGACCTCCTCCCTTCTCTTCCAACAGGAAACACAACCACAGGGAAGTGAGAAACATCAGCACCATAAATAGGTTCAAGGCTTCCCTTCTCAACAATCAGAACAAAGGATAAACTTTAAATACATATTTCCCCTTAAAACTAGTCTCCAGTTGAGTACCTGGGCTATCAAATGGAAGAGCAAGTAGGATTTAGTAAGGTTGACGCTATCAAAAGAAATGTAAATGATGCCCTTCTATGGTAACTGCGAATTGTCATCCTTTCTTTTCCTAGAACTGTCATTTCTCTGGCCCAATTACCTGTTACTAGTATCTAGCAGCTTTGAAATCCACCGCCGCCCCAAACTAACTCCACTATTAAAGTGCCCTTTCACTAGGTATTCTATTCAATGGCAAGTCATTGACTTCTCATTGGGGAAAAGAGAAGGGAATCTGCCAATTCTCCTTTAGCCACAACAGCCTCAAAAACAGGACTTGGCATAAGGAAATATTATCTGCTCAAAAAAATCTTCTGGTTTTAGCAGTCCAAGTAGCCCTGAGGAGTCATTTTAACCCTACAAACTTATGAAGCCCGGGTGATTTCAGCATAGAGATGTCTTTTTTTTTTTTAAATCAGCTTTTAGGCCCTACCCTATTCCTACCCTTTTCAGACCTGAAAGACAAAATCACCAAACAAAATTCACCAGAGCTTCTCAAAATTCTTCTCCCATCCAGCTAATAAAAATTCTTAGTCATGAACAGAATTTGGGGAAAGGGAAGGAAGAGTCTATAGCAAAGAGGGTAGGGTATCTGATGCATCTGATGATGGTGCCCTGTCAATTCCTGAAGGCCAAAATGCTGCCAGAGAACCAGGTCTTGGTCATCTAAGGCAAAACATAAAGATAATGAAATATTCAACTGATCAATAGGCTAACTGCAACGCCAGACCCTTGGACTTATTTTAAGTTCTAAGAAAGAGAGAAGGTAGAGTTTATCTGAGTCTGAACTAGTAATTTGAATGTGTAAAAGCATTCTACAGATCTATACTTAAAGCTGTAATGAAGTCTCCAAACCATTTTAATGCTATATTTTGTCTGTGCCCTAAATAGACTGTAAACTATTTGAGGACATACACTTGATATATCCCCAAAGCTTTTACCATAATACTAATGTTATTAGATTCAAAATACGATGGCCTGACTGATGATCACTGGATAAAACAAACATGAATTCTAGTATGTTTTTAAAGTCATGTAGCAGACAATACCAGTGACTGACAAAGTCCATGTGGTAGCCACCTATAAACTGGACTAGCTAACACCCCCTGACCCAATTCTGGACTCAGTATTCATTGAATCCCTGTTCAAGAAAAAAAGTCAGGCCCTAACCGGTTTGGCTCAGTGGATAGAGCATCGGCCTGCGGACTGAAGGGTCCCAGGTTCGATTCTGGTCAAGGGCATGTACCTTGGTTTCGGGCACATTCCCAGTTGGGGGTGTGCAGGAGGCAGCTGATCGATGTTTCTCTCTCATTGATGCTTCTAACTCTCTATCCCTCTCCCTTCCTCTCTGTAAAAAATCAATAAAAAGTATTTTTTTTTTAAAGAAAAAAGGTCAGATTTTTGGCAAAAATTTATGGAGGACAGTCAGCTCTCATTAAATATGGCAGTCTACAAGATATCAAACACTAGGAATCAGAAAGAATAATAATGCTAAAATAGAACTATGTGCCCTAGCCAGTGTGGCTCACGTGGTTGCCAGTTGGATTCCTGGATTGAGGGCTCAATTCCCCGCCAGGGGCATGCAAAAGGCAGCCGATCCATGTTTCCCTTTCACATTAATGTTTCTCTTCTCCCTCTCCCTTCCTCTCTGAAATTAATGAAAAAAAATTTTTTTAAGTCAAGGATGACTCTTTGGTTTAAAAAAAATAGAACTATGTGAATAAAAACTGAGTTCAGGGTAGTGAAACAACATCTTCATCCACAAGAAATAAGCAGGAGCAGCTAAAAGTCAAAGTCAAGTAAAGGATGATTCGACAAGCAAAGCTCCCATGCTTATATTTCTTACACTGTTCATTGAAACATCTCACCGGAGGTTGGTAATGATTAGGTCAAGGTGAGAAGATGCTTCAGAGTTGGGTTTTCTATTTTAAAAGTCTATCAACCTTAAAAGGGTGTGAAAGCTAAGTGAAAATTGGAATGAACTTTTTTCCCTGGACCAAAATGAAGTGATGTGGATCACCAGGTTGAGCAGCAGCATGAAGGTCGATGTTTTACAGATTTAATTCCAGCTACGAGGCGGCTTTTTTGGTATTTGGTATGTGACAACCTTTCTGAGCCTCAATTTCCCCACTCACAAAAAGAGGGCAATGCAGGCTCCCCTCACAACTTCACGAGGCGGTGGTCTTACATAAAGAGTACTGTGAGAATAAAAGCAGCGTCCCACAATAACATTATTACTGCGATTACTTATAGAATTATTACCCGCTAGGATGAAGCTCCCCACACAAGAGATGAAGCCCGAGAGGAAAGAGTTGAAGGGAAAGGTCCCCACGAGGAGACAATAACCGAACTGCAGCGCCCCGGTCAGCAGTATATACAGGAGGTACGCGTCCAGCAACTTCAGACGCTGAGGAGTGGTGCTCAAGTATTCTTCCAAGAACCGCGAGATGACCGACACTACTGAGGCCGACATGACTACAAGATCGATCCGCCGGCCTGCACTCGCCAAACTCCGAGAGGAAACGACCACCACAGCGGATGTAGCGTTAGCGCGTGCGCAACGCTGTAACCCAGCTCCACCCGCCCCGATTGGCCAATTTGCGCAGGCGTAGGGTGGGCCAAAGCGCGAAACAACCAATGCGCAGACGCAGAATACATCGACTGACAGAACTACCGCCAGTACAGCTAATGCGCCTGCGCAATAGATCTTCCGTCAGAGCAGGAGACGTGTACTCTTTCTACCCTATTTTTGCAATCACGTTAGTGACGCTCGCGGTTGCTCTGGCAACAAGATACAGTGAAAGGAGGTAGAGGAGAGGTTTTACGGCTGACCGCGTAGCCACCCGAGGCTTCCCGCGCTCTCTCTTTGCTCCTCAAAGATTAACTGGTTCTGTTTTACGTCAATGCCTGGCACTCCCCAGGTTCAGTACCAGCTCGGCCCTGAGCCTGACTGCATATGCCTGTCCCAGATCATTAGAACAAGTCAAGTTAGTCCACCAGCAGTGAGAAACACTGCAGCGAATAACTGCTCAGGCACCAGTTTAGAAGTGGTTATTGGAGGAGGAAAGTGTGGCGAGTAGGGAACGAGTGAGCTTGACCTCTACAAGGGCCCTGAGCTGGCCCTGGAGGTGCTTATGAGTAAGCGCGGTAGAACCTGAGCCCACAGGTATTCATTCATTCAGCAAACATTTATTAGGTATCTCCTCGGGTCCCACGTTAAGTTGTAGGTACCCTCCGGAGGAATCCTACAGTCAAAAAAAGAGCGGGTGATTGGGAAGAGAACGAAGGGAGAGGTGGGGAGAATGAGGCCAAGTTGGGGGGGGGGGGTGGTGAGACTAAAATAATGGATTATTAAAGTACATAAAATAAACGAAGTTTAGCAGCCTTTTACTCCCAAGCTGAAGTCTTGAACCCCGTGTAATATCCCAGGATGTCAGTGCTGAAAGGCTCACAAAAGCATTGCCTGGTTCAGCCCCTTTCCCCTCCAACTCATTTTGCAGAGGAAACTGAAAATTTGAGGTTTTATATTTTAACAAGTGGGGTTAACTATATTACCTTTTTTACAAAATAAGGTTCACTTTAATTTCTGGCTTCCGCGGCCCGTTTGATTTCACATGAATTTGACCCTCCAGACTTAGTTCATCTCATCTTTCGGCTGCAAGTCACACATAAGCAGGTACTTTTTCAGCTTATTAATAACTTTGCGCTATCCTAGGTACTCGGTAAAATGCCTAAAACAAGTGGATGACAATGTTCCTTTATTTTCTTTTTTTATTTATGTTTAGACTGGAAAATCTATCAGCATCAACTAACGTACTGATTATCAGTGGTGGGCAAAGCCTTGCTTAGGTTCTAGAAAGAAGAAAAATAATCCATGTCCTCAGAAAGCTTTACAATTTATTTGAAGAGATATGTTTATATTTAGACCCACCGAGATTTGTATTGCTATATGAATTTAAGTTCAGCTTAAACTCTCTGATTTTGCTGGGGGGGGGGGGCGGGCGGGGAGTGGGCAACCCCTCTGCTTTTTATTTCAATATAATATGGCAAGAAGCATAAGTTTCTCTGACAAGTTGAACCTTTCTCCCATCCTCATGAGCAAGTAAGAGGATAGCTTCCTCCCCAGTATTCAACCTCAAACTTTAAAGGCTTAACTGATATTTTTTAATCATTCAGGAGTAGATTCCTCCGGGTAGGGGTGGGGGGGGGGGATGTTATTCCATCAGCCAGGCTCCTTCCAGCATTTTTTCCCTTATGTTTTGTGTGCCTTTGGTCCATGTCAAATATCATCATTAGCATCGCCACAGGAAATCCCACAAGGGGAAAGTAGAAGAGATGAAAAACATCAAATTCACCTCCAGAATGCATCCTTTTCTGAGACCTGCAAAGTCAAACACCAATAGAATGAACTAAAAGCCTTTGTGGACTTAAAACAGCAAGAAAATGAAATGTTTTATTATGTGTTCAGTTTGTGATTCTATAATCATTGAAACATTTTTGATTGATCTGTCAATGGGAAATTGCTAATACTAGTGGTTCAATAATTTCAATAGTTTAAATTAGAATAGTAATATATGTAAAAATTCATGTCCAGAATAGTGGGTAAGAGTGCAGCCTCTAGGATCAGACAATCCTGAATGTGAGCCTTGATCCTGCTGTTCAGTAGTGATCTAATATAGGACAAATTAGTCTGACAGCCTCATTTTCCTTTTCTATAAAATGGAAGTAACAATACCTAGGTTGTTATAATGTTGTGATGATTAAATTAAATGTTAAGCATTAAACACCTAGTATAATAATTAAAACAGTGAATGTACAGTAAATATTAGCTATTACTAATTATTATTCATCATGGTATCTATGTCTGCTTCCCCTATTTCTCTGAATACTTCAAAGTTAGCCAAGGAGCCCTGGCCAGGTACTCAGTTGGAGCATCGTCCTAATAATCCACGGTTGCTGGTTCGATCCCAGTCAGGACACAAACAAGATGCAACCAATGAATGCATGAATAAGTGGAACAAATTGATGTTTCTCTCTCTCTAATAAATAAATTAAAAATAAAAGTTGGCCAAACCACAGAGCCCCAATATTTGGGGCATACAAAAGATGGCACGGGAGTGACTGCAACTCGAGTGGCTCTCAAAGGGCAAATCAAATTTATAACTTGAAGCTGAAGTCACAATAGACCTTAGGAGTTTTATTAGTAAAATGCTGTGGAAAAGTGTTATAAACAAGACAACACACCCAAAATGGAGTTGCTTATACTAAATCCCACATCACCAAACTGAGAATTAACTTAATTACAGATTCAGCTCTCCCAGAAATGGAATTTTAAACCAGTCAATCAGGAATCACATGATCAGCACTAACTAGGTAACCTGCCAAAGGACCTGTGCCATCCCCCTGGCCTAAAGGAAAGTAAGCTTGTAATAAACAGCACACTTTTTTTTTGCCTGATATAAATTCCTTATTACCACTCCCTTCTGGCTATAAAAGTCTTTGGTTTTGTACAGTTCCTTAGAGCTCCTTTCTGTCTGCTAGATTGGATGCTGCCCAATTGGAACTAATTTTTGTTCAAATAAACTCTTAAAATTTTTAATATGTCTCAGTTTATCTTTTAACAAGAGAAAAAAACTGTTTTCTCTCTACCCATCTTAAGTTCACTGACCCTGTAAATTAGACTGACAAAAGACAATTTAACAAGAGAAAAACAAAAATATGTCTATTAATATGTGTGTTGCACATATATATATGAACACTCAATTATAACTCAGAAGGGTGGTTAGAACTTGGGCTCATAGAGCACCTTAAAAAAAAAAGCATTGTATTTTTAGGGAAGTGAACAAGGCAAAGGAAAAGGACTTTGAGCAAATCGTGAGTAAATATATAAGGGAATTCATGAAAAGTAAGAATTAGTAAAATTTGTTAGATGGATTCCTCTGGTGCCTTCTCTGCCTGATAAGCATCTAGAGTTCTTCTGTTCTTACTGGTAGAGAGATGAGGGGGAGCACCCTACAAGTTCATGTCCTGCTTTTAGACAAATAGAGAACAGAGAGCCTTTCTTGTATCCTGCTGCTTCTCAGTTACTTTCAACTCAAAATAATCCTATGCTTCAGTGACATATTTTTAGGCGGCCTATTCTTCTGCCCTTCAACACTTAACATTATAAAACAATGGGAAAGTAACGGAGCAAGAGAGTCCCCCTTATAAGCCAAGGCCATGACTTTACAGTGTGTCTCTTCACAGTAAAAAAAAAAAAAAAAAAAAAAAATTAAAAATGGCATTCTTTATCAAAAGAAACACAAATCCTCCAAAGAAAAGGACGCTTCTAAACACACACACATACACACACACACACACACACACACACACACACACACACACACAGGAAAGAAGAGTCTCTTGTGTCTTTTCCAATCCTTTCCCCTTGTATTTTCATTTTCTCTTTCAGATCCCTCCTTTTGCTTGTCTTTAATATTGCATGTAACAGCTCCACCTTTTAAACACTGGCCACAGTGTGGCCAAAACCCCCTTTCCCTATATGATACATTTTGTTGTGATATAATAAGAAATACATATTTGGTCTTCATCAGGGCTCCTGGCACAGAGTTCCTAAATTCCTTGTAATTTCCTAAGATAAGAGCAATCTTTTGTTATAATATTTGGCTTTGTCCGCACTTCCTGAACTAGCTCCAGCGCAACAAGGGTGAAAGGGGCATCCTTTGTATTCATAACAAGGCCCTTTCAACTAAAGGACTTCAGAACAGGCCTCCCCAAGATGTGCTGTTTGGGCATGTGAATTATTTTGAGCTGAAGGCAATTGAGACCCTGAGGGTTCACAAGGAACTTTTACCTCTCCCTTAAAGAAGTTAAATTAAGGGTCTTACTCATAATAAGAGTCATCATCAGAAATAACTTTTTATGACCTATCTATAGGGTGGGGCAGAGTTCTAACATCCACTCTTATTCTCCTGAGAATGAATGACCTTCCTGTCTCTATTTTGCCTCATCCTTAGCTCATATATACCTCATGTATGTGGGGTTCCCGTATCTACATATGTAATTAAATTTGTTCATTTTTCTTCTTGTCAATCTGTCTCATGTCTATTTGATTACGGGACCAGCTAGAAAAAGCTAAGAGGGTGGAGGAAAGTTTCTTCTCCTCCACACAACCACACTTGAGTTTATGTTAATAAAGTGACTTTTGGAAAGCCCCTAACAAAATGGTTGCCAGGGGAACCACCCAAAGGAGTAGAGGGTTGGAACTTTCAGTCCAACACCCTGGCTAGAGATTGAATTCATTTACCAATGGCCAATTATTTAATCAGTCATGCCAATATAATGTAGCCTCCATTAAAAACTGCCGGAAGCGGGTCCACCCTTGCTGCTTGACATAGTCGCTGCAGGGAAGAAACATCTGCACAGCTTATGTTTCAAGGGACCTGGCATATATGGCATATGTTTGCTCCCCCTCTTAACGCTATGTGTTTTAAACAGGACATCTCCCCGAGAAAGGTTGTTTCCCCAGGTGAGGATTTTTATCAGTAAAACCCCTTAACTAAGTGCCAGGTGGGTAGTTAATCACTTTAACTAGGAACAATCACACTTAAGCTACATAATCTTTACTCCCTGGAATGGAGATAAGAAACACCCTAACTTTTGGAATAGAAATTGATTGGATTAAAATCAACTGGTATAAATACAGATGTAACAGACAATAAAACACAGAACCTGGCTGGAGATCCTGGCTAGAGAACCTGGCTAGGCTGCTGATCAACTGAACGCTGTCTCTGTGTCATTCCTTCTTTGCCAACTCCGTCCACACCTTTGGGAACCCCTAGACCTGCAGGTGGCGGAGGCCACTGAGGCCGAGACTGAGGGAAGATGGCAGACGATGTGGACCACATAGACATTTACACAGATGTAGACGAAGAGTTCAACCAGGAAGCTGAATATGGTGGGCATGATCAGATAGATTTGTGTGATGATGTCATCTCTCCATCTGCAAATAATGGAGATGCCCCAGAAGACCGGGATTACATGGATACTCTCCCACCAGCTGTTGGTGATGATGTGGGTAAAGGAGCAGCACCAAATGTTGTCTATACAGATACGGGAAGGGGAATTGCATTATATATTAGAAGTCTAACATGGTGGACAACAGATGAAGACTTAACTGAAGCACTGCATTCTTTGGGAGTAAATGATATTTTGGAGATAAAGTTTTTTGAAAACCAAGCAAATGGCCAATCAAAGGGGTTTGCCCTTGTTGGTGTTGGATCTGAAGCATCCTCAAAAAAGTTAATGGATCTGTTGCCTAAAAGAGAACTTCATGGTCAGAATCCTGTTGTAACTCCATGCAATAAATAGTTCCTGCGTCAATTTGAAATGCAGTCCAGGAAAACTACACAATCAGGACAAATGTCTGGGAAAGGTAAAGCTGTTCCTCCAGGAGGCAGTTCTTGTACAGCATTTCCACAAGGTGTTAGAGGACAGGGCTGTTTTCCAGGGGCTGTTCCTGTTGGGGACAGATTTCCTGGGTCAGCAGGACCAGGAGGGCCACCCCCACCTTTTCCAGCTGGACAGACTCCATCACGTCCACTCTTAGGTCCTCCAGGTCCACCTCCACCTGGTCAGGTTCTGCCTCCTCCTTTAGCTGGGCCTCCTAATTGAGGAGATCGCCCTCCGCTGCCAGTTCTTTTTCCTGGACAACCTTTTGGGCTGCCTCCTTTGGGTCCGCTTCCGCCTGGTCCTCCACCTCCAGTTCTAGGCTACAGTCCACCTCCAGGCCCCTTTCCACCTCATCCACCTGGTCTTCTTGGGCCACCCCTTACACTTGCTCTTCCTCCGCATCTTCCTGGACCACCACCAGGTGCCCCACCGCCAGCTCCACATGTGAACCCAGCTTTCTTTCCTCCACCAACTAACAGCGGCATGCCTACATCAGATAGTCGGGATCCACCACCAACAGATCCATATGGCCGACCTCTGCCATATGATAGGGGTGACTATGGGCCTCCTGGAAGGAAAATGGATACAGCAAGAACTCCACTGAGTGAAGCTGAGTTTGAAGAAATCATGAATAGAAATAGAGCAATCTCAGGCAGTACTATTTCAAGAGCCGTGTCTGATGCCAGCACTGGTGATTATGGGAGTGCAATTGAGACATTGGTAACTGCAATTTCTTTAATTAAACAATCCAAAGTATCTGGTGATGATCGTTGCAAAGTTCTTATTAGCTTTCTGCAAGATTGCCTTCATAGAATTGAATCCAAGTCTTATGGTTCTGGATCAAGACATGAACGATCAAGAGAGAGGGACCATAGTAGATCATGAGAAAAGAGTCAGTGCCATAAATCCCGCAGTAGAGATCGTCATGATGATTATTATAGAGAGAGAAGCAGAAGAAGAGAGAGACATTGTGACCGAGATCGGGACCAAGTCCGAGAGCGTGACCGAGAGCACGAGTATTGTCATTGCTAGAAGCTGAAGGAAGAGGAACACCTTCCAAGACAAAACAGTCTTCATGAGGGAAATATGACACTTGTCCAGCAGTTTGCTTCTTGCGATTGAACTGAACCTGTAAGGATTCATGGATAAAATGAACAGGAATAGATCTGAATAAAGAAAATTTGCATAAATGGTAAAAAAAAAAAAATTCCTTCTTAGCCGACTCCGTCCACACCTTTGGGAACCCCTGGACCTGCTGGGGTTGGACCCCAACAAAAAACAAAACACACAAAAAAAAAACCTAACCAAGAGGTTCACCATGCTGAAAGGGTTATATAGCCCGAGAAGACACAGAAGCTCTATGCCCCTTCCTTCATACCTCACCCTAGGCATCTCTTCCATCTGGCTATTCCTGAGCTATATTCTTTTATAATAAACCAGTCATCTAATAAGTAATCTTTTCCTGGGTTCTGTGAATCATTTTAGAAAAATTTTGAACCTGAGGAAGGGAAGATGGGAACCTCCAATTTATAGTTGGTCATCAGAAGCACAGGTGACAACCTGGACTTGAGATTGGTGTCTGAAGTTGGGGTAGGGGACAGTCTTATGAGACTGAGCCCTTAACCTATGGAATCTGCACTAACTCAGGGCAGTTGGTGTCAGCATTGAGCTCAACTGTTGGACACTCAGTTGGTGTCCTCCAAGAATTGGAAAAATGCTTGGTGTAAAAACACCCACACATTTGGTGTCAGAAGTGTTGATTTGAGTACAGAAAAAGAAATTAGTTTTTCTTTTACCTTGTTTTCTAACAGAACAGATTAAATAGGTTATTATTTTCAGGAGGAAAATTTTAAGAGAAATAAAATTTCAAACAGCCTAAAGTCAAATTTCTATAGTATCAACTCTCTGCTCTCAGTCCCAATAAAGCAGCAAATATCTTCAATGAACTCATATCCCTTTATGCTAATATAACTGTCCTTACAGGCTCTGATAGAGTATAACAAATTTTCAGGCCCCTTTGTCTGATTTCCTTATCTCCTAGCTCTTTGGGAGTCTGATAAAGAGAATCCCTCAGTCTTGCTCCCTCCCTGGCACTGAAGACAGAGTGAAGAGGCAAAACACTCTCTACTAATTGGGCTGAAATCATCAGTGCTTGACAACATTGCCCAATAGGGTTTTCTGTGATGATGAAAATGTCTCTGTGCTGTTCAGTATGTAGCCACTAGACACTTGTGGCTATTGAGCATTTGAAATGTAGCTAGTAATGTGACTTTTATTTAAATTTTTTAAAATATATTTTTATTTCAGAGAGGAAGGGAAAGGGAGAGAGAGATGCAAGCATTAATGATAAGAATCATTCATTGGCTGCCTCCTGCACGACCCACACTGGGGATTGAGCTTGCAACCTGGGCATGTGCCCTGACCGGGAATCCAACAATGACTTCCTGGTTCATAGGTCATTGATCAACCACTGAGCCACACCAGCTGGGCTATTTTGTTGTAATGTACCCCGTGAATCACAGAAGGACGACTCAAGAAGTTGAATTAAAGAGTCACATTTATTGCAATGCGGGACTATGAGATTTGGGGAATGGCCCCTCATAGTCCCGGATTGCGATAAATGTAACTCTTTAATTCAACTTCTTGAGTCGTCCTTCTGTGATTCGCGGGGTACATTACAACATTTGGAGGCCCCAGTGAGATGCAGCCCCTTAGGGGTGCTGTTTCGGACACAAAGGGAGGCCGAACCTCCCCTGAGCAGTTCGTGGAGACTGAGGGATCTCTAGGGGGTGCGCACCCTGAGAAGTTCCAGGGCCCCGGAGAACTCCCCTTCGGATCCAGCTAGTGGACAGGGGATGTTGGCCCGTCCTTAAAAAAATTTTCATCAGAGTCACCTGGGAAATCCTCTAGAGGTGAGTCTTGGGACCGGTCACTGGTGGTAGATTGTGAGAAGGGCTGGATGCAGCCATAACTTCTCCTTCTTTGGTACCCCTGAGACGTCAGAGGGTACTTCTGGCCTTGGTTTTCTTGGTTTGTTTTGGTTCTTGTTTGTGAGTCTGTGGGGAGCCGACATAGGGTTAAGCCTCTGACTGACCTGTGGGCAAAGTCACAAACAGGTCTTCCGAGTCTTAAACTACCCAATCCAAGAGGTGGCCGCTGATTTACACGTGCTGTCATTTAAAAAATAAAAATGGGGGAATTTGCCGGAAGCTGGTCCACCCTTGCTGCTTAACACAGTTGCTGCAGTGAAGAAACATCTGCACAGCTTATGTTTCAAGGCGTATATGGCATATGTTTGCTCCCCCTCTTAGCGCTATGTGTTTTCAACAGGACCACCTCCCTGAGAAAGGTTGTTTCCCCAGGTGGGGATTTTTCCCTGGAGTTAGGGATTAACAGGACTAAGGTGTTGTATGTGTGTTCCCCCACATCCCGCATGGTTTAGGGTTCAGGACCTGAAAGAGGAGCCGCACACAAATGAAAGAGAAGAGACAAGAGATAATTTGGAAATATTGGGGGGCCAGGCGGGCAAGTCCAACTCAAGGGGAAGGACCTCCACTGGTGCCTGGGCCTCGCCAGCCTTTTATTCAACTTTGGTTAAACATAAAACCCTTGGTCAGGCAGGTAATTGCAGTAACAGACAGGCTATCTTAAAGGTCAGTAAAAAATTAGAAGGATTTACTCTGAGACTATTTGGTCAGGAAATAGCTTGAGCCCCCATTGTCAGGACTAGACAATCGGTGCATAACTCAGGCCCTGCCGTGGGTTCAAGTCCGCTGAGTTCTTTTCCCAAGGTGCTTGCTCTCTGTCAGAGGTGGAACCGGCCCACCTAACAAAATTTCTGTCTATGTTTGTGTACTAGGGACTTCTATGTGCTCTGTGATTTTGCTGTGTTAGGTTGAAATTTTGGAATTCTGGGGTAGATTTAAAGGTATTTGTGGCTTTTCTAGTCTGATTGGGACATTCAGGGGCGGGCTCACAGCTCCTCCGGGCAGAGAGATTTTATGGGCCCCACCCCCTGCCTGTGCTGAATTAAGGATCTTTTCTTTCAGAAGATCCTCCAGGGTTTTTGTTTGTTTGTTTGTTTGTTTGTTTGTTTGTTTATAATGTGTCAGTACTTTTAATGTTGTATACATAAAATTATAGTAAAAAGACAACTATAAACAAGATGTAGCCCCTCCATTTCCATGGTCAGCTCACTGCATTACAGTAAACCAAGTTTATATTCCACCATCAAGTGTGGTTCTCCCATTAGTTCACTTCGTGGTGGGTCATTAAGAATATCTTCAAATCCAATAGTCTCATCATTACCCCTCAAAATATCCAGTGAAAGGTTTGAGCTTGGAAGAAATGGAAGACGCTGAACCTGTTGCACTGCCTTGAATTCCATTTGCAATTTTAGTGGAGCAAAATAGACCCTGGATGTTTCTCAGTGTGGAAAAATTCATTTTATCCTGGTTGAGCTGGAAATTTTTTTCTGATAATTCAAGAGGATGACTGGGCAAAAGTTCATTTTCCACACAAGAAAAACCTTTTCGAAGAAGATCATGACTTTCAAAAGGTCCACTTGCTGATAGCTCAGTAACTGGAATACTGTCCTTTAGCTGAGATCCAAGTCCTCTGCTATTCATCTTTAGCTCAGTCTGCAAACAGCCTCTCCAGCCCGGTAGCGTCAGCCTGCCCCCCGACCCTCCAGGTTTTTAGTAAATTTTCCCTGCACCCTTGTCATCCTCTGCCTTCTTTTTCAGGCCGACTAAGAGTCATTTTCCTCCACAGGTCGGACCCCAGCCTCTGGGAGGGAGGGCTACTACAGTGACGACCTGTAGTTTTCGCTAAAACTCCCGCTGTCTTTTCCTCCCATCTGTAGGAATTGTCTTCCTCTAACTCACAATAGGAAATAATACAGGCCAGTGTCATTTGGCTTGCTGGTTAAAGGAAGAAAACGGGCCCTGGGATCTGTAAAAGTGGCTGGGAATGAAGCTGGTTAATTGTACTGAAAGGGTTCTGTACCTGCTGCTGCTAGCAGAGGAGGGGCTGATACCCCCTTCCAGTGCACTCCCTTGGGAGAGGCCTGATTGCTGCTCTGTCACAGGGGACTGTACGATGGCAGGGGCCTGGTACCCAACCCACTGCCACAGGAGCACTTTGTAATATGCAGGGCGTGTTTCCCCTTGGCCCCTCATAGTCCCAGATTGCAATAAATGTGACTCGTTTTTTGTTGTTGTTGTTGTTGTTTCTTTTTTTAATTTTTTTATCTTTTGTTTTTTTAAATGTGACTCTTTTCGACTTCTTGAGGCGTCCTTCTGTGATTCGAGGGGTACATCACAACATTTGGAGGCCATTCCCCAAAACTCATAGTGATGAGATGGCCGCAATACCAGATTTATATAGGCAAAGATCACAAAGGTATTGATTACATCCCAGGGTTTGGAATGAGAAAACTGATTTGCAAAAAGCAGTTTACAGAAGCAAAGCAGCATGGGATAATTGTGCTGTCCTGGTTCCCAGGTACAGAGGAATTTGCTTTCTAAAACCAGTAAGATCACAATCAATGGGATATTCGCATTACAATCAATAAGGCATGCAATCGAATGGGATGATTTATACAATTCAGAAAATCTAAATTATAGTTTTGGGTCTCCGGATCACTGAATTGACAGAAACACATTATCTAGAGCAGCGATGGCGAACCTATGACACACGTGTCAGAGGTGACATGCGAACTCATTTTTTTGGTTGATTTTTCTTTGTTAAATGGCATTTAAATATATACAATAAATATCAAAAATATAAATCTTTGTTTTACTATGGTTGCAAATATCAAAAAATTTCTATATGTGACACGGTACCAGAGTTAAGTTAGGGTTTTTCAAAATGCTGACACGCCGAGCTCAAAAGGTTCGCCATCACTGATCTAGAGCCCTCGGGTCTGGAATGAGGAACCTGGTTTGCAAAAAAGCAGTTTACAGAAGCAGAAGCAGCATGCTATCTAAATCGCAGTTTTGGGTCTCCAGAACACTGAGTCAACAGGGACACGTTAGCTGGAGCCCTCTGACCTTGGGATAATTGTGCTGTCCTTCCCAGGTAAAGGAAAATGTGCTTTCTAAGACCAGTATGACCACAACCCCATGGGATATTCACATTACAATCAATAGGGTATTTAATCGAATGGGATAATTTATATAATTCAGAAAATCAAAATAACTTTTCTATTATTTTAGCCAACAAATAAGTACAGAATCCAAACAGCAGGGTTAAAGTTAAACTATAGTTTCTACCTGAGATGATTGCTACCATTCTTCAACTTAATTTTTATTAATTTAAATTTAAGTAGCCACAAGTAGCTAGTGTTTAGCATATTGGACAGAGCAACTTTACAACTATTCTATTCAGTTCCTATGTTTAATCCAAGGGTTACACCTTGGTCATAGTTTGTTCAAAAGGCAATGACACCATTTGAAACCAAAGAATGACCCATCGCTGTGAAGCCTAAGCTGTTAGGTTATCAACTCCACCTATTTCTGGAATGTTTAATATAACTTACAGGCAAGGGAAAGAGGGTTTTCAAAGTTAGATTTTATTCATAAAGACCATATTAGCACTTTAATCATGCATGCTGGAGGTAGAAGGAAGATTCTTTCATACTTGCATAGTGAATTTTATCTGGAAGATAAGGAGAAAAAAGTACCTTACCCATCTCCCCAGAGGCCTGCCCAGAGCAGGCACTGAGAGTCTTCTTCAAGCTATAACTCTAACAGATCTAACCCAGTCCTAAGATATCTCAGTATCTTAAGAGATCTATTAAATTTGATTATAAAAGGCATTTTCCATATGTTCGAGTTTCCTCCTACTAAGCAACCTCTGCTGTAAAGCTGGTTGGCACATCAAAGATTTTTCTGCATTGCCTCCTAAGATGAGGCCTGGAGAGTTCCTGCCGGTCATGCTTGCCTCAAAAAGTTCTCCATTCTACAGGTTTTCAGGAAAGTGGGAGATTGTGTTGCCCTGTCTTAAAGTGACGTAGCCTGGAATTTCCCATGTCGTACAATTTAAAATACAGCTCCCAAAGCCCTTGACACTTAGAACATTGTTTTATAGGTAATTGTTTACATACCTGCCTCCTGGCTAGACTTTTCATCCATTTATTTATCCAGTAAGTACTGACTGTCTACTCTGTGCCACATCCTGTCCTAGGTGCTGGCAACAGAGCAGAGAACAAAACAGACAAGGTCCCCATGAACCTTAGGCTCTAGTGGAGGGAAACTGATAATAAATGAGTAAACAAATACACATGAGAATGTCAGATAGTGGTAAGTGTTATGAAGAAAATAATGTGACAGGTAGACTAGGCACCTCTTTTTTATTTTATTTTATTTTATTTTATTTTTTTATTGCTTAAAGTATTACAAAGGGTATTGCATATGTGTCCTTTTTTTCCCCCCACCCTTGACAATCCCCTGGCCTCCCCTACCCCCCAGTGTCTTATGTCCACTGGTTATGCTTCTATGCATGCATACAAGTCCTTCGGTTGATCTCTTACCCCCCTCCCTCCTACCCACCCCCCACCCTCCCGGCCTTCCTGCTGCAGTTTGACAATCTGTTTGAGGCAGCTCTGCCTCTGTATCTATTATTGTTCATAAGTTTATAATGGTCTCTATTATCCATGAATGAGTGAGATCATGTGGTATTTTTCCTTCATTGACTGGCTTATTTCACTTAGCATAATGCTCTCCAGTTCCATCCATACCATTGCAAATGGTAAGAGTTCCTTCTTTTTTAGAGCAGCATAGTATTCCATCATGTAGATGTACCACAGTTTTCTAATCCATTCATCTACTGATGGGCACTTAGGCTGTTTCCAGATCTTAGCTATGGTGAATTGTGCTGCTATGAACATATGGGTGCATATATCCTTTCTGATTGGTGTTTCTGGTTTCTTGGGATATATTCCTAGAAGTGGGATCACAGGGTCAAATTGTTACAGAAAAAACCGGACCAGAACCAAACAGCGCTCTGAGAGTTTGGAGTTACACTTTATTCACTGCGGCGGGCTCAGGGAAATGAATCCAAATCTAAGCAAAGCTACAAGCAGAACTTCCCTTTTTATAGAAGAGCCAGCCCTTTGTGTGCTTGCCAGCGGCCTTGAAAACTATACAGTTCTATCCAATTAAAAAATGCACCTGGCATGGCATTGGATGTATCTAGTCTCTGGCCTACAAGGTCAGAGAGCTAAGTTTATCTCCCCCACTATTCAAGCAGGCTAGAAAGCAAAGTTACTTTTTCAGAGTAAGAGGCCATCCAAAGAATAGCAGAGAATTCCAAACAGTAGTTTTACAGAATAGGGGTTTTCCTTCACAAAATGGGAGTTCCATTTTTAGTTTTTTGAGGAAACTCCATACTGTCTTCCATAGTGGCTGCACCAGTATGCATTCCCACCAGCAGTTAGGCACCTCTTTTAGACCCTGCGGTCAGGAAAGGCCTCAGAAGAGGGGAAGTTTGAGCTGAGCTCTGAATACAAAGTTGCCGATAAACAGCTAGGATGACAGCAGATAGAAAAATCTTATTTACCACTAGAGCAGGCTATTATTTTTATAATAACTTTTTAAAATTAAGTTTAGAGGAAGGGCAGGGTATATCTATAATAATCTATAATAATAAAAGCATAACATGCTAATTAGACCGGACATCCTTCCGGGGGTCCTTCCAGACCATCTTCCAGACAAAGCCAGGGCTGTGAGGGGAGCCCGGGTCCTGGGTGCTAGAGGGAAGCCAGTGCCGGCAGCTGGGGGAAGGAAGACCTACTCTTGCACAAATTTCATGCATCGGGCCTCTAAGATATATGTATATATGCTAGTAAGCCCTTACCATGATACTCATCATTTTGACACTGTGTTACAAGAAAGAAGAAATCTCATTCTCCCGAGTCCTGCATGATGGCTAAAGAAAACACCTTGACAAACCCCTCAGGACTAGCATTCTCCCACCGACCACCACCCGAAGTCTAGTTTTAACCTAACCTAGGGACAACCTGAAATCAGACAGCTCCAGGGACATCAGGCCCTGTTTATCAGTCCAGGTAAGGTCTGGAGTCAGCCTCAAGATTTGGCTCCTCTGCCGAGCAAACCTGAAGTACACTCAGGACCGCTGAGCTAAGCCAACCACTCTCTCCTCCAAACCCCCACACCCCTAAAGCAGGTCTAGCCTTGTAAGTTAGTTCTTCAACTCCCCCTCCTGAGGGGAGGAGGCTGGAGCCGGGGATCTTCCAAACTGTGAAAGACCTGGGATTGAGCCACATCTTCCTGGAAACTAGGTTGGGGAATCTCCAGAGCAAAGGATTTGCATCGCTTAGGTTTAGGGTTGACAGATAAAATACAGGATGCCAAGTCATTGAAGTATGCTAGCAATCATCTCAGGTAGAAACTATAGTTTAACTTTAACCCTGCTGTTTGGCTTCTGTACTTACTTGCTTTGTTTAACAATAGAAAAGTTATTTTGATTTTCTGAATTGTATAAATCATCCCATTCGATTGAATGCCTTATTGATTGTAATGCAAATATCCCATTGATTGTGATCTTACTGGTTTTAGAAAGCAAATTCCTCTGTACCTGGGAACCAGGACAGCACAATTATCCCAAGACCTGAGGTTTCCAGATAATGTTTCCCTGTCAACTCAGTGGTCCCAAGACCCGAGGGCTCTAGATAATGTGTTCCTGTTAACTCAGTGATCTCAAGACCCCAGGGCTCTAGATAATGTGTTCCTGTCAACTCAGTGACCCAGAGACCCAAAACTATAATTAACATGCTTAATTCTGCTTCTGTAAACTGCTTTTTTTCGAACCAGGTTCCTCATTCCAAACCCTGGGATGTAATCAATACCTTTGTGATCTTTGCCTATAAATCTGATGTTGGGGCTGGGGAGGGCACTATGAGATCTGGGAGAGCGAAATGCCCCCTCATAGTCCCGGATTGCAATAAATGTGATTCTTTAATTCGACTTCTTGAGGCGTCCTTCTGTGATTCGCGGGGTACATTACAACATTATGTCCCAAATATTACACGGGACATACTTGCTCTATAAAAGTATTTGTTGGCCCTGGCCAGTTTGGCTCAGTGGATAGAGCTTTGGCCTACAGACTGAAAGGTCCCGCCTGGGTTCGATTTCCGTCAAGGGCACATGCCCAGGTTGCAGCCTCAATCCCCAGTCGGGGGGCAAGCGGGAGGCAGCCGATCAATGATTCTCTCTCATCATTGATGTTTCTATGTTTCTCCCTTTCCCCTCCTCTCTGAAATCAATATAAAAATAAAAATTTAAAAGTATTTGTTGTTTGCCTGAAATTCAGCTTTAACTAGGCGTGCTGTTCTTTATGAAACCTGGCAATCTACTTAGGGTACAGGCCTTTGGTAGGAACATTTAACCAGTGGTGTGGTCTCTACAAACATCATAAGCCCCAGATTAGAAAGGACACCAGGGGAGGACTTCCGAGGACAGGGAGCTATATAATAGGGAGGCCCAGACAGTGTGAGCGCCTGCGGGGGGAGTCCTGTCACTTTCTGATCTTGAGAGCATGGAGGGCTGGTGAGCTCCCATGAGGGACTCCGTGGTTTCGGTACTACTCGCCTCCCTGACTGTCTCCCAAATGTGTGCCCAGAATTACGGTCCTATTCTGCGAGACCGGGAGACCACTCCGCCTGCACCTGTTCCGGGTCCCCGCCACCCGCCACCCGCCGAGGTTCAAGGCCAGAGTCCCGGTGCCGGGGCCCCGCCTCCCCGTCCCGCGCTGGCCCCGCCCCACTTTGTTATCCGACCCTTTGCTAGGTCAGCTGGTGCTGGCGTCAGGCAGAGGGACGGGCTGGCTCGGCTCGACCCGGCAGGGCTTGTTTACTATGGCTGATGATCTGGAGCAGCAGTGAGTTAATCCCGTCTCTTTCTCTTTCTCTGTCTCTCTCTGGCCCATGATCCTGGGACTGTCTGTGGCTGAGGAACACTTTTAGACATCTTCCTGCCTTTCCTGTCTCAGGTCGGCCTCATGGGAGGGCTGGGGGCTGCCTATGCTCGCTTTGCTTTTGCCCAGAGGAGGCGGCGGCGGAGCCGGGGGAGCGATGGAAATGAGTTAGCCTGCATGCCGCTCCGAGATTCGAACTTTGCACGTTGGTATCCGCGATCGCTCCTCGTTCTCCTCTCCCCGCTGTGCTCGGGGATTAGATTCCGTGGGAATGTCTGAGATCCACCGAAGCATGCTGGCGGGATGCGGTTGCGGGGGTGGCAGCCAGGTCCGCCAGCCTGGACTGGCCCTGGTTTGGAAGTCGGGGGTGGAAAGAGCCTCATTTCGCAGGGCACGGAGAGGGCACGGGAAGAGGAGAAAGGCCGCCGCCGCGCTGGAATTGGTCTGCTTGGAATAATGAATGGGCTTGCAAGCCTTCTTTAGTTCTCACCCGCCGAGACACTGCAGCTTGCGACCCTAGCTGATAAAGTTTTTAATCATTATAACTATCTTTTTTGCTGTGGTCTCAAAATTAGAGCTCTTGAGACTTGTTACCACTGCCTCAAGGGCATCGGGTTTGGGGCGCCACCTGTAGCTGGTGTGGTTAGCCATTTGCAGTCTCTAGGAGCCAGGCAAAGTTGCTTCCAGAAGAATGACTCAGCTCCCAGCCAAGCCTCGGTGTCACTAGCTCCCGTCCTTTTGTGGGTCCCGCGGTCCCCCTTTTCAGACCAGCATAACTGGCAGTTTGCAAAAGGAATTAACTTTATGACACAGTAGTAGCTTCCTGTGCTTGAAGAAGCTGCCCAGGAGAGTTGCTCTCTAAGATAACTTTTCCAAGAACTGTACAGTAGCTACAGCGACTTAGGGAAACAATATTAGAGCCGGTTGAGATGCAGGTAGTTCAGCTCTTTTTTACAGACAAAGAAGTCAGTGCCCATAGAAGTTAGAAGACTTGCCCAAGATCACAGACCCCGCACAGAACCTCTCCTGCCTTACCTCTGTTCGGATAAAAATGCTCTAGAGCAGTGGTTCTCAACCTTGGCTGCAGATTAGAATCACCTGGGAATCTTTTTTAAATCCTGATTTTAAATTTTAAAAAGATTCCCAGGTGATTCTAATGTGCAGCCAAGGCTGAGAACCACTGCTCTAGAGGGACGAGACCATCCTGGCCAGCCCAAGTTCATGGCTAAGTGGCTTTTCTTCTCTTTGCCTGAACCCCCCTATCCCCTTCCCTCACCTCCCCAATTGTATTAATCAGATTCAGTGTGCCAGACAATATTTCCAGTGCTTTACCTGCAACATTTTTGGTGAAGAAGAGAGGCAAAGTAAAACTCCCCCTGAATATCTGCTGAGCAGCCCATAGTGCTGTTCCATGGAACAACATTTCTCCTGAGTGCTGCAGTGCGGGATCCAGATGCTTCAGGCTTACAAGGAATTCCAGTGGAAAATTAAATGGGTTATGAGTCTCCATAGGATTTGATTGATGAAACTGACAACTCTCATCTGGCTGTAATGTTATTGATATACCACTCTCGGGTGCAACCTCAGTATTTCAAACCTCAAACAATCATTGAGACTTGCTATTTGCAAAATAGCTTATGATTTAGCTGGGGGGAAACGTTTATTGGGAATTTTATTTTGTGCTAGACTTTATTCTATGTATTTTAGGTGCATTAACTCACTTAATCTGTATAACAACCCTGTGAGGTAGGTACTGTTAGTACCGCCCTTTTAAAGGGGAAAGTTTGACACAGAAAGTGGAAGTCATATTGCTGGTAAGTGGCAGTGCCAGGATTAGAAATCTGACCTTCTGCCTTTAGATCACACCTCCTTTCAGAAAACAGAGACCAGTGTGAAAATTATGTCCTATACCGTAAGTATTTGTGTATGGCCTTCAAACACCAAGGCTGGAACTTCCAGAGAAGAAGTACAGAGAAACCTGGATTGCAAATCTGGGTTTTCTAGTTCTGCTTCTTTTTCTCACTAACTGTCTGACCTCTTTGGGCATCAGTTTGGTCATCTGTAAAACAGAGAGACTGGGCTAGATGATTTCTAAGGGCCATCCTTATCTAAAGCTCTGTGCTTCAACTGATGTACCAGGATGCCCAGTGTGTGCTAAGGGGGGAGGGGGGGTGGCAGTGGTTCCTCTCGTTCTCCCACAGAATGCTCTGTGTGACTATACCCATGTTCACAGGCCTTTCCTACAGCTGGTGTGTCCATCCCATAATCCTCTTCACCCAGAAAAGAGAAATGTCATATGCGATGGAAAAGAAATAATAAAAACTCATTCATTGAGCATCTAATTTGTACCAGGCACCTTATAAGTTCCCTTACATATCTAAATGCTCAAAGACAGGCTGTTCATCAGGCCAAAGTCATTCTGCTCGAAAATGATAATACCGTGACTCAGATCCAAGGTGTGTTTTTTTATTTCCAAAACTGGTGCTTTCAACTTCTACTCTGCAATGACTTAAAGTCCTGTGGATATGAAGGAGAAAGCAGAATAGCGTATCTTATCTGTTTTATTGCCTGCTATGGGAGATAAGACCTGTGTGAGTTTTTTACTCATTTTATAATCTGGAGAACACGGCCAGAGGCAACCTGTGTCCAGCTGGTGATTCACCGCAGGACTTGAACCCAGGTCTCCCATCTCTTGCTCCCTGCCTATCCCATCTCATTGCTTAAAGGTTTCCTGGGAGCCCAGCTGGGCACTGACAGTGCTCTGTACTTCCAGGGGCTTGAAAGAGGGCACACACAAACTGCAGTGCCCTGCCAGGAGGGCAGGTGGCATGGGAACTTGTCCTATTCTAAAGGAACATTCAGTCCTGAGGATAGCAAAAGATAACTGAAAGCATTAGTTAAAGGTGGGTTTGTCCCCCTTATATCTCTTGAAACACGAAAACCAGTGGCAAAAGTGTTTGTAAAGCTCAAATGAGATAAATGTGAAAGTGCTTTGTAAACTGTAAAGTGCTGTGCACATGATATTCTGAGCATCTTTGAAACAAAGAGCATGTTGTTAATAGCCATTTACCAGAGAAGAGTAACAGTCTATCAGGCCGTGAGGGAATTGCTGACTGCCATAGTGGGAGGTCTCCTGAGCCTGGAAAACACCCTGTACCCTGATAACTCTTTTGTATCTGTCAGCAAGGCTCAGGGCATCAATGTTTCCTTTCCAATGTTGCCAACGAGCATCTCTGTGTCTCTTTGTCCCAGGCCTCAAGGCTGGCTGAGTAGCTGGCTGCCGGCTTGGCGCCCCACTTCGATGTCTCAATTGAAGAATGTGGAAGCCAAGATCCTCCAGTGTAAGTAGAGGGGACAGCTTGTGCCACCTCCCTCAGGAGGCCTAAGGAGGATACGGGATCTTCCCAGAGCCTGGTACACTGAGCCCACTGACTCCTGATAAAAAATGTTTGAGGGTGGGAGGAAAGGTTGTCAGTGATCTAAGGGAAGAGATTTATACAGAGGACACTGAATTCTATGATAATGGTTCCTCAGTGTCGCCCTCCCTGTCCATCATGTAGTTTCTGCCACATCCCACAACTTCACCTCCAACCCTGTACCAACTATTAGCACACAACACACACAAATACACATATTCTCTCCTTTTCTTCCTTCTCCTACTCCTCTCTTCTTTCTTTCTCCCTGTCTGTTCTTCCAAACACACAAGCACTTCTTAGATTTACCACCTTGCTACCCAAGGACCAGCAAAGAAGTCCTATATTCTCTAATATTACTATTTCCCCACCACTGGCTCAAACAAGGCCCTTGGGCCACATCTCCCTGTTTTCCTCTGATCTTACCTGCCCTGTTCTACTTCCCCAGCCATGGCTCACCTCTTATGGGCCTGAGTAAGTACAACTGAAGAATAGCCACAGCTTTCAAGCTTTTGTCCAGGATCCAAGTCACTTTCCCCAGGCAGCTCTGTCATGTAATTGCCTTCACACCAGCAGAGCAAGCACTGCCCACCTGGGTCTGTCTCTAAGAGGAATAAGCCGGTGGCTCAGTTCACACCTGTCACACCCTCCGCCTGTCTCAACTCCAGTTAAAAGCCCTCCTCCCAGATGCCCTCAGTGAGGACACTTCTGTCCATCTGTCAAGCCCCAAGCACACAGGTACAAGAGCAATGGGTGCAGGCGCTCTGTAGGTTGGTGGAGTCACTGCCACCCTGTGCCCAAAGGCAGCCAGGCAAACAGTCTCAAGGAATAAGATGGCCACTCTTATTACCAATAGAGTAGATGGTCTACAAATTGTATTCAGAGTTTAACTCTTGGGGTGTATGGTGAGAGGGATATAAAAAGGAAAGAGGTGAGGGAGGTCAGGGAGGTTTGGGAACGGCGGGACAGAGCTGGAGACTGATCATCCAGGCAACATGACGATGCTGTCAGAAAGCAGACGTATTGCTCGCCCTGAATCTCCTCTCCCCAGGTCTCCAGAACAAGTTCCTGGCCCGGTATGTGTCTCTCCCAAACCAGAACAAGATCTGGACGGTGACCGTGAGCCCCGAGCTCAGGGACCGCACCCCTTTGGTGATGGTGCATGGCTTTGGGGGTGGCGTGGGCCTCTGGATCCTCAACATGGATTCACTGAGTGCCCGCCGCACACTGCACACGTTTGATCTGCTTGGCTTCGGGAGAAGCTCCAGGCCAACATTCCCGAGGGACCCAGAAGGGGCCGAGAATGAGTTTGTGATCTCAATAGAGACGTGGAGGGAGACCATGGGGATCCCCAGCATGATCCTCCTAGGGCACAGTTTGGGAGGATTCCTGGCCACTTCTTACTCTATCAAGTACCCTGAAAGGTAAGAAGGACCCACCCTCTGGGTCACTATCCAACTCCTTGCCTCACTGGGAAGCTTCCAGTATTAGTTTCCAATACAGTGGGGCCTTGACTTACGAGTGTCCTGACTAACGAGTTTTTTTGAGATACGAGCCGTCGCTCGGCCAATTTTTTGCTTTGAGTTGCAAGCTCAAAAAAATTCGGGTTACGAGCCAGCTTCAGATACCCCACCGCTAGTTGGCACAGCGAACGTCACAGTGATTTGACATACGAGTAATTTGAGTTATGAGCTCCGTCACGGAACGAATTAAACTCGTAAGTCAAGGCCCCACTGTAGCTCTCTTTTTCCTGGGTGATTTAAGGGCTGTGGTATCTCCAAGCAAATACAGCTTTTCCTTTGTCCCCCTGTAGAGTTAAGCACCTCATCCTGGTGGACCCATGGGGCTTTCCCCTCCGGCCGACTGACCCCAGTGAGATCCGTGCACCCCCAACCTGGGTCAAGGCTGTGGCCTCTGTCCTAGGGCGTTCCAACCCACTGGCTGTTCTTCGAATAGCTGGGCCCTGGGGTGAGTAGCCTACAGATACAGAAACTATCTCCTCAAACCAAGGCTATCCCATGCTAGAAGCCCCACTGCTTCTGGGCTCCCATCATCCTCGCTTGTCCTTGAAAAGTGGGAATGGACCTAGCATTGTTATTTTAAGCTATTAATCTGGACCAGATTTCTTTGTCTGCAGTTTCAGAAGGTTCTTTTTTTCTTTCATTTGCATGGAAAAAAGCTTTCCTATGCAAGGGACAGATGGAGCAGAACTACTACTCTGTGCCTTGGTTAGACCCCCAGAGAGAGAGAGAGAGAGAGAGAAAGAAAGGGACCATGAGGTGACTCTTCCTCTGCTGAATTCTTATGCTACCTGTGTGAGTTTATGGCAACCTGCTGGTGATTCAGCGTGGTAACCACCACTGGCTCCCACCTCTGCAGCTCACCCAGCACCTGCAGCAGGGAGATGTCAGAACCAGAGCCTCCAACACAACCCACAGTGTCAGGCAAGCCCCTCGAAACCATGCCCTGCTCCAGACAGGCACCACATCTTCACCATTTAGTAGCTGTCAGCAAATTCTGTGGCTGAAGGGAGGGAAGGCGTTCCGAGGGAACCAGCCAGAGGAAGTGAAATCAATAGGCCCCAGGCTTCTGACCTCACCCTGCCAGCACCCTAACTTTCTGGGGAGCTTTTTACTCTGATGGAGTGAAAAGCACATGCCCTTTATGGGAAGGGTTGGTGACGCTCTGTCTTACACTAATGGCTGATGTATACATGGTAATGTTCAATAGCCAATTATTGTGAGTTAATTGCAAACGGCTAAATAAGAGTTATCTCTCCAGGCCCTTCATGAGAAACAGAATGGCTCTGGATAAAAGGGAAATATGAGCATTTGAGGAGAAGGTAGGAGTTTAGGAGAAGCTCAGCTCTTACCACGCTCCCCGTTTTTGGACTTGCATCTGGCTGGGTTCGTGCATGGGCATCAGAGCTAGTGTGGTTGTGGCAGTTGGCTGACAGCCATGGAGGAGGCCAGGGCCCAGGGGATCCTGGCTGTGCCGCCCTCTGACCCCTTGCTGCTTACATGCAGAGAGAAGACCAGAAGGGTGTTGACCAGTAGGCCCCAATTTTGACAGTCTGTTTTGGGTGCCCTGCTGCTTGTTTATGGACTATATAAAGGTGAAGAGAACAGATTGCTCTAAAACCGCCGGAGTCTGAGATGTCAGGGTTAAGCTTGCCTCTCCACTCATATTATGTTACAGGCCTTAATATGACCGGCCTCTTGGGAGATGGTCTAGTTTCACTCACTACCTTAAGATTAAAAGGCTGTAAGGGTCCCAGGAATAGGAGAAATAATGTTGTTCAAGCATGCACAGGCAGGAGTCTCTCCCCCACCACCCAAACTGGCCCCTCCATGCTCTCCTGTCCCCTCCCAGGGCCTGGCTTGGTGCAGCGATTCCGACCAGACTTCAAGCGCAAGTTTGCAGACTTCTTTGAAGATGATACTATATCAGAGTATATCTACCACTGCAACGCACAAAACCCCAGGTGAGAGCAGCACCCAGAGCCAGCGCCAGGTGGACAAGATAACACGAAAACTGCACAACTGTCACAGGATTGTTCTGTGCTGTGTTTCTTCTTCCACAAAGTTTTCATTCAGTTTGGGCAGTGATTTTTCAACCTCCATCTCATGGCACACATAAACTAATTACTAAAATTCTGCGGCACACCAAAAAGTATATTTTTTGCCGATCTGACAAAAAAAATAGGTATAATTTTGATTCATGCATACTGGATGACTACTGTTGTGTTGGCTGTTGTCATTTTTTTTTTTAATTTGATAATCTAAGAGAAAAGAGGTCAGTGTCCCTGACTAAACAGTCAGGTATTGCATGTTTTAAAAATTCTTGCAGCACATCAGTTGAAAGTCGCTGAGTTAGGAGGACAGAAGCATTAGCAGGCTTGATCATTTCCAGAGACTTCCTCAGGGGTAGGCACAAAGAGATGGAGAAGATAACATTAATTAAAATTGCCACTGTCTCTACAGGTGACCCTTACTCTTCTGTAGAGATAGGCGGTTATCCTGACAGGCAAGAGTCTGGAAAACATTTGAAAGATTGATGTTTTGTTTTTTTTTACTAATGAATACGGTATTTTTATAAAAGCAAAAAGAAAGAAAAAAGTCTTTGCCTGTCCCAGACTTGTAATTTCCAACTTTCTTGTTACTGCCAGTCTGACATATCATGTGACAACTTCAGAGAACCTCCTTGCATATCTCCCTCTGCACACACGACTGTCTATAGCAGTGGTTCTCAACCTGTGGGTCGCGACCCCTTTGGGGATTGAACGACCCTTTCACAGGGGTCGCCTAAGACCATCGGAAAACACATATGTAATTACATATTGTTTTTGTGATTAATCACTATGCTTTAATTATGTTCAATTTGTAACAATGAAATTGGGGGTCACCACAACATGAGGAACTGTATTAAAGGGTCGCAGCATTAGGAAGGTTGAGAACCACTGGTCTATAGAGTACGTTCCTACAAATAGAATCGCTGATTGAGAAAGTACCTATTTTAAAATTTAATCATGTGCGCCTTGAGTATTGTTGGGACAGTAATTCTTTCCAAATCTTTTGGAGATTTGCGGGTGTCCCCAGAATCTTGAGAGGCTCAGGTCTGTGACTGCTCACCCAGCAGCCCCCATAGGCTTGTAGCTGACAGCCAGGGCAGAGTCCCGGAGGTAATCTTCCCCTCAGGCCGTGCTGTGTGAGTGGCTGATACCAGGAGGCACTGCCTCTGTGGTGGCCTCACCCTGAGCTGCTGGGAGGCATCTCAGGGGAGCCAAGTTCACTGGGAGCCACAGCACTGCCCCGCCTCATTCCAGGCCTGTTTGTGTCGCTGTTGTGAGCCAAAGCTGTGAAGAAGGAGGGGATTTGCATTCCATCAGTACTGTCTGAGCATTAGCCTCAAACCCAGACAGCTTTCAGGCAGCGTGGGAACTGTCCATTCAACATTCCTCGTGAGCACCGCTAATTGAAGGGCGCTGCTTAGGCAGCAGTATAGAAACTCAGCTCAACAGTCAAATCAGGTAGCCCCCTGCTTTCTCCTCTCTGCCCGTCTTTCAGCCCCCTCTGGGCTCAGCGCCAGTCTCATACCCACTTGAGGCCCCTTACCTAGCCCTTTCCTCAGAATGTTCCCCAGCCTCAGAACTAGTTCTGCATAATGCATGCAGACCCTTTGCAGACCATGATACGGCCTCAATTAGCTCTACCTAAGGAAATGACCAGGAAAAAGCGAAGTAGATCTGATTGGCAGTCCTCGCTTCTCACACAACACCAACTGCTGCTCCCCCAGGTCTTCACATGACTGTTTTATTCACAGTCTCCTCAGGAAACCCTTTGTACTCCCATAGCACTCGCTCTTGAGACTCCGCCCCCAATGAACTCCTGACCTCCCTCCACCCCCCGCCAGCTAAGTCCTTACTCTGTGTTCTCATGGCACTCCACTACCCTTTCATAATTCTTGGGAAATGTGTAGTTAATGAATCATATAATTCATTACTTAATGCCTAAAGTGTGAGCTGAAATGTGTCTTGTTCATCTGTCCCCCCACTCAGGTTAGGGCATGACACATGAATATTTTTTGAATAAATATTAACCCATTGCATTCTTGGACAATACTCAGTGTCCTAGGGGTTTTCACAAGTGTATCCCTCTAACTCTGTTTTGTGTTAAGAGGCCTCTAGAGATTCAGTCCTTTCTCCTAATCTTACCAATATTTAGTGAGTCTCAAACCCAGGGTTTGAGAGGAATACCAAGATGATGAAGATACTGCCCCAGCCTCTGAAGAGACCAACAGTTTGACATTTTATGCTGTGGGGTTTATTCTAATTGCCTCACCCTGTTTTGCTTCTTAGTGGTGAGACGGCCTTCAAAGCCATGATGGAGTCCTTCGGCTGGGCCCGGCGCCCCATGATAGAACGAATTCACTTGATTCGAAAAGATGTGCCCATCACCATGATCTATGGGTCCAACACCTGGATAGACACCAGCACAGGGAAAAAGGTGAAGCTGCAGCGGCCGGATTCCTATGTCCGAGACATGGTACGTTGGCCACCCAAGGAGCAGAATTGGGGTGGAAAAGCTGTGCATTGAATGCCAGCACGTGTTGGTTGACTCTCACTAAGGATGGGTAACTCGGGGTAGAGAGGGTGATGGAAGAGTCAGCAGGGAAAAGAGGGATGAACCGATTGAGATGAGACAGTGGACTTGAAAGGTTTGGCTTTTTGTCATTTCATAATTAGGAGGCCTCTCACTTCTGTTCTTATCCAGTAGCCAGGCACAGACATCATGTTACCCCTCCTGTAATTCCCACTCAAAACCAGAGCTGTGAACAGGAGAGTGAATAGTAGAGGCTGACATGAAGCCTTCCTACCACACTCCTGCATTCCCTTTTTTCTTCCCCCTTCAACTTCATTTGCTAATGAGTGTGCTTAATTAGACTGGCTGCCTATTGGGCCCTGGTTTACCGGGCCTGTGGGTCAAATGAGCAGATCGGTGGTGGGGCTAGCATGGCAAGCAAGATACAGTGAATGGTCATGGGAGAAGGAAAATGGGATATTGAGAGTCGTTGGCTCCTACAGGAAAGTGCCAGGATCCAGGGAGAAAGTGGACCATGGTTTCTGACAAGTGCTCATGGGTGATAGGCAGGGAGGTCTAAAGGAAAAGAAATGTTTTGACAGCTTTCCAGTGCCTGGAATAAAGGGCGGTCCCACCCTGGCGGTTCCTTTCTTCACAGGAAATCGAGGGTGCTTCGCACCACGTCTATGCAGACCAGCCACACATCTTCAATGCGGTGGTGGAGGAGATCTGTGACTCGGTTGATTGAGCTGCTCTCACTAGAGGAAGCGGAGAAAGCCAGAGAGTCGCTCTCACCTCCCTGGCTGCTTACTCACCCTCTGTCCTTTCCTCACCAACTAACATGTGCCAGCCAGTCAGAGTCTTGGGCTGTTCCCAAGGCAAGAACACAGTGAAAAGTACTCCTGACCCCAGGCTGAGGGCTGGAGGCAGAAGCTCCAACAAGGCCTTGAGCTTCCCACCCCCGGGGAGGAACATAAAGGGTCTCTTAGTGCCACCCCATTCTCTTCGTGCCAAGCGTTACCCAGATAGTGGTTGTGAAGGGTCTGTACGGAACCACGTCCCCTCCCTGCCAAAGGGAGGGCAGCCTCTCTAGCCCTGGACAAAGCAGAGGCCCCCACAGTCTTTCCTAGCTCTGGAACGTTTCTGGGGGTAGGTTCCACAAAAGAACTTCCTCCTCCTCCACCTCCTTGCCCCGCCCATGCCAGTGTCCAAGGTATGGTTGGGACCAGTTCCCACGGAGCTACCAAGAGCAGGTTCTGGAGAGCCCCTTATTCTTCAGAGTCTCTCCCATGACCTGAGAGGTCATAGCCAAAGCCCTCGTTAGCAGATGAGGAGCAGGCCAGGGCAGGACATGGCTGGCCCATGGTGATATAGCTCTGTTCCAGAAAAGCTTAGGCTAGAACCCAGGTCTGCTGACACCTGGTGATGGTGCAGACTCCATTTGCAAAGGTTCGAGGCAGGCACCATTGCCATGGGGTAACTGGCCAAGGGTAAGCCCATCCCTGCCCACATTCCAGCCCCATTGCACAGGGGTGCTGTTGTCCCGCCCTGTGTCTCAGCCCTGGCTGCCTAAGCCAGGAACACTCAAGTGCTTCCTTCCCTGCCCACTCTTCCTCCCAACAGGGAGGCCTCTGGGCCTCCCTCTGTGCCTTGGGCCCTGAAGCCCCTCCCATAGTACAGAGCAAAGGTGGCCCCTGGTGGAGAGAGGAGGGAAAGGCTCTTCAACCCAGGGCCAGCTCTGGATTCCCTTGCCCCCGGCAAGATTTTTCTTCCTGTTCCCAGAGCTGAGGCCACCTGGAGCCCCTGCCCATGGTCCAGTGGGGAGTCTCATGCCAGCAGTTTCCTGTCCTCATCAGCCACAGGATGGTTCTCACTGCCTGGCCCTCTACCCCTGCCATCTGTCCTCCGTGGTCTCCAGTTCATCCCGCTCAACCCACCTGTCATCCTCTCCAAGGACTGGTTCCAGGTGCTCCTGCGAGGTTCCGGGCAGCAGGCTGGACCTGGGCCCAGAACCAGGACAGCTCCTGCCTGCTCCTTCTCTTTTGTAAAGCCAACCCTTTCACCAAAATAGTATTAACTCACCATGCTTTGTACTACTGGTCCAGCTGCCTTGGGCTCTTTTTCTACATTAATAAAGAAATGAATAAAAACTGCTGGTGGTGCTGATGTTTAGTATTGGTCGACAGGAGTGCTGGGAGTGGTGCTGAATTCACAGCAGCCCATGTGATGCCTGAGTCAGAGAAGGGGCCCTGAGGGCTTCCCACTTACACACCTTTCCCTCTCCATTTAGCCCAGCATTTGCCCTCTAGACACAGATTGGCAGGGGCCATCTCAGCCAACCCCTTCAGAGGATGTCGGGACTGTGGAGGGGCCAAACCCCAACTCAGGAGAATTGGGCAGAACTGGGTACTCCCTGCTGCTCAGTAAATAGCCATCTTCTGAAGTTCATTCCACATTGACCTACACCTGGACTGCCCTATAGCCTGTTTTCCTAACTCTTAGTCATCCCCTCAAATAGTCCTTACGCAGGGAAGCCTGTCTCTGACACCCAGGCTGGACTTGGACCCTCTCTTCTGTGTCTCCATGGCACACACTACAGCCCCTTTTGTAAAACTTGTAAATGTGTAGCCACTTATTTCATGTACTAGTAAGTCTTCCCTCCATAGATCATAAGCTACTTAAGAACAAGGGCACATCTGGCACCTAGTTTGTGTTTAATAAATGTTTGTTTTCACTGAGCCGAGATAAGTGAGATATGCCAGGTATTCAAATCGTTACCAACAGTTACTGCTGTGTGCTGGCTGACTCCAGCTAGACCCAGAAGTCCACAGCTCCAAGTGGCACATCATGCCACATATATCGTGATGAATGAACAAATGTGTGAATGGAACTCTGGATATAACTATAAAGCTCTGATCCATCCCAACACCCCGTGTCTTCTCAGTGACTGAAAATTGCTGATTGCCAACGCAGCCATATGAAGAAGAGGGCAGGTACAGGGTGGGGCAAAAGAAGGTTTACTGTTGTGAGTACACAAAACAGTTTATTCTTATTAATTATTATTTTTAATTTATTATATTTTTAAAGTTCTCACTCTAGAATATGCTTAAAGGGGGGGAGGGAGAGACAGTGATTAGTTGCCTTTCATATTTGCCCCAACCCCAGCAGGGATCCAACCCAAAACCCAGGCATGCACCCTTACCAGATTAGAACCAGAAACCTTTCAGTGTCCGGGAGGACACTCCAACCAGCTAAGCCACTCTGGCCAGGCTGTACTATTTTCCATACAAACAACTTTAAATTACTTTTGCCTGACCCTGTATTTCCTTATTTATTTTAATATGTTTTTATTGGTTTTTGAGAGAAGAGAGAAAAGGAGAGGGAGGGAGAGAGAGAAACATCAATTGTAAAAAAACATTGATCAGTTGCCTCCCACACACCCTGACCAGAGACTGAACCAGACCTGGGCATGTGCCCTGACTGGGAATCCAACTGGCAACCTTTTGGTGCACAGGAGGATGCTCAACAACTGAGCCACACTGGCCAGGGTGCGACCCTGTATTTAGAGCTTACTGCATACTGACCACTAAGGCTACAATAGTGAAGAAAAGGGGTCCCTGCCTTCCTGGCAAATTACAATCTACATGAAGATGCACACTTAGTCAAATCACTATAAATCAAAACAAAATTGCAACTGAAAAGGGCTGTCCCTGAAAGGTGGGAAGATCCCCCTCAAAAGTAATAACAGCGGAGCCTGAAGTGCAAAGGGAGGGGAAGGAGTATCTGGAGAGAACTTTGAGTGCAAGTCTATTAGCAGGGACGATGGCTGTGGGATGAAGCTGGGGAGGTGAGTGGGAACCTACTCATGCATCCCCTCTGGCCATGAAAAGAATGTTGTGTTCATCCTGAAAGCAATGGGGAAAAAATAACTGGACTGCACGTCAGGGTGGGGTGGGGCGTGTGACAATCCAATCTGAAACTTGACATGACCACTCTGGCTGCTTTGTGGAGTACAGATTGGGAACTTTGAGGCTACTGCAATGGTCCAGGCCAGAGATTCTGGTAGCTTGGACTTGACCAGTGGGCAGTGGACATACAGAGGAGAAAGACGCAAGAAATCTTTAGGAGATAAAGTCAAAAGAACTTGTGAATACTAAATGATGTTACCACCCCTTTGGAGACCAGGCCAAGCGAGGCAGCAGTCACCAAACTTAACCTGCTCACAAGACAACTGGGTATTTTTTAAAATACTAGAGGCCCAGTGCATGAATTCATGCACAGGTGGGGTGGGGCCAGGCCAGCAGGGGAGAGGGGCCTCAGGCAGTTGGCTGGCTGGCCCTGCCCTCAATCGGGGGTTGGGCAGGCCGGGGGGAGGGGCCTCAGGAAGTTGCGGGGAGGGGGCAATCAGGGCCCCAATCCGCAGTGCGCATCATAGCGACCAGTCATTCCAGTCATTCCAGTAGTTCCATTGTTCTGGTCGCTTGTCTTTATATATATATATATATATATATATATATATATATATATATATATATATATATTCCTAGACTGTATTCCTGAGTTTACTCGGTAAATCTGACCATGACATCTACATTTAAAAACATTCCCTAAGATCTAGCTGGTTTGGCTCAGTGTATAGAATGTCGGACTATGGACTGAAGGGTCCTGGGTTCAATCCCGGTCAAGGGCACATACCTGGGTTGCAGGCTCGATCCCCAGTAGGGGGCATGCAGGAGGCAGCCAATCAGTGATTCTCTCTCATCATTGATGTTTCTATCTCTCCCTCTCCCTTCCTCTCTGAAATCAATAAAAATATATATTTTTAAAAAATTCCCCAAGAAATTCTTCTGCCCCCGTCTACAAGCACTGGTCTAAGGGACCCTGTCTCTGACACCTGACCCAGAAGGCCATGATGTGGAGAAGTAGGGCCTATGGCTCTGAAAGTTGACCTCCTTATTCCAGAACCACTTTGGGAGGCTGCACAACATGCTGATCTGATTTTTCCAGCACCATGCCAACACATTCCTCAGGAGCAGGTGCAAGAAAGGCCTGAAGAAGGTCAACCACAGTGCCCTGTTTACACTACCAGGCCTACACACATGGGTGCATGCTGAGATGTGCACACACACACACACACACACACACTCCATCTGAATGGGCCATTCCTAACATTCCTAGGACTAAGAAATCACTACGAACATGCCACTCAATCAGTACCTTTCCTCATATATTCTAGGGATTTGTGGTTACTGTTCATGCTATAAACGTGGGTTTCTCTCACATCAGTGTTTCTCTTTCTCTCCTTCTCTCTAAAATGAATAAAAACATATTTAATTAAAAAATAAAAATAAATAAATAACAGACTACATATGTCCACCACAATCATTACAAATGTCCACTGAGGGTATGACAGTGGACTAGAGAATAATAAAGGTTATTCTTAGAGAGATTCCTAGAGAAGATGAAAGGAACGAGGATCCATGAGGAGGGGGCCAGGAAGGACTTTGTGTCAGCTGGTAGAAGAGTTGTGGTCAGGATCCATGAGGAAATGAAGCCAAACGTGTTGGGACTTTGAATAGGACACAGGTTGCAAGGCTCTGTAATTCTTAGAATATTCATTGTGGATGGGACTTGGAGATCATCAAGTCCAGCCCTGACACACTTCCAATGAGAGCACTAGAGGTCAGTGGCTGGTGACACAGCTGTGGCCACAGAATTCAAGTTAGAACCAAGGCTAGAGTTCAAGTCCCTGTCTCCAAGCTAAGTTCTTTCCACTAGAAACCATTCAGGATCCCTTAGCTAGCTCATCCCTTTGGTAAAGCAAGTCCTATCTTTCTACGGCAGGGAATGGATACAGTACATACATGGCGGTAAAGAGGAAGAGGGACTAGCCCCTCCTTATTGGTCTTTGTAAGAGGACAATTTGCTCCTCAGCATTGTCATCATCCTCTTTTCTAAAACTGCTTGAACCCTGACCCACACGTCCTTTAGGACCCCCAACACCGTGTCATTCCTCAGAGTATATACAAAGGGGTTGAGGAATGGGGTCACAACACTGCTCAGTACTGAAGGGACCTTGTTGACCTCCAGATATTCTTTCTGGGAGGGTGTCACGTAGATAAACACTGTGATGCCACTAGAAATCATGACTATTGTCAGGTGGGAAGCACAGGTGTTAAAGGCCTTCTTCCTTCCACTTGAGGAAGGAATGCGCACTATCGTCAAGATGATGTACGTATAGGAATAGGCCACAAGGACTATGCAACAGAGGATGACGGTGGACGAAAGCATGAAATCCATCAGCTCAATGGCAGTGGTATCTGCACAGGCCAAGGCCAGCAAAGGCCCACTGTCACAGAAGAAGTGGTTAATAATGTTGGAGCCACAGAAGGGCAGCTGAGAGATGAAGATGATTGGGAAGAGCACAGATAGGAAGCCTCCTACCCAAGAAAACACAACAGTCCCAATGCAGACAGAAGGTCTCATGATGGTGCTGTACTGCAGCGGGTAACAGACAGCAGCATAGCGATCATAGGACATGACTGTCAGCAGAAGAAACTCTACCGTGCCCAGGAAGAAGTAGAAATAGCACTGGGTGATACACCCAGCAAAGGAAATGGTTTTATCCCCAGATGCTAAGTTGACCAACACTTTTGGAGAAATGACTGAGGTGAAGAGGATGTCCAGGATAGAGAGGTTGCACAGGAAAAAGTACATGGGGGTATGGAGACAGGAGTAGGACAGCACAATGGAAATGATGAGCAGGTTCCCCAGGAGGGTCAGCAGGAATGTGGACAGCAGCAGCATCAGGAACAGCAGCTCCACCTGCCTGCTGAGGGCAAATCCCAGCAAAATAAACTCCCCCACGGTGGCAGTCTGATTGGCCATGGGCATGGGGGCAGGGCTCAATTCCTCTGATGGAACAAAAGGAAAAGGTGCTTAGGAGAGTGTTCAGTGTACAAAACCCATGGCTGTTCACTAGAAAAATATGAACATAAAATGTGTTAATCCAATCTAAATTTAGATTTCATATCTAAATTTGTAATCTAAATTTAACTTGTTTCATATTATTTGCCTATCAAATTAAAACTTTTTAAAATGATCATTTTGTTAACAAGGTGTCTGCCTTAAGTCCTACCCTGTTACATAGTTTATATGAACTTTCTAAAAACAATATAGCAATTTATATCAAAATTCTTAAAATTGAGCAAATTCTTAGACTCAGAAATCCACCCAAAATACAGTTATGGAAGTTTTCAACGATTTTGCTGCAACAGCATTCATCACGGAATTGCTTATAATAATGAAAATTTAGCAACAGCTTTAATATCCAAAAATGGGAGATGGAATAAATAAATTATGACACATATAAATAATAACATTATGCAGCCATTAAAAATTATATTTTACCATAATATGTCAATGGCAACTTTTATGTAATAACAAAATAGCCACAATGTATTATTAAGTTTTTTAAAGCAAGGTGTAAACTAATAGTAACATTATGATCTCACTTTGGGAATTAAATGTAAATCAGTAAAAGTCCTACAATAATCAAGACATTGCTGAAGAAGAAGAAGCTAGGAGGCGGGGGTGGCTTGCCTAGTACATACAAGACATAAAAATAGCTAATTAAACCAAGATGGTATTGACACAAATACACACAAACTGACCAGCAGGACAAAATAGAGAGCCAAGAAACAGACCCACACAAATATGAAACAGTGGTATATGTCAGAGATGAAAGGAAGCTGGTACTGCTGATTGTCTGTATGGGAAAACATAACATTGGATTCCCCACCTTATATCGGACACTAACATCCATTCTAGATGGACAAAAATATAAAATGAAAACTTTCAGGAGAAAATATAAGAGAATATTTTATTTTGGGCCTTATGGTAGAAAAATACTGATTAAAGATCTGAGAAATGGTAAACAAAAAAAGAAAATATTGACAAATTAAACTATATTAAAACTAAGAATTATTGTTTATTAAAAGATCCCCAAAATAAAATTAAAGGCAAATTACAAATGTGACATAGATAATGGACAAATGTTTATTATCTGTAATATATAATCAATATATTGATTCTCTCAAAGCCATAATAGAAAAGCAACCCAATAAAAAAAATGGGCTAAATATTTTATCTGAATTCTATTAAGGAGGAAAGAAATATAGCCAATAAAATATACAAAAAGGACATAAGACACTGGGGGGTTGGAGAGTCTAGGGGATTGTCAAGGTGGGGGGAAAGGAGACATATGTAATATTCTTTGTAATACTTTAAGCAATAAAAAAAATTTAAAAAAATATATACAAAAAGATGTTTGATATCATCAGAAATTAGGGACATGCAAATTAAGACAATAACAAGATAACTTTATACCCATTTTACTGCAAGACAGTCGAATCCTGACAAGGGGCAATATAGCTAGTTCATCAAGAAAACTCTGGACTTGGAGTTGGGAGACCTGGTTTCAAGTCCCACCTCTTACCACCCTTAAGACTGGACAAATCACCTTATCTTTCTGGACATCTGCACATGAATCTTTTTATATATATATATATTTTTATTGATTTCAGAGAGGAAGGGAGAGAGAGATAGAAACATCAATGAGGAGAATCATTCATCGGCTGCCTCCTGCACGCCCCCTACTAGGGATCGAGCCAGCGACCCTGCCATGGGAATCAAACCGTGACCTCCTGGTTCATAGGTCAACACTCAACCATGGAGCCATGCTGGCCAGGCTACACATGAATCTTCACAGGACAAGCAGAGAGAATGCTCTTTTTCCCCATCTTTCTCACAGCTGGGATGATGAGAAGCTCAGCATGGAAAATAAGATATTCATAGGAAGTGCCTTAGGAAATCATAAACCATCATATCGAGTGTTGCCGTTATTTCTAGAAACTCTGCAGTTTCGGCAAAGAGCACACCCTGTTTCCCTTGTCCCCGCTGAGACATTGGCCAGCCACCCAGAGCACTGTCAGCTCTGCCCTGGGATACATCTTGTCAGGTCACAATTTTGCCTAAATTGTTTTCTCCTTGAGCAGCATATCTAATTGGCTACAAAGAGGGAAGAGAAAGGGCAGCTGCTTCTCTACATGAGAATTTTGCTTAACCCTCCTTGCCTAAGATTTCAGAATGAAGAAACTACCCTCTGTCCCCCACATTCCACACAACAATACTCAGAGCCACGGCCGGTGTGGCTCAGTTGGTTGAATGTGATCTCATACATCAAGAGGTCACCAGGTCAATTCCCAGTCAGGGCACATGCCCGGGTTGCAGGCTGGATCCCTAGTAGGGGGCGTGCAGGAGGCAGCTGATCAATGTTTTTCTCTCATTGATGTTTCTCTCTCTCTCTCCCTCTCCCTTCTTCTCCCTCTCTAAAATCAATAAAAACATATTTTTTAAAAGTAAGCCCGGCCACATAGCTTAGGGGTTGAACATTAACCTATGAACCAGGAGGTCATGGTTCGATTCCCAGTCAGGGCACATGGCCAGGTTGCGGGCTCCATTCCCAGTCTGGGGTGAACAGGAGGCAGCTGGTCCATGATTCTCTCTCATCATTGATGTTTCTCTCCTCTCTCTCTCTCTCTCTCTCTCTCTCTCTCTCTCTCTCTCTCTCCCTTCCTCTCTGAAATCAATAAAATATATTTTAAAATAATAATAATACTAATAATAATACCCAGAGCAACACTCACGGAGACTCAACAATACTCACATTAGCCTAGATGAGGCCGACTAGCCACCTCCAGCATGTCCTGCCCACACGGCAGCCCCGGCTTGGGCGCTGTAACGCTGAGACTTCTGCCACAAACCAACTGCACTCTCAGGGCTGAAAGGAGCAATACTGTGGAAGGGTTTTACGTTTGGATCCCATGCTTTGGCTTCCACTGGGGCGGGGTGGGGCAAGGCAGGGCAGTGAGAGCATACACTTTTAGGAAAGGATCCAATCATGGGGAGTCCTCAGGGGCACAATCTACAAAGCGGTCCCTGAATACTATGCCTGAGCCTGAGGCCCCTGAGGCCCACTTAGGAAAAGTTGCAGACTCCAACATGTCTACACTAGCAAGAACTGAAGTCAGAACACCAGCCAACATTAACACCATGGGGAATATCTTAGAGAGCCTCCCCATGCACAGTCCTTTATCTGCCCCCATCTCCAGTCCCATCATGACAACTGTGCTTATTCCATACTACCGAGTATTACCCTCTCCAATATCCTAAAGTATTTATATCAATATACCAAATCTTCAGTGATCTTCCACCATCCAAAAGAAAAAAACCCAAGCAGCTCAGCCTGACACTCAAGAGACCCACGCCTAATCTCTCCCAGAATTACCTCCCAGCCTCGGCTCCCACCTTACATACCCTCATACACATCTTTTACTTCAGTCTAACCACTATTTTTACTCTGCCCCAAAATGGCCTTGTGTCCCCATGTGTCTTCTCCACCCACCTAGTCTCCAGAGCCCAGCTCTTGTCCCTCCTGCTCAAACCTACAGGGTTCTCCCTCTCCAGAAACACTTTTCTTACACTTGGAATCAGGAGTCCACAGTATAGAACTTGAATGTTTTTAACCTTTTTTGTTTAACTATAACACATTTACATACAAGGGCACAAATCATGAGCTCACTGAATTATTATAAAGTGAACACACTCATGTAACCACCACCCACGTCAAGTGATAGAATGGTACTAGCACCTCAGAAGTCCCTTCTAAGCTCCCTATCTCCGTTCCAAAGGTAACCTTTATTCTGATTTCTAACAACATGGCTTAGCTTTGCCTGTTTTTGAAATTCATATAAATGGAATCATGAATTGTTTTGTGTTTGCCATCTTTTGTTCAACCTATATTTCAGAGATTCAACCGTGCTGTGTGACTCATTTTCATTGCCATATACTGTTTTATCATCACACACACACACACACACACACACACACACACACGCACACACCTTTAGTCAGTTAGCTTGATTGGGCCTCTGTTTTTTAAATTCAAAGTGTCAATGACTAAGAAAAAAATATCACCTTTCTAATCAGAGTTCTCTTTTAAGGTCCAAAGCAGAATTCATACTTTACAGAAATTTAATTCACATAAATAACATTCATCAATTTATACAATAAGCCATAAAATTAGTATAAAGGTCAATAATCTTAGAGCAATGAGAACAATCTACCCAGAAAGTTTAAGGCTGCTCCCTTATCCTGCTTTAACTCCAGTCACTCCCATGCCTGCCTTCCATTTATCTGAGAATATTAATGGTTCCAGCAACTGGCTAATTATGATAGGGGACAAGGACAAATATTTTCCAAACCCAACCAACAATTTTATGATGTACTAGCAACTCTCATGAGCATGCTACACGTTTTTTAAAAACATTAGCTTCATTATATATTGGTAATTGCTGTTTTATATTAGCCACCACCTCCCTTATATGAGATCATAGAACCATGGAAATTTGGAGATGGGAGGATCCTAGTGCTGCAACCTTCTCATTCCACAGGTGGAGATATTAAGTCCAACACAGGTTAAATGAGTTGTCCAACGTAACAAAACTGGTGGGGTAAAACCCAGCTATCCTGACTACGACAGCAGTTTGGAGGAGAGAAAAAAAATCAGTGAAGGCTGGACATGCATACACAGGGTTCACGGTAGATATGAGATTAAATTGAGCCTTAAAGTCTTTACATTGGGGTTAATGAGCACTGGGATGTGAGTAGAAAGAGCCAGGTCCTGGATCAGGCTACCGTTTAGCAGTTATATGATTCCCTGAAGGCAGAAAGTAGGTTTTAACCCTCTTGGTATTCCCCAAGCCTAATACCATGTAAGGGACGCCAGAAAAGCTCAACAATGACTGAGTGAGTGAGCAAATAAGTGGATATGAAACTGTATACTCTGGAGACGTTTATACAGAGTAGAAAAAAGAATGGAGCCTCAGTGAAGGCCTTCATTTAAAAGGCAGGAGAAAGAGTCACCATGGGAACGAGAGGAGTCAGAAAACAGAACAACAGAAACAGAATCATGCAAGTGGGGAAGGAGAAATTCAAGATGGTAGGAGTAGCAACAGCACCAAATATATGAAGAGGTTATGGAGAACAAGAATGAAGAAAAAGTAATTGAACAGTTTGAAAAATAATAGGGCAAAATGTCTATTAATAAGCTAGAACAGCAGCATATTTTGGCTAGGCAAGAGTTGGGGTTCCAGTGTTGCTGGGAAGAGCAGATAAGATCATCCCCGGCCTGGCACCATCGACATGCTACCTGAACCCATTCCTCAGAGCTTCCGCTTTACATTAGTGCCTTGAATTCTGCAGCAAATATAGGTAAGAAATGCCCCCTCACATCTATTTGCGTATATAAATTTGTATATAAAATGAAGATTAGAACTCTGACCATCATTTAAATTCAAGGACTTCAGCATCTACCACGCATCCGCTTGGAACACAGTAGACTCGAAGATACTCAGTAAATGCAGCATGCATAAATAACTGAATATTAACTTCAGAGAAGCATTTAGGATAAATTGATATGAAAGCCATGGCAAAAACTGGGTAGCAATGTGAAAATCTTCTGTATGTCATTTCTCATCTCTTCCCTGCAACCACCAGTGACCCAGCATGTCTCAGATCACCAGACGAGGTCAGGACCAGAGAATTTGAAGAATAAAGGGCTCATCTTCATCAGTCCTGGTCTTAAATGTCAAGAATAGAGACAGAGATATCATTATCAAAGCCTCTAAAGGCACTGATGCCACTGGCCTGCCCTTCGCTGGTCAAGTGCAGGTTTACTTCTGCTCTTTGCCACTCAACAAACATTTATTGACATCTCCTGTAGCTCAGGCACTTTTAGTAGATGCTGGACACACACACATCAGAGAACAAGCCCAGTCCTTGCCTCCAAAGTTTATAGTATGGAGCAGAAAGTCTACAGATGAACTGCAGGGTGTGCTGGGAAATGCCTTAAATTATATGCAAAATAGTGTATATAAATCTACTATGTATATAAATTGGGAGGGAAGTGGGAAAAGTCAAATTCTCAAATGGCTTTCTGATTCAAAAAATATTAAGAACCACTGATTTGGGCTCTGCAAGTGTGGCTTAGTGGTTGAGTGTTGACCCATGAACCAGAAGGACACAGTTCAATTCCAGTCAGGACACACGCCTGGGTTTCAGGCTTGATCCCCATTAGGGGGTGTGCAGGAGGCAGCCTATCAATGATTCTCTATCATTGATGTCTCCATCTCTCTCTCTCCCTCTCCCTTCCTCTCTCTGAAAGCAATAAAAACATTTTTAAAAAAGAAAAAGGAACCACTGACTTAGGACGATCCATTTTCCTCATTTCTAAGTTCTTGGCAAGTATCTAAGCACTTACAGCACCTCTCTGATGTCTTCTCACCTTTGCTGTTCACATGACTTCCTCACGAGCTGGAGGCAGATTCCCAGTGGTAGAGGAGAGAAGCACACCTCGTAGCTGTCCTTTGTAGTTCCCAGGAGCTCTGTCCCAGGAAAGATGAGTTTCTCCAGAGAGCGGCTGCCCCTGCTCTTTTGGAATATCATAATGCATCCAGTGGGCAGAGCACTGCCTACAGTACAACCCGACAGGCAGAATGACTAGGGAGGAATTTTTATCTCTTTTGAAAGTACTACTTGCTTTCTGAGACTTCTCCAAACTAAACACCCACTGACAGAGACGGAAAAACATGCTTTTCTTTTACAAAGGGTCAAAGGAAGCTCAGCGAGTGGTTCAGACTAGGAGGAAGAAGGCAAAGTTAGTGAGCGAGCACCCTGGGCAGAGCATATCTGGTCTGGCAGTCCTATTTCCCATGCAAATTAATAAAGTGTCATTCTTGAATGTTCATCACTCGTAAGGACATTTTTGTTAGTGTGACTTTCTCAGGACACTACCTACCCATTACCAGACACAACCTGAATCTTCGAAAAGGAGAGACAGATCCCCCTGGGCTTCCTTGGAATAACACTGCCATTCTCTTCCTCAATGCTTTACTTTCCTGCTGATTTCTGTAAGATATAAAACATTTAAATTTTACAATGGAGTATTCTAATAAGCTTCAACCCCAATATTCTTGAATATGTAATGCCTAGAAGCTAGAAAAGTCTCTTTTAAATTACCACCAATTTTCTGATTAAATTTTGGGAATAGACTGTGTTTGTTTTTAAATTTTATTGGGTTTATAGGGGTGATATCCTATATAATAAAAGGCTAATAAACAAATTGACCAAACTGCGGAACAACCGGTACCTATGACATGCACTGACCACCAGGGGGCAAGACGCTCAATGCAGGAGCTGCCCCCTGGTGGTCAGTGCACTCCCACAGGGGGAGTGCTGCTCAGCCAGGAGCCAGGCTCACGGCTGGCAGCACGGCGGCAGTGGTGGGAGCCTTTCCTGCCTCCACAGCAGCACTGATGTCTGACTGCCCATGGGGAGTGGGCCTAAGGGGAGCGGGCCTAAGCCGCCAATAGGACATCCCTCAAGGGTCCCCAGACTGCGAGAGAGCACAGGCCGGGCTGAGGCCCCGCCCCCTCCCCATGCATGAATTTCATGCACCGGGCTTCTAGTTGGTTAATAAAATTATATAGATTTCAGATGTATGATTCTACAATACATCATCTGTATATTGCATTATGTGTTCACCATCCCAAGTCAATTCTCCTTCCATCACTATTTATCCCTTTTTACCCTCTCCTACCTTCCCTACCCCACTTGCTCTCTGGTGATTACCATACCATTGTCTGTGTCTATGAGTTCTGTTTTGTTTTGTTTATTGCTTAATCCCTTCACCTTTTTCTCCTAACCCTCAAACCCCCTTCTCCTCTGACAGCTGTCAGTCTGTTCTCTGTATCTATGAGTCTGTTTCTATTATGTTTGTTAGTTTATGTTGTTCATTAGATTTCACATATAAGTGAAATCACTGGCTTCTTTCACCTGCTCTCCAGGTCCATCAATGCTGTCGCAAAAGGTAAGATTTCTTTTCTTTCTTTCTTTCTTTTTTACAGCCGAGTAGTACAATATTGTAGTACCACAGATTTTTTTATCCATTCCTCAACTGATGGGCACTTGGGCTGCTTCCAAATCTTGGATATTATTGTAAATAATGCTGCAATGAACATAGGGGTGCATATATTCTTTCCAATTAGTGTTTTTTGGGCTTCTTCAGATATATTCCCAGAAGTGGAATTGCTAGGTCGTAAGGCGATTTCTATTTTTAATTTTTTAAAATATATTTTTATTGATTTCAAAGAGGAAGGGAGAGGCAGAGAGAGAGAGAGAAAAAAACATCAATGATGAGAGAATCATTGATCGGCTGCCTCCTGCATGCCCCACACTGGGGATCGAACCTGCAACCCAGGCATGTGCCCTGAGCAGGAATTAAACTGTGACCTCCTGGTATATAGATAGATGCTCAACCACTGCGCCATGCTGGCTGGGCCCATTTTTAATTTTTGAGGTAACTCCATACTGCTTTCCACAGTGACTGCACCAATCTGCGTTCCCACCAACAGTGCATGGGGGTTTCCTTTTCTCCACATCCTCACCTACACTTGCTGTTTGTTGACCTATTGATGATTGCCATTCTGACAGGTGTGAGGTGATATCTCTTTGTGCTTTTAATTTGCATTCTCTGATGATTAGTGACCTTGAGCATCTTTTCATATGTCTATTGGCCATCTGTATGTCCTCTTTGGAAAAGTGTCTATTTAGATCCTTTGCCAATTTTTCAAAATCTTCTTTTTTTATCCTTACCTGGGGATATGTTCTTGTTTGTTTGTTTGTTTGTTTGTTTGTTTGTTTGTTTGTTTAGAGAGAGAGGAAGAGAGAGAAACATCAATCGGTTGCCTCCCGTAGGCACCCCGTCTGGGAATCAAACTCTCAATGTTTTGATATATTGAACAGTAGTCCAGCCAACTGAATCACCCGGCCAGGGCCTTTGCCCACTTTTAAATTGGCTTGTTTGTTTTTTCAGTGTTGAGTTGTGTAAGTTCTTTATAATTTTGGATATTAACCCCTTATTAGATGTATCATTAGTGAATATGTTCTCCCATTCAATGGGTTGTCTTTTTCATTTTGTTGATGGTTTCCTTTGCTGTGCAAAAACTTTTAGTTTGATCTAATTACATTTGCTCATTTTTCTTTTGTTTCCCTTGCCCAAGATGATATATCAGAAAAATATAGCTAAGATAAATGTCTGAGATTTTACTGCCTATGTTTTCTTCTAGAATTTTTATGGTTTCAAGTCTAAGATTTAAATCTTTAATTCATTTTAAGGTTACTCTTGTGTATGGTTTAAGAAGATGGTCTATTTTCTTTCTTTCCTTTTTTTTGTATGTATTTGTCCAATTTTTCCAACTCCATTTATTGAATAAGCTATCTTTACCCCCATTGCATAGTCTTGCCTCCTTTGTCAAATATTAATTGACTATAAAGGTATGGGTTTATTTCTGGGCTTTGTATTCTGTTCCATTGATCTATATGTCTGTTTTTCTGCCAGTACTATGCTGATTTGATTACTATGACCTTGTAACATAGTTTGATATCAGGTAGTGTGAATCCTTCAACTTTGTTCTTTTTTTTCTCAAGATTGCTGTAGCTTTGGGGATCTTTTGTGGTTCCATATAAATTTTTGAAATATTTGTTGTAGTTCTGTGAAATACGCCATTGGTATCTTGATAGAAATTGCATTGAACCTAGATTGCTTTGGATAGTATGGGCAGCTACATTGCTGTCCTTTGTGACATTGAGATGAGTTGCATTGTGAGAACAGATCCATCTCTAAGAAATATAATGTCTCCTGGAAAATTGGCTTAGGGCCAAAATGGGGTTTTTCCTTCTCAATGGGCCTTAGAGACCTGGGCCCTGCACCCAGGGCAAACAGAGCAGAGCGAGATATAGGGCAGGCACTACTCAGCAGAAGACAATGTGGCAGCATAATAAGGGATCAGGAAAGTATAAATTTTTTTAAAAAACCTGTGTAGTATATGGCTGCTGGACTCAAAGAATAATAATTTCTAGTATGTTGTTCTATAGGTTTTCTACACTAGAATTTCCTCCTATTATTCCAAGGCTTTTGACAAGGTTTTTTGGTAGGTCTCTGATGTGCTTGGTCAGATGACAGTGGGGTCTTTGTCTGCACTTGGGATGAGGAGGTATGAGGAAAGCATAGCAGTTGGAGAAGCTGGTCACAAGATGGCCAGATGATCTGCAGAACCAGCATAGGTTGGCAGAAAATGTAAGCCTTCCTCTGGGAATTACATGGAGTGGATCCAGTAAACTCCTAAACTTTCAGTTGTCATTCAGGATCCCAGCTTGGACACTTGTGATTTTTAAGCACCAAAGGGAAGGGTGACCTTTGAAAACCAAACAAACCAAAGACTTCAGAGTTACTTAGTCAGTTCATTAATTAGTTAGTTACTTGAGCTGCCCCCAAATCATTCATAGCCAAATGTCATGAATGTGTGAACAGTAAGACTCAAAAGAGTTCAGAGGAAGGAAAGGTTGCTCTTCCCCATAAGATCTGGGAAGGCTTCCCAAAAGAAGAATTTGAACTAGGCCTTGAAGAGAGGGTAGTAATTGGAAAGAGGGAAGAGGAAGGAGAGTGCTCCTGTTAGGAGAAATGGCAGGAGCCAAAGCAGGAAGGTGCCAAAGTGCAAGCTATACTTTAAACAAGGCAATGGTCCTGTCTGGCTGGAAGCAAGTCTGTATTCTTTGATATTCTCCTTCCAAACTTCATATCGCTCTAGGTCCCATTCTTGAGTCCCAGAGGTAAAACATACGAACCCAGTCTCCACGGAGCAATCAAAGGTGCTGAAGACATCCTGAGTTAACTGGTGCTAGTTCGCAGAGGGAGGTCAGTCATCCCAGAGGACAGAAATTGGTCTAAGTTATTCACTTTTGTTTTTTTCGTGCCTCACATCCCCCTCTCAAAAGGCACTCCTGAATTTTATCCCCAAAACCCTGCAAAATGCTGCAAGAAGTGCTCGTGTCTCCCCTTCTGCCCCTACCCCACAGCTACTCTGCTCCATACAGACTCCTCTGGATAAGAGAGGCGTGTTGCTTTGTCACTTTCATCAGAAAATGCTTAGTTAGCACCTATGCTATGTCAAGACTGTTCTAAGCATAGAGGATACAGCAATGAACAAGTCAGCCTCTGCCATCATAGAGTTTTCCTTCTAGTGGGAAAGACAGACCAATATAATATGTAAATAAAATATGCAGTAGTGTTATGAATAAAAGTACATAAACAGAGTAAAGGGACAGGAAATAACGAGGGGCTCTATTTTGTATAAGATGGACAGGAAAGGAGGTGACAGTAAGCAGAGGCCACAGGAGTAGGGCCCAAGCCCCAAGATGGAGATGAGTTGGTGTGGCTGAAGTACAGGAAGGCCACCCTGGAGCAAGCTGAGTGAGATGGGGGATGAAAAGGTCAAGGGACAGGCAGAGACTTCTAGGAAAGGGACAGCCACACAATGCTCATGTTCATTACCCTACTGATCCAGCTCTTGGAAGGGCCTTGCCCACTATTTCCCCCTCACTCCCTCTACCTGACTCATTAAACATTTCCAAAGTTACTATGCTATACACCTGGAAAGGAAAGGACAAACTTCCAGTTTTAAAGTTAGAGCAATCAGGCCTGGCCAGTGTGGCTTGGTGGTTGAGCGTTGGCCCATGCACCAAGAGGTCACTGGTTCAGTTCTCGGTCAGGGCACATGGCTGGGTTATGGGTTCGATCCCCGGATGGGGGAGGTGTGCAGGAGGCAGCCAATTGATGTTTCTATCTCTCTCCCCTCTCCTTTCCTCACTCTCTCTAAAAATCAATTTTAAAAAACATATTAAAGTTAGAGCAATCAACAGCCAAGGGATTCCAAGTGGCTGGGGCCTTATTATCTCAGTGTTGTAATGAGTCTCCAGAGAAGCCCCACAACTTCACTCCAGAGAAGGGAAAGCTTCCCTCAGAGGATCAATATTTGGGGCTCCAAGTTTCAAAATTCCATAGAAACCGGGAAACAATCCAAATACACCAGGCCTGTACCAGATGCACATAAAGTCACAAAGTCTCCCTAAAATGGCTTATACCGAGGTCTTGTTAGTAGTAATTCTGAACGTAGATTAAGGATAACCCAACAGAACCCCTGGGACTGTTGATGGTTGAGTTAAATGAATCTCATTGCCCACAGGTACCTCTTTAGCTCAAGAAGAAAAGACAGAAGGAGAGACTCCAAGGTCATGTCCACAGGATGACTCACTTGCTCTCTCACCCATAAACCCAACAGCAAGGGTCAGAGTCCTCTCACCTGAGAATTTATTGTTTTGATGTAGCTAGAAAGGCAAGAAGCTCCTGAGATCTGGGAAATCCCCCCCAGATGAGTAACCAGGAAGATCCAAGAGTAACTGCTTCTTAGCCCAGAGGTAACTTGGGGCCTGTGTAAGGTAGCTGAGTGGTTGAAAAGTGAGGAGCATGGGGCTTGTCAAAAAGAATACAATACAATCATGCTAAATAATAATAGTTAACATTTACTGTGCACTTACTATGTTCCATTCTAAGCACTTTTCACTCTAATGTTCTCTCTAATCCTCCAGGCAGATCCTGTGAGCTAGGGATTACTATGATACCCAGTCCACTAAGGAGGAGGCTGAAGCACAGGGACTACTAAGGCACTTGCTTCCAGAGTTACATAGCTAATAAATGGGAGAGTCGGGATTTATATCCAGGTCAGAATCAGGTATCTGTATCCCAGGTGTTATGTGCATGGCACTCTAGAAACTCCAATAGCCATGTTCTCAGTATGGCTCTGGCTAGAGTGGGTACCAACTAATGTTGTGCATGAATGACTTTTTTCTGTCAGGGAAATTTGCCTGACCAATGTCATGAAGATCATTTCTCTTGTTAAATCCCATACTTTGTACGTGTTGATATGAACTCTTTGCTCCCAAAAGAATAAAGAGCTGTGCTCCATGAACTCCAGAGCCCCTCCCTTTCCTGTGCTCAAAGTTCTAATGGAACCACTCTGGGTGATAAGCAAAGCAGAGGATAATCCACAGAGCAAACCTGTAGAGCCACGAGGGTGCATCTGAGGCAGAACCTAATCTACATCCCCGCCGGTAATCATTCTGTTTTCAGAATAGCTGGACACCATCCTGTTAACTCTATACAGGCATGTGAGCTGCAGCTGCCCCTTGATCTCTCTGAGGACCATTCTGCTGCCTCCTCTCTCCTATCAAAGGGAGCTACTTCACGCCCATAGGTGGCCTCACGTGCTAGACAGAGAGCATCTATGGGGCTAAAGACACTCAAGGCAAAGCAGCTGTGTGTTCCCCTACAGAAGGCCATCCCTGTTATATCAAACCTGAATTATTCTTGTCACATACCAGAGCATTTCTGCTCTCCACGAGAAAAAACAACAGAGGGTAATGGCTGTCTGCTTACAATTCAAACAGCTATTGTGTCCCTTGTCACAGCTGACTCCCCTTCTTTTTTCATCATTTTTGTAGCACTCCTAGATATCTCTTACAGTTATATAAATAGATCTGATTTTGTCCAACTTTTTATTATGAACATGTTCAAATATACAGAAAAACTGAAAGAATAATACAATGAACACCAGAAACCCACCACCTGGTCCAATTTTTCAATCTCTTAATAAGCTTCTATGCTTTTATGGATAGATAAAATGTCTAAGAGTAAGAAAAAATTTCAAATATTCACAAAAAACCTCAATGGTGAAATATTAAAATAATTCTAATTTTGAAATCAGAAAAAATATAAATTTCATATTCATTAATTTGACCTTGGTTAGAAATTGTAACTGAAGACAAAAGCTGTAAGCCATAGTTAACAATCTAAGTGCCTTCAAGGAAAGGGAGTCCATTGATATCAATGCTTTAAGAAAATAAAGCACTAGCCCTAGCAGGTTTGACTCAGTGGATAGAGCGTCGGCCTGTGGACTGAAGGGTCCCAGGTTCGATTCCAGTCAAGGGCACATGCCCACGTTTCGGACTCAATCACCAGTGGGGGGTGTGCAGGAGGCGGCCAATCAATGATTCTCTCTCATTATTGATGTTCCTCTTTCTCTCCCTCTCCTTCCCTCTCTGAAATCAATAAAAACATATATTTTAAAAAAAGAAAGAAAGTGCTAAACCATTTCATCTTATTAGAGAGACGAGGAAACAGCAAAAATATGTACATATCAGTTACTAAAAATTTAATTAATATTTTTTCTGTATCTTATGCTTATAGAATTGAGCATTTGTCTAAACAGTCAACCAAAAGAACTTTCTTACATTATTAAAAGGTTTTTTTTACAAATAGTTCCAAGGATATTTGTCTTGTAACTTGAAACTAAAAATATTTGTTATAAGAAATCACGTGTGTCTAAAATGTTTGTTTTCAGAAATGTGTGTTCATTTAAAGTTGTAAACTTTATTTTCATGAGAGGCTGATTCATTCACCATTGTTGTTATCATTACCTCACATATGGAATATATAGCTAAAGAAGTGCTTGGGGGAAAATTCACAGCCTAACTTGCTTATGTCAATAAAGAAGAAAGAATTTTAAAAAGTAGATGAATTGAGGATATAAAACAACAAATTAGAAAAAAAGGTAAACCTAAGAAATTAGGAAGAAGAAATTAAGAAAGAAATGAATTGTTATAACTAAAATCAACAAATATAAGAACTGATTTTTGAAAATCAACTAAATATATTAACTATGAGCAAGCCTATAGTTCTTCATTTTAAAAGGAGAGAAGACAAACACACCAAATGGGCGGGGCGGGGAGACTAGATACAGCAGAAAATATTTATATGCTTATGTATTTCTCTTTTGCTCACATATATCCAAATACATTTAAAAACTGACCCCAGAAAAGATGAAAAACAAATATACCAAGTAGCATAGCACTAGCATGGACACTGTCAAAAAGTTACCCGCTACATTCCCCTCCCCGACCTGCCACCCCGGCAAAGTCACCACACCCAGATAATTTCACAGAACTAAGCACAAGCACACAAGAAATAAGTGAATAAATAAATAGGGGAAAGTTTCTAATTCTTTTCATAAAGCAAGTGTGATGTCAGTAGGAAAACAGCAAAAATAGTACTAGAAAGGAAAACTACACATTTATGAATATCAATGCAAAAATCACAACATAATAGCCATGAGAATCCAGTAAAACATTAAAAAAATTATATGCCATAACTAAGTGGGGTTTTTCTGAGGTATAGAAAGACTATTCAATATTAGAAAATCTGTTAACATAGCTCATCATATGCATATATATAGAGAAACATGATCATTTCCATGGATGTTGAATATTTTTTTAGTAAAAAACAACTTCCATACTTAATTTTTTTTAAAAAACGGTCTGATAAATATGGGAAAAGGTTAATACCTTCTTAACATTACATATCAATAATCTCCAAAGCTAGAATTATTCTCAGTGGGCAAAGACTAGAAGCTTCCTCATTAAATATAGAGTTTAAAAAATTAAAGTTTCTGCCTGGCCAGTGTGGCTCAATGGTTGAGCATCAACCTATGAACCAAGAGGTCATGGTTTGGTCTCCAGTCAGGGTGCATGCGCAGGTTGTTGGCTTGATCCCCAGTGGGGGGTGTGCAGGAGGCAGCCAATCAATAATTCTCTCCCATCATTGATATTTCTATCTCTCTCCCTCTTCCTTCTCTGAAATCAATAAAAATATATTTTTAAAACAAGAATTAAAGTTCTTTAAACAATTAAAGTATTTGCTGCTTCTAGCTACAAAAATGTTCATGTCATCTATACTGTGAGGTGCAAATATACTGTGAGGAAAAATTAGAAAGAAAATAGCAATAAAGAGATAAAAATTATAGTTTTTAAAATTGTTATTGTTGAGGGTATTACAGATGTCCCTCTTTTTTCCCTCATTGTCCCCCTCCAACCAGTTCCCACCCTCCCAGGCCTTCACCACCTTATTGTCTGTGTCCATAGGTAATGCATATCTATAATAATAAAAGCATAACATCCTAATTAGACCGGACAGCCGAACGACTTTCCAGACAAAGCTGCAGTGACAAGGGCCAAGGCAGAGGTGGTTAGAGGCAATCAGGCAGGCAGGTGAGTGGTTAGGGGCAATCAGACAGGCAGGCAGGTGAGTGGTTAGGACCCAGCGGTCCAGGATTGCAAGAGGGATATCCCGGATTGTGAGAGGGTGCAGGCTGGGCTAAGGGACCCCCCCTCCCCATTCACGAATTTTGTGCACTGGGCCTCTAGTATGCATATAAGATCTTTGGTTAATCTCTTCCCACCCTCCCCTCCCCTCTTCCCTCTGAGATTCCTCAGTCTGTTCCATGTTTCCATGCCTCTGACTCTATTTTACTCATTAGTTTATTTTATTCATTAGATTCCTTATTCATTTATTTTGATTTTTAGATTCAGTTGTTGATAGATATGTATTTATTGCCATTTTCTTCTTCTTCTTCTTCTTCTTCTTCTTCTTCTTCTTCTTCTTCTTCTTCTTCCTCTTCCTCTTCCTCCTCCTCCTCCTCCTCCTCCTCCTCCTCCTCCTCCTCCTCCTCCTCTTCTTAAAGAATAAGCTTCAAAGTTTCATGTAACACTGGTTTGATGGTGATTAACTCTTTTAGCTTTTCCTGGTCTGAGGAGCTCTTTATCTGACCTTCAATTCTAAATGATAGCTTTGCTGGGTAAAGTAATCTTGTTTGTAGGTCCTTGCTATTCATCACTTTGAATATTTCTTGCCACTCCCTTCTGGCCTGCATAGTTTCTGTTGAGAAATTAGCTCATAGTAACATGGGTGCTCCCTTAGGTAACTAATTGCTTTTCCTTTGCTGCTTTTAAGATTCTCTCTTTGTCTTTAACCTTTGACATTTTAATTATGATGTGTCTTGGTGTGGGTCTCTTTGGATTCCTCTTGTTTAGGACTCTCTGTGCTTCCTATACTTGTAAGTCTATTTTTTTTTACCAGGTCAGGGAAGTTTTCTGTCATTATTTCTTCAAATAGGTTTTTCAATATCTTGCTCTCTCTTTTTTCCTTCCAGCATCCCCATGATGCAAATGTTGGTATGCTTGAAGTTGTCCCAGAAGTTTCTTACACTATCTTTATATTTTTGGATTCTTTTTTCTTTTTGCTCTTCTGATTGGGTGTTTTTTGCTTCCTCATATTTCAAATCGTTGATTTGATTCTCAGAATCTTCTACTCTACTGTTGAATCCCTGTAAATTATTCTTTATTTCAGTTAGTGTATGTTTAATTTATGACTTGTCCTTTTTCATGTCTTTGGTGTTTTCACTAAGGTTCTTGAAATTCTCACTAAGATCCTTGAAAGTCTTACAAAATCCCTTGAAGCTCTAATTAAGATTCTTAGGCAACCTTATAACCATTGTTTTGAACTCTGTATCCAGTAGTTTGCTTGCTTCCATCTCATTTAGTTCTCTTTCTGGAGATTTCTTCCATTCTTTTATTTTTGACATATTTCTTTGTCTCCGCATTTTGGCTGCTTCCCTGTGTTTGTTTCTCTGTATTAAGTAGAGCTGCTACATCTCCTGGAATTGGCAGAGTGGACTTGTATAGTCGGTCTCTTGAAGGGCCAGTGGCTCAGCCACCCCAGTCTCCTGAGCTGGACACCCTAGATGTACCCCTGTGTGGGCTGTGTGCACTGTCTTGTTGTAGGTGAGCCTTGCTTGCTGTTGGTGTCACTGGGAGGAATTGACCTCCAGGTCAATTAGCTGTGAGGACCAACTGTGACTACAGTGGAAGAGTTGCTGTGTAGGAGATGCCACTATGGAGGACTTGCTTCAGTGGGGCTTTGGTGCTCACTGAGTCTGTCACTGAGTGTGTCACTTTTGGATGTGCAGAGTTGTAATCTGATATGGTCTGAAGCTGTCCACCGGGCATACTGCTCTAGGGCCTCCAGCAGGTGCAAAGTCAGCCACTTCCTGGGACCACCCTGCAGGAGCTCAGTTCATTGGAACATTGTCCAGTACACCAAAAGGTTGCAGGTTTGATTCCTAGTCAGGGCACCCTGGTCGCAGTGTGTATGGAGGCAGCTGATGAATGTTTCCCTATCTCTTCCTTCCTCTCTAAAAAAAAAAAAAAAAAAAAAAAAAAAAAAAAAAAAAAAAAAAAAAAAAATCAATAAACAGCCAGGCAGGCCATGCAGATGTGTCCCAGTGGTTGAGCAGCGCCCTGTGAACCAGAACATCACAGTTCAATTCCTGGTCAGGGCACATGCTGGGTTGCAAGCTTGATCCCCAGTAGAGGGTATGTAGGAAGCAGCTGATCAATGATTCTCTCTCATCATTGATGTTTCTATCTCTCTCGCTCCCTCTCTCTTTCTATCTGAAATTAATAAAAACATGTTTTTTTTTAAATCAATAAACATATTCTCAAAAAATACCTAGACAAATAGCAGACTAATTAAATAATTTAAATTGATTTTATGTATTTACTGACATGGAAAGATCCCACACTATGTTAAATTTTTTATTTTAAAAAATCCAGATGATAAATAACATTTACACCATGGTCCTTTTTTTTAAAAAAAAAAAATGTGGTGTATACAATTGTATGTATGTACAAATTCTTATTCTAAAATGTGAATAATTATTGCATCCAGGTGAAAGAATGCAGGTGATTTTTATTTTTCTCGTTTTGCTTGAATTTTCTAAAATGTCCTCTGAGGACCATAAGTTATTTTGCAGCAAATAGGAAACAAAAATGTAATTTTAATACATTTTAAAATTTTTATTCCAGGTTTCTCCTGATTGAAACAAGGTCACAAGATTCTATTTGTAATTCTTGACACAACTGAATATTTATGTGAGTCAAAATGTGTTTGACATCACCCTCAAATCACTGTGTTCAGGTACAAAGATGTCCTTCAATCCAGTGATAAGAAGAACACAGTTTCATAGCTAAAGGCAGATAAAAAGAACATCATTTGCCCAGTACATAGTACAGCTGTGACATCGATTTCTGAGCCAAGGAAAAGGAGGATCTAAATCATCACAGCTGACAGCAAAGCACAAGCTGAGTTTGTCAGAGGGAGGTTCATTGTCTGGGATGCTCATTTCAAATCACTTTGGGAAGGCAAAGTTAACAGCTGCTAAATTTCATAACGTCTAAAAATCACTGCATGGGAGAATATATTTGCCAATGTTATATCCGATAAGGATTTAATCTCTAAAATTTATAGGGAATGCATACAACTTAACAAAAGGAAAATAAACAACCTAATCAGAAAATGGGCAAAGGACCTAAATAGACACTTTTCAAAAGAGGACATTCAGAAAGCCAAGAGACATATGAAAACATGCTCAAAGTCACTAATCATCCGAGAGATGCAAATCAAAACGACAATGAGGTACCATCACACACTTCTCCGAATGACTACCATCAACAAATGAAAGTACTGGCGAGGATGCGGAGAAAAAGGAACCCTTGTGCACTGCTGGTGGGAATGCAGACTGGTGCAGCCACTGTGGAAAAAAGTGTGGAGTTTACTCAAAAAACTGAAAATGGAACTCCCATTTGACCCTGTGATCCCACTTCTAGGAATATATTCCAAGAAATCAGAAAGGATACATGCACCCCTATGTTCATAGAAGCACAATTTACAATAGCTAAGATTTCGAAACAGCCTAAGTGCCCATCAGCAGATGAGTGGATTAGAAAACTATTACATCTACACAATGGGATACTATGCTGCGGTAAAAAAAAAAAAGAAAGAAAGAAAGAAAGAACTCTTAACATTCGCAACAGCATGGATAGACCTGGAGAGCATTATGCTAAGCGAAATAAGCCAGTCAGAGAAAGATAAATATCACATGATCTCACTCATTTGTGGACTATGATGAACAACATAAACTGATGAACAAAAATAGATCCAGAGACATAGAAGTATTGAACAGACCATCAAACCTCAGAGGGAAGGCAGGAGAGGGTGAGGAGGGGTGGGTAAGAGATCAACCAAAGGACTTGTATGCATGCATATGAGCATAACCAATGGACACAGACAGTAGGGGGATGAGGGCATGTGCTGGGGGGTGGGAGCAGCTGGGGAGAGGTCAATGGGGGCAGATGAAGGAGACATATGTAATACTTTAAACAATAAAGAATTTAAATTTAAAAATAAAAACCAGTAACTTTTCCAATCTCAAAGGATAGACCTTGCAAACCTTGATAAGGAAGCTTACATTGACTTCATCACAACAGATGTAATGGAGATAAAACAAAAGCAAATATAATAGGTGCTAACACTTCAGTGTAAATTCCAATCCAAAGCATTTTCTTTTTTGTTGTTTTTGTTTTTAGTGTTTTTATTTATTAAATTGATTGGGGTAACATTGGTCAACATAAACATATAGGTTCAAGTGTGGGTTTCCATGTTACAAGATCTGCATATTGTACCATGTGCCCACCACCCAAAGTCAAATCTTCTCCTATCACCAAATATTAGGACTCCCTTCTCCCCCGACCCCCTTCCCTCTGGCAACCACCACACTGCTGCTTGTGTTCATGAGTTTCAGTTTTATATCCTACATATGAGTGAAATCATATGGTTCTTAGCTTTTTTTGACTGACTTATTTCACTTAGCATGATGTTCTTAAGGTCCATCCATGTTGTTGCAAATGGCCCTATTTCATCTTTTCCTATGGCTGAGTAGCATGCCATTGTGTATATGTATCACATCGTCTTTATCCAGTCCTCTATCGTGGGACACTTTTGTTGTTTCCATGACTTGGCCACTATGAATAATACTGCAATGAACATAGGGGTGCATATATCTTTGAGAATACATGATTTCATTTTTTTCAGGTATAAACCCAGGAGAGGAATTGCTGGGTCATATGGTTGCTCTATTCTTAATTTTTTGAGAAATTGCCAGACTGTCAAAGCATTTTCATAATCTTAAAGCAAGCAAGTGGCTCACAAAGCATTTTGCCCCAATTTAAGACATATTACTTCCAAATGAAGGCTTCCCTGTACTTCAGAATTTTTAAAGTGACAGAGAGACACTTTAACACATACACACACACACATGAATGGTAACTGTGTGAGGTGATGGATGTATTACATTAACTTCATTGTAGTAATCATTTCATTGCATGTATGTGTGTGTGCATGTATCACATCACATTGTAAACTTTAAACATATACCATTTTATTTGTCAATTATACCTCAATAAAGCTGGGGAAAATTTTAATCCTAACTTTTCCATTATATTTCCTTTTGTCCCTTCCCCCAGGACCCTGTATTTTACCATCTCCAAGCCCCAGTGAAGAGGGGCAGCATAAAATTAGCCAAGTTCTATATTATTTGTGATGGTCACCTACATTCCTATAACAATAGGTCTGCCTAATATAAGACAGAGCCCCCTATTTCAGAGGCATAATTAGATTTATTACTTTAACTAAAAGTAACTGTTATTCTTGATCTGAACAAACAACAGAAACTTTTGTTTGCAAAGTTGTAGTTAAGTAACAGCCAAGAGATTTGGGAAGAGGCTGACTGAGGCTCATTATAATAATTCTCTGGAGATCGCAAACCCCACCAAACTTGGGAGAAAAGTAGATCCCTTAAGAAAACAAAGCTACAACCAAAATCTTTCAGCCCTGATGTCACCTCCACAAAGAGATGTGTTTATTTCAGAAGTAGTTCACCCACTGTCTCCTAGAGTCCCATTGCCCACAGAAGAAATATCATCTCACTGAGACTGGGCCAATGTGAGGATATAATAAAAGTCTTTATCATCAAAATCACCCCCATTAGCCTAAGAGAAGGATGAAGGATTTCACCAAATAACTGTACTTTTCCAAGGTGGGTCTCAAGATGAGTTTGCTGAAAATGGAAGACTTTGAATCATTTTTGGACTCATCCGATCCTGTGAGCTGAATGATGACAAAGTCCAATGAAACCATTCTCCTAACCAAGGAAGACAGCTGGCCATTCAGGACGCTTTAGAAAAGAAAAGGTGTCCTTGGAGAATGCCATGAACTCATGAGAAATGGAGATCTCACACCAACAGTATAAGATCTGCATTTAGAGCCCATAGACAACATTGCAACCTCAAGAAATACCCCTGAGAACCAGGTATCTTCTTCAATCCTGTGAGTAGTGTGTTTGGGATGGCCTGACTGGGACTTCTGCAGAGGGCTGCTAGCAACCTGACCCTGGATCTGTGGGGTAATCTCCACCTTGGCACTGAGGATGGCGGAGCAGTACTGGCTTTCTCAAACCCTCCTCTTCCTGGCACTCGTTTTTTATATTCTTTTATAAAATGTGGCACATTGAGCGCACACACTAGCCCCACCATCCAGGTCAATGCCAGGCAAGTCAAAGTTTACCCAGTCAGAGCCATTAAGTTAATGCCTGTCCTACCTTGTTCTCTGTGTAACTGTCCCCTTGGAAAACCCAAAACTCAACAACATTGAGTCTCGGGTGAAATTGCTAATGCTCCTCCTTGAAGGATAAAATCTCACCCTCCTTCTAAGTGTACTAGAACAATCCAAAAGACCATGCAGTTCCAGCCATGGCAGGACAAACCTCCAGGGCATCTGTAGACACTTTCCCACTGGGCACTACATGATAGACCCTTAAAACAGTGAATGGTCTGAGTGGATGGTGCAGCCATGTCCAGGCCCTCAGGCTGTTAAGCAAGTCTCTCCTTTCATTCATCAGGCATGTAGAATGAAGAGGGAAATGCCTGGGATTCATGAAGTAGCTTTCTTCCTTTTGTGTCTGGAAGGCCCCAAAGCTATGGATCTCTGGTTTTAAATAAATAAACAAACAAACAAATAAAATAAGTTTATTAGTAGCCCTATGTGCTATATACTTGGGCTGGTCACAATGTCTTTTTTTTTTTAATCCTCACCCAAGGACATGTTTTCCATCACTTCTAGAGAGAGAGGAAGGGAGAGGGATAGAAACATTGATGTGAGAGAGAAACATCCATCAGTTGCCTCCTGTACACACACCGCCCTGGGATTGAACCTGCAATCCGGGTATGTGCCCTAACTGGGTATCAAACCCGAGACTCTTCAGTGCACAGACGATGATCTGACCAACTGAGCCTCACCAGCCAGGGTGTTCACAATGTATTTTCACAGTTTATCTGTGCTCAGCTCATGATTCAGTATAACCCAGAGCTTTTTTCTCCCCTCCCACTCACATCCAACTCTTCATCATCTTAGTCTCTATTTCCATCTTCCTCTCAGTGTGTCCTACCTAGGACTTCGCCTAAATAACACTCATTCTACTAGCTCCTGATGATGTTTCTGAGTGTGACGTTCATGGTGGATCCTGCTTCTGTTCTGAAAAGAGCTGGGTACGTTTCTTGGCTACCTGAGCTCACCTTCGAACCCAGTGATTTCCAGTAAGCTGCAGAGACTTCCTTTTCAAATCACTGATAAATCTAGACAACATTGAGCCTAGAAATAACCAGTGGAAAATAGTTATATCCTCAGAAGCTGATTGACTATTTTGCGTTCTTTAATAACTATCAACAAATATTAGGTATAATGGTAGTTTGTAAAAATCACTTTGAATAGTGTGGCCTGTGCTAAAAAAAAAAAAAAAAAGCAAAACCAAGGGAAGTTTGTATACAGTTTAGAATTTCTTCCTCCCTACCCATATTCCCTAGTATTTTCTTCATTCCAAGTACCTAAACTGGGTCCCTATCTTATTCTCTAGAGCAGTGGTTCTCAACCTTCCTAATGCCGCGACCCTTTAATACAGTTCCTCATGTTGTGGTGACCCCCAACCATAAAATTATTTTTGTTGCTACTTCATAACTGTAATTTTGCTACTGTTATGAATCGTAATGTAAATATCTGAATGCAGGATGTATTTTCATTGTTACAAATTGAACATAATTAAAGCATAGTGATTAATCACAAAAACAATATGTAATTATATATGTGTTTTCCGATGGTCTTAGGCGACCCCTATGAAAAGGTCATTCCACCCCCAAAGGGGTCACGACTGACAGGTTGAGAAACGCTGCTCTAGAAGCTGGCAAATAATTCTTGCTACAGCTCTGCTTGATAATTACAGTAGTAGTTGATATTACTTAAGGACAGGAACTTCCAAGGATGCTGACTTTCTTATTAAATTTATCGGATAACATAAATTTATTGGTAACATTGGATTTATTGGATAAATTTATTGGATAAATTTATTGGTAACATTGGTTAATAAAATTATATAGGTTTCAGGTGTACAATTCTATAACACATCATCTGTATATTGTATTGTGTGCTCACCACCACAAGTCAAGTCTCCTTCCATCACCATTTATCCCCCCTTTACCCTCTTCTATCTCCCCCCTCCACCCTTTCTCCCTGGTAATCACCATACTGTTATCTGTCTGAGTTGTTTTTTTCTTAATCTCTTCACCTTGATCATCCAGCCCCCAACACCCTCCCCTTTGACAGCTGTCAGTATCCATGAGTCTATTTTTATTTTGCTTGTTAGTTTATTTTGTTCATTAAATTTCACATGAAAGTGAAATCATATGGCATTTGTCTTTCTCTGACTGGCTTATTTCAGTTAACATAACACTCTCCAGGTCCATCAGTGCTATCCTTCACAAAAGGTAAGGTTTCCTTTTTTTTAAAAGCCTAGTAGTTTTCCATTGTGTAAATGCACCACAGTTTTATTGTCAATTTCTTGGAGGTAGGGGGGTAAGAGATCAACCAAAGGACTTGTATGCATGCATATAAGCATAATCAATGGACATAAGACACTGGGGGATGGGGGAGCCTAGGGGACTGTCTAGGGCGGGGGGGAGAAAATGGACACATATGTAATACCCTTTGTATTACTTTAAGCAATAAAAAAAAATTTCTCTACTGATGGGCACTTGGGCTACTTTCAAAATTGTAAATAATGCTGCAATGAACATAGGGGTGCACATATTCTTTCCAATTAGTGTTTTGGGTTTCTTCAGATATATATCCAGAAGTGGAATTGCTGGGTCAAAAGGCAAGTTCCATTATTAATTTTTGAGGTAACCCCATACCGCTTTCCACCGTGGCTGAACCAACCTGCACTCCCACCAACAGGGCACAAGGATTCTCTTTTCTCCATGTCCTCACCTTCACTTATTTGTTGACTTATTAATGATAGCCATTCTGACAGGTGTGAGGTGATATCTCCTTGTGCTTTTAATTTGCATTTCTCTGGTGATTAGTGACATAGAACATCTTTTCATATGCTATTGGCCATCTGTATGTCCTCTTTGGAGAAGGGTTTATTCAGGTCCTTTGCCCACTTTTTAATTGGATTGTGGATTTTTTTTGGTGTTGAGTTGTATACATTTTTTATACATTTTTATTATTAACCCCTTATCAGATGTATCATTGGCAAATATGTTCTCCCATTCAGTGGACTAAATTTTCATTTTGTTCATTTATCATGCAAGAATTTCTAGTTTAATGTAGTCCCATTTGTTTATTCTTTCTTTTGTTTCCCTTGCCTGAGATGATATATCAGAAAAAAATATATTGTTATGAGAAATGTTTGAGATTTTACTGCTTATGTTTTCTTCTCATGTTTTTATGGTTTCAAGTCTAAGAGTTAAGTCTTTAATTCATTTTGAGTTTATTCTTGTGTATGGTGTAAGAAGGTGGTCTAGTTTCATATTTTTGCACATATCCAATTTTCCCAACACCATTTTTTGAATAAACTATCTTTACCCCACTGTATGTTCTTGTCTCCTTTGTCAAATATTAATTGATCATAAAGATATGGGTTTATTTCTGGACTCTCTGTTCTGTTTCATTGATTTATATGTCTGTTTTTCTGCCAGTACCATGTTTACTGTGGCTTTGTAGTATAGTTTGATATCAGGCAGTATGATTTCTCCAACTTTGTTCTTCTTTCTAAAGATTGCTGTGGCTATTTGAATTTTTTTTCTGTGGTTCTATATATATTTTTGGAATATTTGTTCTAGTTCTGTGAAATACATCTATCTTGAAAGGAATTATGTTGAATCTATAGATTTCTTTGAGTATGTGGACATTTTAATGATAGTAATTCTTCCTATCCATGAACATGGTATAAGCTTCCACTTAATTTTAAGAACATTGTATCTTCTTCAATTTCTTTTTTTAGTGTCTTATAATTTGAGTACAGGTCTTTTACATCCTTGGTTAAGTTTATTCCTACATATTTTTTTTTTGTTAATCCTCAGCTGATGATATTTTTTCCATTGCTTTTCAAAGATAGTGGAAGGGGGAAGAAAAGGAGAGAGAAACATCAGTGTGAGAGAGACACATCCACTGGTTGCTTCTGGCTGCCTCCCGCATGCACCCAACCCAGGGCAGGAAGCAAACCTGAAACCCAGGTATGTGCCCTTGACCAGGAATCAAACCCATGACCCTTTGGTGCATGGGCTGACACTCTAACCACTGAGTGACACTGGCCAGGACTTTTTTTTATGCTGTTGTAAATGAAATTGTTTTTTTTTAATATATTTTTATTGATTAAGATATTACATATGTGTCCTTGTCCCCACGTTACCCTCTACCCCCCCCCCCCACTCATGCCCTCACCCCCCCGTTGTCCGTGTCCATTGGTTAGGCCTATATGCCTGCATGTAAGTCCTTTGGTTGATCTTTCCCCCTTACCTCCACCCTCCCCTACCCTCCCTCCAAAGCCCGACAGTCCAATCAATGCCTCTCCGTCTCTGGATCAGTCCTTGTTCATCAGTTTACGTTGTTCATTATATTCCACAAATGAGTGAGATCATGTGGTATTTATCCGCTCTCCAGTTCCATCCATGCTGTGGCAAATGGTAAGAGTTCCTTTTTCTTCTTCCTCTTCTTAAAGAATACCTTTCAGCATTTCATATAATGCTGGTTTGGTGGTGATGAACTCCTTTAGCTTTTTCTTATCCGTGAAGCTCTTTCTCTGACCTTCTATTCTGAATGATAGCTTTGCTGGATAAAGTAATCTTGGTTGCAGGTTCATGCTATTCATCACTTTGAATATTTCTTGCCACTCCCTTCTGGCCTGCATGGTTTCTGTTGAGAAATCAGCTGACAGTCGTATGGGTACTCCCTTGTAGGTAACTGACTGTCTTTCTCTTGCTGCTTTTAAGATTCTCTCTTTGTCTTTTGCTCTTGGCATTTTAATTATGATGTGCTTTGGTGTGGTCCTCTTTGGATTCCTTTGGTTTGGGGTTCTCTGCGCTTCCTGGACTTGGAAGTCTATTTCTTTCACCAGGTAGGGGAAGTTTTCTGTCATTATTTCTTCAAATAGGTTTTCAATATCTTGCCCTCTCTCTTCTTCTGGTACCCCTATAATTCTGATGTTGGTACGCTTGAAGTTGTCCCAGAGGCTCCTTACACTATCTTCATATTTTTGGAATCTCTTTTCTTTTTTCTTTTTCAGTTGGGTATTTTTTGTTTCTTTGTATTTCAAATCTTTGACTTGATTCTTGGGATCCTCTTGTCTGCTGTTGGATCTCCGTAGATTATTCTTTATTTCAGTCAGTGTATGCTTAATTTCTAGTTGGTCCTTTTTCATGTCCTCCATGGTCTCACTATACTTATTGAGGGACTCATTAAATTTATCGGCGGTTTCCATAAAATTCTTGAAAAACCTTATAAACGTGGCCTTGAACTCTATATCCAGTCGTTTGCTTTCCTCCATTTCTGCCATTTGTGACCTGTTTCTTTGTCTCCGCATTTTGGCTGCTTCCCTGTGTTGATAGAGTGGCTTTGTGTGCTAGGTGTCCTGTAGGGCCCAGTGGCTCAGCCTCCCCAGTTACCTGAGGTGGACACTCTTGGTGCACCCCCTCGTGGGCTTTGTGCACAGTCTTGTTGTAGCTATGCCTTGGTTGTTGTAGGATCACTGGGAGGAATTGACCTCCAGGGCAATTGGCAGTGAGAATCAGCTGTGTCTGCAGTGGGAGAACTTCTGTGCTGGAGACACCCTTCTGGGGCAAGACTTGCTTCAGTGGGGCTTTGGTGCTCACTGAGACTGCACCCTGAGTGTGTCCCTTATGGATCTGAGGAGTTGTGATCTGGATGGTCCCCCTCTGACCACTGGGTACAGTGGCTCTTGGATCTAAGGAGGTGCTAATTTAGCCTCTGCCTGAGGTTACACAGCAGGAACTACGAAGAGAACTGCAGATTCCCCTTCCTTTTTTTTGAGTTTGGAAGTGCCCTGATGATGCTCAGCTGTGTAGCAATGCAAGCCGCTGTGGGGCCTTGGGCCTTCTCTTGGAAGCTCTGGGTCTATCTGGCCCAGCTGCGGTTAGGTAATTACAGGTTGCAAAGGAACGGGGCATTCATATGCAAAAGCCTCTGCCACAGCCTGGGCAGGGCGGGGTCTCAAGGAATCAAAGGGCGGATAAAGCAGCTATGGCCGAGCCTCAGCCCCGCCCTAAGGAGTCACGAGTCCCAGTGTCCCGGCAATGGCTGCAAGCACCTCTGAGGGAAAGCCGCTCTCAAGCTCGCCCGCTGCCAGACAGTCCAGTTTCTCCCCGTATGAGTCCTGGGTCCCCAGAGACTTCCCGGAACCAGATTTCAGAGCCGTCGGGAGCTTGTGTCTCCCTCCGGATTCAAAAAGACAGCCGGGTCCTCAGGTGCCAGACCCTTTCCGCGCACGCGAGCCCCCGTATCTCTGCACTCCACCTCCGCAGCTCCTCCCGCTCTCAGTGTGCTTTTCTTTCCTTCTAGTTGTAGAATTTACACTCAGCCAGCCCTCCTGTAGTTCTGGATGATGTCCACCTTGTGTTTTTGATGCATTTATCGATTGTTGTGGGAAGCAGCAATTTCCCGGTGTTTACCTATGCCGCCATCTTAGTTTCTCCCTGAAATTGTTTTCTTAGTTTCCCTATCTGATAATTCATTATTGGTGTATAGAAATGCAACTGATTTCTGGATATTTTTTGTATCCTGTTACTTTATTGAATTAATTTATCAGTTCTAGTTGTTTTGGGTGCAATCTTTAGGCTTCTCTATATACAGTATTATGTCATCTACAAATAATGACAGTTTTACTTCTTCCATTCCAATTAAGATATATTTTATTTCTTCTTCTTGCCTAATATTTCTTCTTCTGTATCTAGGACTTGCAGTGCTATGTTAAATAAGAATTGTGAAAGCAGCCTAGCCTGTGTGGTTCAGTGGTTGAATGTCAACCCATGAACCAGGAGGTCACAGTGGATTCCAGGTCAGGGCATATGCCCAGGGTTGCGGGCTCTAACCTCAGTAGGAGGCATGCAGAAGACAGCTAATCAATGGTTCTCTCTCATCATTGCTGTTTCTATCTCTCCCTCTCTCTCCCTTCCTCTCTCTGAAGTCAATAAAAACATTTTAAAAGAATGGTTAAAACAGACATCCCTGTCTTGCTCATGATTTTTTTTTTTTTGAATCCTCACCCAAAGATATGTTTTTATTGATTTTTAGAGAGAGAGAAAGGGAGAGAGAGAAACATTGATGTGAGAGAGCATCAGTTGTTGCCTCCCATATGTGCCCCAATCAGGGATCAAACCTGCAACCTTTGGGTGTACAGGATGTGTGTGTCCTGACTGGAAATCAAACCTGCAACCTTTGGGTGTACAGGATGTGTGTGTCCTGGCTGGAAATCAAACCCGCAACCTTTGGGTGTACAGGATGTGTGTGCCCTGACTGGAAATCAAACCCGCAACCTTTGGGTGTACAGGATGTGTGTGTCCTGACTGGAAATCAAACCTGCAACCTTTGGGTGTACAGGATGTGTGTGTCCTGACTGGAAATCAAACCCGCAACTTTTGGGTGTACAGGATGTGTGTGTCCTGACTGGAAATCAAACCCGCAACCTTTGGGTGTACAGGATGATGCTCCAACTGAGCCACCCAAGAGCTTATTCCCAATTTTAAGGGAAACACTTCGTTTATGCCCATGAGTATGATGTTGGCTATAGGTTTGTTATATATGGCCTTTATTGCGTTGAGGTATCTTCCCTCTATTCCCACTTTGCTGAGGGTTGTCATAAATGGGTGCTGGATTTTATCAAATGCTTTTTCTGCATCTATTAATATGATCATGTGGTTTTTATCCTTTGTTTTTACTTATGTAATGTATCACATTTACTGATCTGTAGATATTGTATCAACATTACATCCCAGGAATAAATCCCACTTGATTTCCCTTTGGATATGCCTCTTGTGAAGCTGATTTGATACTGTTTTGATGTTGTCTGAAGCTAGCCACTGGGTGTATTGGTTCTGGAGCCTCTTGGTGCAGGCCAGTGTCAGACACAGCCTATGACTGGCCCTACGCAACCCATTTGGAGTTACAAAGTGGCCCACAGTTTGTGGCTGGCTCTGCTGTGCCTGGTTGTGCACAACGAGGATCAAGCTGTGCACCAAGGCTGGCCTTTACCAGCACCAGACCCTGGAGCAGGTGAGCAAAAGTCTCAAAAAAAAAAAAAATGAAATCTACCTTTGTCTGCCTCCATCTATTGGCTGCCTGTTTGGTTCAGTCACTGAAAAATCCTCTGGCAGGATTCAAGTTGCCTGGGATATGTTCTCAGTGAGTCACCAGGTAGGGGCAAGTGGTGTTCACCAGATCTAAAAATATAGAACGCTTCACAAATGTGCACGATATCCTTGCTCAGGGGCAATGCTAATCTTCTCTGCATCATTCCAATTATAGTAAATATGCTGCCAAAGTGAGCTCCAAGGATGCAAACTTCAAAAGAGAAATCTTTTAAAGGGTTTCCCGGGTTTTATTTGCTGCTAGGAACAGTCTAGCAGACCCAACAAGACCACTGTCTACTTCCTAGTTCAAACTCTAGACCATCTCAAAAATGGAGAGTAACCCTTAAGAATGTTTGTGCGGAGACCTAACAGGTTTGGCTCAGTGGATAGAGCGTCGGCCTGCAGACTGAAAGGTCCCGGGTTCGATTCCGGTCAAGGGCATGTACCTTGGTTGCGGGCACATCCCGGGGGGGGGGGGGGGTGCAGGAGGCAGCTGATTGATGTTTCTCTCTCGTCGATGTTTCTAACTCTCTACCCCTCTCCCTTCCTCTCTGTAAAAAATCAATAAAATATACTTTAAAAAAAAATGTTTGTGGGGAGACATCTCCACCTCTTTATAAAGAAAAGCAAACTCTTCAGATGAGCCAATGTAGTATGACTCTGCAAAGTTGCTGTCCCCTAGGAAATATTACATAAGTGATATGTCCTCGGCCTCTTGTATGTCAAACATCACCAAATCCATCTCTCACACATTTGAGGTATTATTCACTCATTTGGTAAGTGTTTATTAAATCTGATTATTTCAAGTAACTTGTTCTAAGGGCTATATAAAATGCAAAGATTAATAAAGAAATTTTTGACTCAAGCAAGAAATGAAAAACAAAACACAATGAAAATTAAATGAGACATAATAACATTGTGTGGGATACAGAGGAAAGAATCATTAATTCAGAAGAAAAGTCTCCATAGGAAAAAACAGCATGTGTGAAGAAGGGACTTAAAGGATAAATAAGATTTGAATGGCTGATGATTCCAAACAGAATGAATGCCACATGCAAAAGAACAAGTGCATGAAATGCATAAATAATCAAAAAATCACAAAGAGCCTATTTTAGCTAGAGCCCATTGGAAGATGTAATGAGAGGAGAATCTGGATATATCTTTTGGAACATCATTAAGAACCTTGAATCTAAGCTCTCACTAAAGAACTTCTATTTATGCATATATTACTTGAATATTTTTGTTTGTGAGAGTTGGGCTTTTCTTTCACAGATTTCCTCTTTCCTTTTTATTAATCCAAATACTAATGAAAAACATCAGAGATTCAGGTAATCTTGAAACAGCAGTAGAGTGTCTACACATTCTAAATCAGTTTACCCAGGATATGGATCTATATCATGAATGACTAAGTAAAGCAGAAAAGTTACCACCTCAAATATGAACTACTCATGAATGAAGACCCAGTATTAGAATGAAGATAAAAATAATATTGAATAAAAAATAAAATAAAAATTTTAAATGTTGAAAATAGGTTATAATATTAACACAAAAGAATTCATTGAAGAATCAGTAATAGAAGTTCGGTTAAGAAAAGTAAGCAAGGATAATTTTTGGTTTGAGATCTTACTTAGGTCACCCTGCAGATCACCACTTTCTCTTCTAACACACAGACACACCAGGAACCAAACATAAGACAGGGGCTCTGCAAAGTAAGCCTGTGTGGTCAGTGGTGGGAAGTTATGTCCTTCACAGAAATAAAGGATTCCTTCCATTCAAAGTATGACACTCATTCCTCTTTCCTTTCAGTTTTAGGTGGCCTCAGATTCCCCAGATCATCACAGCTCCAAATGCTACACACCTCTGATTGGTCATTCCAGAAGAGGTCAGAGGAACCATGGGAAACCACACCACTGTCACTGAGTTTGTCCTCCTGGGGCTCTCAGATGCCTGTGAGCTGCAGATGCTCATCTTCCTGGGGCTCCTCTTGACCTACCTCCTCACTCTACTGGGGAATCTCCTCATCGTGGTCATCACCCTCATAGACAGGCGCCTCCACACTCCCATGTACTATTTCCTCCGCAACTTTGCTATCCTGGAGATCTGGCTTACCTCAGTCATCTTCCCCAAAATGCTAACCAATATCCTGACCGGATATAAGACCATCTCCCTACTAGGCTGTTTCATACAAAGTTTCCTGTATTTCTTCCTGGGCATAACAGAGTTCTTCCTACTGGCAGGGATGTCCTTTGACAGGTATGTGGCCATATGTAATCCTTTGCGTTATGCCACCATCATGAGCCAAAGGGTCTGTGTCCAGCTAGTGCTTTGTTCATGGATGACAGGATTCATCCTCATCATCATTCCAGCTTTCATCGCATTTCAGCAGCCATTTTGTGGCCCCAATATCATTAATCATTTCTTCTGTGACAACTTTCCACTCCTGGAACTCATATGTGCAGATACAAGTCTGATAGAGCTTCTGGGCTTTATTGTGGCCAACTTCAGCTTACTGGGCACTCTGTCTGTGACGGCCACCTGCTATGGCCACATCCTCTACACCATCCTACGCATCCCCTCAGCCAAGGAGAGGCAGAAAGCCTTCTCAACCTGTTCCTCCCACATCATTGTTGTGTCTCTCTTCTATGGCAGCTGCATTTTCATGTATATCCGGTTGGGCAAGGGTGACCAGGGGAAGGACAGGAACAAGGTTGTGGCCTTGCTCAACACAGTGGTGACCCCGATGTTTAACCCATTCATCTACACCCTGAGGAACAAACAAGTGAAACAGGTATTTAGTGAGAAAATGAACAAGCTCCTCTTAAAAAGATGAGCTGGCCTGACCAACATGGCTCAGTGGTTGAGTGTTGATCTATGAACCAGGAGATCATGGTTCAGTTCCTACTCAGGGCACATGCCCAGGTTGCAGGCTTCATCCTAGAGGCAGCCAATCAATGATTCTCTCTCATCATCGATGTTTCTGTCTCTCTCTTCCTCTCCCTTCCTCTCTGAAATCAGTAAAAATATGTATATTTTTTAAAAAGATGAGCTGGACCTGAGGACAGGGGAAAATTGCCTCCTTTTCTCTGCAAATGCAGCTCCTGTCCTGATCTCCATGAACTATCCCCTCCTAGACAGTTTTTTACCTTGTACTCAAATCTATAGGGCTTTCTTACATATATCATTAGTGACTTATGCAATTTCGTCAGAGAATACAAAAAAACTCAGTATGCCACTTCCATGTCTGCTATGTCTTAATGTTTCTGGCCCTAGCCTATATCTGAGCTTCTTAATCTTTAAGTTGTAATTATAAGCTTAGCATTCCACATCCTCTACATCAGTGATGGCAAATCTATGACACGCGTGTCAGAGGTGACACACGAACTCATTTTTCTGGTTGATTTTTCTTTGTTAAATGGCATTTAAATATATAAAATAAATATCAAAAATGTAAGTCTTTGTTTTACTATGGTTACAAATATCAAAAAATTTCTATATGTGACACGGCACCAGAGTTAAGTTAGGGTTTTTCGAAATGCTGACATGCCGGGCTCAAAAGGTTCACCATCACTGCTCTACACCATCCTACACATTCCTTCAGCCAAGGAGGGGCAGAAAGCCTTTCAAAATTGGTAAAAAAAAAAAAAAAAAAAAAAAACCCTCAACAAGAATCTAATCTAATAATAGACAAACCTGGTAATTGATTGTACCTTCGCTACGCCTCCCATAGGCTAATCAGCATGATATGCAAATTAACCGCCAACAAAGATGGCAGCTAATTTGCATACTGCAGGCACGGTGGGACAGCGCCATCCTGCCTACCCCGCTGCCATCCGGGCCTGCTATCTGCAACCCGGGCAGCGGACTTCCCGTGTGCAACCCGACCTGTGGCTGGCGGGCAGGACCACAGCGATTGGGCACCCACCCCACCCTCATCTGGCCCTCCCGTGGGGGACCCGGGGTTGTTGGGCTGGAAGGCGGCTCCGGCCAGAGCAAAGGCCTGGGTCCCGGGTGCCGGAGGAAAACCGGTGCCAGCAGCCAGGGGGAGGGAAGGTGTATTGCACGAATCTTTTCATGCAACAGGCCTCTAGTATATTTATAATACATTTCAGAAATATTTCTAGTATATGTATGGAGAAATAATGAAGCGGATAGCCAAGATAGTCAAATCATGTCTTGCAAAGCTGAAGAATAAGCTCTGGACCAGAAGATTTAAGCAAAAGTGCAGAAAATCTTTTTTCCCCTTTTTTTCAGAAAATATTATAAGCAGATTCAGACTCCTGGTGGGGAGTGGAGGGGGTCAATAATGGGCTGCCCATGAAGCCTTGTACTCTAGGGGTATATGCTATAAGCCTGCTCTTTATCTATCTGTGTTGCCACCTGATTAATTCCCTCATTGTTCTGGCCTAGCAACAGACCTGAACTTTCCCTGTTCCTATGGGTCGATACACCTTATTGCTGCAGGCCCTCCCTTGGTTTCCCATGCCTCGCACTCTGTGTCCAAAAACATTATATTATTTCAGCATAGTTGGTTTCTTTGATTAGGCTTGCTCAAACTGCCGTGTCTTGCTGGGGTCCAACCCCAGCAGGTCCAGGGGTCCCCAAAGGTGTGGACGGAGTCGGCGAAGAAGGAATGACACGGAGGCAGCGTTCAGTTGACCAGCATGGTTGGGTTCTCTCTCCTGGTTCTATCTAGGATCTCCAGTCGGGTTCTGTTGTCAGGTTCTGTCGCTAGGTTCTCCAGACTGGTTCTGTCCAGCATCTCCAGCCAGGTTCGGTCGCAAGGTTCTGTAGCCAGGTTCTCCAGCCAAGTTCTGTAGCCAGGTCCTGTCCAGGATCTTTTGCCAGGTTCAGTCACCAGGTTCTAGTCAGGTTCTCTTGCCATGTTCTATCCAGATTCTCTAGCCAGGTTCTGTCTCTAGGTTCTTCAGCCAGGTTCTGTCTCTAGGTTCTGTCTCTAGGTTCTGTGGCCAGTTTCTGTCCAAGATCTTTTGCCATGTTCTCTCCAGTGAAGTTCTTCTGTCTCTAGGTTCTGTGTAGGTTCTGTGTCTAGGTTCTGTGTGGGTTCTGTGTCTATGTTCTGTGTGAGCTCTGTGTCTAGGTTCTGTGTCTAGGTTCTGTATCCTGTTGTCTTGTTACATCTGTATTTATACCAGTTGATTCCAATCCTATCAATCTCTATTCCAAAGGTTAAGGCGTTTCTTATCTCCATTCCAGGGAGTAAAGATTATGTAGCTTAAGCATGATTGTTCATAGTTAAAGTGATTAATTACCCGCCTGGCACTTAGTTAAAGGGTTTTATTCCCTCCCTAACTTCAGGGGAAAATCCCTACCTGGGGAAACAACCTTTCTCAGAGAGGTGACCTTGGTTAAAACACATAGTGCCAAGAAGGTGAGCAAACATATTAAGAACAGTATGCCATATATGCCAGGTCCCTTAAAACAGCAGGATGGACCGGCTCCCGGCAGCGTCTGCCCCTGCCCGTGTTCCACCTGCCTTTGTTTCCCACTGGACCCCTGCTCTATCTGCCTGCATTTCAAGAAAACTTCTCTCAATATCTCAGTTGTGGGGGGTTGCCACTGAGAACTCTGGGTTCAAATCTCCAAGCTGGACCACTCAGCAGAGAACACCAGAACTGAGAAGGGTACCCACATAACATCTGGCTGTGAAAAGCAGCATGGTTGTTGTTGGCCAGGGAGTGATGGCTGGAATGTAGGCACCCTCTTAAAAAGCCAACACACAAAATTCCCTGTGGAGACACTCACTTTGCGCTCCGACAGAGGGAGGGCAGAGTGGACAAGAACTATGTGAGCAGAAGCCAGGATCGGTTCTCTGGGGTTAGAGCTCAGGAAGCAGACACCCCAGTTTCCTGTGCTGAGTCATTCCCTCAAGCTGTAGAAATCATCTTTCTCATGCAGACATTTGTTATACAGGCAGCTTTGCCTGGGAGAAAGACAGTTGACCCACCCTATTGGAAAGCACCTTGCCCCACTTTGTAGAGTTTCTGAGGCCCATTAAGAGTACTGAGAATAGGAGAAAACCAAGATGGCGGCATAGGTAAACACCGGAGTTTGCTGCCTCGCACAACCACTTCAAAAATACAACTAAAAGACGGAACGGACATCACCCAGAACCACAGGAAGGCTGGCTGAGTGGAAATTCTACAACTAGAAGGAAAGAGAAAAGCATACCGAGACTCAGAGGAGGTGCGGTGCGGACATAAAATACTAAAGTAAAGAGGCGCACAGGGAGCAGGCTGGCGGCTGAGGGCGCGGTTGTCGTTTTCAATCGGGAGGGAGTCTCAGGCTCTGAGCTCCAGTTCCGGGCAAGTCTCTAGGGACCCAGACTCATACGGGAGAAGTGGGACTGTCTGGCATCGGTCGGAACTTGAGGGCAGCTTTCTCTTGGAGGTGCTTGCAGCGATTACCCATCTTTTAAATATAATATTTAATGTACTCAGATCATCATCAAGCTCTTCTTCCTCTGTGTCTCTCTCACATCAATGTTTCTCTCTCTTTCTTTCCTGTCTTCTCTCTCTAAAATCAATTTTTTAAAATTTAAATATTTAAGTGTAAATCTAACAAAATATGTGCCAGACTTATATGCTGAAAATTATAAAACATCCATGAAAGAAAACAATGAAATTCTAAATAAATGGTGATATATACCCAGGTGTCAATTCTCCACAAATATGGCTATAACACCGTTTATATTTTTTAATATGTTTTTCTTGATTTTAGAGAAGGAGAGAAAGAGAAACATCAATCGGTTACCTCTCATATACACCCTAACCGGGGAACAAACCCAAAACCTGGATATGTGCTCTGACTGGGATTCAAACCGGTGACCTTTCGGTGCATGGGACAACACTCAATCAACTGAGCCACACTGGCCAGGGCCACAATTCCTTTTTTTTTTTTTAAGCATAAATACCCAAGAAGCATTTTTAAAAGTTGTTAACATCATATTGACTCTCCTTATGCTTTCAGACATTTCATGACCATAGAAAATAAGTTATATTTTGTGTTCTATTTTTTGTTCTAGGTATTATGTTCAAGTCTTTATTTTTAGTTGCTTTTTGGTAAATGGTGCAAGTTCAGTCTCATTGTTTTGCAAGTGACTATCAGTTTTCCCAACACCATTTATTGAAGAGACTATTCATTTCCTTATTGTATATTCTTGGCTCTTTTGTTGAAAATTAATTGCATGATTTTATTTCTGGACTTTGTTCCACTGATCTATGTGTCTGTTTTTATGCCAGTACCATACTGTTTTGATTACTCCAACTTTGTAATATAATTTAAAATTAGGAAGTATAATGCCTTCACTTTGTTCTTTTTTCTCAAGATTACTTTGGTTATTGGGGTCTTTTATGGTTCCATCAAATTGTGGGATTGTTTTTTCTATTTCTGTAAAAAAAAAAAAAGTGCCATTGGAATTTTGGTAGAGATTGCTTGAAATCTTCAGAGGGTTGATAGATGGGAGGGAGTAGATTGCTTTGGGTAGTATGACATTATAACAATATTCACTCTCTAAGTCTATTAACACACAATGCACAATATCTTTCCATTTATTTGTGTCTTCTTTAATTATTTTCATCAGTGTCTTATAGTTTTTAGTGTACAGATTTTTCACCTCCTTGGTTAAATTTATTATTATTTATTATTCTACTTATATAACATTGAAGAAAATGCAAACTAAACTATAATAGAAAGTAGATTAGTTTTGCTTGGTTTGAAGATAGAGGGAAAGATTAATTACAAAGGTATGTGAGGAAATTTATATGATAAGAATTTTATCTTCATTTTCAAGATGGTTTAATCAATATATACATATATTAAAGCTCACAAAATTGTATATTTTAAATAAGCATATTTTTGTTTGTCAATTATATATCACTAAATATTTTTTAATCTTAATTTTCAAGCTAAAATTCAGCTTGGATACATCTGAAGACAGAATAAGTGAATTCGGAATAGATGTGAAGAAATTATCCAGAATGCAGTGCAGCAAGATAGAAACATTAAATATAAAAATGACTTTGAGAGAAATGGTGGCCCTAAACCAGTTTGGCTCAGTGGATAGAGTGTTGGCTTGCAGACTGAAGAGTCCCAGGTTCGATTCCAGTCAGGGGCACATGCCCAGGTTGCGGGCTCCAGCCCCAGTGGGAGGTGTGCAGGAGGCAGCCTATCAATGATTCTCTCTCATATTGATGTTTCTCTCTCTATCTCCCTCTCCCTTCCTCTCTGAAATCAATAAAGATGTCTTTTTTAAAAAGAGAGAGAGAGAGAGAGAGAGAGAGAGAGAGAGAGAAATGGTGATTGCAGTGAGATAGCCCAGTGTAAATCAATCAGAGTTGTGAAAGGATTACATAGAGAGAATTCATATTCTAAGAGATAAATGTCTGGAAAGGTTCTACATTAGTGAAAGACATCAATCCTCACATTCAAGAGGCTTAACAAAACCATACACCAGCCCTAACTGGTTTGGCTCAGTGGATAGAGCATGGGCCAGGTTCGATTCCGGTCAAGGGCATGTACCTTGGTTGCGGGCACATCCCCAGTAGGAGGTGTGCAGGAAGCAGTTGATCGATGTTTCTCTCTCATCGATGTTTCTAGCTCTCTATCCCTCTCCCTTACTCTCTGTAAAAAATCAATAAAATATATTTTTAAGAAAACCATACACCAGACACATTCTCATGAAACTTTAGAATACCAAAAGCAAAGAGAATATTTTAAAAGCAACCAGATAGGAAAAAATATATCTTCTGCAAAAGAACAGTTAGACTATCTGCTATCCAAAAGAAGCAACAAAAAATCAGAAGACAGTAGAATGTAATGAAATAAAATATTATTAACCTAAAAGGCCATACTCAGCAAAACAACAGCAAACTAAAGACACTTTAAGCCCTAGCCAGTTTGGCTCGGTGGATGAGTGCGTCGGCCTGCGGACTAAAGGGTCCTGGGTTCAATTCAGGGAGGCAACCAATCACTGTGTCTCACATTGATGTTTCTCTCTGTCTCTCCCTTTCCCTTCCCTTTCACTCACTCTAAAAATAAATGAAAAAATATCCTTGGGTGAGGATTAACCAAAAGAAGAAAAAAAAAAGACATTTTAAGTCAAACAGAACCTGAGCAAGTAGGCCATTTAGAAAGCCTCTCTAAAATAAATTAATTAAATAAAAAATAACTAAAATGTAAAAAACAAATGGTGAACAAAAGACAATGATTACTTTAAATAATAATAATATTTAATTTGGAGAATCAAAAAAACCCTCTATATATTATATTATATAGTAAGAATATAAGATATTGATGAAATTTAAACTTTGTTAATTGTACATACTACACATTCTGGGGAAGCCTCTAAAATAAAAGAAATAGAATTCATAGCATTAGTGGAAGGAATTGGTGGTGGGGGGATTTAATCACTCCAAAAGACAAGAAAGGAGGAGATTTTAAAAATAAAAATAAGTAAATAAATAAACAGAAAAACAAGCCCTGGCTGGTATGGCTCGTTGGTTGAGCATCATCCTGTGCAGCAAAAGGTCACTGGTTTTGAAAGGCGCGCCGCCCGCCTCTCCGGGCGGTGCGGGAGGAGGAGTCTGGCCGCTGGGCTCTGGGATCCCTCTGCGGCCGCCGGCCTCCCCGGAGCGGGTCCGAGTGTCCGGGCCGGCTGCGTGGTGGCCGGCGGCGGGCCGAGGGGTGGGGCCGGGCGGCGACCGACCGCGGGGGAGGTCATGGGAGCGGAAGGCCTCACCGCCTGGCTCTTCCCTCCCTTCCCCCGTGGTCGGCTCCCCGCTTGCCCGTGCTGGGGCCAGGGGTCCATGCGGCCCTTGGGGCCCGGTCGGGGGGGCCGGGGCCTGCGTGGGCCAGCCGCTGGGCCCCATGGGGGGGGCATTGGCTCCCCAGCCCACGGTGGGAGCCCGGCGTGGGCTGCCACCCGCCCGCTGCCCCCCGGACCGGGCCCAGTGCAGCAGCGGCGGCGGCGGAGTGGGGCGCGTGCCCTAGCTCGGGGAGGCCGCCATGCTGCAGTGCACCGGCCCCATGGCCGGGCCTGCTCCAAGCGGATGCCGCTCCTCCAGAGCTGGGCCACTCCAGCGGCCGCACCCCGTTTGCTGGGCCTCTGCTGCCCAGACGCGCTGGAGTCCCAGTCTGCCCGCAGGCCAGCTGCGGGGGCTATGCGGGAGGGCCATCCTGCCTTGTGGCGAGTTCGAGCGGCGGCAGCAGGAGCCGGGCAAGGACTGCGCCCTCCATCTTGCCTTGGGTTCTCCATCTTGGGACAGAGCCATGTGCGCCCTCCATCTTGCCTTGGGTCCTCCATTTTGGGATGGTACCATGTGCTTCCTCACGGGAAGAAGCCGCTACTAGCCACACCCAGGATTTCTCTGGACTAACCAATAATAATCAAGGGAAGTGCACGCCATCACTATGACCGACTCGCGCCTGGCCAATCAGCGGGGCCCACAGTCCCCTCTCCTGCCCTCACTCCACCCCCCTTTAAAACCCCCTGTCCCATCAGGCCTCTCTCTCTCGGCCACTGGAGCTTACCATTGCATCGGTGAGTGTGGCAGGGGAGCCAAACCTAGGTTTGAAATAAATGACTCTTTGCTTTTGCATCGGACTGACTGGCTCCCTGGAGGTCTTGGGAACTTTGAAATCTGGGCACAACATTTTGGGGGCTCGTCCGGGATTCCCAGGACCATCGAGGGACCCCCAGTCCGAAGAGTCTGACTGACCGCGCGGTAGGTGTGTTGTTGTTTGTTGTGTGTTCTGTTCGGTGTGAGCTCGTTTCTGGAATCTGTAATTGCCTGAGGGGTCTAGGTGGACGCGCCCAATAAAGACCACAGGCAGGGGGGAGTTGGAAGACGTTCCGCCCCCCCAGGAGGGATGGATATGCCCCTCGCGGAAAGCAGGTCGCTCCTGCTAGCTAGTCTGGTATAAGGCCATTGTCTAGCTTTCGGGTTTGGCTTCCATGGAATTGGAAGCCTGTTTTGGTTCTGCTTCCATGGAGTTGGAAGGCTGTATTTTCGGGCCCGTTTGTTGTTTGTGTTTGTGTCTTTTTGGTTTTATTTTGTGGACTCACTGGACGGACATTATGGGACAGACTCAAACTACTCCTTTAAGCATTATGGTCGATCATTTCAGAGAGGTAAGGGAAAGAGCCAACGACCTCAGTGCAGAGGTTCGGAAAGACCGATTGCAGACTTTTTGTTCCAGGGAGTGGCCAACTTTGGACGTTGGGTGGCCGCCGGAGGGGACTTTTGACCTCCCCACCATCCGCCGAGTCAGGGATGTCGTCTCCCAACTTAAGGGGGGACGTCCTGGTCAGCTTTCTTACATTGTTACTTGGCAGGACCTCGTGGAAGACCCGCCATCTTGGCTCAGGCCCTTCCTACCTCCACGTCCTCCTGGGCCGAAGCCCATTCTTGCTTTGCAGAGAACGGAAAAGGAGGAGAGGAGGAGGACTCTCACCCAGCCTTCAGCCCCTCCCCTCCCTATCCTGCAGGGGGGGACTGAAGAAGAACTAATCTTTCCTCCCCCATATAGCCCACCGGGGGACGAACCTTCCACGCCGGGAGTGGCTGGGGGCGGAGTTCTGGGAGTGGCTGGGGGCGGAGTTCTGGGAGTGGCCTCGGTAGGAGGCCCGCCTCTCACCTGGCAGAGGGCTCAGCGGGAACTCTCTGCTGCAGCACCTGACTCCACTATCAAGACCCTGCCCTTACGGGCCGCTGGACCCCCGGATGCGGATGGCAACCAGCCCTATCATTATTGGCCTTTTTCCACATCCGATCTCTATAACTGGAAGGCACAAAACCCCAAGTTTTCTGAGAAACCAGGGGGACTTATTGACTTGCTAGATTCTGTTCTTTTCACCCATCAGCCCACATGGGACGACTGTCAGCAGCTTTTACAGGTTCTGTTCACGACGGAAGAGAGAGAAAGGATCCTCAATGAGGCCCGGAAAATGGTTCCAGGCGTGGACGGAAACCCAACTGCCAACCAGGTCCAGATAGATGTCTCTTTTCCCTTAATTAGGCCTGAATGGGATTTCAACACGGCAGAAGGTAAGGAGAGGCTTTCGGTCTACCGTCAGACCCTAATGCGGGGTCTCAGAATGGCTGCTAGAAAGCCAACTAATTTGGCCAAGGTGGGGAATGTTCAGCAGGAAAGGGATGAGTCTCCAGCTGCCTTTTTAGAACGGATCATGGAGGCTTACCGCACCTACACCCCCATGAATCCAGAAGCTCCTGAAAACAAGGCAGCTGTGATCATAAGCTTTGTAAACCAATCGGCCGCGGATATTAAAAGGAAACTACAAAAAGTAGATAGGTTGGGAGAGAAGAGTTTACAGGATTTACTGGCAGTGGCAGAGAAGGTATACAATAACCGAGAGTCTCCAGAAGACAGGCAAGCTCGCGTCGTGGCTGCCACTAGCAGTAGGCAAGCTCGGGACCTGGCTAGGGTCCTGCTGGCTACGACCATGGACTTCCCCACGGGGCAAGACCGTCGCCTCCGACAGCTTGTAAGCAATAAAGGAAGAGGTAAGCAGACCACCCAAGAGGGGAGGCGGGGGCTACGGAAGGATCAATGTAAGTTTTGCATGGACATAGGGCACTGGGCTCGAGAATGTCCGAAGAAGGCCGGTGAGAAGGGAGACAGGACTGACCGAGTTAAGGTCTTAGAGCTGGGTGAACTGAGTGATTAGGGGAGACAGGGTTCAGACCCCCTCCCCGAGCCCAGGATAACTCTCAGAGTGGAGGGGACTCCTGTTAACTTCCTTGTTGACACCGGGGCACAACATTCGGTCCTCCGTACCCCGCAAGGAAAACTGGCGAATAAAAAGTCCTGGGTGCAAGGAGCAACTGGTATGAGCCAGTATTCATGGACTACCCGAAGGACAGTAGATTTAGGAACAGGCCAGGTATCCCACTCTTTCATGGTAATACCGGAATGCCCATACCCACTATTGGGACGGGACCTACTGACCAAAATTGGAGCTCAAATAACTTTCAGACAGGGGGGGCCTCAGGTCACCGATGGGGAGGGCCGCCCCATTCAGGTCCTGACCATGAGGCTAGAGGATGAATATCGCCTCTACCAGAAGACTTCCCTGGTGGAGGGCAGTATGGACAAATGGCTACAAGAATTCCCAACAGCATGGGCAGAGACAGGAGGGGTGGGGCTGGCCGCCTACAGGGCCCCAGTCCTGGTAGAACTAAAACCAGGAGAAGATCCGGTAAGAATCAAGCAGTACCCCATGCCTCAGGAGGCACGGAAGGGAATTCAGCCTCATATCAGGAGACTGAAGAGCTTGGGGGTGTTAGTTCCCTGCCAGTCTGCGTGGAACACTCCCCTACTGCCAGTTAAAAAGCCCCAGACAAACGACTACAGGCCAGTACAGGACCTCCGAGAAGTAAATAAAAGAGTTATGGACATACACCCAACAGTCCCAAACCCGTACACTCTCTTGAGCTCCTTGTCGCCCTCTAAAGTCTGGTACACGGTATTAGATCTGAAAGATGCCTTCTTCAGTCTACCCCTAGCACCTCTTCGCCTTTGAGTGGCATGACCCAGAGGAGGGCGTCAGTGGACAGCTGACTTGGACACGCCTACCCCAGGGGTTCAAAAACTCGCCCACCATCTTCGACGAGGCGCTGCACGAAGACCTGGGTGAGTACAGAAGGGAACACCCCAACCTCACCCTCCTCCAGTATGTAGATGACATCCTGATTGCTGCAGACACAGCCAAGGACTGTGAGCGGGGGACCCAAGATCTATTGGCCACCCTGGGGCCTTAGGGTACCGGGCATCCGTGAGGAAGGCTCAGTTATGTCGAGAAAGGGTGAGTTACCTGGGATACATCCTAGAGGGCGGGCAGCGGCGGTTATCGGATGCCAGAAAAGAGACTGTTTTGAAAATCCCTACTCCCACCTCCCGAAGAGAAGTAAGGGAATTCCTAGGATCGGCCGGCTACTGCCGCCTCTGGATACCGGGTTTTGCCGAAATCGCCAGGCCCCTATATGAAGCTACCAAAGAGGGAAGGGCGTTTGACTGGACTGAGAAAGATGAAGCTGCCTTTAGGCAGTTAAAGAAGGCCCTTCTAGGTGCCCCAGCCCTGGGCCTGCCAGATATTACAAAGCCCTTTCACCTCTTTGTGGATGAACACAAAGGGATAGCGAAAGGGGTCTTGACTCAAGCTTTAGGCCCCTGGAGCCGCCCAGTGGCTTATTTGTCCAAGAAGTTAGATCCTGTAGCTGCCGGCTGGCCACCGTGCTTGAGAATTATCGCGGCAACAGCGCTCTTAGTCAAGGACGCTGACAAATTGACCCTGGGGCAGGAAATCTGGATCACAACCCCACATGCCATTGAGGGAGTCCTGAAGCAGCCTCCTGACAGATGGATGAGTAACGCACGTATAACCCATTACCAGAGCCTCCTACTCAACCCTCCAAGAGTGCGGTTCCACCCCACTGCGGCCCTCAATCCTGCTACTTTGCTGCCCGACCCTGACTTAGATGCCCCACTACACGACTGTGCGGGAATCCTAGAGCAGGTACATGGACTCCGGAAGGACTTGACCGACCAGCCCCTCCCTGATGCAGAGGCCACCTGGTTCACGGATGGGAGCAGCTTCGTGCGGGACGGGTGCAGGTATGCGGGTGCAGCAGTGGTCACTGAAATGGACACTGTGTGGGCGGAGGCCCTGCCCTCTGGGACGTCAGCCCATCGAGCAGAACTCATCGCCCTTACTAAGGCACTGACACTGGGGGCTGGGAAGCGGCTTAACGTTTACACAGACAGCCGTTATGCATTTGCTACAGCTCATGTCCACGGGGCAATCTATCAGGAGAGAGGGCTGCTGACGGCAGAGGGACGGACAATAAAAAATAAGCAGGAGATTCTCGATCTGCTTGCGGCCTTATGGCTTCCTGCCAAGTTAGCCATAATCCACTGCCAGGGGCACCAGAAAGCCGATGACCCGGTAGCAAGAGGTAACCAAAAGGCTGACCAGGCTGCGAAGGCAGTAGCCCTTACCTCGGTCCCTACCATGGCCTTACAACTCCCAGACCCAGGGGACCCAGTCTTACCAGACCAGCCCAAGTACTCCCAGGAAGAATTGCAATGCATCAGAAAGCTCCCCAGAGCCCAGGAAATAAAGGGATGGTGGCATACACCAGAAGGGGAACTCATACTGCCAGACCGGCTCGGGGACACGGTATTAGAACATATGCACCGGTCCACTCACCTGGGAACCCGGAAAATGAAGGACTTAATCCGACATGCCGGGATCAAGATTCACCAGCAGGATATCAAGATAGATCAGGTTGTATCTGCCTGCAAGACCTGTCAACTCACAAACACAAGAGCTGGATCAAATGAAAGAGGGACCAGGCTCAGAGGCACCAAACCGGGAGCACAATGGGAAGTCGACTTCACTGAAATTAAACCAGGGAAGTATGGTTATAAATATCTTTTAGTATTTGTAGATACCTTCTCTGGCTGGGTAGAGGCATACCCAACCAAGCATGAAACAGCTCAGACGGTGGCCAAGAAGCTGCTGGAAGACATCTTACCCAGGTATGGTTTTCCTGCTATGATAGGGTCCGACAACGGGCCAGCCTTTATTTCACAGGTAACACAGGTAGTAACCAGGGCTATTGGGGCAAATTGGAAATTACATTGTGCTTATAGACCCCAGAGTTCGGGTCAGGTAGAAAGAATGAACAGAACTCTAAAAGAGACCCTTACCAAATTAACCATGGAGACGGGTGGGGACTGGGTGGCTCTCCTACCGTATACCCTTTACCGGGTAAGGAATTCCCCATACACCCTGGGCTTTACTCCCTATGAAATCATGTTTGGCAGGCCACCCCCTATCATTCCTAACCTTAAAGCTGACCTTCTCGCTGAATTTGAAAATCAAGAACTATCTCTTTCTTTGAGAGGGCTTCAGAAGGCACATGAGGACATTTGGCCACGTCTCTGCGCCATCTACGAGGCCAGCCCAACCCCAACTCCTCATCAGCACAGACCAGGAGATTGGGTCTACATCAGAAGGCACCGCCGGGAGACCTTGGAGCCACGTTGGAAGGGTCCCTACACTGTGGTGCTGACGACCCCCACCGCTCTCAAGGTAGATGGCGTCACGACCTGGGTCCACCACACTCACGTGCGGTCAGCAGATCCATCCATGACCCGGAAAGACTTCATCACCAAATGGAGCATCGATCGAGATCAATGCAACCCGCTCAAGCTCAAGCTACGGCGTGCTCGACCTGCCTGATGCCGGTAACATGGCTCGCGATCACTCCTGTCACCAGGAGCCCCCACAATACTGTGTAATACACTTAGATACTGCCTGCATCTTCATGGACAAGGCTCCAAAGAGACAAGGACAATTTATAGGATCACATGTTTAGTAGAACCTTTGATTCTTTTGCAGGTATGTTGGCTGTCCTGGAAGGGAGCTGTGTGGGGTGACCCCCAAAAGTAAAGGGTGTCTAGCTGGCAAGGGGGCAGGTGCCCAACTGGGCAGGAAAGGGTGCCCATCAGGTTTTGGACTCTGTTGAGAGACAGCTAACAGTTGGCAGCCTGTATACTGCCTTGCAGGCCTGAGTCACCATGCCCATGTCAGGGGTAGTAAAGCTGGAAAAAAAAAAAGGCCTGTTTAGAATAGAAGGTTTGGGGCATAGTTATGCATAGGTAGGTTTTATGCCAACAGTTACTGTTTTGTTTTAAATCCATGAAAAGGAATTAGCAAGGAAAGTCAGAAAATCTTAGAGTAGATCAGTATGTTCTTCCCCTTATGTAATTCCTCCGGAATCTGGCGATATCTGAAGGGATTTATTCCCTCCTGGGAGGGCACTTAAGCATTCTGTCCTAACAAACAGGAATGCTTGAGCCTCTTCAAGGCAAATAGTACTAAATCTTGATTTGATTTTTTTGTGATAACCATGGAGGAATTCTAAGAAGAAAGATCCTATTTCAATAGAAGTTATTAAATCTAAAATGGTTTCTTTCACTTCCACTGGACCATTTGTTAACCTTATAGGGATAGTTCAGTTGATAGTTTTGGTGGAATAGAATTGCAGTCCGTCTCATGATTGAGCCAGAAGTTCCAAGACAAGGGGGGAATGAAAGGCGCGCCGCCCGCCTCTCCGGGCGGTGCGGGAGGAGGAGTCTGGCCGCTGGGCTCTGGGATCCCTCCGCGGCCGCCGGCCTCCCCGGAGCGGGTCCGAGTGTCCGGGCCGGCTGCGTGGTGGCCGGCGGCGGGCCGAGGGGTGGGGCCGGGCGGCGACCGACCGCGGGGGAGGTCATGGGAGCGGAAGGCCTCACCGCCTGGCTCTTCCCTCCCTTCCCCCGTGGTCGGCTCCCCACTTGCCCGTGCTGGGGCCAGGGGTCCATGCGGCCCTTGGGGCCCGGTCGGGGGGGCCGGGGCCTGCGTGGGCCAGCCGCTGGGCCCCATGGGGGGGGCATTGGCTCCCCAGCCCACGGTGGGAGCCCGGCGTGGGCTGCCACCCGCCCGCTGCCCCCCGGACCGGGCCCAGTGCAGCAGCGGCGGCGGCGGAGTGGGGCGCGTGCCCTAGCTCGGGGAGGCCGCCATGCTGCAGTGCACCGGCCCCATGGCCGGGCCTGCTCCAAGCGGATGCCGCTCCTCCAGAGCTGGGCCACTCCAGCGGCCGCACCCCGTTTGCTGGGCCTCTGCTGCCCAGACGCGCTGGAGTCCCAGTCTGCCCGCAGGCCAGCTGCGGGGGCTATGCGGGAGGGCCATCCTGCCTTGTGGCGAGTTCGAGCGGCGGCAGCAGGAGCCGGGCAAGGACTGCGCCCTCCATCTTGCCTTGGGTTCTCCATCTTGGGACAGAGCCATGTGCGCCCTCCATCTTGCCTTGGGTCCTCCATTTTGGGATGGTACCATGTGCTTCCTCACGGGAAGAAGCCGCTACTAGCCACACCCAGGATTTCTCTGGACTAACCAATAATAATCAAGGGAAGTGCACGCCATCACTATGACCGACTCGCGCCTGGCCAATCAGCGGGGCCCACAGTCCCCTCTCCTGCCCTCACTCCACCCCCCTTTAAAACCCCCTGTCCCATCAGGCCTCTCTCTCTCGGCCACTGGAGCTTACCATTGCATCGGTGAGTGTGGCAGGGGAGCCAAACCTAGGTTTGAAATAAATGACTCTTTGCTTTTGCATCGGACTGACTGGCTCCCTGGAGGTCTTGGGAACTTTGAAATCTGGGCACAACAGTTTGATTCTCCATCAAGGCACAAGCCCAGGTTTCAGGGTTCGACCTCAGTTGGAGTGTGTGCACGAAGTAGCTGATTGATGTTTCTTTCTCATATCAGTGTTTCTCTTTCTCTCTCCCTCTCCCTCCCTCTCTCTCTAAAAAAAATCAATTAAAACATTTTTTAAAAAACATAAATAGAATAAGAAGGTTGAGCTCTGGCCAGTGTGGTTCATTTGCAGGCTCGAGCCCCCATAGGGGGCATGCAAAATGCAGTCTATTGATGTTTTGTTCTCACATGGATGTTTCTCTCTCTTTAAATTAGCCAATCACACAAGAGTGTGAGCCCAAACTTTGATCAATCAAGAGTGAGGAACAAATGACGTGCGTCAGACATAAAAGCCTGAGCGGACTGCCCACTCAGTGTGCACGTGCTGCCAGACCCTGTGCGTACGCACCCTCCTGCAGGAGTAAAGATATCTGCCTTGCTGTCTGGCTCCCGAGTATCCTTTGTGTTCTACCAGGACCCCTGGTGTGGGGCTCGCCTTGTTTCTAACAGATGAGGAGAAGATTTTTGTGGGTGACCTGCTGCTCTCCCACACTGCTGGCAGTATTGGAATAAATGCTCACATATGATTCAACCCTGTCTCTGCTTAATCTGCTGAAGTAGTGACAGGCAGCCGGCTCCTTGGTTGTCCAGTTACAGTTCAACAAAAATTCATGTTTCCAGGACCTGTGCTAGAATCCAAAAATGAGCAAGATGTGGTCTCTATTCTCAAGTAGCTCATGAAGACAATTAACCGATGCATACAACTGAAGAATTATGAGTTAAATTATGTGTACTAGTAATGAATGTTCACAGACAGTAGAGCTCAGCCTGGATTGAAGTTGTAAAAAAAAAATCAAGAACTACTTAAAGGATGACATGCCTGAAATGAGCTTTGAAAAAGAAGTGAATAATAGAAATGCAAAAGAAAGGAGGGAGGGCACCCCGGCTGTGGGAACTGCTTTGGCAGAGGCCGGAGGCTGAAATCAGCTTGAAGTGCTTATTTGGAAGCAGTGAGGAAATGGAAAAGACAAAGTAGGCTCTTCATTAGATCCACAAACCAATTTAAATCTCTTACAAAAGGAACATGGAAATTTTCGTAAGATGTTGTGTGTAGGCTATGAGTCTGTTAACTGTGTGGCTTATAATTAAGCCATTGTCTCTAGTCATTGTTAGACAACTACTGAGAAGAGCCAGTTATTCCGTGCTAATGTATAACTTCTTTGTTTTATGCAAAATAGCCCGCTCCAGTCTGAAAAAGAGCTTGTGGCTCTATTCAAGGGGAAATGAATACCTCCCTCTGGTTGGATAATAAAAACCCAGGACTTTCATGATCACAGGGCCTTTCCTAGATACACAGCATCACATAACTCTCTCTCTCTCTCTCTTTGCCTTCTACAGCGTGGAAAAGGGAAGCAAGAGCTCTGCACACAGGGAGTGCCTAAGAATAAACCAAGACCTTGCTGTTCCCACACAAGGAGCCCATGCAGGCGGATGCCACTACCAATCCCCAAAGCAGAGAATATAGGAGATGCCGGAGAGATATAGTGCTGAGGAGGCAAGAAGAGGAAGGGCTTCCAACAAGAGTCAGACTGAAGGAAAAGATGAATCACCAGAAAATGCTTCTGTCTACAAACTAAAATCAGAGGACGGATAAGAAAACCTTAAGAGTGAGTAGGGAAAAAAAAAAAAAAAAAAAAAGTGAGTAGGGAAAGCCTAGAAAGGTATTTTACTCTTTTTTTGAATAAATTAGATAAAATTGGTTAATTGGCTAAAGTTGTCGATTTTGGTCATCCTAATAAAAAGGGTGAAGAGAAATCAGAGAGTGATGAAGAACAGTCAGAAGTAAAGAGGATTGGGATTTGATACTCTCTATTTCTCAACAGGGGAGTTTCCCAGCAGTGAAACCTAATGGTTATGCTAACCATTAGAATGAGTTACTGAAATAGATTATGAAACCATTTCTGGAGCTTTCACAGTAAAAGTGATCCTCCCAAAATGACCATTGTCAAGGGGGAGGTAGCGTGTGTGTATGCAAAAGACCCCGTGAAGACTCTGTAGACAACTGGAATTCGTATATTACTAACTAGGAATGCCAAATGATACAACCACTTTTGAAAACAGATTGACAGTCCCTTATGAAGTGAAACATACATTTCCCATACAACTCAGCAATCTCACTTTTAGATATTTACCCCAAAGAAATGAAAATATATAGCTAGTCAAAGATTTATATGCAAATGTTCAAAGCAGCTTTATTCAAAATAGTCCCAAATTGGAAACAACCCCAAATGCCCATCAACTGGTGAATAGATAAACAAATTATGAAATATTCATACCATGAATACTAAACTAATGATACATGCAACAATGTGGATAAATCTCAAAAGTATGTACTAGGTGAAATAAGCCAGACACTAGAGGCTAAGTATATACTGCATGATCCCACTGATGTGACAGTCTGGAAAAGGCAAAAGGCACAGAAATCAGATCAGCAGTTACCAGTGGCTAGGGACAAGAGAGGGAACCGATTAAAGGAGGAAAATTAAGGGTGGGGCGCTTCTGTATCTTAATTGTTGTTATCATAGCACAGTTATTGCATTTGTCAAAACGCATTCAATTACATGTCTTAAAGGACTGTATTTTACTCTATCTATAATATATCTTAATATGAGATCCAATTCTTCTCTCGTGGTTTCCTTTTTAGTCTCTTCTTCATTGGGGTCCTTATGAGGGCAAAGCTTCTAATTCCAGACCCACCCCTCACTGGAATGAGGTCACAATGACTCAAAAGTGCTAAAAATATTTCTAACCAAGAAAAAGAGATGGTCTGCTATGATCTAAATGTTTATGCCCCCATTCATATGTTAAAATCCTAACCCCCAAAGGTGATAGTAATACGAGGTGGGGCCTTTGGGTGGTTATAAGGTCATTACGGTGGAACCCTCATGAATGGGATCAGTGCTTTTATGAAAGAGATCCCACAGAACTTTCTATCCCTTTCCACCACATGAGATAAAATGAGAATCCTGTGACACAGTAGAGGGCCCCCCCTCAACCATGCTGGAACCATGATCTCACACTTCCAGCCTCCATAACTAAGAGAAATAAATTTCTGGTTTTTTAAAATATGTTTTTATTGATTTGAGAGATTGGCTGCCTCTTGCACACCCCTTACTGGGCATGTGCCCTGACTGGGACGCTCAACCAACTGAGCCACATGGACCAAGGCTACATTTCTGTTGTTTTGTGTGTGTTCTTAATAATTTTTACATGTTTTTATTCATTTCAGAGAGAGGAAGGGAGAGGGAGAGAAAGATAGAGACACCAATAGAGAGAAACATTGATCTGCTGCTTCCTGCACACCCCATACTGAGGATCAAGCCTGAAACCTGAGCATGTGCCCTGACTGGGAATCAACCAGTGACCTCTTTGTGCATGGGATGACATTTAACCAGCAGAGCCACACTGGCCAAGCAAATTTCTGTTGTTTTTAAGCAACCCAGCCTATGGTGTTTGGTTTGTTTGTTTTTATTTAAATATATTTTTATTAATTTCAGAGAGAAAGGGAGAGGAAGGGAGAGATAGAAACATCAATGATGAGAATCGTTGATTGGCTGCCTCCTGCAAGCCCAATACTGAGGATCAAGCCCACAACCAAACATGTGCCCTGACAGGGAATCGAACCGTGACCTCCAGATTCATAGGTCGACACTCAACCACTGAGCCTCCTGCACACTCCCTACTGGGGATAGAAACTCAGGCGTGTTCCCTGACCAAGAATTGAACCAGCAACCTTTCAGTGCCACAAAACAATGCCCAACCAGCTGAGCCACACTGGCCAGGGCTGATGAACATTTTAACTCTTTTCCCAGAAAAATACGTAACAAATTCACAAACCCTCTGAAGCTTACTCATGAACCCCAAGTTAAGGCCCTTAACCTATTCTAGTCCCTGCATTTTATTGTGCCTGGTTCCATTTACACACTGTCTTAGTTGTGGTGGGTGAGGATGCCTGAGACTTTTAAAAAAGGTAAAGTGGCGGGCACAAGTCCACATAGATACTGAGTGCCTGAGTGGGAAACAAACCCAAGACTTTAAGGCCAGTGCCCTCTCTAACCCACCACCATAAAACAAGGCCTTTTAGAATTTTGTTTTAATCTTTTTAGATTTTTACCTTCATCCCATAAAGACCAAAGAAGTGCCTGGTGGTTGGCCAGAGAGGTGTGAGACAAGGGGGCCGACAAGGAATTGAGATGCTCCCTTGTTTCAGCTCTCTCGGGCCCTTCCTTTTCCTCTACCCGCTACCTTCACATGCTGCCCCACCCCCACCCCCCCGTCCCACCTACCTTCTCACCCACACACCCTTTGCATCCCCCCCAAAATAGTTAAAAACATGAAAGAAAGCTGGCTGCTGGAAAAAAGATCCCGAGGACACCAATAGCATGAAAGTGGCCTCACCGAGCCCACGCCAAGGTGCACCATGCTTTCCCTACATTTATATAGAGTCAAACAACGTCTCTTCTCCCCTCCCACGTCCTTTGCATTGGAGAAGTATTGAGATGGAGAACAGTGCAAAGATCTTCCCTTTGAAACTTCCAAGAAATATAACACACCCTTTCCCCAGTGTCTCACTTGCAAAATGTACCTCCCTCTGTCAACTAAACACTAAACGCTGAGCTCAGGCCTTCAAATCTTCAAAGGTCAGAGCTCCTTCTAGCACTTTCTCCTCCTTAGAAATAATTTAATACTCAGTACCCTGCATTCCTAGATCCTCTTCTCTAATTCTTTGATCACTTTTAAGACCTATCAATGGACTATTTCAAATGTCTGTTTTAGTTACAGAGCCTCAAACTGAACCCAATGCATAAAGAAGGCTGTGACCAAAACTAAGTACACAGAATTACTCTTTAACTCCTACTAGTCATATTCTACTAATGGATCCATGATCTTGTGGGAGTTTTGACACCTGTTTTCTTTTTTTTATTATTATTATTATTATTAGTTAAGGTATTACAAATGTGTCCTCATCCCCCCCATTAACCCCCACCCTCCCCCCCACACACAAACTCATGCTCCCATCCCCCTGTTGTCCATGTCCATTGGTTTGGCTTATATACATGTATACAAGTCCTTCGGTTGATCTCTTCCCCTTACCCCCACCTGTTTTCTTATGGGGAGGAAATGTGGCCCTGTGGTGACAGTGCATCCCTGGGAGAACATGAGTATGCTAGATTGAGGAGTTGCCTGGATGTAGTCAGGCTCCGTCAACCACTCTATACCATCTTTAGCCTCCTTAGCCTCAGTTCTTGTTTTTAAAAATTAAAACAATATGCCCTGGTTGGTGTGGCACTGACAGATTGTCAGTTTGATTCCTGGTCAGGGCACATGCCTGGGTTGTGGGCTCGATCCCCTGTAGGAGGCATGCAGGAGGCAGCTGATTGATGCTTCTCTCTCATCAATGTTTCTCTCTTTCCCTCTCCCCTTCATCTCTCTCTAAAATCAATTAAAAATATTCTTTAAAATGAAAAGAATGTTTATTTCAACCTCTAAAAATTGCCAAAAAATTAGAATAACCTATGTTTAGAAGATTCAGAGAAATATATGCTCTCCAACAGCTAGTGTGAACCCTTGAGAGCACAGCCTGGGAATGTGAAGGGGAAAAGCCTTAAAATGTATAACCATACTGATTCAATAATTCCGTTTTTAGGCAGTTATCTTAAGAATGTAATTGATCCCTGACTGCTATGGCTCAGCTGGTTGGAGCATTGTCCTGTATATCGAAAGGCCACCTGTTCAATTCCTGGTTAGGGCACATACCTAGCTTTTTTGTTCCATCCCCTGTTGGGCATGTCAGGCACATATATCAGTGTTTCTCTCTTCCCTCCCTCTCTCCCTCCCTCTTCCTTTCTCTGTCTCTAAAAAAAAAAATTTTTTTAAATAAAATAAAATAATGTAATTGAAGATATGTTCATAGGCTTAACTATAAGGACATTCACCTCAATATTGTTTATGAAGAGAAAACTGGAGTCAACTAAATGTTAGGAATAAATGATTAGTTAAATAAATTTTGGTATAAGTTGGCCAGATGGAATATTATGGAGCCATTAATCTCATTCATAGAAGAACATTTAATGACATGCAGATACGTTCACAATGTCTCAAGTAAAATCACAAGCTAAAATATGCAATATGATCCCATGCTTTTAGAAATAAATAAATATGCATACAAAAGTTCTGAGAAGCCAACATTAAGATATTAACAATGATGGTCTTAAAAGTAATTTTCTTCATATATCTATATATGCTAGTTTTCCACAATAAACACATTTTTCAAGCAAATAAACTTATTTTTCTTATTAGTAGTATACACTTTTTTTCACGGGGTTGCTATGAGGATAAAGTAGGGTAATACACAAGAAAAATGTGTTTAGTATTATAAAGTACCATACAAATATTATGCTCTACTCTATTAAGCCTTAGGTGGCCTTCCCACCATTCATATATAGAACCTACTTCCTGTGTGTCTTCTCCTTTGGTGTGCTTTTCTATAGATCACATCCACACTGGTTTACTACCAGGTAGTTCATTATTCATACCCTCAAAATGTAGCAGACTCATTTCCCCACTCATTGCATATTTGGCCTCCATTTAACAAATGCTCATACAGTTAGCAACCCATGTTGCTTGTCTTTTTCATATATTTTAGATTATTAGAACCCCAATGGTATTACTGCAATAAAGGACTGTATTTCTATTTATCCATGTCTTGTCCCAACCCCTCTAATTGTTACTGTTTTTTCACTACTCACAGCTTACCCTGTCCCCTATGTTCACCACCCCCATCCCATTTATAGATCTGCCTAAGTCTGTAACCTCTTCTTTTCTTTCATTCATTCCTTCATCTAATCTCCCCCCCAAAATATTGATTGATTGATTGATTGACTGACTGACTGATATGCAACAGTTGCTGACTAGTTGCTGGGACATAAAGATGGATAAAATACAAAGGAAGTGGAAGGGAGGGCAAATTACATGACAGAGGACGCAACAGATGAGTAAAGGCTCAGAGGTGAAAAAGAGCATGGCATTGCCAAAGACCTAGTTGCTGGGTTTTTTTGTTTGTTTGTTTGTTTATTGATTTTTAGAGAGGAAGATAGAGAATGAGAAACATCAATCTGCTGTTATACTTATTTATTCATTCATAGGTTGATTCTTGTATGTGCTCTGACAAGGGGATCGAACCCACAATCTTGGCATATTGAGATGATGCTCTAACCAACCGAGGACCTGGTTGTATTGGGCAGTAAACGCTGAGAGAGAGAAGCTGCTTCCAAGCAGTCAGGAACCTCCTGGAAGCTGTGGGGACAGGTCCAAGACAAGTGAAATGGCACCAGGGCCACTGCCAAAGCTCGTGTCCAGGAAGCCCACACTCCCCGCTACCCACACTGTCAGAAGAGAGGGGAAAATGTCTTCTGCTTTCCAAATTAAGCCATAATGTCTTGTATTGGCAAACCATAAACTACACAAGAACCCTAAAAGCAAAGGAGTCTGGGAAATACCATTCCCAGGTTTCCAGACTCTAATACTGGCAACCCTTTGAGAAACTGCAGGTTCCATTCCAGGCCACCACGCTAAGGTGAATATCACAATAAAGCAAATACCACAATAAAGCAAGTCACGAAACTTTTTGGGTTTCCAGTGCACATAAAACTTGTTTGCACTATACTGTAGTCTATTAAGTGTGGAATAGCATTATGTCTAAAAAAGTACATACCTTAATGTAAAAATACTTTATGACTAAAAAATGCTAACCCTTCAGCAAGTTATAACCTTTTTACTGGTGGAAGGTCTTACCTTCAGTTTGTTTTTAAAAAAAATACAGTACTTGTGAAGCAGAATAAAGCAAAGTGCAATAAAGCAAAACACAATTAAGCAAGGTATGCCTGTGCAAAGGAGAGCACACAATGATAGGAAGGGGTGTTGGCTGTCCAGGACACCTCTTCCCTGCCCCTTATTACAATTTCTTTCTTCCCCTCAGCATATCATGGGATGCTGAATTCAGCATTTATTTCCTTCAACCTCATGTTACAGCTGTTTTTCCTCTGGCTAGGTTGCAAGTTCTCTAAGAGGAAGGTCCATAGGTTTGGACCCTTTTTTTGAATCCCCTCAATGTCCAGCAGATGCACAATAGATATTTGCAAATAGATGCGGTGTTGAAACTAGAATTTTGGCCTTCTGACTCCCAAATCCAAACTCCACCCAACATCACTCAGCCTCCCTTTGTTAACAGAATTTTTTTTAAATGGGAGTCATATATAAGTTTGAAATCACTCAGTTCTGTTTTGCTTGGCAGGGAAACCCTTCTGAAATAAAAGGAACTAAACAAATCACAGTGAATGAAAAGTTCTCAGGAGACAGTGGGTCACATTGGTGGGACATTCATATTCATGAAGAGCAGTTTCCACTTCCTGGTGAGGTAATGGTGAACCATCAATGAGACTGAAGAAAACTGTAGCTGGAAACAACCTGCTTTTTTTCAGAATGAACCAATTCAATCGCATCTATTTCAAACTAATGGGGAAGCAAATAGGGATGCTCTCTATACATGTATTAGTAAAGTAGAGGCCTGGTGCACAAATACGTGCACGGGTGAGGTCCTGCAGGCCCACCCCAATGGGGGCGCATTGGGGGTTGGCTGGCAGGGCGGAGGGGCTGTGGGAAGGCTCCAGGGCATGTCCAGCCCATCTCGCTCGGTCCCAATCAGCCGGACCCCAACAGCAAACTAACTACCGGTTGGAGCATCTGCCCCCTGGTGATCAGTGCATATCATAGCATAGTTGACCGGTCGACTGTCTGCCCCCTGGTGTCAGTGCACGTCGTAGCGAGTGGTTTAGCAGCCTTAGCATATCATTAGCATATTACACTTTGATTGGTTGAGTGGACCAGACACTCAGCATATTAGACTTTTATTATATAGGATAATAATAAACTCATGATATCTATAGGAGAACCAAGACAAAAAAGCTGATTAGATTTGTTACAGAATTTTTTACAAAAGATGCAGCTTAAAATGATAGTAACAGCCCTGGTCAGTGTGGCTCAGTTGGTTGGGTGTCTTCCCATGCTCCATGCACCAAAAGGTTGCTGGTTGGATTCCCAGTCAGGGACATGCCTAGGTTGCAAACTTGATTTCCCCAATAGGGGGCACTCTCACATCAATATTTCTCTCTCTCTCTCCCTTCCTCTCCCTAAAATATCAATAAAAATATTTTTAATGATAATAACAACCTCTAACTGAAATTTGTTGGGCACCTCTCACATGCCAGGCACCACTCTGCAAATGGTATGTGTTATCTCACTTAAGCCTCACGTGTACTTTTAAAGATGAGGGATCTGAAGCTCAGGAAAGGTAACTGGCATGCCTAAGGACAAACTTATAGTAATCAGTGTCATCAGGATACAAACCTGGGCAGTCTGAGAGGGTCCTAACTCTTAGCCACTTTTCTACACAGTCAGATAAATGGGACTTGGGCAATAATTGCCCATGTTAGGAATTCAAACAACTATGACTTATAGACTGTCAGTAATGATTATATCCAAAAAAAAATCATTCTATTTAACATTACCCTAATTCATGAATTTGCTAATTAGTATTACCTATTGACAAAGATGAACCAAAATGTTACATATTGTAGCAGAGTGAAATGCTTGCTCTCTTTATCTTAATTCTAGCCTGCATTTCTCCCAAGGCCTTTAGGCTAGAAGCTCCAGCTAGAGATATGCTAGTTAGCTTGAGGAATCCTGCTGGTGGCTTGAGTTTTTGCAAAGACAGCCCCTTATCTGAAGATGCCTTTCCCAAGAAATGAAGGACTGGGTAACAGGAGTCTGACCATACTCAGATCAGAGGAGGTCTATAACCTGACCTATCAAGAGCAAAGAAAGGTATTTAGAAATTCCGTGCTCTTCTGTGGATCCCTGCCTGGGCGCCTAGCTGTCTACAGCCCTCATTCACCTCTTGGGTCTCATCCACCTCCTGGCCCTCATCCACCTCTTGGGTCTCATCCACCTCCTGGCCCTCATCCACCTCTTGGGTCTCATCTACCTCTTGGTCTCACCTCTCCTCCTTGCCTCACCTCTCCTCCCTTGTTTTGACATAAAGGTGCCTGAATTCTAGGCTCTCTTAAGATGGACTTGTGGGAGCTATAAGGCACCCCCATCTTCTCGAGCTGGGCCTTCTCAATCAATAAACCTTTCCTTACTCCAAACTGACATTTTGAGTTTTGGCCTTTCGGAGCATTGAGCACACAGACTTTGGACCTGTAAAAGTATATATAACTTTGTAACCTTAGATAAATGTCATTAACTTTTCAGAGTTTGATTCCAAACCATCATACTCTTATTCTGTTTAGTTTATTAGACAGAATATGGAGGAGAATTGGTCTGTCAAAGACTTCTAGAAGTTTATTAGCAAATGGACAGAGCAATGAAAGTGGTTGGGTTAGATTAGAGCTGAGGAGGATCACATATCTCTCTGCCCTCCAGAATCCATTTTGACTTCAGCCTGGGGTCAGGGACCTGGTTAGTCTGAAGCTGCCTGATAGGTCTAGCTTGATCACAGGGCATCTGGGAAAGCCACATTGATTCCAAAACCATTCTAACGTGTGCATTCCACTCCAGGATAGATGTGAGAGCACGCCTTCCATCCCCACTCCAACCCAGCCCAGCCTTTCTATGGCAAGCTCACACTCTGGGGCAGAAGCACTGATGAGAACTATCCTATATAATAAAGATGTAATATGCAAATGGTCGTTACACCGTGAAGCATAAGGACTGACCACGTCACAACCAGATCAGCAGGAGGTCAGCAGCGAGCTACTGGTGCACGGATTCATGCACAGGGCTACTAGTCTCACTATAAAACTAAGACTGCAGTTGAGCTCTATGTCCAAATAGAGTGACTGTTTAACTTTCCCCACATTTTCTTTCACATTTGTTCCTGCTGCTTCTCATTCCCCTATGCTCATTGAACAATGCTGAATCCTGCACATTTTAGTCACTTTAAGTCATAAAATAACCCAGCACACTGGAACATCTTTAGGGGCCAACTCCTCAGTGTGCATAATTCTGTAAGACTGTTGAATTCTCACTAGGAAACCCAGTAAATAAAACACTGGCCTAAGAGTCACAGTATCAGGATGCTCTCTTCCTCTGCCCTCTTCCCTGCCCTTCCTTGCCTATCCCTTGAAGGTGGCAGTGTGACCACCAAAGAGGTAGCCACAGGGTGGCAACAAACCAAGGTGGATACTTGCCAAGGAAATGGCTGGGACTGAGAAGCTGGCAGGACCAAGAAGGTTAACCAAGAAGGCAATCTTTGTGGTTGGGAGATTTTGAGGAGACACAGAGGGAAGCTAGGTAGACAGGGACAGGGACCATGGGGGAGGGAGGGAAAATAGGACCAGGGTACCCAGTGAAGAGGAGTTACTACAGCACCCCAACTGGGCAGGGAAGGAAGGGTGTGCAAGGAAGACATAAGCTTTAAAATGTATGAATATTACTAAAACAGGCAACTTGCAGATGACCAATCACAAGATAGTAAGGCGTATAAAACGAATCCCAGGGATAGAATTCTTTGAAAAGACCAATCAAGAGCTAGCAAGGCTGTCTCCACCCCCTAAATCAAAAGGCACATGCTTCCTCTCACCCTCTTTCTTCTCCCTGGCATGCAATGGTTTTCCTGATGTTCATTCCTGTGGTGGGGAGCACATCCCTACCCTGACATGGCTTATGGCCATGTGGGACTCTGCCCATGGACTAACAGACTTTAACACCCGACTGTGACGTGGAAAGGAAGCTCTGGACACTGGCCTGCTCCTGGAACCCCAGCTGCACCTTGTCCAGGACTGGCTTTTCTAATAAACTTCAGTTCCACTAACCATTTTGTTCATGACTTCATTCTTCAATTTTGTGAGACAATGAACTCAGACTCAAAAATCCCTCATTTTGGTGTCCATTGGTTAGGTGGTAAGCAGTTAGACATACATGAGCAGAGCAAGGTTGATGGCCTAGGTAAAGGTCATGAGGGCAGAAAGCCCTGGTTGCCTCAAAAAAGACAATCGTAGGGTGAGACCTTGTCCCCAGTCTGACCTTTCCTCCCCTAGCATATCCCTGGTCATGGATGGACAGCCTGACCTTTCTTTCCTAGAGATAATATCTAGGCCTCAATTGTATTTCGGCTCCAGGCCCAGAAAAAAAATCTAAACCAGGCAAGCAATGCCACACCACGGCTGACCTCAGGGCCAGCTGCATTGAATAATGACCCCCTGCCCTGGCACTGACCAATCAATCAGTCTCCACTGATCCTGAAAGGACACATCTGAAAAGCTACTGAATATAGTATTCTATTGAGCTCTTCCCCTGGTACTGCCCGTAAAATCTCCACCATGAAACCCCTTAGGACAGAGGACCCAGCACCTCTTCCTCCCAGGAGCACACCCCATACTTTCCCTTCTCCTTCCCCCTCCCCATCCTCCCAGGTGCATCACTTTTACCTTCTTCACTTCTAAGCTCAAAGGGCCTTTCTTTGCCTCTATAGCTTGTTTCCTAAGCCCATTTCTTCTACAAATTACTTCTACCTCTGTGATTTTCCAAGTAAATGTTCTCTTATAGTTTGAGTCTTGGCTCTGAGTTCTTTCCTAATTAAACTCAAGTACCACGGTTGCTGAACCCAGGTCTGTTCTGACCCCAGTGGTCTAACATCTGGTGCTGTTCTTACTACCCCAACAGTTATGTACAGGAAGATTGATAAAAAAGTAAATATATTGAGGTTTATCGAGGCCTAAGAAGGGACTTACACACAAGTGGAATGGGGTATTGGATTGGAATTGGAGGTATTAGTGTGAACTCATACTTGATAAGTACAGATAGAAAGATGATAAAGAGATAGATGATAGAGAGATAGATAATAGATGATTTATAGATAGATAGATAGATAGATAGATAGATAGATAGATAGATAGATGATAGATAGATAGAAATGTATACAAGAGACACATAGTTTCAATTAGCATGCTAAACACCCATATTTTGGTTTCATAACACCATCATCCACTAAAAGGAACTAGGGCTCCTGATGAAATTGACTGATTCCAGAACTAGAGTATAAGATGAGCTGGAAACATCCAACTGTAGTAGAAAATAAGGAAGTGCTGCCCTGGTTGGCATGGCTCAGTGGTGAGAGCATCAGTCCACATACCAAAGAGTATCGGGTTTGATTCCCATCAAGGGCATGTACTAGGGTTGCAGGTCCAATTCCCAGCCAGCCCAGTTGGGCTTTTGCGGGAGGCAACCAATCAATGTGTCTCTCTCACATCGATGTTTCTCTCTCTTTCTCTCTCTCTCTCCCTCCCTTCCACGCTGTCTAAAATCAACGGAAAAATGGGTGAGGATTAACAACAAGAAAGAAAATAAGGCCATGCTCCAAGAGTGATGGGCATATGTCCAAAGGACATGGGACTGAGCTTGAGAAGGTTATTACTGGCCAAAACTGGGACAATCTGATGATCATAATGATGATAGTAACAGGTCCTAATCCACTGACTATCAAGTAGGACCTTGAGTCCATACTGATGAATAAATGATCATGATCTTGGGATAGTTTTGAACTATCTCCTCACAAAACACTCTTCAATTACTAATGGAAAAATGATGACTTCACAGTGGAGAAAACAACTTAAGTAGGTAATCATGGTTAAACTTACTGGTACTAACAATGGAACTGGTTGACATTGGATTTCTCCCGATGTGATACACTAAAGAGAACACAACATCATTTTAGGGGGTACTCCTGCCAAGAATTCATTGCCTGAGTCTGGACATGAAGAAGCATTGGACAAACTCCAATCGAGAGTACTTACAGAAGGAAAGGTGCACACTCTTTAAAACTGCCAAGATCATGAAAGATAGGGAAACATTAAGGAACTATTTAAAATCTATTTTCTAGATTACAGAAGACTAAATAGACATGACAACTAAATGCAAATTGATACTGGATTGGATTCTAGGCCGAAAAGGAGAGAGAGAGAATGGGACAGTTGGCAAAATTTTAACAGGATCTCTTGATTGAATAATAGTGGTGTATTAATGTTGGTTTTCTGATTTGGGGCAGTTATATTGTAATTATATAGAAAAGTGTTTTTGCATGGGGAAAATACACTGCAGTACTTAAGAAATACACTGCAACTTGTTCTCAACTTATTCTCAAAGAATCATCAGATACATAAAGGGAGAGAAAAATATGGTAAAATATTAACAATTAAGGAATATAGGTAAATAGAACATGAACGTTTTGTGTACTGTTCTTACAACTTTTCTCTAAGTTTGAAATTTTTTCAAAGTAAAATATTTTAAGATGAGATATTAGAATGTCTAATATTAAAAAGACTGATAATGCCTAGTATTTTCAAGTGAATGGAAGGACGGAAACTCTCTTACACTATTGGTAGAGGTATGAAATGATACAACTACTTTGGAAAACTGTAAGGCAATATCTGCTAAAGCTATATCCCAGTCATTCTATTCCTAGATACGTATACACCCCAAAAGAAATAACCACCTACGTGTACTACACATATAAGATTTGGGCAATGCTGTTTGTAATCGTCAAAACTAGGAAAACATTTTGTATTAGTCAGCAACTGCTGCAAAGCAAATCAACCCAAAAGTTAGCAGCTGATAACACAACCATTTATATCTCACTGATTCGGTGAGTCAGGAATCCAGTGTGGCTTTCAAGTCATCTCCCAGGGCTGCAGTCATCTCCAGGTCTGACTGGGGCTGGAGAATCTGGTTCCAAGCTCGCTCATGTGGTTGCTGGCACAGCCTCTCACCATGTGGACCTCTCTGGAGGGCGACCCCATGACATGGCACTGACTTCCCCAGGGAATCCTTCTAAAAGAGAGCACTCGCTATGGAAGCCATAGCCTTTTTGTAACCTAATCTCAGAAGTGAAATTCTATCACTTTCGCCATATCCTATTCATTGGAAGCTAGTCACACGGCCCACTTCATACTGAAGGAGAGGATATTATATAAGGTCAAGAAAAACAGGAGGCAAAGATCAGTGGGGGCCATCTCAGAGACAGCCTGCCACATAACCCAAATGTCCAACAATGGCAAAAAGGGTAAATAAATCATGGTCTGTTTAAGTACAGCACAAAATTAAAGAATAAGAAAACAAATGATCATCCTAGCCAGTTTTGCTCAGTGGGTAGAGCATCAGCCTGTGGACTGAAGGGTCCTGGGTTTGATTCCGGTCAAGAGCACATGTCTGGGTTATGGGCTCAATCCCCATTGGGGGGCGGGGGGCGGGGGGGTGCAGGCAACAGCCAATCAATGATTCTCTCTCATCATTGATGTTTCTATCTCTCTATTCCTCTCCTTTCCTCTCTGAAATCAATAAAAACTATATTTTTTAAAAAAGAAAACAAATGGTTCAGTGAGCATGGCTTAGTGCTTGAGCATGACATATGAACCAGGAGGTCACGGTTCAATTCCTGGTCAGGGCGCATGCCCAGGTTGCGGGCTCAATCCCCAGTGTGGGGCATGCAGAAGGCAGCCAATCGATGATTCTCTCTCATCATTGATGTTTCTATCTTTCTCTCCCTCTCCCTTCCTCTCTGAAATCAATAAAATATATTTTTAAAAATAACAAATAAATACAGATTAATTACAGCTACTTACAAGAAATGACTCTCACAAACATCATGTTTGGGGGAAAAATACACACAAAAAAGAATTATATGGTATGATTCTATGTATATAAAAAAGAGACAAAACTGAACTGTGGTAATAGAAGTTAGATAAAGGTTACCTTGCAGAATAAAGGTAATGACTGGTAAGGGTGTTTCCAGATGTTGGTAATGTTTTAGATCCTGACCCAGATTATGATTACCTGGGGGGTTCATTTCATAAAAATATCAAGTTGGACACCTTTGGTGTGTATACTCTTCTGTATGCATACTATCCTATCTAATAAAAGAGAAACATGGTAATTAGCATATGACCGCTACCCTTCCCATTGGCTAATCAGGGAGATATGCAAATTAACTGCCAGCCAAGATGGTGGCCGGCAGCCAGGCAGCTGGAAGCGAACATGAGGCTTGCTTGCTTCAGTGACGGAGGACTCCAATGTTCCCCGCCTGCCTTGCCAGCCTCTGAGCTTGCAGTTTGAAACATTGTAACAAATATAGAAGCTAAATAAAACCCCAGAAACCTGCTTTCAGCCCGCCAGGATCTCAGAGCTGGAGTTATACATTGTTTCGATTATAGAACACAAACAAACCAGATACCTGCTCTCAGCAGCAGAGGCCTCAGAGCTGGAGCCAGAGCTAAAGCTGGCCCAGAATTAAAAAAAAAAAAGAAAAAAAGGAGCGGTTGGGAGCTTCAGTCACTCGCCAGCCTGAAAACAGCCCTCAGCCCCTCACCCAGACTGGCCAGGCACCCCAGTGGGGACCTACACCCTGAAGGATGTGTGACCAGCTGCAAACAGCCATCATCCCCTCACCCAGGCTGGCCAGGCACCCCAGTGAGGACCCCCACCCTGATCCAGGACACCCTTCAGGGCAAACCAGCCAGCCCCACCCATGCACCAGGCTTCTATTCTATATAGTAAAAGGGTAATATGCCTCCCAGCACCGGGATCAGTGGAGCCGAGAGGCCTCCCGGCACCAGGATTAGCATGACAGGGGGCAGCGCCCAAACCCCCTGATCACCCTGCGGCTCTGTGTGTGACAGGAGGCGGGGCCACAACCTCCCTATCCGCCCTGCTCTGTTCGTGACAGGGGAAGGCACCCCAACCTCCTGATCAGCCCTGCTCTGTGCCTGATACAGGGGAGCTCCCCAACCCCCTGGACGCCCTGCGGCTCTGTGTGTGACAGGGTGCGGCGCCCCAACCCCCTGATCAGCCTGCTCTGTGTGTGACAGGGGGCAGTGCCCCAACTCCCCTATCGGCCCTACTCTGTGAGTGACAGGGGGGAGCTCCTCAACCCCCTGATGGGCCCTGCTCTGTGCATGACAGGGGGGAGCTCCCCAACCCCCTGATGGGCCCTGCTCTGTGCGTGACAGGGGGGAGCTCCCCAACCCCCTGATGGGCCCTGCTCTGTGCGTGACAGTGGGCAGCGCCCCAACCCCCTGATCAGCCCTGTTCTGTGCGTGACAGGGGGTGGCGCCGCAACCTCCCCATCGACCCTGCCTTGAGTGTGACAGGGGGCGGTGCCCCAACCCCCCAATCTGCCCTACCCTGAGTGTGATTGAGGGTGGCATTGCAACCTCCCAATCCGCCCTGCTCTGTGCATGACAGGGGGCGGCGCCCCAACTCCCCAATCGGCCCTGCTCTGAGCCCGACCAGGAGCTGCACCTAGGGATTGGGCCTGCCCTCTGCTACCCGGGAGCAGACCTAAGCCAGCAGGGCGTTATCTCCTGAGGGGTCCCAGACTGAGAGAGGGCACAGGCCGGGCTGAGGGACCCTCTCTCCCCCCCAAGTGCACAAATTTTTGTGCACCGGGCCTCTATTACTTCAATAAAAATATGCATACTATACACAATTAAAAATCTTATTTAAAAAAGTAACCCAAGCCCTAGCCAGTTTGGCTTAGTGGATAGAGTGTTGGCCCACAGACTGAAGGGTCCCGGGTTTGATTCTGGTCAAGGGCATGTACCTCGATTGTGGGTTCGATCCCGGGCCCTAATCAGGGTGCACGCGTGAGGCAACCAATCGGTGTGTCTCTCTCACATTGATGTTTCTCTCTCTGTCTCTTTCCCTCCTTTCCACTCTCTAAAAATCAATGGAAAGATAACCTCAGGTGAGTGTTAGGTTAGGTGGCTCAGGAGGCGGCGCAAGAAATAGAGTCCAGTGAATCAGAAAAGAAAGGAAAGGAAAAGGTTTATTCTGCGTCCCCGGGAGACCCACGTACCCCAAGGACAGGGCAAGTGGATTCACGCCAACAGGGAGGGGGGCGCTTTTTTTATACTGCGGTTGGGTGAGGGGCGGGGACATGAGCTGAGGAATTCTCTGCTGCAGGGAATGGGCGGAATATTCAGGACGAAGTTCTTATCTGTGTGGGGGTATGTGAATTCAGGGAGAAGAAGCTGGTATCTGTGTCTGGCACCTTGATCTGTGAGAAATTCCAGGGGAAGTCCATTATCTTGTCATGTCTGCATGTATCCGATCCTGGGCTCTCTCCGACCTAACAGTGAGGATTAACAAAATAAAATAAAGCTTAAAAAAAGTAATCCAAAAAATTCAGGATTGGGTTTATTTGGTACTTTTTATTGTCATGTAATTTCAAATTATAGAAAAGTTGCAAGAATCCTGCAAAGCACTCTTGTATACTCTTTTCCCAGATTCACCAACTGTTTACATTTTACCCCATTTTCTTCGTATGTGTATGTGTATATGTTTTTTCTGAACCGTTTGAAATTAAGTTGTAATCATCATATCTATTTGCCCTGAAATACTTCAATGTGCATTTTCTGTGAACAAAGACATTCTCTTACATAATTCCAGTACAGTTATCAAAATAAGGAAATTTAACATCAATACAATACCATTATCTAATCCATAGTCCATAGTAAAATATTATCAGTTGTTCCAACAATGTCCTGTCTTTTTTTTTTTAAGTCCAGTCTCAATTCCAGGATTACATGTAACATTTAGTTGTCATATCTCTTTAGTCTCCTTTAATCTGGGGCAGTTCATCAGTTTTTCATGACCTTGACTTTTTTCAAGACTACAGGCCAGTTATTTGTTTTTTGTTTTGTTTGCTTTTTAGGCCAGTTATTTGCAGACAATCCCTCAGCTTGGATGTGTCTGATGTCTCCTCGTGATTAGATTCAGCTTATGCAGTTTTGGCAAGAACACCACAATGTTGTGTCCTTGTCAATGCATCACATCAGAGGTACATGATGCTACTCAGTCCTGTTACTGGTATTATTAACACTCGTTATTTGATTAAATCAGGATCTACCAGATTACACCAATGTAAAGTTACTATTTTTCCTTTGTAATCACTAGATAATCTTGGAGGAAATAATTTGAGACTATACAAGTATCATATTCTGAGGGAAAAAACCACTAATTTTAGCTTCCATTGGTTATCTTATCAGAAGCAACTATAAATATGGTGATTGCCAAATGGTGACTTTCTCAATTGCATCACTCCTTCCTCATTTATCACATTTGTTAGCTGGCATTGTGCTTGAAGGAGACATTCCCTTCTCTACCTTTTATATATTTATTCATTCATTTGTAAACATTGGTATGGATTTATGGATTCCCATTTTAGATAGTAGATTATTATGTTACTATGATTATTAATTATGAGGCTCAAATTGCCCCTGATTTGGCTAGTGGTATATCCAGGATGAGTTCTTGCCCTGACTTAGTTATTACTAACCAAGTGACCTTTTACTCTAAAACTCCCTCATACCAAAATAAAAATAGATTGTACATCTGAACTTCACAATGTACCCAAGTTCAACAACTGTAAGGGGAAAAGCCGTACAACCTAAGAAAAGAAAGAGGTGTGATAGACAGTTAGACAGACATGAGTAGAGCAAGGACTTCGGGCCAGGTACCAAAGGTCACCAGGGTGGAAAGCCCTGGGTGCCTAGCAGAGGACAATTGTAGGGTAAGACCTCATCCTCAAGGTATATCGCTAGTCATGCCATTTAGGCCCTCTGATCTTTCCTCCCTAGAGATAACGTCTAGGCTTCAGTTGTATTTCAGCTCCAGGCCCAGAAAAACAGCAAAACCAGACAAGCAACACTGAAGTTGACCTCAGGACCTGCCGCCAATCAACCAGTGGAAACCACAACCCTGAAAGGACTCACCTAGCAAACTGATAAACATTCTATTGAGATCTTCCCCTGGGACCTCCCCTAAAATCTCTACCCTTAAAACCCTTAAGACCCGGGAGCACACCCCACCCTTCCCCCAAGGCCTAGGCCACACCCCACCCTTCCCCCAAGGCCTAGGCTAGCGTGGCACTGTGTTTTCTTCAAGCCAGCTCCACCAGCGGCGGCCAGTGCGGCTGGACCTGGGCTACGGTGGAGGGAAGACGCCACAGCCCTGAGTCCCAGAAGGCCGGAATCCTGCATTGCCGGAGCGAGAATCACCAGAGGATCTTTCTGGGATCTCCCCTTCGCCTTGAAGACCTGGTGGGGCTCCTGGAGGCAAAGCCCACAGAAGTGTGCCCGTGCCCGCCCCCCAAGACTGCATTCCTAGAGTTTCTAACTCTGATGCCAGTTCACACCCAGCCTCCAGCACAAGTTTATGGCTCCAGCAGCTTTTGCTCCAGGAAAGTGAAAATGGCCCTTCAGCTATGCTAGTTCTGTAATGGAAAGCGTCACAGTTCGATATTTCTGTTATGGATGCCTTTTAACATCTGCAACCTGGACGGTTTTGCTTTTTGTTTATTTCAACTTCATTGAAGTGACTCAACCACTTAAGAATGTGCCCATCAAGGGATCTGGGCCCCATGGACCACTCCCCAAAAATTCTATCCCCATTTCACCCGAGGTCCAAGTCAAATATTAGAATTACAGTTCAAAGCAAACAAGATTGATGGCGTAGCAGACGGTCCTGTGCCCAGGGATCAATATCATCAGGGCAGACACGCTGGCCTACAGCTCGTCCCCTGTGGTGCCTGGAGGGTTCAACTGGGGACTGCACTTCAAATGGGATCCTGTTCCCCTTTCCCAGCTCGGAGGACCAGAAGGAGCTACTGCACCAGTAGAGTCACCGACAATGGCTGGAGGGCGGTTTGCCATGAATAGAAGCTACTCATGAACTCGGGCAGGATGACAGCGGCATGGATATCTGGGGAGGAGAAAACCTGGAAATATCATTTCGGATTTGGATGTGTGGAGGTAAGCTTTTCATCATCCCTTGCTCCAGAGTCCGACACTTTTTCCCAAAAAGGCCACCCTATGGTTCCCCTGAAGGCCAGGCCACCATGACACACAACTCCTTGAGGCTGCCACACGTTTGGTTGGATGAATATAAGAAGCAGTATTTTTCCTTAAAGAAGCTATGGAAATATCAGTGAGCTTGTTGAATTGAGGGAGAAGTTGGGTTGTAAATCATTTAAGTGGTATTTGGATAGCATTTACCCAGAGATATAGATATCTGCCAATGCCAAACCCCAGCAACCCATTTTTTTGAAATATATTTTATTGATTTTTTACATTGATGTGCCCACAACCAAGGTACATGCCCTTTACCGGAATCGAACCTGGGACTCTTCAGTCCTCAGGCCGACAATATATCCACTGAGCCAAACCAGTTAGGGCGCAGCAACCCATTTTTATCACCAGAAGGCCAAAATACCCAAAAATCCTTTAGCATGGAAGGCTTTATCACTTCCAGACCAGCAAGTATCTGGTGGTCCAGAGGTGCCCAAGTCAGAAGGGAGGCCTAGTAGTGCTTAAAGCATGTGACCACAGTGACCCAAATCAGATCTGGATTTATAATGAAGAGAGTGAATTGGTTTCAAGTATCCTGCTTTGCCTGGATATGTCAGAAACTCAGTCATCAGACCCACCCCAACTCGTGAAGTGCCACAGGTTGGGGGGAATCCCAGCTGTGGACCTTTGGGAAGAATAATCGGCTATACCAGGTGTCACTTGGACAGTGCCTGAAAGCGGTTGATCCACTGAGTCACAAAGACTATGTTGCTATGGCAATCTGTGATGGCTCCTCCCCACTGCAGTGGCATTTGGAAGATTAAGATGCGATGGCTAGAATGGAATGCGTGTCCTCCTGGGAAGATTAGCAGAGGTGAAACTGCAGTGACCATCTCTCAGAGGTGGTCAGAGGTGATGAGCACCGAGTGACCATCAGGAGGTGAGGAAGTATGTGTCACCAAAACATTAAGCTCATTTCTAGGCCACTATTAAGGAATTTCTTACTTGTAGTAGGAAACCAGAATACAGTTTTAATATAAAGAGTCAGGTTTATACAGAGGACAATACCTAGGAAATTGCTAAGTATATTCAAATTAGTTTATGCTTCTTTTTAATCCCCTTTAATAATGGAATGGATCGTGTCAGAATTTTCTTTCTTAGAAGACTTCATAGCAGACAGTTAATTTTAAACAAACTGACTGAATCCACACATTGTTTATAAGATCATATTTAAGAGGTGGTTAACTGCTATAAATGATTTTGATGAATTATGGTACCATGTGCATTTAAAATAAAGAATCCTTTTAATTAAAAAAAAATACCTTAGGATGGAGAACCCAGCACCTCTCCCTCCCGGGAGCACACCCCACACCTGTCCCTTCCCCTCATCCTTCCCCTCCCCTTCCCCCCAGGCCCATCACCTTTACCTTCCTCACTTCTAAACTCCAAGGGCCCTTCCTTTACCTCTATAACTTTTTTCCTAAGCCCGTTTTTTCTGCAAATTACTTCTTCTCCTCTGTGATTTTCCAAATAAATGTTCTTTTATAGTTTGAGTCTTGGCTCTGAATTCTTTCCTAGCCAGCACTCAAGTACCAAGGTTGCTAAACCCAGGTCTGGTCTGTCCCCAACAGAGGGAAAATTAGAGAAAGGCTATATACCTTAAATAGAGAAATATCCCTAGTTAGTATTTTTAAATGTGAGCAATAAATGGTGAGCTCAAAGTAAATGACAACAGCAGGAACTAATGTTAAGGCTCTACTAAAATCTGCCATGTTTGAAATCAGGAATAAATCATAGTTAAAGTTCACAGAGAAATAACTTCAGGCTTCTTTTTTTTATTTGTTGTAGAGGCTCCTTTTTCCATCAACTCACAATACTTCTCTTTCTATTTGGCCTAAGGCTCTGTGATAAGTATCAACCAACAATAAGAACTAGAAGTTCACCTATAACTTAGCACAACGCAAAAAAAAAAAAACTGTTTATAAGACCAGGTTATGGTTTTTCTTATTCTTATCCAGTCTCAATAAAATGATGATTTTTTTTCTAGTGCACTCTTGTTATTTGTGGAGAGACAGATCTTTTCATATAACCATAAACTCTACTTTCTACATCTTGAATAACAAACATAAAATCTCCCAGAAACATTTTAACTTTTTAATATATGTATTTTTATTTATTTCAGAGAGGAAGGGAGAGGGAGAGAGATAAAAACATCAATGATGAGAGAGAATCATTGATCAGCCTCCTGCACACTCCACACTGGAGACTGAGCCCATAACCTGGGCATATGCCCTGTCTGGGTATCAAACCTTAACCTCCTGGTTCAGAGCTAGACGCTCAACCACTGAGCCACGCCGGCTGGGCTCCCAGAAACATTTTACCCTTTAAAATATAAATCATGCTAACTAACCTCTACATTTAAGAAGAGAGAAAAGCCTATCAAACAAAGTAGGGCTTTTTCTTATATACAGAGCACTGTGAGCTACAGTTAGGGTTGGCAGTAAACACCTCCAGAATTCTAAGAATATGACAAAATCAACACACAGCATTAGGGGGAAAAAAGTAAAGAGTCAGAAGAAAGAACTTGATCATACCTAAATAATAGAATTAATATATCTAAGGGATTAGAAACTGAAAGGTTAAAACTTAGAGAAATAAAGGGAAATGGAAAGGCAAAATTTGCCAGGGTTTAACTAGCTAGGGAAATAAACTATATAGGGAACATTTGTCTCTTATAATATTGGTTGTTTAACCAGCCTCAGACACAAATATCTAGACCTCCCAAGCTGAGGAAGACTCTAACATCGAGGGGCATCATCCTACAAAGTCCACCTGAGCAGCAATCAGCTTTTGGTTTCACCCACTATTTCTTCACGCCTCCTTCAAACTGCAATAGACAAGTTGGAAATTAAGCTCAGTATATGCAGCCATCCAAACTGTTTTGAAAAGCTTAGAGCAAAAAGATGAGAAGAAAATTATAGGTTTGACTATGAAAACCAAGAGAGGAGAGTTTTAGAAAGAGAATAATCAACAGTGTCAAGTGCCATACGGAAGTCTAAGAGAATGAGAGCTGAGAAAAATCCACTGTGCTTTATGACTAGGAAGCTAGGGTTGCCTTTCAGTGAACAGTTTAAATGACAGAGACAAGGGCTGAAGAAGAGCAGAAGTCGAGAGTGGAACTAGAAGTGACTGTGCATTGAGAACATGGCGTTCCATCCTTAAACGTGTAACAATACAAGGATGAAAAAAATGGCCTGAGCTGCACCAAGGTCAAATGAAGGTTTGGGGTTTTGCTGTTTTTTTATTTTGTCTTATGTTGCGTTGTGTTATTTTCAGCACAGGGAAGAAGAATATGTCTGCAGGCAGAGGAGAGAAGAGAAAATTGAAGATGTGTAAGCTAAACACATAAGGAGATAATTAAGCGAGAAAGTCTTAATTCTAGATGTTTATAGCACCCATGAGGGAGAAAACAAAGAGAATTGAGAGCACAAGGATAGTTTACACTTAAAAAGAGGAAATTCGGTATATTGTCTGAGATTGGGGGGGGGGGGGGGAATGGAGAAGTATTTTGGAATGGATTGCAGGGAAGGAGAACCTTTCTTTCTGCCAAGGGCCATTTGGATACTTGTTGATTGATTGATTGATTGATTAAATGGTTGATTGATTGATTTCAGAGAAGAAAGGAGATGGAGAGAGATAGAAACATCAGTGATGAGGGGGAATCATTGATCGGCTGCCTCCTGCATGCCACCTACTGGGGATCGAGCCCACAACCCAGGCATGTGCCCTTGACCAGAATCGAACCTGGGACCCTTCAGTCTGCAGGCCGACACTCTATCCACTGAGCCAAACAGGCTAGGGCCATTTAGATATTTATAACATCAATCATGGGCCATACAAAATTGTTAATTTAAAAATTAGCCTGCTCTATTTGGTCAAACATTTAATTAACGCACCCCTAATGCCTTGGCAGAGCCAGACCAAACGATTTCCTAAGCTTTATATGACCCGAAGGCCGGATGTTCCCCAGCCCTGAAAGGCTCACCTTTTTCTTTATTTTTTCAAGAAAGTGGAAGGAAAGCAGAGGAAGGTACAGGTGCTGAGGGGCAGCCAGTCTGGGATAAAGAAGAGAAAAGGCTTAGAACCACTGTGGGCCGTAAACTACACACATAATGGGCCCTGACACATAGTAGCACTAAGTGTAATGAGGAGAGCCCCAGTCCAGTAGGTAATAAAATTTTCTTACAACTTATGTAACCTTCTGCACTACCACTGTAATATTAGCAGTGAGGTAGGCAGTTAGTTAGACAGACTTGAGCAGAGCAAGGACGATGGGCCAGGTACAGAAGGTCACCACGGTGGAGAAAGCCCCAATGCCTAGCAAAGGACATTTGGAGGCTGGGACCTTGTCCCCGGGGTGACCTTTCCTCCCCTAGCATATTGCTAGTCATACGGTTTGGACTCACTGATCTTTCCTCCCTAGAGATAACATCTAGGCCTCAGTTGTGTTTCAGCTCCAGGCCCAGAAAAACAGCAAAACCAGGCAAGTGACACCAAAGCTGACCTCAGGACCAGCCCCATTGAATAATGACCCCCACCCTGGTGCTGGCCAATCAGCGGAGACCCCTATCCTGAAAGGACACAACTGGAAAACTGCTGAATATTCTATTGAGATCTTCCCCTGGGATGGTCCCTAAAATCTCCACCCTTAAAACCCCTAGGAAGAGGACTCAGTGCATTCCCCCTCCTGGGAGCACACCCACACCATTTCCTTTTCCCTTCCCCATTCCCATCCCTTCCCCCAGGTGCGTTACTGTTGTGGCCGAGTGCAGGCAGAACGATCAGCCAGCACTCTGCGGGAGGAAAGTTTAACCTTTATTTCACAGATCTGCTAGTCCAGGGGAATTCCGGATCCAAAGCCTGAACTGAATTCATGGGGAGGCTCTGACCTATATATCTCCTCCTGTGGCGGGCCCCTGAGGGTCCCCACAGCTCCACCCAAGTCAGCTGTGGAGGGGCCCTGGGGTTAGGTTCTGCAGCTCTGCCCAAGTTCAGTCAGAGTGGGGAAGACAGACTATAGTTTTAACTAGATACTGAACTAGGTTGCAAGCCACCCGTTTCCTTTTCCTTACCATTTACCTTCCTCACTCCCAAGCTTCTAGGGTCCTTCCTTTGCCTCCATAACTCATTTCCTCAGCCCATCTCTTCTACAAATTACTCTTTCTACCTCTGTGATTTTATAAATAAACTAGAGGCCTGGTGCACAAAAATTTGTGCACTCGGGGGGAGGGGGGCCCCTCAGCCCGGCCTGTGCCCTCTTGCAGTCTGGGACCCTTCGGGAGATAATGACCTGCTGGCTTAGGCCTGCTCCCAGGTGGCAGAGGGCAGGCCCAATCCCTAGGTGTAGCCCTTGGTCAGGCTCAGAGCAGGGCTGATTGGGGAGTTGGGGCGCCGCCCCCTGTCATATACAGAGCAGGGCGGATCAGGAGGTTGTGATGCCACCCTCAGTCATGCTCAGGGTAGGGCCGATTGAGGGGTTGGGGCACCGCCCCCGTCACACTCAAGGCAGGGTCGATGGGGAGGTTGTGGCTCCACCCCCTGTCATGCACAGAGCAGGGCCGATCAGGGGGTTGAGGACCTCCCCCCTGTCACTCACAGAGTAGGGCCGATGGGGAGGTTATGGCTCTACCCCATCACACACAGAGCAGGGCCCATGGGGTGGGGGTTGGGGCACCGCCTTCTATCACCCACAGAGCAGGGCCGATCAAGGGGTTGGGGCGCCGCCACTCTCACACTCAGGGCAGGGCCGATGGGGAGGTTATGGTTCTACCCCGTCACACAAAGAGCAGGGCCGATCAGGGGGTTGGGGCGCCACACCCTGTCACACACAGAGCCGCAGGGTGATCATGGGGTTGGGGAGCTCCCCCTATCAGGCACAGAGCAGGGCTGATCAGGGGTTGGGGCGCCTTCCCCTGTCACGAACAGAACAGGGCCATAGGGAGGTTTTGGCCCCGCCCCCTGTCACACACAGAGCCACAGGGTGATCAGGGGGTTTGGGCGCTGCCCCCTGTCACACTGATCCCGGTGCTGGGAGGCATATTACCCTTTTACTATATAGGATAGAGGCCTGGTGCACGGGTTGGGGCTGGCTGGTTTGCCCTGAAGGGTGTCCTGGATCAGGGTGGGGGTCCCCACTGGTGTGCCTGGCCAGCCTGGGTGAAGGGATGATGGCTGTTTGCAGCTGGTCACACACCCTTCAGGGTGGAGGTCCCCACTGGGGTGCCTGGCCAGTCTGGCTGAGGGGCTGAGGGCTGTTTTCAGGCTGGCGAGTGACTGAAGCTCCCAACCGCTCCTTTTTTTCTTTTTTTTTTATTCTGGGCCAGCTATAGCTTGGAGGCTTGGCTCCAGCTCTTAGGCCTCCGCTGCTGAAAGCAGGTTTCAAACAATGTTGCGATCCTGCTGGCTGAAGCCTGATGGACTAAAGCAGGTTTCTGGGGTTTTGTTTAGCTTCTATATTTGTAACATAGTTGCTTAGAGTTGCAGCTCAGAGGCCTGCAGCGGCAGGCGGGGAATGTTGGAGTCCTCCGTCACTGAAGCAAGTAAGCCTCATGTTCGCTTTAAGTTGCCTGGCTGCTGGCGGCCATCTTGGCTGGCAGTTAATTTGCATATCTCCCTGATTAGCCAATGGGAAGGGTAGCGGTCGTATGCCAATTACCATGTTTCTCTTTTATTAGATAGGATGTTCTCTTATAGTTTGAGTCCTGATTCTGAATTCAAGTACCCAGGGTGCTGAATCAAGGTCTGGTCTGACCCCATGGGTCTAACACTGGTGCCATTCCCGCAGCCTACAACACGTCCTCTAAAAATCACCTGAACTCATATTGTGAAATCTTTCCTGCACAAAGTTAAGAACCCACACACCACCACCTGGCCCTATGTAGACCCACTCAGGGCCAGGTCCCCTTTCCAGTAACATTTGTATCTTCAATTTTATAATTTTTGTTTTAATTTTGATGTTTTTTCTTTGTGAGTATACATAAGACCATTGTCAACTGTCTGCTCTTAGCTCCCCACACAACTCACCCAGAGAATTCATGTAGTCTTACAGTTTCTATCATCACATCAGTGCTGAGAGTGAGAAAATATTTCCGACTCCTTATATCTCCCACAAACTCCAGTGGTGTGCTTCCATCTATTTACAAGATTTTTATCTCTACTTGGATAGCCTACTGTCACTGCAAATTCAATATGTTCAAAATCAAACCCCAAACCAAACCCAAAATCCAGCTCCACAACTGTTACAGTCAGGATCCAGTCAAGAGACAGAAACCACACCAATTATTTGAACAAAGAGTTGAATATATAGGATGGTTACGTAGGTCTAAAGTTGTTAATTATGTAACTGTACGGGCTGCATAGAAGTAGCAACTGCAGAAAGCAGCTCGCACCCTCATTGCTGAGGGAACAGAAGGAAGAGCTAGGGCTATTTGAATTTTGAAGCTTAAAGAAGGGCCCTGTCACAACTGAAATTCAGATATCTGAGGAGGGAGCACAAGCCAACTGATGCTGGTGTCTCAAGATTGCTTCTGCAAGTGTTGGAAAAATTAAAAACCGAATTCAGCGACCGGTAGGACAAGAACTGGTGGAGTGAAGAAGACTGCTGGGAGCTGCTCACAGAAAATACAATTAGATAAGCAGCCCGCATGGAATGAACAAGAAGGAGCAAGTCATTTTTCCCACCGCTAGCCTTCCAGCTCCCTCTAGCACCCTCTCCTGGCAGAGTTGAATAGGGAGCCAGATGGTGAAGCAGAAGTGCAATTTGTTGATTACTGGCCCCATTTCACAAAGCAGTCGAGTCTGGAGCAAAAACACAATTACAGATTGTCACTAAGATATATTAGTCAGGAGCAAGCAAGGAAACAGAACCCACGTGAAGTATGGCAGAGGAATTGTACCACAAGGAATTGGTAAATAGAGAGGATGCAGGTGTCTGGGGACCTGAGATTCCGGGACCCATTGTAGGTTCTTGGCTTCATGAAGGAGAGAATTCAAACTCCAGCACAGAATTTAAAGTGCAAGTGATTTTACTAGTGAAGCCATGAGACAGAATGGGCTACTTGACAGACAGAGCAGCCAGACCCCTTTAGAGGAATTTGCTTCCTTTATTGAGGTTCATTTAATTGGGAGTGGGGGTGGGGAGGTAGGGTATCCAATAAGGTGGGGAATATTCAGGATCTTCCCGGAAAGGGATGGAGATTTCTCAGAGGCGCTCCATCAGCCATTCCATGTTCTTTTATGGGCTTTCCATTCTGATCAGGGCAGCTCGGGGTGCGTTGTACAGCATGCTAATGTATTACATGGTCTATAATGAGGCTAGGGGTGACCATTAGGTGAAATCAGTCACCTTGTTGGATCGAGCTGGTCTCTGTGGGTTTTAAGCCATAAATCTGGTGGGGGGGGGGGGGAAGGGTCTTACTGTCTTCTTGATAGTTCCTATAGCTTTTATCCATTGCAACTATTCCACATCGTACATAGTCTATCTCAGAAGGACTAGGAAGACAAATGGGGAATAGTGAAGCAATCCAGAAAGGGGTCACAGTGGGCAGCTGCTGTCACACCCTAGGCTGGAGGAACCATGGGAGGTGGTGGTGTTACTAGAGCCCAAGAATCTAAGGGCATCCAGCCCTTGGCCAGTGCGACTCAGTTGGGCATCCTCCAGTGCACTGAAAGGTTGCCAGTTCAGTTCCTGGTCAGGGTACATGCTTGGGTTGTGGGCTCTCTCCAGTGGGGGTCATGCAGGAGGCAGCTCATTGGTTGGGCTCTCACATCCATGTTTCTCTCTCCCTCTCCCTTCCTCTCTCTCTAAAATTCAATTTTAAAAAATCTTTTTTAAAAAAAAATGTTTTCCTCCATGAAGCCATCCTTGGTGTTCTCTTAGTTAGAAATAATCTCTCCTCAGAACTCCCAAAGCACTTTATTTGCACCTATCAAACAACAAATATTCATTAGCCCTGGCCGGGTGTGACTCAATTGGTTGGGCATTCATTGCCCCATACACCAAAAGGTCGCTGATTCAATTACTGGTCAGGGCACATGCCTAAAGATCCCCTGTAGGGGGGGCCTGCAGGAGTCAGCCAATCCATGTTCTCTCTCTCTAAATATAAATAAACTAGTCTCTTTTTTTAAATATATTTTATTGATTTTTTACAGAGAGGAAGGGAGAGGGATAGAGAGTTAGAAACATCAATGAGAGAGAAACATCGATCAGCTGCCTCCTGCACATCTCCTACTGGGGATATGCCCGCAACCCAGGTACATGCCCTTGACCGGAATCGAACCTGGGACCTTTCAGTCCGCAGGCCGACACTCTATCCACTGAGCCAAACCAGTTTTGGCAAACTAGTCTTTAAAATAAAAAAAATAAAGTGCCCTAGCCAGTTTGGCTCGGTGGATAGAGCGTCAGCCTGTGGACTGAAGGGTCCCAGGTTCGATTCCAGTCAAGGGCACATGCCTGGGTTGTGGGCTCAATCCCTAGGGATCATGCAGGAGGCAGCCAATCAATGATTCTCTCTCATCATTGATGTTTCTATCTCTCTCTCCCTCTTTCTTCCTCTCTGAAATCAATAAAAATATACTTAAAAAGTAAAAAATAAAGTAATTATCCCAAAAACTAATTTTTTACGTTCATTTGCAATACATAGAAAACCAAGGCAAGAATACTGTTCAACAGTGACTAATTCTATAAACTTTTTCCACTTATAAATCAAATTTATTAATGTATAACATAAAATGCACCTATTTAAGTAAATAGTTTTTGAGTTTTGATAAATATATTCACCTATAAAACCACCATCTAATCAAGGTATAGAATATTGAAAAAAAACCTCTGCTTTCCTGTCTGGTGCTGCCTCCTGCTGCGTCTCCGCCACGACCTTGGACCCAGCTTCATCCTCCTCAGACTGTCCTGAGTCCTGGAGCCCTCCCAGAGCCCCAGCATCGTGATCAGTGATGATGAACCAGGTTATGACCTAGATTTATTTTGTTATGCCTAATTATTACACTGAGGATTTTGAAAAGGTCTTTCTTCCTTCTGTACTAATTATGAAAAGGACCCAATAGTTTGTTCGAGATGTGATGAAGGAGATGTCAGGCCATCACATCCTAACCCTGTGCATACTCAAGGGTTGCTATAAATTCTTTGCTGACCTACGGACTACATCAAAGCACTGAACAGAAATAGTGATAGATCCATTCCTATGACTGTATATTTTGTCAGACTGAAGAACTACTGGTAATGACCAGTCAACAGGGGACATAAAAGGAATTGGCAGAGATTGTCTCGCAACTTGAACTGGAAAGAATGTTTGATTGTTGAAGACATAAGTGACACTGGCAAACACGATGCAAATCTTGCTTTTCTTGGTCAAGCAACATAATCCAAAGCTGATCACAGTCTCAAGCTTGCTGGTAAAAAGGACTCCTCCAGCCCGGCCTGTGTGGCTCAGTGGTGTGGACCCATAACCAGGAAGTCACAGTTAGATTCCTGGTCAGGCCATGTGCCTGGCTTTCAGCTCAATCTCCAGCAGGTGGCATGCAGGAGGCAGTTGATGGGTGATTCTCATTGATGTTTCTATCCCTCTCTACCTCTTCCTTCTTCTCTCTGAAATCAATAAAAACATATTTTAAAAAATTTTTAAAGGAGCCCTCGAAGTGTTGGATATAGGCCAAACTTGGTTGTATTTTAAATTCCAGACAATTTGTTATAGGGTATGCCCTTTACTATAATGAATACTTCAGGGATTTGAATTGTATTTGTGTTATTAGTAAAACTGGGAAAACAAAATACAAAACCTAGGTTGATCGTTCAATTTGACTTTTGGAAACATCTGGAGTCCCATGTGAAATCACCAGTGAAGTTCTCAAATGTTCTAGTTCTGTAGTCAGCTTATTGCATGTATCTTCTGAGAATTTTATCTGTTTTGTATTTAAGATATAGAATATTTACTCTCATGTCCCTCTGCAGCCAATTCTGCCCTCTCCCACCCACTCGCAGCTCCAGGCAATCACTGATCTGCTTTCTGTCACTATAAATTAGTTTTACTGTTCTAGAATTTCATGTAAATAGAATTGGATGATGTATTTTTTGTGTCTGGCTTCTTTGAGTAAGCACAGTGCTTTTGACATTCACCCATGTTAATGTGTGTATTAGTGGTTCATTACTTTTATTGCTGAATAGTATTCCATTGTATTAATGTATTAGAATTTATTCACACACTGATGAATATTTGAGTTGTTTCCAGTTTGGTGTTATTATGAATAAAGCTGCTGTGAACACTTATGTGCAAGTCTTTTTATATTTTTCACTTCTCTTAAATAAATGCCTAAGAGTAGAATTGTTTGGCGTACATTTAGTTTTTTATAAGAACCTGCCAAGTAATTATACCATTCTTCATTCTTACCAGAAATTTATGAAAGTTACACATCAAAATTACAACTAAATTATATACATACTCACCAATACTTGGAATTGCCAACCCTTTCATACATCACTGTGGTTTTACTTTGCATTTCTTTGGTGACTAATGATACTGAGCATCTCTTCATGTGACTTTTGGCTATTTGTTCCAATATCTACCCTTGTAGATATCTACCTTTTCGTTGGATTGCTCTGCTTTTAATTAAGTTGTAAGAAAACTCATTTACATAGTTTAGATACAAATTATTTGTCAAATGCATATATTGTGATTATTTTTCTCCCAGTCTGTGCTTTGCCTTTTAATTTTTCTAATAGTGTCTTTCAAAGAGCAGAGGGTTTTTAATTTTGATGAAGTCCTATTTATCAAATTTTTCTTTTATGACTAGTGATATTTTGTATCCTATCTGGGAATTTTTTGCCGATTCCCATGGTTTTATTTTGTGCTTTCTTCTACGAAAATTATAGTTTTAGCTTTAAGTTCAAGACTATGATCCAGTCCAAGTTAACTTTTATATGTACCTAGAGGCCCAATGCACGAAAGTCATGCAAGGGGCTCGGTCCTCGCAGCCGCAGCGGCTGCCTTGGTCTTCTCAGCCCTGGCTTCGTCCCGAAGGTCATCCAGATGGTCTTCCGCTGTTCGGCCATCCAGTCTAATTAGCATATTATGCTTTTATTATCATAGATGCAGTACAAGCTAAAGGTTGGAGTCGGAATTTTTTCTATAGGGATATCCAGTTATTCCAGAACCTTTGTTGGAAAAACTTTCCTTTTTCCCTTAAACTCCGTTGGCACTTTTTTAAGAAAATCCCAACCCAAGAATATGTTTTTATTTATTTTTAGAGAGAGGGAGAGAAACATCAATTGGTTGCCTCCCATATGTGCCCCAACCGGTGATAGAAGCTATAAGTAACCTAAATATGTGCCCTGACAGAGAGTGAACCCAAATCCAGGACTATACTCCAACCAACTGAGCCATGCAACCAGGGGTCCCTTGGCACTTTTATTAAAATAAGTTGATTTTATGTGTGGATTTATTTCTGGAAGCTATTCTGTTCCTTTGATCCAAATGTCTATTCTTATGCCAGTACCACACTGGCATAAGAATAGACATTTCAGAGAGGAAGGGAGAGGGAGAGAGAGATATAGAAACATCAATGATGAGAGAGAATCATTGATAGGCTGCTCCTTCAAGCCCCCTACTGGGGATCGAGCCCACAATCTAGGCATGTGCCCTTGACTGGAATCGAACCCGGGACCCTTCAGTCCCCAGGTCAATGCTCTATCCATTGAGCCAAACCAGCTAGGGCCAAATGTCTATTCTTTTGCCAGTACCACACTGTCTTATTGATGCTTTATTGTATACTTTGAAATCAGATACTGTAAGGCCTCCAACTTTGTTCTTTTTCAAAACATTTTGTCTATTCTAGGTGTTCTACATTTTTCATGTAAATGTATTAATTACTTGTCAATTTCTATTAAAATGCCATACTTTATATTGAACTTGCTGTAAATAATTTTTAGAAGAATTAACATCTGAACAATACTGAGTCTTGCAATCTATGAGCATAGTGTATCTCTCCATTTAATTAGGCCTTTTAAATATTTTATCAGTATGTTTTATAATGTTCAGTGTACAAGTCTCACATATACTTTGTCAAATTTACTATTAAATGTTTCTTGTTTTTGATGCTCCTGTAAATAGTTTTATTAATTTTCAAATTGTTCATGTTTAGTGTTTAGAAATGCAGTTGATTTTTGTTTATTGACCTTGTATCCTACACCCAGCTAAATTTACATATTAGTTCTAGTAGGATTGTTTGTCTATTCCTCAGAGCTTTCCCCAAAACTTTATTGAGATATAATTGGCATATATAATTAATAAGTTTAAGCTATACAATGTAATATTTTTATATGCAGGTTGGGAAAAATAAGCAAATGTGAATATGCAAAAATTTATTCTTTTATTATTGTAAACCTACTTTTGACCCACCCTTTACATATATGTATATTGCAAAATAATTACTACAATAAGATTACTTAACAGAGCCATCACCTACCTCACATTGTGACAATATGTGTGTGCACAGGCACATGTGCACATATTGAAAACTTTTTTCCAGTGTTGAAGTATAACTGTGCCCAGTGGTAGGGCAAAGGTGTAGTGGCCACTTTAATAAGATGGTATCGTCAGAGGGAAGAACAATACAGGCAATTGCATAGAATAAAACAATGTATTAAAGGTAATTTACTTACAAAGCTGTAGATGGGAGTGGACAGATGACTCAGAAGTTCTGTGTAAATTATCCTCTGCTAACAGACACCTGTTACAATACATTTTTATTTATTTTTTGTTTTTTTTAAAGCTGTGGAAGACTTTATTATATTTTATTACAGGATTAGAAAATTTCAAAAATAACTGTTTGAAAACACTGTTTAAAAAAACACACATAATAGCCCCATAAAAAAGCATTCTGACATCTGTTATAATTTCTCTTCAAGTTATGAAATGCAGCTTTCTGACTATTGTTATAATAGCCATGAGTATCTGTGATTTCAGCGGAATACAATCATAATTTTTCTTCTTAGGACATGATCATGACTCATTTTTTCTTTAATAGCTCCATCATTTCAGGAACTACCTTGAATAAATCTGCAACTGTTCCATAATCTGCCACTTGAAAAATGCTGTTACAATGTTTTGTTTTGGGGTGTTTTTTTTTAAATATATTTTATTGATTTTTTACAGAGAGGAAGGGAGAGGGATAGAGAGTTAGAAACATCGATGAGAGAGAAACATCGATCAGCTGCCTCCTGCACACCTCCTACTGGGAATATGCCCGCAACCAAGGTACATGCCCTTGACCAGAATTGAACCTGGGACGCTTCAGTCCACAGGCCGACGCTCTATCCAGAGCCAAACCAGTTAGGGCTACAATGTTTTTTTAAAGTTTTTATTGAATTTATTGGGGTGGCATTGGTTAATAAAATTTTATAGGTTTCAGCTGTATAATTGTACATCATCTGTATATTGTATTGTATGTTCACCAGCCCAAGTCAATTCTCCTTCCATCACCATTTATCACCCCCTTTCCCTCTTCTAGCTCCCGCCAGCTCCCCTTTCCCTCTGGTAATCACCATACTGTTGTCTGTGTCTATGAGGCTTTTTCTTTGCTTAATCCCTTCACTTTTTTCACCCAGCCCCTCTGTTACAGAACTTTAAAAAGAAAAATTTTTTTTATTTCAGAAAGAAAGAGATAGAAACATCAATGATGAGAGAGAATCATTGATCAGCTGCCTCCTGCAAGCCCCTACTGGAGATTGAGCTTGCAACCCAGGCATGTGCTCTGACTGGGAATCAAACCGGTGTTCATTGTTCGACGATTAAACAGTGAGCAACACCAGCTGAGCACAGTACTTTTTCATAGTATCTCAGGTACCAATTTTTTTTTTTCAAATGGAGGGTTCTACCATGTTCACAGATTATAAAAGTCAGCATTTTAAATACGTCAATTCTTTTTTAAAAAATATGTTTTTACTGGGAGAAACCAAGATGGCGGCATAGGTTAACGCCAGAGATTGCTGCCTCGAACAACCAATTCAAATTACACCTAAAAGATGGAACGGACATCATCCAGAACCACAGGAAGGCTGGCTGAGTGGAAATTCTACAACTAGGAGGAAAGAGAATATCATACCCAGACTCAGAGGAGGCGCAGTGCTGAAGTGAAATACTCAGGTGCGGAGTGCGCACGGAGCGGGCTGGCGGCAGAGTGCGCGGTTGTTGTTTTCGATCGGGAGGGAGTCTCAGACTCTGAGCTCCAGATCCAGGCAAGTCTCTAGGGACCCAGACTCAAACGGGAGAAGCGGGATTGTCTGGCTTCGGTCGGAACTCGAAGGCAGCTTTCTCTCTGAGGTTTGCAGCGGTTGCTGGGACTCTGTGAGGCAGAGCCCCTAGGGACGGAACTGAGAGCAGCCATAACTGCTCGCTCCGCCCGCCCTGTTTGATCCCCTTCAACCCGCCCCGCCCAAGCCCTGCACAGAGCCATTTGCCAGATAGCCTCAGACAAAGGCTAGATTAGCACCTCCCCAGAGGACAGAAGTTTTCCCACTGTAGACACAGCTGACTCTCATAGCCAGTTGGCCTGGAGGTCAAATCCCCCCAGTATTAACTACAACAATCAAGGCTTAACTACAACAAGACTGCGCACAAAGACCACTAGGGGGTGCACCAAGAAAGCATAAAAAATGCGGAGACAAAGAAACAGGACAAAACTGTCAATGGAGGATATTGAGTTCAGAACCACACTTTTAAGGTCTCTTAAGAACTGTCTAGAAGCTGCCGATAAATGTAGTGAGATCCTCAAGAAATCTAATGAGACCCTCGATGTTATGATAAAGAACCAACTAGAAATTAAGCATACACGGACTGAAATAACGAATACTATACAGACTCCCAACAGCAGACCAGAGGAGCGCAAGAATCAAGGCAAAGATTTGAAATGCAAAGAAGCAAAAAACACCCAACCAGAAAAGCAAAATGAAAAAAGAATCCGAAAATACGAAGATAGTGTAAGGAGCCTCTGGGACAGCTTCAAGTGTACCAACATCAGAATTATAGGGGTGCCAGAAGATGAGAGAGAGCAAGATATTGAAAACCTATTTGAAGAAATAATGACAGAAAACTTCCCCCACCTGGTGAAAGAAATAGACTTACAGGTCCAGGAAGCACAGAGAACCCCAAACAAAAGGAATCCAAAGAGGACCACACCAAGACACATCATAATTAAAATGCCAAGAGCAAAAGACAAAGAGAGAATCTTAAAAGCAGCAAGAGAAAGAAACCCAGTTACCTACAAGGGAATACCCATACGACTGTCATCTGATTTCTCAACAGAAACTTTGCAGGCCAGAAGGGAATGGCAAGAAATATTCAAAGTGATGAATACCAAGAACCTACAACCAAGATTACTTTATCCAGCAAAGCTATCATTCAGAACTGAAGGTCAGATAAAGAGCTTCACAGATAAGGAAAAGCTAAAGGAGTTCATCACCACCAAACCAGTATTATATTAAATGCTGAAAGGTATCCTTTAAGAAGAGGAAGAAGAAGAAAAAGGTAAAGATACAAATTATGAACAACAAACATGCATCTATCAACAAGTGAATCTAAGAATCAAGTGAATAAATAAACTGATGATCATAATAGAATCAGGGACATAGAAAGGGAATGGACTGACTATTCTTGGGGGGGAAAGGGGTGTGGGAGATGTGGGAAGAGACTGGACAAAAATTGTGCACCTATGGATGAGGAAAGTGGGTGGGGAGTGAGGGCGGAGGGTGGGGCGGGAACTGGGAGGAGGGGAGTTATGGGGGGGAAAAAGAGGAACAAATGTAATAATCTGAACAATAAAGATTTAATTAAAAAATATATATATATGTTTTTACTGCTTTCAGAGAGAGGAAAGGAGAGGGAGAGAGAGTTAGAAACATCAATGATGAAAGAGAATCATTGGTCGGCCGCCTACTGCATGCCCCCACTGGGCACATGTCCAAAACCTGGAATTGAACTGTGACCTCCTGGTTCATGGGTCAATGCTTAATCATTGAGCAACACCAGCCAGGCTCAGGTACAAATTATTTACAAGACAATGGAACAAAGAATGCAGTACTGGCTAGGTGCCATGCCTCTTGGTGGTCTTGTGATAAGTGAATATTTATCACCAATATATCAGTTTAATACTTATCTCCATTGTCATGCCATTCCAGACATTACTATATATATAGCTACATTTTTTGGAACACAGATAATCATCAACTAAAAGACTTTGATATGCTTGCTAAAGCCAATGAAGTTGGTCAAAGGTCACAGCATGAAAGAAATCCAGGACACTGAGATGGAGTTAGTTGTATTCACATCTATATCTACTAGTATACAAATTGACATATAGCACTGTATAAGTTTAAGGTGTACAGCATAATGACTTGACATATACATTGTGAAATGATTATCACGATAGGTTTAATGTCCATCATCTCATATAGATACCAAAAGCAATAATTTATTTTTGTGATGAGAACTCTTAGGATTTACTCTCTTAACTTTCAAATATACCATATAGCAGTGTTAACAATAGTCATCACAGTGTACATTACAACCCCAGTATTTATAACTGGAAATTTGTACCTTTCGACAACCTTCATCCAGTTCCCCCCTACCTGTGATAACCATAATTTGATTTCTTTTTCTATGAGTTTGATAAATTTTTATTATTAATTAAACTTATATGTGAGATCATACAGTAATTCTTTCTCTGTCTGATTTATTTCACTTAGCATAATGCCCTCCCAGTCCATCCATGTTGTCACAAATGGCAAGATTTCCATCTTTTTATGGCTGAATTGTATCCCATTTATATGTATACCACATTTTCTTTATCTATTCATCCATGGATGGATACTTAGGTTTTTTCCACATCTTAGCTATTGTAGATAGTACTACTAAGAACATGGGGGTGCAGATATCTCATCAACACAGTGCTTTCCTTTTTGGAAAGGAAATTCCATATCCCCAGACTTGAAGTTGCTGGGTCATATGGTAGTTCTACTTCTAGTTGTTTAAGGGCCTTCTGTACTATTTTCTACAGTAGCTGTACAAGGCTGTACAAGGGTGCAAATAATGGGAGATATGGTCTATTGGGGCCCACCAAAGGAACTCTCTACCACAGGATAGTTTTATTTTTCCCCAAGTGCCCTTAGCTGTGTATTTGTCATCAGTTCTAACTGTATTGATTCTTTTATATATAATATATATTTTTAATTGATTTCAGAGAGGAAGGGAGAAGGAGAGAGAGATAGAAACATCAATGATGAGAGAGAATCATTGATTGGCTTGCCTCCTGCACACCCCCTACTGGGGATTGAGCCCACAACCCAGGCATGTGCTCTTGACTGGAATAGAACCTGGAACCCTTCAGTCCACAGGCCCATGCTCTAGCCACTAAGTCAAACCAGCCAGGGCAACTGTATTGATTCTTTTTAAAAAATATATATATTATTAATTTTTTTTACAGAGAGGAAGGGAGAGGGATAGAGAGTTAGAAACATCAATGAGAGAGAAACATCGATCAGCTGCCTCCTGCACACCCCCTACTGGGGATGTGCCAGCAACTCAGGTTCATGCCCTTGACCAGAATCAAAACTGGGACCCTTCAGTCCGCAGGCCGATGCTCCATCCACCGAGCCAAACCGGTCAGGGCTGTATTGATTCTTTAAAGTGACAACAGCAACAAAAGCTTGCTTACCATAGTATCCAACATATGTGATTAACCAGTCATACTCCTAATTATTACTAAATCTATATTCTACTTCTTTGGCTCCTATTTTTACCATTTCTGTCAGGTATATTCATAACGATCCCCAAAAAGCAGTGATTGAAATACTATCCAGCCATTGTATCTTTCCCAAGTATGCTTTGTCATTCAAAAAGCACTTTGTAGTTGACTTTTCAGGGGTTCCAGTATAACCAATTTTTGCCTTTCTGAGCTGTACTATTTTTTATTTGGAAGGAAGGAACTGCACCTCATGTATCTTTAAGAAAAGTTATTCGCTTCGAGAAGCAAAACACCCAAGCAACAGAGACTTAGAATCCAGACAGTAAAGGCTTTAATTATCTTACACAACAAAGTCTAGGGCTGGGTGGTTCCAAGCTCGATGCAGCGGCTCAGTGACTTCACCAAGTGTCCAGAGGTTCTCTATCTTCCCACCCAGCCATCTGCATGCTAGCTGTGCACCTCCAGGCTTGTCCCCTCGGTCACAAGGTGCTCCTCACACAGCCCCACCAAGGAGGGGAAAAGGGAAAGATGGGTCTCCTCTTCAAACTCTTTTTGTTTTTTGTTTGTTTGTTTGTTTTGTGTGTGTGTGTTTTAAATATATATTTTTTTATTGATTTTTTTACAGAGAGGAAGGGAGAGGGGTAGAGAGTTAGCAACATTGATCAGCTGCCTCCTGCACACTCCCTACTGGGGATGTGCCCGCAACCAAGGTACATGCTCTTGACCGGAATCGAACCTGGGACCCCTGAGTCTGCAGGCCAATGCTCTATCCACTGAGCCAAACCGGCCAGGGCTTAAAACTCTGCTTTTAATCTGCGACGTAATTTATTCCTAGAAGCTGCCTTCCTTCCATTTCTGCCAGATGCCAGCGTAAGTTTCACTGGATCCGCTACTACAATCTTATCTAGGAATAAGAATCGAACATCCGGGGGCACGAAAAAAAAAAGCCACACCAGACACAGCCAAGGCTGTCCTGGGGCTATTTTATAGCTCAACACGTCGCAGGAGAATCACGGATTTGGAGATGGAGGGAACTCCTCCGTTCCCGGACACTTAGGTGGCTCTTCACCCTCCAGAACACCCTCCCCGCGCGCGCGGCCGTGTCGCTGCGGCCCTCGGCCCTTCTCGCCCGCTTCCAACATGGCCGCCAGGCTCCTTCCGCCCGTTTCCAAAAGGGCGCCGGCCCGCGCGGCTGCGGCTCCGAGTGCGCAGGTGCGAACGGAAGGCCTCTTCCCGTCAAGATGGCGGGGGTGTTGCTGCTTGGGCGCCGGGAGCTCCTCCGCCTGCTGTGGCCCCAGCGGCAAGTAAGGGAGCGCCAGGGCTGAGCCGCGGGCGCTGCCCGTCCCTGGGACCCGAGCCGGGGGCCCGCATTCTGGGGGCACGAGCAGCGCTGCCCTGCTCGCCGGCCTGTGTCCCTGACCTCGGGTCCCCGAGGACGCAGAAGGGTTACCTTCTTGGCCCCCGCGGGCTGAGCGACCCTGTGTGGTTGCCTGAACCCGGGAACAGGCCTCCCCGCCAAGGGGACCTCGGCCTGGACTGTGGGCCGCGGGGTGGGCCTGGGGCAGGTGAGGTGCAGGTCGCGGAGAGTGCAGTCCTCACCTGTGGGAGCGGGCTGCCCGCTTCTTGGGGGGCGGGGTGGGGGGCGGGGGCAACATGCGCGACTTCTGCTCCGGATTAAAGTGCTCCTCCTCCTTCCCGCGCGCAGCTCCACAGCGTCGCAGGGCCCTCGCCGTGGCCCCGGCCACCGCTGGCCGCCGGGCTCCCGTTCCCAGCCAGCCGGTGCGGCGCGCGCCCCCGCTATGCCCTCCTGGCGGCCCCCGGCCCCCGCGGCCTCAGTGTCTCTGCCATCTCGTTTGCAGAAGCCCAGGTAAGACGCGGTCCCAACCCTGCGCTGGCGGGAGCGGTGCTCCTCGGTTGGTTGATTGTTTTTATTTTGTTCTGACTAGCGGGAAGGGGAGCGTGCCGGAGAGTGCTCTGCACACTGCACACAGCTCCCCGGAATGGGAGCATCTCTCCTTGGGGTGTTTTCGGGTCCGCCGGGGAGGGGTTTGCGAGGACAGCCAGAGAGGTTTACATTCTGTGCCTGCCCCTGTTCCCACGTAGTGCCAAGCCGCCGATGGCCATAGGAAATGTGTTTCCAGGTGTGGGTATTAGAAGAATTGAAACTTGCATATCGTTACATGATTTCATGGATATTGATATTTTTGAGGATGAAACCAAGTAGATATTTTGGTCTTTTTTTTTTTTTTTTTTAAAGATAATTTGGTCTTAACTCAGTTGTTTTAAATCAGCGGTTCTCAACCTGTGGGTCGCGACCCCTTGGGGGGTCGAACGACCCTTTCACAAGGGTCGCCTAAGACCATCGGAAAACACATATATAATTACATATTGTTTTTGTGATTAATCACTATGTTTTAATTATGTTCAATTTGTAACAATGACATTGGGGGTCACCACAACATGAGGAACTGTATTAAAGGGTCACGTCATTAGGAAGGTTGAGAACCACTGTAGGGAAATAAATGAGTACAATAGTTTGAGTATGTACAAAATCATAACAGTGATACTCGAATGAAGTTTGGAAAGCACTGATGCTAGAAATAACTTTCATGAAATCTTACTATAAGGAAGTTATTTTCCTACTTTGGGGGGGAAATAAAATGTTCTTTTTAAGAGCTGAGTTCTGTGGACATGTAGGCTAACCTGGGAAAACAAGAAGTAGAGTCAGGTGAACAACGCAGTACTGGTTATCGTAAGGGAACCCTCAATTTCTGTGTCCCACCTACTGAATATCACACATGGCTTCCTTTTGCACAGGTTCAGGCCCCTCCGGTCATTCCTGCAACGCCCTCACCCACAGCAGTAACTGAGGTGGCTTCTGGAGAGACTGCAGATGTAGTCCAAGCTGCTGCAGAACAGAGCTTCGCTGAACTTGGGCTGGGGTCATATACCCCAGTGGGATTGATCCAGAACCTACTGGAATATATGCATGTTGACCTTGGCCTCCCTTGGTGGGGGGCCATTGCTCTGTGTAAGAGGACTGCATCCTGGAAAGGGATCCTGGACAAAATGGGGACTTAGGGAGAGAACTTTAAAGAATAGCAGTTCTGTGAGGGGGTCAAGGAAATAGTGCAAAAGTTTAGGGGTCAGAAAAAACAGATGATTCAAATGTGGGATAAAGGCTCATGATACTAGTTACATTCTACCTATATTTCCTAAAGGGCATTATAATACCACTACATCATCCGTAATTCAAGAAGTGTAGATATTTGAGTGTGAGCATGGGGTTAGAGCAAGAGGACCTTGTTAACAGTGATGAAGCTGCCCTGGTTCAGGAGAGTAGAAGGTCAGGTCAAGCAGTTAAACCCCAGAATTGGGAAGACACTCACATTGCAGGCTAACACTGTGCTTCAGACTCTGTAGCCTCCTACACGTGCTCCAGCGATCATCTCCCTGTGTCTTTAGCTCCCTTTTTACTGCCCTACTCTGAACATACAAACATGCTCAAGCATACCATGTGTTTCTTGGAAGGAAATCTTTACCCTTTATCTTTTGTTCACCTTTAACTTCTACTATGCTGTCTTTCTCCTTCTCATAGCTGTTATTTAAAAGGGTATTCTGTATCCAGTGGTCTTACTTCTTTCTTTCCACTCTTTGATCCTCAGCAATCTGGCTTTTACTAATACCGCTTCATTTTATTTTATTTTTTTTAATTAAATCTTTATTGTTCAGATTATTACAGTTGTTCCTCTTTTTTCCCACCATAGCTCCCCTCCACCCGGTTCCCACGCCCCCACCCCCACCCTCACTCATCCATAGGTGCACGATTATTGTCCAGTCTCTTCCCACATCCCCCACACCCCTTTACCCCCCCAAGAATAGTCAGTCCACTTCCTTTCTGTGAATCAGGGGATTCTATTATAATCACCAGTTTATTCTGTTCACCAGATTATTTATTCACTTGATTTTTAGATTCACTTGTTGATAGATGTGTATTTGTTGTTCATAATTTTTATCTTTACCTTTTTCTTCTTCTTCCTCTTCTTAAAGGACATCCTTCAGCATTTCATATAATCCTGGTTTGGTGGTGATGAACTCCTTTAGCTTTTTCTTATCTGTGAAGCTCTTTATCTGACCTTCAATTCTGAATGATAGCTTTGCTGGATAAAGTAATCTTGGTTGTAGGTTCTTGGCATTCATCACTTTGAATATTTTTTGCCACTCCCTTCTGGCCTGCAAAGTTTCTGTTGAGAAATCAGCTGACAGCCATATGGGTACTCCCTTGTAGGTAACTGACTGTTTTTCTCTTGCTGCTTTTAAGATTCTCTCTTTGTCTTTTGCTCTTGGCATTTTAATGATGATGTGTCTTGGTGTGGTCCTCTTTGGATTCCTTTTGTTTGGGGTTCTCTGTGCTTCCTGGACTTGTAAGTCTATTTTTTTCACCAGGTAGGGGAAGTTTTCTGTCATTATTTCTTCAAATAGGTTTTCAATATCTTGCTCTCTCTCTTCTTCTGGCACCCCTATAATTCTGATGTTGTGCGCTTGAAGCTGTCCCAGAGGCTCCTTACTCTATCTTCATATTTTTGGATTCTTTTTTCATTTTGCTTTTCTGGTTGGGTGTTTTTTGCTTCTTCGTATTTCAAATCTTTGACTTGATTCTTGAGATCCTCTAGTCTGCTGTTGGAACTCTGCATAATATCCTTTATTTCAGCCAGTGTATGCTTAATTTCTAGTTGGTCCTTTTTCATAACCTTGAGGGACTCACTAGATTTCTTGAGGGTCTCACTACATTTATCGGCGGTCTCACCAGACTTTTTGAGGGTCTTACTAAATTTATCGGCAGTTTCTAGAAAGTTCTTGAAAAACCTTAAAAGTGTGGTTTTGAACTCTATATCCAGTCATTTGCTTTCCTCCATTTCTGTCATTTGTGTCCTGTTTCTTTGTCTCCGCATTTTTTTTATGCTTCCCTGTGTTGGTAGAGTGGCCTTGTGTGCTAGGTGTCCTATAGGGCCCAGTGGCTCAGCCTCCCCGATTACCTGAGGTAGACACTCTTGGTGCACCCCTTTGTGGGCTTTGTGCACAGTCTTGTTGTAGTTAAGCCTTGATTGTTGTAGGTATCACTGGGAGGAATTGACCTCCAGGCCAATTGGCTGTGAGAATCAGCTGTGTCTGCAGTGGGAGAACTTCTGTGCTGAAGACACCCTTCTGGGCAAGAGTTGCTTCAGTGGGGCTTTGGTGCTCACGGAGTCTGCCTCCTGAGTGTGTCCCTTATGGATCTGAGGAGTTGTAATCTGGATGGTCCCCTCTGACCACTGGGTACACTGGCTCTTGGATCTGAGGAGGTGCTAATTTAGACTCTGCCTGAGGCTACCCAGCAGGAGCTAGGAAGAGATCTGCAGATTCCCCTTCCTTTTTTGGGGTTTGGAGGTGCCCATATGAGGCCCAGCTGTGAAGCAGTGCAAGCTGCTGTGGGGCCTTGGGCCTTCTCTTGGAAGTTCTGGGTCTCTCTGACCCAGCTGCAGTTTGCTAGGTAATTTTCAGATTGCAAAGGGCCAGGGCATTCATATGCAAAAGCCTCTGCGGAAGCCTGGGTGGGGCAGGGTCTCAGGGGATCAACAGGGCGGAGCAAACAGCTATGGCTGATCCTCAGCCCTGCCCTAAGGGGCCCCGAGTCTCAGTGTCCCGGTAATTGCTGCAAGCACCTCCGAGAAAGCTGCCCGCTGCCAGACCGTCCAATCTCTCCTCGCATGAGTCTGGGTCCCCAGAGACTTCCCAGAACTGGAACCAGAGTTCAGAGCAATCGGGGGCCTGTGACTCCCTCCCGATTCAAAATGACAGCCGTGTCCTCAGTTGCCAGCCCTTGCCGCGTGCGCCTCCGTACCTCTGCACTTTACTTCCACACCGCACCTCCTCTGAGTCTCAGTGTGCTTTTCTCTTTCCTTCTAGTTGTAGAATTTCCACTCAGCCAGCCTTCCTGTAGTTCTGGATGATGTCCGTTTTGTCTTTTAGTTGTATTTTTGAATTTGTTGTGGGAGGCAGCAATTTCCAGTGTTTACCTATGCTGCCATCTTGGTTTCATCAATACCGCTTCATTTTAACTGCCAGTTGCATTATTGCTAAATCCACTTTTCTTTTTATAGTTGACCTTTCTATGTTAGACACTTCAGACTTGGTAATATATTCCTTGGCTTTCGTGACAGTCTTTTCTGATTTTCTTCCAACTTTCTGACTGCACCTTCCCATTTCCAGTGCTGGTATTCTGGGTTCCATTCTTAGCTCCCCTCTTTCCACAGCACATTATCATCACAATGTTGGTAAAGCCTAAACCTGTATCTCTCCCCAACTCCCATCTCTTTTTAGCCAAACCCACTTGTTTATCTATATATACCATAAATAAATATTTGTTGGCATAATCAGGAAATATGAATTGTAAAAAAAGAAATAGGGCTTGGCCAGGGTGGTTCAGTGATTGAGTGTCAACCCATGAACCAAGAGGTCACCAGTTCAATATCCGGTCAGAGTACATGCCCAGGTTGCAGACTCAATCCCCAGTAGGGGGCATGCAGGGGGTAGCCGATTAATGATGTTTTTCTCTCATTGATGTTTTTATCTCTCTGTTCCTCTCCCATTCTCTCTAAAGTCAATGAAAAATATTTTTTAAAAAAATAAATAAATAGGAAGGAGCTTAAAACAGCAGGCCACCATATTATCTCCTGCTCCAGAGGTTTCTAGGACAGCAGCTTTTAAACTTTTTTCATGAGAACCCCAGAGTTCTGTAAAGGTACCTCTGAGCAAAGCAGGTCCAGAACTTTAACAGTCCTATAGCCAGACTGTCTGTCCCCTCACCTAGGACAGCTTGATTTTATCTGTTATACATATTAGGACTAAGAGTTGGGAGCAGAGAGGAAGATGTTCCATTGATAGAAAAGTTTGGAAACCATTCGTCTAGAAAAGTACCTACTGTCGCCTTTTGTTCAAGGAAACAAACTAGATTCATGATCATTTGTTTAGAGAAGTTACTGCTAGACTTTTGTGATGTCAAAGCAGAGAACTTAGCCTTGAAGAAACTAACTCATATCCCTACCCATTGTATAGGTCCCTTGGGTATAAGTCACAGAGTGGAAAGACTAGAATAAGAGAGATCCTTTCAGTGAGAACCTAGAAATCTTCAACCTTCTAGCTGCAGAACTGCTTTAATTTTACTCCAATCCTTGTGTGTATTTTGTAGGTACAGTCCTTGCCCGCTGCCTGGTGTTTCCTCTCATTGTGAAGGGCCAACGAGAGGCAGCCAAGATCCACAACCACATGCCAGAGATCCAGAAGTTTTCCACTCGAATCAGAGAGGCCAAGTTGGCAGGAGACCATGCTGAGTGTGAGTCAATTGCAGGATGAGCGTGGGACCACATTTACACTTTTCCTGACATTCTGCGGGGGGAAGGAAACAACCTAAGTCAGGAGTTGCTACATCTGGGCAGGTCCTGAAATTTTACCTACTTCTTGGGCTGATGGTTCCAGTAGCTTGTCAGGGTCAGTTAGAAATGTCATGGGCCAGGTGATGAGGATGGCCACTTCCACCAATGTAACTATCTGCCCAACCACTAACTTCCCCTCACTTCACAGTTTACAGGGCCTCCTCGGAGATGACATTGTATCAGAAAAAGCATGACATTAAACTCTTTAAACCTCTCATTCTACCTCTGACTCAGGTAAGTAAAAATATTTTTCTTATTTTATCCTGAACCAATTAGATTACCTCCTGTTTCCCATGCCCTAGACCCGTGGTCGGCAAACTGTGGCTCTTCCTAAGCCTTAGGAGTACCCTAATTAAGTTAATAACAGTGTACCTACCTATATAGTTTAAGTTTAAAAAATTTGGCTCTCAGAAGAAATTTCAATCATTATACTGTTGATATTTGTCTCTGTTGACTAATGAGTTTGCCGACCACTGCCCTAGAACAGTGGTTCTCAACCTTGGCTGCACATTAGAATCACCTGGGAATCTTTTTAAAATCCTGATTTCTGGGCCTCATCCTCCAGAAATTCTGTTTCTTTGTTATGGGGTGTGGCCACAACATTAGTAACAAAGAAACAATTTCCGGAGGATGGGGCCCAGAAATCAGGATTTTAAAAAGATTCCCAGGTGATTCTAATGTGCAGCCAAGGTTGAGAACCACTCGTCTAGACATCCAAAAAGCAGGTGGTTTTCAGTAATGGAATAATGAAAATATCCCCTCAGATAAAGGATACTGATACTGTTTACCCTGTGTAATAGGCACCAATCTTCATCTCCTTCTTCATTTCCTTGAGAGAAATGGCCAACCTTCCTGTGCCCAGCCTACAGACAGGTGGCCTCTGGTGGTTCCAGGATCTCACACTATCTGACCCCACCTACATATTACCACTGGTAGTCACTGCTACAATGTGGGGTGTCCTTGAGGTAAGTCCAGGTTGGCCAAGTGCCAGGCCTGCAAAGTGAACTGGGATTAGGGGTAACGTAGTTGTACAGAATAGTCATTCTTCACTCCCTGGAGGAATAGCATTGATGGGTAAGAAATTTGAGCCATAGTCACTAAAATTGCTACCCTTCCTCTGCTTTTTTTGTTTGTTTGTTTGTTTGTTGTTTTGGCAGTTAGGTGCTGAGACTGGTGTGCAAAGTTCTGACCTCCACTGGATGAGAAATGTTATGAGAGTGATACCCCTGGCAGTCTTGCCCATAACTGTCCATTTCCCCTCGGTAGGTAATGACTTAGGGGCTAGCTTCAAGTCCTTCCTCCTAGCCTAGCCACCTCCCAGCAGGCTGATCAGGGATGCAGCTTCTAAGTACCTTCTCTTCCTTCTCGTCTAGGCAGTGTTCGTGTATTGGTTCTCCTCGAATATGTTTTCCCTGGTCCAGGTGTCTTGCCTCCGGATTCCAGGTGTACGCACTATGCTTAAAATCCCCCAACGTGTTGTGCACGACCCCGACAGATTACCTCCACGGGAAGGCTTCATAAAGAGCTTCAAAAGTGGTAAGGGCCTGTTCTCTGAATCAGGACCAGGGGAAAGTGGTCTAAAAATAGGTATGAGATCCAACTGTCTGACTCTTTATATAGGCTGGAAGAATGCTGAACTCAACTATCAGCTACAAGAGCGTGAACGGCGCATGCAGAATCACTTGGAACTAGCAGCCAGGGGTAAATAACCCTTTCAGGCTAAATTCTATCATTGTTTCTCCCTTTCTTTTGTTCATTAACCTTCTCTTCTTTCCCTAGGTCCCTTACGACAGACCTTTACCCACAACCCTCTGCTACAGCATGGTAAAAATCCCCCTCCCAACACCCCTAACAGCAGCAGCAACAAACCAAAGTCAAAGCAACCCTGGCGGGACACACTCGGCTGAATTCTGTTCCCTGCTCATACTGACATTAACTGTTTGTCCAAAGACTCAGCCTTAGAACAAGATTTTTGCTGGGTCCTTGCCCCAGACCTAGAAACTATGGGACATGGAGATGTCTGTTTTAAAATGGATTCCACTGTAAACTCTTACATCTAAGCATAAAAGAGCACTCGGGAGCCAAGTGATCTCTCCATCTACAGAATTAGTAAACCTCTGTATTATATGTTGCTTCCTGGTACTTATTAAGTGGGGAGGTGAATTGTGTGCTTCAGAAAAACTAAAGAACAGGTTGATGGTGATTGCTCTTGCTGGCCCGTGCTCTTAGGAAGTGTCTCAGTGAAGTAACCTGGTGTTAAGAGTTTAGATCTCCACCCATAAATGTGTTGTTCCAGCCACATTTGCTTTGCAGTCACAGAGATATTCCTGATAAGTTGAGATTATATTTAAATAGAATAACCACATTTATTTACTCCAAGATTACCTATAAAATATCCTTCAAGAAGTAGATGTGCTCAAATTCTTTTTTTTTTTTTAATACATTTTTATTTCAGAGAGGAAGGGAAAGGGAGAGGAAGATAGAAATATCAATGATGAGAGAGAATCATTGATTGGCTGCCTCCTGCATGCCCCCCATTGGGGATTGAGCCTGCAACCTGGGTACGTGCCCTGACCGGAGGAATCAAACTGACCTCCTGATTCATAGGTCGACACTCAACCACTAAGCTATGCCAGCTGGGCTCAAATTCTTAGTGGTAATTAAGAAAAATGAAAATTGATGTCATTTTTAATCTAACAACCCTAACATTTTGCTACAGCAGCTTAGGGGTAGTGATTGGTTTTATCCAGCTGTTCTCAACCTGTGGGTCACAAACAATGAAAATACATCCTGCATATCAGATATTTACATTATGATTCATAACTAGTAAAATTATAGTTATGAAGTAGCAATGAAAGTAATTTTATGGTTGGGGATCACCACAACATGAGGAACTATATTAATGGGTCGAGGCATTAGGAAGGTTGAGAACCACAGTGGGCTTGAGAGGGAAGAAATACTCGGGTACTTTCAAGCATTAGATTGTTTTTAGTTTTCCTGCCAGTCTAATAGGAACTGCCCCAGAGACATTATGTAAAATGAAGCCACTCAAAGCTTAGGACATAACCCTTTTATTGTCCAGCACCCATACATTTTCATGTCTCTCTAAAGGAGACAGGAAGTTTGGAGCATTATTGATCCTTTTAAAGGAAAAGTGGTGTAGTTAGGCACACCCAGAGATGAGTGAATATCTTAACACATGGGAATGTGCTACTAGAATAACCAAACCCACACCTGACATGCTCCCACCACAGTCTGCTTTATTATCCCTTTTTAAAAATCTGGAACAATATGTAGCAAAACAAATAAATTACTGTCTATCTCAGAAAAAGCAAGTTCAAAGGTTGTTGAAGGTGCCTAGACCAGGCTTCTGGACAGGTGCCTCCAAAGAAGTAAGATTCCTTTTCAACTTCCTTGGCTCCAACCAGTAGAAGATGAGGTTCTGCTTTTCATATCTCAGGATTCCGGGTGTTATTTACTTAGACTTGGGATCTTGTTGCTTGGGCATCTCTCCTTCATCTTCTAAATCCATCTCTGCAGCAACTGACATACATATGACCTGGAGGTACCATGTGGCAGATGCTACAAAGAGAAGTTTGAATCAAAACTCAGAAGAGGTCAACTGGTCTGAGCTCCAGTGGCACTGAATAGGATTGGGCCTGAGGAGACAATTCAGTTAAGCCTTAGGGTTAACTATAGGAAGGGGCTGTGGCAAAGGTGACTTGGAACAGGATTTTCAGCAAAGGCCAAAAAAAGTACATTAGCCAAGCTAACCTGAGGATCCAGATCTTACCCACAATCCTTCGGAGGCAATGAGGTCGTTTTTGTTCTGGCACTCTGATGATGAAGAAGTAAAAGGGCAAGCCTGAGAGGGCAATGCCAATGCCAATGAGGGAGTTGATGGTATCGCTGTAAAGTGGAATGACCACCAGGAAGATGGTACAGCAGCAGAAGACAATGGGGAAGAAAAGGCTGAGCTAAGGGCACAGAAGAAACAACTGGAAGTTAGCTCAGGATTGACAGCTAAAATAACCCCACCTCTGTGAAGATCAGAGCACTAAGCTGCCTTTCCATTCCCTTCATCTCAACACACTGACACCAGCAAGTCCAGGGCAAAGGTTTCTAAATAAACCATCTTAGAATCCCCAGGGCAGATGGAGCAGAGGTGGGATGGAGGTGACTTACCTTAAGGGAACGAGGTCGATCAGGCTCCTTCCAGCGTAGATAAAGCTGACCCACAATTGAGAGCCCCACAAAGAACCAGTAGCTGAAGCTATAGTAGTTAATGAGCTGGAAGATGTCCTCCACACATAAGTAGATCAATGCCATGATTCCCTGTAAGCACAATCAGCTCCTCAGGGCCTTTGTTGGAGGTGTTTTTCACTCCCCTTTACCGAGTCCCTCTCCTTTGTCAAATCCTCAGAGCCTCCCCATCTGTCCTTTTCTGTTCCCACCCTCTTTAGCACCTGAGTTTAAATACCTCATTCCTTTTCTATAAAGTATAGCTCAAAACAATTCCTCAAAAATCTGCTTAGCCTGTCTGGTGTGGCTCAGTGGTTGAGCATCAACCTATGAACCAGGAGGTTATGGTTCGATTCCCGGTCAGGGCACATGCCCAGGTTGCAGGCTCAATCCCCAGTGTTGGGTGTGCAGGAGGCAGCCAATCAATGATTCTCTCTCATTGATCTTTCTATCTCTCCTTTCCTCTCTGAAATCAACAAAAAATACATGTTTTTAAAATTTTTTAATCTTTTGCTTAAAGGCCTCCCCATAATGGCTCCAACCTATATTTCCAGCTCAGCACCCACTATCCAACTTCACATTGCTTTACCTCAGAACTTTCTGATGATGTTTCTCGTAACCTAATGCACTTAGTCAAAGAAGTCTTTCCTCGTTCACCCTTTTCCCCCATGGAAGTAGTTTCCTCCCTAAACACCACATCACTGACTATCATGGCAGTCATTATAAATAATCCCATGTGCTTTATGCCTTATCCTAAACCAAAGGAGATTACCATTCCTTAGAGAAGATAGATTCTCTCTTAGGAACCACTGCAGCAGTTAGCAGAGTGTCTTGCCCACAGTATGTTCCATTAGTATTTTTTTCTGTTAGAATCTCCTTTAGATTTTTTAGAAAGCTAGGACAGTTGCCTCTACTGTTACTAAAGTTTCCCCCACAATCTGGCTTTCAGCCTCATCCTTGGTATCACTTACATTGAAAAGTAGCGCAGGCACTGGGGTGAACCGATGGACATGAATCATGCAGATAGCATCAGGGAGATGGCCTTCTCTTGAGCCCACAAAGAAAAGCCTATTTTAAGTAAAACAGGAGAGATTGAGGAACATGGGACACTAGGTATAGCCTGGTTCATGAGCTAAAGGGCCCTCACTTTGCCATCACCTCCAAAAGAGTAGATAATATGGAATGGAGCTCAATATAGAGATTAGTAAGAGCTGGAGGCTACTGATGGAAACAAGAGCAAAGAGGCTGTGAATGTCATTTGGGGAGCACAGTGACTAAAGTCTGGACCCTATAAGTCCTACCTCCCCCTGCCATAGTTTTCAAAATACTTTTCAGTAAAAGATACCATTCATACCTAGAAGCAGCCACAATGGAAGCATTGAGGCCACCAAAGCAGGATAATGCAACTGCTATTGGAATTGTCCAGTTGAATATTCCAAAAATCTGGTCTGCAAAAGTCTAAGGAAAAGAGTCATTAGGGATGAAAGGCGTGGACAGGCATGTCCCTAGATTCCCACTACTTGGAATCCAACCCTTCTACTACAGAGGTAACAGTACCTCCTTGCAATCCCAGTATCCAAGTATCCTTTCAAGGACTGTCTCTTTACTGGGACTTTCGAGAGCTGCACTGTACCTAGAAGCCCACAAACACCCTCAGCCTTCTCTGCTAATGAAAATCATTTACCACAGCAACAGCATCACTGGCCAGGATGTCCTTCATGTCTAGCACGGTGTAATAGGCCACATTGGTCAAGATGTAGATGATGGTGACAATGGGCATAGAAATGCCAATGGAAAGGGGCAAATTCCTACAACCATAGAATAGTAGATACGTTAGTCCGTAGTCTCATCCTCATCTCTCCTTTAATCCTTAGGTTTGAACTCATAAGAACTAAAGAACATCAAGGGAAAGGATAATCACATTTAGAGAAACAGCTACAATGCCAAAATAAAGTAAAATAAAATAAAGGATTAATAAAGAACTGTGTCATATAATAATAGCACAGGAAGATGGGTTCATTTTGTTTTCTGTTTTACACCCAAGAATTCTTTATAATTGTGAACACTGAAAAATTTTAAAATATAAGAAAAAATTGTCTAAGGTTGAGAAATATAAGAAGACATGAAGGCCAAGTCTCCAGAGAAAAAGATAGTCCCTCAGTAGGAAGAACAGTGTGTGTATATGAATAAGCAACCTGGGAGATATGTTTGAAAACCTTGGATACCATCCTAACCAGTGGCCAAGAGAAAAATGCAAAGACTTCCCAAGGTCCCTCTAGCCCAAATAAAGCCATGATCTTTATAAACATTCTTCACAGAATGGAGGGGGGAAAGGGGCGGAACTAAATACTCTCAAGTCTTTCAGCTTCTGTCCAGTAGGTGGAAGTACCACCCAGGCCTCAATCCTATTTCTGTTTGCTCTGGTTGCAACACTGGAAGTGTACCAAACGTATTCTTTGTTTCTCAATGCCAAAAGGAATCTATTATTCTTTTGACAAAAAATTTATAGAAACTCCACTCCTTGGCAAAGCTTAGTTCCCAGAATTTCTGAATTTCAAAGCCAGGAAAAGCTCTGAGATCATATAATTCACCACCCTCTTAGACATAAGTAAGCAGATAGATGTCAAGAACTCCCTCAAGGTCATCCAACAAATCAGTGGAGAGGCCCTGTGAATCCCTGTCCAGTGCTCTTCACCCTGCATAACTAGAGGGTAATTTAGGGTAACAATGGTGAGGTGATCCCATTGAATGACAATACCACTATGCTAGTGTGAATTTGAGAAACAAAGGATCAGAAGGGAAACAGGAAGGGTTCTGGGAGTCTATGAGCTCAAGTTCTCTGTGTGGAGATATGGGTGAGTGAAAGACCTAGCAAGGAAAGTCTTGTAAAAGCATCCATAGTACAGCCTGCCTTAATACAGGGAAGAATGAATAAATGTGAAAAGACCTTAAAAAAAATTTTTTTTTAACACAAGAAATTTCACATAGCTCTGTTACTGTGATCACAGATATAATACTTTTCTGGGCCTCAGGCTTCACATCTACTAAAATGGGGTTGATAAAAAACATATCTCGGTGGTTGTGGTATGCTGTGTGGCACACAGTAGAAGCTCAGTAAATGAAGGCTATCATTATCCGTGTAAAGTTGATGGTGAGATACCTACCTTTCAGGATTCTTGATCTCTTCAGTGACATAGTTGAGGGTGTCCCAGCCCGAGTAGGAGAACAGAGCTGAGTACAGTGCTAGGGCAATGTCACCCATTGCAAATGATGAACCCTCAAAGGAATTCTCAAAGTGATTCGAGGCTCCTGGAACCCAGAGAACATGGAAAGGCAGAAGAATTAGTGACCTCCCCAACCTCAAGGTCATCCAGTAAAGGAATAGAAAAGTATCATTAACAGCAGGTGAGTAGCTTAGAACACCTTTGGCAGCAAGGCTATCAGTGAAGGAACAGGGATCAGAAAGACATCTACAGTGATGGGCCAAATGCAGGGCACAGAATGGGGATCTTGACGGGAAGGCCCCAAGGTGGATTCCTAGGAGAAGGGCTGGAGAACAGGAGTGATGCAGTTCTGTCCTGCCCTGCAAGCTGCCCAATTCTGCCTCCTTTCTAACACCAGACTGAGCTGATCCAGGGTGGAGGAAGGGCAAGGCTCAATATGCCCAGGTCATCAGAGTAGTTCAGGCCTCGATACTGGAGAGGAGTGGGTATAAAGAGTTCTTTTCTGCCCTTGCTCACTCCCAAGGGGACAACAGTCAGAGCCACAGCATTGGGGCTTGACAATCTGCAAAAGCCATCTCCCAGTGCACGGCTGTCAGCCCCTTTGCCAAGATCATCCTCCACCGGGAAGCAGTATGCATAGGAGTTAAAGGACAGGCTTCGGGATTAGTGCCTGGGTACAGATTTCAGCTCCACTACTTAATAGGTAGGGTCTTCGGCAAGATACTTAATTCTGAAGCCTCAGTTTTTTTCATCTATAAAATGGGAATAATAGGGCCTATCAAATGAGATAATGCACAAAGAGGGCTTAGAGGATTGTGACACAGAAAATGGTTAACAAGTATTAGTTGATATTATTTCTTACCCTGGCCAAGTCTAACAATGCCTGCGATGATGATACCGATCAGAGCCAGTACTTTAGCATAGGTGGAAAAGTCTTGTACCTTTGTTCCCCACTTGACATAGGCACAGTTAATGAAGGTTAAGAGACCTGAAAGAAAAACAATACTGACTGGTGACTGACTGCACCATCCAGATGGCCTTACACTCCCAAGCAATTTTTCCAGTACCAGTAATAAGTGTTGGGCTCAGACCTGCACTGCACTGGAAACCCCACCCAGAATGTCCTCACTATTATGCAAAAGAACTTGCTGAGCACCTATATACCCAGTACCACCTATATACACAGTACCACACACACACACACACACACACACACACACACACTGAGCGAGATGACACAAATGGGAGCCGCAAAACAAAGTAAATGTGGATTTGCTTACATACAAAAGTGCTCACAGCAGTGGGAGGCAACTGGTAGCTGTAGGGAATTAGGATGTGTTCTCTGAAAAGTCATGGTTTCTTCCCACTCTTCACCCTCCTACCCCCTCATATGGGCTCTAGGACCCAGGACACTGATGCTGTGGTATTACTATTAACCTTAACAAGTCCTGTTGTGATTTATCCAATGTCTGGGCCAGCAGGTCAGGACTTGTAGCCAGGGCTTAGGATGGAGGCCAGACTTCCTGATATTGCCTGCCAGCTGAGCTGCTTGTTTTTGCGCTTGGAAAGATTCTTGGAACAGAGATTCCTACGGAATGGGGACAGGGCATTTTTCCTGGCTGAACAACAAAAAAATGAGAGCCACAAACAGTCCTCAAGTCCTTCCCCTGAGGTAGAGGTAATCCCTTTACTGGGTTGAGCTTCAGTAAAGTTCATTCATGGATTGCCCTTAGAACCAGAGTTCTTAACCTAGGGCTTCCACAAAGCCTGGAATGTTTTGTAAAGTGTTATGTAGGAATAGCCAAAGTATATGCATTTTTCTAAGAAAAGGGTTCGTAGCTTTTGTCAGAACCTCAGAGAAATCCATCACCCTCTACACACAAAAAAAGTTACAATCCACTTCAGAGAAAGAAATTCAAGAAGGGAAGCCCACACATGCTGTGAGGTTGACCGACAGCACCAGGATGTGGCAGGGAAGAGTCACAAGATATAATTCTGAAACTCAGCAGAATGTCACTCAACCACCCCCCCACCCCCCACCCCACCCCCACCCCCCCCGCCGCCAACCTTTACACGGGCAGGCACATCCCCACTGTGTGCATCGCTTCACTGCTCCTTCCTTCCCGGCTCAGCAACTGGAGCGCAAGGACAGCTTAACAGTCCTTCTCACAAAGGGCAAGGTCAGAATCAGCCTGCCTTTCCAGTGGAGAAAGCGAGGCCCCGTGCTGGGCCTGCCTGCTTCAGGCCACCAACACGGTCAGGAAGTATTCCCTGTCTTAGTTCTGGCAGTGGCGTGTCCTTCAGTGTCCCTAGATCTCCTGTTTTGTTGTGTCCTAGCCTCATCACACTGGCCAAAGGCTACTTCATCCTGAGAAGCAGGAAAGAGCAGCCTCTCAGAATAGCGGTCCTTTCTTCTGTCTCTTTCTCTCCCTTACCTTGTAACCTTCCTATTCTACTCATCCTAGCAAAAGGACATTTCTGTCCCATGGAAGCACTTGCATTTCTGCCTAATAAAAGAGACAACAAACAATCAACTCTTATCACAGGGCTGGGCAAAACATGTACCTGTAACTTCTCAGTGCCGTGTGTGTGTGTGTGTGTGTGTGTGTGTGTGTGTGTGTGTGTGTGTGTGTTGATTTCATAAAGGAAGGGAGAGAGAGAGCGAGAAACATCAATGATGAGAGAATCACTGATCAGCTGCCTCCTGCATGCCCCACACTAGGGATCAAGCCCACAACTGGGGCATGTGCCCTGACCAGGAATCGAACCGTGACCTCCTGGTCCATAAGTCAACTCTCAACCACTAACCCACACCAACTGGGCATTTTATTTTTTTTTTTCACCAATGCTGTTAATAATTAAAGACAGAAGCATACAGTCTCCACAAGCACCCTACAAAATGGCTAAAGTGTCTTTATCTCACCCTCCACAAATCTTTCATATCTGTTGATCCTCCTCAGCTAGTCACCCATCCTTTATGCCCCACTGTACTTCTGCCTCTAGCCCTTCTCTTCCTCCTGTAACCCTTCCCCTAACCCCTGGGATTATGCTTCTGTTTTACAAATGGAACCCAGGGAAAACTGATGCTGCCAGAAAATCCATGCTTAGCCATCAGAGTGACCTTGGGCCATAATCCCAAACGGGAGTAGGCTGGGACTAGTTCTGGTTCAGAATCAGTCTGTAGCCCTTTGCCATGGGTTCTGCTCTCAGTTCTGCCCTTTGTTATAACAAATTCTGAAATGAAAATACATGGATTGTTTACATTTTAGTCCCCTACTGCTTCTCTACTCCATCCATTTGTATCCCTCCTTTAACCCACCAGTCACCGCCCACCCACACTCCACCTTCTTTCTCAGCCACTGTCCCACCATATTGCCATGATCTACTCTCTGTATTGAGCACAGGGGCTTGGTTTTAATGGAGAAGGGAATCCTATGGAAAGAAATCAGAAAGCAGAGGAACTGCCTAAAGAAAGCACCTTCTCCCAAACCCAGCTTCCTCCAGGGCCTCTTGGCCATGAAACAGGAAATGGTATGGCAAGCAGCAGTGCTGACTGGGCTCTCTGTCCCCAGTCAGCGGATACAGCTGACCGGAGGCCCCACCTCCTGCTTCAGAAGCAGGGAAAGTGGGGGGAGGACCATGGAGTTAGAATTTAGAGGCAGCTTCAAGTTAATCTCAAGGACAGAGATGCCCTACCCTCCTATCTCTAGGTGCAATTCAGTCTCCACCCAACACTGACCCAAGTCCACAGGAAGTCGGGCTGAAATCACTTTGGACCCTTGACTCAGCTGCAGTTCCATTCCTGCTTTGACACCTGCTTTGGATAAAGGAGAAGCTGTGAAGAAGTCACTACTATAAGCATCTAAACCCAGTCTCCATGGGCTCCTGGAGTAGTTCAGCCACTAAGGCCCAGCATCAACTCTGGAACTAAAAGCCAGGAAAGAACCGCCTAAATAGATCCAGAACAGAACGAAGCTTGCAGGCCCATTCAGAATCAGGTACCCAGATTTAGTGTAGATGCCCAAACTAAGAAGTCCCTGAAAAAGAATGATAAACCTATAATTCTCCCAGCACCGAGTTTTAAATACATACAATGTAACACACAAAATTTAGGCCACTATTGAGTCCATTTTCTGTTTCAAATGCCCAGGGACTATAAAATCTCAATACTTAACTAGCAAAATCATTCCTTTTTTTTTTTTTATTATGTTTTTATTGATTTCAGAGAAAGGGAGAGAGATAGAAACATCAATGATGAGAGAGAATCATCCATCAGCTGCCTCCTACTGGAGATCAAGCCCGCAACCTGGGCATGTGCCTGACTAGGAATTGAACTGGCAATCTCCAGGTTCATGGATCAACACTCAACCACTGAGCCACACCAGCCGGGCTCATTCCATTTTTTTAAAAGAGATCAATAGCTCTTCTTTCCACTAACCCAAAAACACATTTCTCGCCATTTCTACTCAGTAGTCCTAGGCCTCTCCTCTGGAGCTACACTGAATCAAGCTAAAGCCGCTTCCACATAAGGGCCCTTCTTATCATTAAATGTTTACATCCTGTCCCCCTTGAGTCTTCCCTCTTTCAGGCTAATAATCCAGTTTCTTCAATCTCTTGTGTGACAAATATGGCTTCCAGACTATTCACCATCCCAGTTCTCTCCTCTGCATTTACAACACTTCACTTTGTCAGTGTCTCCCTGAAAACGTGAGATACACACAGGAAACTACAGACAATTTGCAGACTGTGGAGTTGCAGTTTGAATTCACTGTCAACTACAACTCCCTTTTTCCCCACCTGAAACTGATGAACTTTCCCCTCTCCTTTAATGGGCCTATAAAAATGAATTTTTTAAAAATCCCCAAATATGGCACTTCACATTCCTTTGTGAATTTCTAGGCATCTGTCCCATCTGCCTTAATTTTGTCAGTTCAAATGCCTTCCATTTCAAATACAAAATTGAAGGCATTTGAACTAACTTCACTGGATAAAAATGTTGACCAGTATAGGCAGAGCCCTGTAATCTATTGCGATAGACCCTCCTGTATGCTGGTATTATTCCAGAACATCAATCAGGAATCCACCAAACTATTCTGAGTCCACCTTTTTCCAGCTGGTCAACAAGAATATCATGAGAGTTTGCCAAGAACCTCTCTGAAAACTGTGTACACATGTCTCTGTTCTAACAATCTAACAATGCTATCAAATGATTCAAATAAAATTAGTACATATGTATACTAGATTGTTCATAACTATATCATTGTAACTGTCAAAAATTAGAAACAAACCAAATGCCTATCAACAGTAGAGTGGCTAAATCAATACAGTGGAATACTAAACAGCAGTGAGAATAATCCACCTACTACACACACAAAAATACGGATGAACCATGCCCAGCCAGCCAGTGGTACCTCGGTTCCCGCACCTCCTGAGAGCTGTGAACAGTCTGGCGGGCCGGGCCCTCAGGAAGGATCCGGAAGGACCCTGCCCCTGGCCTGCCTGCTGCCAATCGCTATGAGAGTGTGGCCTCCTGCCTGGGGTCTCGGCACCGTCTCTGCACTTTTCTCTGGGAGAAAGGACACTGCCCCACCACCTGGGCCCATACCACCACCTGAGCCCACACCACCACCACCTGGGCCCACACCACCACCTGGCCACACTGCTGCCTTGTCCCAGGATGGAGGCTTTTGGGCCCTCGGACCCTGACCCCACTCAGCCAAGTGTCTTTCTATGTTTCTGGGGGTCATGGGGGGATAGACACCTGAGCGTGTGGGTCAATGTCTGCATGTGGGAATAAACTGCCCACTGCTATATATATATGAACTTCACAAACATATTAAGTGAACAAGCCAGACACAGAAGAGTACATACCCTTTATATCCATTTACATAAAAACAGGCAAAACTAATCTATACTACTAGAAGTCGGAACAGTGACTTATTTCCCTTTGTGTGTGTTTGGTGGGACAGAGGGGAGTGACCAGGAGGAACACAGGAAGGGCTCGAGGGCTGCTTTCATGACGTAGATGCCAGTTACATGTGTGTTCAATTTGTGAAAATTCATCAAGCTGTACACTTATAATGTGTACTGCTTCTTGGTGTATATTGCATTTTAATAAAAATTAAAGTGAACAAAACACAAGGTTAGCTTAGCATGGCTTGTTTTTAGTGAATCTATACAGGTTACTGGAGATTCTCCTTTCCTCTCAAACTTTGCTAATCAAGTGAACCTAGAATTTGGGCAGGAATCAACTTCAAAGAGTCAGTGCAGCATGCTCCGAATCCACCTCTTCCTCTTCCTTGTGGTGGGCAGAACAAGGCCCTGGGAGGCAGAAGAATCAGTGTCAGAGTGATGTGATGTGATTGATGTGAGGTGAGGTGAGGTGAGGTGAGGTGAGGTGAGGTGAGGTGAGGTGAGGTGAGGTGATGTGAGGTGAAGAAAGACTTGACCAGCTACTGCTGGCTTTGAAGATGAAACAGGTCCATGAGCTAAGGAATGTGGGCAGCCTCTAAAAGCTACAAAAGGCAAGAAAATGGATTCTCCTCTAGGCACTGCTGACACCTTAATTTTGCCCAGTGAGACCCAGTGAAGACTTCGACCTATGGAATGGTTAAGATAATAAATTTGTGCTCTAACTGGTTTGGCTCAGTGGATAGAGCATTGGCCTGCAAACTGAAAGGTCCCAGGTTCGATTCCAGTCAAGGGCATGTACCTTGGTTACGGGCACATCCCCAGTAGGGGGTGTGCAGGAGGCAGCTCATTGATGTTTCTAACTCTCTATTCTTCTCCCTTCCTCTCTGTAAAAAATCAATAACATATATATTTTTTAAAAGATAATAAATTTGTGTTGCTTTAAGCCAATAATTGGTGGTATTTGTTATAGCCTAATACATCGCTCGACAGCTTCATTTCACACCCTTCCTGTTCTCCCAGATCCTGGAGATGCCAGGATTCTGTCATCTCAACTAATTCTAAATCCTTTCCAATTGTCTGCAAGTGGATAGTTAGAGACATTTAAAGCAATGACATGCTTTATTACTACCTGCTTAATGCTCTTGGCCTTGCGTTTTTGTTGGCCTACATCTGGTAGCCTGCTGTTGTTGTTGTTTTAATTTAACCCTTTCTAGGTTAGCAATCCCCTGCTAGGAAATATTTAGTGTAGAAATACTATTATTACTAAATATTACTAAATACTAATATTTAGTGTAGAAATACTAGTGAAGAAAACTAGGCTTTCTGGCCACCAACTACTTTCATGTAACTAACTACCATTCCCTTCCTGTTCTCACTCTGCACATTCCTCTAGAGCAGCAGTTCTCAACCTGTGGGTCACGACCCCTTTGGGGGTCGAACTACCCTTTCACAGGCATCATCTAAGACCATGGGAAAACACATCTATAATTACATATTGTTTTTGTGATTAATCACTATGCTTTAATTATGTTCAATTTGTAACAATGAAATTGGGGGTCACCACAACATGAGGAACTGTATTAAAGGGTCGCGGCAACAGGAAGGTTGAGAACCACTGCTCTAGAGCATTTTATTGTCCGTCCTCAGTCTTTTCTTCAGACCTTAGCTTATGCTGGGCATTAACCTTCAGGGCACCCTTCTTGCAGTTCTGGGCCACCCCTATATTTAGTCTTAGTTATGTCACCTCTCACCTTCTTCTTTCTAAAACTCTAAGCTTATCAAAAAGCAATGTGTTCAATCACATTGGTTTCTTCAGATGACTCTCCTTTTCTTCCTAAATAAGATAATTTTCAACTATTTTATCAGAATTTCACTTTAAAGAAGCTCCTGGTCTTTTTTCTTTTAATCCCTGGCTATGAAATTATAATTCCTTGCCCTGAACTTTTCTGCATCCCTTTGCCTAGAATTTAGAGTGTATTTCAGAGGAAACCTAGCATTTCTTTTTCTGGGAGGTACAAAAATTGAACAAGCAAAGTCACTTCCTCACAAGGATTCCTCATTTCCCTGGTTATGTTTAATAATAATAATAATAAATAAGTCCTAGGCCCTAACCGGTTTGGCTCAGTGGATGGAGCGCCAGCCTGCGGACTGAAGGGTCCCAGGTTCGATTCTGGTCAAGGGCATGTACCTTGGTTGCGGGCACATCCCCAGTAGGGGGTGTGCAGGAGGCAGCTGATCGATGATTCTCTCTCATCGATGTTTCTAACTCTCTATCCCTCTCCCTTCCTCTCTGTAAAAAAATCAATACAATATATTTGCCGAAACCGGTTTGGCTCAGTGGATATAGCGTCGGCCTGCGGACTGAGAGGTCCCAGGTTCGATTCCGGTCAAGGGCATGTACCTGGGTTGCGGGCATATCCCCAGTGGGAGATGTGCAGGAGGCAGCTGATCGATGATTCTCTCTCATCGATGTTTCTAACTCTCTATCTCTCTCCCTTCCTCTCTGTAAAAAATCAATAAAATATATTTAAAAAATAAAAATAAAATAAAAAAATAATAATAATAAATAAGTCCTTATCCTTTAGAGCAGTGGTTCTCAACCTTCTGGCCCTTTAAATACAGTTCCTCATGTTGTGACCCAACCATAAAATTATTTTCATTGCTACTTCATAACTGTAATGTTGCTACTGTTATGAATCGTAATGTAAATATCTGATATGCAGGATGGTCTTAGGCGACCCCTGTGAAAGGGTCGTTCGACCGCCAAAAGGGTCGTGACCCACAGGTTGAGAACCGCTGCTTTAGAGATTGCTATTGAAGCCTGTACAGGTTCAATGGCTTGATGTCTTGGATTTACCTTAAATAATCTAGTGCGGTGGCACCTTGCTAGTGCGTGTGTCAGAATCGGAGATAACCCATACCCTTCTCGGTTCCTGTTCTCTGTGCCCTGAGGGCCCACAGACCAGGGGAACCCCAAGAGTAGGAGGCAGATGTGAAGGAGAGCAGGTCTGAGGGTCCAACTGTCACTGCCAAGCATTCACAGCAAGATTCAGAGGAGGATAGGCCCAAGAGTAAGGGCGTCCAAAGAGAACAAGCAATTAAAAAAAATGTTTCAACATGGAAAATGCCAAACAGGAAAATAAAAAAAAGGATGAAAAGGAGCAAGGTGCTAATAAAGGAGAGCCTTGGCTTCCCTTTGGAAGCTGGTGAATATTGTGTGCCTGGAGAAAATCATGGGTGGCTCCCTCCTGGGCAGCCCATCCTGCAGTGTAGATGGGATGGGGGCAGAGGCATGGAGAGCCACAGGCAAGGGTGAGACAAAAGAATATGGAAAGGATTGGAAAGATATGAGACAGCTAATGGAAAACATGAGGGAGAGCAGTCAAGTCAAAGTCTGTGAGCAGTTAGCACTGACCCCCGCACCATCACCATCACGATGAATTTTGCCTTAATGCCTTGAATCCTGATGTTCTCCCTGAAGTTAATAGGGAGACACACCTGCTTCCTAAACATACATGTTCGTGATGTACCTTCATTGTGACCCTTTTGGTGTTGCTTGTTTCCAGTGGGTCTCCTTTTACCAGTTTCTAACTGAATGTTGTGTTTTGACCCAATTTGTAAGTTTCTGTCAGCAGGGGAGTTTACCTATTGCATGGAAAGATGCTCATTACATACTGTGAAGTTAATAAAGCAGTTTTAAAAAGCAAATAATAGCCCTAACTGGTTTGGCTCAGTGGATACAGCGTCGGCCTGTGGACTCAAGGGTCCCAGGTTTGATTCCGGTCAAGGGCATGTACCTTGGTTGTGACACAACCCTGGTGGGGAGTGTGCAGGAGGCAGCTGATCAATGTTTCTCTCTCATCGATGTTTCTAACTCTCTATTCCTCTCCCTTCCTCTCTGTAAAAATATCAATAAAATATATTTTTTTAAAAAAGCAAATAATAATAATATATCTAGTGGGGTAAGGCTGGGGAAGTTGGAGTATAGATAAAACAATGTTGATTGTCATTCATGAACCCTGGGAGTTCATCATATTGTTCACTCTACTTTTGGATATGTTTGAAAGTTTCCATAATAAACCTTCAAAAAAAGTCTCAGATATTTTTTTTAAAAAGCCTCATCCAAAGCCTCATTTATTGATTTTAGAGAGCAAGGGAGGTAGGAAGGGAGGGAGGGAGGGAGGGAGGGAGGGAGGGAGGGAGGGAGGGAGGGAGGGAAACATCAATGTGAAATAGAAATATCAATCGGTTGCCTCCCAAACAAACCCAACCAGGGATTGAACCCACAGCCTTTTTGGTGTACAGGAGGATGCCCCAACCATCTGAGTCACCCAATCAGAGCCATAATAAACCATTTTTAAAAAATTTATAGAGGTACTGCTTTTAATAGAATGCAATTAACTTTAGTAAAAGATGCTCAGGGACTTGAGGTTTCTATCACTACCATATTTTCCCTTTTGTACAAACTTTATAATCTTTAGTAAGAAAGCAAAATAGTCTCCCTCTGATCTGACAGTGTGCAGTCTATGTCCACACTTACATCATTCCTACCTCTTTTTGCTTTTATCCTCTTGTTCTGTTCACCATGCTTCTTCCCTTAGGGTGAGGATTTATTTCCATGCACTATTGCTATGAGAGACCTTCAAAAAAATTCTCTAAGTGGATCCTGAGAGCTTCTGACAACACCATGTAATAATTCTTCTCAATGTAAGCAGATAGGATTAACAGAGGCTGGTGTCTGTGCCTTTCTAAGAGATGGGCCACATATCTGTAACTTCCGTTTAGCTTCCATAAGAAGAAACACACCTTCAGGCAAAACTGGAAGCAGAACTGGCTGGTACTGTTCATTACATTCGCAGGGGAAGTAAAATCCTTCGACAGGTCTCTGTGTGTTAGTGTAGTGAAATTTCCCTCTCACTGCAATCAAAAGAATCAGAACCTGACCTTGCCCAGAGAGTAGGCATCCCTTATTATAGCAGGTCCTCGTACAAGCACATCTCTCTTTGATATACACACATTAGTCTCAGCTCTTCTGGCAAATCCATCATTTTTGAATAAAATATACTCTTTCATGTCATATTCTAATCAAATATGAAATTGTTTCTACCTTGCATTGAAAGTAAAAAACAAATAAGTTTATTGGCCTTAAATGTTTATATATGTGAGTCTAAAACATCACTACCCATCTTCTATCCTATTTTCTACAAATGCATTACTGAGCAAATTTTTCATCTTTATTCTCCTTTCTATATAATACCTCAAAGCCTCCAAAATACCCAGATTTATACTATAATCTGTGCATTTTCTCCTTTCCTTTAAAATTTCAGTTTAAAGTTTATAAAACACATCTCTTCCAATCCCTAAAAAATCTACTCTGTCCCTTGCCAGAGTCCACCTTTCTGGTAGCTTAGCATTTACAATCAGGCAGTCTGCTCTCTGTCCTTCTTTTCCTTCACATACACAGCCTTCAGTTGACAGTGAGATGAAAATTCTACCTGCCACTCACTTCACTATCTTGAATTTCAAAGTCACATGACACACCTCAGGTGTCTTCTGACTAGTGACGCCATTCATCCCACAGGAATTAGCAGGATAGAGGTCTGTAGGCTTAACTGGTGTGAATAAGCTTTTCATCATATGTTGTTCAAGAAAAACCGCACATGCCCGGCTGGCATGGCTCAGTGGTTGAGCATCAACCTATGAAATAGGAGGTTACAGTTCGATTCCCAATCAGGGCACGTGCCCAGGTTGCAGGCTCGGTCTCCAGTGGAGGGCGTGCAGGAGGCAGCCAATCAATGATTCTCTCTCATCATTGATGTTTCTATTTCTCTCTCCCCCTCCTTTCCTCTCTCTGAAATCAATAAAAATATATCTTTTTAAAAAAATATATTTTATTGATTTTTCACAGAGAGGAAGGGAGAGGGATAGAGAGTTAGAAACATCGATGAGAGAGGAACATCGATCAGCTGCCTCCTGCACTCCTCCTACTGGGGATGTGCCTGCAACCAAGGTACATGCCCTTGGCTGGAATCAAACCTGGGACCTTTCAGTTCACAGGCCGATGCTCTATCCACTGAGCCAAACCTGTTAGAGCAATAAAAATATATCTAAAAAAAAAAAAAAAACACGTCTCTGCCATTAGGCAGGTCTACATATACTCAGAGTCACATTGCTCAGGGGACAGCCACGCCCCTTAATCGGTATGCCCAGGCCTGCTAGTACCCATATGTCTCCAGAATACTCTACCACTGCTGTTTCCACAGAAGGATCAGATTTGTATTCCCTGAAAAAGTCTCAGCTCTGTTGCCTAAAGCCAAACATTGCAAGTTTTTTCTCCTTTTCTGTACTGCCTGTTTTGTTTGTGTTCCCTAAAGCTGGTTTAGGATACTCTCTACACCTCACAATTCACTTTCCCTTCCTGGCTCCCTTGAGGTATTGTTTCTTCCATTCTTTGTAGGTGCTTTTATAACTCTCAGAAAGCAGACCTCAAACTCTTACCTTTTCTGGCTAGAGAACCATTTCGCTTCCTCGGGCACCATGGTTGAGAGCCTCTGGGTCACTGAATCAGATGCCTCCTATTCTGCCTCCTGGAACTCAGTCAGCACTTTAGTTGCAGTGGCTCCGTTCCACTCCGAGGGAGCAAGCAGGCAGTCTGTGCTGGAGGGTCTCATTAAACCACTCCGGTGCTCCCTTCTCAAAGCTGGCTAGTCCTTCCTGGTTTGCTCAGCTAGGTTCCACTGAGGTCCTCAGAAACAAGACCCCAAGGCTGAGTGAGCACCAGGATCTCCTGAGGAGTGTTAACCTACAGCTTTGGGGTTCCACCTCAGGAGTCCGGATGCAGGGGTCTGTGGCAGGGTTCCCAGGGAAAGTTGATGACCTGCCTGCTTCAGGTGTGCTACCTTAAGTAATTACATACAGAACTAAACCCTTCACTTAACTCAGCGCTTCTCTATCCTGGCTGCACATTGGCCTCACTTGACAAGCTTTAACAAAGTCCAATGCTCAGGCCCCACCCAGGCAATGAGGTCAGAAACTGGAGGGGAACCCTGGCATCAGCATGTTTTCCAAGCTCCCCAGGTGATCCTAAAGCACAGTGACAATTGAGAAGCTCTCTTCCCAAGCTCCCCATCAGTTCTCCTCGGCAGCGACTTTCTACTTCTTCATTTCACATCCTCCAAGCCAGTTCTCACTCCTCTACCCAGTGGTGCCGATCTATTTGGTTGTGGGAATGGGGAGGGAGAGAAAGGGACCATGAGTATTTTTTAAACCTCCCAGGTAATTTCAATGTATAACCAGGGTTGGGATTCCTTCCCCAACTTCCTCTAGGCTCTTCTGAGGCAGAGAGAAAGAGAACATATAAAGGAAGAGACCAAGGGTGAACCCCTGAAGAGCCTTGAGGATCAACCAGCGCAGGACTCTACATCCTCACTGTTGATGGAAGTTTGCTCCAAAGTGCACACTGACCCCACATCAGAAAGAACCCAAGGCTCTGACTCCAGCTTCTTTGTTGCTGTGAATGTGGAACATGAAATAAAAGTTTCCCCACCATGAACTTACAATGACTCTTGGGAAAACCCCTCCGGGAGCAATAACCAGTTTCCAAGAATAAAGTGCAAAGGGCAAATATCAGATGGGGGCCCAGTATCTGGCTGTTCCATCTCATTAGCCACAAGGACACGAAGTCAGTCATTCTAGCACCAGGAAAAGCTGCAGGGGACATGTGGCCAAAGCTCTCAGACAAATATACAGAGATCCGAAGTCCTTTATAGTCCCCAAAGAGTTAGCAGACTCAGTATAAACTGTCTACCTTCCCCTCTGCCCAATTCTTACAACTACCCCCCTTCCCCCACTACCACCACCACCACCCTGAGAGCCAAAAGCACTCAGCCCCTCTCAGCTAAGCTGAATCTGGAAACATATCTTCTGTTCATTCACCCAATCAACATTTCTTGAAGCACCTGCCACATGCAAGTCACTAAGGTCAAGTGTCAGGGACACAAAGACTCAGTAGTCTCTGTTCACAGGGGACCCTGGAGATGTGTTGCTGGCTGACTGGTATAACAGGCAGATTGAAGACACAGGAGGTAAAATCTCTTGTCAGCGAAAGGCAAGAAACTAGACAAAAAAACTAGACCATGTGATGGACAAGTGTAAGCAGGAACAGAATGACCCAACGCTGCTAGCAGTGGGCCAAAGCATGTCAGCTCCGAAGAAAGGGCCGTTGGGTGGAGCTGGACTTCTGGACACCTAACCCTGACTCCTGAAAAGAGGAAGGAGAGTCTCAGCCTTCCTTTCCGACTTCAGAGCTAGTGTAAAAGTAAAAGTAGGTGTGTTATCTTTATCTTACAATTAAGAAAACTGAAGTCACTCAGGCCAGCTCCAAAGCTTGTGTACATTCCACTACCCCATGTGCCTTCCTGTTTGGATTCAGGGATGTGAGCCTGGGAGTGGGATTATCTCCCCTCAGGTAATGGCTGCAGGGATCTGGAGCAACCTCAAAGAACTCTGGAAAAACAGAATAACCAGCCTCAGGAAGGGCCATCTGCATACCTCTCTGGTTGGGAAGGGTCCTTCCAAACTCAGAATTAGTTAATCCACCCACCAAGCATGTACTGGGCACCCACTGTGATCCAGGCCTGTACAGGCTCTGTGATTAATACCCAGGCCCCAGCCCTCACAGAAAAGTGAACATGGGCAATTATAAGAATGAAAGTCACTGCCAGGTAACCCATCCAGCCTGGGGCAGTGAAGGGGTGCAGATGGGTACCAGGACCACTGTTACTGGCATGGAGGCTGGTACTGGGTTTGGGGGAGGGAGAAAGAATTTCTGGCAGAAAGGGCAACATGTGATTACCCTGACAATAAAGTCAGAAGTGAGTAAAGTCACCCATGCGCACCCAAAAAATGTACGTAAGCCAGCAATTTCCTCTCTCTCTCTCTCTCTCTCTCTCTCTCTCTCTCTCTCTCTCTCTCTCTCTCTCTCCTCTTTTGTTATGTTAATCCTTCACCCAAAGATATTTTCCCATTGATTCTTTTAGAGAGAGTGGAAGGGAAGGGGAGAGACAGAGAGAGAAAAACATCGATGTGAGAGATACGTTAATTGGTTGCCTCCCGCACACGCCCCAAGCCCTTGACTAGAATTGAACCCAGGACCCTTCAGTCTGCAGGCTCTATCCACTGAGCCAAAGCAGCTAGGGCCCGCAAGAATTTTTTAAATATGCAATATCTGACTATTTAGTCAAGGACACTGACCTCTTTTCCCTTAGACCAGCAGTTCTCAACCTGTGGGTCTCGATCCCTTTGGGGGTTGAACGCCCCTTTCACAGGGGTCACTAAGACCATCGAAAAACACATATATAATTACATATTGTTTTTGTGATTAATCACTATGCTTTAATTATGTTCAATTTGTAACAATGAAATTGGAGTCACCACAACATGAGGAACTGTATTAAAGGGTCACGGCATTAGGAAGGTTGAGAACCACTGCCTTAGATTGTCAAATAAAATAAAAAAATTACAACAAACACAACAGCCATCTGGTTTGAATGCATCAAAATTATACCTATTTTTTGGTCAGATCGGCAAAAAATATATCTTTTGGTGTGCCACATAATTTTAGTAATTAGTTTATGTGTGCCATGAAAAAGGTTGAAAATCACTGACCTACATAATAATTGGTGATTTTTAGGACTGTTGCAATGCTAGCCTATCTAGAGCTGTAATTCATCAGCAGTTCTAAATGAAGATTATACCTATAGAGGGACAGTAAGCCACTCTGAAAAAAGCAGAAAACTTTATTTGCTCTCTTGAAATTATCACTGATTGAATAGAAAAAGGTGAAAGTATGGCATAAATAGAGATCCCGCCTCTATGAGATAGAGACCCCATTATAGAGATGAGGAAACTGAGGCTAATAAATGTAACCTGTCTGATTCCATGCTCTTAACCACCATGACTGCTGCCTCCCAAGGAATGAGGGTATCCTCTGCACTGCTCAATGGAGAGAAATGCTGACTCAAGGCACCCAAGCACTCAACCATGGAGAACACCTTATTGCAGGGTAAAGATATTTCACCCACCCTAGCCGGTTTGGCTCAGTGGGTAGAGGGTCAGTCTGCGGACTGAAGGGCCCAGGTTTGATTCTGGCCAAGGGCACATGCCCAGGTTGTGGGCTCAATCCCCAGTAGGGGCCGTGCAGGAGAGAGCCAATCAATGATTCTCTCTCATCAGTAATGTTTCTATCTCTCTCTCCCTCTCCCTTCCTTTCTGAAATCAATAAAAAATATATTTAAAAAATAAAAGCAATTTCATCCAACTGTTTCAGAAAATACCCCCAAACCAAGCTAAGGCAGGCTTAAGTCTTTTCCATAAACTCCTCCCTTAACCTCGGTCCCTCCCTCTACCTCTGTATTTCCTACCTTAAACTCAATACTGTAGCCCACCCTGAACTCCTTACAGCATCTTGAAGATGTCTTTCTTTCTTGTCTACAAGTTTTCATACATTCTGTTCTTGCTGCCTGAGAGGCTCCTCTCCCCTCTCTACTCTTGGTTAATTTTTCTTCACCATTCAGGTATCATGTTAAACTTCCTTAAGGAGAGTTTCTAAACTCCCAGGCTAGTTCAGGTCTCCTCCTGTGGCTCCTTGCATCTCACAAATCACAACACTCATCATCATCCATTGTAATCTTGTGTAGTGTTGCCTATCCTAGCCTTCTACTAGCGCGCGCGCACACACACACACACACACCGACAGCTCCCCATAAAGACAATGATCAGTGCTGGGAGGATGGCAAGCACTTCATGAATATTTGGTGAATGCTCATCTCCAGCCCCATCTCTTTCTTGAACTCCAAATAGGCACATCTGCCTACTATCTTGCAAATACATTTCAAATTCAACATGATTTGCATCCCCCTCCTTGTAAATTATGCCAGCACCTACTGATTGCCCAAGCCAGAAACCACATCTCTTCATTCAGGGAACATTTATTGAGTTCCTCTCTTTGTTTCTTTGCTGGGGATACAGTGGATCATAAGACAGGTTCACCGTCTATATGGCACAGAACTTACAGGCTGGTGAACATCACCTACCTCTTCCTTATGCCAGACATCCCAATAAATGTCATTGGTTATACTGATTATAACTTCTAAATCACTCTCCCAGCCTTAGCCAGTTTGGCTCAGTGAATAGAGCGTGGGCCTGGGACTGGAAAGTCCCGGGTTCAGTTCTAGTCAAGGGTATATGCCAGGGTTGTGGGCTCAATCCCCAGTAGGGGACAGGCAGGAGGCAGCCAATCAATGATTCTCTCTCATCATTAATGTTTCTATCTCTCTCACCCTCTCCCTTCCTCTCTAAAATCAATAGAAATATTTATTTTTAAAAATAATAATAATAGGGGAGAAACCAAGATGGCAGGATAGGTAAACACGGGAAATTGCTGCCTCCCACAACAACTTCAAAAATACAACAAAAGACAAAACAGACATCATCCAGAACTACAGGAAGGCTGGATGGGTGGAAATTCTACAACTAGGAGGAAAGAGAAAAGCACACTGAGACTCAGAGGAGCTGCGGAAGTAAAGTGCAGAGGTACGGAGGCTCGAGCGCGTGTGCGAAAAGGGGCTGGCACCTGAGGACGCAGCTGTCCTTTTGAATCGGGAGGGAGTCACAAGCTCCCGACTGCTCTGAACCCCAGTTCCGGGAAGTCTCTGGGGACCCAGGACTCATACGGGGAGAAACTGGACTGTCTGGCTGTGGGCAGAACTCAGAACTTTAGGGCGGCTTTCCCTCAGAGGTGCTTGCAGCAATTACCGGGACACTGAGACTCGGGGCCCATTAGGGCAGGGCTGAGGATCAGCCATAGCTGTTTGTTCCGCCCTGTTGATTCCCTGAGACCCCGCCCCACCCAGGCTGTGGCAGAGGCTTTTGCATATGAATGCCCTAGCCCTTTGCAATCTAAAAATTACCTAACAAATTGCAGCTGGGCCAGACAGACCCAGAACTTCCAAGAGAAGGCCCAAGGCCCCACAGCAGCTTGCACTGCTTCACAGCTGGGCCTCATCTGGGCACCTCCAAACCCCAAAAAAGGAAGGGGAATCTGCAGATCTCTTCCTAGCTCCTGCTGGGTAGCCTCAGGCAGAGGCTAAATTAGCACCTCCTTAGATCCAAGAGCCAGTGTACCCAGTGGTCAGAGTGGGACCATCCAGATTACAACTCCTCAGATCCATAAGGGACACACTCAGGGGGCAGACTCCATGAGCACCAAAGCCCCACTGAAGCAAGTCTTGCCCCAGAAGGGTGTCTCCAGCACAGAAGTTCTCCCACTGCAGACACAGCTGATTCTCACAGCCAATTGGCCTGGAGGTCAATTCCTCCCAGTGATACCTACAACAATCAAGGCTTAACTACAACAAGACTGTGCACAAAGCCAACAAAGGGGTGCACCAAGAGTGTCTACCTCAGGTAACTCGGGAGGCTGAGCCACTGGGTCCTATAGGACACCCAGCACACAAAACCACTCTACCAACACAGGGAAGCATAAAAAATGTGGAGACAAAGAAACAGATCACAAATGACAGAAATGGAGGAAAGCAAACGACTGGATATAGAGTTCAAAACCACACTTATAAGGTTTTTCAAGAATTTTCTGGAAACCGCCGATAAATTTAGTGAGACCCTGGAGGATATGAAAAAAGACCAACTAGAAATTAAGCATACACTGACTGAAATAAAGAATAATATACAGAGATCCAATAGCAGACAAGAGGATCCCAAGAGTCAAGTCAAAGATTTGAAATATGAAGAAACAAAAAATACCCAACCGGAAAAGCAAAAAGAAAAAAGAATCCAAAAATATGAAGACAGAGTAAGGAACCTCTGGGACAGCTTCAAGCATACCAACATCTGAATTATAGGGATGCCAGAAGAAGAGAGACAGCAAGATATTGAAAACCTATTTGAAGAAATAATGACAGAAAACTTCCCCTACCTGGTGAAAGAAATAGACTTCCAAGTCCAGGAAGTGCAGAGGACCCCAAACAAAAGGAATCCAAAGAGGACCACACCAAGACACAGCATAATTAAAATGCCAAGAGCAAAAGACAAAGAGAGAATCTTAAAAGCAACAAGAGAAAAACAGTCAGTTACCTACAAGGGAGTACCCATATGACTGTCAGCTGATTTCTCAACAGAAACTATGCAGGCCAGAAGGGAGTGGCAAGAAATATTCAAAGTGATGAATAGCAAGAACCTACAACCAAGATTACTTTATCCAGCAAAACTATCATTCAGAATTGAAGGTCAGATAAAGAGCTTCACAGATAAGAAAAAGCTAAAGGAGTTCATCACCACCAAACCAGCATTATATGAAATGCTGAAAGGTATTCTTTAAGAAGAGGAAGAAGAAAAAGGTAAAGATACAAATTATGAACAGCAAATACATATCTATCAACAAGTGAATCTAAAAATCAAGTGAATAAAAAATCTGATGAACAGAGTAAACTGGTGAATATAATAGAACCAGGGGCATGGAAAGGGAGTGGACTGACAATTCTTGGGGAGAAAAGGGTGTGGGGGTGCAGGAAGAGACTGGACAAATATCGTGCACCTATGGATGAGGACAGTGTAGCAGTGGGGGGTAAGGGCAGAGGGTGGGATGGGAACCGGGCGGAGGGGAGCTATGGGGGGGAAAAAGAGGAACAAATGTAATAATCTGAACAATAAAGATTTAATTAAAAATAATAATAATAGCCCTAGCCGGCTTGGCTCAGTGGGTAGAGCGTCGGCCTGAAGACTGAAGGGTCCCAGGTTCGATTCTGGCCAAGGGCACATGCCTGGGTTGCAGGCTCGATCCCCAGTAGAGGGTGTGCAGGAGGCAGCCAATCAATGATTCTCTGTCATCATTGATGTTTCTATCTCTCTCTCCTTCTCCCTTCCTCTCTGAAATCAATAAAGAAATACATTTAAAAATAATAATAATAATAATAATAATATTTCACTCTCCCATCTGTCCTTTCCCAGAAACATCATCTCCTGAATAAGCCATACCCCGACTGCCGTTGCCCTAATTCAGACTTTTGTCATTTCCTGCCTGGATTTCCAGGAGAGCTTCCTATCAGGGTCTCCGCCTCCAGCCTTGCTCTTCTGTCCCAACCCAGCTACATCGTTCCCCTGCTTAGAAGCCTTCAATGACTCCTCACATGCTTTAAAATAAAATCTAAACCCTCTAGGAAGGTTTGTCTCCTGCTTTAGCCCCTTGCCTCCCTTTGTTCCCTCAATCCCACAATCCTCCACACACACCCCACACTCCATTCTTCTCATCTTTGTGCCTTTACATTGCCTTTCCCTGTATCTAGAATGTCCTTGCCCTTTCCTCATCAACAGATATTTATTGAGTACCTTCCAGACAACAGACACTATACTAAGTGCCAGAGATTCAGCAGTGAGCACAACAAAGTCCCTACTCTTATGATGTTTACATTCAAGAGGGAAAGATAGCCCTGACCTGTGTGGCTCAGGTGGTTGAGTGTCCTGCCCTGTGCTGAAAGGTTGCCGGTTCAATTCCCAGTCAGGGAACATGCCTGGGTTGTGTTCAGGAGGCAGCCAATGGGTACTCTCACCTCAATGTCTCTCTCTCTCTCTCTCTCTCTCTCTCTCGCTCTCTCTCTCTCTCTCTTTTTTTCTCTCTCCCCTTTCCCCCTCTCTCTGTCCCTTCCACTCTCTCTAAAAAATCAATGTAAAAAATATCCTCAGGTGGGAGACTGAGAGCCACCACTTTAAATAGGATAGGTCTCTGATAAGGTAATATTTGTGCAAAGATATGAATGGAATGAGGTAATAAGTTCTGAGGGTATATAGCAAAAGGAACAAAAATTGTTCCCCGAATAGAAGACCCCTAAAGCAGGAACAAGCCAGGCAAATTGAAAGAAAATTAAGATAGCCCCTGGCTGGTTTTGCTCAGTGGATAGAGCACCAGCCTGTGGACTGAAGGGTCCTGGGTTCAATTCCAGTCAAGGCCACATGCTCGGGTTGTGGGCTCAATCCCCAGTAGGGGACATGCAGGAGACAGCCTATCCAATCAATGATTCTCTCTCACCATTGATGTTTCTCTCTCTTCCCCCCCCCCCTCTCTCTACCTCTCCCTCTCCCTTCCTCTCTGAGAGCAATAAAAATACGTATTTTTTAAAAATTTTTTTAAAAAAGAGCAAATCAAGATAACAAACAGTATAGCCAGATCAGGGTGAGGGAGGAGGAGAGGTCTGGGATGAGTCAAATAAATCAGATGAAGTGGGCCTTGAAGGTCATGCTAAGCGGCTGTTTCTCCCACCCCTGACTCCTTTTCATCCTTCGGTGTCAAGTGCAGAAATCACTTCCTAAACAAGCTACACACCACCCTACTCCTAGCACTTAGCATATACAATGCGTTTAATTGACTACTTTTGCCCATCTCCACCACACCATGAGTTCCCTACAGCAGGGGCTCTTTCTTTCCACTCCATGCTTTATGGGCCCCAACCCAAGCACTAAACTGTTTCCGAATAGTCGAAATATTCTTCCTTTGTTCTCATTTCATAACCTGCAAGTAACTCCCAATTACCAGATTGGTTTCCCAGTGGCCATTGTACTAGAAAGGAGGTGCCTTGATAGTGAACACTGGAAGTTAGAAATTACACGTGTGTGCTCAACATTGTACATTTAATAAACATTATCATTTACACACATCAGCCTCTTTTCTGGGTGAGACTCAATGGGTGAGAAAATGTTCAACTCTGGGTCATGATGACCCAAGGAAGGCACTGCTCAAGGAAGGGCCTCATGAGCAGCCCTACAGAAGCCCCAGATGCCCCCTCATCACCACCTTCCATTTCAGATGGCAGCCCATCACCTTCCATCTGCCCAAGCTTGAATCCTTAACATCACTTCAAAGACCTCCTACACACCCCCACATCCAGAAGTCCTAGAAATTCCACCTTATAACGATTTCTGTATCTACCCCCTCATCTCAGTTCCAAAGGCCCTGCCCAGAGGGCAGGCCTCCACCACATGTCATATGGACTCAGGTTTCAGCTCCCTAAACCGGTCTCCCTACCTTGTCTCTCTTTCCAAAAACTCTCTCCACATGCCCACCAAGCAAGTTGTACTTCCCCACTTAAAACTGTTAGTTCCCCCCTATTTCCAAAATAAGTCTAACCTGTTTAGGCACCATATAAAACCTCCTTGAGCTGACCCTAGGCTATATTTCCAGTCCTTATCTCCTCCCCTGTCTCTTACTCCACATTCCAGCTCTACCAACTACCTGCAATTCTCTCAACAGTCTGTACCTTTTGGCACTCCACATCTTTTTACGTGCAGTTACCCCTGTGAGAAATGTCCTAGAAGACAGCTATATATCTTTTCAAAATTCAGTTCAGACCTTTGTAGTCTCTGTGATGTCTTCCTAAGCTCTCCTCCCCACAAGAAGAAAGTTGCCCCGCTTGCTCCATGGTGCCTTACACTACACCTATTATCTTGCATGACAATTATTTGTTACCATGTCTGTGTCCCTCTTGGTTTTCTCCTCGGGTTTTTCCTGAATGACTATGGTTAAATAGAGATATTACTGCATAGATCATATCTGGACAGAAGGTCCTCAGACGTCTCAGCATCTGACTTGTCCTGGGTATTCACTAAGAATAGTTAAAGGAAGAAACTCACATGTCCTTAGATTCTTACAATCTTGGTTGTCCTTCTGACCTTCTCCCAGATCTCTGTGCCTCTGAAGTTACTAGAGATAGGATGAAGTCCTATTAGCAGCCAAGAGATATACTAATTTTAAATATAATAATTTATGTTACATGTAAGTCATAATTTATGGTTTTCACTGAATCTGATTTCATTTTTGCAGGAGCCTGTAAGTGAAGTCACTGCACCTTGCCTAAGGTCGTGCAGTTACTGAGCCCAGTCTCAAACAAAGCCTGGTGCACTCTTCACTCTACCAGAGTTGTCTCAAATACATGTCATAAATCCATGCACAAAACTCTGTCTTCTATTCACTGGGAGCTCTGCAAACTAATAATTGTGGCTACTTTGCATGTATCTGTACAAGGGTGTACGTGTGAGTGTATGTGGGTGTACAAGAGTTTGAGTACACCTCTATTCCCAAATTAGAAATAGCATATTAAAAAGGGGATGACTGATGGAAGTAGGCACAATGCCAGAATCAAGGAATGACAGCTGTCAGAGATGACAGATCAAAAGCAGAAAAGAATAACACCTGATGAACTGAAGTTAGGCAGCAGCATAAGGCCACTGAGGAGCAAGCGATCGTCCCCACCCACCCTGCTGGCCACGGAAGGCCTCATAATCAAACAAAAAGAATTGAGATACGCAATGGTAATCCCAAGTCACCAAAAGAAACGTCTGGTTATTAAGGCAAGCAGACATAGCACTGGTTTTAAAGATATTTCAACAAAGATGGTTGAAATAAGAGAATTCTGGTGTTTAAAGGGATGCAGCTTTCTTAGAAATTTTACTTAGATGGAATAATCCTTGCTCTACACAAGACATGTGACTATCTACCTACGTTTGAGGGGTCCCCAAGAGCAGCATATCCTAAAATTAGTTTCACCAGTAAGTCAACCTACCTTATCATCTACAATAGTTTTAATAACTAGCCGACAGCAAAAGTCACACATGTGCGAAAAGATATTCACTAGAGCATTATCTGTAAGACTGGAAAAATTGGAACCAACTTAAATGGCCATTAACAGATGACCGATTATTTAAATAAGCAATATTCTTAAAATTAACATGGAATAACATGAAGCATTTTTTTAAAGTAGACCTATAAATAGAAAAGAATGTCACTGATAAATTCCTGGAGAAAAGCACACTGTAGAATTATATGTGGACTATGAACCCTTTTTGTAAACCATAGAACAAAACTACATCTGAAAGAGCAAGGAAAAAAGTCAGGAAGGGCGCGCAAACTGCTAGTGATGCTTACCATGGGCAGCTGGGCAAAAGGTAAACTGGTGGCTTTGTTTCACTTCGGTACTGTTTGAATTTTCACACAAAGCATACATTAAACATTGTTTTTAAATAAAAGCATTTCCAAAGGCATGCATGTCTTCCCATCTCCTTCTTACTGGCTGACTAGACTCACATCCAGGCCTCTGCCCTGGCGCTCCACTCAACACCTCCTGCCCCAGCCCCACTTACAGATGCAGGCAGCGGCCAGCAGGCGGCCAGCAGCGTAGGGGGTAAAGCAGCTCGGGAAGACGGGCTGCACCATGTAGTTGGCAAAGGTGATGGCGATGATGGCCTGGCTGGTGGGCTCGATGATGAGGAGGGAGGTCCAGAGTCGGATGAAGGCGAGGAGTCCCCCGAAGGCCTCGAGGATGTAGGCATAGCTGGCCCCAGACTTCTTAATGGTGGTGCCCAGTTCCGCATAGCAAAGGGCCCCAAAGACAGAGAAGAGGCCCCCAATAGCCCAGATGACCAGGGAGAGGCCAAAGGAGTTACTGTACATGAGCACGCCCTTGGGGGACACAAAGATGCCCGAGCCAATCATGTTCCCCACAATCAGGCACACGCCGTTCAGCAGCGAGATCTCCTTCTTCAGCTTCACCTGCTCGGACCCTGGGAGGGCCTCCTCCGCCAAAGGGGAGGCATCCCCCATCTGCTGGGAGGCCACTTCATACTTCGCACTGTTAACCATGGCGGAGGAGGAGAAGAAAGGCTTCACCAGCTTCCTGGCATTGCCCTCTAAGGAAGAACAAGGAAGATATACATCAGGTGGTTGGCAATTTCATAGAACGCTCCCCCCCATAGGGGCCAGTATGGGCAACCCGCTCCACCTACCAGGGCAGAGAACTCTCTCTTGCTTCCCACCCATTAAACTCTCCTTCTGGTGGGGGATCTGGCTCATCAAAACAACCCCAACTTGAATCATTCCCCAGAGAGATGATTGTGAGGCTGGTGCTGCCTCCCTGATTTACAAAATAGAAAGCTCAATCCTGGTTCTATCTGAGCCTGCTGTGATAAGAAGCAGGAATTAGGGCAATCATCTGGCAGTCACCAGGTGTAAGCACAGTGATTTGAGCTGGCATTTTTCAGCCTTACATCAAAAAAGTCTGTCTTGCCTCCAATTTCAGACTCACCTATCACCCGTGCTGAGATGCAACATGAGGAACAAACCTTGCAAGCAAATAATCTGTGGGTTCTCCTGACAACACTGCTCTTTTCCCCCAAGGATTCTCGCTCTGGCAAACATAAAGGCTGCAGAGATTTCTTGCTGGAAACCCACAACCATCCACCTGCTTAGGTGAAGTCTTCAACCCTAGCAAAGTCCCAGCAGCCTCACCCCCACCCTGAAAGAAGACAGGCTATTCTCCTTTCCCAGATACCTTTCCCAGTCAGTATTCTACATCCCCTGCCACCAAGGCCCTCACATTAGCACAGGTGCATCACCCCAAACAGTATGATTGGGAAAAGGGTGATCCAAATGTGCAGCCCAAATTAGAGATGATTGGAGTCACCTGATGACCATTCCCTACCCTGGAGATACAGCACCGAAAGCCAAGGCCAAGAAACAGCTGAAGTGGGGCAGCTGATATCAGGCACCGCAGAGCAGGAGACAGCTGAGAGAAAGACAGGCGAGGCAGGCCAAGCAAGTGGAAAGATAGAGGCACCGGGGAGAGGAGGTGATCAGACACTGCGCAGCAGCAAAGGGGGCTGGGGAGAATGAGTGGGGCTGAAAGAGAGAGCGGGAAGCACTCACTACCTGGCCAGAGGTGTAAGCAGGTTCCTGCAGAGGCAGCAGCCAGTGGAGGTCAGGAGCTGTGCTCTGGCCACTCCTCGTCCTCAGCCAGCAGTGAAAGGAATGGCCGGCCAAGTGCTTACGGACTTAAGTCAAATCAAGAAGTCAAGAAGGGCGGAGGGGGTGAGGGCGGGGGAGAGGAGTATTAAGCAACTGTCTGGGTCCAAGGTTCACTGGCCCCTCACCCCTGGAAAAAAGGGCAGCTAGGAGCTCTGGGCTCAGCACTTTCCGAGATAAGAAAGGCGCTCCCTCAGGAATCTCCTTTGACAAGGAACAGAACAAAGGACTGGCAGCTGGGCATGGCTCTGCAGCCCCAGGGAAACTGTCCCCTAGCAAATTAGCCCTGATAAGGCCTGGGCAGTGGCTGAGAAGGGCCCTACCCTAGCCCACTTCTCTCATCCCAAACAAGAAAGGCAGGAGGATTGCACAATGTGACTGAGATTAGAGGAAGTGTGAGTGCAATCCCTGCACCTCGTGATTGGCCCTCCTAAGAGAACTCTGCACACTTCCCCAGAGCGAGGAGTGGCTGCCCCTGAACTTGGGCCAGTACCCCATGGCTGAGCCTCAAGCTACTTCCAAGGAAACCAGGTCAAAAAATTATACCCAGACCCTGGCTGTATGCCCTCCCTGTCACGTGCCCTTTCATCTTTAAAAAGACATACCGGGATCTTTAGGTAAGCATGATTCTTATAAACACCTCCCCAAATACAAGTTAACTCCAATTTCCTTAAAATATGGGGAAATAAGATTTCCCTGAACATACAGACCCAAAACAGAAAGACAAAGTAGAGTATTTTTTGGAAATCATAGATTATTTTACCTTTATTGTCTAGTTAAATATGGTATTTGGTGTCTCTTTTGCCAAAAGAAATACATTCTATCCATTCTGAAATGCAACTACCTGTCCCCTTTCACAACATTTCTAAAAACCCTCTTTGGTTATTCTACAACCAGAGAATAAAAATCCAAGGGACCTTATCTTTACCCTACGCCCTCCCTTCCTAGCCCCTTAAAATTTATTTTTAAACCAAAAGAGTAATCCAGATGTTAGCCTTCCCAGAGATCTTGCTTCTCCCAAGCCACCCTTACAAATGTCTGAAATCTGTGGGGAAAAAAAAAAGATTATATGAAAAGCAACCTCACAGGATAATCTAATCATAAATTCCTAACTAGGCAAGTCATGTTAGGTAGTCACACCCCCATATATAGGTATATAACTTCTTTACTAAAAGGTTTATCTTTGCCTTAAGCGAACCCTGTGCATTGCTTCTGTACATCTGGGTTACACATCTTTGAAATGCCCCTCCTTCTAATGTATGCCCACCCTTTTAGGACCTCCTTCTAAGACAAGACCACTCTCAAGAATGCATATAACCTTAACCTATAATCTAATCCCCACCTTACTTTTTCCCACCTTCATGTAATCTTCTTTACATTTCTCCCTTAATTTCAAATGCATTAAAGAAACTATAAAACTGTCATTCTCAGGACCATATGAGAACTTGCTTCCCTGGCATATGTTGCCAATTTGGCCCAAGTAAACTCATAAAAATTCTCTACAGGTCTGCTTGGCCGGCATGGCTCAGTGGTTGAGCTTCAACCTATGTATGAACCAGGAGGTCACAGTTCGATCCCCAATCAGGGCACATGCGCGGGTTGAGGGCTCAATCCCCAGTGTGGGACATGCAGGAGGTTGCCTATCAATGATTCTCTCTCATCATTAATGTTTCTATCTCTCTATCCTTCTCCCTTCTTCTCTAAAATAAAAAATATATTTTTAAAATATATATATTATTTTAAAAATTCCCTACAGGTTTAGACATTTCTTATGTCCACAAATCCGTTCAGAGGAGACTGCCCTTTTCTCCCAAGTGCCCCCTAAATACTCCTATAAGAATGATAGCTGTCATTTATTGAGCACTCATCGGGGCCAGACACACTGCTAAGCACTTAAAGGCCTTATCTCATTTAATCCTCCCTGCAGTCCCTTAAGACAGGCATTAAGTCCATGCCAGGATGCCTAACCAATGAGAAAGGCTAGCCAATAAAGCTCAAGATCTTAACTGGCACTGCCATACCTCCCCCAACCCCCACCCCCACCTGCCCAGCCTCTACCCCAGGGGTCCTCAAACTATGGCGGCCCACCTTCCAACGAAGCCCATCCATCTCCTTCCTGACTGCTCCTCCCTTTCTCTCTCTCTCTCTGCCGGGGATTACAAGTCCTCTTGGCAGCACTGCCCTTGCTAGGGTGCCCACTTCTAAAGCAAACAAGGCACGTGGAAATACCTCATCATGCCTGCCCTTTTAAGACCAAATTCACTGGCACCAAGGGGTGGGCATGTGTCCTAATGGGACGTTAAGGAAAAAAAAAGCAATGAGGAGGGATAAAGGAAGGAGAGTGCATGAGGGAAGATGGGGAGAGAAACCTGTGGGTTTAGCTCCTGGCTAGTGGTATCTGAAAGGTGAAAGACTCCTCTTAGAATCTTGGGACACTCCAGCCAACAGCATACCCTAGCGGCCTTACCAGGAATGCTACAAACTGGGTAGAGGTGGCTACCCTTCACAGAAGAGATGCCCCCTCTTTTCTCAATCCCTGCCCAGCACCAGAGCTATGGGCAGAAAGGCACCATCTTTGGCAGCTCACATCCCTCCCTGAAACCCTGGTCACAGGGCACTGCTTCCAACAGTTAGGCAGCCTGGGACCGGCAGGACCTCTCCTAAAGGGCTCTTTACAGAAGAACTCTGCAGAGCCTGGAGCCCCGTCAGATAAAGGCGGTCCAGGTACACAGCACCCTTGTCTTCCTCCCCTGTCTGAAGTGCATTAGGGACCTAGTGGAGATGACAGGGCAGCACACATCCTACAGCCTGTGGGAGAAGTTGCAGTTCAGGGGTTCAGAAAACGCAGGTAGCAGGGCCCCCAGCATGCAGTGCCTGGCATGGCAGCCAGTGGAACCCCTTGCCCTGACCCTACCCATGAATGGCAACACCAAAACACCCTTCCTCCAGGAACCAGCACAGGGCTCAGGGTCTTGGCTCCTCGGTCAAGCACAGGGAGCTAAATGTGAGCAGAGACTTTCTCCCTCAGGGACCCCATGTCCTGCCTTCCTCGCTCCAACTGGTCTGTGCTGCCTCCTTAACAACAGCAACAGAAAACAGATCCGCTCTGGTACAGCTAGACTGCCCCATCACCCCAGCGGGAAGCTCTGCTCCTCCCTCCCAGCTCTCCATTTGTTTTGCTATGCTCCACTGCGGCTACGACAGCCCCTTTCTAAAAAAGTGAAACAAGAAATTGTTTACTCCTGTGGCCAGGACTTCCACTAACGTAGGGCTGAGGTCTCTGGGCAGAGGGCTCTGCCTAGGGAGGTCAGAGCTAGGACCAGGAAACAAGAGGCTCTTGAGTCTCCTCCATCAGTCAATTTTCAGACTCTAACTCCATCCTCCTCCTGCACGTCCCCTCTCACCCATTGTCCCCGACTCCCACCTCTTACCTGTCCCTTGCCCTTTGGGCAGGTGCGAGGAGGAGGGGCTACCACGCTGGGACTAGGGGGAGGGAAAGGTGCTAAGAAGGGGCACCAGAGTATGGCTGGAGCTGCAGCAGCTGTTGACTCTGGGGAGCAGAAAAGGCAGAGGGTGCCGACGAAACGAAAAACAGGAAAACATATGTGTGACTCTGGCCAGCAGCGGCGGCAGCGGGGAGGGGCCTGGAGGACGGGCTGGAGCTGGGACCCAGACCTCCCGCCCCCCTCTAGGCTCCTCCTCTTCCCTACCTCAGCCCCCCGAACTTCCTTGTTGCCCTACATTTATTCCCAGGGACTTGCAGTGACCTTCTCAGGGCCTTTACAACTCTTCCCCACAATTCCATTTCCTCTGCATCTCCCCCTGAAATACTATCATTGGTCCTGTGGAGGGCATAGGATCCATGGTTAGGGCAATAACGGATCTCTGTGGCCTCATCTCTAGTCTCAGTGCCATGTCAGCCCCCATGTAAAGCAACACATGCCAAGGAATGTCACTTGTGGGGGTACAGGTGAGCACATACCTAAACGCTAAGCAAGCCCACTCACAACTCAGGTCCCCAGTTGGTTCAGGTGATATGTGTGTTGCGAAGGAAGGCCCCCTTAGGTGGCCTGGCACAGGGCTGAGTTGGCACCCCTCCAAACCAGGATTATTTAAATATTTGTTGAATGTTTATTTAACAAAAGCAGGGAAATACGATTTTCTGGGAATAAAAACTGTTAGCCTCCTTCTTTCTATTCAAAATTAGAACTTATTAAATGAATTCATTACATACACTTTCTGAAGCAGACAACTTCTTAGTAGCCATATTAAACAATTTAAAATGTAGATACAGCCCTGGCCAGTGCGGCTCAATTGGTTGAGTATCATCCCATGCACCCAAGTTTGTCAGTTCAATTCCTGGTCGGGCACATGCCCAGACTTCAGGCTCGATTCCTAGGAGGGGGGGTGGGGGGGGACACGTAGTAGGCAGCCCATCCATGTTGCATTCTCACATCGATGTCTCTCTCCCTCTCCCTCTTTCTCTAAAAATCAATTTAAAGTATTCTCTTAAATGTAGATACAGCATAAATCTCTCAGGGAGTGGCACTTCACAGGGTCTGGTGCATTCTCAGAATTCCAGCTGTGACTGCTGCCTTTAGGCAACTAAAAGCTGGTCACAGGACTGCATCGTGCAACCTGTACCTGCATGTTGCAAAATTATTCCGGAGACAGGCTGTCCAGGTAAGCAGTTGTTAAGGATCTCTCAGTGGATGGGAGCCAACTTACAGTTCACTAAGAGATAGAAGCCAGAGTCCGCTGGCACCAGATGTCTGAATGACTCCAAGAATCATTTAGTGCCCTTTTAGAGCCAGGCTGCTGCCCGGCGGGCCTGCCCCTTCATCCTGCTCTGGGTTCAGGTCCAACTTGTAAGTGAGGGAAGTCCTGCAAAGTCTGAAGCTGCCCTCGGCTCTGGCCCCTGCTCTCTCACTCCACTCCAGCCACACTGGCCCTGCCGCTGCCACACAAGCATGCTCCGGACTAGGAGCTTTCGCAATTGCTGTTTCCTCTGCCTGGAACATTCTTCCCAGAGCTACTGTTCATTCCTTCACTCCCTTCGGGTCTGTGTTGAAACACCACCTAGCAGAGTCCTTCCTGCGGAGTCTCTGAAGAAGCGACATGCTCGCCTTTTCTTCCAGGGCCCTCACTACCACTCCTGAGTTGGAGTTCAGTGGAGTTGGGAGCTCACTGCTTGTCGAGCGACGCCCTCACTAGAATGCAAGCAGCAGAGCTTTATGCCCAGTACAGGGCACATGTAGACCAAGACATGTTTGCTGGAAGAATAAATGAAGGGATGAACAATGCTGTCCTCCCTCACACACACACACACACACACACACACACACACACACACACACACACACACTGATTTCCTAGCCGGCCCGGCTCTGGCGATGCCCTTGAACTTGCCCTTCTGGCCCACCTGAAGAAGCTGCTGCTGCTCTGGTTCCTAAGCAAGGAATATTTGGAAGTGTTGATACTTCTTTATAGTGGTGGGTTGAAAGGAAGGGGCAGGTATAATGTTCAGGTTTGCGGGGAGGCCTAGGATGATCTGAAATGGACCTCTGGTTTCATTAATAGGAAAACAAAAAGGCCCTCCGCTCATGCGCTCCCGCAGGTCCGGAAAGCTCTGCGCTCGGTCGCACACCCAGGCTCGGTGACGCCTCCGGAGGCCGGGAGAACAAAGTGCGGTGGCCGCGACGCGGTGAAAGGGCAGAGGAGACGGCAGGGCGCGGAGGCTCAGGTCCCCGCGAATGCAGCCGGTCGTTTCGAGAGAGTGGAGCCCCCCCGCCCCCTTAAGCACGAACTCTTCCCAGGCCCCGCTCCCGGCCCCCACCCCCGCCCTCGGCTCTCTCTGCCTTTCCGGGCGGCCCTCGCCCCGTCCCACGCCCCTCCGCCCCCGCCCGGCCGGCGGGCCGCTTCCACCTTTGCCCCTTTGCCCCGCTCCCCTCACCCGGCCACACTCCCCGGCCGGCCCCTGCAGGTCAGCCCGCCGCCTCTTTCGCTCGGTGCCCGCGGCCCCGGGATCGCGCCTTCCCATACCCGAACCTGCCGCGCCCGCCCTCACTGCCCATCGAGAGCTCGGTGCCCCCGGACGCACAGGTCTAGCTGCGGGGGCCGAACCGGTTCTGCCTGGGGGGGCCTGGCCCCACCACCGGAGTCCCTTCACTTCCCTCCCAGGCTCCATGGAGCTACAGGAGGGGGTTGTGCTGGATACCGGCGCAGGGCGAGAGCCGAGGGACCCCTAACCCGCCCCCCGCCTCCTCCCGGCCCAGGCACAGCTGCGCGGTCCCCGGAAAGGAAAATGACCGCCGGCGCCCCGCGGCGCGCCCTCCGCCGGGAGCGCTCAGCTGCCTCTGCCCGCCCCCCCAATCCTGCTCGAGCGGGCGGCCAGACGGGGGTCTGGGCGAGAGCCCCAAACCCTGGCAACCCCGCCTCCGGCCCCCAGGCGAGCGGCTGCAACTGGGAGGGACTCAGGACTGCAAGGCCCGTGCGGAGGGAAGAGGGAGCCGCGCGCTCGGAGCCGGGGAGGGTCTCCCGGAAGGGCGGCTCCCGCCTGGTCCTCCACTCCCGCCCCCTCGGGGGAGCTGTTGCGTCAGCTTCGAGATCCCAAACTCAGGAAAGTGGTCTCCACCGGCCAGATGGGCGTGGGGCAGCAGAGCCGCCGCCAGGAGGCAGCACTGAACAAAAAATGTTCGGGCTGAGGGTGCCCGGGAGGCCGCAGTCACCAAATCACGTTTCATCTGAAGCGTCTTAGAAGCAGCGTGGACGCCACAATAGAGGGATTTGCTGGGCTGGTTCAAAAAAAGGCACTTGGAAATGCTTCCACATGTTTTAAGGCTAAAGGATGACTTATAAATAATAGTTACCTTTTGTATACCTTTTGGACACACTCGCTTTGCAGTTTTAAAGCCAACATTGCTACTCCGCAGAGATTCACAGAGCCACCCTCCTTCAAGACCAGCCTGGGGAAAAGGCACACTGCTTAGGAGACTTCAAAGCTATCAGGCAAGGAAAAGTAGTGTAGCCCTGGCTGGTTTGGCTCAGTGGATAGAGCATCGGCCTGCGGTCTGGAGGGTCCGGGTTCGATTCCGGTCAAGGCCCCATGCTGGGGTTGTGGGTTGTGGGTTGTGGGCTAGGGGCCTGTAGGAGGCAGCCAATCATTGATTCTCTCTCATCATTGATGTTTCTGTCTCTCTCTTCCTTCCTCTCTGAAATCAATGAAAAGATATTTCTTTTTTTTTTTTAAATATATTTTATTGATTTTTTACAGAGAGGAAGGGAGAGGGATAGAGAGTTAGAAACATCGATGAGAGAGAAACATCGACCAGCTGCCTCCTGCACACCTCCCACTGGAGATGTGCCCGCAACCAAGGTACACGCCTTTGACTGGAATCGAACCCGGGACCCTTCAGTCCGCAGGCCGACGCTCTATCCACTGAGCCAAACCGGTTTGGCGAAAAGATATTTCTTTTAAAAGTAGTGGAGTCCGAGGTCATACTGATTTAGCAGAGATTTGACAGCCATGAGAAAAGAAAAGGAATATGGTACAATAAATTAGGTAAGTAATAAAATAATATGCAAAGCAATGTATTGTGTGAGTCGGTGGTTTCTAGCCATCAATTCCCACACTTTTTTGTTTTTCTTAATCCTCATCCGAGGATATTTTTTTCCACTGCTTTTTAGAGAGAGTGGAAGGGAGGAAGGGAGGGAGGGAGGGACAGACACACACACACACACACACACATATCCGTTGCCCCAGCCATGGCAGGGATCAAACCTGCAACCAAGGTACATGTCCTTGACCGGAAATCAAATCCATGACCCTTCAGTGCTCGGGGCAACTCTTTAACCACTAAGAACACTGGGGAGGGCAGTTTCCACACTTCTTGCTGAGCGTGACAGTGATTTGATCTTGAGCTGACCTAAGAAGGAAGATAAGGAAGGAATGTGAAAGAAGACATTTCCCAAACCTTAGAATTTGGTCACAAGCAAGCAAAAAGGGGAAGAGTGCAAAATGAGGCAGCTCTATGTATGCTCTTTCTCCAGCATCATCATTATTCATCACAATGGCTAAAAAAGCACCTAATTCGCCTGGACAATGTTAGCTGTCAGTACTAGTGTTCTCTCTCTCTCTCTCTCTCTCTCTCTCTCTCTCTCTCTCTCCTCACTCATATTTCCTGCTATTTACAACCCATGGGTTGTCACCCTGCCACATCAAAATAACCACGTCAAAGGCTGAACTTGTCTTCCTTCCCAAGACCTTTTCCCTTACCAGATTTCCCAGTTTTCCTAGTCAAACTTCCTATCCTGCTCCCAGAGTTCTCCAGCTCTAGCTCCTTTATTCCCATAGCTATTAAAGTATTACACGTGTTCACTTCTACAGGTGGAGTTCACAGTGTCCGCCCTATTTGTGCACTTTAATGCATGTACCCTATTTTTTATTTTACAAATCAGTGGTATCCCCCTACTGTGTGAGCTAGTAGAATAGAGGGATGTTGCTGGTTCAGGTCTATAAACATTATAAAGATATAGCATTGGCCCTGACCAGTTTGGCTCAGTGGATAAAGCGTCGGCCTGCGGACTGAGGGGTCTCGATTTTTCTAGCTCTCTATCCCTCTCCCTTCCTCTCTGTAAAAAATCAATAAAATATATTTTTTTTTAAAAAGATATAGCATTGGTGGTAGTGCCAGCCTGTCACCTTTCTCGCCAATCTTGAATGTGGACACTGAGGTTATTTTTCCAGTGCTTGATTCCCCAACTATAAACTATGTGATGGGATTCCGGTGCTGCCTGCCTCAGTTGTCTGTCTCAGACCCTGCCAAAGGCACATGGAACCCAGCTTAGGAAAGGTGTCACTCAGTGGTTATTGCAACTGTAAAACAATAAATCCACAGCCATATTTTGGTTCAATTTCCTGATCTCTGAAAACTACAGTCTGTATAATTACTTTCTGGACTGTCTTACCTACTTTACAGGTTTATTATGAAAACTGTAGAAATCATTTGTATACAGTGTTTTTGATAAGTGAAAATTGAGTGTATGAATGTAAGATAACAATGGTACTATATTGCCTTATTTCCCTTGCTTAGTTTTTTGGATCCATCTGGTGTTTTATAACCAAGTTTCTTTTGTCCCTGTCCCTTTTTCTGGTTCAGCCCTAGCCTATACTATTCATATTGTTATCAAAATAGCTTCTTTTACTTCTTAAACGAGGATCCACCCTTCCCCTCTTTCAAAGCACAGTTCAGAGGCACCTCCTGTGGAAAAAGTTCCCAGTCTTGCAGAAGGAAATGATAATTTTTTTAAAAAAAGAATCATCCAATGAATGCATAAGTGGAACAAGAAATCAATGTTTTTTCTCTCTCTCACTCCCCCCTTCTCTTTAAAAAGATCAATTAAAAATTTTTAAATGTTTGCACAAATGTGATATATTAAACTTTTTAAAAATATATTTTTATTGATGTCATTGAGGAAGGGAGAGAGAGAGAGGGAGAAACATCAATGATGAGAGAGAATCATTGATCAGCTGCCTCCTGCACAACCCACATTAGGGATTGAGCCCGCAACCTGGATGGAGCCCTTGACCAGAATCCAACTCAGGACCCTTCAGTCCACAGGCTGATGCTCTAGCCACTGAGCCAACCCAGCTAGGGCTAAAGTTGTTTAAATGAAGAAATTAAGGATGACTTACCCAAGGCAAGTAAGTGGTTAAAAAAGAGGAAGGAGCTACGGATGTGGATTTGCCACTGACTAGCACCCACCTCACAAGGTTGTTGCCGGGTGTGCTGACTGCTTTTATGAAAACTGAATCAGACCCTAGCTTGGTACTTCTTCCCCAAGAAAGAAGAAGTACCACCTACTGCCTTGACCACCTACTGCAGACCAAGTTTCCACCAGCACCACACGCTTCCCTTCCAGCACTCATCTCAGAATTAATACTACAGCCACGTGTGATTATTTGATGCCTTCTCTCTGTAGACTGGGAGCTCCAGCAGAATAACGATGTCTTGTTCTCCATAGACTCTCCTGCACTGAATACGGTGCTGGTCACAGGCCTCTTCGGTTTTGTCGGAGGCCCTGGCCTGTGTGGTTCCTTGGTTGGGCATAAGCGGGGTGCCCCCAAAGGTCACCGGTTCGACCCCCGCAAGGGCACACATGGTTGGGATGCATACAGAAGGCAGCCATCATGTCTCCCCCTCCCTTCCTCTCTCTAAAAATTCAATAAAAGCATACTTTAAAAACTGTCTCTGTGCCCTAGCCGACTTGGCTCAGTGGATAGAGCATCAGCCTGCGGACTGAAGGGTCCCAGGTTCGATTCCGGCCAAGGACACATGCCTGGGTTGCAGGCTCGATCCCCAGTGTGGGGCGTGCAGGAGGCAGCCGATCAACAATTCTCTCTCATCATTGATGTTTCCATCTCTCCTCCCTTCCTCTCTGAAATCAATAAAGAAATATATTTTTAAAAAAAAACAAAAAAAAAAACTGTCTCTTCTGGATAAATGAGTGAAAACTGGAGCCCGAACTTTCTGATTCTCTCTAGGTGTGACTCTTAGGCTGGGAAAAATATGTTACAGTGATGAGAGATAGTATAAGCAGTGGTTCTCAACCTTCTGGCCCTTTAAATACAGTTCCTCATGTTGTGACCCAACCATGTAGTTATTTTCGTTGCTACTTCATAACTGTAGTGTTGCTACCGTTATGAATCGTAATGTAAATATCTGATATGCAGGATGGTCTTAGGCGACCCCTGTGAAGGGGTCACTCGACCGCCAAAGGGGTCGCGACCCACAGGTTGAGAACCGCCGGTATACAGTACCGTGTATGGTACTCCGCTGAGATATTAAATATAAATTTCAAAGAACCGCTGCAGGGAAGTCGTAGAAACAGTTCAGAGGACACAACTCCCACTGGGGGAGTCTCCACCACCGAGGATGCATACGATGATCCACCGATCTGCTCCAAAGTCCCAGCCGCAATTTCGTCCTTCTCTTCCGTACAACGACCCAAGATGGCGGGGCCCGTGATTGAAAACCAGGTTCAAGATGGCGGCTTCCTACTTCCCCCGAGGAGTAGCGCGTGGCCACTGAGGCCACGCCCACTCGGCGATGTCACGCCCACTTCCGGTCCCTGGCCCGCAGCATGGCTGCTCTCGGTGCTCTGCTCTTTAGTAAGTGGGCTGGGCGGCCGGCGCGGGGCTGGGGGTCTGGGACCCGGGGCTGGCAGCACGGCCTCTCTCTCGCCTCTGCCCTGCTTTCCCCGCAGGTGTCCGGAGGCTGCACGGCAGCGCGGCGGCTCGCGCGGGTGGCCAGTGGAGACTCCAGTGAGTGTGGGTTTGGGGAAGATGGGGGTCCAGAAGCTGTGCTGAGTCCTAACCGAACGGTTTTCTCCTCCCAGGCAGGGCATGGCTGCCAACCCCTCGGGCTACGGGCCCCTGACGGAGCTCCCAGACTGGTCGTACGCGGGTGAGCGCGGACCTCCTCGGAGAGTTAACTCTGCCTCGGACAGTGTCCCCCGGAGAGAACGCCCCTGCGGGGAGCGGGTGGGGCCGGGGGTGTCAGGGGGGCGGTGTGTCCGAGCGAACAAGGTATTGAACTTTACAGGGGGAGAAGCCCTGTTGTTTATTTTGTAAATTAAACTAGGCCGGTGGGAAATAAAGCTAGACAGGCTCTTTGAGGCTTGTGCAGATCAGCAGAAGACAGTTCTGATTGGGGGCGCCCCGTCCCGCCAGGGGAGAGAGTGAAAAGACTTTCCTGTTTCTCAAAGGGTCTTAGAAAGTTCTCCGTGCTGAGTGCATTATTGAAAATCTGGTACCAAATGCAGGGAGAGCTCCTGGAAAGGCTGCCAAAATGAGCATCACAGAGAGAGGAGTAGAAAAGTGAATAGTGAGGATGGTGGCCGCCCTTCAGAAAGGTCTCTTCCCTTTATTATTTTAAAAAAAAGATACTTTTTTATGATTTCAGAGATGAAAGGAGAGGGAGAGAGAGATAGTAACATCAGTGATGAGAGAGAATCATTGATTGGCTGCCTCCTGCGCACCCCCACTGAGGACCGACCCCAACCCGGCATGTGCCCTGAAGACCAGGAGTCCAGCCTCCCCGGAGTCCAGCCTTCTGGTTCATAGGTCGATGCTCAACTACTGAACCACACAGGCCGGGCTCTTCCCTTTACTTAAAAAAAGAAAAAACAACAAAGTAAAATAAAAATAAAAGAAATATTAGCCCTATGTGGGAGAACCTTAGAAAAGTTGAAGCCACGCCTCATGCCCCATATAGGGCTCCAGTTCACAGATAGGAAAATTGAGGCCTAGAAATGTGAATTGCCTGTGATCACCCACCAGGTAAGAGCAAAGCCAGGACTAGAACAGGGCAGAGGCCAGGCCCCCTTCAACAGCACAGAGGCCTGAGTATTAATACCCTATTGGATTTTACACGAGTATGATTTTGCTTAATCGAAGAGTTGCTGCCTGAGGAGAATGGTGAAGATTTTTTTCTACTTGTTATTTATTTACTGTAGGAAGCCTAGGATCTTCTTGAAGTACTATGGAATATTGGAAAGATTCTGGAATTGATTCTTTTTTGGTTGTTAATCCTCACCTGAGCATATTTTTCCATTGATTTTTTAGAGATAGTGAAAGGGAAGGGGAGAGATAGAGAGAAACATCTATGTAAGAGAGATACATTGATTGGTTGCCTCCTGGACATACCCAACCAGGGCTGGGGATTGAGCCTACAACCAAGGTACGTTCCCTTCACCGGAATCGGAATCAGAATCAAACCCAGGAACTTTCAGTCTACGGGGGCCGATGCTGTATCCACTGAGCCACACTGAAATTGATTCTTTTTTTTTTTTTTTTTTAATATATTTTATTGATTCTTTACAGAGAGGAAGGGAGAGAGACAGAGAGCTAGAAACATCAATGAGAGAGAAACATCGATCAGCTGCCTCCTGCACATCTCCCACTGGGGATGTGCCCGCAACCCAGGTACATGCCCTTGACCGGAATCGAACCTGGGACCCCTCAGTCCACAGACTGACGCTCTATCCACTGAGCTAAACCGGCTTCAGCTGGAATTGATTCTTAATCCAGGCTTCTCTACTTGCTAACATTGTGGGTCTTGGTCAAGTTACTTAATTGTATCTCTCAGTTTCCACATCTGTAAAAAATACCTATCTCATATGGTTCTTGGAAGGATAAAATGAAATGACCAATGTAAACACCTGGCATACACAACATTGGTTCCCTTTACTGATAAATAATATCTCTTTCCTGTCTTGTCTTCAAATGTTTGGGCAGAGAGTTCACTCTGTTTATTTCTTTGTTGAAAATGCCCTTTCTTACTAACTCCATTATAAACCATTTGAGATAGTTTATAGCAAGTCTGCAGATATTTATGAAATTTTTATTATGTGTCTACACTATAGTGAAAGCTTAGCAATACGGTCCCTGATCCCCAAGGAACTTAAAGTCTAGCTGGGAAAACAAAGCATGGACATTTTAAAAATTAAATGATAACACTTTAGTGCTCTGCTCCTTTCCAAAACGATTTGAGATGGCTAAATAAGGTTAAAAACAATAGTACAATAACTGTCCCAAGGCAAATAGATGAATATTAAATGAGTGACATACACTTCTTTTTTTTCTTTTTTATTGTGATGAGAAACATACACAATTTTCCTTTATAGAGTGGTCCCCCTGATATTTCAAGTACCCCCCCAACCCGTACATAGCTATTACTATTAAAATATTATTTTTTCTCCCATTTACCTCTCCCCAGTCACTCCCACCCCCCAGCACATTCCCTCACCCCCCCTAGTGTCTGTGTCCATTGGTTATGCTTATATACATGCATACAAGTCCTTTGTTTGATCTTCTAACCCCACCTTCCCTCTGAGGTTTGACAGTTCAGTGCTTCTCTGTCTCTGGATCTTTTGGTTCATTAGTTTATGTTGTTCATTATATTCCACAAATGAGTGAGATCATGTGATATTTACCGTTCTCCGACTGGCTTATTTCGCCTAGCATAATGCTCTCCAGTTCCATCCATGCTCTTGCAAATGGTAAGAGTTCCTTCTTTTTTACAGCAGCGTAGTATTCCATTCTGTAGATGTATCACAGTTTTTTAATCCATTTCTTTGCTGATGGGCACTTAGGCTGTTTCCAAATCTTAGCTATTGTAAATTGTAATATGCACGTCTTTCAGAAGAGAGTTTTAAGAGGTTAGAGAAGGGTTTCTGGGACAGATCGGGGTTCAGGTGGGCCTAAGGGTGAGAATTTGGCTAGAAGGAAAGGCAAGAGGTGTTTGTTATGGAGTTAGATGGAACTTAGCAAAGATTTGAGGTGAGTAGAATAGTGATCAGTTTGCTTGAATGGGGGCTTTATGAAGATAAAACAGGTGATTCAGCATTGCAAGGAACCTTGAACTCCAGGCTGATGAGGGGTGAGTGAAATACAATAGGAACATGCCCAGGAGCTTATTCTTGGTGGTTCTGGCATACTTCACCCTTGAAGATGAGGAACTTGTTTTAGGGAAATTTTACAGTGGGTGTGAAATGGAAGTGAGGAGCTAGAAACTGGTTTTTCCCTCATTTCTGTCTGCTTTCGCAAGGTGCTACACGCCATCCCTAACATTTGCCTTTTCTCTCACTTCTATCTCCAGATGGCCGCCCTGCTCCTCCGATGAAAGGCCAGCTTCGAAGACAAGCCCAAAGAGAAAAATTTGCAGTGAGTTGCTAGAGCCCCATCCAGGGCAACCTGCATGTAATCTGAGGGACAAAGTTTAAACTGTAATTTGTCTTGAGCTGTGTTGACACCTAAGCTAACATGTACCCCTCACACTGTTTTAACAGTACTGTGAGAAGGAAGGAATAGAGGGGGTACTCCTAGGGCAGGAACCAGTTGTAGACATTCTGCCACACATTTTACTGTCTTCCCCACTTCCCATCCCAGGACCTGGCCCCACCCCTTTCCCAGTCAGCAGTGTCATTTTCCAGCTGAAACCTCTGACTTTGATCTGTGAATGAAAGGATATATGGTGCAGAGCTCAAGCCCCAGATGTTCTTCACACTGTTTTCCTGTCTGTTTCAGAGACGAGTTGTACTGCTGTCACAGGAAATGGATGCTGGATTACAGGCATGGCAGCTCAGGCAGCAGGAGAAGTTGCAGGAAGAAGAACAGAAGAAGAAAAATGCTCTTAAACCTAAAGGGGCTGCTCTGAAGAGCCCACTACCACGTTAATAAAAAGCAACTCATCTCTTTTTCCCAGCATTTGTTGTTGTTGTTCCCCATCCATCTTCAGAGCAAAAGAGTTTGGGCCCCAGGAAGAACAGGCTGTAAGAGCACTGCCTGGAAGGACCGGCTACAGGCCCTCACCCCTGGCTCCCTTCCAGTTCAGGGGTATCTTGCTCTGGGATATTTACCCTCTCCTTTGCAGGTCTTAGGACTGGCCCAACTTTGAGCAGTTACTTCTCTGCCAACATGAAAAGGGGGCCGCGGTTTACTTGGTCTTAGCCACCATTCAAGCTTTGAAAAATCTATACACAGCTCAGTCTGCATAGAGTTACACATTTAATAAATGTTTCAATGAAAAAGACTTTCCAGCTGAGGTCCATTTCTTGGCTAGCAACTGATGTCAGTTTTTCTAAACCAGGTACATGGCCCAAGAGGATACCGACACTGGGAAGGCTGACATGGGAAGAACCAGACTTGGGTGTTGCATGTTCTAAAGATTTGGATCTTGAGGTTTCCCTGGTTCTGATCGAATCCTAGAAATTGGAGAGAGGACTGTCCTCCTGGCCCCAATTTACGTATGGGGCCCTGGAGATACTCAACCCCAAAAACAGCTTTGTGGGTTAGGGATATCCCATATACCTCCCACAACCCTGTTAGCTGCCCCCCAAGGCCCAGGAAACCTTTTAGAGAGAGGAGCATCAATGGGCTGCCTCCTGTACGCCCCCTATTGGGGATCAAGCCTGAAACCCAGGCATGTGCTCTGAAGGGAATCAAACGCGGGACCACTTCTTGGTGCAAGGGACAACTCAATCAACTGAGCCACACTGGCTGGGCAAAACTTTCATTTTATTGCCCGTGGATTCTGTGTGGAAAAACGTTTGCTCTCATTCCAATATAGAACACTGGACTTTTTTTCCCATTTTCATGTCACAAACTTGTGTTAGTTCCTGGATCTCTAGGATTTCTGGAGTTTCTTACCAGACCTAATTTCTGTCCAGCCTCCCAGTTATTCCTTCCCTTGCTTTCTTTCCCTCCCTTCTATCCCCCAATACCTCCTTCCCTTCCCCTCTCTCTGACCAATGTAATTCTTGGGTCTTAGATTTCGCTGATGGTTGAGTTTTCTGTCTCCCACACTTTTCCTGCTTGTTGTTCTGCCTTTCCAGATCTAGTTCTCAACCTCTTATCTGTCTCCCTTTCTCAGCTTTAGCCTGCCCTCCCCCTTCCCTGCATACCTCCACCTTTTGTTCTCAGAGATTAGTCTGTCCTTAAAGGAGATTTTACCCTTGAAGGAACTGCCTCATTTTCCAGGGTAAGGAATTAAATCCTTAAGTTCCAACTTCCAATCGCCCTTCTAACAATTGCACCAAACTTGATTTGCCTTTACCCAGAGTCCATGGCCTTGCACCCCTCTCCTCCCCCAACCAGTTCTAATTTAAGGGTCAGATTGCAAGTGGCATAGTAAAGGAAGCACATTTGTTTTTCTACAAGGATAGGACCCTCCCCCCCATCCAGTGTGGTTGTGGGGTTTGTTGATGGGTAGTTGGGTTTTGATATTGTTGTGTGTGTGTTTTTGTTTGTTTGGTTGGTTGGGTTTTTTTCTATTGATTTCAGAGAGGGAGAGAGAGAGAAACATCAATGATGAGAGAGAATCATTGATCAGCTGCCTCCTGCACACCCTGCTCTGAGGATCGAGCTGGCAACCCAGGCACGTGCCCTTGGCCAGAATCAAACTCAGGACCCATCAGTCCACAAGCCTATGCTCTATCCACTGAGCCAAACTGGCTAGGGCTGATATTGTTTTTGTTTGTTTGTTTGTTTGCAACAGGGACAGAGGTGGTTGTCAAGAATAAGAGACAAAGATTCAATTTGGTTTAGTCACAGGTCCCAACAGACAATCCCCTAACCCAAGTCTCAGGACATGGAAGACCCCCCACCACGTCCCAGACTCTGAACTTGTTTGCCCCAGCCACTGAGCTCCCAGTACTTCCCATGAGCCTCCCAGTACTTCCCATCTGAGGTGAGGCAAACGCTGAATACCAGAGGAATCGAGCCATCCAAAATATGCCTGGGGGGGGAAAGTCTCCCACATCCCGTCCCCTTGGACCCCCTCCCCCACACACACACACACACACACACACACCACACTCACAGTTTCTTGCTCTCGGCTATGGCCTCAACCCCTGGAGATGGCAGCCTTTACCACAGAAAGTCAACTTAGGTTTGGTTTTTCCTTTTTTTGGTTTTTTTTTTTACCGGGCTCTTGGCTGTAATTGGATTCAGACTGAAACAACCACGTCCGCACCGGGAAAGGAGGGCATTGGGGCGTGGGCGGGAGGAGAGGCTGTGGGATAAAGGGAGGGACCAGAGGAGAGAGCAAGAGAGGGCTCGCCATCTAGTTCGCCGACTAAGCAGAAGAAAGACCAGAGAACGGAGGGGAGGCGACGAGCAGACAGGCGCGCTCGGGATCCAGCGCCTCCTCTCCCAGCGGACAGCTCTCCAAGAATCCCAGCTCCGTGCCTCCGGGAGACAAAGGCGTCCGAGGGAGGGGCGGCGCGACCCCCAGGCTGGGCCCCGCCGCGGAGCCGCACGCCGGTCTGCCCGGACGGCCACGGACCATGTCTCCCGCCGCACGGCCCGCCCGCAGCCCGCTGCTCCCTCTGCTCGCGCTCGCCGCCGCGCTCGCCCCCCTCAGCTCGGCCCAAAGCAGCTTCAGCCCCGAAGTAAGTGAGCTCCGCCGGCCCGGCCCGGCCCGGAGCCGCGCGGCGGCGGAGGCGAGCCCGGGGTCTCCCGGGGGACAGCCCCCTTCGGGGAGGAGGGCTCTCCAGGTCTCGTTGGCTCCGGCCTGCAGGACCCCCTCCTTTCCCTTCCCCTCCTCATCTCCAAACTTCCCTGGCGATCCAACTTTTGCCACCTCCCCCACCCCCGCCGCCGCCTTCCTTCCCACTGCTTTCCTGGGAAGAGCTTCACAGCCGGTCAGACCCTCGCCCACCGCCCCGGACCCCACCGCCCCGGACCCCACCGCCCCGGACCCCACCGCCCCGGACCCCACCGCCCCAGTCCCCGCTCTGCGCTCTGCACTCTGCGCTCCGCGCTCAGCTCTGGAACCGGTTGGGAGCCTGAGACCTATTTGGACTCCGCTCAGATCCCGCGCTGTCTTGGTTTCTTGTCATGTGCGAGAGTTTGCAGTTTCTGCAACTTTCCAGCCCGCCCGCCCGCCCGCCCGCGCTGACCGGCGCCGGGGAGGCCAGGAGGGCCCGGGAGGACCGTGGCCCCGGCCCCCCACGCTGCGGCCGCTGCCCGCTCCCCGCTCCCCGCTGCCCGCTGGCGCGCCCTCCACCCGCGCATCAGCGCCCAGGTGGGGCCGCGGGTGGACGGCGGAGCGGCCCCGGCCCCCACCCGCCCCCGCCTCCCGAGCGGATCTCTGGGTCCCGGCCCCCGAGCCCTGGCGTCGAGGGTCCCGGCGCTGGCGCCCTGGCCGCCCTTCCGTCCACACAAAGCTCTCCTTGTGAGCGGGGGCTCGCCGGGGCCGCCGCCTCCTCCCCTGCCCCCCGCCCCTCCGCGCCTTTAGGCCTTTTTTTGTTGTTTTTGTTCATTGTTTTTCTGCGTTAATTGCATAGAGACTGGGAACGTCGCACAGGGGGAATGGGGAGAGGGCCTGGCCCCGGGCGCCCACACAGGCCTTGACCCACTCCGGTGCCCCCCACCCATTCGCCGACGTTGGCCCACCCGGCCAGGAGGAAGTCGCGTGGGAGTTGTCTGAGGAGGTTTTTCCTCTCTCTCCCTTTTATTTTGGGGTGAAGGTGGGAGACGGATTTGATCAGCGTCTTATTTTGGGACATCCCAACCCACTCGGCCCTGCCTGGGTGCCTGGGGCGGTCTGGAGGGGCTGGGAAGTGCCCGAGAAGGGGGAGGGGATCTGGACTTGGCTCCCTCCGACCCCTTCGGCGCCCTGGTTCCATCCCCAAGGAACCATCTCCAGAAAGAACACACTCTCTGTCCTGAAGGGCTCTGAGGCTGAAAGGAAAAGGTGGCCCTAGGAATGGGGTGACCAGGAAGTGTGAAAATCTGCCCTGTGGCCAATCCTGGCACTGGCCGGGAGGAGGAGGCGTCCTCTTTCCAGGCATGAAGTGTGCACTGAGGCCTAAAAGGAGAGCTCTCTACAGTAGGAGCCTGGGCATCTGGGGGCAGCCCACTGCCATCATGGCCTGCCCTGCCTTCTCCCTGCCCCTGCCCCGTTAGGCCCCCTAAGGGAGGGGCAGCAGCCCTGTCTCTGCTTTAAGTGGGTCATGGGCAGTCCCAGTGTCAGAACCACCCTTTGCTTCTGGGCTCTGGAGGGTTGGGAGGCAGAGGGAGGGAGGAGCAGGCCCAGAGGCTCCCATCCGGGCCTGCTGGAGAGCCAGAGATCGCCCCCCACACCCCCTCTACTCTTGGGCCAAAGGTGGGATGGGTTCCCTTGACTTTCCCTTAGGGCAGCAATTTTCAGCTGGCCTGCAGCATGCTGCGGCTCACTGTTGTTCCTGTGCCGCAAGAATGTTAAAACTCTGTGCAATACTTGACTATTTAGTCAGGGCCATTGACCTCTTTTCCCTTTGATTGTCAAATAACAAATGACAACAGCCAACACAACAATAGCCGTCCAGTGTGAAGGTATGAAAATTATACCTATTTGTCGTATCGGCAAAAAATATATTTTGTGGTGTGCCACAGAATTTTAGTAATTCGTTTATGTGTGTCATGAGATGGAAAAGGTTGAAAATCTCTGCCCTAGGGCAGTGGTCGGCAAACTCATTAGTGAACAGAGACAAATATCCACAGTACAACGATTGAGATTTCTTTTGAGCCAAATTTTTTAAACTTAAACTATATAGGTAGGTACATTGTTATTAACTTAATTAGGGTACTCCTAAGGCTTAGGAAGAGCCACACTCAAGGGGCCAAAGAGCCGCATGTGGCTCGAGAGCCGCAGTTGGCCGACCTCGGCCCTAGGGGAATACCTTCCACCACTCGGTTTTCAAGACAAAGCCAACCAATAAAGTTCTCTGACCCAACATAGTTGCTCCCTCTCCAGGCTGAGCTGGGGTGGCCCAGGCCTCAGGCAGCCGGTTCCTTCCACCAGGCTCCGTAGTCCTGCACCAGCTTCAGAACAGCCCGTTGGCCGACCTCGGCCCTAGGGGAATACCTTCCACCACTCGGTTTTCAAGACAAAGCCAACCAATAAAGTTCTCTGACCCAACATAGTTGCTCCCTCTCCAGGCTGAGCTGGGGTGGCCCAGGCCTCAGGCAGCCGGTTCCTTCCACCAGGCTCCGTAGTCCTGCACCAGCTTCAGAACAGCCCTCTCCTCCCTGTCTGGCACTCAGCCCTGCCCCCACCCAGCCGCAGACACAGGAGTCCTCTCTTCTGTGGTTCCAGCCCCAGTCTCTGTGGTTCTTGCTTTGCTCAGAGCTGGCCCCTGTGAGGGGAGAAAGCCTAGGCGTGGAGGAGTGGGGCAGGGGCACCTCCTTTCCAAGCTTTGCAGTTCCCTTGACTCCAGGGATGTCCCTTTTTTGCCTAAGTCTCTACTTTTAACTCCTGGGTGTGGGGTGGAGGTTGTGGGTGTGAATGTTTTCATCTGCCTGCCTTCCTGAAAGACTCATCAGGGAGAGGGATTTATCCCAGAGCTCTTGGCTGTGGATTCTCCCCACCTGTCTGCCACGCACCCTTCTGTCATCCTGTCCTAGAATTCCCCTCAGGTTTGCTTCCTGAGGGTTGAGGAGGCCTGACCTCAGTCCTCCTGACTTCCGGTTCCGCTTAGGTCACTACTCCTTCCCCAAAGCTGAACTCCTACCCAGGTCATAAGCCTGGGGTGTATACCGTCCAGGTGAGACTAGGGGCACAGAGTTTCCTGAATACTCAGGCATATGCCACAGCAGGCTTCCTGCAGGCACTAGCTGAAGCGTCAGCCAGCACAGGTCAAGGCAAGCATTCTTCTGTTGGAGAGCGGCCCACGCCTGCAACACCCTTCTCTGCTCCCCTCTGGTGTACCAGGTGTTAAACTTCACTCCTTCTACCCTTGAGGTGGGGCCCTGGAGCAGGTGGTGCTAGGGTGACTCTGGCCAGGCCTGTTGGCTGGGGAAGGGCTGGGTTGTTTACATCTCAGGCCCTACCTCCATCATCCTTGGGGGATCACTTCCCAAAACCATGTTGCAATTCTCTATTTTTTTATTTTTTTATTTTTTATTATTTTTTTTTTTTTTGGTTTCAGAGAGGCAGGGAGCAGGAGAGAAATAGAAACATCAATGATGCCTCCTGCACACCCCCTACTGAGGATTGAGCCCACAACCTGGGCATGTGCCCTGACCTGGAATTGAACCATGATCTCCTGGTTCATAGGTCGATGCTCAACCATTGAGCCATACTGGCAGGACCCATTATTGCAGTTCTTGCCCATGCAGGCTCCGGTTCCCAATCAGCTGCTTCTGAATCACCTCTAGCCCCTATGCAAGAGTACTGTTTCATCACTGGGGCGTGTGCCTAGAGGTGAAGGGCCACATGGAGATTTATCCTAATAACCTAGGATGGAGGGCACAGCACCTAACACCAGTAGCCTCAACCCCTCTGCACCTCAAGCTCCCATCCCAGGCAACGTGCAGCCCCTCTGGACTGCTTAGGAAAGCAACACTGGATCAGGGACCAGCTGTCGGGGTAGCGTCTCCCTGTAGGAAAATCCAAGTATTTTCATATCCCATATATAATTTGGCTCATTTTACTTTTCAGGCTTTAGGAAAATATTCCATTGCTGTTACAATAAAGGTTGATTTTTTTTTTTCTCAATGAGGTTTTACAGGTTTGTTTTGTTTTGTTAATCCCCACCCAAGGATTTTTTTCCATTTTTTTTTTGTTTTGTTTTTTGGGTTGTTTTTTTTTTGTTTTGTTTTTTAAGAGAGAGTGGAAGGGAGTGGGAGAGACAGAGAGAAACATCCATGTGAGAGAGACACATTAATTGGTTGCCTCCCAAATGCGGGGACCAGGGATTAAGGCCCAGAATCAGAATCGAACCCAGGACATTTCAGTCCAAGGCGATGCTCTATCCACTGAGCAAAACCAGCTAGGGCTGTCCTTTCAATCAAACACCAAAAACCTAACTTTAGATTATAAAAGCCTGTGGATTCATTTGGTCTGGCCCTGCCAGGGCATTAGGGGTGAGATAATTAAATGTTTGGCCAAATATAGCAGGCTAATTTTTAAGTTGATAATTTTGTATGGCCCGAGAATGACGTTATAAGTATTCAAATGGCCCTTGGCAGAAAAATGTTCCCCACCCCTGCTTTTACATGTCAGCATTATATTACACCATTCACAACGTACCTAAAATAAAAAAAATACCGTCACCGACTATCCACCTCACTCCCAGCTCCCACACCCTCTACTGCGATCCTTAAATGGACAGTGCAGGTCCCAGGCCCTAGGTCAGATGCCGTTTGGATGGAAACAGTGGCAGGATCCTGGCTCTGGCTGCATCACACTTCTCACCACCTGCAGAAGCCCCAACTTCCCCTATCAGCAGCCAACCTCAGCCCTAGCTCCTTTTCTGCCCTCCTTTCTCTAAAAAAATCTCAGCTCTGAGGTTCCTGGAGGCTTGGCATCCCCCTCCCAGGAGGGCCTCAGCCTCTCCCCTCTCTACCCTGAGAAGACATCTGAGAACTCAGTTAAACTCATTCCCATGAAGACAGCTGTAGCCAAAGTCCAGAGCTGAGGCTCCAAGAGGACAAGGCATACTGGGGCCGGGGCCAGAATTCAGGTCCAGCCCTGGAGTTCCTCCAGACCCACTGCCAGAGCCCGGCTGGAGGCTCATTGCCCTTTCCTCAGCAAGTGGAGGGTGCATGCCAGGTAACGTGAGGAGGCGGAGGCTTCCCTGGGGCCAGGTGGGGCTGCTCTAAGCCTCATCCCTTTCCCTCCAGGCCTGGCTGCAGCAATATGGCTACCTGCCCCCTGGGGACCTGCGTACCCACACGCAGCGCTTACCTCAGTCACTCTCAGCTGCCATCGCTGCCATGCAGAGGTTCTACGGTCTGCGAGTGACGGGCAAGATGGATACAGACACCATGAAGTAAGTGCTGGACCCTGGCAGGGATTCTGCCCAGCACACACTGACAAAACACTGAGCACCATAGAAGCTGCTCCGTGAATGCCTGACGCGTGTCCCTGTACCTCATCGCCACATGCTGATCCTGAGCCTTTTTATTTACCCTAACCTTCCTCACACTGACCCTGGGCCCAGAGAGTCCCCCTGTCCTCCAAAGACCTTCCTCTTTCTTACACTATACTGACCCGTCTTCACACTTCAACTACCTCAGGGCCATGAAGCGCCCCCGCTGTGGTGTTCCAGACAAGTTTGGGGCTGAGATCAAGGCCAACGTTCGAAGGAAGCGCTATGCCATCCAGGGCCCCAAATGGCAGCATAACGAGATTACTTTCTGGTGAGTCTAACAGGCAAGTGGCCTTACTCACATCAGGTTACCCTTCCCTATCAGTTGTGCTTACAGAGACTCAGAGGCATCTTGCCATACTCACCTCTTCCTTGGGATGCATCCTTGGGAGTGGGAGGGTAATGGCTGTAACCCCGAGAGAGATACCGCCTGTAAGGGAAAAGGGGTACGCCCCAGGACCAGAAAGCCAAAGCCTGAGGGTCCCTGAGCTCTCAGTACTTGAGGCAAAGGCATCTGGAGGTGGCAAAGGTGGCTGAGCAGTTCAGTCAGACTTGGGAGAGTATAGGGAAGGAGAGTTTTGTCCCTTGTGATCCTAACATACTCTAATCCTCTCCCCACGTGGCTGGACCTCAGCATCCAGAATTATACCCCCAAGGTAGGCGAGTATCGCACCTATGAGGCCATCCGCAAGGCCTTCCGCGTGTGGGAGAGTCACACACCGCTGCGTTTCCGAGAGATACCCTATTCCTACATCGAGAATGGCCATGAGCATGCCGACATCATGATCATGTTTGCTGAGGGCTTCCATGGCGACAGCACACCCTTCGATGGCGAGGGTGGCTTCCTCGCACACGCCTACTTCCCAGGTCCCCACATCGGAGGCGACACCCACTTTGACTCTGCTGAGCCCTGGACTGTCGAAAATCAGGATCTGAATGGTGAGCCCTGGGGAGAGTCAAAGATCATTTGTACAGGGTTCTCCTGCCTCCTCCCAAAACCTCATACCCCCAGATCTCAGGGCTACCAGGGACCACAAAGATCTCCAACAAAGCAGGAATCCAGTTTTAAACTATTTATATGTGGTTCCTTCTCTCGCCCAATAACTGACTCCTCAAAGGCTTCAAAGCCTCCCCATCACCCGCTTATCCAGACAAGTTCATCCTGGGAGAAAGAGGCCCAGGGAGAGCCCTCCGCTTCCCTCAACACAGTCTCCTGGGCTTGGGGTCTAGTCCCAGAGCACGCTCACCTCCTCCCAGAAGAGCATGGTGGTTTGGTGGCTTTTCTGAGTGGAAAACAGCAGGCAGGCTTGGGTGTGAAACTAAAGCCTCTGATGGGAAAGCTGGGAGCCTGAGGGAAGAGATCCCGGCCTCCATCATAGTCTCTCTCCTCCCTCCAGGTAATGACATCTTTCTGGTGGCCGTGCATGAGCTGGGCCACGCCCTGGGCCTCGAGCATTCCAGTGATCCCTCGGCCATCATGGCGCCCTTTTACCAGTGGATGGACACAGAGAACTTTGTGCTGCCCGATGATGACCGCCGGGGCATCCAGCAACTTTATGGCAAGTAGTCCATGCCCGCATCTGCTCCTCTCTCTGCTCCTTGCCTGTGTCTTCTTGGCCTTCCTGTTTCTTCCCGTCGCCCCACATCCCCCTCCTGACTCTGCCTCTATCTGCTCCCACTTTTGAGTCCACCTCTTCGGTTCTTTCCTAGCTGATTGCTTCAGCCTCTCTCTACCCTTTCCAAGGGCATTGTCTGCCCATATGCCCGTCCTTTCCTCTCCCTCTGCCACCAAGTCTGAAGTGCTCCCATGTTCTCTGCCCCAGGGAGTAAGTCAGGCCCCACCAAGATGCCCCCTCAACCCAGGACCACCTCCAGGCCCTCTATCCCTGATAAGCCCAAAAACCCCACATATGGGCCCAACATCTGTGACGGGAACTTTGACACTGTGGCTGTGCTTCGAGGGGAGATGTTTGTCTTCAAGGTGAGAGGAAGAAGTGGGCTGGTTTGGAGGACAAAAGGGCTCCATGCCCGGGAGGCAGGGTGGAAACAGCAGCATGAGGACTAAAAACGAAAACGGAGGCAGTGGGGGAGCTTCGGGAACTGAATCTGAGGACTAAGTGACAAGACATAATGTACTCTTACGTCGACTGCCTCCCAGGAGCGCTGGTTCTGGCGGGTGAGGAATAACCAAGTGATGGATGGCTACCCAATGCCCATCGGCCAGTTCTGGCGGGGCCTGCCTGCATCCATCAACACTGCCTACGAGAGGAAGGATGGCAAATTTGTCTTCTTCAAAGGTAACCAGGCCTTAGTCTTTGGGTCTGGGGAGTCTCCCTGGATGAGCAGATTCCACCTGACTCCTCCATAGACCCTAGAACCCAAGTGGACCCTCCATCCTGCCCTTCTGTCTCCCCAGGAGATAGGCACTGGGTGTTTGACGAAGCGTCCCTGGAGCCTGGCTACCCCAAGCACATTAAGGAGCTGGGCCGAGGCCTGCCTACTGATAGGATTGACGCCGCCATCTTTTGGATACCCAATGGAAAGACCTACTTCTTCCGGGGAAACAAGTAAGACCTTAACCCAGGGGTGGGCAAACTTTTGGACTCGAGGGCCACAATGGGTGCTTAAACTGGACCGGAGGGCCGGAACAAAAGCATGGATGGAGTGTTTGTGTGAACTAATATAAATTCAAAGTAAACATCATTACATAAAAGGGTACGGTCTTTTTTTTTTTTTAGTTTTATTCATTTCAAACGGGCCGGATCCGGCCCGCGGGCCGTAGTTTGCCCACGGCTGCCTTAACCCCTTGACCCCAGGCCTGCCTCCTCAGCTACCAGAGTCCCTCAATTCTGGAGGAAGACCCACTTTATGCCTGGGTTGTTTCCCTGGAGAAGGAGTTGGCTGAGCCTCTGTTGTTGCCTAGCAATGAGCAGCCTCCATTGGGTGCTGAGTGAGTGGGATGTGACCGGGTCACCATTTCAGACCTGGTCATTTGACGCCTCCTGCCCCGGCACGGTGCCTCCGCTCCAGCAGCCTAGCACTGTCATTAAGGGCTGCTGGTGGCTCCTTACAGCCTGGGCCCTCCCTCCCACCTTCCGCTGCTCTCAGCTGCAGGCCCTCATTACTCAAAACCCCTGTGCACAGCTGTCCTTACCTTACTGGTGACTTCAGTCCCGGGTCCTGCTACCCTCGGAGGAAGTGCCCAGTGTCCAACCACTTCCTCCTCTCCTCTCCACCAGGTACTACCGTTTCAACGAGGAGCTCAGGATGGTGGAGAACGACTACCCCCAAAACATCAAGATCTGGGAAGGAATTCCTGAGTCTCCCAGAGGGTCATTCATGGGCAGTGATGAAGGTGAGAAGGGCCTGGGAAGTGTCTGTGAGGGATTGGAACAAATAGTTGAGAGGAAGAAGAAAGATGGAGAGTATTGTGGGAAAATAATGACAATGATAATAAGGTGGAGCCTTTCCCATGGGTCAGTCACTGGGCTAGTGCTTTCCATGTGTCAGACCCCGTAGACCCCACCACTCCTCCAGCCTGGTACTAGAATTACCCCGTTTACAGCTGAGGAAACGCTGTTAGGAGAGTTAACTCAGCCAGCCACACACTGACAGATTTTCTTTCTGCTCTTCTCTCTGGGTCTCCTGGATGCTGCCCCGCCTGTGTCTTCTCTGCCACCTTCTTGCTGCCGCCTGCAGTCTTCACATACTTCTACAAGGGGAACAGATACTGGAAATTCAACAACCAGAAGCTGAAAGTAGAGCCAGGCTACCCCAAGTCAGCCCTGCGGGACTGGATGGGCTGCCCTTCGGAGGGCCGGCCAGATGGGGGGACTGAGGAGGAAACGGAGGTGATCATCATCGAGGTGGACGAGGAAGGCAGCGGGGCAGTGAGCGCAGCCGCTGTGGTGCTGCCTGTGCTGCTGCTGGTGCTGGTGCTGGCGGTGGGCCTCGCAGTCTTCTTCTTCAGACGCCACGGGACCCCCAAGCGACTGCTCTATTGCCAGCGGTCCCTGCTGGACAAGGTCTGACCCCCATCGCTGCCCGCCCACTCCTACCACGTGGACTTTGCCTCTGAAGGCCAGTGGCAGCAGATGGTGGTGGGTGGGCTGCTCCCACCCCATCCAAGCTCTCTCCCCACCCCGCCTCCCTTCTCTGTTCCATGACTGGCCCCTCCCACCTCAACCCTGGCATTGCTTCTTCCCTAGATGGGTCCCCTGGGGGCTGAACAGGGGCCACCCCTTCCAGTCCCTGCCCCTCAAGGGCCCCTGTAGCTTGGTGTATGTCCAGCCCCATCTGAATGTCTTGTCTCTGCACTTGAAGGCAGGACCCTCAGACCTCACTGGTAAAGGTCAAATGGGGTCATCTGCTCCTTTTCCATTCCCTGACATACCTTTAACCTCTGAACTCTGACCTCAGGAGGCTCTGGGCACTCCAGCCCCGGCAGGCCCCCAGGTGTACCCAATTGGCAGCCTCCCACCACTCTTTCTGGCTAAAAGGAATCTAACCTTTTGTCTGGGGAGAACCTGAGAGAAGGTGAAGGGGGAGCTGCATAGCCACCGTAAGACCTAGGGAGGGAAGTTCAGAGAGGGTCAGTCTTTTCCACGAAGATCTGCCTCCCCCTCCTTCTGCCCCCAAGAACGTCGTGGAAGGAGCCTGAGCCATTATGGAGTGAACTGAGGCTGCAGAAACCCTGGACAGCCCTACTCTCCCAAATGTTAGCCTTGGATGCGGATGTCAAGTTGGAAGAGCTGAGGTCAGGGAGTGCAGTGCCTGGAGTGAGTCTCTATAGGAAGAGACTCAGTCCGGAGCCCTGGGGGTGAGCCTCAAGGCCACAGAGAAAGAAGCTTGCTTAAATGCAGGCAGCTGGGGCAAGTGCCAGGGGCAGAGCAGTCAGAGGGGATAGGATGGGACCAAAAGGAGGTTCAGCAGGAGTGGACAGCTGGAGGTTGAGCAGGCCATCAGGGATGCACAGGGGGGACTGGTACCTGGGGGAAGGCACATTTTATTGGCGCTAGAGGAAGAGCCCAAGAAAGGCACACCTGCTCGCTTAGTGCCTTCCCTCTGACCAGAGAGCATAGAGGGAAAGGGGAAGGAGCTCAGAAAAAGCAGCAAAGATGGCACATGTGAGGACTGGCAACTGGCCCTTAATGAGAGTAGCTACCTAGTTAGAGAGCAGAAAGCTCCCAGCAGCAGGCAGCACCGAGTCGGCAAGCCTCAGAGAGGGCAGGTGCCTGTGCATTTCTTGTTTCTTGGTCAGGTTACCTCCTCACTTCCTGATGCCCCCACCCCTCAGCCCGTCCTATCTGTGTCCTGCCCTCCCCTCATCCCCACCCAGCCCATCCATTTGAAGTCTCCTTCAGCCACCTAAGGTGGTCATGGTACTGGGGACTTGGGAAAGTGAGAGACCCTTCTGGGAGTGAAAAGAGAGGGATGTCAGGGGTGGGGCATTGGGGGGGTTGGGGGAAAATGGGGTGAACGGTGCTGGCAGTTCAGCTAAATTTGTCTTGTTTGGGATTTTTGTTTTGTTTAATGTATATTTTTATTATAATTATTATATATGAATTCCCTTCAAATCGTTCCTTTTTGTTAACAAGGGGCATGGGGAGGGATGGGGGTGGGGGGGCAGAGGCATTGACCCCAGGAACCTGCAGGGCGGGGCTGGGTCAGTGCCCTCTAAGGATATTTTTGACCTTGTTCAACCTTTCCACAAAAAATAAATGGTGTTTCACATTCCTTGTGTGGCTTCAGTTCTCTCATAGGGTGAACGGGATTGGCTATGAGGGCAAGAGAAAAGGAGAGTCCTAACCAGCATCGGCCCATGGACTGAAGGGTCCCAGGTTCGATACCAGTCTAGGGCACATACCTCAGTTGCAGGCTCAATCCCTGGCCCAGTCAGGGTGCATGCAGGAAGCAACCAAATGATGTATCTCTGTCACATCAATGTTTCTGTCTCCCGCTCCCTTCCACACTCTCTAAAAATCAATGGACTCTTCCTCAGTGAGTTTTGGAAGATTGTATTTTTCTAGAAATATGTCCATTTCATCAAGGTTGTCCAATTTGTTAGAATACAGTTCTTTATAGTATTTTTTTATAATCCCTTGTATTTATGTGGGGATAGTTGTTACTTCACCTCTTTCATTTCTGATTTTGTTTATTTGGGTCCTCTCTCTGTTTCTTGGTGAGTCTGGCTGGAGGTTCATAAATCTTGTTTATGAAATAGACATGTTCCTAGAAAAATACAATCTTCTAAAAATCAGGAAGAATCAGAAAACCTTAATAGGCCAATAACTACTTATAAAATTGAAGCAGTAATAAAAAATTTTAAAAACTTCCAGCAAACAAAAGCCCTGGTCCAGACAGCTTCACGGGGGAGTTTTACCAAACATTCAAAGATGAACTAACACCTATACTCCTCAAACTATTCCAAAAAATCCAAGAGGAAAGAACAAGTCTAAGCTCTTTCTAAGAGGCCAGCATTATCCTAATTCCAAAACCAGATAAAGAGACTATAAAGAAAGAGAATTACAGGCAATATCCCGGATGAACATTTATGCTAAAATCCTCAACAAAATATTAGCAAATCAGATCCAGCAATACATTAAAAAGATCATACACCATGACCAAGTGGGATTTATCCCAGGGATGCAAAGCCAGTAATATATCTGCAAATCGATAAATGTGATACATCACATAAACAAATTGCAAGACAAAAATCACATGATCATATCAATTGATACAGAAAAAGCATTCAACAAAATCCAACACCCTTTTTTTTTTTAATTAAATCTTTATTGTTCAGATTATTACATTTGTTCCTCTTTTTTTTCCCCCCATAACTCCCCTCCTCCCAGTTCCCGCCCCACCTTCCGCCGCCCTCACTCCCCACCCACTGTCCTCATCCATAGGTGCACGATTTTTGTCCAGTCTCTTCCCGCATCTCCCACACCCCTTTCCCCCCCAGGAATAGTCAGTCCATTCCCTTTCTATGTCCCTGATTCTATTATAATCACCAGTTCATTCTGTTCATCAGATTATTTATTCACTTGATTCTTAGATTCACTTGTTGATAGATGCATATTTGTTGTTCATAATTTGTATCTTTATCTTTTACTTCCTCTTCCTCTTCTTAAAGGATACCTTTCAGCATTTCATATAATCCTGGTTTGGTGGTGATGAACTCCTTTAGCTTTTCCTTATCTGTGAAGCTTTTTATCTGACCTTCAGCTCTGAATGATAGCTTTGCTGGATAAAGTAATCTTGGTTGTAGGTTCTTGGTATTCATCACTTTGAATATTTCTTGCCACTCCCTTCTGGCCTGCAAAGTTTCTGTTGAGAAATCAGCTGACAGTCGTATGGGTATTCCCTTGTAGGTAACTGAGTTTCTTTCTCTTGCTGTTTTTAAGATTCTCTCTTTATCTTTTGCTCTTGGCATTTTAATTATGATGTGTCTTGGTGTGGTCCTCTTTGGATTCCTTTTGTTTGGGGTTCTCCACGCTTCTTGGACCTGTAAGTCCATTTCTTTCACCAGGTGGGGGAAGTTTTCTGTCATTATTTCTTCAAATAGGTTTTCAATATCTTGCTCTCTCTCATCTTCTGGCACCCCTATAATTCTGATGTTGGTACGCTTGAAGCTGTCCCAGAGGCTCCTTACACTATCCTCGCATTTTTGGATTCTTTTTTCATTTTGCTTTTCCGGTTGGGTGTTTTTTGCTTCCTCGCATTTCAAATCATTGACTTGATTCTTGCGCTCCTCTGGTCTGCTGTCGGGAGTCTGTATAATATTCGTTATTTCAGTCCGTGTATGCTTAATTTCTAGTTGGTTCCCCAATATAAGATCGAGGGTCTTATTAGTTTTCTTGTAGATCTCATTAAGTTTATCGGCAGCTTCTAAACAGTTCTTGAGAGACCTTAAAAGTGTGGTTCTGAACTCTATATCTTCCATTGACAATTTTGTCCTGTTTCTTTGTCTCCGCATTTTGTTATGCTTCCTTGGTGCACCCCCTAGTGGTCTTTGTTCGAAGTCTTATAGTAAAATCTTGATTGTTGTAGCTAATTCCAGGGAGGGTTTGACCTCCAGGCCAAGTAGCTATGAGAATCAGCTGTGTCAGCAGTGAGAGAACTTCTATCCTCTAGGGAGGTGCTAATCTAGCCTTTGCCTGAGGCTATCCGGCAAAAGCCTCAGTGCAGGGCTTGGGCGGGGCGGGTCGCACAGGATCAACAGGGTGGGCCAGAGAGAGCAGTTATGGCGGCTCTCAGTCCCGTCCCCAGGGGCTCTGCCTCTCTGAGTCCCAGCACCCGCTGCAAAGCTCAGAGAGAAAGCTGCACTCGCTCTGACGGAAGCCAGACAGTCCCGCTTCTCCCGTTTGAGTCTGGGTCCCTAAAGACTCGCCTGTATCTGGAGCTCAGAGTCTGGGACTCCCTCCCGATTGAAAACGCCAACCGCGCCCTCCGCCGCCAGCCCGCTCGCGCACTCTGCACCTCAGAATTTGACTTTAGCACTGCGCCTCCTCTGAGTGTCCGTATGCGTTTCTCTTTCCTCCTAGTTGTAGGACTTCCACTCAGCCAGCGTTCCTGTGGTTCTGGGTGATGTCCCTTCCGTTTTTTTGGTTTCACTTTTGAAGTAGTTGTTCAAAGCAGCAAACTCCGGCATTAACCTATGCCGCCATCTTGGTTCTCCCCCCAACACCCTTTTTTTTAATCAAATCTTTATTGTTCAGATTATTACAGTTGTTCCTCTTTTTTCCCCCCATAGCTCCCCTCCACCCGGTTCCCACCCCACCCTTACCCGCCCCCACTGCCCTCATCCACAGGTGTACAATTTTGGTCCAGTCTCTTCCCGAACCCCCCACACCCCTTTTCCTCCCGAGAATTGTCAGTCCACTCCCTTTCTATGCCCCTGATTCTATTATATTCACCAGTTTATTCTGTTCATCAGATTATTTATTCACTTGATTTTTAGATTCACTTGTTGATAGATGTGCATTTGTTGTTCATAATTTGTATCTTTACCTTTTTCTTCTTCCTCTTCTTAAAGGATACTTTTCAGCATTTCATATAATACTGGTTTGGTGGTGATGAACTCCTTTAGCTTTTTCTTATCTGTGAAGCTCTTTATCTGACCTTCAATTCTGAATGATAGCTTTGCTGAGTAAAGTAATCCTGGTTGTAGGTTCTTGGTATTCATCACTTTGAATATTTCTTGCCACTCCCTTCTGGCCTGCAAAGTTTCTGTTGAGAAATCAGCTGACAGTCGTATGGGTACTCCCTTGTAGGTAACTGACTGTTTTTCTCTTGCTGCTTTTAAGATTCTCTCTTCGTCTTTTGCTCTTAGCATTTTAATTATGCTTTGTCTTGGTGTGGTCCTCTTTGGATTCCTTTTGTTTGGGGTTCTCTGCGCTTCCTGGACTTGGAAGTCTATTTCTTTCACCAGGTAGGGGAAGTTTTCTGTCATTATTTCTTCAAATAGGTTTTCAATATCTTGCTCTCTCTCTTCTTCTGGCACCCCTATAATTTGTATGTTGGTACGCTTGAAGCTGTCCCAGAGGCTCCTTACACTATCTTCATATTTTTGGATTCTTTTTTCTTGCTTTTCCGGTTGGGTGTTTTTTGCTTCTTCGTATTTCAAATCTTTGACTTGATTCTTGCGATCCTCTAGTCTGTTGTTGGGGGGGTCTGTATAATATTCTTTATTTCAGTCAGTGTATGCTTAATTTCTAGTTGGTCCTTTTTCATAACCTCGATGGTCTCACTAGATTTCTTTAGGATCTCACTAAATTTATCGGTGGTTTCTAGAAAATTCTTGAAAAACCTTATAACCATGGTTTTGAATTCTATATCCAGTAGTTTGCTTTCCTCCGTTTCTGTCATTTGTGACCTGTTTCTTTGTTCCCGCATTTTTTATGCTTCCCTGTGTTGGTAGAGTGGCTTTGTGTGCTAGGTGTCCTATAGGGCCCAGTGGCTCAGCCTCCCCAATTACCTGAGGTAGACACTCTTGGTGCACCCCTTTGTGGGCTTTGTGCACAGTTTGTTGTAGTTAAGCCTTGATTGTTGTAGGTACTTCTGGGAGGGATTGACCTCCAAGCCAATTGGCTGTGAGAATCAGCTGTGTCTGCAGTGGGAGAACTTCTGTGCTGGAGACACCCTTCTAGGGCAAGACTTGCTTCAGTGGGGCTTTGGTGCTCACGGAGTCTGCCCCCTGAGTGTGTCCCTTATGGATCTGAGGAGTTGTAATCTGGATGGTCCCACTCTGACCACTGGGTACACTGGCTCTTGGATCTCTTAGGAGGTGCTAATTTAGCCTCTGCCTGAGGCTACCCAGCAGGAGCTATGGAGAGATCTACAGATTCATCTTCTTTGTTTGGGGTTTGGTGGTGCCCAGATGAGGCCCAGCTGTGAAGCAATGCAAACTGCTGTGGGTCCTTGGGCCTTCTTTTGGAAGTTCTGGGTCTCTCTGACCCAGCTGCAGTTTGTTAGGTAATTTTCAGATTGCAAAGGGCCAGGGCATTCATATGCAAAAGCCTCTGCACACAGCTTGGGTGGGGCGGGGTCTCAGGGGATAAACAGGGCAGAGCAAGCAGCTTTGGTGTCTCCTCAGTCCTACCCTAAGAGGCCCCAAGTCTCAGTGTCCTGGTATTCGCTGCAAGCACCTTTGAGAGAAAGCCGCCCTCAAGTTCCAACCAATGCCAGACAGTCGAGTTTCTCCCCATATGAGTCTGGGTGCCCAGAGAGTCGCCCGGAATTGGAGTTCAGAGCAGTCGGGATCTTCAGACTCCCTCCCAATTGAAAAAGACAACCGTATCCTCAGTTGCCAGCCCTTTCCACATGCGCCTCCGTACCTCTGCACTTTACTTCCGCACCTCCTCTGAGTCTCAGTTGCGCTTTTCTCTTTCCTTCTAGTTGTAGAATTTCCACTCAGCCAGCCTTCCTGTGGTTCTGGGTGATGTCCATTTTGTCTTTTAGTTGTATTTTTGAAGTGGTTGTGCGAGGCAGCAATTTCTGGTGTTTACCTATGCCGCCATCTTGGTTTCTCCTATCCAACACCCTTTTTTGATAAAAACTCAGCAAAGTGGGAATAGAGGGATCATACCTCAACATGATAAAAATTGTATATGATAAACCTACAGCTACATCATATTCAAAGGGCAGAAACTAAAACCATAAGAACAGGATGCCCTCTTTCACCGCTCATGTTGGACATAGTACTGGAAGTGCTAGCCATATCAATCAGACAAGAAGAAATAAAAGGCATCCAAATTGGAAAAAAGAAAGTAAAACTGTCATTATTCACAGATGACATGATATTATACATAGAAAACCCTAAAGACTTCAGAAAACTACTAGATTTAATAAGTAAATTTGGCAACATAGCAGGATACAAAATTAACACCAGAAATCTATGGCATTTTTATAAACCAATAATGAATTCACAGAAAGAGAAACTAAAAAAACAATTCCATGTACCATTGCAACAAAAAAATTTAGATACCTAGGAATAAACTTAACCAAGGAGGCAAAAGGCCTATACTTGGAAAACTACAGGACATTGAAAAAACAGAGTAAGAAATAAACAAGTGGAAGAATATACCATGTTCATGGATTGGTAGAATCAACATTAAAATGTCCATACTACCCAAAACAATCTATAGATTCAATGCAATCCCTGTTAAAATACCAAGAGCATATTTCACAGACCTAGAACAAACTCTCCAAAAATTTATATGGAACAAAAAAAAAGGCCCCAAATAGCCGCAGCAATCTGGGGAAAGAAGAACAAAGTTAGAGGAATCAGAATACCAGATATCAAGTTACACTACAAAGCCATCGTAATCAAAACAGCTTGGTTTTGGTATAAGAACAGGCATATAGACCAGTGGAATAGAACAGAGAACACAGAAATCGACCCAAGCCATTATGCTCAATTAATATTTGACAAAGGAGGCAAGAGCATACAATGGTGTTAAGACAGTTTCTTCAATAAACAGTGTTGGGAAAATTGGACAGATACATGCAAAAAAAAAAAAAAAATGAAACTTCACCGCCAACTTACACTATACACAAGAATAAACTCAAAATGAATAAAAGACTTAGATGTAAGATGTGAAACCATAAAAATCTTAGAAGAATCCCTAGGCAGCAAAATCTCAGACATCTTTCATAGCAATATGGTTCTTTTTAATCTTTGTTTTTTGTTTTTAAGTAATTCTTTATTGTTAAAAGTATTATATATGTCCCCTTTCTTCCCTTATTGACCCCCTCCAACCTACCCCCGCCTCACACCCCAGGCCTTCACCACCCTATTATCTGTGTCCATGGGTTATGCAAATATGCATACAAGGTCTTTGGTTAATTACCTCCCACCCACCCACCTTCCTGCTGAGATTCTGCATTCTGTTCCATGCTTCCATATCTCTGAATCCACTCCATTCATCAGTTTATTTTGTTAATTATATTCCACATATGCATGAGATCATGTGATACTTATATTTCTCTGACGTATTTCAGTTAGCTTTATAGTCTCCAGGTCCCTCCATGCTGTCTCAAAGGGTAAGAAATTCTTCTTTTTTACTGCTGCATAGTATTCCGTGGTATAAATGTACCACAGCTTTTTTATCCATTCATCTACTGATGGGCACTTGGGCTGTTTCCAGATCTTAGCTATTGTAAATTGTGCTGCTATGAACATAGGGTGCATCCATTCTTTCTGTTTCAGGTTTCATAGGATATATTCCTAGAAGTGGAATCACTGGGTCAAATGGCAGTTCCATATTTAATTTTTTGAGGAAACTCCATACTGTTTTCCATAATGGCTGCACCAGTCTGCATTTCCACCAGCAGTGTACAAGGGTTCCCTTTCGCCACATCCTTGCCAGCACTTGTCATTTATTGCTTTGTTGAAGGTAGCCATTCTGACAGATGTGAGGTGATACCTCATTGTTGTTTTAATTTGCATCTCTCTGATGATCAGTGACTTTGAGATTTTTTCATATGTCTCTTGGCCATCAGTATGTCCACTTTGAAGTAGTGTCTATTTAGGTCCTTTGCCCATTTTTAAATTGGATTGTTTGTCTTCTTTTTGTTAAGTTGCATGAGTTCCTTTTATATTTTGGATATTAACTCTATCAGATATATCATTGCCAAATATGTTCTCCCATACAGTGGGCTCCCTTTTCATTTTGTTGATGGTTTCTTTTACTATGCAGAAGCTTTTTATTTTTATGTGGCCCCATTTGTTTATTTTCTCCTTAGTTTCCTTTGCTCTAGGAAATGTATCCATAAACATATTGTTACGAGAGATGTCTGAGATTTTGCTGCCTATGGTTTCTTCTAGGATTCTTATGATTTCATGACTTCCATTTAAGTCTTTTGTCCATTTTGAGTTTATTCTTGTGTATAGTGTGAGTTGGTGGTCTAGTTTCATTTTTTTGCATGTATCTGTCCAATTTTCCCAACATCATTTATTGAAGAGACTGTCTTGACACCATGGTATGCTCTTGCCTCCTTTGTCAAATATTAATTGAGCATAATGGTGTGGATCGATTTCTGGGGTCTCTATTCTGTTCCATTAATCTATATGCCTGTCCTTGTGCCAATACCAGGATGTTTTTATTATGATGGCTTTGTAGTATAACTTGATGTCTGGTATTGTGATTCCTCCAAATTTGTTCTTCTTTCTCAATATTGCTGTGGCTATTCGGGGTCTTTTTTGGTTCCATATACATTTTGGAGTATTTGTTCTAGGTCTGTGAAATATGCTCTTGGTATTTTAACAGAGATTGCATTGAATCTGTACATTGCCTTGGGTAGTATGGACACTTTAATGATGTTGATTCTACCAATCCATGAACACGGTATATTCTTCCATTTGTTTATATCTTCTTCTATCTCTTTTTACAACATCCTGTAGTTTTTTGAGTACAAGTCTTTTACCTCCTTGGTTAAGTTTATTCCTAAGTATCTTAATGTTTTTCTTGCAATGGTAAATAATTATTTTTAGTTTCTCTTTCTGAGACTTCATTATTGGTGTATAAAAAAGCCATCTAGGGGGGAGAACCAAGATGGCGGCATAGGTTAACGCTGGAGTTTGCTGCCTTGAACAACTACTTCAAAAGTGAAACTAAAAAACAGGACGGACATCACCCAGAACCACAGGAACGCTGGCTGAGTGGAAGTCCTACAACTAGGAGGAAAGAGAAACGCATACGGACACTCAGAGGAGGCGCAGTGCTAAAGTCAAATTCTGAGGTGCGGAGTGCGCAGAGCTGGCTGGCGGTGGAGGGCGCAGTTGGCGTTTTCAATCGGGAGGGAGTTGAAGACTCTGAGCTCCAGATACAGACGAGTCTTTAGGGACCCAGACTCAAACGGGAGAAGCGGGACTGTCTGGCTTTGGTCAGAGCAAGTGCAGCTTTCTCTCCGAGGTTTGCAGCGGGTGCTGGGACTCAGAGAGGCAGAGCCCCGGGGGACAGGACTGAGAGCCGCCATAACTGCTCTCTCTGGCCCACCCTGTTGATCCTGTGCGACCTGCCCCGCCCAAGCCCTGCACAGAGGCATTTGCCGGATAGCCTCCGGCAAACGCCAGATTAGCACCTCCCTAGAGGACAGAAGTTCTCTCACTGCAGACACAGCTGATTCTCATAGCCACTTGGCCTGGAGGTCAAACCCTCCCTGGTATTAGCTACAACAATCAAGGTTTAACTATAAGACTGCGCACAAAGACCACTAGGGGGTGCACCAAGGAAACATAACAAAATGCGGAGACAAAGAAACAGGACAAAATTGTCAATGGAAGATATAGAATTCAGAACCACACTTTTAAGGTCTCTCAAGAACTGTTTAGAAGCCGCCGATAAACTTAATGAGATCTACAAGAAAACTAATGAGACCCTCGATGTTATATTGGGGAACCAACTAGAAATTAAGCATACATGGACTGAAATAACGAATATTATACAGACTCCCGACAGCAGACCAGAGGAGCGCAAGAATCAAGTCAATGATTTGAAATGCGAGGAAGCAAAAAAACACCCAACCGGAAAAGCAAAATGAAAAAAGAATCCAAAAATGCGAGGATAGTGTAAGGAGCCTCTGGGACAGCTTCAAGCGTACCAACATCAGAATTATAGGGGTGCCAGAAGATGAGAGAGAGCAAGATATTGAAAACCTATTTGAAGAAATAATGACAGAAAACTTCCCCCACCTGGTGAAAGAAATGGACTTACAGGTCCAAGAAGCGTGGAGAACCCCAAACAAAAGGAATCCAAAGAGGACCACACCAAGACACAGCATAATTAAAATGCCAAGAGCAAAAGATAAAGAGAGAATCTTAAAAGCAGCAAGAGAAAGAAACTCAGTTACCTACAAGGGAATACCCATACGACTGTCAGCTGATTTCTCAACAGAAACTTTGCAGGCCAGAAGGGAGTGGCAAGAAATATTCAAAGTGATGAATACCAAGAACCTACAACCAAGATTACTTTATCCAGCAAAGCTATCATTCAGAATTGAAGGTCAGAAAAAGAGCTTCACAGATAAGGAAAAGCTAAAGGAGTTCATCACCACCAAACCAGGATTATATGAAATGCTGAAAGGTATCCTTTAAGAAGAGGAAGAGGAAGAAAAAGGTAAAGATACAAATTATGAACAACAAATATGCATCTATCAACAAGTGAATCTAAGAATCAAGTGAATAAATAATCTGATGAACAGAATGAACTGGTGATTATAATAGAATCAGGGACATAGAAAGGGAATGGACTGACTATTCTTGGGGGGGAAAGAGGTGTGGGAGATGCAGGAAGAGACTGGACAAAAATCGTGCACCTATGGATGAGGACAGTGGGTGGGGAGTGAGGGTGGAGGGTGGGGCGGGAACTGGGAGGAGGGGAGTTATGGGGGGAAAAAAGAGGAACAAATGTAATAATCTGAACAATAAAGATTTAATTTAAAAAAAAAAGCCATCTAGTCTAAAAACATACTCTACGTTGAAGTTTTTAATAAAAACAATATTTGATCCTAAAAAAAAAAAGCCATCTATTTTTAGGTTTTGATTTTGTATACTGCTACATTGCCAAGTTGATTTATTAAACCTGGTAATCTTTAGAGTTTTTCATGTACAATACCATGTCATCTGCAAATAATGAGAGTTTTACTTCCTCCTTTCCAATTTGGATGCCTTTTATTTCTTCTTCTTTTCTGACTGCTGTGGCTAGGAATTCCAGTACTATGTTGAATAAGAGTGGCGAAAGCAGACATCCCTGTCTTGTTCCTGTTCTTGGGGAAATAGTTTTAGTTTTTGCCCATCGAGTATGATGTTCGCTGTGAGTTTTTCACATATGGCCTTTATCATGTTGAGGTATAATCCCTCTATTCCCACTTTGCTGAGAGTTTTTATCAAAAAAGGGTGTTGGATTTTGTCAAATGCCTTTTCTGCATCTATTGTTTTTGTCTTTCAAATTCTTTATGTGTTTATTGATTTGCAGATATTGTACCAGCCTTGCATCCCTGGAATAAATCCCACTTGGTCATGGTGTATGATCTTTTTAATGTATTGCTGGATCCAATTTGCTAATATTTTGTTGAGGATTTTGTTCATCAGGAATGTTGGCCTGTAATTCTCTTTTTTTGTAGTGTCTTTATCTGGTTTTGGAATTAGGATAATGCTGGCCTCATAAAAAGAGCTTAGACTTGTTCCTTCCTTTTGGATTTTTTGGAGTAGTTTGAGGAGTATAGGTGTTAGTTCATCTTTGAATGTTTGGTAAAACTCCCCTGTGAAGCTGTCCGGACCAGGGCTTTTGTTTTGTTTGCTGGGAGGTTTTGATTACTGCTTCAATTTCATAAGTAGTTATTGGCCTATTCAGGTTTCTGATTCTTCCTGATTGAGTTTTGGGAGGTTGTATTTTTCTAGGAATTTGTCCATTTCATTCACGTTGTACAGCTTGTTGGCATATACTTTTTCATAGTATTTTCTTACAATCCTTTGTATTTCTGTGGTGTCAGTAGTTACTTCTATGGCTTTGTTTCTGATTTTATTTATTTGGGTCCTCTCTCTTTGTTTCTTGATGAGTCTGGCTAATGGTTCATCAATCTTGTTTATCCTTTAAAATAACCAGCTCTTAGTTTCATTGATATTTTTGTAATTTTTTTTTTACTCTCTATGTCATTTATTTCTGCTCTAATCTTTATTATTTCCTTCCTTCTACTTTCTCTGGGCTTTTCTCGTTGTTCTCTTTCTAGTTCTTTAACTTGTAGTGTTAAATAGTTTATTATTAATTTTTCTTGTTTTCTGAGGTAGACCTGTAGTGCTATGAACTTTCCTCTCAGGACTGCTTTTGCTGTGTCCCAGAGATTTTGGGTTATTGTCTTTTCATTTTCATTTCTATCTATCCAGAAAATTTTTTATTTCTTTCTTGATCTCATTAGTAACCCATTCATTGTTTAATAACATGTCATAGCAATATGTTTACTGATACATCTCCTAGGATAATGGAAATGAAGGAGAAAATAAACAAATGGGGCTATAAAAATAAAAAATTCCTGCACTGCAAAAGAAACCATAAACAAAACAACAGGAGAGCCCACTGCATGGGAAAACATACTTGCCAATGATACATTTGATAAGGGATTAATCTCCAAATGTATAGGGAACTCATACAACTTAACAAAAGGAAGATAAACAATCCAATTAAAAAATGGGCAAAGGACCTAAATAGACACTTCTCCAAAGTGGACATACAGAAGGCCAAGAAGCATATGAAAAAATGCTAAAAGTCACTAATCATCCAAAAGAAGCAAGTCAAAATGATAATGAGGTACCACCTCACACCTGTCCAAATGGCTATCATCAACAAATCAACAAACAACAAGGGTTGGCAAGGATGTGTAAACTGCTGGTGGGAATGCAGACTGCTGGTGGGAATGCAGATTGGTACAGCCATTAAGGAAAATAGTATGGAGTTTCCTCAAACATTAAAAATTGAACTCTTGCCCTAGCTGGTTTGGCTCAGTGGATAGAGCGTCGGCCTGCGGACTGAAGGGTCCCAGGTTCGATTCCGGTCAAGGGCATGTACCTGGGTTGCGGGCATATCCCCAGTGGGAGATGTGCAGGAGGCAGCTGATCGATGTTTCTCTCTCATCGATGTTTCTAACTCTCTATCTCTCTCCCTTTCTCTCTGTAAAAAATCAATAAAAATATATTTAAAAAAAAAAAAAAAAAAAAAAAAAAAAAAAAATTGAACTCTTGCCCTAGCTGGTTTGGCTCAGTGGATAGAGCGTCGGCCTGCAGACTGAAGGGTCCCAGGTTTGATTCCAGTCAAGGGCATATACCTTGGTTGCAGGCACATCCCCAGTAGGGGTGTGCAGGAGGCAGCTGATCGATGTTCCTCTCTCATGGATGTTTCTAACTCTCTATTCCTCTCCCTTCCTCTCTGTAAAAAATCAATAAAATATATTTTTAAAAATCAATGGTAAAATATCCTCGGGTGAGAATTAACAAAAAAAATCCTCAAAACAAAAACTGGAACTCCCATTTGACCCAGTGGTCCCACTTCTAGGAATGTATCCCAAGAAATCTGAAACACCAATCAGAAAGAATATATGCAACCCTATATTCACACAGTACAATTTACAATAGCTAAGATTTGGAAACAGGCTGAACCGGTTTGGCTCAGTGGATAGAGCTTCGGCGTGCGGACTCAAGGGTCCCGGGTTCGATTCCAGTCAAGGGCATGTACCTTGATTTCGGGCACATCCCCAGTGGGGGATGTGCGGGAGGCAGCTGATCGATCTCTCTCATCAATGTTTCTAACTCTTTGGCCCTCTCCCTTCTTCTCTGTAAAAAATCAATAAAATATATATTAAAATAAAAATATTTGGAAACAGCCTAAGTGCCCATCAGCAGATGAGTGGATTAAAAACTGTGGTACATCTACACAATGGAATTCTACGCAGCTATAAAAAAGAAAGAACTCAAACCATTTGAAAGAGCATGGATGGACCTGGAGAGCATTATGCTAAGTGAAATAAGCCAGTCAGAGAAAGATAAGTATCACATGATCTCACTCATATCTGTATATATAAAAGCCTAAGTGACTGACCTTCTGTACATCTGTCCAACTGACCAACCTGCCAGTACATATGATGCGCACTGGCAATTTAAAAATAAACGTTGACTCGTGCATATGCTATACATATAAAGTTCTCGCTGCTGCCAATCGCAGGGGTGTTTTGATCTGTCATTGTCGATCGTGAATTTGGTTGACACTTCTATTATAGAGAAAGGGCGAATAGCAATATTAAAATACTTCTTCTAATTAATTTCCTTTCAATGTGCATGAATCCGTGCACTGGGCCACTAGTGTGGAACATAATGAAAAATATAAACTGATGAACAAAAATAGATCCAGAGACCTAGAAGCTTCAAACAGACTATCAAACCTCAGAGGGAAGGCAGGGGAGGGTGGGCGGTGGGAAGAGATCAACTGATGAACTTGTATGCATATATTCATAACCAAGGGACACAGACAATAGGGGGGGGGTGAAGGACTGGGTGGGCTGGAGGGTGGGAGGGGGCAGGCTGGGAGAAGTCAACAGGGGGAAAAGGGAACATATGTAATACTTTCAACAAAGATTTTTTAAAAATAGGATGGCGGCATAGGTAAACACCAGAGATTGCTGCCTCACACAACCACTTCAAAAATACAACTAAAAGACGGAACAGACATCACCCAGAACCACAGGAAAGCTGGCTGAGTGGAAATTCTACAACTAGAAGGAAAGAGAATAGCATACCGAGACTCAGAGGAGGTGCGGTGCGGAAGTAAAATACAGAGGTACAGAGGTGCATGCAGAGAGGGTTGGTGGCTTAGGACATGGTTGTCTTTTTCAATCGGTAGGGAGTCTCAAGCTCTGAATTTCAGTTTCGGGCAAGTCTCTGGGGACCCAGACTCATACGGGAGAAACTGGACTGTCTGGCATCGGTTGGAACTCGAGGGCAGCTTTCTCTCGGGGGTGCTTGCAGCGATTGCCGGGACACTGAGAAGCAGGGCCTCTGAGGGCAGGACTGAGAGCAGCCATAACTGCTCGTTCCGCCCTGTTTATCCCCTGGGACCACACCCCACCCAAGCCACGAGGCTTTTGCATATGAAAGGCCTGGCCCTTTCCAATCTGATAATTACCTAACAAACTGCAGCTGGTCCAAGGCCCCAGGGCAACTCGCATTGTGTCACAGCTGGCTCCTGCTGGATAGCCTCAGGCAGAGGATACATTAGCACCTCCTTAGAGATCCAGGAGCCAGTGTGCCCAGTGGTCGGAGTGGAACTATCTAGATTGCAGCTCCTCAGATCCATAAGGGACACACTCAAGGGGCAGACTCAGTGAGCACCAAAGCCCCATTGAAGCAAGTCTTGCCCCAGAGGGGTGTCTCCAGCACAGAAGTTCTCCCACTGCAGACACAGCTGATTCTCACAGCCAATTGGCCTGGAGGTCAATCCCTCCCAGAAGTACCTACAACAATCAAGGCTTAACTACAACAAGACTGTGCACAAAGCCTACAAAGGGGTGCACCAAGAGTGTCTACCTCAGGTAATTGGGGAGGCTGAGCCACTGGGCCCTATAGGACACCTAGCACACAAAGCCACTCTATCGACACAGCGAAGCATAAAAGAATGCGGAGACAAAGAAACAGGACACAAATGACAGAAATGGAGGAAAGCAAACGACTGGATATAGAGTTCAAAACCACACTTTTAAGGTTTTTCAAGAATTTTCTAGAAACCGCTGATAAACTTAATGAGACCCTCAAGAAATCTAATGAGACCCTCGAGGTTGTGATAAAGGACCAACTAGAAATTAAACATAGACTGACTGAAATAAAGAATATTATACAGACCTCCAACAGCAGACTAGAGGATCACAAGAATCAAGTCAAAGATTTGAAATACGAAGAAGCAAAAAACACCCAACTGGAAAAGCAAAATGAAAAAAGAATCCAAAAATATGAAGATAGTGTAAGGAGCCTCTGGGACAGCTTCAAGCGTACCAACATCAGAATTATAGGGGTGCCAGAAGAAGAGAGAGAGCAAGATATTGAAAACCTATTTGAAGAAATAATGACAGAAAACTTCCCCCACCTGGTGAAAGAAATAGACTTACAAGTCCAGGAAGCACAGAGGACCCCAAACAAAAGGAATCCAAAGAGGACCACACCAAGGCACATCATAATTAAAATGCCAAGAACAAAAGACAAAGAGAGAATCTTAAAAGCAGCAAGAGAAAGACAGTCAGTTACCTACAAGGGAGTACCCATATGACTGTCAGCTGATTTCTCAGAAACTTTGCAGGCCAGAAGGGAGTGGCAAAAAATATTCAAAGTGATGAATACCAAGAACCTACAACCAAGATTACTTTACCCAGCAAAGCTATCATTCAGAATTGAAGGTCAGATAAAGAGCTTCACAGATAAGGAAAAGCTAAAGGAGTTCATCACCACCAAACCAGTATTATATGAAATGCTGAAAGGTATCCTTTAAGAAGAGGAAGAAGAAGAAAATGGTAAAGATACAAACTATGAACAACAAATACACATCTATCAACAAGTAAATCTAAAAATCAAGTGAATAAATAATCTGATGAACAGAATAAACTGGTGATTATAATAGAATCAGGGACATAGAAAGGGAATGGACTGACTATTCTTGGGGGGGAAAGGGGTGTGGGGGATGCAGGAAGAGACTGAACAAAAATCGTACACCTATGGATGAGGACAGTGAGGGGGGGTGAGGGCGGAGGGAGGGGGAAACGGGTCGAGGGGAGCTATGGGGGAAAAAGAGAAACAACTGTAATAATCTGAACAATAAAGATTTAATTTTAAAAAAAAGATTTTTAAAAAATAAATAAAAACAATAAACAAAAAAATAAATAAAAATCAATGGGGAAAAAATCCTCAGGTGAGGATTAGCAAAATAAAAAGGGGAAGCATGCTCATGAGCAATGCTTTATAGGAGATGGGGTTTTGCTATTTTTCATAAAGGAATATGTTTATTCTTGGTGGACAAAGGGATTCAGAGGCCAGAGTTGGGGAGGAGGGCATACATACTCCATGGGGCAGGGGAGCGTCCACAGACCCCAGCTGCTCTCTGCCAACCTGGCCTAAGGGGCTACAAAGAGGCCCAGGACTACAAAGGCAAGAGGAAGTGGTCAAGCTGAGGCCACTCGGAAAATCTTTCTACACTGCATTACCCCGTCCTGTGATCTGGCCACAAACCCTGTTTCCTCACTCCTCTGCCTGCTGCGGGGAGATTCCCACGATCGTATTCAGCCCCAGCTCTGTGGCAGGCCTTGCTTCCCAGCCCGCAGGATCTATGTTTCTTCCAGGCCTGGGGCTCAGCTCCTGGGGCAGAGATAACAGAGGGGAAAGAGGTTGCCCCATGGCCAACTAGGAGCAGCCTGACAAAACAGGCTTCGCACCCCAATTGCCCGAGAGAGGCAGGATGGTCAGGTTGGAAGGGCAGAACAGAATAGCAAGGCTTTGTTTGCTCTTTCCTTAGAAACTGCAGCCCAGACAGGGTTCCCAGGCTGCCGACCCACCCTTCCTCTGAAACCAGCCTGAAGGGAGGACTGGCTCAGTTGCTGAGTCAGCTCAGCTGGAGGGAGCAAGTCCTCCCCGCCCCTTTCCCTTCCTGCCTCAGCCCAGCCCACCCTGGGCTTTAGCCCAGGCCCCCTCCACAGCCTGCCTCTAAGAGTCCTGGCCCCACCTAGGCCAGTCCTTCTATCCAGCTGCTATTCAGGGCTGCTTGGTGTGATTGCTTTGGCAGAAGGGGTACCCCACCTTCCAGCCAGGAACCCTGACCCTGTGCCCGGCCTCCTGTGCCTCTCTTGCCAACAGCTGTTTGGCACAGCCTGTGTGTCTCCGTGGAGTTGGACACCACCTCCCTGCCACCCTCACCAGAGGGGATAGGGACCCACGAGAAGCCGGCAGGAGGAAGTCAGGAGTGTCTGGTATGGTGGGCCCATGCATGTGGCAAGGAGCTCACAGATGAGCTCATGGTCCCTTTGTGTTTTTGTGTCCCACATCTGGAGGCAATTACAGATGTTATCCAGTGGGAGTTCTGCAAAACACAGCTGGAACCAGTGGAGGAGCCTGAGGAGGAAAGGCTGCCAGAGGGAAGAGAAGGGGGAGCCTAGGGCTCCCGAGGCTAAGTGCGGTTTCCCCATCACGAGGAAATTGTTTGGCCCTGATTCTGGAATCACAAGATGCTCTCTGAAGCCAAGGGGGAGAGATGGGACTGGAGAACCAGAGACAAAGGGGGAAGGGGTGGAAGAGGCTTCGCAAGCAGGGAAAATTGCCGGGTGGAGGCTGCTGGTCTCGTGCTGCCCTGGGCCTGAGGAATCCAACCCAGTGAGGCTGCCTGGCTACCCAAGGAAATGACTTGATGCTCTCCAGGCCCCAGCTGAGTAAACTCCTGGTCAGGCTGGGGTGAGAGGAGAGCAGAGGGCCCTGTGGCTCCTGAGAGGCCTGCAAATGCACTTTCACTGGCCCTACCCCCTTTGTCCACTGGGCCCGACCCAATGTCCATGGTTCCAAGTTCCTTTATTCGAAAGCAGCACATGTGAATTAGAGCAGCCAGGGGAGAGCCAAGGGGACTCTGCAAGGAGGTTTGGGCAGAACCCAGAGAAACCAGCTCTGAGGAGACTGGACTGGGGCAAGCACTGAGGCGAGGCAGTGCCCTGCCCACCACTACACCCCACGCGTTTGGAGTGGGGAGCCATGGACTCCCTTGTCATCACCTCTCTTCTCCAGGGCTCTGGCCACCAGCTGGGCCCATGCCTCCAAGGCTGCCAGCCAGGCAGTGGGTCAGCAGGATGAGAAGGGAAGATCTAAGTGGAGCTGAGCGCTGTAGAGGAGAGAGCAGAGTGCCCCCGGCATGCGCGCGCGCGCGCGCGCGCGCGCGCGCACACACACACACACACACTTTCACAGTCTCTCCCCAAGGGCCCCTTCCCCCCACAATCTGATGGACTTCCCAGTCCTCTCCCCTCCGTATCCCCATTTCCCTTTCCAGCTAAGTGGAGGTGGTAAACCAACAGAGACCTTCACAACACCCAGTTGGCACAAGCACTAACACCGCCTCCATTTTACAGCTGCCATAACTGAGGCCCAGGTAAGACTTGCTTGAGGTCACAGCTCATTAGTCCAAAATTAAAACTCAGGTCAGTCTGATTTTTTCCCTGTACAGGCAGATTCTGACCATGTCTCTTGAGTGTCCCTTCCTGTATGGACCCCATTTAGCCGGGTATCTACATGGTAGGGGATCACGTGCTTGCCCACTGGGCCCTGAGGTGCTTCACATCAGCATAGGGATTGGGGGGGGGGGGGGGAAGGACTCTTCCTCAGGAACCTACTTTGCCAGCAGAGCAGTCACCTCCCTTCTTGGGGGCAAGAACAGGCATTAGTGGGGGAAGAAAGGAGGCAGCAGGACTCAGAAGCCAAAGGCTCTAAGTCAGCCGTGGGCAAACTACGGCCAGCAGGCCAGATCCGGCCATTTGAAATGAATAAAACTAAAAAAAAAAAAAAGACCATACCCTTTTATGTAATGATGTTTACTTTGAATTTATATTAGTTCACACAAACACTCCATCCATGCTTTTGTTCCGGCCCTCCGGTCCAGTTTAAGAACCCATTGTGGCCCTCCAGTCAAAAAGTTTGCCCACCCCTGCTCTAAGTAGAACAATGGCAGCAGGTAGGGGAGGGATGGGGGTGCTAAATGGCTATGGCAAGGACTTAGGAGGGAGAGGGAGGCCTTCAAGGGCAGTTCCCATTCCCCCAAACCCCAAGAAAACCCCAGTCAAGGATGCTCCATTGTCCTAAAGTCCCTGTTCCCCCCTTCTTATCTGCCCCCCAAATCTGAATTCACCTCTTTAGAAGATCAATTCCTGCACACCCAGCCTTGGGGTTTCTGCATTCCTCCCTCAGTCAGAGACAGGGGAGACCCAGAGACAAGGGGGAGACCTAGAGGCAGCCTGCAAGGAGGCTGGCAGAGGAGGCCTGAAAGGGAGGCAGGCCTGACTGACTGGCCAGAAGCCACCTTCCAGATGAGCTCACACACATACTTTCCACCCTGGCCCAGGGCCGATGGCTGAGCGCCTTCCAGGCCAGCCTTCCCAGTCAGGCCCAACCCCCTCTGGCCTCCCCTGTCCCTCACCAGTCCTGGCCCCAGGGGTTCCACAACAGGCTGGGGCACCCCAGACCAGAGCTGTCACCACATTGTAGGAGAGAAGCTTCTTCTGCTTCCATGATGAGGCCAGCTAACTCACCCCCGCCCGACTCCCCCCCCCCCCCCCCCCCTCCAATCCCTTATTCCTCCAAGGGGGCCCTCTGGGGCTTAGAGGAGGAAATTACCTTCCTGTCTCTAAAGACCCACACCTGGGTAAGGAGGGGCCGTAGAGGGGACAGAAGAGGTGTCAACACTATAGAGAACTGGCAGAAGGAGTTCCTTTTAAGTATCTGAAGTAGCTATTGACTCAGGGATCAGGCCAGATCTGGAAGCTGCCTCACCATGGGTCACATCCTGCTCACTCACTTGATTTCCCGATAGGGGCACTTCCCTGGTCTGGGGCAAGATGGGGTCATGGGGTCTGGGTGAGACAAGGCCTGGCTGACCACAAAGCACAGATGCAGAGGGCGGGTGATGGGACACCAGAGCCTCTGAAGGCCTAAGGCAGTGGTCGGCAAACTCATTAGTCAACAGAGCCAAATATCAACAGTACGACGATTGAAATTTCTTTTGAGAGCCAAATTTTTTAAACTTAAACTATATAGGTAGGTACATTGTTATTAACTTAATCAGGGTACTCCTAAGGCTTAGGAAGAGCCACACTCAATGGGGCCAAAGAGCCGCATGTGGCTCGAGAGACGCAGTTTGCCGACCACAGGCCTAAGTGATTCTCTCCCCCCCCCCCACCTCTCTCTCTCTCCCTCCCTCTCTCTCTCTCTCTCTCTCTCTCACACACACGCAACAGGCTCCAACTCATTTTGATCCCGCCTGCGGTCAAAGACATCACCCTTTGTACAGCTTCCAGAGACATGTAGCACCAGGCCAGAGAGCAGGATCAATTTCCAAAAATGCTCTCCTTAGCCACTCAGTGCCTGGCTCTGTGCTAGGAGCGTGGCTGCCCTGACCATAGTCTTGGATCCAATAATATCTTCTGAGGTTCTGTGAGTTCGTATATTCAGACATGACAATTTGTCTCACTTTGGATTCCAAAAATACGGCCACTGCAAGTGATGACACACCCGGCCGTTGCCCTCAAGGCCCTAACAGTATCTTTCTGTCAAGGAATGACTACAATTTATAGTAATACTGACCTCATCACAGCCACTAGACAAACATGTACTGTCCTTCCTTACTTTTCTTTTTTAAATATATTTTTATTGATCTTTAGAGAGAGGAACGGAGAGGGATACAAAGATAGAAACATCGATGAGAGAGAAGTCATCGGTTGGCTACCTCCTGCATGGCCCCCCACACTGAGGATTGAGCCTGCAACCCAGGCCTGTGCCCTGACTGGAAATCAACCAGCTCTTGTTTCCTGGGTCAACACTCAACTGTTGAGCCACACCAGCCGGGCTGTCCTTACTTTTCTCTTTTTCTTTCTTTTTTTAATATATTTTTATTGATTTCAGAGAGGGATGGAGAGGGAGAGAGAGATAGAAACATCAATGATGAGAGAGAATCATTGATCTGCTGCCTCCTGCACACCCTCCCCTGGGGATCAAGCTCGCAACCCCAAGCATATGCCCTTGACCTGAATCGAACCTGGGACCCTTCAGTCCGCAGGCCGATGCTCTATCCAGTGAGCCAGACCGGCCAGGACTGTCCTTACTTTCCTTACAGAAGAGTAGGATGGTGTTAGGCAGACAGAAGCCCCGTAATTTAATGAAAATGTGCTGACTTGAATTGCCAATAAGAGCTCTGACATACAGAAGTAAACAGTGGTACTTGTGAATATGTAAGTATTGTATACATATGCACATAATATTATGCATAATAACTAGTGAATACATAAGTTAAAAAACAATTGAGCTGTAAGTTAAACTTATTTCATTTCTGTAAACCCTATTTCTGCAATGTTGCTATATTTCACCTCAATCTTTAAAAGGTTAAAAAACTAAAGGAAAACGCCCTGGCCAGTGTGGCTCAGTTGGCTGGGCATCGTCCTGTACACGGAAAGGTTGCTGGTTCACATGCCTGAGTTGTGGTCCCTGGTGGCAGGTGTGCAGGAGGCAGCCAATCCATGTTCTACTCTCACATCGATGTTTCTCTCTTTCACTCCCTCTCTGTTCCTCTCTCTCCAAAAATCTTTTTAAAAAATAAAATATTTTTAAAAGAAAAATATTTTGAGGTAAAGAGATTCATAACTCCAGAACCACTACTTTGACCCTCTAAGGCTCCTCCTTATGTGCTGACCCTCCCCACCAGCCTTCCCTTCGGCTGGGAGTGGTCAGCGCTGTGTTGTGTTAGCCTCCCTAGCTCTTCTGAAAATATCAATTCTTCCGATTGCACACCAAGTTCAGCCCGTCCCAGCAGCAGGGTCTCTGCTACACCCCTGTAAGCTCCATTCTATTCCCCAGTCTCTCCTCCACTCTACTGGCCGGCATGTAAGCTCTGGGTGGAGGAAAGCTGGAGAAGGCGCCCAGAAACCCAGCCCTTTCTGGCAGGAGGCGCACCCTCTCTGCAGCAGAGAACCGCTGGGCAAGTTTTGCAAGGTGGTAGCTCCCCCTTGTGATGGGTAATGGTACTGCAAGCCAAGCCTGAAGAAAGACACAGAGGCAAAGCCAACCTCCCCCTCCCACCCCAGGACCACAGGTACCACCACCTATCCCTTCCCCCTTTCCACTTTCGGTGTATCCCCCCAGACACCTGTATTTAAAGGTAGGGGGGCCAAAACCAGTTTGGCTCAGTGGATACTGAAGGGTCCCAGGTTCGATTCCGGTCAAGGGCATGTACCTGGGTTGCGGGCACATCCCCAGTAGGAGGTGTGCAGGAGGCAGCTGATCGATGCTTCTCTCTCATCGATGTTTCTAACTCTCTATCTCTCTCCCTTCCTCTCTGTAAAAAATCAATAAAATATATTTTAAAAAATGCCTGTAGGTATTCTATGAAGATGGGATTAAAAGATTCTCCAATAATAACATCTATATTATTGCTCCGTGCTAAAAGTTTCATTTGTTAAATGTAAACATTTAAAATATACCAAGTATTTTCAAAACCACCTTAGTATTAATTTTGTAATATACCAGGGGCTCCAACAATGGACATGACTGAGGTGGCTCTCAACCCTCCAAGGGGTGTCCCCAGCCTCACATCTCATTCTCTTCCAAAGCACAAGGCAACCATATGGTAGAGTCTTCAACTCCCCCATTCCCTTCAAGCATAGAGGTTTCCCCATCTTGAAAAGCTCTCTCCTGGATACTGCTGCAGTCTTGAATGATTTCCCCAATTTCCCCCTTTTCTCTCAAGCCAAGGATATTCAAAAGCTGTCTGCATTCCTTTTCCAGTCAGCTCTTTTTAATCCAATCAACATCTGTATCCCAACCCAGGATATTCAGAAATTTACTGAAACTGCTCCTTAAAAGGCCTTCCTGACCCTTTTTCTTCCCACCCCAGGACTTTTCCTTTCTTTTTTTCCCCAGCATCAATTTATTTTTCCTAGAATTTGGATACAATAGCTGCAGCAGGACAGTGCTCAATACTATTCAAACCTCACTTTAGGTTCTTAAACTACCTCAGCATTTGTAAATGTGAATTCACATTCCAGTAAAACTGGGAAACCAAAATTCGACATACCAACAAATTTACTCAATATTGATGTAACTACAAAATTTTATATGTTAACACGTCACCTTTACAGATTTGGGCCTTTAGAAACTAGCTTACAACACAAAGTTATTCTTTGCTTACCTGTCCTAACCTATTTAGTGTTACGCCAACAGACTCCCTTTCCCATAGCTTTTATCATGAAGAGACAGGTGATTCCTCCCTTTAAGTAGGAAAAAAAACCGCACACACTCACAAAAAAGTTCCCACCCAGAAAGAAAATGTTAACAGAACTATCCAATTGTAAAGTATCAGCAGATATAACACTGGAAATAGGTCATGGGCAACTCTGAAGTCTTTTACCTAAGTAGTATAACAGAAAGTTACAGTGTCGACCAAAAGAACACACAGGTTTCTCATTAAACTTTGTTATTTTAATGGGTCTCAAAATTCTGTGACAGATTTTTGGTCATGTTGTTTCCATTAAAAAGTACTGATTTTAAAAACTAATAACTTAAAAAGTGCCACACACACAAAAGAACCAAATGGTCCACAAAACATCCTCCTTTCCTTCTGAAGGTTTTGCGATGCATTGTAATCATGAACCAGTCCTTTACTATTAAACTTAAATGGCCAATTGAGACACAGTTCTGAGACCGTTCTTCCACCACTGATTAAGATGGGGGTGGCAGGTGTTGGGAATAATATTCATTTAGCTTTCTGGGCAGACCTGGTGACTTTGCCATCTCCAGCTGCCTTCTTGTCCACGGCTTTGATGACACCCACAGCAACTGTTTGTTTGTCTCATGTCATGAACAGCGAAATGGCCCAGAGGAGGGTAGTCAGAGAAGCTCTCAACACACATGGGCTTGCCCGAAATCATATCGACAATAGCAGCATCACTAGATTTCAAAAACTTAGGGCCATCTTCCAGCTTTTTCCCAGAACGACGATCAATCTCCTTCAGCTCAGCAAATCTACCAGCAATGTGAGCTGTGTGACCATCCAGCACAGGTGCATATCCAGCACTGATCTGGCCTGGGTGGTTCAGAATAATCACCTGAGCTGTGAAGCCAGCTGCTTCCATTGGTGGATCATTTTTGCTGTCACCAGCCACACTGCCATGGCGAACATCTTTAACAGACACGGTCTTGACATTGAAGCCCACACTGTCCCCAGGAAGAGCTTCACTCAAAGCTTCATGGTGCATTAACAGACTTTATTTCAGTTGTAACATTGACTGGAGCAAAGGTGACCACCATGCCGGGCTTGAGAACACCCGTCTCCACTCGGCCCACAGGGACAGTCCCAATGCCAACAATTTTGTAGACATCCTGGAGGGGCAGACGCAGGGGCTTGTCAGTTGGACGAGGTGGTGGCAGGATGCAATCCAGAGCTTCAAGCAGTATGGTTCCACTGGCATTGCCATCTTTACGGGTGACCTTCCATCCCTTGAACCAAGGCATATTAGCACTTGGCTCCGGCATGTTGTCACCATTCCAACCAGAAATTGGCACAAATGCTACTGTGTCAGGGTTGTAGCCAATTTTCTTAATGTAGGTGCTGACTTCTTTCACAATTTCCTCGTATCTTTTCTGGCTGTAGCGTGGCTCAGTGGAATCCATTTTGCTAACACCAACAATCAGCTGTTTCACACCCAGTGTGTAGGCCAGAAGGAGATACCTGTCCATTCTTGGGGATACCTGCTTCAAATTCACCAACACCAGCAGCAACAATCAGGACAGCACAATCAGCCTGAGATGTGCCTGTAATCATGTTTTTTATGAAGTCTCTGTGCCCTGGGGCATCAGTAATGGTCACACAATACTTGCTGGTCTCGAATTTCCACAGGGAGATGTCAGTGGTGATACCTCACTCCCGTTCAGCTTTCAGTTTATCCAAGACCCAGGCATACTTGAAGGAGCCCTTCCCCATCTCAGCAGCCTCCTTCTCAAATTTCTCGATGGTTCTTTTGTTGACCCCACCACATTTGTAGATCAGGTGGCCAGTAGTGGTAGACTTGCCGGAATCTACATGTCCAATGACAAAGATGTTGATGTGAGTCTTTTCCTTTACCATCTTGGGTTTGAGTTAATGGTGGTTTTCATGATACTTGTGTTCTGGCGGCAAATCCATTGCGAAAAAGCCCCAGGCCTTTTTCTTCCTTTCACTTTCTTTATTTTTTATATAAAATTTGAAATTTTAATGGAAAAAGATAATAAATTTGAAAAGACATAGATTATGTTTGTAAACTGAAGAGCAAACATCTAAAAGAAAACAAGAAGGGAGGCTACAAATTGATAAGAAAAACATAACCCAGAAGGAGAATGCCTAAAGGATATTAGTTACTAGGCAAGTCACATGGCTAATAAATATAGGATGATCAACCCCACTGTAGTCTGGGATATGGGAATTAAAGAAAACAATCATAATTTGTTTATTTAGAGTATCAAAGAATATGAAGGCAGTAATAGCCAATGCTGGTGAGAATAATAGGAAAGTAATACTTTCAAACTTACAGGAATGTGACCTGCTGTAATATTTTTTGAAAGAGTTACCTGCACCATTTTTTATAATGAAAACTGTATCCTCCAGCCCTGGGAGGGGGCTCAGTTGGTTGGAGCATTGTCCCATGCAAAATGTTGTGGGTTCTCTTCCCAGTTAGGGCACTTACCTAATTGTGAATAGTCAACCCGATGTTTCTATCTCTCTCTATGCCCTTCCTTTCTCTCTAAAAATCAATAAAAACATATCCTTGGGTGGAGGACTGAAAACAACAGCCCTAGCCGGTTTGGCTCAGTGGATAGAGTGTTGGCCTGAATACTGAAGAGTCCCAGGCTGGACTCCGATTCCGGTCAAGGGCACATTCCTGGGTTTCAGACTTGATCCCCAGTAGGGGGCGTGCAGGAGACAGCCGATCAATGATTCTCACTCATCATTGATGTTTCTATCTCTCTCTCCCTCTCCCTTCCTCTCTGAAATCAATAAAAATATATTTTTTTAAAGAAAGAACTATGGGCTGTAAAAACCAGTGTGGATTGGGGTCAGTGACACAGAGGATGCTAGAGACCCAGCTGTTCCTCTTAACACATTGTATGCGGGAAACGTATTTATACGTTTTACTTATACGTTTTACATTGACTGGTAGTAGAGCACGGGACACGTATTAATACGTTTTTTATAGACTAGCGGTAGAATGCGGGTAACGTATAAATACGTAAACTAAAGTTATCGTAATTTTACTTAACATTGCCATTTGTGCAAAAAATTAGCAAAAATGGTCCACGCCTCCTGTTAGCGCGCTATAAAAACTACCGCAAACAATGTGTTAAAAAGCCGACACCACAAACTGAACTTACAAGGTCCTACTTCCTCTGAGCTCTAGCACCAGGGCGAGGCTCTGGGGAACACAGACACATAGGAGGAGAAACTAGATAGTCTGGCATTGGGGCAGGAATTCAGGGGCAGCTTTCTCCCAGACAGAAGTGCTCAAAGGGATGGATCATTGTTCCTATGCTCGGACCTCCCCGGTCACAGGGCTGACTGGCAGCCATTTCTGTTTGCTCTGCCCTGGTTATTCCCTAAGACCCCACCTCACCCAATTTACAACACCACCCAAGCTGTGTGCAGCAGCTTTTGCATATGAATGGCCTGTCCTTGCTCAGGCTAAAATCTCTCAAACAAGCTTTAGCTGGGTCAGGGAGCCCCAAACCTATCAATAAAAGGCCCAAGACCCGGCACCAGCACCAGCCTGCCTTGCTTCATAGCTGGGCCTCATCTGGGTACTTTCAAACTTTATACAAAGAGGAGGAATCTGCAGGTCTCTCTGTAGCTCCTGCTAGGTGGCCCCAGGCAGTAGCTGACTTTGCACCTCTCTGGAGACCCAAGAGCCAGTGTACCCAGTGGTCAGTGTCAGACAAGACCAGATTACAATTCTACCTATCCACAAGTGACACACTCAAGGGGCAGACTCAGTGAGCACTAAAGCCCCACTGAAGCAAGTCCTGCTCCATAAAGGTGTCTCCTGCACAGCAGCTCTCCCACTGTACTTGCAGCTGGTCCTCACAGCCAATTGGCCTAGGGCTCAATTTCTCCCAGTGACACCAACAGCGATCAAGTCTCAACTACAAGACTGTGCACACAGTCCACACAGGGGCGCACATAGAGCTCCCAACTCAGGTGACTGGGGAGGCTAAACCACTGGGCCCTATAGAACACCCACTACACAAGGCCACTCTACCAACTCAAGGAGACATAGCAGCTCTACCCAGCATATAGAAACAAACACAGGGAAGCAGCCAAAATGCAGAGACAAAGAAACATGCTACAAATGAAATAAATGGAAGAAAGCAAACTACTGGATATAGAGTTCAAAACCACAGTTATAAGGTTAGTCAAGAATCTTCTAAAAAAAAAAAAGAATCTTCTAGAAACCTCCAAAAAAACGGAAAAGGACCAAGAAATTATGCATACACTGACTGAAATAAAGAATATCATACAGGGATTCAACAGTATATTAGAGGAGTCTCAGAATCAAATCAACGATTTGAAATACGAGGAAGCAAAAACTACCCAACCAGAAGAGCAAAAAGAAAAAAGAATCCAAAAATATGAAGATAGTGTAAGGAGCCTCTGGGACAACTTCAAGCATACAAACATTCACATTATGGGGGTGCCAGAGTAGAGAAAGAGAGCAAGATATTGAAAACCTATTTGGCCCTAACCGGTTTGGCTCAGTGGATAGAGCATCAGCCTGCAGACTCAAGGGTCCCAGGTTCGACTCCGGTCAAGGGCATGTACCTTGGTTGCGGGCACATCTCCAGTAGGGGGTGTGCAGGAGGCAGCTGATCGATGTTTCTCTCTCATCGATTTTTCTAACTCTCTATCCCTCTCCCTTCCTCTCTGTAAAAAATCAATAAAATATATTAAAAAAAATATGTGAACAACAAAATGGCAACAATTACATACCTATCAACAACTGAATCTAGCCGGAACCGGTTTGGCTCAGTGGATAGAGCGTCGGCCTGCGGACTGAAGGGTCCCGGGTTCGATTCCGGTCAAGGGCATGTACCTGGGTTGCGGGCACATCCCCAGTGGGAGATGTGCAGGGGGCAGCTGATTGATGTTTCTCTCTCATCGATGTTTCTAACTCTCTATCTCTCTCCCTTCCTCTCTGTAAAAAATCAATAAAATATATTTAAAAAAAAAAAACAAAAAAAACAACTGAATCTAAAAATCAAAATAAAAGAATAAGAAATCTAATGAACAGAATAAACTGGTGAATAACATAGAATCAGAGGCATGGAAATGGAACAGACTGATGATTCTCAGCTGGAAGGGGGTGGGGGGAGGGGGGAAGAGATTAAACAAAGATTTTATATGCATATATGCATTACCTATGGACACTGACAATAGGGAGGCGAAGGCCTGGGGCAGGGAGGAAACTGGGTGGAGGGGGCATTGGGGGTAAAAAAGAGGAACATCTGTAATAATCTCAACAATAAAGATTTAAAAAAAAAGAATTTGGAGGGACAGTGTTCAAAGGACAGTGCAATATCAATTCAGTATCTGGCATCATTGGTTTTCATAGCTTCGTGCATGTTAAACCTGGTGTGTGTTTTTTAACTGATTTTGAGTAGAGGGACACATCGATTTGTTGTTCCACTTATTTATGCATTTATTGTTCATTCTTTTTTTATATCCTATTAAGAGTTTATTAAGAAATTTTGTTTCACAGGCCATACAGAAATAAAAGGACTATGGACGGGCTTTCAGGAAACAAGCATGGAGCTGAGGAGGGTCAAGATAGGGCCTTGGTGGGTGCATTCCTAATGGAGGGGGCCGCATTCCTGGAAGGGACATGCCCACTAGAGTTCCTCATCCGGGGGGATCCCTATTGGTGGACCCATGGGAGGCCTCATACCAGGAGGTGGGCCCATCATGCCTGGAGGGGGTGCCCCTTGGCCCATAGGTGGGGGCCCATAGGTGGGTACTGGATTGGGGCCCCTGCAATACTAGCTGTGGCAGCAGCTGCAGCACCTGCAACAGTGCCTCTTGCTTGTGGGGTCATCACCTGTTGAGATGGTCCACCAACCCCATGAACTGGCCCAGCAAGTCCTGCAGGGGCCTGGGGCATGGAAACACCAGCTGGGATTCCTCTGCCAGCAGCCCTGCCGATCAGGGCCTCCAGCAGCTCCAGCAAGTGGCACTCAGGGCAATGCCAGTATCTTTGGGAGGAGGTCCCTCTACTGTCATTGAGACTAGGTTCTCCTCTTGAAGTAGCACCAGCCTGAGGACTCACTTCTGTTCTCTTTCAGCTTGTTTTGAGTTTTTTGGCTTGATCTTCCTGAATTCATCACAATCACATAGGATCAAATTCATATGCTTGTCGAAAGCCTTGAAGGTGACAATGAAGATACGACCATCTTGCAGGATGCACCTCATCCTGTAGTCGATGTGCTGAAGCATCTTGCTGCTCTTGCCCACAGTCATGGTGGTGGTCTGATGGCTCTGATTCCCGCTGGATTCACCTGTGCGGAGGCCTGACCCTCCGGTAGCCTGCTTCCCGCCACGACTACCAGCATTGGTTGATTCTTGTATGTGCCTTGACTAGGGATGGGATCAAATCCACAACCTTGGCACATCAGGATGCTGCTCCAACCAACTGAGCCACCTGACCAGGGCCTAAACCTGGTATTTTTATTGATATAGTTGGTTTTTTCTTAAAGAGCCTACCCGGTGTGGCTCAGTGGTTGAGCATTGACCCATGAACCAAAATGTCACTGGTTTGATTCCTGGCTGGGGCACATGCCTGGGGTTTCAAACTCAATCCCCAATAAGGGGCATGCAGGAGGCAGTTGATGAATGTTTCTATTTCACTATCCCTCTCCCTTCCTCCTCTCTAAAAGAATCAACAAAACATATTTTTTTAAAGTACTTTGGGGAGACAAACATTCAGACCATAGAACCTTGGCTCCTGCACTAAGTATGATAGTGTTACATGCAATAAACATCAATTATTCAAGAAAAATTATCTTATATATAATAATATTACATGCAATAAACATTAATATTTCAAGAATAAAAGGATTTTAAGTATAATAATATTATCAAAACTGTACTCACATCGTATGATACCACAAAAGTTGTAGGAAATATTAAAATTCTGCAAATAACAGGATTACTTCTATGATATTCTAGAACATCCCCCCCCCCGTTCTATTATTTAAAATATATTTTATTGATTTTTTTTACAGAGAGGAAGGGAGAAGAATAGAGAGTTAGAAACATTGATGAGAAAGAAACATTGATCAGCTGCCTCCTGCACACCCCCTACTGGGGATGTGCTGGCAACCAAGGTACATGCCCTTGACTGGAATCGAACCTGGGAACCTTCAATCCGAAGGTCTATGCTCTATCCACTGAGCCAAACCAGTTAGGGCTCTCTGGCTCTATTTTTGTTCATCAGTTTACATTGTTCATTATATTCCACAAATGAGTGAGCTTGTATGATATTTATCTTTCTCCAATTGACTTATTTTGCTTAGCATGAGGCTTTTAAGGTCTATTTTGTTGGATATGAGTATTGCTACTCCAGCTTTTTTTCTTTTCCATTTGCATGGAAAAAAATTTTTTCCCATCCCTTCACTTTCATCCTCTGTGGGTCTTTTGTTTTGAGGTGGAGCTCTTGTATATAATTGGGTCATGTTTTTGTATCCATTCAGCTACCCTACACCTTTTGATTGGAACATTTAATATATTTACATTTAGGGTTATTATTGAGAAGTACTTATTTATAGCCATTTTAATTCTGTTTGGCTAGGTTTTTCTCTCTCTGTTTCGTCTTCTCAGCAATCCCTTACAGCAATCCCTTTATCATTTCTTGTAATGCGGGCTTGGTGGTAATGAACTTCTTTAGTCTTTTTTTTTTGTCTGGGAAGCTCTTTATTTGACTGTCTATTTTGAATGATAGCCTTGCTAGATATAGTAATCTTGGTCTCAGATCCTTGCTTTCCATTACCTTGAGTACTTCATGCCATTCCCTTCTGGCCTGTAGAGTTTCTGATGAGAAATCAGGTGTCAGCCTTATGGGGACTCCTTTGTAGGTAACAGTTTTCTTTTCTCTTGCTGCCTTTAAGATTCTCTGTCTTTAATTTTTGGCATTTTAACTATGATGTGTCTGGGCAAGGGTCTGTTTAGGGTTCTTCTTGTTTGGGGTTCTCTGTGCCTCATGAACTTGTGTGACTTTTTCTTTTACCAGGTTTGGGAAGTTTTCTACCATATTTCTTCAAACACCTTCTCTGTTCCTTTTTCCCTTTCTGCCTCTTCTGGAACACCTACTATTCTAATATTGTTACATTTCACATTGTCCCACGGCTCCCTTAAGCTTTCTTCTGTTTCTTAATTGTTTTTTCATTTTGGTTCTCTAATTGAGTGATATTTTCAACTCTGTCTTCTAATTCACTGATTTGATCCTCAGCTTCCCCTAATCTGCTGTGTATTCCTTCCAATGTGTTCTTTATTTGTGTTATGTCACTCTTTATCTCAGACTGTTCTTTTTTCATAGTTACTATATCTTTTTTCCTACTGCTGAGTATTTTTAACATCATTACTCTGAACTCTGTTTCAGATAAATTTCTTATCTCTGCTTCATTTCTCTCTTCTTCTGGAGAATTCACTAGTTCTTTCATTTGGGGGTTGTTTCTTTGTTTCCCCAGTTTGGTTGTCTGTTTGGGTTTGTGACTGTATTAGGTAGATCCTCTACACCTCTCAATCTCTAGTGCAGAACAGTGTTAAAGGCTGTTTCTGACTAATTGGATCAGGCAAAGACTCAAAGCCTCCAGAGATGGCCTCTGTCTACAGATTAATAGGATTCCAACTTGAATTGCCCCCAGGCAATCGTCCTCAGGTATGGAGAGAGTTTTTCAACAGGATGGTGCAGTTGCTTCTGCCTGGAGGCTAATTGTTACTTTTAATTTCTTAAGTCAGTGGTTGCCAAACTGCGGCTCACGAGCCACATGCGGCTCTTTGGCCCCTTGAGTGTGGCTCTTCCACAAAATACCACGTGCAGGTGCACATGTACAGTGCGATTGAAACTTAGTAGCCCATGCTCCACAGGGAATTTTTGTGTGTTGGCCCTTTAAGAGGGTGCCTGAACTTCCAGCTGCCACCCCTGGCAAACAGCACCCCACTGCTTTTCACAGCTAGATGTTATGATGGTATCCTCCTCAGTTTGGTGCTCTCTGCTGGGGAGTCCAGCTTCGGGATTAGGTCCCAGGGTTCTCAGTGGCACCCCTCCCCCCAAGCTGAGATATCTCTCCAGGACTTCAGTTGCCGTCTGTGGGTGCTCGGCCAGCCCTTTCACACCTCCGCTCCTCCTACCAGTCTCTATGCGTTCTCCACCTTTGGTCCTTGGGTATCAGGGTTCTCTCCTGTGAGTTTTCCGTTATTTAGGAAGCCTTTCCATATTTCAGTTGTAATTCCAGCTTGTTCCTGGGAGCATGTCCATGCATCCTCCTCCTACTCTGCTGCCATTTTTTTTTAATTCACTCTTAAAAATGTCTAGCACCGTGTCTTGCACTTGTAAGTTAGTCTAGTAAATATTTATAGAATGAAAGTTTGTTCTACCCTGGTGCAGTTTCTTGATGATGGTGGTGGCGGTAATGATGATGATTGCTCTTAACAGCATAGATCTTGATTTTATTTTCTGAAAGTTTCTGTTTATTCAGCACCTCAGACCATGGGCTCTCTTCCTTCTTCCCCTGCCCCCAACAACTCTTCCAGTCTCACCACCATCTGTCCTGCTTCCTTTCCACATTTTTCAACCACCCACATACTGGCTCCCATGGGTATTCCCCATGGCTCTCTGGCTTTTTGCTTATTTTTTTAATCTTCACCCCAGGATATTTTTTTAATATGTTTTATTTATTTATTTTTAGAGGAAGGAAGGGCAAGGGATAGAGAGACAGAAACACTGATGAGAGAGGAACATCATCGATAGATCAGCTGCCTCCTGCACGCCCCCCTCCCCACCCCCCATCCCTAACTGGGGATCAAGCCTGAAACCCAGGCCTGTGTCCTGACCCGCGACCTTTTGGTTCCTGGGTTGACACTCAGCCTCTGAGCCACACCAGCCGGGCCACCCCAGGATATTTTTCCATTGATTTATAGAAAGAAAGGAAGGGAGAGAGGAGGGGAAGAGAGAGAGACAGACAAAGATCCATTAGTTGCCTCCCTTACAAGCCCTGACCCTGACGGGGATGGAGCCTGCAACCAAAGTATGTGCCCTTGACTGGGAACAGGACCCGTGACCTTTAGGTCTATGGGCCGACAGTCTAACCACTGAGCAAAACGAGCTAGTGCTGGCTTTTTAATTTAGGCATCTGACCTCTCTTTCTTTTTATTTTATTGACCTCTCTTTCCAACTAGACTGAAATCTCCTTGAAGCTAAAGTGAAGTCTTTAAGAGTTCCAGGCATATGCCAAGTATCCAGCATAGAGAACACAGGCAAGCTATCTACTAAAAGCTCCATAATCACTTTTAGGACTAAATAATTTAAATTTCCCCAACCTCTTTGCCCTTCTTCCCTTTGCTCAACATCCTGCTCCCACATTCAGGATTCTGTTTCACCCCTCATTAATCCCAAGGGCTGCAGTAGCGGCCAGGGAGAGATAGGGCATGGGACCAAGGGCATGGGATCAAGTGGAAGGGCCTTTTTATGACCAACGCTATGGCTTCAGGCCTTGCTGAGGTCCCAGTTTTGAACACATCAACATTTAACTGTTTTGTATCATTTGTAAAGGGGTGGGAGTAGTAAGGACCCAAGTGTATGTTCTATCCAAAAGCAGATCACCTAGGTCCAAACCTTTGTTTCGGTATTTCCTAGGTCCATGATGTTGGGCAAAAACTTAACCTTGTGTACCCGGAGTTTCCTTATGTGTAAAATGGGAGTAACAATAGTATCATACCTCACAAGATTGTTGAGAGAAATAAAAAGAGCAAACATTTGAAAAGTGCTTAGATTTGTACCTGAAATGTGAAAAAAAAAAAAGCTCAAAAGGTATTTGCTATTGGTATTGTTTATTAATACTACCAACAGTGCCACAGAACATCGGTAGCCTCAAGCCCACATAAATTAGAAATACCTCCTGTGACTAATAATAATAATATTATTACCAGGTACGGAACACTTCCTCTATGCTCACCTCGCATTATCTCCCTAAAGGATTGACAACATCCTCATGAGGGAGATGCACTATTATTATCCCCATTTTCAACCGGGAGGTTAAGTAATTTTCTCCAGAGCACCAGGCCAGCAAGTGGGAAAGGCACGTTTATTCCTTTATTTACCATTTATTGAGTCCTCACGGTGTCGAAGCAGGACAGAAGCCCCGTGGGACAAAGGTAAACAGGAAGTTTCCGTTTCCAGAGAAGAGGCGGGGCGGGGGCGGGGGCGGCGAGTAACCAGATAGTCACCGCGCCGCGCGGTAATGTCTGTAATAGAGGCGCACTCCCCCAGGGCCGCGGGCCCGGACCCTCGGACGAGGCAAGTCCTCAGACTGAAGGGCCCAAAGGAAAGAAGGGCGCGGCAGCTCCGGAATCAGCAGTTGTCTGTGGAGAAACGCGTCCTGAAACGAGCGAGTCACACCCAACGGGGTAAACCAAGCCGCGTCGAGGTCCGAGCCCGAGCGCTCGGTCCGAAGCCGGTCTGACCGGCGGGGCAGGGCCGAGACGGGTTAAGGCGCGCCGGGGGCGGGGCGCGCGCGGGGGCAGAGGTGGGGCCCTGCTCGGCCCGCCCCCTGCCTCCGCCCCGGCCGCGGCTCCTCCAACCCCGGGGCGGGCTGGGGTGCCGCCCGGGCGAGGGCCGGGAGTTGGGCCGCGGCGCGTCCCCGTCCCCGTCCCCGTCCCCGTCCGCGCTCTCCCGCCGCGTCCCGCAGACCCGACGCGCGGGGGAAGGTGAGCCGCCCCCGGGCCGGCCGTGCAGGCGACGGGCCGCAAAGTTCTGCTGGAAGAGGAAGTGGCCTCCCGCTCCGGCAGGTGGCGGCCGGGCCTGGACCCCGGCGCTCGCGGCCTGCGGGGGGGCTCCGGGCGAGGGTGCGCCCGGACGGGGCCTGGAGCTGACCGCCGGGCGGCGGAGCCGGCTTCGAGCGGGAGAGGGGAGAGCGCGCGCGCGGCGCCCGGAAGACAACTCCGAAGTTGGCGAGAGGCACCGCCCCTGCCCCGGGCCGCCGCCCCGCCCCCAGCCCTGGCACCCCGAGCCCCGGCCGAGCGGCCCGAGCCATGGACCCCGCTCGGGGAGGCGGCCCTGCGGGGCCCGGGCGCGCGGAGCGGCGCCTCCTCCCCGCTGGGTAGGCGACGGAAGCTGCCGGACCTGTGCCCCGCCGGGCCGCTCAGGATGCCGCCCGTCACCCTCCTCTTCCTCCTCCTGGGTGAGAAACAGAAACGAAACTCCTCTCCGCCCCCGCCCCGCCCCGGGCCGTCACCCCCAGACGCTCCCGCGCCCGCCCGCCCCCGCGGACCCCCGACCGCCCCGGCCAGCCCGAGCCCCCCGCCTCCGGCTGCCCCCGGCGCCGCCGGCCCAGCCCGGGGAGCCTTCAGCCGCCGCCCGCAGCCCTCAGCCTCCCTCGGGCCTCCCCAGACCCCCGCCCCGCCCCGCCCCTCGGGCCGTGCTGCCCGGGGTCGCCTCCCGCAGCCACCCCTGCCCCGCGCCCCTCCCCAGAAACTACCCGGAAGTCCCGGTGGCCGCTCTTCCCCCCGGAGTTGTGCAGGTGGAGCAAACTTCTGAGCGACTCCCTCTCTGCCCTTCCCCGCTCTTCCTCTAGGGGGCGCGCTGGCCCACCCAGACCGGATCCTTTTCCCAAATCCTGGTGAGTGGATGCCGCCTCTGGGGGCTCGGGGCTCGGTGACAGGAGGGCAGCACCGCAGAGGGAGTCTCTCTTCCCTGCATTCTTATGGTGCCGACATAGTTTTTGAGTGGCGATTGTCCACCCTTCATTTTACAGATGGGGAAACTGAGACCCAGTGTGAACCCTCACCTGGAACTTACCTCCTATTTTGTTTTCCCCCCAGTCGCCATGCTTGATCTCCCTAGCCAGAACGTAGTCTCCCTGAGGCTAGAGACAGTATGTCCGGTTCCTCCTGGTCCAAGGGCTGGCACAGAGCAGACATCAGATTGTATATACTGTTGATACCTAAGGTGAAGCTGTGACGCTTGTGGGAGGAAGGGGGCCCACTGAAGACTATGATGACATCAAGTCTGGGCGGGAGGGGACGTTTGTGTGCTCCTTCTTCAAGAGCCCAGGCCCTTGGGGGCCTCAAGTCTGGGGAGGGATGGGATGGTAACAGACTCTCAACCAGCGTCTCTGCCTCTCTCCCCAGCCTGTGAAGACCCTCCGGCAGTGCTCTTGGAAGTACAGGGCACCTTACAGAGGCCCTTGAGCCGGGACAGCCACAGCTCCCCTGCCAACTGCACCTGGCTCATCCCTGGCAGCAAGGATCAGACTGTAATGGTCAGGTGAGAAGCGGGGCAAGACCCTGTTCCTCTCCCCGGCTCCTCCCAGCTTTATCATGGGAAAGCCTTCAGGGAAAGCCTTCTTTGTGGAGTTCCCATCCCTGCCAACAGGGGGAAGAGTAGAATTTGATTTGGCCTCGTCCAGCGGTTCCCAACCCTTTTTTGGCCATGCCCCACCTAAGCATCTCTAAAATCCTGATGCCCGCCCACCATGACATATAATTCTTATTACCCAAAAAGTGAGCTCCTATTCACGTGGAGGAAGCCTAAAGGCCATTCACTTGGTCTAAACAAGCTTCCAGAGAGCATGGCATCCATGAAAGAGAAAATAAACAGGACAGTTGAAGTACTGAGGAAGCAATCAGTAATCATTTAATCATTGTTTAAATGATAATAATAATATAAATTGATATGAGAAAATAGAAAATAGAGTTTCAAAACATATAATAGAGAAGTGAAATGCATAAATATGTCACAATTTATACTTATATACTGTATCTGAGGCCCCTAGAACCATAAGAAATGCAAAAAATTCAGTTAACTTATTCTCGAATTGCCCTCCTTAAAAATCAAATTGCGCCCCACATTGGGAACCACTGGCCTCATCTGTCCTAAAAGCCTGCCTTGTTCTGAACCAGACACAGTGAATTGGATCTGGGTGGGGATGGACATCTAACTTAGGTCCTGGTCATCTCTGAAGGTCAGCAGTCATTCTAGAAACATCCTTGGCTTTCTGTATGGCTGCTCTGAGGAAGTCCTTAATCCTTGAATATCTTTGCCTAGGATTCAGAGCTAGTCCTTTAATCAGCTAGAACCTTCCTCAGCCTCCCCAGATCTCTTGAGTAATCCAGGTCTCCCAGGCTCCTCCAACCTTGGGCCATGGGGTTGTGCCCATGTTAATTAAGTACCTGGCTGTTTGCTTCACACAGTTCACTTTTCATGAATTTACCCAGAAAGGGGGAGGTGAAGGGAGAGGGCAATCTGTGGAGAGGCTTTGGAGCAAAGGGATCAAAGTGCCATGGTGATCCCAAGTCTCACTGCCAGGCATTTGGAGGGGATGGCAAGTTCTGGCTAATCTAGCTGTGTGGTAGCTGCCAGTTACTGCTAACACTGTACTTGAGTGACAGTGCTGCAACAACTGGAAAGCAATACCCCTGTTCATATTGCAGTCTCAGAAGATAAGTCTGTTTTTCCATGGGAATCTAGGATATATCACATAATCTCAAGGTGCCACTGGCCTCTGGTAGGACTAGTGCCATTGACTACTAAGGAATTTAGCTGACTGAATTTTCACTTAGCTATTTGAATTGTGGATAAGTAGATGCTTGTGCTTTTGGGGGTAGAAAAGTCCTGGGGAGGAAGAAGCCAGTGGTAGTAATCAAGAATATCTCACAGCCCTGGACGGTGTGGCTGTTAGTTGCACCATCATCCCATATACAAAAAAGTTTATGGGTTCTGTTCCAGGTCAGGGCACATACCCAAGTTTCGAGTTTGATCCCCAGTCACGGCTCATACAGGAGGCAAAGCAATTGATATTTCTCTCTCACATTGATGTTTTTGTCTCTTTCTCTCTCCATTCCTGTCTCTAAAATCAATAAAGTATCCTCGGGTGAGGATTAACAAAAAAAGAATATCTCACATCCTGCTCTCTACCCCTGTAGGTTCCAAAAACTGCACTTGGCCTGTGGCTCAGAGCGCTTAATCCTGCGCTCCCCTCTCCAGCCACAGGTCTCCCTGTGCGAGGCACCTGCCAGCCCTCTGCAGCTACCTGGGGGCAATGTCACCATCACCTACAGCTATGCCGGGGCCAGAGCACCCATGGGCCAGGGCTTTCTCCTCTCCTACAGCCAAGGTAGGCTGGACTGGGTGTCCCTGGGGTTGTTAACACAGGCAGTGGAAGCCCCAGGGAGGAGGGGAGGGCCCCACCAGCTCCGGCGCTTCAGAGCCCTTCTCCATGGTGCCTCTGCAGATTGGCTGATATGCCTGCAGGAAGAGTTCCAGTGCCTGAACCACCGCTGTGTGCCCTCAGCCCAGCACTGCGACGGGGTCGATAGCTGTGGAGATGGCTCGGATGAGGCAGGTTGCAGTTCAGATCCCTTCCCTGACCTGATCCCAGCCTCTGCCCCCGCCCCACCCTGCAATCACACCTTGGAAGACTTCTATGGGGTCTTCTCCTCCCCTGGATACTCACACCTGGCGTCAGTCTCCCACCCCCAGTCCTGCCTCTGGCTGCTGGACCCCCACGACGGCCGGCGCCTCGCAGTGCGCTTCACAGCCCTGGATCTGGGCTATGAAGATGCAGTGCATGTGTACGATGGCTCTGGGCCCCCTGAGACCTCCCGGCGGCTGCGCAGGCTCACCCACTTCAACAATGGCAAGGCTGTCACCGTGGAGACGCTGTCTGGCCAAGCCATTGTGGCCTACCACACAGTTCCTTGGAGCAGTGGGCGGGGCTTCAATGCCACCTACCACGTGCAGGGCTATTGCTTACCTTGGGACCAACCTTGCGGCTTAGGCTCTGGCCTGGGGGCCAGTGAGGGCCTAGGTGAGCGCTGCTACAGTGAGGCACAGCGCTGTGACGGCTCATGGGACTGTGCCGATGGCACAGATGAGGAGAACTGCCCCAGCTGCCCACCTGGACACTATCCCTGTGGGGCTTTTGGCACCCCCAGTGCCACAGCCTGCTACCTGCCTGCTGACCGCTGTAACTACCAGACCTTCTGTGCTGACGGAGCAGATGAGAGACGTTGCCGGCACTGCCAGCCTGGCAACTTCCGATGTCGGGACGAGAAGTGCGTGTATGAGACATGGGTGTGCGACGGGCAGCCAGACTGTGCTGACGGCAGTGATGAGTGGGACTGCTCCTATGCCCTGCCCCGCAAGGTCATTACAGCTGCAGTGATTGGCAGCCTTGTGTGCGGCTTGCTGCTGGTCATTGCTCTGGGCTGCACCTGCAAGCTCTATGCCATTCGCACCCAGGAGTACAGGTCAGCTGGCTTTAGAGGAGTGGGGACTGAGGGTGAGACGGAGCCCGTGCTGCCACAGGAGACCAGGAGGGTGCCCATGTGGGGGATAGGCTCAGTGACCAGCCTATGGGTTGGCTCGGGGTTATCCAGCTTCGGGAAAGAGGTTCTTCTTTGAGGAAAGAACAGGTCTATCTTCTGAAAGCCATCGCAAGGAAGGAGGGGACCTCAGATGACTTTTGGGAAAACCATGGTATAGCTTCAGTTGTCCTATCCTGGGTGTGGAGGGAAGAGGCCTGTCCAGGTCGGGACAGGCTACTGTAGCTGGGCCACCTGTGACTGAGCAGCCCTCATTCCTTCCAGCATTTTTGCCCCCCTCTCCCGAATGGAGGCTGAGATTGTGCAGCAGCAGGCACCCCCGTCTTATGGACAGCTCATTGCCCAGGGCGCCATCCCACCTGTGGAGGACTTCCCTACAGAGAATCCTAATGATGTAAGTCACTACCCCCAACCCTAGCTCATGCTGCCCCCAACTCCACTGTGGCCCTGCCACTGTCCCTTCCTCCTTTCAGGCTTCTGGCCCTCATCCCTCCGACTGATGTCTCCTCCTCTCCTTGCAGAACTCAGTGCTGGGCAACCTGCGTTCTCTGCTACAGATCTTGCGCCAGGATATGACTCCAGGGGGTGCCTCAGGTGCCCGCCGCCGCCAGCGGGGCCGTACTGTCCGCCGCCTGGTGCGCCGTCTCCGCCGCTGGGGCCTGCTTCCTCGAACCAACCCTCCAGCCCGAACCCCTGAAACCAGACCCCAAGTCACACCTTCGGATGCTCCCCTTGAAGCCCTAGATGGCAGCACAGGTCCAGCCCGTGAGATTGGGGCAGTAGGTGGGCAGGATGGGGAACAGGCACCACCACTGCCTGTCAAGGCTCCCCTCCCATCTGCTAGCATACCTCCAGCCCTCCCTACTGTCCTGGAGGCCCCAGGGCCACTGCCTTCAGTGCCCCTAGAACCATCACTGCTGTCTGGAGTGGTGCAGGCCCTACGAGGCCGCCTCTTGCCCAGCCTTCGGCCGCCAGGACCAGTCCGGCCCCCAGGACCAACCCAAACCCCACCTGAACCCCACACGATAGTCCTGTCCCCAGAGGATGAAGACGATGTACTGCTGGTGCCACTGGCTGAGCCGGGAGTCTGGGTAGTTGAAGCAGAGGATGAGCCACTGCTTGCCTGAGGGGACCTGGGCTCTCCTGGGGGCTCTAGTCACAGTGACAACCACCCTTTAGAAACAGCCCAGCTTCACTCCCACTACTTCCCTCCCTGACCCTATATCTGAGGGGACTTGGTGAGCCTCCCTTTGCCCTGTGTAGCTGCTGTCAAGTTAGGTGTCCCTCAGGCAGAGAGAGGGCTCATGCAGAGCTCCCGCTGCACCTGGCCAGAGATCACAGTCTCTTCACCACCACCCTCTCCTCACACCACCACCATTTGGGTGGCTCCTTTTAAAGAGTAAAGTTCTTAAGAGGTCATAGGCCTGAACACTCCATCCTTACCAATCCCCCACCAAAAGTGGCCTTAAGCACCAGCGTGCCAATTGGCTGGAGACCTCTAGCCCCCAAGGGGAAGATTTAGGCAGGGCCTGTGGTTTTGCCAACTGTGATCCTTCCTATAGGGCCTGGCTCAAAAAAAAAAAAAAGCACAACAAATGCTTTTGTCCAATAGCTAGGTCATTGCCCAGAAGTCAAGGTTGAAAATAAAGGAATCAGAAATTTAAGATTTTTGTACATGAGCTGTGAGCCTGAGCCCTGCGTCTCTACCCATCTCCGCTTATACTCACCTCACTTTGCTCCTTCCTGTCTGTGTAGGCCTTTGCTCTCCCCTCTTCCTATTGATCTAATCACACACTCTTGATTTTTTTACCACACAGTGGGTAAGAAAATCCTAAGGATCCTAAGAACCAACCCTTTCCACCTCCACTCACCACCTGGGGCCCAACTCTACAGTGATTGACACCAGGGTGAGCACCACACCTCTTTATTCACTGCCAGACCAGAGCCTGGTGAGCCTGCTGGGCCCTGTAGCTGGAAAGGTTTCCATTTATGGAGTACTTGCAGAGTACAGATCACAGGAGCAGATTGTCCCTGGTAGAATATGGGAGCGGTGACTCCTGCCCTCCACCCTCTACCCCCACCAGACAATTACAGTCTGTACTAGGCAGATGAGCTTTTAACAGGCTGCTTCAAAGCAGGCAAAGGTGAATTGAGAGAAAAATCAAACATTCAGAATGTGAAGATGCTGGCATCTACTTGGCCAAATCTAAGAGGTATTCCTGGAAGAAGGCCCAACTAGATTAAAGAACACTGTCAGTAGTTGGAATAGAGTTGTGAATTCAGGCATGGTGAGTGTCCACCGGAGAAGCAAACTAAGCAGACTTGAGAGTGAAGGCTCTAATAAGCTGGACCCTGAACCTCAGAAAAGGTGCAGGAACGCAAGCAGTAGCCAGAGCCAAAGAGCTGGAGAGGGTGATGGAGGAGGGAATGATCTGTGAAAATGTTGGAACGCAGCCTCTGGTAAGCAAGGTGATAGAGCTGTCCCAGAGTTTGACGTGAAAATCGGGACAAAGGATTTAGAAGGAACTATGGGGGTGAGCCTTATGCCCAGAGGCAGAGCTGAGGCATCCCTGACCGAACACGCTCCCCCATCCCCAGGGAAACCCCCAGCCTCGTCCTCGCCTTTCCTGCCTGGCCTGGCCTATCCCCACCCTCTGGTGGAGGGCCCTGTTGATTATACCCTGTCAACCTTACATGCAGTGCGGATTGCATAATGTTTCCTCCTTCCCAGTGAGCAAGAGCCTAAGGAATGGCAAAAAGGGTATATGGTGCAGTCCTGGGACCCTGGCGTCTTGGCTCGGGAAAGACCCGAGTTCCTTTCACTGCAGATCCTCTCCAGAGATCTCCCTTCTTGCTTACTGTTCTTCCTTCGGGCCTTCCTTCCCCAGTGCAGCAATCCCTGGGTCCCACCAGTGTCCGGCCCAGTGACACAGGGAATGTTGATTTCCCCTCCCATTCTTCCGTCACCTGGTCTCTACCTTCTTCCTGCTCCTGTCTTCCCTGCAGCCATCTCAAAAACCTTCAACCTGGTATCTTCACCCCTTGTCCTACTCGAGACCTTTTTTTGTAATGAAAGTGGACAGAGATTCAAGGTAAAAGAACGCTCCCCGTGATGGAACTCCTCAGAATGCTGGAGGGAGGACTTGAAGGTAGAGTTCACTAGGAATGCCTGTGTGTATAGATTCATGAGCCTAAAAGAAGCTTCTCTGGGTGCTGGGTGTGTGCTCTGGGAGATGCAAGCAGTAACACCATTAGCAGCCACAGTGAAGCTCCAGGTTGATGGGGAGAAGGAATTGGCCTCATACAGGCAGTAAGAGAAATCTAGTAAAACAGAGGGTCCTACCCAGGAGAGGGTGGGACATTGGGGAACATTCACCCAAGTTTATTTTAACCATGGCCCAAGGAAAAAGAGGAGGCAACTTCAAATACTATCAGGATAGATACCACTATCTGTGGTGCCCAATATCAGGGCTGAAAGAGGAGGTGGTGGTGTTCTCAGCTTAAGAGGGGGATCGGCTGGAAATGTGAGAACAACAGAATTCAGTCCTTAAGGAGCAGAATCTGGGCCTGAACCAAGTTCCGGTCCCTGCTGGGAAGGAAGGGGGTCCCCCTGCCACACAGAAGAGGCCGCGGAGCACCAATAATTGGGCTCCCTGCTAAGGGTCAGATCCATTACCCCATGTGGCCAACCCTCATGACAAGGCAGTGCCATGGGCATCACAACCACACGAGCCAGGTCACAGGTTCAGAGCAGCACCCAAGGAATTAGGAGACTAGCCTAGTCTCTACCGAGAGGCAGGTTTAAACCTGGGCTGGTTCGCTTCCAAATCTCACCCTTTCCCACTATTCCATAGGCTCTCCCATTCCTGAGGGAGCTTGGAGATGGATGAGCAAGTATACAGCCTCTTACCCGTGAGGAAGAGAGATGGTGGTTCAAGGTGAAACCCAACCTGTTCCTGTGGCCTAAGGCTGGTTTGAGGGCAGGCAGAAGTCATAGCCAGGAATCCTTGCTGGGTTCAGCAGCCCCTGACTCACTCATCTGATACCAGAAAAATGAATCCAACCACCTCATTGAGTTTTCCAGCTACATCAAGCTCACACCTTTATACTTTAAAACTTCTCTAAAAACTCCTTTTGGAAGGAAATCATTCTAAAACATTACACTCATATGTAGCTCATTGGTGGTCTCCAGACAGCGCTCAGCGGTGGAAGTCGGGGGTGGGAGCAGCCCCTGGGAGCCAGAACCTAATAGAAATCTTGCCGGGATGCTGAGGATCACACAGAAACCAATGGCTCCTGCTAAGCTATGTTTTCAGAAGTTACAACAGTGTCAGGGGGCTGTTTGCCTTTATGCCAAATGGTATTAGAGCGCCTTTAAATGCTTATGACTGCTTTAAAAGGTTTCTGTGGTGTTGCTTCCCTACTACCAGGCTATCAGGGGTCACTTGCTGCTCTAAATGTGCTTCTGATCTATGTGTACACGAACACACATGGACACATTAAAATTGTGAATAACAGATAAATAGTCCATAATTGAAGACTGGAGAGTCTATCCTATGAGTAAAGCGCATGAATATTGTACCTGCTCAGGAATCCTTTCTGCTCCCACTAGACCCCACAATGTTGCCCTGTAGTTGGTCTCTAGATAAATGAACTGTTACTGCATGTTAATCCGATTACCATTTGCCTCTTCGATTGGAAAAGCCCACCAAAGATTGCAATATGGATTGTTCCCAATAATAGGAGACAGTTGGAATACTTAAGACAAGGAAGGCAGCATAGGGTAGAGATGAAGAAGCATCTTTGGCATTGGAAAAATGTGGGTGAGAGTCCTGGTGTCCCTACTTTTTTTCCAGCTGCATGATTGATTTGGAGGCAGGCCATCCGCCTACCACTCTGAGCCTTACAGCCATGAGGATGAAAGATATTGTAGGAAGACCTGACAAAAATGGGGTCAGCAGGGGCCAGGAAATCAGAATGTTTGGGTGCTTGCAGGTGTCAGGAAGGAAGACCAAGAGTAATTGGGCAGGAAACGAACAGTAAATGAGACACCCATCCTGGCTTTACAGAAGGCGGTAGACACTGGGTCTGCCTTGTGTAGCCCAGAAGCCCTGGTGGCTGTCCCAGAGAGGGACTCAAGGGGAGGGGCTAGCACTCTGTACCCCACCCTTCTTTCCTGCTCCGATTAACACTAGGCTGGTGGGCCTGGCAGGGAGGGAGAAAAAGGAAGTCCCCACAATGGTTTGCAGCACCTGAACTTGGTGATGAAAGGAAGCAGCACAAACAAAGCAACCATCTCTCCTTCCTCAAAGCCCCATCTACCTAGGGACCAGGCTGGGAAACGGGTACTTCTCTGGGCCTTAGCCCAGAAGGGGTGGTGTGGGGAAGGAGAGAATGGCAGGGAAGCTTGGTGGCAAGGTGGGTGCCTCCTGTCTCTGCAATTCTTTTGGTTTCTACCTCTAGCCCTCCATTTAGCCACAGAGCACCTACTCTGGGCTAGACTTTGGGCTAGGGGGCTGGGAACACGGAGATAAATCATGCATAATCCTGGCTCCTGGAGAAAGACCTCTCGGTCCTGTGTCCCTGCCTCCTGCCTTCCTTACCCACCAAACCCTCGCCCCACTTCTCTGAGACCCTGTCTCTTCTGCTGTCTGACTTTGTTCTGTTATGTCTTACCCGGACTCTGCAGTGTGTGTGCTCCCAGAGGGAAGCGACACAAAGGGGGGAGGGCAGAAAGGAGGGAATCCCGCTGACATCACTGTTCATTAGCATGTGTGACCTCATCAGGGGCGGGACAATTTCCCCAGGTGTCTAGGGGGGAGGACACGTGGTGGGGGGGTGGTATTTAAAGGGAAAAGCTGACAGTGCTGCTAAATGAGATAGCGGTGCTGCTGGTCGCCCGGGCTGCACACACACGCACACCGATGCATTCGGACCTGGACGCCGACATGGACACGGACACAGAAACCACAGCACTCTGCCCCTCCGGCAGCCACCAGAATTCCCCACCAGGGACGCCCACACCAGGTGAGGCAGAGCGGGGCAGATTTTGGCTGGAACCATGGGGGTGGGAGCCGAAGCTTTGTGGGGAGGTCAGAACTAGGGGGTTAAAGGAGCTTGAACCCAAACAGCAAGAAGGGTAGAGCAAGTTGGAAAGGGGGGAAGCCGCCCACTCACACTAGGAATGGGGCTGAACTGGGGGGTGGGGGGGAAGAGCTGCTTAAATACCCCCCTCCCCCTCACTCTCAGGGCTACGCTGGGGAAATTTGTACTTGGCCCCCTAGGTCCGACTCATTCCCAAGAGGCAGGAGGAAAGGAACGGGAAAGGGAAGGGGCGGCCCCCAAGCCTGGGAATCACGGGCAAGGGGCTGCCCTGGGGACCTGTTGTAAGGGTTTCTTCTGGCTCCTGGAGGCCCTGGCTGCTAGCCAGGTATTGATCCTGGGCTATTTCCAGCCTCTCTCCATCCCCCTTTGTTGTGTCTGTCCATCTTCCTCCTGTTACCCTGACCCATGCATTGTCACGCTCTTATGCTCCTGCTCTTTCACTGTCTCCCTCTCCCACCCTCCCTCTTCCTCACCATGAACACAATATTTTCTCCAACTCACGGAAACAGCCAGGGGTGCAGGATTCTCACGCACTGGGGGATACTCACCTACAAGGCCACAGGAAGAGGCAGCCCCTCTCATGCACACACCCAGAGACACAAAGCACACATCTCAAAGAGCAAAGGACCTTCCCTGAGATCGGGCTCCCCGCAAAGTTTTTTGACTACCACTACCCACCCCCACAGAACATGGGCAGCAGCTTCAGTTTCTCATCCCGGAGCCAGCAAGCCAGGGGGTTGCCAGTGCAGGAAGCAGCAGGGGCAAGGCCTCTTGGCCGAAGGAAGAGCAGCCCCCGGCCAGAGGGTGTGCCTGTGTGTCAGTGTGAAGTGTGAGTGGGTGTGCAAGGCTGCACACAGGCGCCTCCCCTGCATGGGGCAGTTTTGAATAGGTTGTGGCTGGAGCCACTTTGGACAAGCCATCAGGTCAGCTCCTTAGCGCCCCACCAGTTCAGGCTTCTGGGAGAGTTTTGGTGTAAGGGGTCAGACCAAAGATTCTCAGCTCCTTCTGGGTCATGGTCATCAACTGGGCCTCTAAAGCTGGAGCAACCAGGATTGAGCCCTGTGCAGATGGCTAGGCACACCCCGCTCATACCTTCTTTCTCTTTGCCCCCCAGAAGCAAATGCCACCCTGCTGAAGAAGTCAGAGAAACTGTTGGCAGGGTTGGACCGGAGCGGGCCACCCTCTGCCCCCGGGGTCCCCAGACGAAGAGGCAGCATGCCTGTCCCCTACAAGCACCAGCTGCGGCGGGCCCAGGCTGTAGATGAACTTGACTGGCCACCTCAAGCCTCATCCTCTGGCTCTTCTGACTCCTTGGGCTCAGGGGAGGCAGCCACCACCCAAAAGGATGGCATCTTCAAGGTCATGCTTGTGGGGGAGAGTGGCGTGGGCAAGAGCTCCTTAGCGGGCACTTTTGGCGGTCTCCAGGGAGACAGTACTCATGAGCCGGAGAATCCAGGTATTTCGGGGAGCCCTGCAAGGGTTGAGGGTGCCTCCAGAGCTAGTCAGGGATGGGAGAGCTCAAGGCATGAGCAGCCCCTGGGAGCCAGAACCTCAGAGAAGTTTCTCCAATGCTTTTTGTGGCAACCTCCCTGGAGGACGGTCCCTGGTTCTGGGATCTGAGGCATCCCTGGCTACCAGGTCTCACAAGTGTTGGGAGCTTCCTAATGGGCACTATTCCCTGTCCTTATTCCCAACAGAGGACACCTATGAGAGACGCATCATGGTGGATAAGGAGGAAGTCACCTTAGTTGTTTATGACATCTGGGAACAGGTGAGAACTAACATGCGGCTGCAAGCTGGTGATGACCCCTGGGAGAACTGGGGAAGGGCAAAGCCTGGGTGAAGGCTGGTGGGACTGCAGGCGCTGGTTTCAACACGTGTTATCATCTTAGCAAAGGCCCCCAATAGTGCGCATGTCATGGCCTCAAGATCCACTTCTCTCCAGGGTCTTCTGACCCAGAGGAAAGTTAGGATTTGAATTTGGCGAACCCTGCAGCTGCAAGCCAGGCTAAACATTCTGAAACTGACCCTATCCATACTTTTTTTCAGCCTGGAAGAGTCTGACCCCTCAAGAGTTCAGGGCTCTGGCATGTCAGGGAAAGAAAAAGAGAAAGTGAGGACTTGTGAACGTTTGGATGTAAATGGTTACTATATAGAAACAAGAGACCAGGTTACATAACACTTGAATAGCAGTCATTTCTTAAACTTTCTTGAGCTTATGTATCAGAAAATAGGACGGGCTACCCTAGCCTGGGATCCTGTGTCTCCAGTTCCCCAGTGTGGGCTCACATTACTAACTTGCGCCTCCCCCACAAACACACCCTGGACATGGAGATTCTGCCATTCACTAGCTCTGCTGTTCCACACAGGTGGTTTCTCCCTCACATCCTGATTCCTCGTCCTCGAGATCGTAGGTGCTGGGCAGATTTTCCCTCGCTTCCCCGCCCTGACATTCTGTGACTTCCCGCCCATCTGCAGGGGGATGGCGCGGGGTGGCTGCAGGACCACTGCCTTCAGACCGGGGATGCCTTTCTCATCGTCTTCTCAGTCACTGACCGACGAAGCTTCTCCAAAGTTCCAGAGACTCTACTTCGACTCCGCGCTGGGAGGCCCCACCATGACCTGCCCGTCATCCTCGTTGGAAACAAGAGTGACCTGGCCCGCTCCCGGGAGGTCTCACTGGAGGGTGGGTATCCTGAACCGCGTCCATACTTGCCATCCTAAGGTATCTTCTCCCTTCCAAGTCACCTCTTTTGCATAAGGCGTTTTTACCGCCAGCTGCACAAACTTAAGGACATTTAGCCCCAGGCTAAGCGCAGTCTCCCAGTGCCCATGCCTAGGGCCCTGAGCAGCTCCTCTCTCCACTCCCCGTCACGTCTTCTCACTGCTCCCTTTTCCCTCCCCTCGATCCCTGCTTTGCCGTCTTCGCCTCAGCCCCTTTCCAGGGCGCACCCTGCCCCAGGCCCAGTGCACCCGCAGGCGCCTGATCCCGTCCCTCCCCGCAGAGGGCCGCCACCTGGCAGGAACACTGAGTTGCAAGCACATCGAGACGTCGGCCGCGCTGCACCACAACACGCGGGAGCTCTTCGAGGGCGCCGTCCGCCAGATCCGGCTGAGGCGGGGCCGGGGCCACGCGGGGGGCCAGCGGCCAGAGGGGGGCAGCCCCGAGGGCCCCGCGCCACCCGCGCGGCGCGAGAGCCTCACCAAGAAGGCCAAGCGCTTCCTTGCCAACCTGGTGCCCCGCAACGCCAAGTTCTTCAAGCAGCGCTCTAGGTCGTGTCACGACCTCTCCGTGCTCTGAGCCGCGGTCGCCATGGTCACCGCGGTCGCCATGGTCACCGCGGTCGCCATGGTCACCACTCTCGGCTCGCCCGCTCGCCCCGCCACGCCCTGTCCGACTTCCTTTGTGAAGACAGCCAAGGCTGGAGGGGGGGGGGGGGGGGGGATGTAGACTAGGAAACCAAAAACTCCCAGGACGCCCTGGTGTGACCACGGTTAGAGGGGGGAGGGGCGGTCTCTGAAATACCCCTCCGCCCCTGGGCGCAGGAGGCAGTGCTCAGACCCGAGGGCGGGCGCGCCGGCGGGCAGGAAGGAAAATCGTTCTGCAAGGTACGGTATTTTGTTCATTACTTCGCGCTTTACCACCTCTCCGGTAGAGACCCTAAAACCGAGAACTGGAAAAGTGCTTGGGAGACTCTTTTACAGGGTTTTCCACCTTTGTACTGTGCACGAATATGCCTCACCTTTAAGAGATTCTTAAAGGTAAAGACACGGAGACCCTTCTTGGAGACTTTTCCTACAATGTTCTGGCTCTTATCTGCTGCACTTGTCCACTTTGCCTTTAAGAAGTTCTTAAAGGCAAGGGCCTGGTAGTGCTATTTTTTGAGAACTGATTTTGTGATTTATCACTACACCACGGCACTTCCCCTTTAAGGCTCTTAAAGGTAAGGTGTGGACAGACTTTTGCCTTCAGATGCCAGCGTGAGGAGCTGAGCGGGGTGGTAACTCCCCTTTGGCCAGGGCCCAGGAAGTACCAGCAAGGGTCCACCCTTCCCTTTTGAATAAAGAATTTTTCTACTGCACCTGTTCACTTTGACTTTATTTTCAACGCCCCCACAGAAGGGATGGATGTGGGAAACACTTGTCTGTTACAGACAAGAAAACTCAGGCCCGAAGGAGCAAGGAACCTAACTCTCTAGGGAGGCCTCGGAACTGACTTAGTCCTGATGTAGTCCGTGACCGGTGACCACAGCCCCTTGGAGATGATTGGGTCTAACTCGTGCCGTTGCCTTGCCGTTGAAGAAACAGGCCTGGAGAGGAGCTAGAAGTAATTTATCTGCCAGAAGTAATTTAGTACCTTAGTGACACGTAGTACCCAGTACCCATCTCTTGACCCTACCTTATACTGCAAGAAGCGGGCTGGAGGCTACAGTTAGCTCCCAGAGCTACGTTCAGCTATGCCCTGGACTGGCTCCAGGTGAGGCCCACACCCACCGGAGAGGCCCACCAGCTGGGTCAGGACGGGGTCAGCCTGCACCTCCCTTGACGGCTCCACCACCCCAGCTGTCACCTGCGAAGCCCGGGTGAGAACTGAAGCTGTCAGTGCCTTCCCTGCTGACGCCCACGCCTGCTGCTGCCTGAGCCACGAGTTTGAACAAAGGGAACAGAGGCAGCAGCTCCCCTCACACTTACACATGCAGTGCAGTTACCTGAGCACCCAGGGGCCAGGCCTCCGCCTCACCCCACTCAGGTTCCCAGAACTTGATGGAAAGAGGAAGGAGATGTCTGTCTTCTTAGTCCTTACAGCTGCAGAGGGCCAAGTGAGACCAGCCCAGCATGAGATATGATAGGGACACTATCCTTAGGACTTTATTCACTTTATCTGTTAATTCTTTAATGACTATATAAGGTGTTACTACCTGTTTTTACTGTGGAAGAAACAGTTTAAGTAACCTGTCTGAGAGTTCAGTAAGCAGAGCTGGGATTCCACTCATGTCTGCTTGATATTTAATGATTTTATCAACCTTTGCATCTGAGGTTCCCTTTCCAGTAAGGATGGGGGGGGGGGGGGGCAGGGAGAGGAAGAGGAACAGTAGAAGAAATGCAGGCAACACAATGAGCAGGGCCGTGGGCAGTGGCTGTGGTGACAGGGCCAGAGAAATGACATGGCTATAGTAGAGTAAGCCAGCTCTAATCTCTGGGGACCATGAACAAAGACAGTTCAAATGTTAAAATGCAGGAAAACACACTGGGCCCATTAAGAGACCAGATGGTTCTGCAGTTTAATTGAAACTTCAGAGACATGAAGGGGAGGGTAAGAGAGGAACATGGAAAAGGTTTGAAGCCCTATTACAAAGGACCTTAAATGCTGGCAAAGGAGTTAGTGCTGTAGGCAATAAGATGGATGGTCTTACCCTGACCAATTTGGCTCAGTGGATAGAGCGTCGGCCTGCAGACTCAGGGGTCCCAGGTTCGATTCCAGTCAAGGACATGTACCTTGGTTGTGGGCACATACCCAGGAGGGGGTGTGCAGGAGGCAGCTGATCGATGCTTCTCTCTCATCGATGTTTCTAGCTCTCTATTCTCCCTTCCTAACTCTCTATCCCTCTCCCTTCCTCTCTGTAAAAAATCAATAATATATACTTAAAAAAAAAAAAGATGGTCTTTGGGAAAAAGAAGCTGGGAGAGGTGTATATGGATTAGAGCAGCAGAGGCAAGGCCTGAGGACCTGACTGTAGGAACCAATCACAAGTGTTACATCTGAAGGGCAGTGAAGGACCATCCTGAGACAGATAGCAGTGGGAAAGTAGAGACAGCCTGGGTATGAGAGTCAGAATAGATGGGACTTGGCAACTGAGTGGCTGGGTATAAAGAGGGAGGAGTTGCAGGTTGTGGGAGGATGCTAAGGCATTAAGAGTTAGGGTTAGCTCAGCTGGTATGGCCCAGTTGGTTGAGTGTCATCCCATGCACCAGTAGGTCACCAGCTGAATGCCTGGTCAGGGCACATGCCTGGATTGTGGGCTCGATCCCCAGTAGGGGGCATGCAGGAGGCAGTTGATTGATGTTTCTCTTTCATCAATGTTTCTATCTCTCTCTCCCCCTCCCTTCCCCTCTCTGAAATTAAAAAAAAACATTTTTTTTTAAAAGGGTTCAGCCAGTGTTGCTCAGTGGTTGAGCATCAACCCATGAACCAAGAGGTCATTGGTTCAATTCTCAGTAGGGGCACATGCCTGGGTTGCAGGCTCAATCCCTGGTTGGAGTGGGTACAGTCTCTCTCCTTTCTTCTCTCTAAAATAATTTTTTTAAAATATATTTTATTGATTTTTTACAGAGAGGAAGAGAGAGGGAGAGTTAGAAACATCGATGAGAGAGAAACATCGATCAGCTGCCTCCTGCACACCCCCTACTGGGGATGTGCCCACAATCAAGGTACATGTCCTTGACCGGAATCGAACCTGGGACCCCTGAGTCTGCAGGCGGACGCTCTATCCACTGGACCAAACTGGTTAGGGCTAAAATAAATTTTTTAAAAAAGAAGGTGGAAATACAGTCACCAGAGGCTACTGCCCAGGGAGGAGGGCTTTTCTAGAGGAAGAGTACCACCAATGGTCAAAGGTGGCAGTGGGGGGGGAATGAGAAACAAGAAAGCCCAGTGCCTTGCCCAGCCAAGGTGGCTTAGTGGTTGAGCATTGACCTATGAACCAGGAAGTCATGGTTTGATTCCCAGTCAGGGCACATGCCTGGGTTGCGGACTCAATCCCCAGTGTGGGGCATGCAGTAGACAGCCGATCAATGATTCTCTCTTATCATTGATGTTTCTATCCCTTTCTCCCTCTTCCTTCCTCTCTGAAATCAATAAAAATATATTTTAAAAAAAGACAGAAAGTCCAGTGCCTTTCATGTGGCAGAATTCTGAAGATGATGATGGCTGGACGGGGAACCACATACACCACAGGCTTCCCTCCCCCAACTCAGCCAGTCTATCAGCCGACCCATCTGTGTGTTCCCTCCAGACGCCTACAGGGAAGAGCTCAGAACAGAAGGAAACTGAAGTCACGCTCCTGCCAGACTTGGGAGAAGTGGGGTCTTCTCTAAGAGCCAGGCCATTTTTCTTCCTCCCTTGATCAAGGCAAAGTACAGCCTGGCTGCTGATCTGGACTGGCGTGAGAGATAGCCAAGGGCCCTGGGACCCGAGCTGGCTGTGCCAGGAAGACCTCCTCTGCTCTTGTGCTCCCTTAACCACTGTGATTTTGTCATGGGGTCTGTGCTCTTACCAGCCCACCCCTTATCCCCATCCCCCTAGCACATAAGGCCTTCTCACTGGCCCAGAGCATAGGCTGTGCCCTCCCCTAAGGGGACAGGAGAGAGGCCAGTCCTGTGTCTTGGAAGGTATTCCTTCCTCTGCTTAAAGTTAGGTCATTAGGCCCTGCGGCATCTAATAGTTTCTACAGAGACTGGACCAGGGTCTCTTGTCTTCTGAAAGGCTGCCAGTCATGCAATGACAACTTCACTGCATGGGTTAAACACTCACTCCCAGAAAGTCCACTCATATGTACATCTTTTATTAAATTAACACTAGAGGCCTGGTGCACAAATTCATGCACAGTGGGGCCCCAAGGGAGGTGGGGGTGGGGCCGGGACACAATTAGCCCCCTGGGCAGGCGGTGGGACACCCTTGCAGCCTGGGATCCCCGTCCTGCTGACATTCAAGCTGGTTGTTAGGAGCCACCTGACGGCCACTTTTATATTGTTTCTTCCTTGCGGAGTGTCTAGGGAGGGGAAGCAGCCGCAGTGCCGGAGGCCAACTTCCAGGAGGCCAGCAGCACTGTCAGGATTGTTTGGTGCCTGGCCTGTTCTCCAGAGATTGGACCTGCAGGACTACTGAGGGAGTGAGTGGCTGCTGCCTGGCTGGTGGGCCGCTGGGCCAGGTGGGTCAGCTGAGTGACATTCCCATGTGGGAGCATACGGACCACAAGGGGCAGCTCCTGTGTTGAGCATCTGCCCCCTGATGGTCAGTGCGCATCATAACGACCGGTCGTTCAGTCACTTAGGCTTTTATATATTTAGATAGTTCCAATCCACATCAGTCCAAGTAAAATTATCCTGGATATTATTATCTCTCATATACAAATGCTTATTGTTCCTCTCAGATATTACACTATGGCGATCACTGTGCTGGGCCCTCTGAGGAAAACAAATACAGATAAGAATCTATCCCTGCCCTCAAGTAACTTACAATTGACCAGGAGAAATGAAACAAGGTGGTGACAGCACTACTATGGACAAACGGCAGCATACTATACCACATTCCATCTAATTGGGGGTAACCGCCTGCACTTTAAATTTTCTATGAAAGGAAGAAACAAAATTTAGAAGACATATTTTAGCAACTGGGGCTTGAAGGATGTATGCTGAAGAGTGTAGATAGATGGAGGAAAGAAGGAAAACCACCCCTTGTGAAACTACATGAGCAAACGCACAGGAGAAATGGTGGGCAGCCCGCCCCATGATAGATAAAGACCTTCCCTATACAAAAGGCAACATTTGGGTGGATGGTGCAGCCAAGTTGTTAAGGGGCCACAAAAGGATAACAGCATCCTGCTTCTTAATCCTTTATCATCTTGGTGGCTTTCTAATGCACACATGGTCAAGGTACCTTTTCATCTATTGAATCTTGCTGTCATGCCTCCATAGCTTGGTGGCCTTGTAAACTCAAGTTGTGAATACAGCTGGGCAGGCGTGGCTCAGTGGTTGAGTGTCGACCTATGAACCAGGAGGTCACGGTTCGATTCCCAATCAGGACACATGCCTGGGTTGCAGGCTTGATACCCAGTGTGGAGCATGAAGGAGGCAGCCAATCAGATTCTCTCTCATCACTAATGTTTCTCTCTCTCCCCCTTCCTCTCTGAAATAAATAAAAATACTTTTTTTTAAAAAAGTGAATTCAGCCGTAACCGGTTTGGCTCGGTGGATAGAGCGTCGGCCTGTGGACTGAAGGGTCCGGGTTTGATTCCGGTCAAGGGCATGTACCTTGGTTGCGGGCATATCCCCAGTGGGGGGGTGTGCAGGAGGCAGCTGGTTGATGTGTCTCTCTCATCGATGTTTCTAACTCTCTATCCCTCTCCCTTCCTCTCTGTAAAAAATCAATGAAATATATTTTAAAAAAATAAAAAAATAGAAAGTGAATTCAAATTCAGTGGGGCCTTGCAGGCATTTTATTAGCACTCAGGCCCACTACTTTTTGGATGGAGGTCTAGGGAGAAAAGTCACTATTTATTTATTTATTAATCCTCACCCTAGGATATTTTTTCCGTTGTATAGAAGGGAGAGAGGGAGAGACATTGATTTGAGAGACACACATTGATTGGTTACCTCCTGCATGCTCCCCAAATGGGGCTGGGGATCAAACTTGCTGCAACCCAGATACATGCCCTTGACTGGGAATTGAACCTGTGATCCTTTGGTGCACAGGCCAATGTGCTAACCATTGAACCACTGGCCAGGGTGAAAAGTCGTTCGTAAACTCTGTCCTTCTAAACCTCAGCTCTCCCAACTATGCAACGAAGATAGCACCTACCCTTGTAGAATAGTTATGAGGACTAAATAAAATACCAATATCTTTGTAATTTGTCAAGCATTATACAAATGAGCAGTGAAAAGTAATGTTTTTTAACATGTGTGTCCTGGTCCCTTATTCAGGCATTTGGCAATTTACTAGCCTCTCAAAGCACACCACCACTCTGGAAATACAAATTTAAGTTGTGGTCTGCAAGGTCCAACATACCTCATACAGGACTCACAGGTGAGCCATTATTGGACTTGTTATTTTAGGGAGGACTGGGGAAAAGATTGACATCTAAAGCCTACGTGATGGTGTTATACTACACAGTTTTCCATTTTTTGTTCAAATGACAACTGGTCTTTAGGCAGAGAACCTGTGATTTAAAATACTTATTCTGGCCATAACCGGTTTGGCTCAGTGGATAGAGCGTCGGCCTGTGGACTGAGGGGTCCCAGGTTCTATTCCGGTTAGGGGCATGTGCCTTGGTTGTGGGCACATCTCCAATGGGGAGTGTGCAGGAGGCAGCTGATCGATGTTTCTCTCTCGTCGATGTTTCTGGCTCTCTCTCTCCCTTCCTCTCTGTAAAAAATCAATAAAATATATTTAAAAAATAAAATACTTATTCTGAAAGGAAATTGCCATAGCAGGGCTAGGTTCTGGAGACTAACAGCAGGTGCTACAGGAATGCTTGGGAGGTTAGGGCTCTAACAGTTACTGCCAGAAAAAGCAAAGAGCACTAGGTACCCTGAAGGCACCTGGGGTGAGGGGGAGGGAGGGATGGGGGGGGGGCTCATCTTGATTTTTCAAAGCCATCTGCCCTAATCTGATTAGACAGTTTCAGGCATAAAAAAGATTGGACAGTGGGATCTGTTTTCCTGAAAGTTAGGCTGGCTGCATGTGACCCAGGACCTTGTAAGCCTGGGACTTTTAGCACAGGAACAATTAAGGTTTATTTTCATCATGGTCCCTTCCTCTTCTCTCCTCTCTGTAAATCTTGAGCATTCTCTGAAGTTGGGGAGGAGAGTGAGGTCAGGCAGGAAGTCAAGTGTGTAGGCATACAGATGAATGGGGAAAATGATGGCAGTAGTAATGACAAGCTAACAAGTTCTAAGCCCCCTACAGAGATCATTTCATTTAATCCTCACAACCCTAAAATAGGTACTGTTGTTATTAATATATTGCAAATGAGTTTTCAAAGCCATCTGGCCATAATCTGATTATGTAGAGTTGGAGTTAGAGAAGTAAAGTAACATCCAAGCTCACTCAGCTGGTTTGAGACACAAGAGATCAGGCAGTGTTGCTCCAGAGTGTGACCAATTTGTTACAGGTTGGAGGTCCCCTGGGTTGGTTTGGCCCAAGAATTGAGAGAAGGAGGCTAATTCTCAGTACCACATATTCTAAACACATAGGCACCATGATGCTTGAAAGTTAATTGAAACTCCCATCCTTTCTGGAACACTGGCACGAGTTTGATAAGTCTCTGATTTCCATCATCGTTTCCACCTCTACAATCCAGCACTGACTGGCTCCTTTCCAGTTTCAGGCACCTCATCCATATCTATCCATTGCCCTCAAAAATAACTGCTTAATGACTCTCCAGTAACTCCAGTCAACTCCATAAGGTCTCTTGAAAGCAGATCATCTGAGGGAACTAACAGAACTCATCCAACTTTTTTTTTTTTTTTTTTTTTTTTTGATTTTTTACAGAGAGGAAGGGAGAGGGATAGAGAGTTAGAAACATCGATGAGAGAGAAGCTTCGATCAGCTGCCTTCTGCACACTCCCCACTGGGTCATCCAACTTTTAAAGTGATCTTTGATCAGCTCTTTCCTTGTCTCCCCCTTCCCACATGACCTAAGCTGGCTGATCTGCTTCACCTCACACAAAGCTCTCTCGACCAAGAGCAGAGCAAATCAGTTCTGGACACAGAGTGCAAAAGTTGGGAGGGAGGATGATGTTTGAAGTTAGAAGATTCAGACCCACAGTTTCTCAGACTTCAGAATTCCTTTCCTCCATCCAGCTCATAACTATAGATTTCACCTGGTTGCCATGGAAATATCAGTCTCTGGTGTATGGCAAGAGCATTTTAGACAGAAAGCATCACAGGCTACCATGGTAACACTAAAGAGAGTAAAGTTGCCTCCTCACTTGAAGGGGTGAGGAAGGAATAGATGAAGCTGCCAGGAAGGCAGGCTGGAAGGGACAGCCTTTAGAAAGCCTGGCTCCCACATGAGCAGGGAGGGACTTAATTCAACAGATGTGTAATATGTGCAGGCAAAGCACTAATGAAAAGGACACGTCTATGACTGGTCTCATTCAGCCATAACCATCTATTAATAAGAGTATACAAAGAACTGTAAATTAAGGCAGAATAAGACCTGTAATGGGACAAAGAATACTAAAAAGGGAATTCAGTTCCATCTAGGAAAGTTTCAGAGTCTTAAAGGACTAGATTTTGACAAGCAGAAGGGCAGGAAGAAAGAAAATGAGCAGACATGGAGTGGAAATTTTCAGGATATACTGCGAACTAGGTATAGAGACAGAAAAGGTGAGACTTCCCCATGACTCCAAGGCCTTGGCTTCCACAGTGGTGCTGAAGCAGGTTAGGATGAAGATCAAGGGATCTGAAGCTAGACTGCCTGGACCGAAATCCTAAACTTGGTAACTTTGTAATTGTGGGGCAAATTATTTAACCTCTTTGGGTATCAGTTTCCTTATTTACAACATAAAGATAAAAGAATCTACCTCAGAGGGTCACTAGAGGATGAAATGATTCAATATACATAGTGGGTACATTGCCTAACCCAAAACAAATCCTGCATAAATGTTACCTTATCACCTCCTACCACCTCTTTTCAGAGCCAAGGTACACTCTTCTAACTGTCCAAGTATTACTTCCTGAATCCCAATGTCAAGAACACAGCAATTTAAAGGAGGAGGAAGAAATGCCACTGCCTTAGAGAAGACAAAAGCATAGGCTGGATAAGCCAAAAGTCAGGTGAAAATCACATTATGAATTGAGAACTGGTGGGGGAAATTCCAACTATGCTGGGAAAGACTCCTGGTCAGTGTCCCCTCTCCCCTCATCCTGGCCACCATGCTCGGGCAGGAGAGGTTGAGGGAGGTTTCGTTTACCTTTCGCTGGGCCCAGAGAGGCTGTTTACTGCCCCCTTTTCTCCACTCCAACCACTCCCAACAGAGGAATGACTAGGCACTGAGTCACACACAGTGACACGGCTGTCACCCACTCGTCACCTTACATAGGTTAAGACTAGAGAAGCAGTGTTTCTTCACTTCCACCATTGTCTCTCTCCCAGCAGGAGGATGTATGAGGCAAGACCAGGAGGCCAGGAAGAACTGAACTAAAGGAGCCAACGTGCAGGAAGCCCAAAGTTGTTAGGAATAGGAATATAAAGAAACACTAGCCAACTGGCTCAGTGACTAGTGTCGGCCTGCAGACTGAAGGGCCCCAGATTTGATTCTGGTCAGGAGCATGTACCTCGGTTGCAGGCTCGATCCTCAGTCCTGGTCAGGTGCAGGCAGGAGGCAACCAATCAATGTTTCTCCCCCCCCCCTCCCCCCTTCCATTCTCCCTAAACATCAATGGAGAAAAAGACAAGGGTGAGTAGGACAAAGATGAGATGAACTTGCAGGAAGCTGGAGGCTTCTTGGAAGAGTCACATTCTAAGCTGAGTCAGAAGGATGTCTGACCGATGGGGAGGAAGGGGACAGGCATTTCAGGCTGAGGGAGCAGCACAAGTAAAGACAGAGGAGCCACTGATTCTGGAACAGTGGCATCACAGAGGCCCTTTACAAAGAATCAAAGGATTTAAAAACAGCAACAAAACTAACTTGTGTTCAGTTTTCCTTCTGCCTCACAACTGGACAGTCTTCAATAAAACTCAGACAATTAAAAAAAATCAATGGAAAAATATCCTCAGGTGAGGATTAACAACAAAACCAACAGCAAAAAACAACAAGCAGATGGGGGTCCATCTGAGGAGGGCAGGGAGGTGAGGCCTGTGGGTATTTATAGTTCTGCAGGAGTTAGAGACTGCCATGAGGAGGCCTGGTCCATAGCTTCAGGATGACGAACAAAAATGGTCTGCGCTGTGCTTCTCAGGATGCATTAGCAGCAAATCAATAACTATAGGGGGACTGGGCCATAGCCAGCTGCTCCTACCTAAAAATAATGCATCCTCCTTCCCTTCCCCCAGGTTCAGAAAGCAAACTAGGGAAGGGGTGGGGGTGGCAGCAAAACAGAAGCAGAAAGACTGCAGCAGCCTAGAAGAACCAAGAGCTAGTCCTGGGTCCCACTGGTCTTTTATACCACAAACAGGCTTCAAGTACTTAATACTTGTGTTAAAAGCAACCCCAGAAGTAAACATCACCAGAAAACCATCACTCTGCTTTAGAAGTCTGAGAGCTGACAAATTAAAACTTAACAGCAATTATCCATATTTTTAGCAAGATAATAAAGTCTTAACACTCTGTTGCCATAGAGACCAGTAAAGAATGAAGGAGCCCCACAGCCCTGCCCCTGAACCTCAGACCTCCTCCTCTTGGCTGATTTCTAGCTGGTAAGCCAGGCTCTGACTCAGTTGTCTGTTACAAGCCTTATAAAGGGGGCAGAGGAAGGGGAACCACCCTTTTGGCAGGGCCATTCCTGGAATACTCAGCTCCCTGGAAGTCACTGGTCCCAGGCCAGTGTTGTCCCAGGCAGAGCTATATATCTGAAAAGCAAGAGTTGAGGTGACTGGGAGAATAGAAGGCTTATGGCCTGAAGAGTGCTGATGTATGATGCCCAAATCCCTTTGGATATTGGACTGGGATTCCTACTACAAAAAGGGCTAAAGGCAGTATGGAGGCCAATGGTAAGAATGTTGAGCTTGGAAGACTTCTCTGATATTTAAGTCCTCCAGATCAGCGGTCGCCAACCAGTAGTCCGTGGACCACTGGTGGTCCGTGAGGTCCGAAAGGTTGGCGCCCAAAAGGTTGGCTCCCGCTGCTCCAGATCATACAACACTAAAGAAAGGTGCAGGATGTCACACTGCCATCTGGTGGAAAGACAAGATCTGTCCTTGGGCAGAGACAGAGCCTGGCAGTCTGTCCAGTTGGCAGGCAGGTTTGGAGATAGTTAACATGAAGGCAGATAGGAGACCGAGGGGCAGAAAGTATAATGCAGATACAGACAGTGTATCTGAATACAGGTATGCACCTTTTGTACTGTTTATTTCTAAAGGTTAGATACCATTAAAATAAAGAAAACACAATGGCATTGTTTTATATTCCTACAACCACTCATGGTTTTGGCTCATTAGAAGTTAACATCAGACACAACTGAGACTACACACATGGGCAGCAGCCACAACAGCAAGGCTTGCCTTTTGTACAAAGTTTATATATATATATTGTTTATGTACACAGACTCAAGGATATAAAGTCCGGTGGGAAGGGCTCACATGTGCCCAAGTAGGGGACAGGAGTGGCTTTAGCACTGGGGTGGAGCCCACAGTAGAGGCACGTCGGAAGTAGTGGAGAGTAGCAGCCTCTCCACCATCCTCCCTTCCTGGACCGGAGGAAGGACAACTAACTATACAAAAGAAGATGGAAGATACTGGAAAGGTACCCCATCTTTCACTAAACTCTTGAATGCCCCTAAGACATCCAAAATACCTGGCAGGATAGATCATTTCTATAGCTCCCAGCAAACTGCAGAGCCCACAGTAGTTCTGGCCCCAAACTGAGGTCTAAGGCAGGCTTTACAATGCACATACATGTCCAAGCTATCTTCCAGGGCCCTTGTAGCATCAAGCCAGCACCTTCAAGGTTCAGACCCCAAACTGAAAAATCCTCTTGGACCAGAGGGCTTAAGGGTTTTTCCTTGACAAAATTGTAGGGTACAGGTATAGGGGACAAAAAGAAATCAGTCCCTTCAGTTAATGCCCTAAAGCCTTCTCAACAGAGGAGGAATGGAGGAATCACTGAGAGGTGGTTGGAAAGGGCAATGAAGACCATCCCAGGAGATGGTATACACGGACAAACAGGTGTTCAATAATTCTCTTCTCTTCAACTAGTGGTTGCTCAGCAGAGTCCATTCCCAGTGGGTCCATGGGCAGGAGCTCTTCTTGGTGTCTACGGGTGACCCCAACTCCCCCCGAGTTAATGTCCATGGCTTCAGGATGGCTTGATCCACAAAATGGATAGAAGGGGCCGTAGAATGGCAGATATGAAGGGAGTGGCAGGACCCAGAGGCATAGGGAGGCAATGCACTATGCCACTGATTTACTTGGGGCAAAGAGAAGAGATAAATGGAAGTAAAACGAAAGAAAACAACCAGAGTCTAAAATGAATGAGGTCCTGCGACTCACATGGTCTGGGGGGTAAAAAGGCTGGAAAGCTGGAAGCACTGGGAGGCAATTGCCTGAGAGGCAAGGTTCAGGGCTGGACTCAGAGCTAGAACAGAGAGAAGAGGCAAAGTGAGTCAGTGAGCACAGAGCATTCCTTCTTCCCAGGCCCAGCCCATCTATCCCTTTCCCAAGTCCACGTCTACCAGTCAGAGCTGCTGGGTTTAGGGCCCCCAAGTGAACTGCTCCATTCAGCTGCAAAGCAGCAGCTTGGGCAACGGCGGCGGCAGCAGCGGCTGTGGTTGGCAGCTGGATTCCAGAGCCTAAAAGGTAAAGAAAAAGTGGGGTTAAGTCCCAACCCTCAATCTACAATTCAACCCCATGTTTTTCACTCTGAAGAGTAACTACCTTCTGCCAATTTGGCCATGAGCTGCAAACGTCCACCCGCTGATCCCAGATTCAGCTCCTGGTCTCCATCAGGAAAAGTGATGTCTGTGCCACCATCCAGTCGCTCAGTCAAATGGCCAACTCTCATAGGTCGACCAGCAAGCTCAAAGCCATTCAACTGTTCCAGGGCCCGTCGGGCACACTCAGAGTCAGAGAACTACAAGAAACCCAGGCCATTATCAGTCACCTCTCGGCCAGAGATACGCCCTCAAAGCCCCACTAACACTCCCAGTCCTACTATCCCAGGAAACTTGCATGGTTGCTGTGGCACAAACTTTTCTTTCTCAGGGAATGTGACCTCAGATCCCCCTAAAATTGATCTCTGAAAGGGACTTTTCCAACTGATTTCAATCTCTGAGCTCCACTAAAAATCTAATAATGTAAAGTCTATTATCTGTAGGGAGCCTAGCCTGACAGGCTGTCTCACAAATGGGGATATAAAAACGGAAGACAGACAGACTGAGAGCTAAGACTCCTGAGGCTTTATTTGAGCCTTTACGACTAGTAAGTTTAAATTCTCAGTTAAGAGAAGGAATCTGGGCCTCCAGAGCCCAGCCTTAGGAAGCAATACATCCTGGTATTGAAAGGAAAACTGCACCCAGCCTCCACCAGAGGACTGCTGACTCAGTAACCCACTGACCACAGGATCTCAACTCTCTCATCCCTTTCATCAGCAGCAGCCTGGCATAAAGAGGATTCCCAGTCTTCTGTTTAAAGAGTCAAGGGTGTTGACCTAAATGCAGCAACAAAAGGGCAAAAAGGCCCCATAGCAGCCTTTCCAAATCTGAGTCACACAGGGAGCTAGAAAAGATACTTGCTACCACGAATGCCACAGCTGGCTTTGTTTACTCTGGTATTACCTGCCCTAGGGCCTGGCATGTGGTACTGACAGTTCCTAGGCATGTGGTATAGGTGGCCTGCCTTTACTGGATACTTTTGAGGTAAGCAATTGCCATGATAGAACACAACCTACCTCCCCTCTGCCCTGCAGGTAACTGTGGGGTGTATGTTGCCTGGATTGAGCCCAGAAAATATCAGCTTCTATCAGACTTTGTGGCTGGCAGCCAGTCCTCAGCCTGGAGTCACATGGGGCTAGAAGAACCAGTTATGGGAATTGGAAACAATTTTGTTGGAGTGTCAGGAAAAGATGAGACCTGACCACTATTAGGTGGCCTCCCTATTCTCCCTATAGTGGGATTTAAATATAAAGATACTTCTCAATGGAAAAACCTACTTCAAACAGGGTAGCACAAGAGGGAAGTATATAACTTCCGATTCCCACCCCATCGTGAAAATATGTCAATTCTATAAAGCATGTCTATAAAAGCTCATACCTAACCTCCCTCATACCCCCAACCTTTTAGTTGAAGCCTGGAACCATAACTATTACCCAAAGAGCACGTTGCAGCCCCAGGGAAGGTGGCAGAACTCCTGGACACCCCCATACACTGACAGAGTATAGGAAAAAAGCCAAGATCTCAAACAAGGCACTCATCTCAAGGGGCAGAAGGCTAGTAGTCCAAGGTTCAGCACCAGGGTTTATGGGTCATTTAGACCAGCAGTCGACAGCTTTTCGGACCTCACGGACCACCAGTGGTCTGCAGACCACCGGTTAGCAACTGCTGTTCCAAATGTTTCCTTAAACCAGTGGTCACCAACCTTTTGGACCTCACAGACCAGTGGTCCGTGGACCACCGGTTGGCGACTGCTGACTTAGACAGTTCCTAAAGGAGGAGGATGAAGCTAAACTGCAAAATCAGACACGTAGACAAACCCAAATTAAAATAAATAAAGACTAGAGACTTACCGTAATGAAACCATAACCTTTAGAGCGGCCTGTATCTGAGTCCTTCATCAGGACAATATTATCAATCTGTAGAATAGGGAGAAATTATTAATAATCTTTTGGCTAAGTCACACCTTTGACCCTTCCTACCCAGACTATTCTAAATATCTCCCAGTTTCTACATTTCTCCAAATCCTTTAAAAAAGAGACAAAGGCCATTCCCCCGCCATAAACAACCTTTCTGACTAATCTTACTTAACCTGGACCTTGATTTCATGGTGCTGACTCATTTGTCTACTGAACAGAGATGGAGCCTAATTGTCCAAGCATGGACCCATATGCCCATTACTATGTATGCTGTGGGTTAATCATGGTCAGGCAGAATGAAGAGGAACACTCACCCTCCCCACTTTTTCCAATTCCCCTCAGAGGTTTTCCTCACTTTCTACTCACTTTGCCAAAGGGCTCAAAGATGCCCCGGAGCATGTCCTCGGTAATGTTGCAGTGCAGGGAGCCCACACAGAGGCGCATTGGTCCACCACTGCCTTTCTGCAGGTTGTTGGCCATGGCTGCCAGTCGGTTTTTCTCAGCCTGAGGAAGGAGGGAATGATGGGTCAAGTCCCACACCTGCTACCTTCAAAGCTGTTTTCTCCTATCAGTTTCTCAGCCTGCTCACCTGTGAGGCCTGTACAATGATAGGCACCCCCAGCAGTCGCTGCCCTGTCAACGCAATGGCCAGTGGCACAGACTGGATTTCACAGAATTCCACATAGGCAATGCCCTTAGAACGACGTGAGTTCCGATCTGAGATGATACGTACATCACGAACCTATCCAGGGGAAAAAGGAAATCCTAAGTTAGGTATAGAAGGGGATGGATAAAAGATAAGAGTACTAAGAAGGAAACTAAAAGGGGAAATGTTACCTTGCCAATAGCAGAGAAAAAGTCCTCCAGGTCTCGAGGCCGAATGCGGGCGGCTAACTGCATACAGAAAACTGTGCGGGCATCACGCTCCTCGGGACTCAGATTATCAATTGACTCCCTAAAAAGTAAAATTTACTAAGACCCCCCCCTCCACCCAATACTTGGTCTTTGTTTTCCAGCTACTCTCAAGTACCACCCATTCCTAAAGTTTGGCTCAAAGAGCTTTTTATTTATTTTTATTTTTTAAAAAATATTTTATTGATATTTTACAGAGAGAAAGGGAGAGGGATAGAGAGTTAGAAACATCGATCAGCTGCCTCCTGCACACTCCCCACTGGGGATGTGCCCACAACCAAGGTACATGCCCTTGACCGGAATCGAACCTGGAACCCCCCAGTCTGCAGGCCGACGCTCCATCCACTGAGCAAACCAGTCAGGGCTCAAAGAGCTTTTTATTCATACCACACAACTCCTAAAGAAGTGCTCATCATTAACTTACCTGACTGGACTCTTCTCTCTGAAATGAGGACTCTTACTGTGTCCATACCTATGCCTAAGGAATAGAGAAAAAAAAAGTGTAAATTGTATCACCCAACTTTATTCACATTGAACCAATGCTGAGTCTGCCATCATGGGAAAACCAGATCCCATTCATCACCTCTTCTCACACATGAAATTTTTTTTTTTTTACTTTTAAAAATATATATATTTTTATTGATTTCGGAGAGGAAGGGAGAGGGAGAGAAAGATCAATGATGAGAGAAAATCACCAATCAGCTGCCTTCTGCACGCCCTCCACTGGGGATTGAGCCCGCAACCCAGGCATGTGCCCTTGACCGGAATCAAACCCAGGAGCCTTCAGTCCACAGGCCGACACTTTCTCCACTGAGCCAAACCAGCTAGGGCGAATTTTTTTTTTTTAAATCCTTGCCCAAGGATTTTTTTTAAATTGAATTTTTAAAAACCTGAGGACACGGTTTTATTGATTTTAAAGAGAGAGAAAGAGGAAGAGAGAGAAATCAATGTGAGAGAGAAACATCAATCAGCTGCGTCTCACACGCACTCTGACCAGGGATGGAATCCACAACCTGGGTATGTACCCTGATCAGGAATTGAACCTGTGACCTTTCTGTGTATGGGACAATGCTCTAACCAACTGAGCCACACCAGGCAGGGCTATTTTTTCTTTTTAGAGAAAGATAAAGGGGAGTTAGCGGGTAGGGAGGGAGGGAGAGAGGGGGAGAGAGAAACATCAAGTAGTTGGCTCTTGTACCCACCCGGGCCAGGATTGAATCCACCTTTTGGTATACAGGACAAAATTCCAAACTACTAAGTCACCCAGCCAGGGTGACATGTGAATTCTCAGTGCCACCCCTGCAATAACTGGATCTCCTCCCTATCACAGAGGGGCATAAGCATCCTCAGGCAGGGACCACAGCAAAATCGTTTTACCCAGATTACGATACAAAGGTGAGCTTATTAGCAAAAGGTGATACCCAGCGGCAAGTGGTGGACTCCTGTAGTGCACACGATTCTCACGACGTGGGGCCCGACTTCTGGACTCACTACTATGTTGATGATCCCAGCTTTGGCTGTGGTGACGATGCTGCCGATCTCGACTTCGGCTCCGACTACTTCTCCGTCTATGCCGATCCCGGTCTCGACTACGACTGTAGATGGAAACAACTATTTAGTTTGTTAAAGAACCAACCAACCTCTTCTGGCCTTTAATGTATAGCTTTCCCTGGTATCTTTCCATTTGTAGTAATTCTCAAAACCCAACAGCCCCCAGAATAACTGACCTGCGCTTTCTATCCCTGCTTTTACTATGGCTCCGACTCTTCTTCCTGTGAAAGACAGTGTAAATTCTTATTATTGCGAAGGTTTCATGATCTCTCCCACATAAAAGAAATGAGAGTATGGCTGGGGTGAAAAAGAAAGCAATAAAGGACCAAAGTCCAGATGATCTGGCAGTAGCTCACAGCAACTGCACACCAACTCATACACAGCCCTGGATGCTGTCAGGCATCTGATGCAGCGAAAGCTGGTGTTTCCAAAGTAGGAGTCTTCTTGCTATTTTACTCAAATGAAATATATCAATGCTGGGACTGATCCACAAATCTACACTGAAAGCTTAAACTACATCATTAAACTAAGTCACCGTTATGCCCAAGATCCAGTGAAGCCATTCTAAAAGCTGTCTTAGAAGCAATTACCTACCTGTTCTTTTTTTAAAAAGTTCTTTATTGATTAAGGTATTACGTGTCCTTATCCCCCCATTGCCCGCCCTTCCCCCCACTCATGCCGTCACACCCCCGTTGTCTGTGTCCATTGTATCTCTCTGTTCTTGCTGTTTCTCCAATGGACAAGATTGCTTCCCTTCCTAAGTTGCCAACCCATTTCCTCACACCACACTCACTTGCTTGCCTCCACACTGGTGCTGCTCCCACTGCCACTGTTGCTGGTGCTGTTGCTGGTGTTGCTAGGGCCGTCCTTTTTAACCTCCTTCCGTTGCTGCTCACCCTGAAGGGTTCACCAGAAAAATGTCACAAGGTTCAACGTGGCAGACACATAGAATCCATTGGGCACAGAAAGAACAAAAGTGGACAAGAAAAAAGCATATGAAATCAAAGCTCTCAATTATCTAGCCAAGTTTTAAACACCTGGACCTCCTAACAAAATAAATGAAGAGAGAAAGGGAGGAAAACTACCCAAAAGGAAGAGATCAGAGGGACAGTTTTTGATGTTAAAACTTTAGCTACTCAACATCTATTTCTCAGGAGAATGAGAAGTCAGTTAGGTCTGAGGTATAGGTCTGACTTTCTACCGTACCATTGAGAACTATGAGCAAAGTACCCATTCCTACCTCCTTTGTCCCCCCCCTCCATTTTAGGGGGCCCACTCTGAAAGCATGGCCCTTGAGTACTGATCTCCAGAATAGCTTACTAAATGACTATGTCTTTTTTTTTTTTTTAAATATATTTTATTGATTATTTTACAGAGAAGGGAGAGGGAAGGGAGAGGGAAGGGAGAGGGATAGAGAGTTAGAAACATCGATGAGAGAGAAACATTGATCAGCTGCCCACTGGGGATGTGCCTGCAACCAAGGTACATGCCCTTGACCGGAATCAAACCTGGGACCCTTCAGTCCGCAGGCCGATGCTCTATCCACTGAGCCAAAGAGGTTAGGGCCTATGTCTTTTATGAATAGCCATTGTACACAATAAACAAGCAGAGAAAGAGAATTCACAAAATGTTGAGACCAATGATCCACAATTGCTTTTTCTTACCAACCCAGGAGTGAGGTGGGAATATTACCTCCTCTTTTTTATAGGGAGCCTCCAGCATGGCCTCAATCACTATATCAAAGTCATCGGATGCCATCACAGCAGATCTGAGGAGAGGATATCAATACACAAGAACCTCATTAATATGTTTCCTTCCCTTTCAGCACACCACATTCCCTTCCCCCTCCAAGAAACAGACTTTAGGACACAGTTCTGTTTCATAAACTCCAAAGGAATCGTATCAGCTATTTGCTTACCCTAGGTTTATTTTTGCACCTTACAGATCTGAACTATTTCTGCTTGATGACTTAGAATAGGTGAAGGGTCTACAAGGAAACTGGGTAGAGACAAAATAATACAGACCGTGTCCTATCCTGTGAAAAGAAAGTGTTGGTATTCAAAGTTACTATTTACTTTACAATGAACAAGCACTAGGCCTCCATTCTACTGTTCAAAATTCTGAATAAATAACTGGTTTAACTTTAAAACATAGAAATAAGCACATATTCCCAATAAAAAGATAGATGCAAGACTAAAAATGAGAATACAAAGCAACACCAGAATGCAGATTTGCCCTAAATTATTTCCCATATCCCCCTCCCAAACATCAATAATTAGATAACTGAGCATTAAGCATTTTTCATAAAACAAAAACTAGTTTAGATAACTCAGAAAGATATGATTAAGACAAGCTTAACCAATTCCACTGTGAAGCCTTTCTGTCTAGGCAGGCAGGGTGGGACTTCTCGCTCCCCCAAGCTTTCACATCTAGCAATCATCTTTCCTAAGTGTGTCCACCACAGGTCTCTTAAATAAGAAATACAGAAGATACCAAACAAAATCAATAGGAAAACTTATTCAAAAATTACTAGTCTGAAATTATCAATATACACAACATAGATAAATCTCAAAATAATTATGGTAAGTGAAAGAAATCAAACAAAAAAGAGTATGTATTGTATGATTACATTTAATTTTTTTAAAAATATATTTTATTGATTTTTACAGAGAGAAAGGGAGAGGGATAGAGAGTTAGAAACATCGACCAGCTGCCTCCTGCACACCCCTCACTGGGGATGTGCCCACAACCAAGGCACATGCCCCCGACCGGAATCGAACCTGGGACCCTCCCAGTCCACAGGCCGATGCTCTATCCACGGAGCCAAACCAGTCAGGGCTGTATGATTACATTTATACAAAATTCTAGAAAATGCAAACTAACCTGTAGTGACAGAAAGCAGATCAGTGGTTGCCTAGGGATAAGAGTAGGTGGGGAGGGGCTAGGAGGAAAGGATTACAAAAGGGCCCAGGAAAGTTTTGGGGTGATGTTTCATGGCTGAAACATATCAAAACCCATCAAACTGTATGCTTTAATGTGTGTAATTTTATATATCAACTATACCTCAATAAAGCAAAACCCCCTCCAACTAATCTTAAGAATCTATGCTAAGGTTAATCATAATCAAACTTTCCATATCCATAAGAGCGTTGTCTTCTTTAAAGTAGCTAATGCATCATCCAACGATGCTGTCCTTGTTGCCCTCAGAACCCATAGTCTATCTGATGGTTTAATAGAGTAATATAAAAATTATATGTAAATATAAAAGTAATATAAAGTAATATGAAAATAAGAGTAATGATGATGTAATATAAATGGCACTTATCATTTATAGTACTGAATATTGCTAGGCATGTTATAGAGACAGAATTCTTGGAAAGAGTAAAACAATAAAAATTGCTCTTAAACAGCCAAAACCGGTTTGGCTCAGTGGATAGAGCGTCGGCCTGTGGACTGAAAGGTCCCAGGTTTGATTCCGGTCAAGGGCATGTACCTGGGTTGCAGGCACATCCCCAGTAGGAGATGTGCAGGAGGCAGCTGATTGATGTTTTAACTCTCTATCTCTCTCCCTTCCTCTCTGTAAAAAATCAATAAAATATATTTTAAATAAATAAATAAATAAATTGCTCTTAAACAAATTTAAAGCTTAAATTGGAAATTAAACCAAAATCAAATAGGTGTGTCTAAAATCCAGTGAACACAATCTCTTATAATAACAACACCTTACATTATTTAACAATCAAAGGTAATATATGCTACAGCCAGCTATCAGTTCCAATGCACAGATGAAAATCTGAGGTTTTGTGAACTGTCCAAAGTCACAAAATTCAAATGGAGGAGCTGACTTGTGAGTAAAGTCTTCTGACCCTAGTCTAATGTTCTATCCACTATATTGGTTCGCTCTCTCTCATGGTTTTAACTTAAAAGAAAATTTAAAAAAAGAAAATTACAAAGTATATCATGATGTCTATTTTTAAATGTACTTATCTGGAGAATTAATGTCCCAATGGGTTTATCAATAGAGTCAGTCCCATTAGCTATACCTTATTGTATATGTTTCAAAATACCAAGAACCAGGCTAATTATAATATATACTATCTGATCTATTCTGGAAAAATGGTTCTAAAAGGAAAAGTTTTTAATCCTCAAACTGTTCCTTTCAGTCATTTTGGCTGCCAAGTCTACACAAATTTTCTAAGTGTCACAAAGTTCCTCTTTATCATTTACAATCTGCTTTTTCCTCCCTAAATGAAATGCTTCGGATTTCAAGAATCGTTGAGTGCGAGTGCAGGGTAGGGGTAACCCTACACACAAAATCTTTCACTGAAGCTGATACGTGAGCCCCCAGTGATGGAGTACAATTTTCACCCTGACTCAGAAACAAATGAACGAACTGATTTAGGCACAGACATGTACAACATGAGCACATTTTGAAACTTGTCATCTCGCTGGGTTTAGTACAGCTTTCGGGTGTCCTAAAAGCATTACAGTCCCAAATAGCATGGGTATTCAGGCTGTTCGTTTTCAAACTCTCTCCCGGTCCTAATTTATTGGTCAAAGTCCATTTAAAACCATCTCATGAAAACACTACAGAACTTTCTGCCATCCCTGCTCCGAAACCTACGTGAGGGGCCCACAATCACGGGCAATGCTCAGATCCTGGCACAGCACAGCCAAGCCTCAAGCCAGTGCTCAGGCCCCCTGCTGCCAGGGCACCGGAGCGCGAGGGGCACTGTCAGCCCAGCTCGGGCCGAATTCACCAAGGGCTCGAGTCCCAGGGGCGACGGGAGCGCCATCTCCTGGGTCCGGCCACTGAGCTGGCACCAACATCTCCAAACTAAGGCAGCTTAATGAAGAACAGGAATGAGGAAGATAAAAACATTCCCCACGAGGTGTACAAACGAAGGCTACGCTTTTTAAAAAAATGGTCCTATAAGTACCATCCCTGAGAGGGCCAGTGTCCCAATGCTGAAACCTCATCCGTGGCTCACTACACTCCTCTTTCGCCACGGAAAGTGTGGTCATACAAGGAAAGAGGGAAAAGCCCACGGAGACCAATACACTGAAGAGCCTTCGTGAAACTGAAGATCAAGGAAGAAATCTCAGTTCTCTCCTCTCTGAGTGGTGGTGGCACTCGGGGCTGAAAACCGAACCTCCGTTTTCTCAAGCCCCCGTGGGTCGACGCTCCCCCCCAGTAAGGGCTGCGGGGACCTGGGCAGAGATCCTTGGGTCACTGGGACCCTTGACACAGCGTCTTCCTCGCTAAGATATAGCCACGAGGGTGCCGATCCCTGAAGTCCTGCCAGTGGACTACACTCAGGTAGCAAACACTTCCGAATCAAAGATAAAAAATTTTTTTTTCTTTAAGCTTGCCTCATTCTGTTATTGACGCCATTTTCTGCCTGTGACGTCAGCGGCAAGCGCCGGGGGGCTACGTCACGCATAGGTGACGTCGCGAGGGAACCAGGTTTCAGGGTTTCTCACCAGTTCCGGGTCCCCGCGGGGGTAGGGGGGCTCCGGTCTTCTCTGCTCCTTCGGGTTTGTTGGAGGGTGCGAAGCTCGGCTGTGTTCAGAGCCTCAGCAGTAAAAGCCCCACTGCAGCCGGAGCCGCTCCTCTCCCCGCAAAATGGCGGTAGTTGCACTGTCTTCCAGACGTTCCCCAATCTGCGCAGGCGCTAAAACATTAGGCGCTGGAACTAACTTCACTGGTTTCGCGGCAACAGTCCGAAGTTCAGAATTTCATTGGTTAAAATTTTAAGCATGGGTGGAGCCAAACTCGAATGCTTCTGGCAACCATGAAGTTCCCAATGATTGGCTAGCTTCTCGAGACTTCCGGAAAGTGGGTGCGGCCTCAGGCGGCCGTCCGTCTCTCTCATTGGCTAAATGACTTGCGGAAGGCGGAGAAGCCAGGCGGAGACTAGACATACGGACCTCCTACCCCGCTCCCAGCTCGGGTTGACCAGACCACCCCCCCGTGGGCGGAGCCAACGCGGACTTGTAATAGATGTTCTTGGCTCCCTCAACTGATTTGTCAAGGGGATCACGTCCGTTTAGGGACAGCTTTGTGAACTGCGTTTGCTTCATGTCAGGAAAGATGCTGGACTCCATATCCCCGTCTGAACGGACTGTCTACACAACCCTCCCAAACGCCGCCTCCTGCCCTCAGTGCTTGGGAGCTGGGAAAGAGGTCTTGTCACCGATTTGTCTGGTCCTACACCTCAGGTACATCAGTTCCAATCAGTAGCCCACACGCCTGACCCTGCAAGGGTGAACTTGAGACAGTTTCTCAGGTGACTCCTTCCGTGCAGCAGTAGTCAGCCCTCTAACCAGAAAGGATGGAACTGACTTAGGCCCACCCCCCAATCCCAAGACTTCCAAAGGTAGCTGGTTCTAACACCCAGAGAGCCAGAGTCAGGGGACCTATGTTCCAGCCTGGACTTGAATACTAACTTTATATTATTGTACCAACTTCAAATACCTCCTCTATAAAATGAAGAATTGGACTAGATGATCTCTTAGGACTCTTAACCCTATGATTTTATTCCAACATAATAGGTTGCCCTGACTGGTGTTCTCAGTGGTTAGAGCATCAGCCTGTGCATTGAAGGGTCTGGGGTCTGATTCCTGGTCAGGAGCACATATCTGGTTGCAGGTATGATCCCTGGCCCTGTCATCTCACATGCTAGAGGCAAACAATCAATGTGTCTCTCACACACTATTTTTCCACCACCACCCTTCTCCCCTCCTATTCTCTCTAAAAAAAAAATCAATGAAATAACATGTTCTGGTGAGGATTAACAAAACAACAACAAAAATGGGTGGCTTCTTGCTGGAGATGCCTGGACAGCTTTGTTTCTCTCTCGAGAGGTAACAAAGGTGTTTGGCAGTTCAGTAGCTAAGGAAGGTAGAAGGAAAGCTGGCTTTATATACAACCCCATCTTTCTCTATGGTGGCAAATTATGCCTCCTCTCCAGACAAAAGCCTAATCACAGGTCCTAATAGACTAGACCTCTCTGTAGCTAATCAGAAAGACCTAGACCCAGAAGTCCCAGAGTCACCACTAAGCTTCTCAAATGGACATTCTTGGGTCTTGGATGAGGGCACAGATCTAAATATGTCTAGGTTTAAGTAAGGTTGGGAAAGAAGAGGCAGGGAGAGCAGGGTTGGAGCTGGAAAGGCCATAACTTCACTTTATTTGCATTTCCTCCCACACAAAACAGAAAGAGAGATGATCAGGGAAAGGGCTGAAAATGTGTTCAATCTGCACGTTCTCAGGGCTGTTCCAGGGAGCGCTTGAGGCTGAGTGCCTGTTGGAGTAGCTTCAGATCTAGCACTAATTCCTCATGCCTTGGCCTGAAGTCGTCACAGATTGGTGGCTTGAGCCTTGTAATTAATTCTCCTTTGCCCACCTTGATTGTAAGGCAGGAAAACAGAGTGAAATGCTCCTCTCTGATGGGCAAGGGGAATCACAGCCCACAGATGTAGTGCACCTTCTGTGCTATAGGAGCAGAAGCTGAAGCCGCTTCCGGACATTTGCAGGCTTGGCTAGAGACCAATGGTGTATGAGCGGCCTGTGGGATTGTGAATAGCAGAACAGACTGGTGCTGTCACAGCCCACTCATACCACACCTTCTTGGAATTGCTGCATCGCCAGAAACGCACACAGATGGTTTGGCCTTCACGTACTGTAATGGGCTGCTGTAAGAAGAAAGATGGAATTTTAGGGTGCAGCTAATGAGTTATATGTGGCAATGTATTGAGCTAGGTATGGAGATAAAATGATAAAACATGACATCCCAACCCTCATGAAGTTTATTTGAGATCTATCAGAATAATCAGAATTGAAAAACCAGACATTAAGCAAATAATCTAAAATGTGATCAGTGTGTGAATATGCACAGGGGGAATGCTAACTTAGTCTAGAAGGTCAGAAAGTTATGACAAGAATGCTCAAGGAAGCCTAGAAAATAAGTTAGCTGGGTGAAGAAGTAAGCAAATAATTTTACAGGCAAATGAATGAAAACTTGAGGCAGGAAAGAAGATGGTGTATCAGAGGAACCAAAAGCCATTCCACTGGCCTGAAGCAATGTAAGCAAGGGGACAGTAGGCTAAAACCAAATCACACCAAGTTTTACAAGTAATGCTCAGGATTTTGACTGTTACCCTAAGGACAGTGGGAAGGGTTTTAAGCAGGAGAGAGATACGTTCAAATCTGAGTTTTTAAAAGGTGATTCTTACTTAAGGTAAAAAAATAGAAGAGCAGCTAGAGGAGACGTGGGGAAGCCACGGAGGCCACTGCAGATATCCCAACGTCTACAACTGGGACCCAAGCACGCCAGAGCAGTAGGACATGCTCTCCATACCCAACAGCTGAAGCTATTCCTGAGCCTATGGAGTTTTAAAGGCGAGTCCTACCTTAATGGGAAAGAAGATGGGAAACCATGAGAACATCCCAGGAGAGTGAGTCTCTGGGCGGATACCTATGGGGACAAAATAATGAAAAATTGAGGTTCTCCATAACAGTGCTTTTTGACTAGGTTGAGAAGTTTCTGAATTACTTTGAAACAAGTAATCAAAGAACCCCATTTCTGACTCCTGGGCTCACGTAATTCTAAATGAAACATGTACATGAGCTGCCCAGATGGTACACCCCATCGTCCACTGCCCCAAACTCACTCAGAGTGATGTCCTGATAAAGCACAGTCTCAAAGTAGCCTGCAAAGCCATGCAGTACTGTATTCACCTCCACGGGAAACTCCAAGGTACAGTAGCGGTTGTTGTCAATCATAGGATCTGTCCGGGAAAAGTTGTGTGGGTGACAAAGGGCCAGAGGTCCTAGACAACTTGGTAAAGAGCAAGACCAAGGGAAGCTTAGACAAGGCAGACCCAGACAGCAAGGGAAAAAACTAGGAGGGCAAGCTCTTATGCACCCAGTCAGAGGACAGACACACAGGAACCCACCTCTGTTGGGGTGGCTGAAGGTAAAACAGGGCTGGGGCGCAGACAGCTGGTGAAAGTTGTGCAGTCGTACCACATAAGGCATCTCAAACTGGGCCTGACCCGAGAGACAGAGGGCAAGAACTGGAGAAAATAGGTCAGAGATGCCTACTTCCTCAGGGAAAGAAGCTCAAGTCTGAGGGACATGGAAAAGAATGAAAACTTTCATTTCGACCACTTTCCCACATCCCCCACTCCTCCTCTATCTCACCATCTTCTGCGGAGGAATAAAATAATTGGTGCCAATATAGAAAAATAAAGAACTAAAGAGAGGAGTCCTCCAGAAGAGAGTGTTTTTTTACCTCAGGGTCACGGTCCTTTTCCCGACAGGCTCGGACCTCATTGTACAGCTTAGAGGAGGAGATAGGAGCCAGAAAGGAGGTGTACTCCCCAGGGATGCTCACACCGTCATCTGCAGTGCAGGAGGGCTACATTAGTTCCGAAGAGATGGAAATGGTATATCTGTACGAACTGAAAGCTCAAACTCACACATCCAAACAGACCCAGGCAGCTCAGTGTTGTCACATCCCCAGGCCAACCGCTCCCAACTCCTGTCACAGGGGATTCCACTTCCGGGTTAATTTACAGAGTCACACAAGGTTAAAACTGCCCTGGCCAGTTCCACTCAATGATTAGAGCATCGGCCTGCAATCGAATGGTCACAGGTTTGATTCCTGGTCAAGGGCATGTACCTGGGTTGCAGGTTCGATCCCAGGCTCTGATATGGGCATGGCACATGCAGGAGGCAATCAATGCCTCACATCAATGTTATTCTCTCCCCCCCCCACCCCAATCCCTCCCATTCACACTCTCTAGAGAAGAAGAAGAAAAAAAACCAATGGAAAAAATACACTCAGGTGAGAATGAACAAACAACAACAAAACCACCCTGGAAGGACCCTAATTTATTCTAAATGAGTGCTAACTTTTGTGAGGTCACAAAACTCTTTGAGATCTTGATGAAAACTAAGCCAAAGATACATATCACAGCAACTCAGTAAGTCCACAACCTCAGATTAAGTGTCTCTGCTCTAGTCTATTCGCCTCATTTTAATTTTTATTGATTTTAGAGAGAAAGGAAGGGAGAGGGAGAGAGAAACATTGATCCCAACCGGGGATCAATCCTGCAACCTGGGTATGTGCCCTGACTGGGAATCAAACCAGCGACCTTTCAATGCACAGGACAACACTCAACCAACTGAGCCACACCAGACAGGGCTACTGCCCTCATTTTATAGATGTGAACACTGAGGTTCAGAGAGATTACTTCATTTCCTTAGGGCACTGGCCCAATTCCAGCCCCTCATCCCCCTAAACTCTGTAACCTCCTATTAGGTTGCTGTCTCACCCAATCCTGCCATTCCCCCATCCCCACAGCCTTCCCCATTGATAATCCAATCCCCTTACTCAGTACACCCCAGGTTGGAGGCACCTTTTAGGAAGTGCTGGGCTCCATCTAGGCACTCAGGTGACAGTTCATTATCAGCAAAGGAGCCCAGAAGCTCACTGACAATGATGTCTGCTTTCTCTGGAGCCACCCATTCCCGCATGTCCGACGACACTACTGTCACCTGGCTTCCCCATTCTTCAAATTGCCAGTTTTCTAGTCTAAAACAGAGATGATACAAGTAAAGACACTAATAAGAAAAACTGACACTGGGGACAAACTTCCCAGCAAGAGCGTTGCTACTCACGTCACCACAGCATTAGGGTTCTTCTCCACGGCATACAGCTTTATCCGCCGGTCAGCCTGCTTGGCTGCCCGCAGGGAAGCGTTCACCAGGGGACCCCGGCCTGCTCCCAGCACCATCAGCACCCTAAGAAAGGGGTAGAGTTAAGCTGACTCAGCACATAGAGAAGTAGGCACACAAATCTCCGGGACTGTGGGGAGGCTACTCACTGAACATTGGTGTCCTTCTCTTCATCTGGCACTCGGTCTAACAGACATTTATAAATGGCCTGGTGGGAAAGGAGAGAAGACCTCATGTCTATAATCCCATCCTCACCTAAGTCATTCCGGACCTGTGCTTGACCCAATCTTGGACCCACACTGTACCTGCTGGTATTGAGAGTATTTGATGGGGTCCTTTTCAAATACTTCATATGTCTGAGATTCGAGATTGTCCATCAGGGGCTGATGAATGAGGGGAAATAGGCAAAGTAAGTTAGCCAGTTTCTGGCAAGAATAATGCACCAGATTACTAAAACCTTCCCCCCATTGTTGCCTGAGCTTTGGCAGGATTTTAAAACACCTACTTTCAAGAGACATTCCCCACCCCAGCCCCAACCTCCCTCCAGACCTACCTGGAGTGGGGACTGCAGATAGTCTTCATAGCCCTTGGCAAAGAGTTCATAGGCATTGGGGGGAGGGCGGTTCTGGCTTAAGTATTCCAAATACTGGAGGTAGGAGCAGAACTCCTTCTCTGAATGGTGGTTGGTGCCTGTGATGATGAACTGCACCTCCAACTGTGAGAGAAGTCAGACCATCAGATACAGTCCTTACACCAAGACTCTGGGATATTATTATGGCTTATGGCCAGAGTCCTAGCATAAAATGAGTCCCAGCAGTTCTCCAAATACCAACAAAAGCAGCATAATGCTTCAATGAACTTAACTTATAAAGCCTTCCTATACCATATAAGCATCAGCCTGGCTCAAAGAGCCCCATGAATCCTTGCTGTAACTTCTTAAGTGAAACCTTCTGAAAGGTTCTCTTGAGAGCTGGTAACTTTTCAAATGTTTCTGGGGCTTCCACTGCCATTTGCCTTTTTCCTCTCAAAACCCCCAACTTTGCTGAAATCGTTCTCCAGAAACCAGAGAGGAAAGGAGTCAGGCCCACAGGAAAAAGAGCATCACACATATGGGAATAAGGCAAAAGGATTCGCTGGAGAACCTTTAGAACCATTCTACCACCCACCTTGAGCAGCCGGAAGATCAGCCTCTGGTGCATCTTAGAAAGAACAGGAAATCCCTTCTTATTGGTCAGGAAAATGCTGGTGGGAAGAATGGCTGCTTTGATGGGCTCCCCAAGCCAACGATCAATGACATGATTAGATGGGAGGTCAGCTCCAATTTCAAGAGCTACACAGGGAAAAGAAAGACCTGTGAACTACTGCTAGACAAGAAGCCTTTTCTTGCTCTTTTGTGCAAGATCTCTTTACTCCTTAAAAGCAAGGAAGCCTTGCCCGACGGGTGTGGCTCAGTGGTTGAGCATCAACCTATGAACCAGGAGGTTATGGTTCGATTCCCAATTAGGACACATGCCTAAGTTACAGGCTCAACGCCCAGTGTGGGGCATGCAGGAAGGAGGCAGCCGATCGATGATTTTCTATCATTAATGTTTCATCTCTATATCCCTTGTCTCCAAAATCAATAAAAAATACATTAAAAACAAAAAAAAGGCAAGGCAGCCTTGGCTGGTTGCTCAGTGGTTAGAGCGTCAGCCTTTGGAATGAAGGGGCGTGGGTCCGATACACTTAGTTGCAGGTTCTCCAGCCCCAATTGGGCGCATGCAGGAGGCATCCAATCAATGTTGTCTCTCTAACGACAATGTTTCTCTCTCCCCCCACCCGCTTCCTCACTCCCTCCTACACTCTCTAAAAATCAATGGAAAAAATATCCTTGGGTGAGAATTTAAATAAATAAGTAAAATAAAAGCAAGGCACAATGAGGCACAGAAAAAGAGCAAAACTTCCCAGCAGCCAAGTCTATATGAAACTCCTGATTCTTATTCCAGGTCAGAAAAGGGAAACCTATCGTAGGACCTTCATGAACTTACCCACCGCAATCCTCTTGCTATAGTCACATAAGGTCCGGAAATTGTGCCACCTGTCCAGAGTCAAACACAGAAAAATACCATCAAATATGGCCCACCATACCTCAAGGAGACCATCCTATGGGTTCCATCCTGTACTTCCCTTAACCCGACCCTTTGCCCTGGTACAGCAGCAAAAGGAGACATACCACATCCATGTCTTCTCCTCTCCACTGTACTCCTCCGTGTGTGCAGCTGGTGCATTCTCAATTATATCATCTCTCAGGTCCTCTGGTGCCACCAATGGTACTCGCATCCAGAACTGCACATGAACGAGTACCCTACTTAGAATGTGTTGGGTCTAGAAAGCTTCTCTCAATTCAAAGCCTTTAATCCAGACCTCAAGTTAATCCATTTATATGCTTTCCCCAACTTTGTGATTACATGTACATGTACATGTAGCTTGCGTATATTATATCCTTATATAAACATCAGCCTTGTCCTATATTTCAACCATAAGTTTCTGGGAATAGTTTTATATTCTTTATCTTTTATCAATCTCTGCTCACCACTTTTAGATAGCGGCAAGTAGTACTGACATTTCTTGCCAAATGTACCCCTTAATGACTGGCTAGGAACAAGAAGGTACGTAGCACACCCAGACTACCATAATATGCAGCAGGAAAGGAGGCCCTCAGCCATACCATGGAGGAGTGGTGGCCAGTGTGGATGTGGTTGGTCAAAATTCTGGCCAGGTTTGTGTTATCTTCCTGATTTAGTGGCAGCAAGAAAGCTGGAAGACCTAAATACGCTCCAAAATTGAGCTCCTGTAACATGGCCTGGAATGGAGATCAAGAGGAAAAGGTTAAGAGTTAGCAACCCAAACAGTTTTAACTGCATTATACCAGAGTTACTGAGTTATGGGGGTAAAAACTGTTTTCCCCATCCAGCTTTGTTACAAACCTGATCTTTAGAAAAATCCAGAGAAGTCAAATAATCTTACCGCCTCGGAGTTCCTGCGGATCTTCTCCACCTTTGAGTCTGGACGAATCCATGGAGAAAGCTTCCCCACAATCAGGGTATTCCAGTCTGCACTCCCCCACCCAGGAGAGACAAAGATCGAGTGAGGTTAGGCACTTTACTCATTCAATTTCTAGTTCTTAACAGGGAATAGAGATGAGAGACAAAGGCTTTTTCTATCGCAGGTACGGGATAGCCTGATGCAGATTAGGCCACGAGGGCTTTTAGCAGGTAAGCAAGGAGAAAAAGAATTCTCTCTATCCCGGGGACTACTCAATATAGCTAAGCCGGGAAAGAAGAACGAGGGCTCCGCTAGAGCAGAAGGTGTGAACGGCCTCCGGGAATTAAGGGTGATATGGGATGCTCCCTACCCCTTCCTGACAGCAGTAGGTCTGATCGTGTCTGGGGGCCCGGTCGATTCTTAGCAGGTTCCTGAGTGAACTCCCTCTTGAAACGCGGGTGGAAGACAGGCATGCAGAGGAAATCAAACCTACAACCGTGACAGACCCAGCGTCGTCATGTAAAGAGCAGCAGTGCCCGGAGGTCCAAGCAACTGGATTAGGCTATGGATCCTGCACAACCCTTTCGGCTGCCACCATCCCTCAGCGGACTCAGCTCAGCCCACCTCGGGGCACTGCGCCTCACCATCTCCACACACACAGCCATGGAAGAGATGAGTAAGGAGAAAAGATGAGCGTCCACACCACGTGGGTTTTCTACTCCTGCCACTGGTTTTCCAGGACTGCCCCATCCAGGCCCATCCCGGTACTGCCCATGCCGCCCCTTCAAGGTTTGCCTCTTCTCTCCCGAGCCCCTGAACACTTCCTCCCACTTTCAGACACTAATGCCGCTCTTCAGGGCCCTTGGAGGGCTGTACGCCCCTTTTTTGAGTTTACCAGGCAACTCCCCCGACTTTTGGACTCAGTGACCACACACCCAGTAAGTCCTTTTTGTTTTTCCTAACACTCCAAGGCCCGAGGCTTCCCTCCCCACGGTGTCCTGGTACCCACCCACCCGCAGCCCATCTCATTCACTCCGACCCCTTCACCCCTGCCTCTCGGGGATGACTAGTCTGCCTCTCCCCGCCCTCGAGTTCGGACCCCGCATTCCGCCCGCGGAGGTCCGGGCCCTCACCCCTGCTTGGCCACAGCCCCCAGAGTGTCAGCTATTTCGGGGACGCAATTCAGGTCCCTGCCGCTGGACACGCGGCTCCCACCGGCAGCTCCAACCGCCATCGCCGCCATCTTTTCCCTCGCCTAGTCCACGCCGGGATTCCTTAATACTAGCAGCCAATCACAAAGCCGGGAGGGGGAAGAGCCCCCGGAAGGCGGGACGAGTCGCCCTAACAACCAGAGCATCTTCCCCAGCTCCAGCGGCCCTTCCGGCCAATCCGCGGGCTGTACAGTGACGTATTGCGTGGCTCCGAAACATTGACCAATCTCAGGGTCTAGTTCGTGACGAGCTTCAGCCTCCCATAATGCCTCAAGAATTCGCAGAATGTCGTTGAGAAACTACACGTCCCATGAAACCCTGAAATATGAGCTTGAAGTACTGTCACGGAAGCCAGCTCGATTGTCTTAGGGCCAGTGGCGCAATGGATAACGCGTCTGACTACGGATCAGAAGATTCCAGGTTCGACTCCTGGCTGGCTCGGAAAGACAAACAGTTCATTATTGCAACTAAGCGATAATTCCTTATTGCTCTAAAGTCTCCTTTTTTTTTTTTTTTTTTTTTTTTTTTTTTTATATTAATGTTCCCTCACTATCTTCTCCCTCATTTTCAGGACTTAAATTGATTGAGTTCTGTGGCCATCTTATGTCAGCTTTTTCCGTTACCTAATTCAAAGATGGTTCATGTGTAATTACTTACATCCGAACCTGGGTTAATGGTTGGTGCTCTTAAAATAGGCTTTGTATGGCCTTAGTGTGTTAGTGTAAACAAATTGTGGCAATTCAGTCACTAGATATTGCAAGTGACTCTATATCTCAAACACAAAATGTAAGTAAACACCTAAACACACATCCAGATACACACACGAAGATGGAAAAAAGAAATGCACGGTGAGCAACTACAGTAGAAAGGAGTCATGAACAGCCTGGCAGAGGCCTGAGAGAAGCTCTACATTTTCTTTTGTCAATACCTGATAGAGGGATGGAAAAGAAGGAAAGGAATGAAGAAAGGAAAGACATAGGGAGGAGAAAGGGAATACCTGAAGGCAGGGAGCCCAGAGGTGCTGAGGGCCTGGCAGCGGTGATGGAAAGGAGAACACAAAGCCCTAAGCGGGAGTCAAGGACAGAACTTAGGGACCGACAGGCAGAGAGACATGAGAAAGAGAATTCTAGGGGTGATGCCCAGGGTTCGGTGCTCTCTGTGAGACAAGAAATGAAACCGTTCCGAGAGAATTGGTTATGGGTTTGGAACTGCAGAATTGGACCTCTAGGGGGCGCTGTACAATAGTTGGATGAACAGTGACCTGAACCAGACAAAACTTGGAAATCGCCAGAAGAAAGGTAGTGAATGAAGCCAAGAGACCAAATGAAATCACCATCGCCCGAGGGGAAAAAAGTCCTGGGAAACAAGGGGAGGGTGTGGGTAGGATAAGCAATAAGGACCCCTGGGTGCAATATAAGTATCCCAAAAGGACAAAAGTCCAAAAGCCCAAGAGCTAAGAAGATGCCTATGAAGCCAAAGGGAGTTGGAGATGCTTTTGTTCCATCTAAGTCTTCATTCAGTTCCTGCAGGTATTATTATTATTATTATTATTATTATTATTATTATTATTATTATACTTTATTCCTTAGAACAGTTTTAGATTTACAGAAAAATTGAGCAGAAAGTACAGCAAGTTCCCATATGCCACCCTACAGCTTTCTCTACTTTTTTTCTGTTTTGTTACTGACTTTAGAGGAAAAGGGGGAGAAATATTGACTTGTTATCCCACTTATTTATGCATTCATTAGTTGATGTTTTTACATGCCCTGACTGGGGACCAAACTCACAACCTTGGCATATTGGGATGATGCTCTAACCAACTGAGCTACCCTGCCACTGAAGCTTTCTCTATTATTAAAATCTTAACATCACTATAGTACATTTATTACAACTCATGGACCAATATCGAAAACATTATAAGCGAAAGTATATAGTGTATTCAGGTTTCCTTAGTTTTTACCTAATGTCCTCTTTCTGTTCCATCCCACCCAGGATACCACAGTACATATAGTGGCTATGTTTCCTTAGGTTCCTCTGGGCTGTGACAGTTTCTCAGATATTCCTTGTTTTTGATGACTTTGAGGAGTACTGGTCAGATATTCTCCTCTATTGGAATTTGTCTGATGGTTTTATCATAATTAGACTGGGATTAGGGGAGGAAGATCATAGAGATAAAGTGCCATTTTCATCACATCATATCAAGAGTACATACTATGGACATAATTTATGACTGTCGATACTGACCTTTATCACTTGACAGAATTACACTCCCCTCTTCCCTCTTCCATCCTCCACTCTTTGGAAGGAAGTCATATGTGCGTCCCACACTTAAGCAGTGGAGAGTTACACTCCTGCTCCTTTAGGGTGGAGTGTCTACAATATGTATGTGGATTCTTCCCGGCAGGTCTTATGAGTAGGTGGTCGTCCACAGGAAGTGGGTGAGTGCTCCGCTGACATTTTCGGAAGTATTAAAGAGTTGTTGAGGACGCTTGCTTGTTCTCTGCCCCAGCTGTGACCAACCAAACTGCGTTCACAGAAGACTTAGTAAATGTTGTTTCTTCTTTAGAAGCTAATTATCTGGGTTGTGGACCATCTGTGCTCCTGGCATCTTCCTCTTCATGTCAAGCTGGCTGCTCTGTTGGTTGTTAACTAATCCATCCATGGGTGAGAGAGAGAAAGAGAGGAAAATCTATAAAACAATAATGTCAGCTTTGCCATCAGTTAAAATAATTTTCTAAAGGATTTGTGTAAAAAGAGCCTAGAATTTATGACTATCCTTTAAAGTAAGTTTAGATGGGCTGAATTTCATTTGTCTGTTATGTCTTTGCTTTTTCATTCAAAATGACCTCAGCTATATGGCAAGCATAATGCTGAACAATTCCCAGCAATTCCATACTACACTGCTCTTCACCTTCCTTACAGCAGTTTCTTGTGTCTTAAAAAACAAACAAACCAGCATGTACTGTGGGTCTGCCTGTAATAGCAGGAAAGGACTGAAGAAGAAATAGAGAACCTTGTAAAGGACTCTTCCAAGGTATAAAGTCAAAGCTGGTGAAGTCTACGTATGCTCTGCTGTGTCTGCTCTGCCCTGCATGCTGAACTCTTGTGCTCAGAAGCATGGGAGTCACTGTTCTACTCCTACACTGGATGTAGGCCTCGGCTGGGGTGCAGATAGAGAAATGATAGAACAAAAGGGCAAATACCCTGGGTGAGAAATAATGTTACTTCCTCCAACAAGAGCCAGTGACCAACAGGCCAGAGCACTGGAAACTGTCCTGTAAGGGAAGGAGTACCCACTCCCAGACCATCTTCCAATGGGCCTGCCACATTCCTCACCTTCAAGCCTTCTACCTGAGCTTGTTTTTATGTAAACACGCCCAGCCCATTGTAAACCCCCCTTTCATCTTCTCTCGTGCTGCCCTCCTCCCTCAGCACTTACCTCCCTCCCCAGGACCACCTTCACTCACCTCTGTGCCTGCCCAGCCAGCTAAATTCTTCAACATCAAAATAATGGCCCATTTGACCCTCCTACTGCTTCAGATTGCTGCTTCATAATCAAGGCTGTCCTCCAGCCACAAAAGTGGCAGAGTTACTGAGGCAAAATAATCTGTGCTGATTTGCATTCTCTTCCTTGTCATCTTCTATTATATGGCATTTATCTGTCAAATAGAAAGTGGAAACTGTTCTAGAACAGAAAAAGATGGAAAATTACACAATTTGTTTATGAAGCCAGAATATACCTAATATAAAAACCTGTCAGCCCTAGCCAGTTTGGTTCAGTGGATAGCATCGGCCTGTGGACTGAAGGGTCCCAGGTTCCATTCAGGTCAAGGGCACATGCCAGGGTTGTGGGTTCAATCCCCAGTAGGGGGCGTGCAGAAGGCAACCAATTGATGATTCTCTCTCATCATTGATGTTTCTATCTCTCCCTCCCTATCTGAAATCAATAAAATAATTAATTAATTAATTTTAAAAATATATCAGAAATAGTACCCCCCATACACAAATCTATAGATCAGTCTCACTTATGAATATAAATGCAAAATCCTAAAATATTTAAGATTAACACATAAAATTCAACAGTATATTAAAATATAATTATATACAACAACCAATTAGGTTTTATTCCAGGAATTAATACAAGGTTAGGTATTAGAAAATTTATTTATGCAATACATCAAAAATAAACCAAACCAAAAAATGTTGCTAATTTAAAAAATTATATTGTTTGTTGATTTCAGAGAGGAAAGGGAGAGGGAGGGAGATAGAGAAACATCAATGATGAGAGAGAATCACTGATTGGCTGATTCCTGCACACCCCCTACTGGGGATTGAGCCCACAACCCATGCATGTTCCCCTGCCCAGAATCAAAACCAGGACCCTTCAGTCCACAGGCTGATGCTCTGTCCACTGAGCCAAACCAGCTAGGGCCAAGCTGATCATTTTTAATAGCCATCAAATAGAAGATGGCAAGTTAATTCCATTTTCTATAAACATTCTTAATATTCTTCATATATAAATACATGTATGTTTATATATGAAGTCAACAATTTATGTAAAGATAAAATAAAACAAGACTATCTAGTCTCACCACTGTATTTAATATTCTGAAAAATTCAATACAATGACGCTCTGTCCATTGAGCCAATACATTGAGCCTTCAGTCTTCGCTCAGCCACTTCGCCCCTATGTATGCAAATTAACCACCATCTTTGTTGGGTTAATTTGCATACTCTCCTGATTGGCTGGTGAGCATAGTGGAGGGACGGGTAATTACCATGTTTGTCTATTATTAGGTAAGATAGCTATTTTAATTCTGTATGGTAGGTTTCTCTCTCTGTTTCGTCTTCTCAGCAATCCCTTTAGCATTTCTTGTAATGGTGGCTTGGTGGTGATGAACTCCTTTAGCCTTTCTGGGAAGCTCTTTATTTGACCATCTATTTTGAATGATAGCTTTGCTGGATATAGTAATCTTGGTCTCAGATCATTGCTTTCCATTACCTTGAGTACTTCATGCCATTCCTTTCTGGCCTGTAGAGTTTCTGATGAGAAATCGGGTGTCGGCCTTTCGGGGACTCCTTTGTGGGTAACAGTTTTCTTTTCTCTTGCTGCCTTTAAGATTCTCTCTTTGTCTTTAATTTTTGGCATTTTAATTATGATGTGTCTGGGCGTGGATCTGTTTGGGTTCTTCTTGTTTGGGATTCTCTGTGCCTCCTGAACTTGTGTGACTTTTTCCTTTACCAGGTTAGGGAAGTTTTCTACCATTATTTCTTCAAACAACTTCTCTATTCCTTTCTTCCTTTCTGCCTCTTCTGGCACACCTACTATTCTAATATTGTTACATTTCACATTGTCCCACAGCTCCCTTAAGTTGTCCTCCTGTTTCTTTTTTTTTTTTTAATATATTTTTTATTGATTTTTTACAGAGAAAAAGGGAGAGGGACAGAGAGTCAGAAACATTGATGAGAGAGAAACATCGATCAGCTGCCTCCTGCATGCCTCCCACTGGGCATGTGCCTGCAACCAAGGTACATGCCTTTGACTGGAATCGAACCTGGAACCCTTCAATCTGCAGGCTGGCCCTCTATCCACTGAACCAAACCAGTTAGGGCTGTACTCCTGTTTCTTAATTGTTTTTTCATTTTGGTTCTTTAATTGAGTGATATTTTCTTTTTCTTTTTCTTTTTTTAAAATATATTTTATTGATTTTTTTTTTTACAGAGAGGAAGGGAGAGAGATAGAGAGTTAGAAACATCGATGAGAGAGAAACATCGATCAGCTGCCTCCTGCACATCTCCTACTGGGGATGTGCCCGCAACCCAGGTACATGCCCTTGACCGGAATAGAACTTGGGACCTCTCAGTCCACAGACCGACGCTCTATCCACTGAGCCAAACCGGTTTCGGCAAATTGAGTGATATTTTCAACTCTGTCTTCTAATTCACTGACTCAATCCTCAGCTTCCCCTAATCAGCTTCGGGCTTAGGTCCCAGGGTTCTCAGTGGCACCCCTCCCCCCCAGGCTGAGATATCTCTCCGGGACTTCAGTTGCCATCTGTGGGTGCCGGGCCAGCCCTTTTGTATCTCCGCCCCTCCTACCAGTCTCTATGAGGTGGGTCTCCACCTTTGGTCCTTGGGTATCAGGGTTCTCTCCTGTGAGTTTTCCGTTGATTATTCAGGAAGCCTTTCTGTATTTCAGTTGTAATTCCAGCTTGTTCTGGGTGCATGTCCATGCATCCTCCTCCTACTCTCCTGCCATTTTGAATCCTCCCCAACGCAGGAATTTGATGGGGTCAACACACCTGCTGAGTCAACTGACTCCAGAGACTTTGATCTTAACCTTAGACATATCATCTATAATTTCCCTTTTAGAAAACTACCATGGACAATCTTCACAAACGAGGACAAAGATTAATTAAGGGAAATGCTTAGTGTAGCATTTTTTTGTTATTACAAAAAAATGTAAAACAAGTCGAATATTCTACAGGGATATAATTAAATAAATCATCCATGCAATTAAATCTTAAGCAACCAGTAAAATCAATGTTGTCAGAGAAAATTTAATAACATGGAGAAATGCTCGTGATATGCCATTAAGTGATGCAGATTACAAATTGTACATACGGAATGACCTCAGTCTGTGGGAAAAAATCTGTATTTTCCAAATTTTTTATAATCATGTTTATATTATATGGGGAAAACATTTTTTTAAATGTGTACAAAGTCTGTGATTTCTGCATGGTCTTTCTGCTTAGTTACATCCCTCTTTTTTTTTTCTTTTTTTAAGGATATATGCCTTCTTTGATCTTTTTTTTTAAGGTTTTTAAAATTGATTTTTTTTCTTTTTTAATCCTCTCCCGAGGATGTTTTTCCATTGATTTTTAGAGAGACTGGAAGGGAGGGGGAGAGACAGAGAAAGATATCATGCCCTTGTGCCCTTGACCGGAATCCAACCCAGAACCCTTCAGTCTGCAGGAAGATGCTCTATCCATTGAGCTAAACTGGGTAGGGCTTAAAATTGCTTTTTAGAGAGAGAGGAAGGGAGAGAAAGATCAATTGGCTGCCTCTCATAAACACCTGAACAGGTGATAGAGACCAAATCCTGGGCATGTGCCCTGACCAGGAATGGAACCAGCGACCTTTCAGTGCATGGGACTGAATGGCTAAGATGCCCAACCAACTTAGTCACACCAGCCAGGGGTCAGTTTTAATTTTTAATATGAGAATTATCACAGATAAAACTTACGTAAACAAAAGCTCTTTGGAGTCCTTAATAATCATTGAGAGTAAAAGAGTCCCGAGTCTAAAAAGGTTGAGAACACCTGCTTTACTATGAGCCTCCCTCCTGGAGCTTCTGCTGCTGTACATAGGATCAAGCATACCTTCCCATCTTGTGGTGCTAGTTCAAGCCCAGCCATGAGCATGACAAGTGCCGTGAATAAGGTGTAACAAAGTGTTGTGTGGATTTAAATGATAGGTGAGACCTTTTCTAGCTGGAATGATAATGGGGAAGCAGAACTTGAGGTGGACCTCAGAAATAATAGGACTTTTAAAAATATATATATATTTTTTTTATTGATTTCAGATAGGAAGGGAGAGGGAGTGATAGAAACATCAATGATGAGAATCATTGATTGGCTGCCTCCTCCACGTCTCCTACTGGGGATCAAGACCACAACCAGGCACGTGCCCTTGACCAGAATCAAACCTGGGACACTTCAGTCCACAGGCCTGTGCTCTACCCACTGAGCCAAACCGGCCAGGGCATAATAGAACTTTATGAGCAGAAGAGTTCTTGTCAAGTGGATAAAATCTTAACAAGAACAGTAAAGCATGAAAAGGTGAGTTAATCCATGGGGGCAGTGGCAGAGGAAAGATGCCCATTGGCCACATTGCTGGTCTCACTGGTGGCAGGACATTGGTGAGGTCACCTGGTTCAGGGCCTGATCCCAGCTCAAATGTCTCCAACTCCCTGCACTACTCACCACAGACCAGTACTTATGTTGTCTTGCCAATGTACACGGAGGACAGCAGTTTCCAGTGGCAGGGACTGTCATCTGATGTGTGGGGCATATCCTTCCCAGAGTCAGGGATGATGAAATCGGTTAATATGATGTTGCTTGGAGGGAAGTATGCTTGGACCCAGGGCATCAGAGGGTCTCAGGACAGCAGGTTCTGGAGCCAGACTGCTTGTCATGCCAGGGCTCTTCAATGTAAAAGATTTGTGATGTTGCACAGGTTACCTCATCTTTCCACACCTTATTTTGTTTCTGTATCTGTAACATGGAGATGATAATAGTACTTACTTCAGAAGTTTGCTGTGATAATTAAATGACTTATTACATGCAGTGTGCTTACAAATCTGTCCGGTACCTAGTAAAGTTTAAAATCTCTTGTCTTATGGAGAAAGTTTGCAACCAGGCCTGTTCCAGCCCAGTGTAGCCCTTCTCTCCAGTGACCTAACTTATATCCCCAATTCAGTTTCTTTCAAATAGGTTTAGGGCTGGATGAAAACTGGAATACCTGTGAAAGGCTTAGTTTTATGTTTGTCAACCTGGCTAGCTTATAATACCTAGTTATTTAATCAAACATAAATGCAGTGAAGATGTTCTATAGATGTGGTTAACGTTTACAATCAATTGACTTTAGGTAGAGTACACTTGATAATCTGCGTGGGTCTCATCCAATCAGTTGAAGGCTTAAGAACAAAACCTGTGGTTTCCCAGAGTAGAAATTCTGCCTAGAGACTGCAGCAGCACTTGTGAGTTTCCAGCTTATGGTCTGCCCTACAAATTTTTGACTTGCCAGCTCCATAATCACATGAGCCAATTCCTCAAAATAAATTTCATTATAATAGACTAGAGGCCTGGTGCACAAAATTCGTGCATGGGTAGGGTCCCCAGGCCTTGCCGTTGATCAGGGCCCATCTGTGGGGCAATGGGCGGGGTGATGGGGGGGGGGCCTGCGGGCTGGGGGAAGCTCCTATGTTGAACGTTTGTCCCCTGGTGGTCAGTGCGCGTCATAGCGACCAGTTGTTCTGCCAGTCGTTCTGCCATCCAGTCGATTTGCATATTAGGTTTTTATTATATAGGACTAGAGGCCCAGTGCACAAAAATTTGTGCACTCGGGGGGTCCCTCAGCCCAGCCTGTGCCCTCTCGCAGCGTGGGACCCCTCAGGGGATGTCCACTGGCTGGCTTAGGCCCGCTCCCCGGGGGGATCTGGCCTAAGCTGGCAGTCAGACATCCCTCTGGCAGCCCGGGAGCCCTCGGGGGATGTCCACTTGCCAGCGGGGAGCAGGCCTAAGCTGCAGTCAGACATCCTTAGCGCTACTGAGGAGGTGGGAGAGGCTCCCGCCACCACCACTGTGCTGGCAGCCATCAGCCTGGCTTGTGACGGAGCAAAGCTCCCCCTGTGGGAGCTCACTGACCACCAGGGGCATCTCTTGCATTGAGCATCTGCCCCCTGGTGGTCAGTGTGTGTCATAGTGACCAGTCATTCTGCTGTTAGGGTCAATTTGCATATTACCCTTTTATTATATAGGATTCTGTTTCTCTGGAGAAGTCTGGTCTTGGCTCCTTAGGTAACTCTTTTCTAAACTTTGGGCTGGTCATTTACATTTTTAAAAATATGTTTTTATTTATTTCAGAGAGGAAGGGAGAGGGAGAGAGAAATATATATATATAAATGATGAGAAAGAATCATTGATCAGCTGCCTCCTGCACACCCCTTACTGGGATTTGATCCTGCAACCCTGGGCATGTGCCTTTGCCCCACGTGGAACCCAGGACCCTTCAGTCCACAGGCCGACATGCTATCCACTGAGCCAAACCAGCTAGGGATAGTCATTTACTTTTAGTTACATGTTCTTTTTTCAGCCAGGCTTAGTACATGTAAGTCTCTCTAAATTTCAGATATACTTTTCTGAGAATAGGACTTACTTAGCCACTTTGGCCACTCGAATATAAAGCATCTTTTAGCCGAAACCGGTTTGGCTCAGTGGATAGAGCGTCGGCCTGCGGACTGAAGGGTCCCGGGTTCGATTCCGGTCAAGGGCATGTACCTGGGTTGCGGGTATATCCCCAGTGGGAGATATGCAGGAGGCAGCTGATCGATGTTTCTCTCTCATCGGTGTTTCTAGCTCTCTGTCTCTCTCCCTTCCTCTCTGTGGAAAATCAATAAAATATATTAAAAAAAAATAAAGCATCTTTTAGGGTAAATTATTTCTGTAGATTGTTATGTCATCCATCATGAGTTGACTCCTATATTTTCATTGTCTCAAGGTAGAGGAAGTCCCGCTAGTTCCTTTAACAAAACCTAGCTCAGGTCCTTCAAGGTGAAGTAATGTGAAGACACTTCATGGGGTGAGGGATCCCACAGAGAGGCAGAGCCACAGAGAGTCCCATCCTTTGGGGAGCATCAGGCTGGTCTCTAGAGGATGGTGGGTTTCCTATCTGTGGTGGCCAAGGAAGAATGCAGGGTTACTCCTCAGGAGGTCACTGATATTCACCCCTTCATTGAGAACCTTGAGGGGACAGATTTTGTTCCTCTGGGAGCCCAAGTTTCCTTTCAGAGAGTGATCACATTCCAAGTTCTGGAGGTGATTTACTTCGCCTCTCATTATGGAGGAAGAATCAACAAGACTTGATTCTTGATCAGATGTGGTAAAGACTAGTGAAGAGAGACGAGACTGTGAAAAAAGTGAAGGAAAGGCAGTAAATGTAAATCTTTTCTGAAAAGTATGATGAGGAGAGAGAGGGCAACTGCGGTCCAGATGCCAGCCCTCAGTAATTACTGTCCCACTGTTGCCCTCCAAGTCTTCACTTCATCTATTCTGCAATAGGAGGCAGCACATGTAAGGGGCACCTCCTGCAAACATCCATCTCCAGCCCTAACTGGTTTGGCTCAGTGGATAGAGTGTCGGCCTGCGGACTGAAGGGTCCCAGGTTCAATTCCGGTCAAGGGCATGTACCTTGGTTGCAGGCACATCCTCAGTAGGGGGTATGCAGGAGGCAGCTGATCAATGTTTCTCTTTCATTGATGTTTCTAACTCTCTATCCCTCTCCCTTCCTCTCTGTAAGAAATCAATAAAAATATATTTTTTTAAAAAACAAACGTCCATCTCCAGTCAGTGTGAAGAATGAAAAGACGCAGACAAACTGCTGCAGTGCTGCTCCCTTCAGGTGGCACTGCACACACCTGTGTCCCTTCCCCTCACCATGGAACCATTGTGAAAGTTTTTGTTTTTCTACCAAACCACATTCATAAGCTCAGTAATTAATTCTTTTTTTTTCTCATGACACAACTAGAATTAACATACTGATCCTTATTATTTGAAATACCAAAACCTAGTATGGTTCCAGATGAACCCCTAATTAAATGAGGAAATGATGAATGACATAATACATATCAGGAAGAACTATTTTGAGGTTGTTTTGTTGTTGTTGTTTTTAGAGAGAAACATCAATTTGTTGTTTTACTTATTTATGCATTCATTGGTTGTTTCTTGTATGTGCCCAGACCAGAAATCGAACCCACAACCTTGGTATATTGGGACAACGTTCTAACCAACTGAGCTATGCAGCCAGGACCACATTTTGAGATTTTTGATGTTCATTTTTCAGATGCTACTAGCTACAAAGGGAAAATGTATTTTCATATATTAGGGAGATCTGGCAGTTACCACTTTACTGAGCCATCAAACTTGGCATAATTAATAGTGAAATATTTTGCCCTGTTGTCGCTCTAGGGTGATGTAATGTGAAGTACATAATGTCATCCATTAAGTATTCTTTGCAAAAAAAAAAAGTTTACCCTGAATCTAATACAACCTGTAGATTTATTTCCACTTTGCAGGAAATGTAGGCTTATAGCAATACTGTTTAACAGAACTTTGGCAGTAATATAAGTATTATATATCTGCATTATCTAATACAGTAACCATCAGCCTAGCAAAAGTTTAATTTTATTTCATTTTAATAAACTTCAATTTGAATTTAAATAGCCACATGTGGCTAGTGGCTACTATATTGGACAGAAGAGGAACAAGTTAACCACCACAGGAAATAATTACACAATGGGACATTCTACAAGGTAACACACCTTGAGTTTTCACAAAGTCAATTTTATTATTTTTTTAAGTGGTATATTTACACAATGGAAGGAACCCTTAATTTATGTGACAGCATGGATGGACCTGGAGATTATTATGCTAAGCAAATAAGCCAGACAGAGAAAGACAAATACCATATGATCTCACTTATATGTAGAATCTAATAAACAAAATAAACTGACAAACAAAATAGAACCAGAGGCATGGATATATGGAACAGACTGATCAGAGGTCAGAGAGGAGGGGAGTGGGGGAAACTGGATGAAAGAAGGTGAAAAGATTAGCCAAAGAACATATATGCATAGCCCACGGACACAGCAATAGTGTGTTGAGGGTCAGAGGGAGGGTGGGTGGGAGCTGGTGGAGGTGGGTAAAGTGGGGAGAAACAGAGGACATCTGTAATAGTATCAACATAAATAAATAGCCCTAGGGCCTAGCTGGTTTGTTCAGTGGTTAGAGAGTCACCTGGTGGACTGAAGGGTCATTGGTTCGATTCCGGTCAACAGCACATAGTATCTCAGCTACAGGCTCAATCTCCAGCCCCAACGGGTTGGGGCACGGGGCGGTAGGTAACCGATCAATGTTTCTCTTTCTCTGTCTCTCCCCTCTCTTCCACTCTCTCTAAAAATCAATGGAAAAGAAAATATCCTCAGGTGAGAACAAAAAATAAATAAAAATAAATAGCTTCTTTATCGTATAATTTCAAGTTTAAAACAAAATAAATAAATAAAATGGGAGGAATGTTCTACTTTAAAAGAAATTAAAGAAACAATATCCAACTGCCCCTAGCGGCGTTGCAGGTGTGGCTGCCATGCCCCGCCTGTGTCATTAGGCAGCAGAGAGCAAAGAGGCTCGCCTACGCCCAGCGTCCTGGTTGTGGGTGCCTGGATGGTTGACGGCCTGACACGGGGAAAAAGAAAAAAAAAGAAACAATATCCCAAGGATAAAAAGTTTGGGGAAACTTAAATATGACCTCAATAATCTTACCTACTAATAGACAAACATGTAAATTGACCATACCTTCGCTACACTAACCAGCCAATCAGGAGAGTATGCAAATTAACCTAACAAAGATGGCGGTCAGTTTGCATATGTAGGCTCCAAGCAGTGGAGCAAAGCCTGACAGCCCCAGGCCAGCAGAGCAGTGAAAGCCTCACGGCCGCGGGGCCGGCTCCAGCTGGAGCCCAGCCAGAGCGAAGGCCTGGGTGCCGGGTGCCGAAGGAAAACCGGTGCCAGCAGCCAGGGGAAAGGAAGGCCTATTGCACGAATCTCTTCGTGCAACAGGCCTCTAGTAGATATAATAATTTTAATTAGATATTTAGGGGAGTGCCCTTATTTTTAGGAGTTGCCTGTGTAAGTATTTAGGGAATGAAATGTTATATCTGTAACTAAGTATAAAATGGTTGGGAGGAATATCTCTATATCTTTATCTACCTAGAGGTGGAGGAGAAAAAGAGAAAAGCAAAATGGTTGCAATTGTTGAATCTAGGTTAAGGGTGTACTGATGCTTATGGCACTATTCTTTCAATTTTTCTGTGGATTTTGAAACTTTCCCCAAAAGAGTTGGGGGGTGGGGACTATAGAACTAAGCAATATTGACTGTGTCTTGAGTTTTTTCCATTAATCTATTTGCTATTTGTTCATTTTGTGTGGGCCACCATTTGCTTATAGATAAATGGTGGTAAACACCATTTAAAGAAATATGTAGCCCAGCCAGTGTGGCTCAGTGGTGGAGTGTTGTCCTATGAACCAGGAGATCATGGTTCGATCAGGGCACAGGCCTAGGTTGTGGGATTGCTCCCAGTGGGGGCATGCAGGAGGCAGTCAATCTCTGATTCTTTCATCACTGATGTTTCTCTCTCTCTCTTCCTTTTTCTCTGAAATCATTAAAAATATATTTTAAAAATATTTAAAGTTGAGTCAAATACCTTAATTTTTCTTATAAATCAATCAAAGATTACCGTTATTTGATCTTAGCAGAATGCCTCATGACAGTCTCCCTGAAAAGTGGCTTGAGAAGCTGGGTAAGCTCTTCTAAATAAGAATGGTCTTTTGCTTCTGCTCTCAGTCCCTGATTTTGACAGCAGCCAGGGCCCTGCCTTGTTCTAAGCTAAACAGACCATGGAACTTGGTTCCCCAGAGTGATCTCTACCCACTCTGCTTTTGGAAAAAGAAGTAACCCTCAAACCACACCATAGGGAGCCAGGAGCACAGAGGCTTGTGTCCTTTCCTGTAACAAGAACTGGATGCCTGGTTGCTGTATCAAAACACGCCACTGAGAGCCACCGTGACAGAATAGGTCCCTACCTGCCTTAACAGCTAGCATTCCTCTGGGGATTACCTAGTTCTTCAAGAGCAAACCAGTTTTAATCCATTCTTGCTCTCAGAATGAAGCCTCAAAGACTCCATGGGGGCAGGCTGGCACTTCTACCTTCCCCCCTTTGTGGAAGCATTGGAGATCTGTCTCTATTTGTATCTACTCAGTTGCCCCTCCACTCAGGCAGCCTTTGATACTCCTTTTCCATCGTTCCCCAAAGGAAAATGATTAAAATCCTAAGACTCAATATTATCACTTTATTCAGGAGATAGCTGTACATAAATTTACATAAATCGGCCACATTGTCCAGAAGAGATTCAGTCGTTGTAAACAAGGAGGGTGCCTAAATGACTGCAGTGCTTTGAGCGAGTGTCCCCACACTCCCTTGAGTGAAGATGGTCCCAGGCGGAGGTGGTCCTTTTAGCAGGAAGAGGAAGCAGTGCCAATGCACAAGCCGTGCCTCCTGGCCTGCCCACAGTCAGCGGTAGGCTTTGCTGAACTCCTGGAGTGCCCAACGCCTGTTCTCAGTTGTCTGCTTGAGTTGGGTGTACTCTTTTACCAGCTTGTCAAACTCCTCCCCAAGGACCTCATAGGTGTTTAGGACCTGTCGGGACTTCTCCATGTCCTGTTCTTGTAGCCGAATGGCCCCTTCCAAACGGTCCCTAAGAGTCCGGGCACAGAAGATACAATGTAAGAATCTGGCTCCTCAGAAAGTAGACAAGAATGAGGACATGTTAAAATGAATGAGTTTAGAGAGTATGGGAACCAGCTCTGAATAGCTGTACCAAGCTCTCAGGAGTTCTCACCTAATGAGACGATGAACTTCTACTTTCTCAGCAGTGTAAGTGTCAGACAAAATCTTTAGCTCTTCCATCCTGACAGAGGAAAGAAAGAAATGTGAAGCTGAGGATCTCTGACAGCAGCAGAGTTGGGAATGGGACATCGTACCTGCCAGGGTCAAAGGTGTGGGCTAAGCAGTGACAGGATAAACAAGGTCACTCTGAATTCCTGAGCAGTATTTCACAGTCAAGCACCTATTTCAGAAAGCTTTCAAATAAAAGAATCAAGAATGTTGAAAACTTTGGGGTAATCTGAAGGCTTAATACTGCTGTGTGACATTTACCGGATCCCACAAGGTGCTAGGCATGTTAGAGGAAGAGAGATGAGGGTAGGGGTCATAGGGGGTGGTGGATCCCTTAGATCCACAGGGGTCATAGCTCACCTCAGCTTAAGGATCATGGCACTACACTTGAACTCCAGGTACTGGGCATTGATGCGGGCTAGCTCAGACTGAGTCTTCAGCCGGTGCTCCTGAAGCAATCTGTGCAGGAGGGCGAGGCAGCGGAGGAGCGCCTGAGCCCCCGGGAGGCGGAGGAAGGGAGCAGGAAAGAAGGCAGGTCAGAGATCCTTGGCTTCCCCAAAAGTGCCCCTGGGGTCCGGGTAAAAGAGAGGAGGCTACCCCACTGCTCCAACAAACCTGGGAGTAGGTGGCACTCTTCTTCTCCAGCAGCACCACCTGCTCCTTCTGCTGGCTCTGGGCATCCTGGCACTGCTGCTTCTCACTCACCAGGATCTCTGCCAGTTTCCATACCTTTGCCGCCTTCAGGGTTTCATGGTCTGAATCTGGGCAAAAAGTCAGAGGACTGGACAGTAAAACCCTAATTGCTACAGACCTTTTAAGGCCATTTTTCAGTGCCCCTGTCCTACATCTAGACCTAGGAATTCTGTCTTCATCCAGGTTTTCTTCTGATGTCCTGTTAAAAATGGCCCAGTTCTCATAATTGTCTTCACTCTTTAATTCCAGATTTTGCCCCTTAATTCTTAAGTCACAGAAATAAAGACAAGGGGAACACCTAGCCTGAACTTTCCTCCCTATTCTATGCTGATTCTTCTGAGAACTAACTCATTCTTCCCTGCAGCAAGAGGACCTCTGCTGAATAAAAGGTCCAGCTGGCACAGCTCAGTGGTTGAACATGGAACTAGGAGGTCATGGTTCGATTCCCAGTCAGAGTACGTGCCCTGGTTTGCAGCCTTGATCCCACTGGGGGCGTATAGGAGGCAGCCAATCAGTGAGTCTCTCATCATCGATGTTTCTATGTCTCTCTCCCTTCCTCTCTAAAATCAATAAAAATATATATTTTTTTAAAAAGAGTTCTCACAAAATTCCTTGCTTTTATTCTACCAGCAAGGAAACAAACAACTCCAATGTCTCCAATGATTCCCAGCTTCTGTCCCAAATCTAAATTCAAATATACTGTTCTCAAAAGAGCAACCCAGGAGTCCTGAGGGCCAGCTAAGAACAGAACACAGAGAGCCAGCACTCACCGGAATTAGGATCATGGTAGCAGAGCAGAGTGAAACATTTCTTCTTGAGTTGCTCCTCCACTTCCAGTGGGAGCCGAGCTCTCATCCACACAAAATCCTACAGTCACAGAAACACAGAGATACAAATAGACTGTGAGAACTAGGAAGATTCATCCAATGGCTACATGACGACAACAATCTCAATGATAACCAAAGGAAATGCATTAAGAGACATCAGGGAACCCTGGCCAGTGTGGCTCAGTTGGTTGGAGCGTCCTCCAGTATATCAAAAGGTGACAGGTTCCATTTCAGAGTCAGGGCCCATACCCAGAGACTGGTTTCAATTTCTGGTTGGGGTGAAACCAATCGATGTTTCTCTCTCTCTCTCCCTTCCTCTCGCTAAATATATTTAAAAAACAACAACAAACCCACAAAAAAATTGTGGCTCAGTAACTTGGGTGTCATCTGTAAACCAGGAGGTTGCCCATTCAATTCCCAGTTGGGGCACATGCCCGGGTTGAGGGCTCCATCCCTGATGGGGGGTATGGCATGCAGGAGGCTGCCCATTGATGTTTCCCTCTCACATCGGTGTTTCTCTCTCTCTCCCTTCCTCTACCTAAAAAAAAAAAAAAAAAAAAAATCGTAAAAAAGACAACAGGGAGATTCATTTAAAAAAATGTAATGCTTTTAATAGGGATGCACAAAAAAAACCAACAACACCAAAACTATCAGGAGGTAAACACAATACAGGGCCAACACTGAAAAATCGCTATGCACGCAGAGCACCGTTTATAATAGCAAATGCCCGAACAGGGAGATTCATTTTTAGCCTAACAAATTAGCACAGAGTAATATGACTGTCCAGATCCCATACTGATGAAAAAGAGTGGGGAGGTACGGGCACTGGAAACACCTTTCTGGAAAACAGTTTGGCACTATGTACCAATATGTTCTATGTGTGTACCTTTGACCCAATGATCCCACTTTGAGCACTAATACTTGGGAAATAATCATATAAGGGCAAAGACACATATGAATTAGCATGTTCATCAGTGTGGTTTCTAACAGCAAAAATGTGGAAACAACTTTAAATTAATATCCATCAATAAGGTAAAACAGCCGATACCGGTTTGGCTCAGTGGATAGAGCGTCGGCCTGCGGACTGGAGGGTCCCAGGTTCGATTCCGGTCAAGGGCATGTGCCTGGGTTGCGGGCATATCCCCAGTGGGAGATGTGCAGGAGGCAGCTGATCGATGTTTCTCTCTCATCGATGTTTCTAGCTCTCTATCTCTCTCCCTTCCTCTCTGTGAAAAATCAATAAAATATATTTAAAAAAAATAATAATAATAAGGTAAAACAAATTATGCTACATCTATACAATGGAATCCTGTCAGTTACTTAAGCCAATGATATAATAAGAATAATGAGCACTAACTATGTGTCTGGACACTGTGCTAAGAGTGCTTTAGGAAGTATCATTTTATTTGCATCTATTTATTGACTTGAAAACAAGTCCAAAATATATTAAGTGAAAATATATTCTCTATACAAGCATGGAGGGTATAATACTATGTCAAGTTGTATTATTTATTTCTAGATGTAGTATTTCAGCTTTTACTTTCTTCTATGTAATGTATTTCTTATTTATTTAAGTTTGACCACCATGAACGTGTACATTTTTATAAAAACAATAAAGCTTAACCAAACAATGTTCAAATACACAGGAGAAATTAAGCCAATATTTGCTTGCTCCCAACCTCTGAGGGTGGCATGAGCTCCAGAAGGTCTGCTTTCCCCAGTCCTAGCAGTGGAGGCATCACCCTCTCCTGGCTAGGACCTAAGAGCTGTGTTAGCTGAGTCACAAGTAGCTGCTGTTCAAGGGTCGCATGAAACTGAGAAGAATAAAAACAACAAGAGGTTACTATAAAACTTCCTTCATCCACCTCCTCCATCCTCATGAACCAGTTCTTCACACATTTCAAAGTCCTCAAAGACGTCCTCCTCTTCAGATAACTTCCCAGCTGGCAGTGCCTTCTCCTGTTAATCTTTCTTTTCAAACCCCTGACAAAGCACCCGCCTCTTCCCCTCGTAACTACAGTCCGTTTCTCTAGCCATTACATGAAGCTCCTACTTCCCCAGATCATACAATCAGATGAAGCCATAGTTGGCCGGCTCATTCCTATGGTAACCAACCTCTACTTCATCTCTCCGGCCTCACCTTTTTGTCCTCAGAAGTTACATTTGTGTCTTGTATCTTCACATAGTAGTCCACAAGCAGCTCTTGGATGACTCTTTGTAAAATCTCAGACCTCAGCCATGCTGTCTTATGCAGTCGAACTTCCTTCCACGCCTAGAAAATTTTAGAAATTCCAGGTAGGAACCTCTCTCGCATATATTGTTCCTTCCTCTTAACATCCCTTCAATTAGGGCTTTTACCTGAGCCTGTTCCTTTGCCAGGGAGAGGCTTAAGCCACTCTCGTCCACGTGCTGTGAGAGACGCAGCAGCAGTTTGCTGAAGTGTGGATTCTGTAACAGGTCCTCTTCACTCAGGTGACAAGGAGGAAGCTGTCTGCTGCACACTTTAATGGGATGTCCCCCGTGGGACAAAAAGCAAAGAAGGTATGGACTCTTAATTTATATAATTGAACATAACTCTTAATATTAAAAAAAAACAACATCAAACAACCCAGGTTTTTGGTAGGAAAGTTTCCTAATTCTAATAAGATTTTAAAATCCACAAATAGCCCTACACGGTTTGGCTCAGTGGATAGAGCGTCAGACTGCGCCCCAAAGGGTCCTGGGTTAGATTCCAGTCAAGGGCATGTACTTTGGTTGCAGGCTCCTCCCCCACCCAGGCCCTGGTCCGGGCTAGTGCAGAAGACAACCAATCGATAGGTTTCTCTCACATCGATGTTTCTCTCTCTCTCCCTCTCTCTTCCACTCTCCCTAAAAATCAATGGAAAAATATCCTCGGGTGAGAAATAACAAAACAAAACAAAACAATCCACAAATACCCTGGCCGGTGTGGCTCAACTGACCGAGCATAGTCCCATGCATCAAGAGGTCACCAGGTAGCCGAAACCGGTTTGGCTCAGTGGATAGAGCGTCGGGCTGCGGACTGAAAGGTCCCAGGTTCGATTCCGGTCAAGGGCATGTACCTGGGTTGCGGGTACATCTCTATCTCTCTCCCTTTCTCTCTGTAAAAAAATCAATAAAATATATAAAAACAAACAAACAAAAAAGAGGTCACCAGTTTGATTCTGATCGGGTACATACCCAGATTACAGGCTGGACCCCCTGTAGGGGGTGTGCAGGAGGCAGCCAATCAATGTTTCTATCTCTCTCTTCCTTCTTCCTTCCTCTCTCTAAAATCAATAAAAACATTTATAAACAAGAATTCGGGACTGAGTCTCTAATAAAAGTAAGATCTTAAAAAATGAAAATACAGTTGAAAAGCATGGGACAAATCAATAAGGGACCCTTTAATAGGGATCACCCCAGTACCCAAAATGGCTCATTCACAGAATAACTTAGAGTTCTTGAGGAAGGGGGAAAAAATGCATGTAAAGTTCCAACTTTGGATATGATCTCTAGTCATATAAGCGACTGAAAGAAAGTATACTTTTCTTAAGAGTAAATTTAAAAAATTTAATTAACCAAATTCTCCCTATTGTAAATAGGGTTGAGTAACCTATGGATGCAGAACAGCACATGCCTGAGAAAAAGTGCAAAGAAACTGGGAACCTGTCATAATTCCATATGTTCAAGGGGCTTTCTTTTTTTTTTAAAATATATTTTTATTGATTTCAGAGAGGAAGGGAAAAGAAGAGAGAGACAGAAACATCAGTGATGAGAGAGAATCATTGATCGGCTGCCTCCTGCAGGCCCCCTACTGGGGATTGAGCCCACAACCCAGGCATGTGCCCTTAACTGGAATTGAACCCGGGACCCTTCAGTCCACAGGCCGATGCTCTATCCATTGAGCCAAACCGGCCAGGGCAAAGGGCTTTCTTTCCATTTCTTTTCTGAAGTGCTTTCTGCTGGAGGCTTCTGTTTTACTCCCACTTACCAAATACTAAAATTTTCATTCTTTGGACCATCACACTCAAAGTCCTTTCACCATCACACTCAAGGTCCTTTTAGAGAATAAGAAATCTCTCCCTCTACCCCCCAAGGCAGAAGGATCAATATGGAAATGGTCAAATATAGAAGATTCAAGTCTTTGAAGGATTCAAGATATAGAAAGGACTTGAGATATGGAAAGAATTCAAGATATTGGAAGGATCTAAGATTTTGGAGACCAAATATTAAAAAATTCAAGATATAGGTAGAAAGGAAGCATTTAAGGAATTTACTGGCCACCCTTATCTTCTGGATATGGTTGCTCACACAGCGGAAGCATCTTGAGTTTTTAGTCTACTGCACAAGCAGACACTGACCAGGAGTCAGTTTTCCATAAGACAGTGCTGAAGAGGCCTAGCCGGTTTGGCTCAGCGGATGGAGCATCGGCCTGCGGACTCAAGGGTCCCGGTTCGATTCCAGTCAAGGGCATGTACCTTGGTTGCGGGAGCATCCCCAGTGGGGGGCGTGCAGGAGGCAGCTGATCGATGCTTCTGACTCTCTATCCCTCTCCCTTCCTCTCTGTAAAAAATCAATAAAATATATTTAAATTTTAAAAAAGACAGTGTTGAAGAATCGTCATGTATCCTAATTTCCTTAGAAACATAAGCTTCTATGAGAGAAACCATACTGGTGAGCATTATAAGTCCTTTTTTTTAATAGAAAGTAAGAACCTGGATAAAACCTCTCTGGATAAGTCATCAAAACCCTTGCAAATGGCTATTCTTACCTTGTTGGAGTACTTCCATCCCTTCTCCAGGTGAACAGAAATCCCCAGATGCCATCTGATATTCTTATCTTTTGAATCCATCCAGAGAAAACAAAAAGATGAGTTGGCTGGCTGCTCTAGAGAAAACTATCTTGGGTTCAAATTCCTATTGTCTACAAGCTGGGGAGGGACCTCGGGGATGCCTCTTAACAAGGAGGGACTATATCACACATCCAAGGTCCCAAGCTCTTACACAGGTTTTATAGACAGACTTATCATCAGCAAAACATTTTGCATTCTAAACACATAAATGTTTTCACTTGTTATAAGCTAAGAGGGAGCCTCCTTAAGAAAGAAAACTTTCCCATTCACTAGTCTAAGTGGGAGGATGGCCCCTCTCTCCGCAACTATTTCTAAGCTAAAACTGAGCTGCTGCTTCTCAGTTATGAGTGAACTGGGGAAAAGGAAAAAAAATAAAGAAATCAAAGTCTACTTTTCCCCCTTCGAATCACTCAGCTATTAAATTCCACAATAGTTTCTTGCACGTCTTTAACTTGTCCTTTCATCTAAGATGTGTTGGTAGTTTTTTGTTGTTTTTTTTAATTATTATTAATTCCAGAAACACCCTTCAGGAATAACAAATCATTCCACACTTGAACAACTGGATTTCACATAACAGCAGTAGTAAAGAGCACCTGGAGGAAAGAGCATAAGAAGACAGACAGGGCCCATGCTGGCTCAGTGGTTGAGCATCATCTATGAACCAGGAGGTCACGGTTGCATTCCTGGTCAGGGCACGTGCCTGGGTTGCAGGCTCAGTCACAAGTGTGGAGTGTGGAGCATGCAGGAGGCAGTTGATCAATGATTCTCTCTGATTATTATTATTTTTTAATATATTTTATTGATTTTTTTACAGAGAGGAAGGGAGAGGGATAGAGAGTTAGAAACATCAGAGAGAGAAACATCGATCAGCTGCCTCCTGCACACTCCCTACTGGGGATGTGCCCACAACCAAGGTACATGCCCTTAACCAGAATCGAACCTGACACCCTTGAGTCTGCAGGCTGATGCTCTATCCACGGAGCCAAGCCGGTTAGGGCTCTCTCTGACTATTGATGTTTCTATCTCTCTCTCCCCCTCTCCCTGAAATCAATAAAAATAAAAACATTTTAAAAAAGGAGAAGACAGGCAGGGAGGTCAGTGCCAAAAGAGTAATGCAACGGTGTAGTTAATGCAGCCGAGGCCAGAGCATAGAGTACACTGAAAAGAACATTGGTACAAATCGGCAGTGATTGGCAGTTTGGCCTCTGGAGACAAACATTTTCCCTTGACATTATTTTCCATTTTGCTGCTTCAACCTCTCCTCTAAGGTATCAAACTCCAAAGGACAGCGGTGCCTCCCAAAGCAGAACAGACACAGAGGGTTATGAGGATGTAACATTCCACGTTCACAGAACACTGGGTTTACTCCCTCGTCTGAGGAGAAGTAACATCAAAGTACTCATTTGTTTTGTAACACGGTCTAGGGGGGGACAGCGGAGGAGTCGGGATGCTGGGACTTAATCTGCTCAGCCATTGTTCTGTGTGAATGTAAGGGAGATGGTTTTCCTGGTGCCAAATGTCTTCCCACCTGCAAAACTGAGATAAGTCCTGCCTCGGAGAGGCCGTAAGAATTAATGGCACAATCTACTTGTCGACCGGAGCCAGGACTTGGGTGGTGAGCTCAGTTGACCGAGGCCCGCAAATAAAAGCTATGCAGACAAATTTCGCTCACAAAGATGAGGCCCACCCTAAATTTCAGAAAAGTCCGCAGTCACTGCCTCCGCGGGGGCTGCCTCCCGGGGTGGGGTGGGGGTGAGGGCTCCTCTTCACCCTTTTTAAAGGTGAGGGGGCGTGGACCGTGGCGGCCAGCAAGCTCGAGCCTCCGCGCGCTGCGCTCAGACGCGTTAAAACGCTGCCACTGGGCCCCAAGCACGGCAATGTTCTGACTCGGGCGCCTTCTAAATTCTCGGAGCTGTCTTTACACGCTGCGCTGAACGTTAAATTGATTTTACAGGTATTTTCACAAGATGTGACCCTCACAGAGCCCGAGATGAATCAAAATGCGGAGCGCGTTCTCCGGCGCCTACTTCCCTTCCGCCCGGGCAGCCACGGAGTCCCCAGGGCGAGGCGGCCTCGGCCCGGGACTGGCCGGCAGGACCCTCGGGCGGTCCTCTCCCCGCAGCGCCCCCGCCCCCCGCTAAAGCAAACCTGCGCCCCCCGGGCGGCCGGGGCTCCCAGGGCGGTGCGGAGCGAGCTCGGGGCTCAGGAACTTCCCCGCGGCCGGCGCAGGGCGGGCGACGCCGGGCTCCGGAAGGTGGGGCGGGGGCAGGTCGGAGGCCGCGGGAGGGCGGGGGGCGGGGCCACGCTCCTGGCGGGAACGGCAGGCCCCGCCCCGCCCCGCCCCGCGTTCCCCGCCGCAGAGCCCGGCTTTGCAGTGCGTGGTGGGAAGGGAGCCTTTTCCTGGGTACCTGCCCCCCGGTGCGGGCAAACGCTGGTCAGGTTGCCAACTTTTATTGCGGGCCGTCAATGAGCCAGGAACGTGCCGGGCATTTTGCTTGCCTTGCTTCCTCTCGTTTAGTTCTCACAGGAAGTCACAATCGTACCCATTGTACTGAAGGGAAAACTGAGGAGCAGAGAAGTTAAGGGACTGGTTCGGGGTCGCGCTGGCAGAGCTGAAACCTCTCCCCACCAAAGAGTCTCCTCACTGAGCTTGTTTTTGTTTTTTTTTGTCTTGTTTATGTTTTTATTGTGTGTGTGTTTTTAAGAGAAAGAAGGGAGAGGGAGAAAGAGAAGCATCAGTGTTGAGAGAAAACATGGGTAGGTCGCCTCCCCTATCAGCCGCGGCCTAGGAATCTAATCGGCAACCTGGGCATGTGCTCTGACCTGGAATCCAACCAGCACCCTCTCCGTGCACAAGGTGACACCCAACTGAGCCACACCGGACAGGACCCTCTCATCTCTCATTCTCATCCTCTCTCTCTCTCTCTCTCTCTCTCTCTCTCTCTCTCTCTCTCTCTCTCTCTCTCCTATATGGACATTTATTGTTTGCTTAACAAGAAGTCTGGAGCTGGGAGTCCCATCCCAAGCAGGAAGGAAGGAGTGCAGGAAGGGGGGAGGCTGTCTTCCTGTAACAGTTTGGGAAGAAATTCTTTCCCAGAAGCACCCACCAGACTCTCCCATGTGTTTCATTGGCCAGACTAGGATGTTTTCCTCCTGCCCGCGCCCCTTCCACATCCTGCTCTTGGACATTCCATGTATCGGGTTAGGACTGCCTCTAAGGACTTGGGGTTCCCATATTCCCTGACTGGTTTCAGCCAATGGGGGATCCCGGCAGGAGGCTGGAGGGAGAGAAGACAATGATGGGAGGAGGGGACAATTCCCCTGACTCCCTCCATGGGCTTGACCTCAAGTTGGCTATGGACTTTGACCAAAGGTTATTGCTCCTCTTAAGCCCCCACCCCAACTCTCTGTCTTAAACCCCATCTCTGTCTTCTTTTCAAAGTTGAGTGAAATCTGTTATAGGTGAATTATTTCAAAAATAATACTTTATACTAAGTAAATTGCACCAGGGTTATCAAATCTCTTGCATCAGAGGAGAAACTGATAGTCTGGCTGGCAGGGAAGGAATCTCAGGCTGTGTGCTGGGTGGTAGAGTTTACCCTTTTCTCTTAGTACCAACTAGGGAGTTATTCCTGCAATACATAGGAGAACAGTGTGATCCGGTGCAGAAATCTTATATCCCTGGTCATCTTGTCAGCTGCCACCCTTCATGCTTAATATTAAAGTGCTGTTGTTTTCTAAAGCTTTTAAAAATTATTTATGCTTCCTCAGCTCTGTAGTGCAGCATCATTCAACATCAGGCATAATGCCCCTAACAAATGGCACTTGGAAAAAATAGCAGGCATGTTTTGGTGACTCAGAGCTGATCAGGAATCTACTGAAATTTCATGTCTTCTATTTGTCAAGTTTTCTAATATGGCACCTCAAAGCTTTGGCTAAAGAGTGCTAAAGTATTTGGGAAATGAGATGGTGAAGGGTACAATGGCCTGTCTTCACATAGGAGGGTAGAGTGGAGAGCCATGGGAAACCTTGAATAAGATCAAACCTTCATATGCAATTATCTGTTCCATCTCTGTCTCTGACAAACTGAGTGACCTTGGGCTTCAGTTTCCTTATGTGTCAAATGGAGGAAATAACATATTTTTTTAGCTTCTCCAATCTCATAGTGTTGATGTAATGATCAAATGAGATAATGGCTGAGAAAGTACTTTGGAAAGACTATCAAAGTGAGATGATTTAAAATTGACATAGTATATCAAGCACTTACTAAATGCCTTGGGAGAGACACAAAGATAATATATGACCCAGTCCCAGACCTGAAGAAATTCAGAATGTAGTTGAGAAGATAAGACATGCATATGGAAAGCAAATAATATAAAGCAGCAAAGGTGACAAAAGAGCTTTTTAGGTTATACATTCTAGAGAAGCTCAAATAAAGTACATATTTTTTCTTCTGCAGGAATGAATGGGAAAGACTATGAAATAAATTTTTGTTTTACCTGGGCCTGAAAGGAGAGAAAATTTGGATCATTTACAATGGAGGAAACATCCCAGCAAGTGGAGGTAGAGAGAAGGAGTTCAAGCTGAAGTGCTGGACTTCATAGGCCAGTTCCACATAAGATTAGAAAGTTGAGTGGATAGACTGTCTTGGCAGTTAAAACTGAAGCAAAATACTGAAAAAGGATCTTATAATCAGACACCATCTGATGTCCATGAGCAAGAAAGTTGCAAGAGGTCCTAGAATTCATTCTCTTTCTTCCCATTCCTACTGCCCCTCTTCTTGTTCTGTTTTTTTTTTAACAGCTTTATTGAAATAGTTTGGCATACAAGTGTACAGTTTATTATGTTTTGACATAACTATACATCTGTGAAACCATCACCACAATCCAGCCAGTGAACATATGCACCATCCACTAAGTCCCTAAGTGTTTACTTTGCCTCATTGTAATTCCTCTCTCTGCCACTTCCCAGCCACTAATCTGCTTTCTGTTACTATAGATTTGTTTGTATTTTTTGGAATTTTATGTAAATGGAATAAAAAAATGTACTCTTGCCCTAGCCAGTTTGGCTCAGTGGATACAGCATCATTATGGATTGAAGAATCCCAGATTTGATTCTAGTCAAGGGCACATACCACGGTTTCAGGCTTGATCCTGGCCATGGTCGGGGCACATGTGGGAGGCAGCCAGTCAATGTGTCTATATCATATTGATGTTTCTCTCTCTCTGTCTCTCCCCCTCTGTTCCACTCTCTCTAAAAATCAGTGGAAAAATATCCTTGGGTGAGGATTAAAAACAACAAACCAAAAAAAAGTACTCTCTTTTGGCCTATTTCACAGCATAATTAATTTTGAGATCCATGTTTGTTATTACTAGTATCAATAATTCATTTTTTTTTTTAGCTCATGTCTTTTTATTGCTGAGAAGTAGTAGGAAGTCTTCTTTTAAAACCTTAATTTGGGTTTGTATTTAAAGAGGTGCTTTCTCCAAGACACCCGGTACCTATCTCAGTGCTTGGCGTACTGAGACACTTATTTGTTGAAAGAATGAATTTCTTGACAACTCCCACAGAGCTAATACCTTATATAGTTTTACTAGAGGCCCGGTGCACAAAAATTTGTGCACTCGGGGGGGCGGGGTCCCTGAGCCTGGCCTGTGCCCTCCCGCAGTCTGGGATCCCTAGGGAGATGACCACCTGATGGCTTAGGCCTGCTCCCCGGGGGATTGGGCCTAAGCTGGCAATCAGACATCCCTCTGGCAGCCCAGCAGCCCTCGGGGGATGTCCACTTGCCAGTGGGGAGCAGGCCTAAGCTGCAGTCGGACATCCTTAGCGCTGGTGAAGAGGCAGGAGAGGCTCCCACCACCACCGCTGTACTGGCAGCCATCAGCCTGGCTTGTGGCTGAGCAGAGCTCCCCCGTGAGAGCGCACTGACCACCAGACGGCAGCTCCTGCATTGAGCGTCTGCCCTCTGGTGGTCAGTGTGTGTCATAGTGACCAGTCATTCCCAGTCTTTCTGCTGTTAGGGTCAGTTTGCATATTACCCTTTTACTATATAGGATAGAGGCCTGGTGCACGGGTGGAGGCTGGCTGGTTTGCCCTGAAGGGTGTCCCGGATCAGGGTGGGGGTCCCGCTTGGGTGCCTGGCTAGCCTGGGTGAGGGGCTGATGGCTGTTTTCAGGCTGGCCACCCCCTTTATGGTGGGGGTCCCCACTGGGGTGACTGGCCAGTCTGGGTGAGGGACTGAGGGCCATTTTCAGGCTGGCCTGTGACTGAAGCTCCCAGCCTCTCCTTTTTTTCTTCTTTTTTTTTTTAATTCTGGGATTTATTTACCTTCTATAATTGAAACTCTGTTGCCTTCACTGGCGCTCCCAGCTCTGAGGCCACGGCTGACTGAAAGCTGGTATCTGGGGTTTGTTTAGCTTCTATAATTGAAATATTGTTGCTTCCGGAGCTGAGAGCTGGGCTGCGGCAGGCGGGGAACCTTGGCCTCCTCCATCACTGGAGCAAGCAAGCCTCCTGCTCGCTTCAGCTGCCTGGCTGCTGGCTGCCATCTTTGTTGGCAGTTAATTTGTGTATCTCGCTGATTAGCCAATGGGAAGCATAGCGGAGATACAGTTAATTACCCTTTTTGTCTTTTATTAGATAGGATAGGATTTGCTCTGGGGAATGCTTGGCCTTTATAGGCCCATCTCTTCATCAGTGTTGTTCCTCTCACCTTCTGCTATGTCATATGCAAAATTACAATCACTCCTTTTTTCTTTTTTTTGGCTAATCCTCCTGGGAGGATATTGTTTTCCATTGATTTTTAGAGAGGCAGGAGGGAGGGAGGGGAGAGAGAGAGATGTGAAGGAGACATATCAATTGATTGCCTTCCACACGCACCCTGACCTGGGTGGGGGGGTCGAACCTGCAACCCAGGTACATGCCCTTGACTGGGAATTGACCCCTCAACCCTCTGGTGTGCAGGCTGGTGCTCTAACCACTGAGAGCAATGCTGGCCAGGGCCAATCACCTGATTCTTAAATGTTCTTTAATGATAAAGCCAAGAACATGCTCAAATATTCCTGAGCTAGACTCTGGTGGGGGGTGGGGGTGTAGAAAGATAAATTAGGTATAACAGCTGCCCACAATCTAGCTCTATCTTCTTGAAACTATTCATGTGTATGTTTTTAACTTGAAAATGTAAATGGGAATCTGAGAAAAAGTCTACTTAACCTTTCAGACTTGAACATTCCTTTGCTGCATTGTTTAGAATTACAGAGAAGAATGGAGACTTGCTGTGACATTGCAGGGACTCTGTGTCCCACATTCTGGCCAAGAAACAAAATTATGCTCCAAAGATAAAGATTTCAGGTGAGTATTTAGTATTTGATAAGTATTCTACTTATCAAGCTAATGGAAACGTTTAAGTAGAATATGTTTCACACTGAAAATGTGGGCTTAAATAACCAGTTTCAAAGGTAGGATGACGTTAAAATGGCCATTGGACTATGGAACCACACTTAAAAATAACGCCATACCACTTTGAAACTATCTGAAGACAAGTAGCAGGAATATATTATGGTATTTTGGACCCAGAAACTAGTTTCAGGAATTAAAAATTTTACAGGCAGTCAAGAGATTTTAGAATTATTTTCAATGATGTTCACTAGAAAATGAAGGTATTCAGAGCCACAACTATTGATGATTAAGCTTGAAAATTTCATGCCCATTGTAAGTACATGATTTAAGGAGAAAACAAGTGGGTAAGAAATATGTAATCAACCTATGACATCAAATGAAAATTTTAGAACAAATGTTCATAATGTGCTATTTTTGCAATTGCCTAACCCTTCTAAGGGATTTCAAACCCAGCCCCTTGTGGCTTCAAGGGTTGCCTGTCTTGTTCATGGAAACTTGTACAATCGGGAATAAGCCTGATTTTACTTTAAAAAATTATTGTGAACTAGAATATAAACAAGGCTCAATGGGGAATTTTAGATCTCAAAGAAAGGGCTGAGAAATTTGGCTCCAAAAAATGGAACAGATTGAAACAATTTTTCGAAAGGAATATGAGACAGTAAAGGAAATTGATTCAGAAGAAGACAACTAGTATCATTTTGAAAAGCTAGCTATGAAGCACAAGGTGTGCGGTTTCTTTTTTAAAAAAATATATATTTCTTTATTGATTTCAGAGAGGAAGGAAGAGGGAGAGAGAGAGATAGAAACATCAATGATGAGAGAGAATCATTGATGGGCTGCCTTCTGCACGCCCTCCACTGGGGATCGAGCCCGCAACCCAGGTATGTGCCCTTGGCTGGAATCAAACCTGGGACCCTTCAGTCCGAAGGCCAACACTCTATCCACTGAGCCAAACCGGCTAGGGCAGCGGTTCTCAACCTGTGGGTCGCGACCCCTTTGGTGGTCGAATGACCCTTTCACAGGGGTCGCCTAAGGCCATCCTGCATATCAGATATTTACATTACGATTCATAACAGTAGCAACATTACAGTCATGAAGTAGCAACAAAAATAATTTTATGGTTGGGTCACAACATGAGGAACTGTATTTAAAGGGCCAGAAGGTTGAGAACCACTGGGGTAGGGCAAGGTATGAAGTTTCTGTTATAATGATTGAGTGTGCTGCTGTCATGCTAAAACATGTACCAGGCTGATAAAAGTATTTCCCTGGCTTTTAAACTGTTGGTAACACTGTCTTATACTGAGTTACAGATGAAAGAGATTTTCTCCTGTAAAAAGTGTATCAGAACCAGTGAGAGAAACAGACCAACCAAAGGGCATTTGGAGTTTCATGCTTGGGAAAAACATATATTGTAAAATTTGAAACCCCTCCTATGATTAAGGTGCTAGGATAAAAAAGCAAAACCTTAAAGAAGTTAGCAATTTAGTATACTTCCTAGATTCCATTTACCAAAGAGAAATTTTGCTAACTAACTTACAGTATGCAACCATGGTAGCTAAGTAGATGAAGTATTAAATCTGTGTTTCCCGTGACTGGATTGCCTTATTTAAAAAAAACAACCACAGACACCCAGCCCAGCTGGCAAGGTTCAGTGATTGAGTGTCGACCCATGAACCAGGAGGTCTTGGTTTGATTCTTGGTCAGGGCATATGCCTGGGTTTCGGCTCAATCCCCACTAGGGGGCATGCAGGAGGCTTTTTCTCTTATCGATGTTTCTCTCTCTCTCTCTCTCTTCTCCCTCTCCCTACCTCTCTCTCTAAAAATTAATAAACACATATTTTAAAAAACACACACAGGCACAGGTAATTCTGAAATGGATGCTTTTCTCGGTCAGTTAATTTATTGGTACCTTCAAATGATTGATAATGAGAGGCTGTATGGATGGGGAGGCCATTAAGTTAATCCAAATCAAGGTTTACTGTCTCAGATGTCTGCGGGAATCAGGCAGGTAAGCAATTTGTGAAGCATACAGAAGAAGGAATGGTAGGGAGCGTGACAAACGAGGAGAGAATAAAGGAGCAGCCGTCACCTGGTTCCAAACGATTGTTGCCGTGTGGGAATGGAAGTCCAGGGGTGACATATTTGATTATTGGAAAAAACACACTTAGAAATCCAGCTCTTCATATACAATATCCAGATTTTTATGTGAAATTTCCTGAGTGATCAATGCTGGCAACCAGGTATTTTATTTGTAATAATTATTACAGATGCAATACACATGTATTGTATAAAAATAGAAAATGTAGACTAACAGCAATAAAACATTTTCACCAGAGATTGCCTTAGGGCATATCCTTTCAGATCTTTTTAAAATAAATATATAGACATATTATAAACAAAATATGATTATTCTGTATATATGGTTTTGGAACTGGCATTTTGTTAATGATTTTGAACTTTTCATTTTAGTAAATTTGCACCTTATCTAATCCCATCCATACTAAAAATTTCCCAATTGACCCCAGTTATCTTTTTTTTTATATATATATACTTTCATTGATTTTAGAGAGGAAGGGAAAGAGATAGAAACATCAATGATGCCGAAACCGGTTTGGCTCAGTGGATAGAGCATCAGCCTGCGGACTGAGAGGTCCCAGGTTCGATTCCAGTCAAGGGCATGTACCTGGGTTGCGGGCACATCCCCGTGGGGGATGTGCAGGAGGCAGCTGATCGATGTTTCTCTCTCATCGATGTTTCTAACTCTCTCTATCTCTCTCCCTTCCTCTCTATGAAAAATCAATAAAATATATATTTTTAAAAAAAGAAAAAAAAAAAAGAAACATCAATGATGAGAGATAATCATTGATAGGCTGCCTCCTGCATGTCCCCTACTGGGGATCAAGCCCGCAACCCAGGCATATGCCCTTGGCCAGAATCGAACCTGGGACCCTTTAGTCCGCAGGCCAATGCTCTATCTACTGAGCCAAACTGGCTAGGGCAGGGGTGGGCAAACTTTTTGACTTGAGGGCCACAATGGGTTCTTAAACTGGACCCGAGGGCCGGAACAAAAGCATGGATGGAGTGTTTGTGTGAACTAATATAAATTCAAAGTAAACATCATTACATAAAAGGGTACGGTCTTTTTTTTCAATAGTTTTATTCATTTCAAATGGGCCGGATTTGGCCCGCGGGCCGTAGTTTGCCCACGGCTGGGCTAGGGCGACCCTAGTTATCTTTTATAGCAACTTGTTTAAACCAATAGGGAATCCAGGACCATGCATTATGTTATTATCATATACCTTAAGTATCTCTAAGGTACTTACCTAGTAGTTTTGACTTTCATACAGCCCGGCCAGTGTGGCTCAGTGTTTGAGCGTCGACACAAGAACCAGGAGGTCGCAGTTCGATTCCTAGTCAAGGCATATGGATGGACTACGGGCTTGTTCCCGTGTGGGGCATGCAGGAGGGACCCAATCGATGATTCTCTCATCATTATGTTTCTGTCTCTCCCTCTCCCTTCCTCTCTCTGAAATCAGTAAAAACATGTTTTTAAAAAATCGTACCGACTTGCTGAAGAGAGCTGGCCAGGTGCCCTGAAGAATGCCTCACCTTTTAGATTTGTCTAGTTGCTCCCTCCTAGTGTCCTGTAAACTGCAAGTTACATCTAATAATTAATTCTTTTTTGGGGGTGGGGAATAGCTAGAATGTATACCAGGTTGGGTTATCTATTTGCCTCTCACCAGAATTGGTCTACTGGTTAGTGTTACTAAGACCCATTCCAGAAAACAAGTGATAACAGTCTGATCCCTCCAACATACATTTTTGGCCTCAATACTATAAACTGATAGTGTTGCTTGGCACTATATGGATGTCCAGTTGTCCACCAACCATTTTACCTATGGTTTTAACATCAATTAATAATCTTTGCCAAATCAATACTTTCATTAATTTCACAAAATGCTGTTTTTCAAATTCTATCACTTTTTCTATATTTATTAGCTGGTGTTTTTCTCCCAACTAGGTACAAATTGGTTTTATAAAAAATAACCACCAGTGGGCCAAACTCAATTAATTTGGGGGCAGGATCTAGTTATGGGCCTCCACTTTCTGATCTATAGTATAAGCCAGATAAAATCTCTTCCCTGTCATCTGTACCCTGGAGCATTAGGTCTTCTGTTTCTCACACTCAATCACTTTGCACTTGTCGAAATATTGCTTGTAATCTTCTCAAGGCATTTTATGTACTTTTCTCCCTGGCTAGACTGTGACCTCCTCAAAGGCAGGGAGTCTCCTGCAATATATTTCCTTTGCTTCTCCTAATATGCTTTTTTTAAAAATGGTTTTTAGAGGAAGAGAGAGAGAGAGAGACTGATTTGTTGTACCACTTATTTATGCACTCATTGGTTGATTCTTGTATGTTCCCAGATTGGGGATTGGACCCAGCTTGGCATATCGGGACAAGGCTCTAACTGAGCTACCTAGCCAGGTCCTTTCCTACTGTGCTTTAAAGTTACTTTGGCTACCGCTAATTCTAATTAACAACAAAAAAGCACCAGTAAGAGCCAATGTTTTCATTATTGTTTCTTGTGTTCCCTGGCTTTCCCACTAAAACATCCCCTACATATCTATCATAATGAAGTACTTGTCACATTTACAGTTTACCTGTGCTGTGGCAATGAATACCTGTGATGGGCTGAGTGGGAAGAGGGAAAATAAGCTCTTTGTTGAGCTTCAGAAGTTAGAAGTCATTTTCTAGATGTGACATTGGGTAAGTTACTGCTCAGAGTTTCTGGGATGTCTTTAAAATCACACCCAGATTGGCTCTAGGTCTCCAGGATACATGCATAAGCAGTACCTTTTAGTATCCCTCCTAACCCATTTCTCCCTGCTTGGAGAGCACCTTTGCTTCCTTCACAGTCAGCAGTATCCTATCTAAACTTAGGTGCAATAATACCCACAGTGGACAAAATTTTGCCTCTGATGACTCTCCTACCATCAGTTAGACGGGTCTAATCTACACATCCCAGGAAGTTTGCTTATATTTCCAAGGTCAAACCTTAGTCTTTTACAACTAGAGCCAAGTGTAGATATTCCAAGGGCCCTATCCAAGCCATTGTCACAGCAGAGGCCCAGTCTTAGGTCTTCTTGCTGCAGGGGAGAGAGGGTGGAGAGCTGAGACTGGCGGGACCCTTGTCCTTGCAGTGGAACCTCACCATTAGGGTTCTGAATGACCCCAGGCCAGATCTGGGGTATGGGTCTTTCTAAAAAACAAAATGAAATAAAAATGTTTCCCCCAACCCTTTTATTTCAGGTCTAATAGTCTCCTTCCACCTTTTATTCCCTCTGTACAGGTATAATATCAAGGACCAACCAATTGGCTTTATGGGCCTGGAATTAGCTCTTTCTCTAGAAATAAATCAGAGAAAGACAAATACCATATTTCACTTATGTGTGGAATCTTAAGAACAAAATAAATGAACAAACAAAATAGAAACAAATTGTCCTCCTCCTTGGCTGAGGACAGTCTCCAGTCTGACTATAAATTTCCTAGTCTTGAGAGCTCCAGATGGTGAAAGGGGAAACATGTCTAAGGAGTAAGGCAGAGCGAGAACCACCACCAGCCTTATTCTTGATAAACCACACTCAGGCCTGTAACAAACGGGGCTAGCGAAAGCTAACACCCAACGTCTTCCGTGAAAGCCTGCATGAACCCTGTCCTGTGACTCTAAAGAGACACAAAATGGATCCATAATCCTTCCATTTTCTCCCTTCCCTCATTTTTAGGCTTAGTGGCTGTTGATGAAAATCAGGTGGTGAGTTGCCACAGTTTACCTGCTGATGTACCATGGCAGCACCCTATGAATCTCACTATCAACTGTAAATATTAGATAGAACTATTAAGGATGAGCAGCCTCCCAGTAAGTAGAAAGAAGGAAAACTCTTGCGATGCAGGGAACACTTTGGAGCCTGCCGGTAACCAGGGTGGCTGGGGCTGCTGTTCCCTGGGCCTGTCCTCATCAAATGTTAGCACTGTTTTCCCTCAGGAAGGGAGGGTAGCCACAGTGGCAAGAAGAGTCTTGGTGAGCATAGACCTAGATACGAATCAGCCAGTCAGCAGCAGATGGAGGTCAAAATCAGAGTAAAGCACAAGGATCAGAATGACAGAGTAGACAAGACTCCCAAGAGTAAAGACAGAACTGAAGAGATGGATATAAAGCTACACATACTTCTCCCATTTCCCAGGCCTGGAGGATCCTGCTGAGACAATTTCCCAGTCACAGTCTTTGTACTCACTTATTTAATGATAATAGTTCAGAATCTCAGCTGTAGAACAAGTAATCTAGGACCAGAACATTCATCCCTCCAAAAAAGTGCATTTCCCACCTCAGGCAGTCAGTGGCATGAATCTGAACTCTCTCACTCACATTCGCACTGAGGTCTCTTCTCTGCATTTCCCGAGTTGGCTGGCACAGTCATCTTAGAATAATCCCTAAATGTGAAATGTCTGTTCTCAGGAGTCATCATTTCCACTGTGAAATTCTAAGTGATAGAGAATGAAGACTAAGGATCCAAGATTAATTATCAGATTAATTTGCCTAAAACCAATTTACCTAGAGATAATTAGTCTAAAATAAATATTTATCAAATCTGCAGCATTTTCAAAAGAATCTAGCAGATTCACACTTTCACTATTTAATGATGTTGTCTGTATAACCTTGAATTGTTAGTCAACTGAATAAGCCACATGCCTGTTCATTTGCTTTGGATATATTGGCATTTTAACAGCATGGGTGTAGAAGTTAGACCAAAGCATAAAATCATATTGAGCTTCGTTATTTTTTTCAGGGCATCTAATTTGTAAAGGAATATTGGATTAAGAAACACACAAAAAAATGATACACAAAATGTCTGTACCAATTATATTTATTGCTAGAAACTTTAAGCTTTTTTAAAAAAAGTGTTTGAAAAGCAAATAACATAGAGATACCCATCAAGGTAGGAGGAAGCAATCTTATCATTTACAAAGTGCTGCAAATTTGATAAATTTATGTTGCTGGCAATTCAGAAGTACTCTTGGATGAATAGATATAAATCCTTGAAATACCCAAAGCATGACAAAAAAGAATAGAATACCTAAATGGCTAAAAAAATAAAAATAAAAAAATACCCAAAAGGGATTTGAGCCTTTGGCAGTGGTAGTAACTTTGAACACACAGGTTTTCAGTGAAATGGTTTTAAGAGATCTAGCTTTAGGTAAACGAATTTCAGCAAAACTGAACTAGAACCAAGTCAAAGTGTTCTGCCCCTGTGGCGCCCCAGAACCTCAAAGTTTGGGGGTTACAGTAGATGTAATCCTGGATCCCTCTGAAAGGTGGCAGCTCTGGAGTAGTGAGCTGCTGCTAGGGACCAGGTGCAAGAGTGACCTGAGAAGGGAGCGAGTAGGTGTGTGTGAGAACATGCCCCTGGGTGCCTATACTGGGCCGGAGGGCTCAATGCACTTACACCTGGGGAGTGTGACTAGCTCGAAGCTTCATAAATGTCTCCCCCAGCAATTCCATACCCCAAGGCCTACTCATTACCACCTCCACCAGCTGAGGAGAAGTACAGGCACCCAGTTAGTCTTCCCAGGCTCACGTGAGTCCCTGAGAATCAGGCAATACAGGCAGCAGCCCACCTGGAGCTGGTCTCTATTCCCAGCCTTGAGGTGAGCAGCTCTCTTAGTCCTTAGAGAGCAGGTGACCAAGAAATAACTCATTTATAAGGTCCACCTCTTCATCTAGATACAGAAATAAGAGACTGTGGTGTGGTAAGAACCTGTTTGACCTCCTATCTGACCCCGTGTGTGGGGTACAAAATAGTTAGGAGCTTCCATGATGTCTTCCCTTCCTGTAATCCAGGACCACAGCATTTGCTGATTTACACATAGACTTATACTGGAAATACAGACTAGAATCAGACCTTTACAGTGTATGGGAGCCCGCCTGTGTGTGCTTAAGTATATGCTACAGCACAGGTTGCACATGTGGGAAGGAAGCCAGTCACCCCCACCATGGTAACTGGAAGGTTCCTCCTCCACAATCCATTTGGAATGTCATGATCTTTGGGTCTCTGGCCCTTGGGGCCCTCCCCAAAGGACTCTTCTGCCAGGCCTGCAAGGTACATCCTTGCCTCAGCTGGCCTCAGGGGCCCACTGGCCAGAGGAATTTGTCAATGGTGGTGATGGCAGCAGCAGTGACCGCAGCTCAGATATAGTTGGCAGGGGGCTGTCGAGCGTTGAGCCGCTGCATGTGACAGCTGTGGCAGAGCAAGTGCCCGTCCAGAGGGAAACAGCAGCAGCCTTCTTCATCACTCAGCTGCATCCGGCAGTCCTAGGGAAAAGGGACACCTAGTTCACCTCAGCCCAGGCACCTACTCAACACCAGACTTCTAATGACTAGGGGAAAAGGGTGGGTTGGAAGGGATGGACTCCCAGAAGAGAAACCTGAGAAAATACCTCGGCTGGACACCAGGTGTCGCTGCTATAGCAAAAATAATGAGACAGGCTCCCATTTCCAGTGGATACCAGGAGACCCTATTCAGAAAGGACTAACCAACCAGGGCCAGAGAGAGTGGCTGGAGGATGAGATAGATTGGAGATGGGTCAGAGCACTTTCCTAGAATTTATGGTCTATACTTTCCTATGTCAAGTCTAGGGCTTGCTCTTGCCTGGGCCCCATTCCAATTTTCCAGCAGTCCTGGCCCCCAACACTCACCTCACAGTGATAGCACTCGAAGTGATAATCTCGGTCCATGGATATCACCCTCACAATGTCCTCACAGCCCTGAAATAATGCAGACCCCCATGGAGATGAGAGCCGTTTGACAGCCCAACTTCACCCTCCCCTGCACAGGCCCCTGCCACCCCAATGGTAAGATCACACAAAGGCCTCCAGAGCCCTCTGCAATCATCTGTAGCTTCCCGGTGGGCTTTGCAAATCCTCCTGGAACTTCCCTCCCTTTCCTTGTCTCCAGGGCGTGGCCTTACCTATCTCTACCAGCTGTAGGGGAAGCGGAGGGAAGGGAAAGGGGCAGGCGGCATAAATAAAGGAGGTTAAGCTGGGAACAGGAGGTCCAATAGCGCTCGTTTGCTTTGGCTAAGCACAACCTCAGCACACACAGGATAAATCATTTCCAACCTTTTCCTACTGGCCCTGAGGATTCCCCCCCCTTTTCCCAGCCTCTACACTGGCCTCTGGTGACCTTGACCTCAAAGAAAGTCTGCCTCCCTGGACTGGGAGAGAAGAGACAGAGCCTGGGCCCAGTGCGGCTGTCAGACATGTCCAGGCCCGGATGTTAGGGTCAGGGTGGTAACCCTGAGAGCAGAGTCACACGGGAATCTTCACAGAGTACATTCCTCAGCACCACAGCATCCCAAGGGAGTCCAGGCCGCACGTTCCCATCCCTTCCCCAGAGGCAGCAGCACTGGCTGCCCTGCAGGAGAACCCAGACATACTGACCTCTGAGGGGAGGATGGGCTGGTTGCAAGCCGCACATTTAGGAGCATAATTTCTGAAAGAGAGAGGGCAGAGATGAGCTGAGATTCGGAAATCCTGAGCCCAGTTCCACACCATACCGCAAGGGGTGGACTCACTTGTGGTAGTCGGTGACACAGTACACCTGGTTGGAGAAGTCTACTGTGAAGGGGATGCCATCCAGGCACTTGTTGCACACGATGCATCGGAAGCAGCCTGGGTGATAGGACTTCCCCATTGCCTGTAGGATCTGGCTCGTGGAGTGGGAAGAGAATCAGTCTCCCTCCAGTCCCACCTTCCCAGCTACCCATGTTGTTCCCTGCTCTCACAAAACTCACCCAACCCCCTGCTATCCTTCCAGAACAATGCTATAGAATCTGAGGGGACCAAGGAGTCTTAAAGTGGAGGCAGAGCCCTGGCCGGTGTGGCTCAGTTGGTTGGGCATTGTGCCATGCACTGAAAGGTTGCCTGTTTGATTCCCAGTTAGGGCAAATGCCTGAGTTGTAGGCTTGATCCTTTGTGGAGGGAGTGCAGGAGGCAGTAGATTGATGTTTTTCTCTCCTCTCCCTTCCTCTCTCTCTAAAAATCAATTTTTTTTTATTTTATTTTTTTTAATATATTTTATTGATTTTTTACAGAGAAGAAGGGAGAGGGATAGCGAGTTAGAAACATCAATGAGAGAGAAACATCGATCAGCTGCTTCCTGCACACCTCCTACTGGGGATGTGCCTGCAACCAAGGTACATGCCCTTGACCGGAATCGAACCTGGGACCCTTCAGTCCGCAGGCCGACGCTCTATCCACTGAGCCAAACTGGTCAGGGCTAAAAATCAATTTTTTTTTAAAAGTGGAGGCAGAAACCCTGAAAAAGGCTTTAGAGAGCTAATGGTTCTCAGCCCTGGCTGCAGAAGGATCATCCAGGGAGCTTTTAATATTTTTATTTTTAAAATCCTCACCTGAAGACATGCTTTTATTGATTTTAAAGTGCGAGGAAGCGAAAGAGAGAAAAACACCTATCAGTTGTCTCCTGCACACACTTTGTCTGACCGGGGATTGAACCTGAAACCTAGGTATGTGCCCTGACCAGGAATCAAACCAGTCGCATATTGGTGTATGGGATGATGCTCCAACCAACTGAGCCACACCGGCTGGGACACCCAGGGAGCTTTTAAAGACCAGCAAAGCCAGGGCCCCACCCCAGGATTTTATCCAGGCATATTCATCACAGTATCTGGTGAGGACCCAGGCTTTGGCATTTTTCTTTGCTTCTTCTCAGGTGATCTGCTAGGCTGCCATTGCTGAAAACCACTGATCTAATCCAATCCCCCTTTCTTATAGAAAAGAAAACTGAGTTCCAGCTGATCCTAGCTAGTAGCAGAAAGGGGACTGAAACCCAGAACCCCATAGTCCTATCTCAGGTGGAGGGCCAGGCTGTGCCTGCAGAATTAGGGAGGGGCCAGATCACACAGGTCTAGGGATGGCAGGATTAGGTGTCAGGACTTGATGTCAGAGGCAGAGAAGCCACTCTCAACAGTTGCTCTGGGAAGGAATGGATGAAAGTGATTCATCTGGTGATAGGTGTGTCCCTCCCCAAACCCCTTCTCAGTATCCATTTAGTCCCCGATTCCACCCCTCAGCCTCACTCAGAGTCTCTGCTAAAGATATTTGCTTACCTTTTCCAAAATCAAGTGACCACAAACACAGCATTTCTCAGCTGCCTCCTGAAACCCTGAAAACTAGAGACCAAGGGAGGATATTATAAACTGAGAATGACCTGATGGATGGAACTCCAATGAGCCACCAAAAAGGGTGTCCCAGTGTGGGAGCCAATTCTAAGCCCAGGGGATCCCTCTCACTCACCAGATAATCTTCCTCACAGTACACAGAGCCGTTGACGCTGTAGAAAGCCTTGCAGCGCAAAGTTCGCCCTGGAAGCAGCAGAGAAGGGGCTGGAGCCTGTCCTGGTGCCCAGGAGAGGGCTCCCCGCTTACTGTTCTCCACCGTGGTGTTAAACCTGGACTTTAGTGCTTACCTTCTCCCTGCCCACACAAAAATCCCATCTGATTCCTGCCAATCTCCCCTCTTCTCTGCCCACTGCTCCTCCAGCTCCTGCCTCAACAGTTTTCTGTAACTGTCTCAAATGAGTGCCTTCCTCCCCACTGCATGGGGAGCCACCTGGGGAAGCAAAGCCAACCATAGGCTGGAGTGCATGGTCAAAGGAGCTCCGAAAGCCCTAGCTGGTTAGAGTGTCAGCTCTCAGACTGAAGGGTCATGGGTTCAATTCCAGTCAAGGGCATGTACCTCAGTCGCAGGCTCGATCCCCAGCCCCGGTCTGGGTGTGCGGGAGGCAGCCAATTGATGTCTCTCTCACATCCACGTTCCTCTCTCTCTTTGTCTCTCCCCCTCTCTTCCACTCTTTCTAAAAATCAATGGGGGGAAAAAATCCTCAGGTGAGGATTAACAACAACAAAGGAGCTCTGAAAAAGGTGGTGTACAATGTGCATGGAGTTGATCACATTGTCACAGGCCTGGCCCTCTGGGACCTTTCAACCCAGGAGCCTCCTTGTGGAGCATAGCTCTCCTGTTCTCCTAGCCTTGTTTGTCTCCCTCCAGGACAGGCTCTACGGAGGCCAGCAGGCCAGGACTTAGCGGAGTTACTGCTGAGGACAAAGTGCTTTGTTTGGGAGCAAAGTTGGTCCTCTTTCCTGCTGCGCTAGGCTCTACACCAAGCTTACAGGAACCCAGTCTCCCGGGTCAGAGGCAGCTCAGGATGCCCTATGAGCAGACAAGGCAGGACCATTCCCCATGTAACTAACACCTAGGAACTCCTCCAAGGCATCTAAATGGTCAGGAATGGGGGAGAAGTGAGACCATGGCGGAGAATGAGCAATTTTCCCACCTTTGCCCTCTTCTCACCAAATCTCCACTTCTAGCTCTGCCCAGAGGCTTAGAAAAGCTGACGTGGAAACTCATGAGACACAGGGGAGTAGAGAGGAAAAGAGACATACCCAGAAGGGGTCCCATAAACAGAAGAACAGAGAGACAGAGGAACCTAAGGAGAACCAGGCAGAGGCTGGGGGTGGAGGAGTGAGAGAAAAACTGAGTGCTGGAGTCAGACAGGCAGAGATGGGAGATTAAGGGTTAGCAAAGGAATCAGAGTGGGTAAGCAGTGGGGAGGAGGTAATGAGGGACGTGAGGGAAGGGCTGGGGAGTTAAGGCCACTGGGAGCAGGTCCCCTCCCCCTTGCCTTGGGCCTCCTGAGCTAACAGCAGGCATTCCTGGAGCATGATGTCATCAGCTTGGCATGGCCCGGTGGCCTGCACTCTGGCGAGGTGGCTGAACTCTGACCAGCCAAGAGAAAACCCCCCTCTCTGCCCCCGACAGTTCCCCACTCCCTCAGCCCACCCCCGCCTTTCCTACATTCCAGTCTTTCACTGTCGCCCTAGGCAACTTGGCTGCCCAAGACCAAACCCTAGGGAGGAGAGGCTGGAGGGTCAGGCAGGAGTCCAGGCTGGGCAAGCAGGGAGGCAGACAAGGAAGGAAGAGAGAGGCTGAGCAGAGGGAAGATGACTCCAGAAAGCAGACCCAGCATGGGAGTGAGAGAGCCAGGTAGGGCACAGAGAAGGGAAGCAAGAGAGAAGGTGGGGTAGCAATGGAGGTCCAGACACATGGTGGGGACAGCTGCTCTGTGAGCAAATGAAGAGGCACAAGTTCTGCTCCTGCTTCCCTAGGCACTTGTGACTGTGTATGTGTGTGGGGAGTGCTTGAGCCTCGGGCCCCCGTCCAGATCTGGGGGCAGCACTCACCACAGGAGCAGCAGACAAAGCACTGGGTGTGGTAGAGGCTGTCCAGGGCCTGGCAGGCGTTGCTTTGCCCATAGATGCCTTTGTTGCACTTGATACAGGTGCCTGAGGGGAGAGATGTTGTCAGCATCACATCCTACTCCCCCTGCTCAAAACCTGGGATTCCCGGTCTTTCCTGATTGTGCCAAGTACCACAAGTCAGAGCCTCCCTTTGATGGGCTCCCTTCTGGGAAAAGAAGATAATAAGAAATGGAATGAAGCAAGGTCTTGGCTGAGTGGACCCATTCTTATTTATTGATTAATCAACAGATATTTATTTTCTGAACATCTATTTTGTGCCTAACAAAAATATTGTGCTCAATACTGTGGAAAACTGGAGGCATGTCAAAGATATAGTCCCTGGCCTTCAAATGCTTACTTTCTACTGGGGAGAAAAGACTAAACAGGCAAAGTATGATCTGTGTTACACTGTGGGGGACAAATAGAGATGCCAGTGCCCAGTGGTAGACTCAAAAACACTCCCTAGGGAAAGAAGGCTGGGCCTAGAAAGCCTCTCTGGGACCTGTTTCTCCGTCTGTAAAATGAGCTGGTGTTTTGCTACGGAAGGACTTCTCCCTGCTCCATACCTCCAGGCTTCCAAGGATGGAAAAAGAAGGAACTGGCTCAGCAGTGGACCTGTGCAGGGGGGACCTTGTGAGCATGACTCCTGGGGGAGGCGGCTGCTGAGAATGCAGGGTGTGTTCCCAGGAGGGCTGCACAGGAAGAGGGGGATGGGTGAACCCCTAAGGTCTCTCAGTCATCTTCCTTCATGGGAGGGCCAGAGCTGAACTACTCCCCGCCACCCCCCCACAAACGCATACACCTGGCCCTGGCACCCGCCTTTCCTGGGTGTGTTCTTTCCTCCCTCCACTCCCCAATTCCAGGCCCATGAGTGAAGCTGAGGGCCTGTCTTTGGGGAGCAGATCCCAACGGGCCTGCCTCACCCCGCCCCACCTCTCCCCCTCGGCACTCTGCCACACTCCTTGCCTGTTGGGGCCCATCCCAGTCTTTGCCCAGAGGCTTGGGAGCCCGTGCAGCAGCTGCAGCAACTGATGGGCCCAGGCCTGTCCTGCTCCCACCCTCTGGCAGCTGGGCAAAGCTGTAGCCAAGGAAGAGGGCCCCTATTAAGGACAGGAGCAGGAAGGTATGGTTAGGCTGGGGGTTCTTGCAGAGGAGCCTACCTGACCCACAGGGAGAAGAGGCCCCTCCCTCTGGGGTCAAAATGTGGCCTCCCCACCCCATCGGAGTGAGGATCTGCCCCAAGATCGCCATGCCAGGAGGCCCGGCCAAAGCCATGTCTTTGGGACATTACGGGAAGATAAGAGCAAACTGCTCAGGCATGTCCGCCTCACCTCCTCTAACCCAGATATCCAAACCTAGTTTCTTCTTGTCATTTTATTGCACTTTATCTGAATTCATTTTTCCTTTTGGCTCTGATGGTTTGGCCAACGAGACCTCTTTCCATCCAACACCCATTTCTCCTGGGCCTCAAAAGAAAATTGCAAGAAGCATCCTGTTACTTAGTCTCCCTTGACCAAAGCTTCTGCTATGGGCTTTCCTCAAAGGGCAGAGGGAAAAGGATGGGGGCGATTGAGTTGGACCAGGCAGGCCTCTTCCAGTCTGCAGCCCTACCACCTCTGTACCTCCTCTGCAACGCATCCTCCCTGGCTGGGGTTCCCTCCCTATTCACACTTCTAGCCATAGAGTTCTAGAGCAGGACATGGGTGGTGAGAAAGGTAGGAGATGCTTGGAAAACGGAAGAGGCCCATAGCCCTGGGGGTGAGCCCTCTACTTCGTCCTGTCCTTCCTCTCACAGTCAGATTAGTATTGATATAGTGAAGTGGTGCCTGTAGGTTTGGCTAAAAGGTATTTCAAGACCCCCATATCCCCTCATAGCTGAGACATAAAATCAATACTTCTTAAAGATAACCACGTGGGGGCAGGGGGAGACGGCGACCAGGCTTCCTTAACAGCAACAGAAAAATAGGAGGCTACTTTTAGCTGAATTCTGAGCAGGTTAGGGCCAAACTGAAGGCCAGGTGATCCTGGCAGTTCCACAGGAATACCCATCGGGGCGAGGGTGACCGGCGGTCATGCCTTCTGCCCTGACTTCCGGATGGGAAAACAGAAGCGGACACCACCAGGTCTCTGTTTAAATGCCCGGGCGCGCACCGAGCCGGCAGGACTGGGGCGGGCAGCAGTAGGGTCCCTGCTTTCCGACCCAGGGCGCTTCATCCTCCCTCCCAGGCCGGCTCCGCGCGTGTTCGGAAGCCGTCCCCCGCCCCCCACCTCCTCACCCCACGCCTCCGCCCTGCGCGGCGCGGCCAGCCCCGCCCGCGGGCACCTGGAACTCGGGGACAGGAGCCGGCACGCACGCGGCCCGCCCGCCCCGTCCTCCCCCCGCGAATTCCCCAAATTCCTGCGGGCGGAGCCTGGGCCCGCGTGGGGGCTCAGCGCGCAGAAGCCTGCAGGGGCACCGCCACCCGGGGGGGCGGGGGTGAGGGGGGATGCTCTCACTGTCCCCGGGTCCACTCCCGGAGAGGCCTGCTACCGCGGAAAAAACCGAGATTCTAAAGCCCGGGGAACGAGGGAGTCAGGGGCTTAGAATTCAGCAGGATAGGTGTCCCCGTCCGTTTGAAACCCATTAGGAAGGGGAAGTCCCTCCGGCCTCTTTGCCAGCCCCGCGTCTCCGCCTCCGACCACCCGGGCCGGCAATGGGGGCCGTCGGGCCGGTGAGGCGCAGGCAGCGCGGGGTCCCTGCCTGCCCCTCACCGCTCCTCTCACTCACCGAAGTAGTCCTCTCTGGCCTCGGGGTCCCGCAGTCGGGGCCGGGCGGCCTCCGGGACGAACGGACCCGGTGGCTCCTCGAGACCAGACGGCTCCATCCCCGAGGGCTCCCCGCGGGCACCGATCTCGCGTCCACCTGTGCCCGCCGTCAAGCGCAGCAACGCCGTGAGCTCCTCCTGGTACCGGGCGGCCGCCGCGCAGTCCCCGTAGCCGGTCACCGAATGTCGTCCGGGTTGCGCCCCTCGTCTCTCCAGGGGCCCCGCCGCTCCCACTCCAGACCCGGCTAGAGACCCAGGGCTGCCCAGGGCCGGGGGGTACGAGTGGCGGCTTTCCTGGCAGCCGAACCCCGGGGGCCGGTGAGCGCAAAGTCGGTCTAGGGCGGCGTGGAGCTCGGGATAAGCGGACGGCGCCCCTCCGGGCGAGTAGCCCGCCGGAGCCCCAGCCAGAGGCGGGCCGAACAGGCACGGCCCGACGGGCAGGGGGCTGCCGTGGCGCTGGTCGTAGCCCATGCTGATGCCGCTGGTGCGATTGCTGCAGGGTCGGCTCCCTCCGGCCCCGCCGGCCCCGGCCCCGTCCAGCAGCAGGCTGCCCCGGGGGCTGGACGGCTTGCTCGCGTCGCTGGCGGAGCTACTGGCGAAACTGGAGCGGGGGCTGAGGGCTGGGGCCGTGGTCTCCAACCGAAAGTCTGGGGGCAGTGACTGAGGTAGAGGCAAGGCCCGGGTGGGAGCCGGCCCCCCGGAAAAGGAGCCCTCGTAGCGCTGCGCCTCAAAGGAGCCGCGCGGGTTGCGCTCAGCGTCCAGGGGTCCTTGCTCCCGGGCTGGTTCCAGCGGCTCATCCCCAGGCCCCCCGGTAGCTCCACGGGGCCCTGATTTCCTCGGTCCCCCCGACCCACTCAGGCGCCCTTTGGCCGGCCCGGGGGTCCCATCAGACCGGCTAGATTCACCCTTTCTGCGGCCGAACTTAGCGCTGCCGGAGTCCGAGAGTCTTAACTTCTCAAACAGGCGGCTGGCTTTCTCTCCCAACCGCTCCATGCCCTCGGGCCTGGGGCCTCCAGCCCCCTCCCCGCCCCGCACCCAGCAGCGTCTCGGCCCCCGCTTCTCTTTGCCTGCGGCCGGGCTCCGGTTCCCCGGGGGCACGGGGTAGGCACAAGGGTTTAGCGGGCGGCCCAGATGCCCGGCGCCAGGAATCCCCCAGCATTCCCCGGCAAGAGGGGCTGCGGACCCCCGCGCATCAGGGGCTGAGCAGGGCTCCGAGGGCCTACGGCTGTCCCGTCCGCAGGTCTATCTGTCCACGCGTCGACTTGCCCGGCCGCCCCGCTGCTCCCGGCCCCCGCCCCCTCGCTCTCACACTCAGCACGGACGGAACTTCTCTCCCAAACTTTTGTCTGCCTGGCCGGATCTACTTTCCGGGAGGGGCGGAGCCCCGAGCGAAGGAGAAACGGGGGTGTCTGCGCAGGGATCTCTGCTGCGCGGAATGGGGCGGTGGGAGCGGGTCTTAACTGTCCTGGAGGTGGAGATTCGCCGCCAGGAGAGGAGAGGAGGGCAAGTTCGGGCAGTTGCTCCTGCATCACTCGATGACTGGGACAGGGAAAAGTTGGGGTGGGACTCTTTGTCTGCAGTTGGAATGCGCGGAGGGGCACGGTGGAATGTCCTGGTCTAGAACCGGGCGACGCGAGGCATGCTCTGTGCAAACACCACTTTGTTCCTAGTGTGGGGACTGGGAGAGATGAAGAGAGACTGATTGAGGCAGGGAGGGATCCGTAAAGAGGAAGACAGGGAAAAAGAAGAAAGGTAGGTACATAAAGAGTTTCAGAGACGCCGGCGTAGTGTCCAGAAAGGTGAGGAAGCCCGTGGAGAGAGGTGGTGGAAGACAGGTAGCGAAAGGAAAGGGAGCAAAGGAGATTGAGGGTGGTGCAGAGACCGAAGGATGAATAGACTAAGAAAAAGACAAATTTGTGCAAGTCCAGAGAGAATGAGAGGTAAACTGTAATAACAAGACACCACTTCCTGAACCCAAAGCTCTGTTTAAGAAGGGAAGGAACTTTAGTGTCTATGTAAAAGGAGGAAAAGGTTCGGAACTAATCTCTAACTTCAGATTAGGACAGATAGACAGACCCCCCCTGGTGTTGGGAAATGAAATTTTTTAGCAAATATTTCAGGTGACTATGGGATAGGTCTGGTTTTAGGGCTAGCGAATGCCACCCCCCCTCCCCCCCCCCCACACACACACTTTGGTTGGCCCACAGGAGATTGGCGATAAAGAGTAGGTATTAAGAGGAAGAAAAGTAATGTCATTTAAAGGAGTTAGCAAGTGAAATGATAAGGGTGGAAAAGAAAAAGAGGCTGATATTGGCCATACTAGAAGGATCAAGAATAAGGAAAAGAAGAAACCATGGTTGAAGCTAAACATATCCAGTTAAATACCCACCAACTGATTTCGCCCAGACTAACACATCAGGGGCAAGGGATGGAGGAAGTAGAATGGAGAAGGAAAATGACTCCTTTGTATTTAGATAGAAAACAAATCATGCAAACAAATCATGCATATTATTTTTGTCTCAACATTTTGAACACCTTTTATAATCTTAGTGTAGCCTTAGGGAATGGGAAAGAAAAGGGGGTTAATATCTTTGGGGAAATTAATTTGGTACAAACTATTTGGCTTCTTCGTCCTAGCTGCATTGTTTCCCTGACCTCATCTCTCCTGAGAATCAGCTTCTCTGTTTGCCTGGTCAGGCTTACAGCTTTTCTCTGATCCAGAAGAGAGTTTACTATCAGACTGGAAGCAAGGAGGACTGAAAGCATTAGTAATAGAGGGGAGCTATCAGATTGCATCCAGAACTTGCTGTGAGCGACATCTTCAGAATTAACCATAGGTTGCTCCCTCCTTTCCTGTCTCCAAATGGGGAAGGAGAACCTGAATTCTTCCTCCCAGTTATTTATACCCAGAAAACCCGAACAGCCTCTAATATTTGGAAGCTTTGCTCCTTTGGGGTGATGATGAGAGAGTAAATCTTATGGAAGGTTGAAAAGCCATTAAAGGAGGCCCACCCAGGAGTTGGTGGTGGCAGCAGTGAGCACAGTTGGAATCAACGACCTGCATTTTCAGGGGATCATAGGAAGGGGGCGAGAGGTACACTGAGATGGCATGCTCCCATAGGGCTCACAACCTCAGGGTAACCAGTCATTAGTTTAAACTGGAGTCAGGAGCTCCACAGGCCCTATTTTCCACCCCAAAGACTTTAATTAAGGTCTATATATACACAAATGACTGCCAAAGCCGTATCTCTAGCCCAGACTTTCTTGGATTTAAAAAAATCTGAGTTCAAGTATCTACTTGGTTATCTCAAAGGCATACAACACTCTAAACCAGCCGTGGGCAAACTACGGCCCTTGGGCCGGATCCTGCCCGTTTGAAATGAATAAAACTATTGAAAAAAAAGACCGTACCCTTTTATGTAATGATGTTTACTTTGAATTTATATTAGTTCACACAAACACTCCATCCATGCTTTTGTTCCGGCCCTCGGGTCCAGTTTAAGAACCCATTGTGGCCCTCGAGTCAAAAAGTTTGCCCACTCCCGCTCTAAACTGACCCCACCTTCCCTGCCTCCTGAAACGGGCTCCTCCAGCATTCCCTGAGTAAATGGCATCCTTAACCATTTAAGCTGCTTAAGCCAGAAACCTAAACATCAATCTTATGTCCTCCTCCCTTAATCTCAAATCAACTAAGTCCTAGCACCAAGTCCGATAAATTCTGCTTCCTAAATATCTTTCAAATCTGCCCTCCCTTCATCACCCCTGTGTCTCTCGGGCCACCATCTTTTCTCCCCAGAACCACTGCAAGAGTCTCACTGCCAAGGCTTTCCCCTTCCAAGCCATCTCATAACCTAAGGTCAAGTGATTCTTCTAAAACACAGAGCTGGAGGGGGCGGGGGAACTAGGGTAAAACACAGAACTGATCAACTTATTTCCCTCCTTAAAACCTTACAATGACTGATCATTGCCCTTGAACTGAAGTCTGAACTCTTTAAGATATTTTACAAGGTTTTTCTACCTCTCCAGCCTCTTCTCCTCAGCATCCTCCCCTCCCCAAAATGTTCTGTAGAGGTGTATCTTGTCTGTGCTCTCTAGTACCCGTTGCTCCTTATGTTTGGGACACTCTCCTGGCCTCCCTTCCCCCATCTTTCAGGTATCAGTTTAAACACCACTCTGAGAAGCCTTTCCAGACCACCAGCATAGGTTAGCTACCCCTGCTGTATCCTGCCAGTGCACCCTACAATCCCTCATCACTCTTAGCACTATTTATTTATCCACTGCCTACTTAACTGCCTGGTTTTCTGACTAGATAATAAAACCTTAGATCAGCATCTACTTTGATCAACATTGTGTCTATAGCACAGTATGTGACACCTAGTAAGCAATCAATGTTTGTTATATGGATGACTGACTAGAAAGCCATTTTTACTTCTCCATCTATTCAAAATGCATACATTTTGTGTGCTGGTGTGTGCATACGGACACACACACACGCGCACACACCTTCCTCAAAATACAGTTGGGCTGGCAAGATTAAGAAATAGCTACAGAGCCCTATATATGCACACGGTGGTAGAGCGGGTGCCAGTGATACATGGGAACTCTTTTAGCCTTAATTTCCTCATGTGTAAGATGAGAATGATAAAATCTGCTTTATGTAATTCAATAAAGCTATTACATCTAAATCCTAATTTCCAAAAAGGGATGGAGCCCCAGTTCTTCTCAGAAGAATCAAAGACTGACACTGCCCACCAGGTGGCAGTATTACCCTGGGCTGGTTCCGTGCGGCTTCCACTGCAGAGCAAGACCCGCGGTCCTGGGGAAGCAGAAGGTGCAACCAGAGCTGCTTCCCCAGAGCTTTGAGTGAAACCCGAAATGTAACAAAACAAAACAAAAAACTCAGAGACCCGGGCATATGTTGAGAAGGCCTCGTGTTTCTTAGACCCATCCTCCTCCTGCTCTCCTCCTCGGCTCTTCTGAGGCATTGTTTATGCTTAGGAACAAGCACTTTCTGGCTTGCCATTCACAATGGGGGGACTTTCCCCCTTTCAGAGAAGTCCTTTGATCCCACTGGAGCTGCCAGCTTTCATTTCCAGTGGGGACCGTGTTAAGAACAGAGGCAGACTTGCTTTCTCAGACTGCAGAGGACATCTCATTCTTCTGGGAAGCCCAATAGGCCTGGCTCTGGGACATGGGAAGCGGCAGAAGCCAGAGATACTCTTGGTTATAGATTTCACTCATCCTTTTCCACCTTGACTTCAATAAATGAATTCAAGTCAGGACAGCAGGTTTTATGGGACTGGTCAAAAGATAGGGAGACAGGTCCATTTTCATCACCTCCCTCGTCTTCCTCTTCTTGGAAATGAGGGTTATAAAGTTCTGGTGGAAGGAGCTGGGCCTCAGCAGAGGGTAACCGGTCTGAGGGAGGCCCATATATACGGTTGGCTTTAGTGCCATGCTTAGAGTTGGCATCCAGATGGTAGCAGAGCTCGGTGAGGCGCTGGGCCCGGAAACGGGGAGGCCTGGCTACCCAGACACCTGGCTCATTAAGACTGTCCTCTTCATCTGACATCAGCTCTTCTGTCACATCCTTCCACAGGCGTTGTTCCTCTGGGCCAAAATGCCTCATGATACTGGATCGGTTGGCAAAAAGCTATCGTAGGAGCCCAGGACAAAGATTAGGAAGAGAAAAAAACTATGGATTAGGTTTGGGGAGAGGGTTGTGTGGGAGGAAGTCTGTGTAAAATCTGTGCCTGAGAGAACCCAAGCCCCCAAGTCAAATCTTAGAACTGGCTCACCCTCCTCCTCCTCTATCTGCCTACATTATTCACTCTAAACTCTCTTCTTGGATGCCATGACCTCTGGCCCTTCCCACTGGTGCTTATTAGGGTTTAGAGTTTAGCATCTTGAAAGGAAGGCCTAGAAACCTACCCGGTATCTGCGACTTCGAAGTTTCTTCTCCTCTTTTTCCTTCAGTCCTTTAAAGGGGTTCAGGGAGTTGCGGTACTCACGCCTCTTAGTAAGGAAGTAGGCTACACAGGCTCCTGGCAGGGAGAGAGAAGGGAGGTAGCAAAGAGCAGTGGTTCTCAGCCCTTTGTCCTGCCCTAACACTACTGGATGGGAGGGTATCACTATTAAATTAATTAATAGTAAACAAATTTTTAAAAAATCCACTATTTTTTATATTTTCTCTAGTATAATTTATGAAAATTACTTAGTTATTCATAATTTTGACTCGGTATTAATGAAAACTAAATCACCCACCTATAATTTTATACATTGAATATTTGGAATAATTTCCAGAGACTAGCTTCTGTCTCCATGCATTTCAAACCTTGCTTGTCCTCAACTACTCATGTATTTCCAGTGTTGTTCCCCATCGTACACATTCATATTGTGACACAAGCTCTGTTCCTGCATCATCCTGGAGGCTGGGAAGTTCAAGGTCATGGTACTGGCAGATTTCATGTCTGGCAAGAGCCCACTTCCTGGTTCATAAGTTTTTTTTGTCTTCTCACTATGTCCTCACATGACAGAAGGGCACCACTATTTTCAAAACCTCCTCTTAGGTTTAGCTCTCCCTGCCTACATCATTCTCTAACACTAACTCCTCTGAAGAGTTAAGTACTGGAAAAAGAAAACTCCAATGTTTTTGTAACTCCTTTCCCCCTTCTCCAATTAAACTAACCCCTATTCTACTCTGCTGATAGTGGATTACAAGTGCTTTCTTTAAAAAAATTTTTTTTCCTTGCCCAAGGATATTTTTTTCCATTGATTTTTAGGGAGAGTGGAAGAGAGAGGGAAAGACAGAGAGAAACATCGATGTGAGAGAAGAGCCACAACCAGGGTATGTGCCCCCGACTAGGATCAAACCCAGGATCTCTGGTCTGCAGGCCGACGCTCTAGCCACTGAGCCAAACTGGCCTGGGTTCAGTGCTTTCTTTTTTTGTAAAAAGGTGGCTTTATTTGTCACTTATCCACCTTATCTCAGTTATGCCATTTTGGCATGTACAGTGACAGTCCCTGGAAGCTGGGGTCAGTCCCACCCTCCATGGTCATTAACAGACCACAGGCCACGTGCCTGAGTGTAAGGGTCCCACTGATGGTTAGAGGCTGCAGGCAGGGGCTGTGGGGGAGGGGGGTTGGGGAGTGAGCGGGGCTCGAGCCCAGGAGCCGGCCGACTGCTGCCCTGGTGTCCGAGGCCATAGCATTCCCCTGGGTGGGGCCAAGCAGACCAGAGTAGGTGTCAGGTCCCTGCTCAGGACTGGGTCTGACAGCTACATGTGATGTGCGATGCCCTGGACTGGGGCGGACAGAGCCACTAGGCTCATCCCGGTTCTGCGGCTGATTTGCCGGTTAGCTTTACGCAAGTTGCTTCTCATCTCTTGGTCTGTCTGTTTTCTGGTTAGCACTGCCAGTGAGAACTCTGAGGAGTCCTCCTGACTCAGACAGGTGTCAGGTTCCCAACTCTACTGAATTATGACATTGGCTTTCTTCAGCAGAAGTGTTCTCAATTCTTCAGGGTTAGCTACAGACAAATAACAGAAGAGCAAGGAAAATAGAAAGCCCAGGACATTAAACTCAGGGACAAAAGGACTGGCCTGGATTCTAAACTCCTTTTCATAACACTGTAGATTCAGGCCTATATAAATATCCTGCACAATGGTGTTCTAGCCCTTCCCTTCTCCCATTTTCATTTCAGACAGAGTAGGGGAATAAAAAGGCTGTTAAGAGGCAATCCTGTGAATATTGTAGATGAGAAGGAACCAAAAATAATTTTTTTTAAACCCACTATTTTCAAATCACCTAAATCATCTCTACTATGCCTCTTCCCCTTTGCCCAGGAACAGGGAGGGAGGATGAAATGGGAGTTCACTTGGTTTTTCCCACCTTTCAGCTCCTTATCAGTGTAATTGTGGGGGCTGGTCACCAGCTCCTGCTTGAGCTTTTCCAGAAGGAACTTCACTACTGAAATATTCCAAGAGGATTTGATGCTGCCACAAAAAGAAGAGAGTGAATAAAGCAATCAGCATTTTTGAAACTAGACAAATAGAGATTCCCAGCACTAATCAACTTTGTGATCAATTCCTCCATGGCCGAAAACAGGATATAAGAGGCAATTGTGTATCCAAAGCCTTAGCCTCATTGTTCTACCAGAGCAGCCCCCTCAGCTTCCCTTCCTTGGCTAAGTATGCTGTGACTTTTCCCTCAGGTGGATCATACCTTTCAGACCCATTGAATCTCTTGTCATTGGTGATGTGGTTATGCACATTGTGGACCAATTTCTAGGGGAAACAAACAAATAAACAAACACAGAATCAAACCAGGGGTGGATATGATGAAGCCCTCCTCTGGTTCCTATGCATTGTCCCCATACAGTTCCCTACCTTTCTGTCTACCTTTCTGAATCCTTTCTGTCAATGTCCTTTCTTAGCCAGAGAACCTATCAAAGTTAGTATTTCAGGAGCTCCAGTGGCGCAATCGGTTAGCGCGCGGTACTTATACAAAGTTAGTATTTCTAATGCCCCCCCCCTTCAATTAATGTGTGTGAAGACTCCAAGATCATCCCTGGCCTTGCTTCTGCTCCTAAGGAATATGATCACTAGAGCAGAGGGTCTCAGACATATCCACAAACATACTCCCAATAGCAAGGAGAGAACAGATACACATCAGGGCTATATTAGGGGAAATTTCTTGAAGCCAGTTACTCTTGCAATTTTTAAAAATTTCTTCACAATATATCTGTATTTCTTTTAATATAAAAATATCTGTCTGGTTGGTGTAGCTCAGTGGTTGAGCATCAACCTATGAACCAAGAGGTCACGGTTCGATTCCCAGTCAAGGCACATGCCTGGTTGTGGACTCAGTCCCCAGTAAAGTGGGGGTGGGGCTGGGGGGTGGGGTGCAGGAAGCAGCTGATCAATGAATCTCTCTCATCATGGATGTTTCTCTCTCTCCCTCTCTTCCTCTCAATAAAAATATACTTTAAAAAATACCTTCCAAATTTTTCTAGTAAAATTGATGATCCAGGAAAATGTTCCAGGTATAAACCTTTGTACATTACCACAAATTTCAGGGGTACCCACACCATGGTCTGAAAAACACAAACCTAGAATAATAGAAATGTGAAGTGGAAAGGTCCCTTTCACATCATTAAACAGGCTGTCTTTCAGCTTTGCTTATACACCTTTAATGACAGGTCCTCACTAGTTTTTGAATTGGCTTATTCTACTGTTGAACATTTCTATTAAAAAATTCTGCCTTAGATGCTCCAAAATCTGACCCATTTTGACCATAATAGCACCTGAAATATTTGAAGACAGCTTTCGTGAACTCCCGGAGTCTCCTCTTACCCAGTCTTAGTACCCCACATCCTTCAGCCATTCCTCGGACAGAGTTCCCAGATAGACTTGTCATGAAGCTATGAGGATCTTTGGTTTGCTAGTGTCTCTCTTACAACGTGGCACTTGGAACCAAATCTAACTCATCAGTTGAGGTCTGGCCACAGGGAGCATTACTTCCCCGAGTGGAACTCTACCCTTCTAGGAATGAAACCCAAGATGGTGTTACTTTTCTTAGCAACCCCATCCCTACTCACAGTGTCATAGCGTTCTTTCACAGTGAACCTGTAGTCAAGTTCATTTTTCACATGGGTTAATTATCTCTACCATTCTGCAGATTTTTTAAAAATTTTAATGTAGGATTTTAAATTTCTTCCTATTAAATTTAGTTCTGTTTTTCTGATTATATTTTCATCCGAAGCTCTCACAGTTAATGGATGTTACCCAGTTCTGAGTTGATGGACTCATATCCTGACCTCAAAACTTCAATTTCATATTCAGAAATGCCCAATTTACCCTTCTACCTCTATGGCTGATTGACCATATCAAGTTAGGAAATTACTGTTAATTCTTTGTGGCTATGATCTCCACTCTATGAAAAAAGACTATTATACTAGCTTCATATTTGATAGAGTTATTTTACCTCTTAGAAGTCCAAACTTAAGGAATCACAGGGAGATGTGAGAATGCTTCATAAAGAAATTGAAAGAATTGCAAAAGAAGAAAGAAAAAAAAAGTTACCTAGTTTCCAATTCAAGTGGAATTGGAAGTGGGGGCTTGGAAGATGTGAGCTGATAAAAAACCAGGCTTGAAGTGGAAAGGGAAAATATTCTAGACAATAGTATTAAAACTTATGTAAAGGCTGCTGGCTAAAAAATAAATGGCTTTCCACAGGGGTGGCTGGGATGTACAACATTCCAAGGAATTAAGAGTTCTGTTTTGGTTCTTTTGGATCCCTAGAAGCAATCCACAGAATAGTGAAGATCTGCAACTATCTCTCTCCCTGTAAATCCAGTCTGGCACAAGGACATTTTAAATCGTCTTCTGGGATGGGCAGCAAACTTCCCTGACTGGTCCTCTATATCAGTACTTTGCAAGTACTGTAATGAGTGAGCATACTGCACCCCAGAAGGTCTGCTGTTCCACCAGGCTCTCCAAAGGACAGGGAGAAGCCAGGCCTCGACACTGAACCTCTAACTGGAGGCAGGAGAGTAATGGAAGTGACAGGAAAAAAAAAAATCCTCATTTTATGCAAATTAGAATTATCATACATTTACTCATAACTTATAAACACTATGAAGTTTGGGGAAATCCCTTGAAATGCCTCCATTTCTATCCCTGGCAGCAAAAGTGGACCTCTTGGGTCAGAAATCCATGACAAAGAAATTATACTCATTCCCTATTCTTGATAAGTGAGCAGATATCCCCAAACATAACCAAGATTTGAAATGAAGGTTAGAAACCAGTTAAAACTGATTATGGTGTCTTCCTTCCTAAGGAAGATCCCTCAATGTAAAAACAAATCAAATGAAAGGGAGAATAAGGTAGGATCTCTTAGGAAAAGGAAAAGGAAGAAAGAGGTAATGTAAATAAAGGAGGTGTTAATTGTTTTCAATCTTTGCTAAGACTAACAAGAAGACATGGGCAATACTATACATTGTGATAAGATTTTGGTTGGATGTGAGTGGTGATCTCCACTCCTAACCAGAACTCTCAAGTTACTTCATTAGCCATTATCCAGGGCATGGAACCCATTATAGTCAATATGAACATTATATGGCTAAAGAACACCCCCATGGTTATCAGAAAGATGTTTTTGGACACAGATCCAAAGGACTATGGTCACCCTAGAACAGGTTTCTCAACCTTGGCCCTATTGACATTTTAGGCCCGATAGCTGTGCACTGTAGGATGCTGAACCATGTTCCTAAGGCTTTAAGCCATACCACGGCTTTAGACAGAACTGGATCAGGTCAGTACTTTTTCTGCCAAGAGCTCTCAGACTCACTAAACTCCCCAAACTTTTACAACTGAGCTTAGTGCCTAATGGGCCTCTGCCTCTTCGGGGTTTGGGACCACCTCAGGACACTCTGACCTTTCTGCCCAAAGGGCCCCTTGCTGCTTACCCTGAACACTGGTCATTTTCAGGCAGTTTCCAGTGCCACCCTTCAGTGGTCAAAGTGCTCCATTCCTTAAAGATCTTCCCATTAGGATTATTAGATCCCTGGGAGATGTGATATAATGCCCCCCTTTTTATTTCTTTTATTTTTTAAAAAAATATGTTTTTATTGATTTCAGAGAGGAAGGGAGAATGAGAGAGAGACAGAAACAGCAATAATGAGAGAGAATCATTGATCGGCTGCCTCCTGCCTGTCCCACACTGGGGATTGATCCCACAACCCGAGAATGTGCCCTGACCGGGAGTCAAACTGTGATCTCCTATTTCATAGTTGAGGCTCAACCACTGAGCAACACTGGCCAGGATGCCCCCACTTTTAAATGGAAGATATCAATTTATCTGGAAAAGCCTTAAAAAAGTTCCATTGAGCCCAGCTGGTGTGGCTCAATGGTTGAGTGTTGACCCATTAACCAGGAGGTCATTGTTCGATTCCAGTCAGGACACGGGTTACGTGCAGGAGGCAGCCAATCAATGATCCTCTCTCATCACTGATGTCTCTCTCTCTCCTTCCCTCTCCTTCCTCTCTGAAATCAATAAAAAAAAATAAATTTTTTTAAGTTCCATTGATAGGTGGGGGACTGCCTAACCCTAGAGCTCTGGAACAATCTCCTTCTTGCCCCTCCCACTCCAGTAAGATTCAGGACACCACGCATTCACTATGGGAAGTTTAAAATCAACCCACACTTTACTCTTCATTTATCTTTCCATCTGAAGAAAAGTTCATAGAAATGGAGCTCACTCACAGAGAGAACCAGATCCCGCTTGCGCCTGGAGTTCTTCTGCCCACTCCCTCTGGTCCTGCAGGGGGAAGCAGTAAACCCTAGAGAGTGTGTCAGCTCCCCAGCTCCCCCTGGGCCTGCCTCTTCCAAGGCACCTTCCAGCGCAGCAGCAGCACTGAGCATGTCCTCAGGGCGAGGCAGTGGCAGCTTGACTCCATTTTCTGGCCCTGTCTCTGAAGTTGCCCGCTGGATAGCCAGTTGTGTGGCTGGTGAGAGCTGCTTGGCATAAGCAGAGACCAGCACCCGCTGTACTGCACCCTCAGAGGCCACATAATCATCCACCAGCTAAGAACATAAAAAAGAATAGCCTATTAGCCAGCCAGGCTGAGGGGAACCTTGTTAACCATCAATCTTTGGCCAAGGATAATGAACAGAGAGTGGAAAGCAGGGGGGGGAATCTAGCACAGTCTTTAATGGTCAATGGCCTGTTTCTGTGGGCCTCCAATAAGAGTGCTGGGCAAATATTTCTGTGTGTGCAGGGCTTCTCATGTTGGATCATTACCATAGGACTGATTACAAGGATAAGGCATGTTTCTGGTGCTCTATCTGTGAGGGGTCACTTATGACTTGCTCTTGGGTATAGAACTGTAGCTAGGTAAGTGTTTTGTCTAAAAGGGATTGGGGGAGGAAGTGATGACAAGAAAGGAAAACCAAGAGAAGGAACAAGAAAATAAAATGGTAATAATAATAGAGAGGAAAACGGGAGGAAAAATGCGAGCAAAGGAGGGAGATACAGAGTCAGAAATCTCTAGAGAGGCTGGCACCAATACCCCCCCTCCTATTCCTTTGTGGGGCCAGTCTGTGCCCTCACCTTCACCCTGCCTTGGTCACATCCAACTCTCACTGCCTTGACATCTACTTGCCTGCCTGTGCCCTCATTCAAGGACATACAGGGCAGGGAAAGGAAGGAGGGAGGAAGGGAAAGAGGGAAGAAGGAGGGGGGATTTCTGCAGCCAAGAAAACTAAACAGTGAAAGTGGGGGTGGGGGACACAGAAAGAAGTGGGGGAGGAGGCTGAGATTTATAGACCTGTGAGCTGCTTTTTGCGCTGGGAAATGTAATTCCATCCTGTCGGCTTGGAAGCCTTCCCTGCCTGAAGGAACCACAGCTCAGGGTATTGCCTGGCCTGGTACCCTCCTGCTTCCTACCACCTTCCCAATTCCTCCTCCTGCAGCCCCAAACAGACAGTCCTGGCCAGGCACAGCCTGGGGACAGCAGTAGTACCTGTCACCCACCCACAGAGCTAGGCCTTTGGGGAGCAGTGACCAGCTGCAGGTTGCACTGGGGGGGACAGGGGGGGTTTATACATTCCTTTCTCAGGTCCACAGATGGACTGGGCATAGCATCCCTTCCATCCACCTATGTGTCCTCCTCAACTCTTGACTGGCTGTCTGGGCCTTGTCTTGGCGGGGAGAAGGAGAAGGGAAAGGGAAAGGGTAGAGGAAGAACCTGGTGGGGGAGTTGACAGACCTCCCGCGGTCTCTCAAGTGGCAGCACATCTGACATTTTCCCATCTCTATGATCTCTATAGCTGCTCCATCTCCTTCTCATACTTCCCTGGGTGACATTCCGCAGTTTTCACTTTCCTCAGCCAGGATCTGCCTGCTCGCATGGCCTTGAGCAGTAAGGAAACTGAAATAGCAGGAAGCACTTCAGTGTCTTTTCCTACCCACCAACGTGCTCGTGCTCCCTCCTCACCTGTTCTCTTACTGTTAACTCTTCGTGACCCGCTGCTTTTCCTCATTTTATTCCCTTCCTCTGCATTCTTCCCACCTTACCTCATACTCTTCCAGCATAAATTCTCTTTCCATTTAGATTCACCTTTCTTTTCTGTGTTCTTTTTTCACTTTCTCTCCTTCCTCAACCCTTCATTTCCACCTTCCTCCTTCCCTCATCGTCTATTATCTTTGTCCTTCCCCCCTCACTTTTTCCTTCTACCTCTCTTTCTACTTCTGCCTCTCTCCCCTCTCATTCCCATCTCTCTGTACTGAATTCCTCTTGGCAAGCAGAGGGCCCGTGATAAAATATAAATGAGCCGTCTGTGCATGGCAGGCATTCTCTCCAGGAGAGGCACAGAGCATGGAGCAGCTGAGACAGCTGTGGGGGAGAAGGTGCCGCACAGCTACTGAGCGGGAGGGAAGGGCACCCCCTCACCACACACACCAGAAATGACCTACTGCCACAGAGACTATGGTTCAGGAAGAAACAGGAGTGCAGATTAACCCTGAAGACAAAGGAAACTTGGTACTGTTTCTATTTTATCACACGTACTAACAAAAGACATGTTGAAGGAGGGGGAAATACAGAAAGAGAGAAAAAAGGAAAAGGCCAGGAAAAGCACTAAGAAGCAACAACACTTGTGTTCGGCTCGGCAGCAATATACTCACGGGATTGAGCACTGGAGCCCCCTCACTGGCAGCCAGGGTGCATCCCGGGAGCCGCACATCTCTCTGAGCAGCTGGGAAGCCCAAAGGGCCAGGCCCTACAGCCAAGGCTGCTCCCAGCTGCTGCTCGATCACCACCTGCACATCGCTGCCCACGCCGTCACCCTCCTCTTCCACGGCAGACACGGTCCTGCAGGCCCCCCCGGGACTCTCCTTGAGAGACCCAGGCTCCTCAAGTGGGGAACCATGTGCCTGGCTGTCCCCGTCTTCATCAGGGGCGGACACTTGGCCTTGCCTCAACTCACCCACTTCCTCCTGGAGACGTTTTAGCAATTCATTGTTGGCCCTGGCAAGACCCAGAGCAGCCTCAGCCAGACCCACTGCCTTATCCACCCGCTGGTAGATAATATGCAGGAGCTGCTCGGAACTGTGAACCGCCAGGCCGTGTCCGGTCACTGTGATAGGGGTGCTGGGAGGAGGATTCCCACTCTGAGCGCCTGTGTTGCCCCCACTAGTCTCACTCTTACAGGCACAGCAGCAGCATCTGGCCTCACTGCCACTGGGCGGGGAGAAGAGAATGGTGGCACTGAAGGACATGGCTGACGGAATAAGGAACCACCATGCGCACACTGCGGGACTGCTCCAAGGGGGTCCCCAGTCGGCTGGACTTCACGAGTCTGTAGGAGACACTGGCCTCTTTGGATTCACTCTTCTTTCTCGTGGAGGATGGTCAGAGGAGCCTGGGCACCAGGCTGTGTGTTCTGTGAAGGAGTAGACAGTTCATGGTTGCTTCTCCTCGTCCTTCAGAGAGAGAGGGGCCTTCTTCTGTCTGCAGAGCCTGTGCTCCCCTAGCACGACACACTGGGTGTCACATTCATCCTTTACCGAAAGGGTGGTGCCTACAAAGCCTTTCCTGATGAACACAGTTTCAGAGGGTAGAAGGCATTTTTCCTGCACCCAAGCATGGAACCCCTACCACTCCAACCTAAGGAGCAGAGAGGGGACTGGAAAAAACCCACCAGGATCTGAAAAGATGAGAAGATTAAGGAAGAAAATGTCGATCGGTAATAACAATATTGCACTTTATTGCTTTGACATCATGCCTTAAGGAGTTCAGAACATTTCGCATAGGTTATCGCATCCATAGGGCAGCTCTAGGGAACACCGTTACACCAGGTCCAGAGACGAGACAATGTGAAGAAGTTACATATCTTTTTCAAGGTCAGAGGAAGACAGCAGGATCCAGTGATCTATTTTCAACCTCGTGTTTATTTTTCTGAACTGACACCACTTTCTGTTGACATAAAGCATCATAATTCTGTCCTCTCCATAATTTTCATACAGATGCATTCAGAGGAAGACTCTTAAATAAGAAATATGCTGCCCTGGCTGGTTTTGCTGTGGTCAGAGCATCAGACCACAAACCGAAGGGTCTTGGGTTCGATTCCCAGTCAAGGACATGTACCTTGGTGGCAGGCTTGATCCCAGGCCCTGGTCGGGGCACTTGTGGGAAGTAATCAATCCATGTCTCTCTCTCACATCGACGTTTCCCTCTCTCTCTTTCTCTCTCTCTCTCCCCCCACTCCCCCCCCGGCCCCCCCCTCCTGCGTCCACCCTCCCCTCCACGATCTCTAAAAAGAAAAAAAAAATCAATGGAAAAAATCTTCAGGTGAGGATCAAAAAAAAAAAGAAAGAAAGAAATATGCTGATCACTGCAGCCCTTAATATGTCACTGACCTCACACTATCATATCATAAATGCTTTGGGGAAGGGGAGGGGAGAGAAAGGAAACGCTGGATCAAAGAACTGAGCTGCAGTAAACCAGGGCTGCAGAGCCTCTTGCTGTGTTGTACACCTGGGCCTCCACCTCTGCAAAGGAAACTAACTGTCCCGAATCTTCAGCCTGTAGCCCAGAGAGATCACTCCTGGGGCCCTCATCTCCACTTCACATGCTCCTTAAGGGAGAGGCACAGCTCAGCTGGAATGCCTAAATAGCTAAGTGCTGCCACTGCCCACATGACCAGTGCCTATGAAAGGAGAAACCAGAATATCAATGATAAACCAAACTGCCTCTCTTTTGAATCACTGTAGTTAAGCAACTAAACTACTCCAGGAGAGAGAGAGAAAAAAGGTGTGGGAGAGTTGGTTTGTACCACTGAGAACACTCACAGGAATTTCATACTGTCATCTTCTAAATGATACTTGATTATAGAAAAAAGAATCCTTCTGCCTGAAGATCCCCAAGTGACAAAATCTTAAGTATGTTTGCAATTTCCTGAAGACATACATTTCTATCTTACCCTGTAAATTATAACTTCACAATTAAAAGGAGAGAAGGAGGTTAGGAAAAATTATGGCATATTGAAATTTTTTGTTTAGTTTTTGTTTTGTTTGGGATTTTTTTGGAATCAGCAATCTCATTTCAGAAACAGGTAATATCAATGCCTCTCAGGTACTAAAGTCTAAACCTGACAATACACTTTCATTACATTTGGTTATTATTAAAGAATAGTTATTTAGCCGAAACCGGTTTGGCTCAGTGGATAGAGCGTCGGCCTGCGGACTGAGGGGTCCCAGGTTCGATTCCGGTGAAGGGCATGTACCTGGGTTGCGGGCATATCCCCAGTGGGGGATGTGCAGGAGGCAGCTGATCGATGTTTCTCTCTCATCGATGTTTCTAACTCTCTATCTCTCTCCCTTCCTCTCTGTAAAAAATCAATAAAATATATTTAAAAAAAAAAAAAAAAGAACAGTTATTTAAAAAAATATTTTTAATTGACTTCAGAGAGGAAGGGAGAGACAGAAATATCAATGATGAGAGAGAATCATCAATAGCTGCCTCCTGCACGCCCCCCACAGGGGATTGAGCCCACAACCCAGGCATGTGCTCTGATTGGGAATCAAATCATGACCTCCTTCCTGGTTCATAGGTTGATGCTCAACCACTGAGCAACACCAGCTGGGCAAGAATGGTCTTTAACTTGTTCTTTCCACCCTTTATATCAAGAAATGCTTTTCTGCCCTGGCCGGTGTGTCTCAGTAGGTTGGAGCATTGTCCACTAAAAGGTGGCGGGTTTGATTCCTGGTCAGGGCACACGCCCAGGTTGTGGGTTCGATACCCGATTAGAGTGCGTACAGAAGGCAACTGATCCATGTTTCTCTTGCACATCAATGTATCTCTCTCTCCCTCCCTCTCTCCTCTTCCTCACTCTAAAATCAATAAAAAATGAAATAAAACTGTTATTCTCTGAAGCATTTGAAATCTTAAAAAAGAAATGCTTTTCTGTGCCAGATATTCACTTGCAAGAGCTGAACTCAAATCCATTATAGCCTCTCTGTCATTAGCCACTGGAAGGCACAACTAAGCCTAAAATGAAAGGTTAAAGCCAAATTAAACTAAAGGTTAAGGGAAAGCACTTAGTGATTCCATGTCAATTCTATGGATGAATCATTCTAGCTCCTTTTCCTTCTAAATAAGGGCATACACTGCTCCTGTAGGGTTTTTCATTTTTCTAACCAACATCATGCAAGGAATTTAGTCTGAAACATGGGCATTGTAAGAAAAAGAAAGCTATGTAGATGGCAACATACTAATGCTTGTCAGTTGGGTTCAGTATTTATAAAATCATAAATTAAGATGCATCTGTCCCAGCCGATTTGGCTCAGTGGACAGAGCATCGGCCTGCGGACTAAAGGGTCCTGGGTTCAATTCTGGTCAAGGGTACATGCCCAGGTTTCGGGCCATATTCCCAGTAGGGGGTGTGCAGGAGGCAGCCAATCAATGATTCTCTCTCATCATTGATGTTTCCCTCTCCCTTCCTCTCTGAAATCAATATATATATTTTTTTAAAGATGCACCAAATTGGGACACTGGGTGAGGACAAACTGATGACTGCTGTACTCTTGCCCCAAACACTCTTTCTTGCAAGAGGCCTTTATCCCACCTGCATGAGGTCCTTACCTTGCCAACATGCTGTCTGCCTTGAGCCTTCCCTCCCCTTTAAACCATCTTTCCCAGGTCATCTTTCCCAAACAGCACTGAGCTGGAAATTTTTCAAAATGGAGGGGAGGGCGGTACTTATCCTGCTGCTTCACTTAAGAGCTGTGTGAATTTGGGCAAATTATCACTTTTTTTTTCTGAGCCCAGAGTTCTCATCCCTGCCTACTTTGAGTGCTTTCGTTAAGATTATCTACAGAGTCAGCCATCTACAGAGTCAGGCATCTACAGAGTGCTGGTACACGGGCAGTGCTCCACAATAGCAGCTGGATGATATTATGACTATTCCTGAAACATTTGTGTTCCCACCCTGGACACCCATCCTGATTTCCTAATCTTAAAAACACACACAGCCGGAACCGGTTTGGCTCAGTGGATAGAGCTTCGGCCTGCGGACTGAAGGGTCCCAGGTTCGATTCCGGTTAAGGGCATGTACCTGGGTTGCGGGCACATCCCCAGTAGGAGATGTGCAGGAGGCAGCTGATCAATGTTTCTAACTCTCTATCTCTCTCCCTTCCTCTCTGTAAAAAATCAATAAAATATATTTTTAAAAACACACACACACACGCACAAAACAATGCAATGGCTTGAAATGGAATTTGAGGGATTTCCCCTAAATTTAGTCTAAAATTTCTAAGACTAAATTAAAGTCTACAAAGATGCATTTATAGGTATGAAACTTTCTATTGTGCAAATCAGAAAGATAATTAAGAAGAGTACTTGCAATTTATTTACTATAGTAAATGGCTTTCAACTAAGCATAATATTCAACTTTGCTTGCATATTAAACTGAGTTAATAATAAATATATTTTCCTATTGTGAATTCTCTTTGTTCCTCAATTTTTTTCTGCTTTTCTATTTTGTGTATTAACATACTATGTCCATTTTAGAATGTCAGATTCAGGACAACAAATGGGTGTTTTCTTGAATTAAGTACAGTGCACTGTAGCACAATGGGAATTCAAATTACTCTTTTTTTATTTCTATAAATATTATTGCTGACTTAATTTGTCTGCTTCCTGCAATAGTCTCCCCCATAAATTCTAAGACACTGAAATGAAAGGACAAGGAAAGAAACTGGGTCAGCAGGGAATAAAGGAATATTTCACATTACAGTGGGGCCTTGACTTACGAGTTTAATTCGTTCCGAGATCGAGCTCATTAAGGAGCTCGTTAACTCAAATTACTCTATCAACTCAATGCAAAAAATCGGCTGAGAGACAGCTGGTATCTCAAAAAACTCGTTAGTCGGGACACTAGTAAGTCAAGGCCCCGGTATAACATTTACTAGCTAGATAAATGCCGGATAGTGATTAAAAACAAACCACTAGCCCTAGCTGGTTTGGCTCAGTGGATAGAGCATTGGCCTGCAGACTGAGGGGTCCCAGGTTTGAGTCCCGTCAAGGACACATGCCCAGGTTGCCGGCTGGGTCCCCAGTAGGGGGCGTGCAGGAGGCAGCTGATCATTGATTCTCTCTCATCATTGATGTTTCTATCTCCCTATCCCTCTCTGAAATCAATAAAAATATATTTAAAAAAACACTAATTTCATTAGGTACATGTGTTCCCATTACAGAAAATGAACATTTTTTAAAAAATAGAGATTTTTCTAAAAATTCTTTATATATAATAACATGCTAAAGAATGAGTCACCAAAATGGATTATCGCTTCTAAGTACTTGAAGGGAAGACAAAATCCCTATATGCAAGGAACTAACAGTGTATGTGAGAATGGGAATGTCTAAAGAACAAAGCAGCCCAGCCCGCATGACTCAGTGGTAGAGCATCGATCTATGGACCAGGGTGGGCAGTTCGATTCTGGTCAGGGCACATGCCGGGTTATGGGCTCAATCCCCAGTATGGGATGTGTAGGAGGCAGCCGATCAATGATTCTCTCTCATCTCTCTCTTCCTCTCTATCTGAAATCAATAAAAAAATATAGTTAAAGAAGAAATGTACATTTCAATAATTTTGATATTTTCCTCACAAATATTTGGATAAAAGAAGAAAGAAAACTCATCTTCTTTAGACAGTTCAGGGTGAGACTGTCCATAATCTTAACTATCCCTTTCTTCCCAAGTCACATGTACTTTTGTTAGAACTAAATATATCACACTCTTGGCAGGTCCCTTGCTTGCTTTCTACCCATTTTGAGTTTGAATTTTCTGCATGACTGAGTTCACCTCCAAACTATGAAAAATAAAAGTTTTTTTCACTACTAGATGTGTATGATATGGTATCATTCAGATGATATATGTTTTATAATGGGCCCTTGACTCATTCAGGGTCATGCTAGCAATGGACTTCCTTAAATGTGATTACTAAAAGCATAGCAATTCATGCCATAATTTTCATTTTAAGATATAAAAAAGGAAAATGCCACTTAAAGTTCCTGCTGTGCTGGTCAGCCCAGCTCCTCCACTTGAAGGTGCAAAATGGCTCATTTGTTAAAAGTCCTCTGGAAACCTACTTCTATCAGAAATGAGCTCTTGCCCTGGCTGGTTTGGTTCAGTGGATAGAGTATCGGCCTGTGGACTGAAAGGTCCCAGGTTTGATTCCGGTCAAGGGCAGATGCCTGAGTTGCTGGATCGATCCCCAGTGGGGAGAATGCAGAAGGTGGCCAAAGATTCTCTCTCATCAGTGATGTTTCTATCTCTCTCTTCCTCTCCCTTCCTCTCTGAAATCAATAAAAATATATTTTAAAAAAAATGAGTTCTTTATCACACAAAAGTAGATAAGCAAATACCATAAAGTACTACTGTCCTGCAAAAAAAAAAAAAAAAAAAAAAAAAAAAAAATCTAAGACCTCACTTTTAGGGGTTAAAAAAGAGAGATATAGACCTAGAAGGCAGAATCAGGTAGAATGAAAAGGATTTCACCTAATCAAAAAAGTTCTGAATATAATTGTGGAGTGGTATGAGTTTTTAACTCAGTGTAGCAGTTTTTATTTACATTTGCTAACATGCAGCTTGGTAAAATTAAATTTTCCGGCTTAAGCTTTTTACATAAATGTATCTGATAGTAAAGAATTCATCCTGCACTTCTGGAGAAACTGAAAAATAAAATAAAATAACTAAAGCTATACCATGTGCCCGGAAAGCCCTCGGCAAATATTAGTTGATTAAATATTAGTTAAGGTGGGCACCAGGGACAGAACTATTTCCGAAGATACCAGTAGTGGTTCTCAACCTGTGGGTCGCGACCCCTTTGGCGGTCCAACGACCCTTTCACAGGGGTCGCCTAAAACCAGCCTGCATATCAGATATTTACATTACGATTCATAACAGTAGCAACATTACAGTTATGAAGTTGCAACGAAAATAATTTTATGGTTGGGGGTCACAACATGAGGAACTGTATTTAAAGGGCCAGAAGGTTGAGAACCACTGAGCTACAGGCAGGGTGGCTGCAGCGAGGAAGGAGAACAGAGCTCAGAGCTCAGGCACTGCCTCCAAAGCCACAGGGGACAGGGCGACCGTCCTGAACCCAACCCTGGGAGTCCCGGGAAAGGGGTGATTCCCGGGAAAGGCTGGCCCGAGCAGCTCGGGATCTAGCTGGCATACCAGGGGGAGACTACGTGGCCACGAAAGCTCTGCGGACTCCAGTTGAGGAAGGCCCCGGAATTCCCGCTGTGGCCCCGCGAGGCAGCCCCGCGGTGTCCCACCACGTGCGCCCGCCCCGCCGGGCCGCCAGCTGACTCAGCGCCGCCAGATCCGCACGCCAGCGGCTGAGGGAGACCCCGGCGCCCGTGTACCGGCCAGCGCGCGCACGCGGGGAGGCCCCGCCCCGCCTGTCCTCTGGCTCCCTCTGATTGGCAGTCAGAGTGTGGGGGGAGCCGAGCCAGGGACGCTACTGGCTCCAACCCACAGTCACTCAACAAGCAGGGCGAGGAGGGGCCCCCTCAGGGAGGGACACGACTGCAGGCTTTTTCAAGGCCGGTCAGGCGCCATCTTTAGCTTTTTTCTTCTTCTCATTTCCTCGCTTTTGTTTCTCTTACAAAGCTGCGTGTACAACATTATAAACACAGTGGCCACAAATCGACCCCCCCTACACACCAATCGGATTCACACCTTTGGCGGTGAAAGGCTTTCGGTCCTGCCGGCCTTGGTCACAGATCTTTCCATCACTAGCCAATGGCACTTCCCTTTAGTTTAAAGACGTTTTCACCTCGAGGGGCCTCGCGGATTCCCAAACAACATCACCTCAGCTCAGCTTTGCTTTGCTTTGGTAGGAGAACAAGCCACGATATATTCGTGAGAGGAGTTATCTTTCTTACAAAGAAAGAAACTCAAAGCAAGGATATAGGCTATGAGCCTGGGGTCCTGGTAAAAGCAAGCAGCCGCGAGCCGGGGCCTGGGCTGTGTCCCCGCCAGGCAGAGCCCCCCCTTTTCTGGGAATCTCAAAAGTGAGGCGAAGGTGAGTGTGATGGCCGCAGTGCTGCGGCGGGGATGAGAAAGCTGAAACTCCACTGGAAACGTCCGGCACGGCCACCACTACCCCCCGCTAGAACCGACGAGACCTCACAGTCCTGCAGGTTCACCTGCAGGATGACCCACGTCTGAGAATATTTATTGAGCACTGACCTGGCCTGCACTGTCGGGGAATAAAAAGACATTCAGTTCAGGTAAGAAATGCACAGAGCCCCCACAGGGCCACGTTCCTGATCATGGATGTCAGGATCTGCACAAATAATGTCATCGCCGTGGTTGCTTAGTGTCTCCGTTACTGTTGGAACTAGGGCCGTGGGTGAGGGATGGGAACTAATACCGTCGTCACCCGCAGTCATGGAGCTTGACCTTGAGGTGGGTCCTCATCATCCTCCCGGGGCTGCCGCGCCCCGCGCGCCAACGTTCCGGTTTCTCCCTGTCCCCCCACGTCCGTCGGTGCTTCCGCTCCCACCTGCCGCCACGGGGCCGAACATAAACATTCTCCTACGGCTCCTAATAGGAGGCCGTGGCCCTGCGGCAGAATGAAATGAGAATGCAGCTCAAATGACTGGAGGCCCTGCTCTAAGCTTGTTGTCCTTTAGTTCACACTTTTCTCTGTAACTTAGACGTGAGCTGACTTTTTATTCCAGAAACGCGACGGGATAAAGAAGCATTTCCCCTCCCTCCTGTTTATCATGTGCCTCTGCCTCCTCCGACCCCTTGCCAGCCCCACCCACCACCACGGACAGTTTTCCAGAACTGGATTTGACTGGATCATTTTCCTGATACTCTGCCAGCTGCGGGGCTTTTCAAACAAATCCCAACCTATAAACGACAATGTTGTCAAAAAGCCAAGAGAGAACTTCCCTTCTTGAACACACCAACCAAACCACACATAAAGGCCAAAATGTACACAGCTGTACACTAAAGAACAGAGGCAATAAAAAGCAAAACCACTTAGGCAAAACAGTCCCTAAAAAAGGCTTTGAACCACAGATTCGATCGATTGCCTACCCTCGTTTGCCAAAGGGACTGTATACTTCCTGGCAATTATTTAATTATTCACCCATCTGATCCTTTAGAAGAGGAGCAGGAAAATACAGTAAGTGCACACAGAATGAAAGTGCTTGAGTATATGCTACTTAGTGTAGGAACTCTTCTAAACTCTCTAATTTGCACACAAAACCCTGTTTTGATCACATTTGGGAACGCAACAGAAAAGAAATGCACGCCCTAGGGGGCTGCTTTGCACACATAAAAACCAAAGGCGATCGCTTTTGAACACAAAACCTAACGCGGCATGTATGCACACGCTGTACGCAGACACAAAGCACAAAGCCCCCAGATAAGCCTTTAGGAAATTACTTGCTTCATGAAATACACACGTACACATGAAAATGTAAGACGCGCGGTAAGAAGGGCTTAGCCCCGCTCCCCGGGGAAATGATAATATCCAAGCACTTTTAACCTATTGGCCTTGGACAGTTGCCACATCCAAGCCACTTGTTTTTGGTTCTGCGTGAGAGTGTAAAACGCACGCAAACAGCCCTGTGGAGTCGTCCATCTCCGCTGCCTGCGACACTGCCGGTGGCAGAAATTTACATTATCCCTTCAGCCCGCTTAAAAACACGAAATCGATACTTCCCGAGCAGCCACATTTTTTAAATCCCTCGACCATAAAAATTTACCAGTTCTTAAAATGTGATAGCAAAAAGAAAAAAAAAATCTCTATAAATTTGACTGGAAACAGTTGTACACGACCATCCTGCTTCTCAACTTCTAGGTATATTTAAAACCTGGACGAGGAAAAAAGAAAGAGGAAGAGAGACAGAAAAAGAAACGGGGGGGAAAGCGCAAATTGCCCTCAGCCACAGTTTCCTCACCCCGGCACTGCCACAGACCTCTATTTTTAAAAATGTTGAACGCACACACAGAGTCAAGAGGGCGAGGAAAATGGAAAAAGGATACCCGAAGGTCGTATGGCTCTTTGTATTCGTGTGTGTGCAAAAAGGAGGACGCGCGGCGCCCGAGCCGGCAAGCCCCGCCCCCCGGCCGCCCGCCCGGATTGGCCGCCGCCGGCCGCCGGCCGCCCCGCCCGCGAGCACACGCGCGCCGGAGGCGCGGGCCCAATGGGGCCCCTTGAGGGCCGCCCGACCCCCGACCCCAGCACCCTCCCCCCGGCCCGGGGCCGCTCTCCGCTTCCTTTTACTTTCCAGCCCGCCCCTCTCCCTTCCCCATCCGGTTTCTCAGCGCGAAGAGGCCCTGGTGCACAGAAATACCCCCGTGAGCGAGCCCCTCCTGGCCATTTGCTAAACTCGGTCAACTAGTCAGGGAAGTTCGGGCCTGGGGTTCAGGACGAGGACTTGTCGGGGTGGCCGAACTCAGGATTTCCAGGGCCAATGTCTCCGGGCTCGTCTGCGGCTCGACACTCCCACCTTTAAGTGAACATCCACACATCCCTCAGGTGAAAGCAGGCTACACTTTTGGAGGTGATTTTGCTCATCCTGACTCCCCAGTTTCCTCTGTTTGACTGACTACATTCGTAGGGACCTGAATAAAATGGCTTCTCTTAACTCCTGTCCCTGCATGAAGACCTGGTTGCTGGTACCTGGATTTTTTTTTTTAATCCTCACCCGAGAATATGTTTGTTTTGTAAGTATGTTTTTATTGATTTTAGAGAGTAAGGGAGAGGGATAGAGAAGCATTGATCGGCTGCCTCCTGCTCGCCCCTCCTGGGGATCCCGCAACCCAGCCTGGGAACCGGCTGGTGGCCTTGCTTCCTGGGTGGAGGTGACACCAGCGAGCGCACGGCCGGCGGAGGAGGCGGTTTCATTGATTTGAGGGGAGAGGATCGGTGGCCGCCCGTGTGCGCCCAGACCAGGGATCAAGCCTCCGCCCTGGTGTGTGCCCTGCCTGGGAAGCGGACCGCCTCTCGGTGCACCGGGCGAGGCCCCCACCAGCGGCCGGGGCTGTGCCCGGACTCACGCCCCCGTATTCTGACCCCAGGCCCTGCTCGTTCTGAGTTCCCACGGCTCTCACCTTTTCACCCCTTATTCTTATTCCTTTGCCCGGGTGGTCTCCTGAGCCTGGAATAACGCCTGCCTCTTCTCTGACTAGTCAGTTTTTATCCATTCTTCACCTGTTTGAGTCAACACGGACCCCTTCCTTCTCTGCTCTCCTCTCAGCATGAGCTGCATGCTTGCTTACTCAGGGAAGCAGCTCTGAACTCGACCTTCATTGTTTACATATTTAGTAATTTCACACTAGTGAGTGGTTGGAAATCAGAGATCATATCTTTTAAACTTCTTTTTCCATTCAGAATCTTTTTTTTCTTCTCATTCTTACTGCACCAGCTGGCATAATTGTAGACATTTAGTAAACACTGGGGGGGGAAAGCAATTTATAATTAAATGAGTGATTTTTTTTTTCCTGGCTAAGACATGAATTTGGAAACTCAGATCCCATGACAAGAATTTACCTTCTATAGCAATTAACAGTTGATAAATACTTACTGCGCAGGGACTGTTATGAACGCTTTACATATATTTACTTATTTAATCTCCACAGTAGTGAGTAGGTACGATTACCCTCATTTTATAGATGAGATTAAAGAACAGAGTCGTAATTTAACTAAAGTTATACAGATAATAAGAGAGAGAGACCTGGGATTTGAACTCAAAAATCTAGCTCCTTAGCCCAAGTTCTTAATCACTATTCCTCACTGGCTCTAGAGCACAGCTCTTAAAAATATTAATACCTGATTTCATCCTCACAACATTCCATGAGATAGATGGCCTGAATACTTCCAAAATATCAATGCATGGAAATCACACACAAAGGTGACTGTTACAAATTAAAGGACAAAAAGAGACATTACTAAATGCAAAATAAGATTCTTGCTGGAATCTGGGTCAGAAAAACAAACAAACACCTATAATGGACATTACCAGGATAATTGGGCAAAATTGAATATGATAAATAAAATATGTGAAATTAGATAATCTGACTGTATCAGTGTTAAACAGGCAGATTATTGGCATCTCCATTTACAAGAGACAGAATCAGAGAGAGTTTACTGCAAGTTCTCATAGCTAACAGGTGGCAGACTTGAAACCCACGCCAGCTGCCTTTTTCAGCCCCCACATTTCAGCACTGGTGGTCAGTCAGTCCTCCTCCATACACTTGTTGGTTCTCAAAGTCTAGGATGTTCTGATAGGATCTGGTTCTCAGCAGAAAGACCTTTAGTGTTATTTTCACTCTAGCAGCACACTAGCTTATATTTTACGCAACCCAGACAACAGATTTCCCTGTTACATGAAAATGAGGTGGCAGTATTTATATTCTTTTTTTTACAGAGTTTCTGATTTATTTATTTATTTCTGATTTCAGAGAGGAAGGGAGAGGTAGAGAGAGATAGAAACATCAGTGCTGAGAGAGAAGCATTCATCAGCTGCCTTCTGCACACCCTCTACTAGGGATTGAGCCTGCAACCTGGGCATGTGCCCTTGACCAGAATCAAACCCGGGCCCTTCAGTCCACAGGCCAACACTCTATCCAGTGAGCCAAAGTGGCTAGGGCTAGTATTTATATTCTTAAGGGTTATAGAATCTGTGTTTCCTTTCCTATGACTCCCATTAATTTTTTTGTTATTGTTAATCCTTACCCAAGGATATTTTCCCCATTAATTTTTAGAGGGAGTGGAAGAGATGAGGGAGGGGAAGAGAGAGAGAGAAAAAAAAAAAATCTATGAGAGAGACACATTGATTGGTTGCCTCCCACACAGCCCCAACTGGGGCCGGGATCGAACCTACAATCCAGGTGTCCTTGACGGGAAATTGAACCCGCAACCCTTTAGTGTGTGGACCAATCTAACCACCGACCAATACAGGCCAGGGCTCCATTAATTTTTAAAAAAATATAAACAGGAAATCACTAGGGAAATATTAACTTCTGATAGTAATATACTAGGACAGCTCATGTTCTCAAGTGTACAAGTGATTATTTTCATAAACTTTAGGGATAAAGGATAAACAGAATTGTTGACAACAATTATTACAATCAGCATTTATTGAGGGTTTATTTGATGTCAGGCACTATATTTAATCAATTCTATGAGATTATTATTATACTGTATCTTTTATTGATGAGAAAACTGAAACTCAGAGAGGGAAGGAGACTTAAACTCAAAATAATCGAACTGGCCGAAACCGGTTTGGCTCAGTGGATAGAGCGTCAGCCTGTGGACTGAAAGGTCCCAGGTTCGATTCCGGTCAAGGGCATGTACCTGGGTTGCGGGCACATCCCCAGTAGGAGATGTGCAGGAGGCAGCTGATCGATGTTTCTAGCTCTCTAGCTCTCTATCTCTCTCCCTTCCTCTCTGTAAAAAATCAATAAAATATATTTAAAAAAAAAATAATAATCGAACTGATTAAATGGTGGAGTCAGAACCTGAATCCAGGTCCACTGACTCCAGAACTAGTCTCTGCCTAAATTGAAATCTGCTCTGTCTTGCTGTTTTATCCTCTTTTGCTCTCTTGTTCTGAGTTCATGAAAGTCAAGCTGTCTTTCTTCTGATGATCAATAGAATGTTCACAACCCCCATCAACCCCCATACAACATCTCCTGCAATATATTTTAAGTTATGAGTCCATTTCTACAAAGATCAGAGTTAAGTTGGAAAAGCCATTTCTTTTAAAGTTTCTTTTATTTCCCAAATGATCACTGGGGAATCTTTTGTAGAAATTTGAATAAAGCATTTTTGTGCTATTAGGTAATGAGAATAGGGAGAAGATGCACCTTAATCACCTAAAAAGTTACAATTTTGAACTCTAAAACATTTGAGTTTCAAATATTAAGTTTTACAGGTGACTTGATTAAGGAAAAGCTGCTTATTTGGCTTTGAATAAAACAGATCTCTTTATTTTAAGTTGTTTCTGTTCAGTGATATCCAAGGGACCTCCATACAGTGATACATACGGGGAGAAACTGGACTATCTGGCATCGGGACAGGAATGTGAGGGCGGCTTTCTCGCAGAGGTGCTCGCAGCGATCATTGTTCCTGCGTGGGGGTGCAGGAAACTCAGGGACCTTCCTGGTGCAGGGCTGACTGGCAGCCATTGCTGTTTGCTCTGCCCTGGTGATTCTCAGAGACCTCGCCCCACCCAATTTACAACCCCACCCAAACTGTGTATCGGCTTTTGCATATGAATGGCCTGTCCTCTCTCAGCCTAAAACCTCTCAAACTGCAGCTGGGTCATAGAGCCCCAAAGCTTCTAAAAGAAGGTCCAAGGCTGGCAGCAACAGCCTGCCTTGCTTCACAGCTGGTCCTCGTCTGGGCACTTCCGAAAGAGGAGGAATCTGCAGATGTCTCTGTAGCTCCTGCTGGGTGGCCCCAGACAGTGGCTGAACTTGCGCCTCCTTGGAGATCCAAGAGCCAGTGTACCCAGTGGTCAGAGTGAGACCATACCGGATTACAACTCTTCACATCCATAAGAGACATACTTGAAGGGGCAGACTCAGTGAGCACCAAAGCCCCACTGAAGCAAGTCCTGCCCCATAAGGGTGTCTCCTACACAAAAGATCTTCCAGTGTAAACACTGGTCATCAAAAAATAAAAAACAAAACAAAAAAAAACCACTGGTCATTACAGCTAATTGGCCTGGAGATCAATTCCTCCCAGTGATACCAACAGCAATCAAGGGTTAACTACAACAAAACTGTACAAACAGCCCACAAATGGATGCACCAAGAGCATCCACCTCAGGTGACTGGGGAGGCTGAGCCACTGGGCCCTCTAGGACACCTATCACACAGGGCCACTCTATCAACTCAAGGAGACTTAGCAGCTACCCAGTACATAGAAACAAACACAGGGAAGCAACCAAAATGCAGAGACAAAGAAACAAGTCACAAATGAAAGAAATGGATGAAAGCAAAATACAGGATATAGAGTTCAAAACCACGGTTATAAAGTTACTCAAGAATCTTCTAGAAACTTCTGAGAAATTTAGTGAGACCCTCAAGGATATGAATACACTGACTGAAATAAAAAATAATATACAGAGATCCAACAGCAGACTAGAGGATCCCAAGAATCAAGGTAAAGATTTGAAATATGAAGAAGCAAAAAACACCCAACTGGAAAGAAAAAAGAAAAAAGAATCCAAAAATATGAAGATAGTGTAAGGAGCCTCTGGAACAACTTCCTGTGTACCAACATCTGAATTATGGGGGTGCCAGAAGAAGAGAGAGAGCTAGATATTGAAAACCTATTTGAAGAAATAATGACAGAAAACTTCCCCTACCTGGTGAGAGAAATAGACTTAGAGAATCCCAAACAAGAGGAACCCAAAGAGGACCACACCAAGACACATCATAATTAAAATGCCAAGAGCAAAAGACAAAGAATCTTAAAAGCAGCAAGAGAAAAACAGTCAGTTACCTACAAGGGAGTACCCATATGACTGTCAGCTGATTTCTCAACAGAAACTATGCAGGCCAGAAGGGAGTGGCAAGAAATATACAAAGTGATGAATAGCAAGAACCCACAACCAAGATTACTCTACCCAGCAAAGTTATCATTTAGAATTGAACGTCAGATAAAGAGCTTCACAGACAAGAAAAAGCTAGGGGAGTTCATCACCACCAAACCAGTATTATATGAAATGTTGAAGGGTATTCTCTAAGAAGAGGAAGAAGAAGAAAAAGGTAAAGATAAAAAATTATGAACAACAAAGTGACAACAAATACATATCTATCAACAAGTGAACCTAAAAATCAAATGAATAAAAAAACTGATGAACAGAGTAAACTGGTGAATTTAATAGAATCAGGGGCATAGAAAGGGAGCAGACTGACAATCCTCGGGGGGAAGGGGATGTGGGGGTGCGGGAAAAGATTGGACAAAGAGCTTACACCTATGGACAAGGTAGGTGGGCCGGGGGAAGGCCTGGAGTGGGGTGGGAACCGGGTGGAGGGGAGCTATGGGGGGAAAAAAGAGGAACATCTGTAATAATGTGAACAATAAAGATTTAAAAAAAGAGAGAAAGAAATTATATTAACAGCTGGGAAGTTTTTCTTTAAAAACCAGTAAAATACAATGAATACAAAAACATTAAAATGCAATAAAATTTAAAAAATTAAAGATAGATAAATGCAAAAAAGTTGGAGGAGGAGGAAGACAAAGAAGAACAGGAAGAGAAGAAAGATAATTTTCTAGCCAATATATGTAGATGAAATGACAGAATTTGAAAAACCAACATTTGACAACCATTAATGTAAATGTTGATTCAAAAAGGAGCATCAATATAGATGCTAAAACCAATGGGTGAAAAATTGTGGGAGAACAGGATATTCATATGATCTCAAATAATCAATCTACTTATTATTAGTTTACCAACTAATTACAAAGGGCAAGCATACCTTTACAATAGAGAAACCTAGCAGGCAAACTTTGCATCACCAATAATGTAATGAACTGACACTGTGTGCATCCTGATGTGGTGCAGTTGAAAGGTTGAATATCACCTAGGTAATATTTTTTTTTAATTTTATTTATTTTAAAATATATTTTTATTGATTTTAGAGAGGAAGGGAGAGGGAGAGATAGATACATCAACGATGATAGAGAATCTTAATCAGCTGCCTCCTGCATACCCCGCACTGGGGATCGAGCCCGCAACCTGGGCATGTGCCCTGCCGACCTAGAATCAAACTGTGACCTCCTGGCTCATAGGTCAATGCTGAACCACTGAGCCATGCCGGCCGGCCGGACTCACCTAGGTAATATTCTTGCTAAAAATGTCTCACCTGAATCTCATCATGAAGAAAGAATCAGACAATCCAGACTGCACAAGATGAATGATGGCCTGGAATCTACAAAGCATAAATGTCATAAAAGACACATACACAAATATGAGGGCCAGTTCTAAATTAAAGAAAACTAAAAAGACATTACAATTAAATGTGATGTACAAATCTTGATTGAAATCTGGACCGGGGGGTGTGTGGGGGGAAGCTATACTGGATATTATTGAGGCAGTTGGGAATTTGAATATGGACTGGATATTAGATAATATAATTATATTAATATAAAAGTTATTGGTGTAATAATGGCATTGTGGTTTTGAAAGAGAATATCTTAGATTTTAGGAGATGCATTTAGAGGTAAAATGTCATGATCTCTGTAACTTATTTCCAAAAGATTCAGTAAAAATAAATATCTATATAGTAAATAAAAGGCTAAGCGACTGGCCAACCAGCCAGCGGGTAGCTATGGTGTGCACTGACCACCAGGGGGCAGATGCTCAATGCAGGAGCTGCCGAGCAACAGCAACTTTGCAGAGTGCCCTCTTGCATTCTAGGACCCCTTGGGGGATGTCCAACTGCCATTTTTTTTGTTGTTGTTTTTTGTTTTTTTAATATATTTTATTGATTTTTTTACAGAGAGGAAGGGAGAGGGAGAGAGAGTTAGAAACATTGATGAGAGAGAAACATCGATCAGCTGCCTCCTGCACACTCCCTACTGGGGATGTGCCTGCAACCAAGGTACATGCCCTTGACAGGAATCGAACCTGGGACCCTTCAGTCCACAGGCCGACGCTCTATCCACTGAGCCAAACCGGTCAGGGCCAACTGCCGTTTTTGGCCCAATTCCCCGCAGGCTAGTCCCACTAACTCTGCAGATGCCCTTCAAGCTTTGGTGCTGCCCCAGGTGTGGCTGGCTGGGGAGGAACTGTGGGAGGTTGGCTCCAGGGTGTGTCCAGCCCATCTTGCCCAGTCCCGCTCCACGGCCACCTTCTAATTAATTTACTTTCTTTTTTTTTTTTTCTACCTTTATTTATAAAGAACACAACTCCTCCTCCTAACGCAGAAACAAACACACATCTAAAGAGGTAACACACTCATGAAAAACAACAACAGAACTAGGGGGCAGTGGGACCTTATTTAACATCATCTTTGTGCCTGGCTCAGGAATCACTGGGAATGTCTTTCAATGTGCATCAATATGTGCACCGGCCATCTAGTAAAAATAAATATCTATATATATAAAAGGCTAATATGCTGTGTCCGACCATCCAAACTGTTGATATGATGTGCACTGACCACCAGGGGGCAGACGCTCAACGCAGGAGCTGCTGAGTTGCAGTGACTTGGCAGCATCAGTTCTTGGGTGACGCACCCTGAAACCAGAGAGGAGGGAGCCCAATTTCTCACAGGGCTACGTGATTCCACCTTCAGCCATGGGTTATGTTGTTGCTGGGGCACTGTCGGCCCAGAATCTGGTTTACTGCACACTTGTGTTTGCGTTACACACCCTGTATGACAGCAACTTTGCAGAGTGCCCTCTTGCACTCCGGGACCCCTTGGGGGATATCAGAGAGCTGGTTTCGGCCCGATCCCTGCAGGCCAGGCTGAGGGACCCCACCTGCTGGAGGGACGCCGCAGACACTGGGGAGGGAACATGGGAGGTTGGCTCCAGGGTGTGTCCAGCCCATCTCACTCAGTCCTACCCCACCGGCCACCTTCTAGTTAATTTCCTTTCAATGTGCACGAATCCGTGTACCAGGTCACTAGTTAATAAATAAATGGATATATAGAGAGATAAAGCAAATGTAGCAAAATGATATGTTAGTGAACCTATATGAAGGATATATGGGTATTTGTTGTACTATTTTTAAACTTTTCTGAAGTTTGAAACATTTCAAAATTAAAATATAAATAAATAGCATGGTTTGCTTTAGCTATTTAGATTCAGCCATTTTTTGAGACAAGGAAATGGTCTCGTGGACTCTGGGTTTCCTTAATTGATTTTAGGACTCCATTATAATGCTTCAGAAAATTCCCAAGTGCATGTTAATAAACACCGCCTAGGATATGAAAGCATTTCCAGGGACCAGACTTGGGTAGTGGCTAAGCCTCTGTCCAAGGATCTAAGACAAAACAAACAAAATATGCTAGGGGAGATAACCTACAGAGAGCTACACCTAGAGTCAGTTTTTCAGAAGCTAACCATATTTTGTATGAGACTAATCCTGCCATTTGAAGAGAAAGATACCAGGAATGGATAGGACTTCTTCTTAAAACCACTTTCTATGATACCTAATTATCTTCACTTATAAAGAGGGGTGGAATAACACTAAAAAAATTACTTCCTTAAAACAAGCAATTTTAATTTGTCCTAATTTTAAAAATTAATGTTTTATAGTATTTTTAAGAATAGCAAATGGCCTCTTGAACTTCAACAGTAATATGGAGTCAGGCCTAGCTGGTTTGGCTCAGTGGACAGAGCATCGGCCTGAGGACTGAAGGGTCCTGGGTTTGATTCTGGTCAAGGGCGTGTACCTTGGTTGCAGGCTCCTCCCCTGTCTGGGACCTGGTCAGGCTCATGCAGGAGGCAACCAATCAATGTGTTTCACTCACATCGATGTTTCTCTCTGTCTTTCCTTCTCTCTCCCACTCTCCCTAAAAATCAATGGAAAAATATCCTCGGGTGAGGATTAACAAAAATAATAAATAAATAAATAAATAAATAAATAAATAAATAAATAAATAAGATACAACTCAGAAACAATCAAATAGAAGAAATGCATGGGGCAAGGTCTGGGAGGGAGAGGGATCACCCCTTCCCTCTCTAGGGTCACCACCCTAGCACCCTAGAGTGTCCCCCCCTCCCCCCAAAATAATATGGAGTCACAATACTGAGAAAGGTAAGAATCACTGGCATAAGGACACCAAAGTGAAATCATTCATTCATTCATTTGTTCTTTAAAGTGCATCTATTATTTCTGCCGACTAGCCTGCACCATGTCCGACATTGGGGAACAAAGTACAATATAGTAAGTGTTTAACTGAAAATTAAGACAGACATATCATGAAACAACCAGAGACCCTGCATAGATGCTCTTTAAATATAACATGCCTAAGGCTGTTTAAATGGGATGTGGAACATTGCTACCCTAGTCAAGGACAACACTTGGGCTCTGTTGGCTTAAGGCTGACCCATCTTTATGCACATTGTTTCTCTTTGGGAGGTAGTTAGAAATATGGGACTATGCTTACTCTGTTGTTCTAGTTTAAAATGCTCTATTACTCTCTTTTCTAAAGGTTAAGCTGTGAGTATTCTATTGAGTAAATGTACCATAGCTTTTTTATCCACTCATCTGCTCATGAACAAAATAGTTCCAGATACATAGAACTATGGAACAGACTGTTGAATTTCAGAGGGAGGCAGGGGTGGGGATAGGTGGGTGGGGAGAGATTCACTGGGAAATTTATATGCATACTAGAGGCCCAGTGAATGACCTTCATGCATTGGGCAGGGGGGAGTCCCTCAGCCTGGCCTGGGCCCTCTCATGGGGAGTGGGTCTAAGCCAGCAGTCGGACATCCCCCAAGGGGTCCTCAGTGCTACTACAGAGGCGGGAGAGGCTCCTGCCACTGCTGCTGCACTCGCCAGCTGTGAGCCTGTCTTTTGGCTGAGCAGCGCTCCCCCTGTGGGAGCGCACTGACCACCAGGGGGCAGCTCCTGCTTTGAGCATCTGCCCCCTGGTGGTCAGTGCGCATCATAGTGACTGGTCGTTCCACTGTTTGGTCAATTTGCATATTAGGGTTTTATTATTTAGGATATGCATACCCATGGACATAAACAATAGTGTGGTGAAGGCTTGGAAGGGGCAGGTGCAGAGTGAAGGGGGTCATTGGTGGGGGGAAACAGGAGGTGATATCTGTAATATTTTCAACAATAAAGATAAATTTTTAAAATGATTAAGCTGTGAGTGCAGCCAAGAGACACAGGGTGATTATGAACCTTCCATAGAACCCTGGTGCTTAGTGGATTCCCTCTAATCAGACAACACTGTATGTCAGCACTTGAGATGAGCTGCTACAGTAATACACAATGGACTATGTACTACTCTGTGTGCATGGGGAAGCTTAGAATGTATGATGTCCTGGGATAGTGATGGTGTTGAGGCTGGGAGAAGAGCTGCAGAAGTTGCAAAAATATCCCCTTGACTTTGGTCCCTTGTGGTGTACCACATTCCTGCTTGGACCTAATTATTTCATTCTTACCTGAAGCACCTGCTATTCTTGTCTTTTTGGAAGTTTGTGGCCCTTCTCTCTTTATTTGAACAGCCTTGGCCCTGAGCATGTATAGAAAAAAGGGGATGTGTTAGCGATGTGTGAGGTGCATGGCCAGGGAGTATGCGGGTGAGGGGAGAGAGGATCTCTTCACGACTTTTAAAAATGAAATGTTAAAAGGGACTAAATCTGTGATCCTGACTCAGCCTGCTGCTCTTCTGAGAGAGGTTTCTACTTATCTGGTTTTGGCCTGGCTGGATTGAGGTTATTCTGAGAGAGCTCAAATCTTTCCAACCTTGCACAAGTGGTGGAGACACAGAGAGATTCTTGCGGAATCTAAGTGACTGTGACAGTCCAGGGGCAACACACAGAGAGGCACGTGCTCATTATGTACGGCCGGAGAAATTATCTGTCTCCAGGGGGACATGTTTCATTGTGCATTAGCTTCCAGCCGCTCCTTCCTCGCTATTCCCCTGCCCACTCTCTCTATCACTGTCCTTCTGAGTCTTCTTTCTCACTCCCTGACCCCCCTTCACAGTCCACCTCTGCCCATCAGTGTCTCCATCCATCTTCTCTGCCATGTCCATGTCTTCCTCTCCACTTTGCTCAATCTTATTTTCGCTGTCCATGAGTTGCTTTTCTGTTTGTCTCTCATTTGTCTCTTGTACTCTCACTTTCTCGAAGTCCATCTGTGTTTGCTTCTGTAACAACCAGCTTTTTTGGGTTCCCAGCAGCTAGTGATAACCTTTTCTTGTTACATTAAAGTCCATAAGCAGCACTTGGTTTATTGATTGACTGATTTTTATTTAAATTCTATGGAGGAAAGAAAAGAGGATTTTTATAAAGTGAGAGAATTTTTTATAAAGAAATCAAACAAAGGGAGGTTAGAAAGAAGAGGCAGCCTGAGAGGATGGTAGGGGTGAGGAGTAGGGGGAGGCATCAGAAAAGATTGACTCCACGATGTCTGATTTCCTATCAAATAATCTAGTCAGATATTCATGGCTGATGACAGCTAAATATGGACTATAAAGTGTTAAGATCAGTGAGACTTGGCACCTAACTCAGACAAAAGCTTCAGGGAAAGTGAGTTGGGTTAAATAAACCCAAGAAGCTGACATGGGTAGAATTGCTTCCGCCTGACCCACTACCAGCTGTGAATGGGACATTTTAGAAATATTTTTTATTTAAATGCTTCAGTGGGGCAGAGCCCCTGGAAGCAAGAACGTGGCTCTGAGGCCCAGCCTGGGGAGCACTGCAGGAATGCAGGCGGTCAGCTGCCAGGTCAGCTGCCACGTGGGAGCGTGGGAGCGGGGACCGAGGGGGCGGCCTAGGTCAGGCGGGAGGTGGCAGCAGCTGCTGATGAGGGCAGTTCTCATTGCTGTGTTTGCTCTCCTCTTGCTCACTATAATTAAAACTTTCCCAATGTGATTCTGGCTTCCTAAAGGGAAACTAGAATTAAAAGACAAACAAACCAGCAGAGATGCTTGGTTGCAATATGCGTATATTTTAAACCATAAAGCACTTGATCATGTCTTGAGGTCACTGCTGTTGGTCAGTTTCAAGGTAACTAATTTTCTGCTATAGCCCTGGCAAGAGGGGCTCTTCTACTAGGAAATAAAAAACCTGACTGTACTCCCCAAATGAGATAGGCTCATGTCTCATAGAAATTCTTCATTGACCCAATCACCCTCTTTTCTTCTGAGACAAGGGACATGCTCCCCTGTTTCTCTCCACCTTTTTTCACCTTCCTCCCTTTCCATCCCACCTCTTTCCTAACAGACCACACAGAATCCGTGGACCAGAATAAATCTGGTGTTTTATTCCCCCTCGAAGGATATAACCTTCCACTCCCCACATAGCTTTGACAGTTTTCTCATCTGCTAGCTGAGGAGGATAACAAGAGACATTGACCTTCTGGTTTTGCCTAAAGAGGGAACAATCAGTGACTATTATGCTTCAGTCCTGATTTGCTTTCACTGTGCCCTTCCTCCCCGCTCCCCATGTCCTCACCTACCTGTCACCTTCCCTCATGAACATTCTACTCACCCCAGAGTGCACTGCTGCTCCCCACAGCCCCCCCTCCCTGGTGTGGAGATGCTTCAACCCACAGCATTCCCTGCTAGCAAGAGAAGCACGGGGCCTCTAGGAGTGTTTGCTCCCTGTTTAATTAGATTAGTCCCATCAGTAGAAAGAATTAGATTTTGGTGTTACTGTGCTATCTGTGGAAGGAGGAGATATTGTCAGACATCACTTAAAGAGCCCTGTCCCTTGGATGCCTGGGAGCTGCCGAGAGAAATTAATCTTCCTGCTATTTAAGGCGATTTCTTTTCCATCATCCTTTGTCAAGAGGACTGCATTGGGAAATTGAATCTGATGGGAGTCCCTGAACTGGTACACTCCACTCAACAGCATCTCTCCAACCCTATGCGGCATCCATCATCCCACACAAGCAGAGACATACACTGCTGCAAAGCCAACTTCCCACAGTCCCCAGCAGCAAGAAACCACACTGCACACAGGGATATGATTGGGCCTAGAGTCTTGCCGTTTTCCTCTACCTCTTCTCTATTCTTTCCAAAAAACCTTCCACAAGTTGATTTCTTCTATTACGTAATCCTTTCATCTAAGATCCAGGAGAGGACAGAAACAGGGATATGCCAGAAGAGAACATGGGACTGTTGCTTATGCTTTTTCTTGCCTGAACATGACGCAGCTAGTGAAGAGTAGGTGTTCACATTAAACACCCAAACCACTGCCAAAGCCAAGGGTGAGACGGAAACAGGGCAAGAGCAACATTGCTTTAAGACCATCTCTTTTCTCCAGACTGACTTTTCCATCATGGGCTAAGAGCCTAGGCCAGTGATGGCGAACCTTTTGAGCTCGACGTGTCAGCATTTTGAAAAACCCTAACTTAACTCTGGTGCCGTGTCACATATAAACATTTTTTTATATTTGCAACCATAGTAAAACAAAGACTTATATTTTTGATATTTATTTTATATATTTAAATGCCATTTAACAAAGAAAAATCAACCAAAACAATGAGTTCGCGTGTCACCTCTGACATGCGTGTCATAGGTTCGCCATCACTGGCCTAGGGAGTTTTATGCTCTCTGGGGTCATAAAGAATTACAATCTTCAACTTTCTTTCCACCCTTAAGGTTATTCCCCAGGGCAGGTATTTTCAGACTGTGTTCCTTGGGCCCTGGCTGGTGTAATCCACTGGTTATAGCATAGTCCCGTGCACTGAAGGGTTGCAGGTTCGATTCCTGGGCAGGGCACATACCCAGGTTGTGGGTTCAATACCCTGGGGCACATGTGTAAGGCAAGCATTCGATTTTTCTCTCTCTCTGGAATCAATGAAAAACTTACCCTCAGGTAAGTATTAAAAAAAAACACTTATGTTCCTTCGGGCTTTAAGAAGTGCCAGGGAGTATGTGTATGTATGGCGGGTGGAGGTGGAAAGGGAGAGTTGTGGTTCCAGGGGTGGGGGAGTTCAATGGTTGAGGTTTTGGACCCTCAGTTCTATTTCAACCTGATTTGATTTCTTTCAGATTTTGGGATTTCTCATTTTTTAAAAGATCTGCAGCCCAGCCAGTGTGGCTCAGTGGTTGAGCATCAACCCATGTACTAAGAGGTCACCTGTTCAATTTTCGGTCATCCGGTGAGGCACATGCCTCGGTTTCAGGGTTGATCCCAGGTGAGAGGTGCACAGGAGGCAGCTGGTCAATGATATTTCTCTCATCAATGTTTCTCTCTTTCCCTCTCCCTTCCTCTCTCTAAAACCAATACAAGCATATTTAAAAAATAAAAAGATCTGCAAAACAGTGTCCTGAGAGGATGACTGTACCTCTACCTCCAGTTCGCCATTGGCCAATGGCTCCTCCCTGCTTTGCCCGCAGAGCAGGTCCAGGTCCATGCTGGCAGCTCCCTGAGTCCAGGGAATCCTGAGGCACTTTTCAGCAAAATGAATCTCCTTAGGCACGAGAGTCATTTGTTTTCCAAACTCCCTTCTCCAATCTCACTAATTCCCAATTTCCCTGCATTTGACAAATGGAATTAACAAGCCTCGATCAGTTCCTGGCGGACAGCCCTCATTAATCAGTAAGTCGACTGCATAGGCTGAGGGGGAAGGGGGTGAAGGAAGGAAAGGTAGCCACAGTACAGGGAGGGGGCTTTACCCCTCTATTTCTATGAATGACCCCTGAAAAACATGACACTCAGTTGTCACCAACCACTTTCTTCACTTTTGCTAAATACAAAGCAGTACTGTTTATGCCTTCCACTCCCATTTTTTTTTAAAGGTTTTTTCCATCAACCTCCACCTTCCCTATGTCTATGCCTTCTCTTTAACAGAAGGTCTTGCCATCTGCTGCCACCACTAGCTTGGGAACCCCTCAGTGCTGGGTGTGATAAATCAGCCATCTCTCTGCTTCTTCCCCACCCACATGTTCCAGAGACAGTTTTGTGCTGCTTCCTGCCCAGGAGTATATAAGCCACCATCATCCCTCTCTGTCCCCAACACGTACACACTGTGGGGCTACCAAGCTTGTGGTCACTACTGCTTTCGCATTCACCTTTTTGTCTTCTCTTTTCCCGGGGTCCAAGCTTTCCCTTCTCAATTGGTTTAAAATTCAAGATTTACCTTCTCCGCTTTCTGCTCTGCCTGTAACACCAGTCTACCCTCCCACACCACAGGGTGAGGGCCTCTGCAGCTCTGCCTGGTACAGCCCTGTGCATCTTTCTACCTCATCAACTTTTCATCTTTGCAAACGGAACCGGGAAGTCTCTCCCTCCTCCCTGCTCCTCTCTCCTTCTCCTTTGTTATTAGCTTCATAAGTGGGGACATTAATGTATTCACTAGACAATGTCTTCACACCACAGTTTCCGGTAATACAGTCACTTCCCTCCCACTGTCCTGGCTTATTTGACTGTAAAGTGCTTAGAGGAGGGACAGGGTGGAAAAAAGACACAACACAGGCTGAGGTCCAGTAGTGTAATGCTAACGTCCAAGAAAGGAAAAGCAATCTTCACCTTCGCAACAGCTCATTAACAACTGTAACAATAGAGGTTAATGCACCAGAGCTTAAAAAACAAGCAATACAATTGGGGACCCCTCCACTACAGAATGGGGAGTTGTACCCATATTACCAACAACAGTCACCCCAAACACAAGTAGCTATATCCACCCTCCTTCAGGGGGTAGATCGAGTGTACTTGTCATGTAAATCAGCTACATTATCACTGGAGACTCGGATCCAGCCATCCTCACGGACATGGTAGAGGTTGACCGAACCTCCTGAGTAGGCATCTCTATAGGTGGCTTGGTAGATGGCTCGATGGGCCAGATCATAGGCCTCTTCCACGTCTAGGTCATAGGAGTAACCCCGATCCATGACCCCATATGCATACACAGAGCCAGAACCTACAGAGAAGGTGACCCCCGAGATCCGGTTTCCTTCACTGTCCACGTAGTAGAGGCCTGGAAAGAGAGATGAGGTTAGCAGGAAAACAAATGACCACCCCTTTTGACATCTAATTCATCCTCCAAGGCAACAGATCTCCATCACTCTTGAAACCCAAGGGAGACCAACACAAATACAAGAAAAAAGCACTACTATAAAATTGCTTAAAAAAAAAAAAAAGGCCGGAGGAATCAAATTAAATATTAAGACTCCGGGATTCTACAATATACCAATCCATCTCGCCTCACATTGTAGTAACCACTTTCTGTCCTGTCTGTATAACCAAAAAGCAAGTATAATTCAAATGACTTAGGTTTCAAGCACAGAACTTCTGTGCGAGATAATATTTTTAAAAATCCTAGCCCTCAAAGTAGACTATCTGGGGCACAAGACATACATTATACAGTAGAGAATAAAGCCTACAGTTCCAAATCACTGTCCAATGTGGTAACCACTAGCCACATTGACTAATGAGCATTTGAAATGAAGCTAGAACCACGTCACACAATGATATTTTTGATCTATTGGGTTAAATAAAGTATTCCATGAAAATTTGTTTATTTTTAATTTTTAAATGTGGCTACTATAAAGTTTAAAATTACATATATGGCTCACATTTTATTTCTACTGGACAGTGCTGGTATAGACTAGGGTTTAGCCAGGCCAACTGTCTGTTTTTGTAAATAAAGTTTTATTGTAATACAGCCACACTCACTCGTCTATGACTGCTTTTACTCTAAAGAAGGACAGTTAAGTAAGTAGTTGAGACAAAGACCATACTGATTGCAAACCTAAAATACTTATTACTTGGACCTTTATGAAAAAATTAGCGGACCTCTCATATAGATAAAAACTTAAGACAAAGATTTTAATAAAATTTTTATCAATTCCAAGCCTTTGTCACCATGTTCAGATTCAAACATCTTGTCCTCAAATACTATCAACCAAACTATCATTATCTACCAAACTCATCTCTCTTGTGTCCCATCAAGACACAATTTCTGCTGTATTTTTAATTTCTGTAATGGTTTCACTAATCTTTTTCCTATTTCAGTGGTTCTCAACTCTTACTATGCGCTAGAATAATCTAAGGAAACTTTAAAAAAATGTCTAGGACTTATTCAAGGTATTCTTTTTCAATTGGTCTGGGGTGAGGGATAAGCACAGGGCTTGTTTTTTAAGTTCTTTGGGTGATCTAATGCAAGCCAGGTTGAGAATCACTGCTCTTATCGATTTTCAGGTTCAGATGGTTCCAATGCAGTGATGGTGAACCTATGACACACTTGTCAGAGGTGACACGTGAACTCATTTTTTTGGTTGATTTTTTCTTTGTTAAATGGCATTTAAATATATAAAATAAATATCAAAAATATAAGTCTTTCTTTTACTATGGTTGCAAATATCAAAAAATTTCTATGAGACACGGCACTGGAGTTAAGTTAGGGTTTTTCAAAATGCTGACACGCCGAGCTCAAAAGGTTCGCCATCACTGTTCTAATGTCTACCCCAATTTATCTCCTCCTCAGTCCCACTGCCTCTACCTTGCTTAGCTGGCTCACCATTTGGTTCCAGTTTACCTTTCTGGCTTTATGGATCTCTACTCTTCACATTCCTTTAGTTCCAATTAAATTGGACTTCCAAATACTTCCCCCCAGCCCTCATGCTTCTCCCTTCCTTTGTTCATTATGTTTCTATACTCTCATTTTCACATCTTAGAAAACTGCAACCTGTCCATGAAATCTTCCACAATTCCTCCCATCAGAAGTAATCCTCTCCTCCTCAGAACTCCTTCAGCATTTAAAAAATGGTATTCAGCCACAGCCGATTTGGCTCAGTGGATAGAGCGTCGTGCTGCAGACTGGAGAGTCCCAGGTTCGATTCTGTCAAGGGCATATACCTCATTTGCAGGCTCAATCCCTGGGCTTGGTCGGGCGTGTGTGATAGGCAACCAATCGTTGTGTCTCTCTCATACTGATGTTTCCTTCTCTCTGTCTCTCCCTCTCCATTCCACTCTTTAAAAACCAATGGAAAAATATCCTCAGGTGAGGAAAACAAAAAAGAAAAAGAAAAGATGGTATTCATCTCATTCAGTCTTGTATTAAGTAATCTATGATCCTTTCTCATTCTGCTTCTTTAAAAAAAAAATATATATATATATATATACTTTTATTGATTTCAGAGAGGGAGAGGAATAGATAAAAACATGAATGATGAGAGAATCCTCGATCGGCTGCCTCCTGCACACCCCTCACTGGGGATGAGCCTGCAACTTGTGCATGTGCCTGGACTGGGAATTGAGCCTCCACCTTCTGGTTCATAGGTCAATGCTAAAGCACTGAGTCATGCCAGCTGGGCTCAGTTTGCTTCTTGAAGCAAGGAGTTGACTTCTCCTGAATGGGACAGGCTGTCAGGAGGGGTTTGAGAAGGTAGAATTTAAGCTATGCTCTAGCTTCCTAGGTTTTTCTTGCTAGCCAGCTTCTGTACACTGTTACACTATTTCCATCACTTGTACCAAACCAAATAGCTAAAGGTTCAAAGCAGCATTTCCAAGGTGCTTCCCTAGATCATGCAACATGTATGAACTGTTCTTGCACACCTTTCAAAGAGAAAAGTGTCTCAATTTCCAAAGTAACAAACTGAGCTCCTCTTTCACATCCACTTTTTAATCTCCTCATTCATCTTCCATTGAGTAGTGAACTGATATTCTCCAAAGCAAGTGAAAAAGCGGTGGGTATGGCCCTAACCGGTTTGGCTCAGTGGATAGAGTCTCAGCCTGAGGACTAAAGGGTCCCAGGTTCAATTCTGGTCAAGGGCATATACCTTGGTTGCGGGCACATCCCCAGTAGGGAGTGTGCAGGAGGCAGCTGAATCGATATTTCTCTCTCACTGATGTTTCTAACTCTCTATACCTCTCCCTTTCTCTCTGTGAAAAATCAATAAAATATATTAAAAAAAAAAAAAGTGGTGGGTATCCCATAGTCGTTGGACAAAGGAAAACTAGGCATTTAGTAAGCAGGTAAATGAATGAATCAAAAACAGTAAGAGAAAAGAATAACTTTTTTTACAATATATTTTTATTGATTCTAGAGAGGGAGAGGGAGAGCGATAGAAACATCAACGATGAGAGAAAATCATTGATTGGTTTCCTCCCGCACGGCCCCTAGTGGGGGGTCAAGCCCACAACCTGGGCATGTGCTCTTGACCGGAATCAAACCCAGAACCCTTCAGTCTGCAGGTGGATGCTCTATCCACTAAGCCAAACCAGCAAGGGCAAAAATAACTATTTTTAAGCATTAAGGGGGAAAATTACACAGAAGGTGACTAGCTGTATTCCAATTTGACTAAAGGAACATTCAAAACTGGCTGAGCCTGGCTGGTGTGGCTTAGTGGTTGAGCATAGATTTATGAACCAGGAGGTCACGGTTCTGATTCCAAATCAGGACACATGCCTGAGTTGTGGGCTCTATCCCCAGTGTGTGGCATGCAGGAGGCAGCCGATCAATGATTCTTTCTCATCATTGATGTTTCTCTCTCGCTCGCTCTCCCTCTCTGAAATCAATAAAAAAATACTTTTTAAAAATTGGCTGAAAAGGAGTTGACATCAGATATAAGGTTGAACTTCCTGGCAAAGTTTTTATGTACTGGAAAGGAAACTAGGCTAAGGAATTTCTTTTCAGAGATGACAGAACAAGACCTAGGATGAGTATATTAAGCACGGAAAGAAGATGTACATGAAGGCCCTTTCGAGGCCAAAGAGTCCTAAAGGGAAAAAAGAAAGAGAAATGACTAACTTTTGAGCAGCGACTTCCTACATATTCGGGGTCCAATACAGTAGCCCTAGCCACATGTGTCTATTTAGCACTTGAAATGGGGCTAATGTCACTTGTGGAAATGATAATTTAGGTATTTTGGATTAAATAAATTGTTAATTTAAAATCAGGTGTGGCTCACATTATATCTCTATTAGGTAACACTGACTAGATATTTTATGTCTATTATTATGCACTTCAATTCTCAAATATATTCTTTGTAGGTCGTCTTATTTTATGGGAGACAGAATAGAAGCAAAAATATTATGTGCCAGAAGCTACATGCTTTATGTGTATTACTTCATGTAATAAGCAACCGCCTAAGGTCACATGGGTAGTCAGACACAGCTAGCCCAACTCCACGCCCGTTTCCACACCACAGTGCCTTCCTTTAACAAAGATTATCGGGAAACGGATCGACAGATCCCAGCAAGGATCCAAAGCCTTTTCACTCATCTGTTCATCCAGCCCCTCCTCTCTGTAGTGTCAGCCCCAAGAATTATGAGCTTGAAGCTTAACTCACCGGGGCCTCTCTTGTCCCAGCCACAGATCATGGTGCCCATGGACAGCCCCATGCCTTTATACTGATAAACCATGTTGGCGAGCAGTTTGGAGGCAGCTGCTACTGAGATGCGTTCCTTGTTTCGAAGCTCATAGATTCGACACTGCCGAGCCAACAGCCGCTCCCAGAAGCTGCAATCCGCTGCACCCCCAGCCATGGTGCCCAGCAGGTAGGGGTTGATCTCTATCACCTTCTTTACCGTCTGGGAGGCAATGTAGGCGCCCGCTGTGGCCCGGGAGTCCGCTGCAACAATGACTCCATGTTTGAACTGTTCAGATCAGAGAACACAACGCAGGCCACTTAGACTACAAAAACATCTCCCTGACTTTTCTTTTTGCATCAGTGCAAGCCCAGTACATCTTTTTCTCTGTCATTTTCACTTCACAACTTACCGGCAATTTCCAACCAGTGTGCCCCGAGAAATTTTAAAACATGCAATACCTATTTAGTCAGGGGCACTGACGTCTTTCCCCTTAGATTGTCAAAAAAAGACACCAGCCAACACAGTAGTCGCCCGGTGTGAACAAATCAAAATTACACCTTATTTTTTGGGTCAGATCTGCAAAAAAACCATATATTTTGGTATGCCACAGAATTTTAGTAATTAGTTTACGTGTGCCATGAGATTAAAAAAAAGTTGAAAATCATTGCAATAGACTTCCCCACATATTAGTGTCACTTGAGCTTCACATCAATACCGTGACACAGGTGTAAACGGTGTTTCTTTCACTTTATGGCTGAGGAAGAAGGCTCAATGCGATAGAACGACGAGTCCAAGATCGCGAGCGGTTACCGCAAAGCTGGGCCAGGAACCCCGAGTCCGGCCCCCGGGACACGCGCTGCCTCTCAAGATCCCCCTCTCGCCACAACCTGTTCGTTATCCTCGCCGGGTTGTAACCATTCCGTTTCCATAACCTTTGGTGAATGGTTACAACCAACCGCCTTCCCTCTGCCCAAGTTCCTTGCTGCTGCTGCCTCCCCTTTTCTGGGAGGAAGCGACCTGAAGTCGCCAAGGAATCAACCTAAGTGGCCTCGGGCGCTTTCTCCCTCTTACCCCAGCCCAGCCCCAGGCCCAGCCAGAGTCCCAGCCCCAGGCCCAGCCCCAGCCCCATCCCGAGACCAAGCCCCAGGCCCAGCCCCAGGCCCAGCAAGAGTCCCAGCCCCAGGCCCAGCCCGAGCCCGAGCCCCAGGCCCAGCAAGAGTCCCAGCCCCAAGCCCAGCCCCAGCCCCATCCCGAGACCAAGCCCCAGGCCCAGCCCCAGCCCCATCCCGAGACCAAGCCCCAGGCCCAGGCCCAGGCCCAGCCCGAGCCCCAGGCCCAGCCCCACCCCGAGCCCCAGGCCCAGGCCCAGCAAGAGTCCCAGCCCCAGGCCCAGCCCAGCCCAGCCCCATCCCGAGACCAAGCCCCAGGCCCAGGCCCAGGCCCAGGCCCAGCCCCAGCCCGAGCCCCAGGCCCAGGCCCAGGCCGAGCCCCAGGCCCAGCCCCAGCCCGAGCCCCAGGCCCAGGCCCAGGCCGAGCCCCAGCCCTAGCCCCAGCCCCAGGCCCATCCCTAGCCCCAGCCCGAGACCAAGCCCCAGGCCCAGCCCCAGCCCCAGCCCCAGCCCCAGGACCAGCCCCAGCCCGAGCCCCAGGCCCAGGCCCGCCCAGCCCCAGCCCCAGCCCAGCCCACCCGCTCCCGGCCAGAGCGAGCACCGAGGCCTCCCGGGGCAATGAGACAGCGACACCGTCAGGGTCGGGACGAGGGACCCGAGCCTCGGCCTGGGCTTCGCGGCGCGGCCACTGCGGGCTCCGGTCCGGCTCAGCTGCCGGGTCCGCACCTTGAAGGCCAGGGTGGTGGTCCCATGAAGTATTTCGATCCTCGGCTCCTCTGGGACACCCCAGCTGGGTGCGGCAAGGCTCAGCCCATCGCTGGGACTACCTGGACCCAGGTCCAACAGATCTGCACGACCTCCGAGTCCGAAAAACCCGTGCCGGTTCGCCGGTACCGAGCTCTCCAACACACTGGCCAGCGCCATGTCTAGTAAGGGCACTGGGAGCCGCCTCCGAGAACGCCCAGGAGATAACGGCCGGGCAACGTCTTGCCGTCACAGCTTCACTTCCTATTGCATCTCAGGGAGGAGCCATTTTAACTCCTGGCAACCACGCCTCTAAAGACCAGAGCCAGATGCAAGGGACCATTTTCCCCGAGCGGGGGAAAAAAAAAGTGGCTTCACTGCCCTTAAACTCTAAAGGGATATGCCTGCCATTTTAGGTTTTGTCATGCAAGCGGTCCTGGATTAGCTTAACCTCAAATCCCTAGGGAGCGATCGGGAAGGTCCCTGTTGCGTGGGAAGCCAGGCCGGCCATCTTTGAGAAGGGCGTGACTGGGGAAAACGGTTCTGAACGCGTAGCTGCGAGTGGCCCCGCCCGGCCGGGTGTCCCAGCAACGCCTCCCGTCTCCCCCGCTTCAGCACCCAGGGACGCCTCTGAAATGGAAATGCCATCTTGTTTTACTGGATAAAATAATGATCTGCTCTGAGGTCATCTTCCTACGAAGTTAGTTAAACCACATTTGTTTGTGGAAAAAGCGCAGCAAAAAGGAAAAAAAAAACCACCACAGAATAAAGTGGTGGTTGCCAGGGCCGAGGGTTAGGGAAATGGGGAGAAATTGGTCGAGGGGTATAAACTTCCAGTTATGAGAAGAATATATTCTGGGAATCTAATACACAGCATGATGACTATAGTTAACGACACTATATTGTATACTTGAAAGTTACAAAGAGAGTAGATCTTAAAATATTCTTATCATAACAACAATAACAAAAATGTGCAGTGAAGTGTGTGTAAACTAAACTTACTGTGGTTAACATTTGCAATATTTATATTTATAAAAGGCTAAGTGTCCATCCACCCGGTAGCTGTGGCCCCCCGAGGGCAGATGCTCAGTGCAGGAGCTGCCAGGCGCCCTGGCCATTTAAAAATAAATGGCACCACGGACCTGGCACTGACAAACCAACACTCTGCTTCCCCAAGTGGGACACAGCCCCCGCCACGCCGGAGCGACACCCCCAAATCACAACCAACGCCGCCAAGACCCCATGGCACAAAATGTGGCCCACAGCCCGGCCCAGAAACAGCTGCTGTGGGCGCCGGGTAATGACATCACATCGCAACGCGGGCTTCCTCTCCCGAGGGCAGTGATGGCGAACCGGTGACACGCGTGTCAGAGGTGACACGCGAACTCATTTTTTGGGGTTGATTTTTCTTTGTTAAATGGCATTTAAATATATAAAATAAATATCAAAAATATAAGTCTTTGTTTTACTATGGTTGCAAATATCAAAAAATTTCTATATGTGACACGGCACCAGAGTTAAGTTAGGGTTTTTCAAAATGCTGACACGTCGAGCTCAAAAGGTTCGCCATCACTGCCCGAGGGACTAGCTTCCTTGGAGTTTCTTCAGCGCAGGAACCTGACTTGCTTTATAGCCAGGTGCAAACACTTTACAGTTTAACCAAATGTCTGTGCAGTGTTTTCCCGTGCCTCATCTCATTTGATCCTCACAGAGGTCCTGGAGTAGGTAGATAGGAGACTCGGTAGAATCCCATTTTCTTTTCATTAGCTGGAAACAGAGATTTAGAAAGTTTAGAAGCTTGACCCGACTGAAAAGAAGTAAGAAATGGTGGACCTTGAAAATGACTTCAGGTTTTCTCACTGCACAGAATATAGTCAAACACTGCTGCAGTTAAATATTTTACCCTTTGTTCTCCCTGCGTGATCTACAATAATAATGTGCTTTGTGCCCTGGCTGGTTTGGCTCAGTGGATGGACGTCAGCCTGCGGACTGAAGGGTCCTGGGTTCAGTTCCGGTCAAGGGCACATGCCCGGGTTGTGGGCTTGATCCCCAGTGGGGGGCATGTAGGAGGCAGCTGATCAGTGATTCTCTCTCATCATTGATGTTTCTATTTCTCTCTCTCTCCCTCTCTGAAATCAATAAAAATATACTAAAAAAAAAAAATGTCCTTCGTGTAGATATTTACTGCTGTGTTGTTAACAATTACCTGAAAGAGAAGTTGGGGTGCTTCACCGGGCTGGAAAAAGTTTAGCTAAATCAGAAAGCAGGTCTAATTAAGCAAATTTATCTATATACATAAAAGGCTAAGTTGACTCACACATGTGCGATACATATAAAGCTCTTGCTGGTGCCAATCGCATGCATGTGTTTTGATCTGTCATTGTCGATTGTAAATTTGGTTGACACTTACATTATAGAGAAAGGGCGAATAGCAAGATTAAAATATTTCTTCTAAATTTCTTTTCAATGTGCACAAATCTGTACACTGGGACACTAATGTATATATATATATATATATATATATATATATAACATATATATATATATACACATATATATAAAATCATCATATTGTACACCTTAAAATTACACAATGTTATATGTCAGTTTTATCTCAATAAGGTGGTGGGGGGAGGAAAATGATAAAGGCTGTAAGTTCATAGGTGGGAGGAGGAGGTCAGTATAGACTGGGGTGAGGTTGGTGGTCCAGGAAGGCTTTGCCAAGGAGGTCTGGATTTATTTCCCTAAGTGCCAATGTGGTTCCATTGCTCCTCAAACCCACAGGCTCTCCTCTCTCAATCCATATCTGGGAAGAATTTTCAGAATAGGTGGTACTGAAGCCAGACTTTGAAGGTTAGGATTCAAATAGATGAAGAGAAGATGGGAGATAGTGTGAAAAGAGGTTGTGGTGGATGGATTAGGATTGAACTATAGTAGGCCTTAAATGCCAGCCTAGGGTGGAGAAGTGTTTGGATTTGATCTTGTAGCCCTTCAAGGTTTCTTAGTAGAAAAGACACAGGATTTGAGTGATAACTTAGGAAAATACATCAGTGTGGAGGATAAGATTAGATGGGGAGCTTAGAGGATGGCTAATTATAAGGCCATTCAACTATTCAGATCGGACTTGATATTGGCCTGACCTAGGGAGGTGACCATCCATCCATATACAAAGAGTCTTAAGGCTTAGTCTTTAGAAAGAGTAGACATTCTTATCTCTTTAGTAAGATTTCCATGTGGTCCTACACAAAGGAAGGGAGAAGGACTGGTTGGACCTTAGCCTGACCTCCTGGATTCTCCAGTCTTCTCATGACACGTTTACACTTGCCTTTGTACTGAGACCCCAGGTAATGGTGATGCCACAGCCCCACCATCATGAAGTCTGGAGGGTCCAGGCCCTTTTCTTTGTTTATGGGTCTGTTTCTTTAAATAAAGCCATTCCCACGCCACCTGTGTAAGCTGCAATGTTTAGTAAAATATACTCCATGTGGTGCTAGAAGTAGTTGCAGCTTGTCACTCTGCTCTAGTCTACTTTGTCTTTCTGAAGGGCCAGTTGTCAGGGTCCACCAACTTCATCGCTCAACCACCCCTGGTTGGCCTAAGACTTGGACTCAGCATAAGCGGGTCAAAGTCAGTTGTTTCTCCGCCTTAGAACCACAAGCCAATCTCTTGCCATTGAGAACTATTGGGCAGAAGGGGAACCATTGGACTTTTTTCAGCTACATACTCAGAATTATAACACAAGTCAGAGAAGCGATGCTGCTGGAGAACTGCCAGGAGTGCCGTCTCTGGATGCAGACGGAGTTTCATATACACCCCCAAAGCAGAGGAGAAAGAGAGCTCCCTGACCCCTGGCCCCTCAGAACCTTACTTTTCTAAAAGGTATTTGAGTCTCCCCCACCCCCGGGCTCTTTTGCTCTTTTCTCTTTTGTCCTTGTCTCCGCCCATTGCTCTTTCCCCAACTTGACCATGAGGTGAAAATGTGAGCTGAGGGAGCATCATGGTTCTCTGGCCCCATACCTCTGAGGCGAAAACCCCATATTCAGAGCCCCCGACTCGGTGGGACCACAGCACCCTATTCTGACTACTTCAGAGGACTGACTTGTCTTTACTCATCCTCTTGGGCTGGGAGGTCATTCAGGGCAGGGACAGGAAAAACAAGAGGGAGCCGGCTCTGCCCCTCTGGCTTGCACCTCCTTCCCTGGGCAGTTACCCAGCCGCACCTCCTCCAGGTGCCTGAGGATGACGGACAGGAGACGCCTTGGGCGAAGCTCAGGTGTGTCGGGGCAGCGTCTTCCCAGCACTGGAAACTCCGCTGGCTCGTCCTGTCTCCCCTCAGCGCTTCTCCGCTGAGGAGGGGGCTGCTCCAGCAGCCAGTCCCCCAGCCTAATCTGGGACTAGGGAGAAGTGAAGCCACAAGTCACACGCCTTCCTTGCCCGTTCTGGCTGCGGCACAGCTTTTCTTTAGCGTCCCTTTCCCCCACCTGACACTCCCACAAAGCCCTGTGCTGCTCCTTCCAGCCTTCACTCCGCTCCAGGCATGGCTCTGCAGGGTGTGTGCAAGTGGCAGGCCCCCGACACGCAGGGACTGTCTCCTCACCTGTCTCCGGCCGGTGGCTGGGCCGTGCCCCGCGGCTGTGACCCTCAAACCTTCTTGAGGACCCATGGCCCCCGGCTGGCCCACGGCACCACCACGCTGGCCTTCCGCTTCCGTCACGGAGTCATCGCTGCGGCCGACACCCGTTCCTCCTGCAGCAACTACGTGGCGTGTCCAGCCTCCCGCAAGGTCATCCCCGTCCACCAGCACCTCCTGGGCACCACGTCCGGCACCTCCGCTGACTGCGCCACGTGGTACCGGGTGCTGCAGCGGGAGCTGCGGCTGCGGGCGCTGAGGGAGGGCCGGCTGCCCAGTGTGGCCAGCGCTGCCAAGCTCTTGTCCACCATGATGTCCCGCTACCGGGGGCTGGATCTGTGTGTGGCCACTGCTCTCTGCGGCTGGGACCGCTCCGGCCCTGCCCTCTTCTATGTCTACAGCGATGGCACCCGCCTGCAGGGGGACATCTTCTCGGTGGGCTCGGGGTCTCCCTATGCCTACGGCGTGCTGGACCGCGGCTACCGCTACGACATGACCACTCAGGAGGCCTACGCCCTGGCTCGCCGCGCCGTGGCCCACGCCACCCACCGTGACGCCTACTCTGGGGGCTCTGTGGACCTTTTCCATGTGCGAGAGAGTGGGTGGGAGTACGTGTCACGCAACGATGCCTGCGTGCTGTACTCGGAGCTGCAGAAGCTCCCGGAGCCGGAGAAGCGAGAGGAGAAGGAGGCCAGCCAGGCCCATCCCGGACCTGCCACCCCCCACGGAGCTGGCGACGGTGGGGAACCTTCTGTGGGACGCCTACCGGGAGACTCGGGGCTCCCTGCAGAGGCTGAGACTCCGTAAGAAGTGGCAGGACTTGGGGGGACCCAGTGCAGGGAGCGGGTGAAGGGTGGGTGTGAGCGGCCTCACAGCCTCTGGCTCCAGCCCTTAGGGGTGGCCCGTTTCATTTGTTCCGAGTCTCCCTCTCTTTCTGCAACCCAGACCTGTGATGGTTCTGTCCAGCGTGTCCCTATTGGCGCCCAATAGATTGGTCCAGCCTCCTTCCAGCGCCAAGTCCTTCTCTCAGAAATCCTCACTGCGCGCCTGCTGTGCGCCAGACGCTGTGCGAGGCGCTAGACCCTCATTTCCTGCCACCCTCTCTCTGCTTTCTCCACCCTACCCCCGGTCTTTCCTCCTCCTCCCATTTTAGTCCTTATCTCAGCTTCAGAGTCTGTCATTTTCTCAGCTTGCTAAGGTGGGGAAGCCAGGGGTGGGGGTGAGGTGGGGAGTAGCCCAAAGGGCCCAGGCTGGAGGCGCAGAGCATTGCGGGGGGGGGGGGGGGGGGGGGCCCTGGTGGGTGGCGATGGGCTTCTCATCTGCTCCCCTCTGCCGTCCCTCCCCCGGCCCCATTTCATTCTAAGTGAGTACAGTTCTGGCGTAACTCTCTGAGGTAAAAATTATCCTCATTTTACAGAAGAGGAAACCTTGCCCGAGGTCACAAAGTAAGCGGCAGACCTTGGGCTCCAGCGCAATGCTGCTTTAGCACAACTTCTCCTCCCAGGTCCTCTGCCTCACTTTCCTCCCTGCCACCAGGACAGAGCCCTGCAGGCATCTGGGGCGGGAGGTGGGGAGAGGAGCGGGCCAAGCCCATGCCCGTGGCCAGGGATGACTGAACCCAGAGGACCCTGAGGGCCTGGGGGAGGGGTGGCCCAGGGAGGCTGCTCCCCCTGAGCCTCATGTGCCCTACCTGCCAGGGCCTGGAACCGGCCCCACAGCGCACCTGTGCGCTGCTCTTTCGGTTCTGTTGTTGCTGCTGCCAGATTCTCCTCCTCCTTCTTCCCTCTGCCTTCTTTCCAGCCTCTCCTTCCTGTAGCGGCCTCTGGGGCACGCAGGAAAGAGGGAGATGGCTGTGCCGGTGGGAACTATCAGGTTAGCTCGGCTTCTCCTGCCCTCCTGGCCCCCTCCAGCTCCCCTGTAAGCCCTGACTTGGAGCTGCAGGCTGACAGCTCCAGGAGGGACACCCTCCAGCCCCTCCCATTCCCAGAGAAAGCACCGTCAGCCAAGAGATGGGAGCTGAAGGAAGGCTGCTGAACCATCTTTCTCTATCCCACTCCTGCAGCTTCCATTCCACAGATAACAGCCACTTCCCCCCCTGACACGTCTCCCAGCCCCTAGGCCTTCCTTGAGTTCCAACCCTGCACCTCAGGCTAAGGGGTCATCCAGGCAGGAGCTGGCCAGACAGAGGAGACCTCCAGGCTCAGGCCTTCGGGGGGGATGACTGGAGATGAGGGAGGAAAGGTCAGGGAGCCCTAAGAAGGAAAGCAGTGGGGACAAAGGGGATGAAATTGTGATAGGGAAAAGCGACTGTAGAAAGGTGCCCAGGCCTGGCTAGTATGGCTCAGTGGTTGAGCATCGATCTATGAACCAGGAGGTCATGGTTCGATTCCCAGTCAGGGCACATGCCCAGGTTGCAGGCTGGATCTCCAGTGGAGGGGGGTGGATAGGAAGCAGCCAATAAATTATTCTCTCTCATCAGTGATGTTTCTATCTCTCTCCCTCTCCCTTCCTCTCTGAAATCAATAAAAATATATTTAAAAGAAAAGAGAAAGGTGTCCAGGCCCTAGTTGGTTTTTCTCAGTAGTTAGAGTGGCAGCCTATGGACCAAAGGGTCATGGATTCGATTCCCAGTCAAGGGCCTGTACCTTGATCCCTGGCCCTGGTGCGGGCAAGCAGGAGGCAGCCAATCAATGTGTCTCTCTCACTTCAATGTTTCTCTCTCTCTTCTCCTCCTCCCTACCTTCCACTCTCTCTGAAAATCAATGGAAAAAATATATTGGAGTAAGGATTAAAAAAATAAAGGTGCCCAGTAGGAGGACTAGCCTTGGAGCCAGGGTCTAGAATCTGGCCAGTGGCCTGTTCAGCAACCCTTCTTCACCCCTCGCCTGCTCCTCAGCCTCAGGGGAGGGAAGGCAGGGCTCTGGAAAGAATAACTGGAGGTCAGGGACCCTGGCTAGCCTAGTCCTGGGGGAGCACAGGAGGAAGGGCAGCTTTGCCTAGGACTCAAGTGTTTAATGGAATCAGGCATGAGAGAGTGCCTCTCCATGTGCAGAGATGTGTGTGGGTCTTGTGTCCTGGTGTGAGTGATCCAGGATAGGTGTGTGCACATGAGTGTGACGGGTGATGCATGTGTGGTTCCTGAGTGCAGAGACAGGAGACAGACTGGAAAAGAAGGAGCAACACTTGGATAAGGAGAGCAAGACCTTATTGGGGAGAAAGTCAGGCCTTGTCACTTCTTTTGGGAAAATGCAGTGGTCACCAACCTTTTGGACCTCACGGACCCCCAGTGGTCCGCAGACCATGGGTTGGCGACCCACTGTTCCAGAGTAAAGAGGAGGTGGGGTCAGGCCTCATCCCACCCCTTCTGCACCCTCCCACCCCTGTCCTGGGAGTGAGAAGTAGAGGGAGGGAGTGGTGGTCTGGAGCCTGGATTGCCACCTGAGCCCAGCAAAAGGCTCTCTGGGAACTGCATGTAGCTCAGTCTCCTGGGATGTTCTGTGCCCCTCCACTTCCCATAGACTGGGAGGGAGGATGGAACCCAGACAAAGAGGGCAGCACAGGAGGGGCGTCCTCCTTCCTGCGTCTCCTTCACCCATTGCTTCTCCCCTTTTCTTTTCCTTTCATGGTCCTGCCCTTCTTCACTCCTTTGACAGGCTCTGTCCTTCCGGAAGATAAAGCATTTGAGACCAGAGATAAGCCCAAGGGTCTTGCTGACCAGCCTGTTTCCCATGCCCTGTCCCCCCTAAGTTTAATGAGTGGGGGAGGTCCGGACCAGAGGAGGGTGTGCATTCACGTCAACACACCCCTTACTACCCAGGAGTGGCCCACAGTCAGTTCTCCTTTTCTCCACTTATTCCTGAAGCTTGATGCAGCTATCAGAGAGAGATCAAAGGGGTAGGGATCTTGCCTGTCCTGCCCTGAGCTGGAAGACCTTGTTCCTCTGACACCCTGCTTGGTGTGCTGCTTCCTCACTGTCACCTGAGGCCTTTAGGGGGCAGACTGCCTGCTCTTGCACAGGCCTTTGGCAGTCAGGGGTCCAGTTCCAGCCTTCAGCAGAGGAAATGACAACTCCAGCCCTGGGGCAAGGGTCCTTATTGTCCCACCACCTGGTTGCCCTAACCAACCAGGTGTGGGAGGTGTGCAAGAAGGCAGTAACCCTTGGAGCAGCTTTCCTGATTGCCAGCAGCTCACACTTGGAGGGGAGGGACATAAGGACCTGTCCTGACCCACCTACTCGAGTCTACAAGATCCCGTCCCCTCCGCCCCCTGGAGTTAGGAGGGAGGCCTGAGTACTCACGCTGATCCCTTCTCTGCTCAGAGAGTGGACATTGAGCGATGCTGGCTGCTCCCACTCAGCTCCCACCCCAGTTGGCTTTGATTCTGCCTCTCTGGTCCTCACCCTCCTCCTTTGTGCTCCATGAAGAATAAGACAATGGCTCAGCCAGCTGGCTCAGTGGCTGAGTGTTGGTCTATGAACAAGGAGGTCACGGTTTGATTCCTGGTCAGGGCACATGCCCAGGTTGCAGGCTTGATCCCCAGTGGGGGGCATGCAGGAGGCAGCCAATCGATGATTCTCTCTCATCATTGGTGTTTCTATCTCTTTCCCCCTCTCCCTGCCTCTCTGAAATAAATTAAAACAAATCTATAAAAATAAAAGCATAATATGCTAATTAGACCAGACGTCCTTCCAGATGACCTTTCGGAAGAAGTCAGGGCTGCAAGGGAAGCCCAGGTACCGGGTGCCAGAGGGAAGCCGGTGCCAGTAGCTGGGGGAAGGAAGGCCTACTCTTGCACAAATTTTGTGCATCGAGCCTCGAGTCCTATATAATAAAGAGCTAATATGCTAATTAGACTGGAACGACAGTCCGGAATGACCTTCCGGAACAACCAGTAGGTGGGGGGTGGGGCCGTGGGACGCGAGGCAGCCAGGGGAAGAAAGGCCTACTCTTGTACGAATTTTGTGCATCGGGGCTCTAGTATATATAGAAAAGAGAATAAGACAGTGGACTGGGGAGAGTTAAAGGTTGGGGCAGCAGGCCCGGATTCAGTGTGACTGTGCCATCTCACACTGGCCCACCCTTTGCCCAATGGGCACCACAGGCCCCAAGAGAGAATGGCTTGTCCCCCCAACACAAACATTTTTTCATAGTCTGAAATCCCTCTTTTCTTCTTAGCCTTTTTAATCCTCACCCAAGGATATTTTTCTATTGAATTTTTTTTTTTTTTTTAAGAGAGAGTGGGAGAGAGAGGGAAAGACAGAGAGAAATATTGATGTGAGAAAAACACATGGACTGGCTGCCTCTTACAGGAGCCCCAACCAGGGCCTGGGGAGGAGCCTGCAAACAAGGTATGTGCCCTTGGCTAGAACAGAACCCTGGACCCTTTGATCCGCAGGCCAACAATCTATCCACGGAGCCAAACCAGCTAGGGCTCTTCTTTCATCTCTCCTCCTCTCTTCTCTGTAGCCCTCACCCTCTACTTCTTTCCATCCTTCCCTCTGGCCAGTCCCCACATCTTAATTTCCTAGGACAGTTTGAGAACAATAGGGAACCCAAACAGTTGGTGGTAGGAGTGGGGCACAAGTCATTATTTCCTCACTTCCTGAATGGAAGCCACGCAAACCCTCCTCTGTCTAGAGCAGCGGTCGCCAACCGGTGGTCTGCGGACCCCTGGTGGTCCGTGAGGTCCGAAAGGTTGGTGACCACTGATCTAGAGGGACTTGAAGTGGACTGCCCCCCAAAGGAGAAAGAATGAGCCAGGGGGAATAAGCTTAGGCCTCTCCTCCCGCCCTTTGGCACAATGAAGCTCCGTCCAGAAGCCTGAGTGCAGAAACAGAACAGGGCTCCAGCTTTACAAAATAAAGTGTTTGTTTATTATGAAATTAGAGATGGAGGCTCCTCCCCATCCTCCCTCTTTCCCCTTCCCCAGATGCCTCCCCCTTTCCTTCCCCTCCCCTCCCGCTGGGGCCTGGGAAGCACACAAGACAATGCCCAGAGCTGGGATGCCAAGAGCCTGGCAGAGCTCCAGGGAGGCAGCCAAGTGTGTGTGTATGTGTGGGGTGGTGCTGGAGCTCTCCCCTGGGGGTGGGCTGGCTCCCTTTCTCTGCTGGAGGCCAGGAGAGCCAGGATGGGCCATGAGTGATGGATGGAACCATGCGGGAAGGTCTGTAAAGACAGGAGAGCCTCGTTAGAGGTAGTGAGTGGGGGAGGGCTTCGGGCCACCTGCGCCCCACACAATCTCGGGGCACTGACCTGGGGCCGAACATCCCCTGCAGGAAGATGGGCAGCAGTGGCTGGAAGTTTCTCTTGCTTTTGGGTTGGACAACGGCAAAAAACAGAAATCCAGTCACAGGGACCCAGAGAGAAATGGGGCAGATGTGGGCAGGAGACAGACACAAGCATGTGTGTGGGGGCAAGGGAGACAGAGAGCATGAGGTTTAGAATCCAGAGACAAAAACAGCCACGGAGAAGGTGGAATCACAGTGACAGAACAGAGATTCAGTCGGAGCCACACAACCCAGGCCCAGACAGAGTTCCAGGGACAGAGGTCCCTGGAGAGAGACACAGAAGACTCAGGAGGAGGGAGGGAGGAGCGGGGTGCCTGGGGGATCAGGGACACAGGGATGGGGAAAAGGCTTGGGGCCCCTGGGCTGCTGCCACCTGCTTGGACACCGGGGTTCACTCAGAGGGCCGGTGCGGGCTCCCCCACCATGGCCGGCAGGGCAGCCCGACTCAGGGCGCCGGGGGCTCCTTGGCCCCGTACAGCTCGGCCAGGGTGCGGAAGAGCGGCCCCCAGTCATCCAGCGGCTCCGCCGGGCCAGGCGCGCCGCCGGCCTCGGAGCCAAGGGAGCTGAGGGAGCCACAGGACGATCCGCGGCCCTCGTAGCCGTACACCTGCACCGAGTCGTAGGGCGGCACGCTGGGGTCCTCGTCGGCCTCGCGGAGCCGCAGCGCCAGGAGCTGCGCCACGTCGGCGGGGCCGGGGCCCGGGGCCCGGGGCTGGCGCGGCGCCCGAGCCCGGGGGAGCACGTCCCGGCGCGCGGGAGGCCCGGGGGCCGGCAGGGCCCCGTCGGGGTTCTGCAGGGCGCTGATGTCAAAGGCCTCCGTGTCCTCCTCCCCGCCGCCCTCATCGTCGTAGGTGATGATGTTTTCCCTGACGTCCTCCTCCTCCAGCACCATCAGTGCTTCCTGCTTTTGGCGCCGTAGGGCCGCGAAGAGCACCACCAGGGCTGGGGGAGAGGACGGGCGCTGAGCCAGCGGGCGGCAGAGGGTGGGTGCCGGAGGAGGCAGTGTGGCCTGGGGGTGGCAAGCCCTAGGTTTGATGTCTAGTGAACTTCGTGTGGGTCCAGGCTTCAGCCCTTACCTGTTGTGTGAGCATGGGAAGTTGCCTAACGTGTCCAAACCTCTCTGACCCTTAGATCGATTGCTCGTATGGAAAACAGGGAAAGCATTTACCTCGCAGGGTTGTCAAAAGGATGAAATGCAATACCGTTAAGTGATGTGCCCAGGGCCACCTGTGGCCCAGAGTTGGGGCTCAATAAACAGTTTTATGGCTTGTTACTGCCACTGCAGACCAGCAGGTCAGGCATGTAAGGCCAGAGCTTTTCTCTTGGATGCATCAGGCAGTGTGACAACACAGGCACGAGGGTTCCTGTAAGCCCGAGGGTGGATTTCCCTAAGTCCAGGGTCCTGATGCCTCTCCACATCCCCAAGGACCTGGACCCCACATCTATGTCCCACTGTGGCCCGACTCACCAAGCAGGGTGCCCACACAGGTGACAATGGCGAGCAGGGCCCCGGTGCTGAGCCCAGCGGGTGAGAGCTGAGCCTCGGGCCGGCAGGATGCCACGGAGCCGTCAGGCCGGCAGCGGCACATGCTGACGGTCACTGTAGCAGTGCTGCTCAGGGCTGGGGTCCCCCAGTCCCACAGTTCTATGGGAACCAGGTAGGGGGCCTGGCGGGGCGGGGCAGGACGAGAGGGCAGCAGTAGGCTGGCAGAGCCATCTGTGGGAGAGAGGAGGTGTTACGACATCTCCTGGGATACCTTCCCAGTAGGGTCAGGCTGGCCCATGGAGACAGCTTCCCATGGGGAAGGTTTACAGTCAGCAAATATGAGCAAAGCCACATCTCCTTTCTGTTAGGAGGAGAGACCAGATAGGCGGGCAGGGGTCAGGTAGGCTGGAGCTAGAGAGGAGCAGGGAGGCAAGCATGGGCAGGCCACCCACCTTGGTTGTCCCGGACAGTGAAGTTGGCATCAGGGCCCAGAGGACCTTGAAGGGAGACACGGCTACTGTTGCCAGCTTCGTCTCTGTCCAAAGCCCGGATGACCTGAATCAGCTGGGAGGAAGGAAACAGGCCTGTATGGAGTGCGCAGCCAGAGGTCTGCGGTCCCAGCCCCTCTGTCTCAGCAGCTCACCTGGCCAGGGGCTGCAGAGTCACACACGAAGGTGTCGTAGGGCTCAGCCAGCTGGGGAGCATTGTCATTCTCATCCAAGGTCTGGATGGCCACTTGCACACGGGAGGCCTGTGCGGAGCTGTCTGAAGCCAGAACATGAACACATACACCCCACACACGCAGACAAACATACATGGTGCATGGGCATGGATGTCACATGCAGCACATAGCATGCACATGCAACACATATGCATGCAATTTGCAAGTAGCAAACAGTTTGCAATGAATGGAACAAGACCAAGTGCATACAACATTCATGTAGTGCCCAAGACATGTGCAATACACAATATACATTGACAGGAAGGTAGCACCCATGATTTACACAAACAATAACCCACATGTAGGGCACATACACCATAAATGAAGGGTAGATAGAAGGTGCATACAGGTTGCATTTAGACAACAGCCATGAAATACACAAGCACAGGCATACCATATATTAGGACACTCAGCATTGAAAATAAATGCAACATACATGAAGTGGATGTTCAGTGTACACAGTGGGTACAGTATCCCCCAACCCCCAGGGTCCAGATAATGCATTTTCATGCCCGGCATTGGTGGGAGGACACACACACACACACACACACACACACACACACACACCACGCCCCATCAGAGGAAGGCTGTGGTGCAGCAATGAGTATCACTTAGAATTGACCTTGGGGAGGGAGGCGCTGCATGCTGCACAGGGTACAGAGCCTGGGCACCACAGGCAGATGCAGGCCCCTCTTCTCCCGTCCCTTCATCAGGTGGCTCCCACCACTACCCTGCCTTGCTTCTCCCTGCCAGTGGCCCCAAGAGAGAATGGAAATATGTGCATCCCTGCTCACCCTAGTGCTCACCTCTCCTAGGCTGATCCCTTTACTATCGCCCTCACCCCCCACACGGAGAGAGCTGAAGGTCGCAGCCTGGCAAAGGAGGCTGAGTGGGCTGCCTGGCTAAAGGCTGGGGATACACCAGAGACAGGATGGGGCTGGATCCATTCCTTCACTGCACTAAGGGCCCAGGATCTGCTAGTTGATACTGGGGTTCCAGCGGGGAGCAGGACTTGGCAGAAGGGTGAAAAGACAGTGAGGGGAAACACACACACACACACACACACACACACACACACACGGCTGGTTATGTGTACACAGGCAGCCATAACACACACTATATATACACTCAGGAACACTCAGGGACAGACAGGCATGCACTGCCACGTGACACACAGCTGCACGGACATAACCTATACAAGTACGATTTAACACGTATGACAGCGGCATGGTGAAAGGACATAGCTCAGACTCTGTAGCCTGACTGGGTCTGCCTGTTCCATCACTTCATCTCTGTGTGACCTTGGAAAGCTCTTTAACTTGCCTTTGCTTGAGTTTTCTCATTGTAAAATGGAGAAATAATCATACCTCCCTCACAAATTTGTGGTGATGATTAAATGAATAAATCTACATTTGGTACTAAGACCAGTGCCTGATATACAATAAGTAATAAGTTATTATCTGTCCATAAACACTCACATATATAAAACAACAGACACAACCAGCTACGTGTACCTATCATTATACACATTCAATTACACATATGCATAAATAATGTAAATGTAATTCTGCATAAATAATGTAAATGTAATTCTAAACACTCAACTACATATACATATATATAGACATGTACTCATAAATATGTATGTGAGCATATGTACTTTTCATACACATGGGATTATATTCACAAGTAAGTGCACAACACGCAGACACGCATACATTAGCTCTTGACTGACATGCAAACATCTACACACCACAGTGACAACTCCCATGGATGGGACACAGCAAATGTAGTGCACCCTGGGCCTGAGCAGGGGTGATAAGGGGAGACTGACAGGGGGGCGGCTCCCTGCCTCCATGGGCCAGAGCTGCCCGGAGAGAGGCCGCTGAACCATGCTGCTGGTGACTGGCGACTGACAGGGGCAGGAGAGGAGCCAGCCTTCTCCCCTACCTTGAGGGTTCCCTTCAGGGCTTCCCTGGGAGTGACCACTAGGGCCCCCCAATCAGCCCCCAGAGCAGGTCCCAGCCCTTCCCCGGCCCTTGGCTTCAGCCTGAAGCAGAGAGTACACAGGGCGGGTCTACCAGGGTGCAGGCTGGGATTCTTAGGGGTTGGGAGCTATTTGAGGTTACACTTACTTTGGAGATGGGAAAAGTCAGGCATAGGAGTGAATTTAAGGTCAGGAGAATGCTCTAGCAGACCCACCAGCCGAGGAGAGCAGGCCTGCCTGATGGTGGTGATCCAGACTGGGGACCCAGTACACGGGGGAGGGTCCGATGGCAGTACCCTTCCTCCCCCCTGCGCCCACGCTCGGGGACAGTCCCTCTGCCAGGAGGCTGCTGCCTTCTCCAGGGCCTCCGGGGGCCCAGGACTCCTCACCAAGCTCTGTGGCCAGCACCGTGAGGTTGTGCCAGGCTCGAGCCTCGCGGTCCAGGGGCACAGCTGTGCGGATGGTGCCGTCCTCAGGCTCGATGGAGAAGCAGCGCTCCACATCCGAGTGGGGGAGGATGGAGTATCTGGTGAAGACAGAGTAGAACTGGGGCTGATCTGGGGGCAAGGCCACAGCTTACTGCTCTCCGCGCCCCCCCCCCCCTCCTTCTGTTCCCCTTACTGGGCCTCCTGCCCCATGCACCCACAACTATAACTCACATAGGGTCCCCTTAAAAGACAATGTCCCTGGGAAGTCATCAACATTAAATACCTGTCATGAAACTCAGGGGGACTGGGTTTCCTAGGGGTCGGGGAGAGAGACAGAAAGAGGTAGAAGTGGGGAGACACTGCCTGTCTTTCAGACTCTGGGCTCTGTTCTGGGGACCCCGGGATCTGTGTTCTAGCTCCACTCTGCCCCAGACCCACTGTGGGACCTTGGGCAAATGGTTTAACCTCTGTCTCCCCAACTGCACAATGGGCATGAGACCAGCTCCTCCCTCAGTGCTGGGCAGTGGGAAGACGGGTTCTCTGGGTGGGTGGCGACGGGCTTCTCACCCCAGGTTTGACACCCAGCTCTGCCACTCACTGACCGGGTGACCTTGGGCAAGTTACTAACCCTCACAGGCCTAGCCTCGCAAGGCTGGTGACGAAGACGCTCCTTCATAGGGCAGTTGTGAGAATTAAATGTCAGTGTGACAGGCTGAGGGCGTGACCCAGTGATCAAGCACACTTGGCCGATGACATCACATCTGCTTGCACTGCCACTAGGAGGCACCTCTCTCATCCACCCAGAGGGATGAGTGGAGAGTCGGGAGTGTGGAGCCAGGTCCTCCGGCCCTCCCCTGGCCCCAGGCCCCCAGGGAGGGAGACCTCTGCCAGGAGGCAAGTGAGACATCCTCCAAGGGACTAGACCGCCCCTGGGCACCTTCCCCCAGGCCTGGCCCTGCCCTGACACCCTCCACTCACCTGATCAGGCTGGCGGGGGAGTCCAGGTCAGTGGCTGAGACCTGGCCCACCAGGGTCCCAGGAGCCTTGTTCTCGGGCACCACCAGGTGGTAGGCTGCCTGGGTGAAGGCGGGCGGCTCTGGGGCATCCTGCACCGCTATGCGCACTGAGGCCACATCCTTGAAGGGCCCTCGCCGCAGGTAGGCTGGGTCAATGAGCGTGTTGGTGGCCTCCACACGGAAGGAGTAGGAGTGACGGGTCTCAAAGTCTAGGGACTACGGCAGGGGAGGTGGAGTGACTGAGACATGTAGAAACCAGGGCAGGCCCAGGCTCCCGGAGGGTGAGGAGGCCTTTCCCCAGAAGCACCCAGTGCTGAGAGGGCCAGTGGCCTTGGTGGTCAAGGGTGGGGGCAGATGACTTCGTGAGTAACTCTAGGTCTATCCCCAGCTCTATCACAGACTCTGATATATGAAGTCTTGAGCCCCAGGCCCTCATCTGAAAGATGAGGGGATGGCTATGATTTCTGAGCTCTAACATAGCTTCCTGGGTCTGTTCTAGACCAGCGAGAAGTGTGTCCCGGGGGCAGGAGGTGGGTATGAGTGAGTCTGCAAGTGTTAGCGGACAAGAGGCTAACCTTTCGGACAGTGAGGAGCCCATCTCGACCTTGGGCGTCTGTGCTGATGCTGAAGGCCTCGGACCCCTCCCCATCTAGGATGCTGTATGCCATGAGGGCGTTGTCCCCCAGGTCTGGGTCCTGGGCCCGAAGCCGGCCCACCAGGGTGCCTGGCCCAGCTGTCTCCACCACCGAGAACTGGTACAGGCCTTGGGGGTGGATGGAGGGGAGACATTCTCAGAGAGGTCCCCAACGCTCCTCCCTCCCCCAGCACTTCCTTCTTCCGGAGCCTGGCTGGGGGAGGAGTGGGGTGGGTGGTCAAAGGGTGGCTCAGGTGGCAGCACTGGCCCCTTACTCTGAGGGAACTTGGGGGGATTGTCGTTGACATCGCTGAGGGTGACCGTCACCGTAGTACTGCCCGACAGCCCCCCCATGTGGCCGCCCATGTCCTTGGCCTGAATCACCACCAAGAACTCCTCCTGTGTCTCTCGGTCCATGTTGGGGATGGCGGTACGCACGACTCCTAGGGAGAGACACTGGGTCAAGGGGTGCCTCTCCCATGGCTGCCCCACCACTCCCGACCCCTGTCCTCACCAGTCTGGGGGTCCACGGAGAAGAAAGGCAGTCCATCCAGCACAGTGTACACCAGCTTGGCGCTGTTCCCATAGCTGGGGTCATCGGCGTCGTGAGCAGTCACCTGGATGACTGATGTCCCTGTGGGGGATCCCGGCACCCCATTCAGCAGGGGCAGGCCCAGGAGGGGGAGAATAGTAGATGAGGGGAACCCAGACATGAGCAGGCCTGAATCGAAAGATTCGGTTTTGGGGCAGAAAGCAAGGGGACGGAGAAAAGAGGAGGTGGGATCTGCGTGTTTAGACTTGGGGTACTCACCGACGTTGGACATCTCAGGAACTGTGGCGTGGTAGGGCCCGAGGGGAAAGATGGGGGGATTGTCGTTGATGTCCTGCACCTTGATGATGAACTCTGATGGGGGCTCCAGGGGACGGTTGGAGGCTCGGTCCACGGCTTGGGCCAGTAGCACGTACTGTGCCTTCTCCTCCCGGTCCAGGCTCTTGGTGACATGGATATTGCCTGTGGCCTCGTCAATCACAAACACGGTGCCTGCCCCCTCCCCGGTCAGCAGGTACTTGGTGCGGCCCTCACCCCGATCCACATCCGAGTGCAGCTGTGAGGGTCAGGGGAAAATGGCAGCAGGTTCCGCACATAGGAACAGCGGGTTAAAGAGTCTAAGTCTAGGACTGAGTGGAGTGTTAGGAGTCCTGAGGGACCAAGGTCATTGCAGAAATGATGAAGTGACAGGGCAGGGCTTGAGAGTCAAGGTAGCCATAGGAGGGCTTGATCCTTACCTTGCCAATGAGGACGGGCTCTGGACCGGCATATTCCTCGATGACAAAGAACTGGTTCCACACCCAGCTCCTTCGGGTCCGCAGCAGTGCTGGTCCTGGGCCCCTCCGGGCCCCTTCCCAGGCCCGGGCTGGGGCTGCCAGGCGCCCCATGCAGCCCCAACCACCCAGCCAGGCCAGCAGGAGCCTCACCAGGCCCCACATGTTTGGGCTCTAGCCAGGGCTCTGTTCACTGTCCCCAGGTGCTGAGGCATGAGCTGACTGGGGCAGAGGGGCACATGCTGGGGCTATCCCATGGATCCACACCTGCAGGACAGGTAGCTGTTCAGGGTCAAGGAAACACTTAACCCTCCCTAAACCAGAGGTAGATGCTCTATGGAACCAGACTCCCCCTGCCCAGAACCCAGATGAAGACAGAGAGCAGACAGGCTGGTCCTCCCCTCCACCCGGCTCTGCCTGTATTCACCTCCAGCCCTCCGAGCTGATAAATCTCCAGCCAGTCAATTCTGAATAGAGAAGCTGGGGAAGAAAACAGGCGAGGGGGTGCTGGGAGGGCATGAAAGCCCATGTTGCACATGCAGCAGGGGCTGGAGGAGATGGGTGCCACCCGGGAAAGGCTGACCACCCGGGGGTTGGGATGCGTGGAGTTGTGTAGGGTCAGGTTGAAATCACAAGGAGTGCAGCCTGAAACAGGCTGGAGAGCCCTTGCAAGTCCCTCCCCCCGCAGGAAGCTGCCCCCGGCCCACACTGCCAGCTGAAGTCCTTGAAAGGGACCTGGGCTCATGAGGCAGAGTGGGGAGCCAGAGCTGAAGGAAGAGGGGGTAGAGTTGGGGGCAGAGCCAGTAGACTGGGGAGGAGGAAGAGACACAGGGTGATGGGGGGGTGAAATCAAGACTGGACTGTCCAGCAGAGACAGACAGAATGGCAGTGAGACTGAAGGAGAGAGCAAAGGAGGCTGCCTGGTGTCTGAAAGGCAGACAAGAGTCATAGGTACTGGTCTGGGGAATGGAAGCGCAGGGGCAGAGGGGCTTGGCGTGTGTGATGGGCAGGCAGGTCAGCCTCAGCTGCAGGGGTCAGACCAGGCCGCCTGAACTTCCTTCTGGGAGAGGGGGTGGCTAGGAGGGGCTTCGGGTGGGAGCTAGAGTGAGGACCCCTCCCACGGCCATCTCCACCCTCCGTCCTAGGGGTGGGGGGGACCCGCAGGTAGCCGTGGCCGCCTCCATCCTCCCCGGGAGCAGACACACACCTGATAATCCTTCCCCTCCCGAGGGAAGAGGAAAGCCGGGAGGGAAGCCGGGGACCAGAGAGGGAGGCGGGACGCGGAGGGAAGGAAGGAATAGAGTGGAAAACAGGATAGTGGGAAGGGGAGAGGAGCGGGCAGGAATAGGGGAAGGAAAGGAGAGCGGGAAGAGAGGAGAGAGACAGGAAAGGAGAGACTAAGGTAGAGGAAGAAAAAGGCAAAGAGGAAGTGGAGATGGGGAAAGACAGGTCAAGAGGGAGAGAGAAGGGCTGGGGAGACAGGGAAGGGGCAGAGATGGCAAACTGGCAGAGAGAGGAGACATCGAGGGAGAGGAAAATGGGAAAAAGAAGGCGGGAGGTGCGAGGGAAGAAGAGACAGGCAGAGCGCGGGAGAAGGGAGCCGGCGGCAGGCTCTCAGCCGGGAGCGCACTGCTCTGAAGACACCCGCAGACTGCGGGCCCCCCGCTGCCCCTCCGCGGACCCCCGACCCCGGGCTCCCGGACAGGCCCTTACCTGGCAGCACTGACGGGCCCCGTCCGGCGGGAGCACCCCCGCCCGCCCTCGTCGCCGGGTCCCCGGGGCGCAGCCGGAGCCGATCCGAGCGGGCGCCGCGGCTCCGCTGCAGGTCTGAGCGGCCCCGGCGAGAACAAGGGAGCGAGACGGAGGGGGCGGGGGAAGAGGCTCCGCCTGCGGAGGAGCGAGGCAGCTCCGCGCCGCGCGGGAGAGGAGAGCCCAGCCTCCGACCCTCCCCGGCCAGCCCGGCCCGCGCGGCGGGGGCGGGGGCGGCGCCGCCAGGCCGCGGGGCGCATACAGATGCACCACCCCTCCTGGGCCCGGCCCGCAGCGAGGCACTTGGGGGGACGTCCAGGCCAGGTCCCCAGAGCTGGCGGGAGGGTGCACCCGTTAGTGCCAAGGGGGCTGCATGCCCCCACAGCGGGGTCGCAGGGCGAGCTGGAGGCTAGGAGGGGAATTAGGGGCCACTGCGGAGAGGCCCGCTCTCGCTCGCGGACCGGCCTCGGGGGCTGGTATGGACCCTGGCCGCAAGGCGGCGGCATTTGGGCAGCCGGTGCAGGACACAGTAGCGAGCCTGCTGGGGTGCGCTTCAGGATGGCATAAAGGTCCAGGGAGTCCCCGGGCTGGGCCCAGGAAGCTGGGCTGGCGGGAACGGAGGTGGGGAGTGGAGCCTTTTTGGGAAGCTCATTAACAGGCGCCTACCGGGCGGGCGGCTGCCGCCCTCTGGCGGCAGTTGTGGGAGGCACCTTGAAGGTGAAAAGCAGGTGACCAAAATGCCTCCAGCGGGACCCAGGGGGCCTTACCCGCTAACCACCAGTGAGGTAGCCCCTTATCTGTGTGATTAGAGCCAAGGCAGGGAAGGAGGTGGTCAGTCCGGCTCTGGGAAGCAGCAGTCTGCACAAAGCTATGCTGGCTCCGGCCAAAATCCACCATCACCCAGGGCCCTACCCAAGGAAAGCCACTCACACACTAGTTAAAACTAAGTCAGATTTTTATTATTTTTCCATAGACCACATCATTTAATAATAAAAAAAATAAAAATAAAAATTGAACAAAAGGAAAAGGTGGATATAAAGTGAAACCGGTGGGCAGAAGGCAAGGGCTGCAGGACAGAAAGACTGGGAACTGCAGGGGCCCTGGGACTCAGGAGAGGCTGATTCAGCTCATAGGTGACCCAGTCCTGGCCCCAGCTGTTCCCAAGAAGGGGTGTGAGTACCCAAAGGAGGTGGTGAACAGGATGGAGGAAAAATGAAAAAGGTTGGGGCTCCTGGCTATTCCCCAACTCTGGGCCACCACCTCCCTCTCTAACCTAGCTCTTCCCTCTCACAGACTTCATGGGAAATGAGAGAGAGGAGAGAGCGAAATCCCGAGATAGGTTATGGGGTACAGGGGAGGAAGATGGCCACTGCTCCATTTGGTATGTAGGGACAGGTGGCAGCCATACTTCAGCGCTGGGCAAATGGCATGAAACAGATTGTACCTATCCCTCTGTGGCCTTGAGCCCCCACCCCGGGGCAGGGTGGCTGATGCCTGCAGCTCTCCCTACTGTTTTCCCAGCTAGCGGCGCCCACCCCGGTCCCGCACAGGTGTGCTCCGACTCCGGCTCCTGCTGTGGCGCTTGGTATCTCTGCGGTCCCTCTCCCTGCCTCGTTCCCGGTCCCTTTCCCTTTCCCTATCCCTGTCACGCTCTCCCCTGTCACGCTCCCGGTCCCTCTCTCTCTCCCGGTCCCGCTCTCGGCTGTGCTCTCGCCGCTTCTCTCGCTCCAGCTGTCGGTTCCGCTCCCGCTCTGCTTCCTTCTCCCGCTCCTTTTGCTCTTCTTCTTCTTGCTCCTTCCGCCGCTTCTCCCGTTCCTTGGCCCGTTCAGCCCTCTCTGCCTCCTTCTGAACAATCTGCAGCCGGCAGGAAAGGCAATAGGCATTTGAGTCCAGCTCACATCAGTCCTGCTTTTGTCTATTTGCACCTAGACCAGGCACTCCTAGCTCAGGGTCACTGTTGGCCTTGCTGTTAAGCAGGAAGAATATGTGTGTGTTGGGGGCGGGGGTGGGGGTGGGGAGGGGCACGCAACAATGACATTTGTCCCTGCCTCAGAGTCCCAGTTCCTCCAAGTGTTTATCTTTTACATTCACAGCAGGTAGTGGGCACCATCCATACCTGGCCTCTGGTATTTCCCTAGCTGCCTACATGTGAACAAATCTCTTTTCTCTTTAGTTGAGTGGCATAAACCTAAAATTCCCAAAAGGCCTGTTACAAAGAAACAAATTTAAAAAGCAAAAACCCTATGTATTAAAAAAAGAGAGAAATGGGTGAGCTTATAAAACAGATTTCTCTGCTACCCGAATTTAATTTTTAAGAAGCATGACTGACTGGCACAGCCAGCTTCCTAGGATTGTGAACACAGTTCCTGTCTTTGTGTCTACCTCCACCCTCTCAGGTTTGGCTTCTCTACAGGGCAGTCTCATCAACTGTTTCTTAAAACTGCCTCTTTCCGTGATGCTCAGTTTCTTCCCTTACTACCCTAAGCCGTTCCTTGGGCCCCAGCCTTGCTGCAGCTCTGAGCCGGGCAGGAAGGCCGGCACCCACCTGGCTGTCAGTGAGTGGGAGCCAGTAGATGCAGGGAGCTGCCTTGGTCTTGCGGAAAAGGTCATCTAGAAGCTTGGCCGGTGGTTCCTCCTGAGCTTTTTCTGAGGTGCAAGAAAATGAGTCAGACTTGATGCACAGCACCCCATGTCCCATCCCACTTGGGTCCCTGTGCCATGTACCAGTGGATATGTATGCCCCACAGCTAAGTACCTTTCTTCTCACTCTTCTTTTCTTTGGATTTCGCACGTTCCTTGCGACGGCGGTCACGGGACCGTGATCGGGAACGGGGCCCTTCTCGAACTTTGTCCCGATCCCATTCACGCTCTGATCGAGTTCGCTCCCGGCGCTCCATTTCCCGTTCCCGCTCTGCCCACTGTTCCCGCACTGCCCGCTCCTGCTCCCTCTGCTCTGCTCGGGGATGTTGTGGTGGCTGGGCTGGCGGCGGGGGTGGAGGATGCAGGGGCCGTGGTACCCCCTGCTCCTCTGTTTTAGTTTCAGAGGGACGGTCCACTAAGAGGCCCCGGTGATAGTCCAGCTGTGAGTAGAGGAGGGACAAGGACAGTCAGGATAGAGACATCACTCCCACAGAAGGGGCCTAGGTACCAGAGGACAGAGGCTTCGGAGCCCCTGGTTTACATAAAGGAACCAAATAGGAGGAGAGAGAAAGGAATCTCAGGAGAAGATGGCCTCCCCCGCCCCTACCACAGTTTCTTACCTCATCTTGCTCAGCATAGTCGGCACAAAGGAATTTGGGATTGGACTGGGGCCATTTGACCCCATGTAGAGCCGTGCGAGTAGCAACTGCTTCTTCTACTGTTGAATACTGGCGGGGGAAGGGAGAAGGCAGAGGGGTCATAATAGGCCTTTAATCTCGCCCACTTGCTACAATGCCCTCAAACCTGCCACGCTGGTCACAAAAAGAAACATGCCATAACCTAGAGCTTCATCTGCTCCTCACCGTTACAAAGCAATGAGACTTGATCTTGTCAATCCAGAAGGCCTCTTCCACCAGAGTTCCTGTACGTCCCAACAATTCCTTCAGTTGGCCTAAAGTGAAGGGTCGAACCTGCCAACGAAAGCGGAAAAACAATACTCAGATAACTAGTATCAAGACTTCCCAAGCCACTGTCACAGGAGTACAGCTTCAAAGTTTGCTGAGGGCACAGAAGTGAGGAACCCTCTGGTAGTACTGTGAGAAGAATGCTAACACTCCCTAAGGCGTTATGTGCTAGCCCTTCTGCAAATTCTAAGAAAACTCTGCAAGGTGATATTTTTTTCTCCCCATTTTTCAGGTGAAAAGACAGACTGTGAGGTTAAGTAACTTGCTCAATCTGTCTTTTTAGGAGTTGAACCTAAGAAGTATGAGTCCAAAGCTCAAACTCAACCAGGCTGCACTGTAGGAAAAATAACTTACCAAATTGGAGATGTGCACGATGTTACTGATCTTTCCCCGGGGTGGGGAGGGCACCTGAGCAGTTCGCACTGGATCATCTATTGTAATGGAAACTCCAGACTTCTGCTGGCTAATGGAACGTCGTGTTAAAGTATCTCCTAAAGTCACTAACAAATAGAGCACACAAATGGTTTTCAGTAGGGAACAACATGACTTTTTTTGGTTGATTTTTTTTTTTGAGAGAGAGAGAGGGAGGGAGGGAGAGGGAGAGGAAAACACAGATGCGAGAAATATCAATGGGCTACCTCCTGCATGCCCCTTACTGGGGATCAAGCCCGCAAACCAGGCATGTGCCCACCATTTGGTACATGGAACGACACTCAACCAACTGAGCCACAAGGACCAGGGCAACATGACTTTTCCCGACTCAGGAGTCACTCTTCCATCTAAATGTGTTGAGCACCTATAATGTGCAAGGTATTGTCTAGGCTAATCTCATTAAGGGGATTCAAAGATTAAACAGAGTCAAAACTAGCCCTCAAGTAGCTTAATAACTTAGGAGGGGCAGAGAAAGACAGATATGTACAATACTATATAGGGCTGGAAAACATTAAAAGAAGTCCAAATAAAGTGCTCTGGGATTCGGGGAGTTGCACTGTTTCACTCAGTGATTCACCCACCTTTCTTTACTTCATGCTCCACAGGTGGGGGCAAGGCCACCTCTACTGAAACCTGGGGAGGTATAGGGGGTTCTGCTTCAGGCTCTTTTTCTTCTTCTTCTTCTTCCCTCTGCCCATTCTCCTGGCCCTCTGCTGGTACTACCTATAAAGAATCAGATGCGGAGGGATTCTTAAACACTAGCATATTCTTTTCAGCCTCTGGTTTCCTGTGAGAGAGGGTCGTACAGTTAACCCAGCATGTCTTCCCACATCTTGGGATTGTTAATGCCTCAACTCTGTCACGAGGAAAACTAAGCCAGGAGTTCCATAGATTTTCTTCTGGATAGGGTAAGACAGTAAATATTTTTAGGCTTTGTGAGCCATACAGTTTCTGTTGCAACTATTCCACTCTGACTTTATAACATAGAGGAACCACAGACAAGAGTACATGAACTGATGTGACTGTGTTCTAATAAAACTTTATTACAGGCAACAGGTTGGATTTAGTAGTCCACGGATTCCTAAAAGAACCAATTAACCCAACTCTCGGCAGACTCCATCATAGCTCCTCGGTTGACTGCTCTGCCTCCACTACTCCCTCACTCAACACTGGGGTGAAGGAGCCTTACCTGAGTAACGGTCCGGCATATTTTCAGCCCTTTGTCATGGGTCCCATCGTCACCATTGCGATCGGTTTCATCCTCAGAGATTCGGGAGTCATCAGCATGAAGATCCACAACAGCCTCCTGCCCCGCCAGGGGTTTGATGTCGGGGATGAGGCTCTGGGACACAGATACCCCCCACCCCGTTACACTGGGCCCATGTCTACTCCCACCTCAATGTGTCTCATCCTCCCTTCCCTGGCTCCTCCCACCTCACCTTGAGTGATTCGGTGGTGATACTGATGGAGGGTTTCTTCTGTGTGGTGGCTGTGCTGGCTCCCCAACGCCGCTTCCGACAAGGCTGGCCCCCCTCTGTGTCACTGTTTCCACCTGGCACCCCCTTGGCAGCTGCTGTTGCCAAGAAATAGGACCCAAAAGTTAGACGGTCTCAGGCCCTCTACTGGTTCATACAAACACCCAGATAGCCTTCAATTGGAATTTTAGTAAAAGGTTAACTTAAGGAACTTATATTTGGGGACTGGGGAAGCCATGCTTTAAAATAAAAGGACTGGAGCCACTTTCTGACAAATGAAAGCTATTCATCTCTGAAGGCAACAAGGAAGAGTAACCAGTTTAAATTTTTAGTGGTAGAAATACCTAAAGTTCTGGGTAAGAAAGATTGAGGAGGATATGGTAATGCAGAAAAAAAAAATAAAACCATAATACTAAAATCTAAGATCATGATCTGATCTGATTATGCTTTAGGTTAATTTTCACACTACAGATTGATATTTAAGTTATAAAGATCTATTACACTTTTGTCAATTTAGAGTTCCTCACTGGAAAAATGTTAAACATGTTACTGTTTGAAGTGTGGGGCACTCTCTTTTCCTCAGATAATCTCTTAGAATAAGGCATAAACTGGTAAACACTATACAGGATTCCCTCAAACCCACTCCTGGTTTTGAGAGTTCAGATACCTGAAAGAATAAATACATGTAGGACTACATAAGAAATGGTGAAACTTCTCACAACCTACCTCACTAGAGTTGAGAAAGAAATGTGACAGGGGGAAAATGACAGGGATTATTTAATGTTTTGAGTTTCAAAATGGAACCCTACATATGCCAAAAAGATGTAGATTTGCTGTGTGGAGGTCATGAGGCAGGAGTGGGTGACCCAAGAAGGCCATTGAGAGAGAATGGGAATTTATTTCTCTGTGAACTCTGGTTTTTATGTTATTCTTGGCCTTTATCAGGGATTTGGGGCTAGACTTACAGACAACGGAGATCTTCCTCTTGAATGATTTAGGCAGCGAACTCTGTATAGAGAAGAAAAGGGGAAAAAAGAGAAAGAGACACACCCCACAGAGAGGGGGGAAGGAGGTTAGATGGGGCAGTCTTAGCTTAAGCTTCAAAGACACAGAGAGAGAGACACAGAGACAGACAGAGACCAAAACAGAAGCAGCAAACGGCAAAAACGAAGCAGAATCAATGCAAGTTAGAGAAACAGAGAAAAAAATAAAACCAAACATCACAGCAGGGAAAAGTCCTCTAGCTCATACCACACCTATGCATTAGCTTAACCAGAAATAAGCTGGAAGAGGAATTCAGTAGCCTCCCAGCCCTTCCAAGTTGTTGGTCAGAGCCTCTTCCACTGTCTCTATGGGGTAAGAGGACACCAAGCCCAGGCTGTGCCCAGAACTGGGTCATCTGGCCTCCTAGGTCTTCCTTGCTAGTTTGGGGAAAACATGAGGAAACCAACTTTGGGATGGCAACTTTAAAAAGGTAACCATCCTCCTTTTCTCAATGTCCAGTCTCACATCCACTCACAGTGGCTTTGAGTCGTTAAGACAGCTGTCAAGATTGTCCAGATGCCCACCACACTGGAAAAGGGCAGCACTGGACCCACTGGAGGTGAGGCCCTGCAAAAAGTGCCCGGAAAGAATTTTAAGGTGTCTTTGGTAAAGGAAGGTTTCTACGAAGGGCAGACTGTCCCCAGGAGAGTCTCAGACTTTCCAAGCATTGTGCAACTCTAGTAAAGCCTTACTGTTTCCTTCTGAACAGGGCTTAAGCCTTAGGGGCTCTGCCAAGGACTAGAAACCTCCAAAGTTGATTTCAAATAATTTTCTGTCCCAAACACTCAATGGGAGAAAGACTATGAACAGAACAAAAAGAGGAAGAGAGAGAGAAAAGGGGAATAGAGCATTTTTAGACTTAATGCTTATTTCTGGAAAAACTAAGAACTACCACCCTTCTTAAGAGCAGGGAAGTACCCTCTTGATAAAATAACCTTTCACTATCCACCCCCCACAGCCCCATCTGTGTAGTCTAACCAAGTCTCCCTGGTCTCCGTTAAGGGCCAGTCTGACCCCTAGCCAGGCTGCTCTTGATGGGTAAGTTAGTGAGAAGAAAAAAAAGTCTTAATTAAAACAGGAAAAACATGAACCAAATAAATAAATCCAATAAAGAAATCAGGAAAATAAAGAAAAAGAAAAAATTAAAATAAAACATAAAATAAAAAGAAGAAAATAAAGAGGAAAATAAACTAGGAATATGACAAATGTTCCAGGTACCATCTCACACCTGGGATCTTCAGTTCAGCCAATCGCACCTCACTGTGTACTGTATCTAGTCAACCGCCGGTCCAATCAGAATGAGCCCTCCCTGCTAGGCGCTGTGCAATTGGTGGGGGGTTGGGTTGGCAAAAAAGGTGGGCGCACGGCGTGGTGGTCAGCACGGCAATGCCAGAGTCCTCCCAGGGGCGCAGGGGGGGCGGGAGGGAAACGTGTGGGGGGACGCTGCCCAGTTTCCATGATGTCAATATAGTTCACTGGTGGTAGCCAGGCTCAGCGAGGGGCACGGGGGAAAAGGGGCAGAGACATCAGTCCCAGCTCTGTAGGGGCATCAGCTTGCAGTCCCTGATGAGATGGCCTGTGAGAAGCAGGAATGGTCCTGGCCTTTTATCGTGAGAGGCAGGCAGGACCCTATGTCCACCAGTGGCAAGCTGCAGCAATACCACCACCCAATACTTGGAATCCAGGTGATGACTCCAGAGTCCCTTTCTCCTCTGCCTGTAACTGGGGAGGGGGTCCTCTCACCGAGTGGGATCATGGAACCTCTGATGAAGGCAGCCTGGGGGTAGAAGGTGATAGCCCCAGGACCCGGCACACATTCAGCATCAAGGTCAGAATGCTTTTCTTCTGAGAGTTGTGTGTGGCATCTTCTCAGGGACTCCAGCTGAGACAGTGGTTCCAGTCGGGTGGATGGATGAGCTCCTGCCTCCAGGGATGGAGGAGAAGTTGGAGCAACCAACATGCTGCCCTTCATCACGGACAACAGGGACCAGAGGAAAGTCCATCTGATGAGCAAGTGATGATACATGGCTGGGCTGTCATCAGCATTAAATCCCTGGGCTCAGACCCTAGACTTCTCCGCAGGGTTCCTAGTCGTCACAGCTTAAGCCGAGAGCCCCACTCGGTATTTCACAACATGGCACTGTGATCACAAACATTGACTCTGTAGGAGGTCTTGGTGCCCTAGACGGGGATCCCAACAGTCTGCAGCAAAGGAAGTAACCCACAGTCCTCAAAAGAGTAAGGGCATGTGGGCAGGCGCCCCAGCACTGATACAAGCTCTTCTTGGGGTGTCCCAAATAGGGAGATGGTGCAAGTCCACCCCTTTCCAAATGCTTTTTGCTTTCTCAATACAAGTCTCTCCAGAACAGTGCTCTTCTTGGCCCCCTGATGTGAGCAAGGCAGGGAGGCAAAAGGGGGCCCATCACAGGATCCCATATACATGCCCCCCTCTGGCCAAGACACCTGGACAGCAGACTCGGCTCTGATTGGGCAGCTCAGTAGCAGCGGGTGGGTCCAGAGGAAGAGGCGGCATCAGCGATTGGCCAGTTGGGCAGGGTTATATTTTACGGGCGGATTATCGTACATGAGGTACTTGGACAAAGTTTTAAGAAGGACCTTGTAATAAATAATATTCTGCACATCAAATCACTTTCACCGGCCCCACCCCCCGCAACACACACCAAAGAAAGGCTACACACACAACAGTCCCTCCCACCCGGTCACCCCATTCCCAAACCCAGCTAATTCTTTCTCTGTTACTTTAAGAGCCAGGTGGACTTCGATGGCTCTGATGGGGGGAGGCCCCTGAATTGGGTGCAGGATAATATATATGACAAAAAAGGAAGTGGAGGGGTCACAGAAGTGGAGAAGGGGCCTTTGGAATCACCCCAGGTTGTGGGTTCTAAGTAGCTACATCTCTGCCATGAGACCACTGGGGGGCAGATGACAAAAATTCCTCAGCACGGCTGGTCAGCTGAGAACCACCAAAGCCCACTAGATGGCGTTTAGCTGTAACAGACTTTTTAAAAGGAGGGAAAGCTAAAGGAGTTCCCACAGGGAAAAGCTGGAGAAGGTGGCAGGGAAAGCTGAGCCCAAGTCTTAGATAAAGGGCCATTAACTAACTTTCCCATTAGTTACAAACTTCCAGAGTCTGGACTGCATTACTTCCCCATCAAGGAAAGGGGAAATAATGAGCCCTGTCCCCATCACAAGGGGTCTCCCTTGCTAAACCAGCGAACTCTCCCTTGGCCCTACTCTGATGGGAGCCTCTGCTTATCTCCTTCTTTAGCTATCCAACTGTGGACAAGGGATCACCAGGGTGGTCCACTCCTTCCCCTAGATCCACTCCTTCCCTCCCACCTAATGGGCAGCTTGAAGATTTACCTCTTTCTTCTCCTCATCTTCAGCACTGCCCTCTGGGCGGTCATCATTGCTGACTTGGTCTGCAACAGGCATGGGGGGCTCTGGCACCTCATTTTCAGGTCTGTTTTCATTGGTATCCATGGTCACTTCCTCCTTCTCCTCACTGACAAGTATGGGGAGAGGGTGGGAGAGAAGGGCAGGAAAGAACCAAGGGGAAGAGAGAACAAAATGTTAGGTTTTGGATCAGGAAACCTCCATGCCTCATCACTTGGATGGGCTGGGAGAGCTGCTTTTCACACCAGACGAGAGATTTCCCCCCCCCTCAGGAAAAGTGGGAAACAGTTTTCCTTGGGGAAGTGCATAGATCAGAGCAACCTCAGATGGGATAAAGCTGTTATTTGTTGAGCCAGGATTCCAACTGTTCTTAGGTAATTAATCAAAGTACTCTTACATGAAGACAATCAGCCCCCAGCCCCTCAAAAGTGACTGTGATTTGTCTACAACCTTGTGGCCTCGCTGTCCCCTAGTCACAGGCACCTGTATTTAACAAAATTGCATACAAACTAAGGGAAGCCTGATTCTTGGGAGAAAGAATGACCACAGCCGTGGCAAATGATCCCAATCTTGTGTTTAATCAACTGCTTAATAAGTATAGATCTATAACCCATAGGATCTGGAGACACCAGGAATGGAGAGATGGGAGGGGTGGGGGCTGTAGGGAAGTTAGGGGTGGTGGGGGTTCAAGCTCACAAGAACCCTCTCTCATCAGAAAGAAAAAGCTAAAACTGCTGGAGAGAGTATGAAAACTCAGAGAAGAAATCAGGCCACTTTTACCTGCTCAGAGATGTAGGAATTGTTCTTACTTTCTGCTTTCGCCCAGTTTCTCCCATTCCCTCATTCCAACTTCCAAGAGACAGAGAGCAGCCTCCCAGTCAGGGCACACCCTCCCCCACAAATACAGAACCCACTTCCACTCTCCCACAATCACACACGTTCTCTCTCATTTAAGGCAATGAATACCAGAGACTCACTTCAGATAAACTATTTTCCTCTCTTCTTTTTCTGTCTTCACTCCTAACTTCTACCTCTAATCTCATCCCCACTATCACCCATATACTGGGATTAAAAAAAAAAAATCAAATCGAGATGATCAGGGGCCTAAGCCTCAGAAGGGAAACCAAACCTCCCTAGGCTGATAATCACCACCGGGAAATTCAGCATTCCCGAGGGCTGACTGACACTCAGAGGTCAGAGCAGCTTCCCCAGAGCAAGCAGGGAGGGATGCACAGGAAGGGGGGAGGGGAAAATCGGAACTGTGCCCCCAGCTAACAGGCCCCCACAGAAACACAAGACTCAACTCCCTAAATCTAAAGAAAAGGCTTATCCAAAAAATACCTATTTCCTACAGAGAGAGGACAAGTGGGGCCAATTAGAAACCAGGCAGGAAGGACAAAGGGGGAAAGCAGAATGACTGAAAACAAACCAAAACCAAAGACGGAATGAAAGCCGGGGGCAGAGAAGGAAGACGCGGTGGGCTAGGTCAGTGGGGAAAGAGGATACATGGAAATGTGAAGCTCTCACCCTTCTTTGCTTTCTGATAACATGATTTTTTTTCTCCCCCTGGAAGTGCTGTTTATCCCTTTCTGGAATGGAAGAAATAACAAAAACCAAACAAAAAATCCTAAAAAATTAAAACAAAACACCTTCCTTGTCCCAAGATCCCACCACCTCCTCCCCAACCACCCGATCCAGAGAGAGAAAATCGAGATGGAGCAACTGGGGATCCAAAAAATGGTAAATGGAAGGGGAGGTGGTGGTGGTGGTGAGGGAGGTTAAAATAGATCTGGATTTTAAGAGATAAGCGTTAAGTCCTCACGGCAAACCCCGAGTTCGGCTGGACGGGTCTCTCTGGAGGAGGAGGAGGAAGAGGCCAGGCTGCTGGTAGTGGCTGGCTCTATTGTATTAGCGGAGCAGCGGCGATCAGCCGGAGACATGCAGGGCAGCCATCTTGCCACTTACCCAGCAGCCCGTGTGCGAGGGGAGGGCCCGCTGCCGCAGGGGAGGGGAGGGGAGGGGAAGGGGAGGGGAGGGGAAGGGAAGGGGAGGGGGAAGAAGGGGAAGGAGGGCGGCGCTGAGCGAGCGAGCTTCTCCTCCCCTGGCAGGCCACCGGGAGCTCTCTGCTGGCTCCATCCGTCTGGCCTTTTTCCTTTTTCTCAGGTTACAACAGCTACCAAGGCCTAACCCCGCAGGGAGAGGGTGCTCTCTCCTACTCTTCCCAGGGGCGGGGAGGGGGCTGGGTAGAGAGGACATACAAAGTTACAGCTGCTTGCCTGGAAGATTCCAGAGAATAGAAGCAAGGAAAACTGCAGAGCTGGGAGTGAAAAAACGATTAAAGAGGGCAGAAAACAATGTCAAAGTTGAAAGACACAGAATGGAGGGTCGCAAGCAATTTATGTGCCCACCTCCCTCTCTTTAAGAAACCAGACATGAAACCTCGAAACCAGATCAGCCAGCCAGCTGGTCAAGGTGGGGAGGTCGGGTAAGAACTAATACTATCCAATCACTACTGTTACTCGCTGCTCGCCCCCCTTTTCCCGCGGATGTTGGAAGTGGATAGACAAGAGTTCCTTTCCCAATGACCAGTGTGGGGGTAGGTGTGTGGGGGTGGGTGAGGGAAAGGTGTCTCTGAAGATATGACAGACAACTTTGTTTCATAGAGTCTTTAATAAGGTCACCCTGCCCCAGGGTCCACTGGAGACAGAAAAGAAAAGGATAAACAGGGCAAGGGGACCTTGGATAGCGGAAGCACGAAGGCAATTCTTGGAGCAAGGGCTCCAAGGCGAGGGCTCTGAAGTGGGTAAGAAACTGAAATGAGAGAGCGGTTACACCAGGTGGGGGTGATCTGCTGGGCAGAGTGGGAACTAAGTGGAAATTATTATGGGCATCTTCACCAGCCTAAATGTGAGAAGGGAAACTGACTCTAATCATTCATAAAGCATTCAGTAGATGCTCAATATAATCATTTGTGGACTACAAAGGGGCTCCTTTTGTATCCTAGTAGCAGTAGAGGTTTAACACTAAGACAAGCTTCTGAGTACCTAACCCAGCTGTTCTCAACCTGTGGGAAGGGGTCGCCTAAGACCATCGGAAAATACATATATAATTACATATTGTTTTTGTGATTAATCACTATGCTTTAATTACGTTCAATTTGTAACAATGAAATTAAGGGTCACCACAAAATGAGGAACTGTATTAAAGGGTCGAGGCATTAGGAAGGTTGAGAACCACTGACCTAAGCAAAAGCTTAGTGTTTATCTCATCTGCAATATCAGAGCTTTCAGGCAAGAATAAAATTTCCTCCTCACTGCTTAAAATCTTAAACTTACATGCCAAATGAATGCTAAAGAGGTCATGCAGTTTATTTTATACATTATTGTAGAAGTTCCCTGTCTCCTCAGTAAGATTAGGAGCTTTGGAGTCAAATTGGCTAGGGCCCATACAAGTTGTGTGATATGGGCAAGTTTTTAACTCTTTCTGTGCATTTCCTTCTTAAACTGTAAAGTGGGAAAAATAACAATACGTATCTCGTGGAACAGTGTAACGGTTCACACTTAAGGGTCTGGCTTGAACGACACCTCAAGTCAGGTAAGAATGTGCATACATACACGTCCGATTAATAGGCCATTATCTCATTTGATGTCACCTATAGAGCTTTTTAAAAAATTTTATTTCCTCAAAGAGTGGACTTCTCTGTCTCTGATACAAAGGCTTTCAGTAACTGGCCTGACAGATTTTCAGCAATGTCCTCATCACTCTGTATAACAGTGATGGCGAACCTTTTGAGCTTGGTGTGTCAGCATTTTGAAAAACCCTAACTTAACTCTGGTGCCGTGTCACATATAGAAATTTTTTTATATTTGCAACCATAGTAAAACAAAGATTTATATTTTTGATATTTATTTTATATATTTAAATGCTATTTAACAAAGAAAAATCAACCAAAAAAAATGAGTTCGCGTGTCACCTCTGACACGTGTGTCATAGGTTCGCCATCACTGCTGTATAACTACTGGTTTACTTGCCCCTCACATCCATCCTGCAGGGTTCCTCAGGGTCAGAGGCTACAGCCCTTGGTCCCTAGCCCAAGGCCTAACACAAAGAAATGCTCAGTAAATACTTCTGAATTAGGTTGTCATTGTGGGTATCAAGTGGACACTTTAATAAGTGCTTGCTCAACTATAAGTTTTCCTCTTAAAACATTTCTTTGGCTAGAATTCCCACAAATAATGTTACCTTTGAAATTCCTGAAATAAATACTCCTTGTCCATCAATTGCCCTAAAATACTTTCAGCTGCCAATTTGCTTCTCCAGAAGTAGTTTCCTTGGAGAAAAAAAATTTTTCTCTACTGGAAATTTCACCTTTTTTTAACCTCTTTTTTAAAATAAGAATTTTACCGTGTTATCCTTGGGCTTCTTAAGGCACAGCAAGTTTGTGAAACTGCCCCATAATCAATTCTGTAGGAAACAAAACTTCCCAAGGCTTTAAAAGAATTCTTGAAATTACCCCAAAAGGGAATTCAATTTACCTGCAGGACCAATCCAAAAGCCTTGTTAGCTATATGTCAGAGTCCCACACAGCTTTTCCTTGTAGTCTCTGACTTCCCACTTGTTTTAGTTCTTACACAAATGTTTCTGATATCTTTGGATATATGTGAAATTGCATGGGGGTTATGGTTGGGGGTTATCTACCCATAATTAAACAGCATTTGTAACCCAGAAGAAAAGGATATTACTACTTGGAGGCTAATAACATCACACTACAGTTAACAACTGAATATGAATAAAATTCAGAGAGGCTAATGGAATAGAAAATTTTATAAGCATATGTTTGAAGTTTAGTTTTTGTAGAAAATTCATGAGACGATGTGAAAGTTAATAAAAAAGAGTGGAACTTAACTACCACCAGGCACTGAGATTTTAATACAGAATACTCTCAGGTACTAGTTCTAAGATAAGAAGGACAGTATGATTTTGGGGGAATATGTCCTGAGATACCAATTTCTCAATGAGCAAATTCTACTGATGACAATAAATTCTACTTTTTTATTATGCATCATTTGGCATATTGGCACTGAAGGTCCCCCCTGAGGAGTACCAATTACGGTGTCATATTGGCTTAAAGGACCATTTCCTTCCTCCTATTCAGGCAAAAAGCCCTAAATTTCTCTTGCAAGGTTTGTATATACAGTAAGGCTGTCTTCAGAAAATTTCAGGTTTGAATCAACAACTGCTCCCATAAAGTTTTTTTCCCCCCTCTATTTTTTTTTTAAATGTAAAAAGAGAATATCCTTATTTTCTGCTTTATGAGGACATTTTTGTTATATCCATAGCAGGCAGAAGATTGTATTTTGGAATAGGGCTCAACTGAAATAGAACTGAAGCTCACAAATTCCTGCTCCAAGCAATGAAAAAGATACCTTACCCCAGGGGTCCTCAAACTTTTTAAACAGGGGGCCAGTTCACTGTCTCTCAGACTGTTGGAGGGCCAGACTATAGTTTAAAAAAAAACTATGAACAAATTCCTATGTACACTGCACATATCTTATTTTGAAGTAAAAAAACAAAATGGGAACAAATACAATATTTGTATTTGTATGTGGCCCGCAGGCCGTAGTTTGAGGACCCCTGCCTTACCCCATAAATCTAGAATTCCTCAGGGCACAATCAGAATTAGAATGGATTTAGCCAAGTACAGCAAAAAAGTTAGGTAATCTCTTCCAAGTGGTGAGAGGTCCTTGAAGTACAGTCTAATTTTTTTTTTTAACACTTTACTGAATCAATAGGACCTTTGCTGTTTTTATTAAAGTCATGTGATTTCTTGTTAAGACGGAGCAAAACCAAGGTTAAGCCACAAAAGGTCTTTCCCATTTAATACTGTTGATTCCACTTTTAAAAGTGGCCAGGGTTCCCAAGGTCACTGGCTACTAGAACTGGGGTGGGGGAGGTAGGGGATGTGAAAGACCAGGAGTGTTGTGAATTAGTTGTATCAGGACCTCTCAGAACAGCCTATGGGTTTAGGCCTCTGGGCATGTCTTTTCATTAGGTTGCTGACTAGACCTGTGGTCAGCAAACTGCGGCTCGAGAGCCACATGCGGCTCTTTGGCCCCTTGAATGTGGCTCTTCCTAAGCCTTAAGAGTACCCTAAGTAAGTTAATAACAATGTACCTACCTATATAGTTTAAGTTTAAAAAATTTGGCTCTCAAAAGATTTCAATCACTGTACTGTTGATATTTGGCTCTGTTGACTAATGAGTTTGCTGACCACTGGACTAGACCATTTGAAGATAGGTTGAAGGAAAGCAGGTAAGAGGAATGTGTGTGAACTCTCCTAAACTCACATGCATTTCTAATCTAGAGGCTGTTCCACTGAACCGTGCCTAGGCAACAATGGACAATCATAGTATTTGCCCCAAGTGCCACTTGTCTATCACCTTGCCAGAATCATGTAGATTAGATTACTTTAGTCATAAAATGAAGATCAAAGCCACCTTTAACTGGGGAGAAAAACTGTATATGACTCCAAGCCTCATTTGCCCTGGAATCCACGTGGAAGTCCAGAAATAAGGTGCTTCAAAACAGCATAGAGCGCTGTTCTGTTGCCAGAAAGAACCTCACAGACCCACAGAATTTTAGGGCAAGCAAAGAGCTTTTTAGAAAATGACTTGCTTCTCAAAGTGCATAGGAGGCAGTTTCTCATGCCCAGTCAGTAGCAGGTTGTCAACACCTACTTCCAAACTGCCATTATGTAAAGGCCATGCTGTACTCCCATGGGATGGGGAGGCAAGTATTATCACTGGTTGACGGACACGGAAGGGAAGGTGTCACCCCATTTCCTCATCGATGGTGTAGCTGGGGAAATCCTCAACACCTTCCAGAATCCGCTGAGTTTTCACTTTATGGTCCTAGAAGAAAAACCCTTTTCCAAAGGAGAATGTACTCATCCCAAAAAGGAAAAACAAAAACTTTTCAACGGAAGTAGAATGAACTTTTGGCTTTCAAAAAAATAAAATAAAATATAATGCCCACAAGATGGCAGCAGAGGCAAGAATGTTGTAATGGACAGTAACAAGGGTAGTGCCAAGGCAAAAGCTATATAGTAAAGAGTATTACTATAATTAAAAACTATTATTAAAGTCATTAAAAAATGAGATAATAAAATCATGTCATCTGCCCACCACCCTCCAAAATCAGAAGTAAAAAGATAGTCTAAAGTTCTCAGAAAAGTGTTAATTATTAGACTTTTACATAAAGGGAAATACTATACTATACATACTGATAGTATAGTGTTAAAATTACATAGAAACAATCATGAAAAAACTTTAGGCCAACTGTCTATGTAGGACATTCACCAACGCAGTACCAGATTCCTGATGTCTAAAAGTTAAGCATCTTATTTCCACAATGCTTTTCTTTTTCTTTTCCCATGAGAATTTGAAGTCAGGAATTCTGGTTCAATGGCTTTTTAATTTATAATACTTGGCTCAGAATAATAAATGTTCAATTACAAATTTAATTTGATATGAGTATTTTTCTAGAATTAAATACAAGGAAATAAAAAACTCACATTAATTATCTAAATGATAAAATCAATTCAAGAGTCTTAGGGACCCAAGAATTAACTTTGGACTTGATATGGATTTCATATTTTGCTGTATGCTATAAGAGATAACTGTGTCTAATAAAATGATAGCAAATAAACAAGAAAAATACAGAAACTAAAACAAAGCAACACCCTTCTGTGTCTTTCTTTGTAGACCCTCAATATCCTTTATTAACCTGTATTCCGGGCTTAGATGTAGTTGGTAAATGAGTTAAAAATTGAGTTAAGATGTTTTGGATCAAGTCCCTCACACTGTCTTGAGTTTGGAGACAGAAGTCTCAGCTGCCTGTTTCTCAACTATTTTGGTCAAGTGATCCTAGATATGTTTCTTTACGCTCTTACCACCACTTTTCAGACTATCTTAAGATTTCTGGTGGTAGCTCCCAACATGGTAACTGAAGTCTAGCCTTTGTCCAGATAAAGCTCTGCCTTCATGTTTTAAAAGGAAACTAGGACATGCTTAGTCAAAGAACTCTTGCGAGCAAAGAATTACTTTCCTAGTTTCTTGTTATACTCGAGTCGAAATATATCACTTACACAGTGTGATGAATCCTTTCTGATTCTGGTAGGTGAGAGGTTGGAGTCTCTGAGGTTTGGGGCTGTGTGGCAGCTGGTGGCTCTGCCTCTTCAGCTTCACACTTCTTTGGGCTCTCCTGTCAGGACAAACATAGCAAAACACACATAGCAACATACTTAAATCTGCTGGGTTCCTTTTCTTTAATCTGGAGCTGGTAAAAGGCAAAGCAGAATATACACGGTACCAACTCTACACATAACTCTATATATCTTTGTTATTTCATTTTATAAAGCGGAATGGAATATTGCTTAAAGAATATCCATGCCAGCAATCATTTTATTATAATTCTTTTTCGAGAGAACCAAGAAAAGGCTTCCTTTTGAGCAGAAAAAAATGAGTTTTGTGGAAGAATTGACCCCGAGAGTCCTGGACCTGAGAATTTAGCCACATGAACCAGGGAATTGGAAATGAGTTGAGTGGAATCTAACAGGTATCCCCAACCTTATACATTTCTAATGAGCCTTGTCCAGATTGACCTTTCAGTTTTATAGCTAAGACAAAAGGGAAAATCATGCTTAATCCTCTCCCTCTCTAGGGAGAGGGCATAATAGCCTACCCGTTCAGGCTGTACCCTCTGAGTCACATGCTTTTCGGCTGGCTCAGGTTGGCTCATAGGCCTCACTTGAATAGAGGATGATATGGAGGTCCTCTCCTTTGGCTCAATGACCTGCGGTTGTAGCACTGGTGGAGTTGCAACCTCCTGACCAGAAGAGGGATCTTTGGTTTCAGTGTAGCTGGTGTTGCTGTCCCTGGAGACTCCAGGGCTCAGAGACTGAAGAAATGAAACACAGAAGGCAAATTATTTTATATGGTGTATGTTCAGTAGGTCACTGGTTTTCCAACTTCTGCTGACCCAATTTAATACTTTAAACCTTTTTGTCCCTGTGTTTATTCCTGTTTGAGTTAGTGACCTCCCTGGCTTCTTAGATTATTCAACAAATTACTCATTAAGCCCCACTAGGTGCTGGGTACTGGAATACACATGTTAAAAGGCATGTCCCTAGCCTCAAGAAGTTTATAGTTCAGTAGAGGAGATGGATAAATGAACTAAAAAAAAGTTCAAAATTCAAATTCTTTTCTTTGGAATCAAAGGAGCTCAAAAAAAGGACCCATTTAGGGATCAATGAATTGAAAATTAGATTCTGAAATGAGGGGAAAGTAATCACTCAACTGGGGACTAAAGGAAGCTTTTCCTATTTCTGCCAGAAAATATGATAGGTTCTCCTGTGACTGAAAAACACGGCATACAGATGGCAGACAGACAGAACATCAATGCACCCTGGGTACTCCCATACTTACTTTTCTGCTGTTGCTTGATGCTGAACGAGAACGGGAACGTGACCTAGACTCTGATGTTGATCTGGAACCCATCTTGGATCTACCACGAGGGTTGGCATGAGATGCATCTTTCTGCTTAGATCTCGGAGGTGAGTGAGACTGAGAGCCTGAACTATCAGGAGAGCGAGATCTTGATCTAGAACTGGAAGATGAAGATGAGGAGGACCGGCTAGAGGATGAGTCAGCTAACCGTTTCAATCTGTGGCTTGGGAGAAGGGTATGAGAAGCCCCTCTGCCTTCCTTCTGTTCCAAAGACGGCTGTTCCTCAGTGATCCCTTTGGCCGGTGCTAATTCCTCAATTTTTAGAGGGAGTGGTTGACCAGATTTGTCTAACTCAGTTTCAAGATCCTTCTGGGTTGAGGATTGAGCTGGTGTGCTTTTTTGGACCAGAGGCAGGACACTCTCCTCTGGCACTTTCTCTGCTGGAGATTCTGCTTTGGTGTCTGCAGGACTTGACAAGAGAGACAAGCCTCCCGCCAACTGGACAGTATGCTGAGATATTAATAGCTCCCTGTCCTCAGCATCTGTATTAGGAGGAGATAACTGAATGAGAACAGGGGGGGCTGGGCCTTCCATGGGCTCTACTTCTTCACTCTGAAGTTGGGTATTAGGTGGTGGTGAAGATGCTTCCTTGGTAAGTAAAGGTGGGGGAGTCTCCTCCTCACTGGCAGTTTGCTCTGGTTGTAGCATAAGAGGGGCCTTCTCTAGATCTTCAGTCAATCGAGGAGGGGAAGGGGACTTTGATTTTTCCTCTACGCCTTTTAAAGGCTTTAATTCTCTTTCTTCTTCAAGGGGAGAAGCCGTTTTCATCTCTTTCTCCTGCTGATGTCTGGCCAAATGACTTTTTCTACTAGCCTCTTCCTGGGACCTTGTAACTCTCCCTCCTCTCTCTAACCCCTCTTGTTCCTGGGATTTTATGGTTTGGGATCTCTCATCCATCAGCTCTTCTGGTTTTGCTTTGGGCATCTCTTTCCCCTCTTTTTCTTCCTCAAACTGTTTCAGAACTGGTGCATCCCTCGATTTTAACCCCTCATCATCTTCTTCCTCTTCCTCCTCTTCTTCCTCTTCCTCCTCCTCTTCTTCCTCCTCCTCTGTTTTCAAATTTCGATCTGCTCTGACCCTTAGATTTCTGGAAGGTGTTTCTTGATCCTCTTCTTCCTCAGCAGCCTGGCTGCACTCAGAGAGTTTAGCTGCTCTTGCCTGAAAAAAAAGAAGAAAAAAAAAAGATAGATATACAATGATTCCAAGTATATTAGCTCACTATCAACAGAAGAGAAAAAGTATCTAACGAAACACACACAGGAAAGAGAAACTCAATGACATGTGCTTTCAGCAACATAGAAATAAGTGTGACAGTAGACAAGCATGACTAATGTGGACTCTAATGAGAAGCAAAATAGTGACCAAAAGGAATACAATAATGAAACTTCTGGTTCATTTTTTAGCTTCAAGCTTGAAAAACAAATATAAATTGAACATCAAGAAAGGGGGGGGGGGGACTGACCTATTATCACTTAACGTGATTATTTTTGTCATTTTGGTATATTTTATTTCCCCCCCATTATTTCTTTTCCATAGTCATAATTACACTATACATACAGTTTTGTGTGTGTGTGTTTTTTTTTTTTTTTTGGCTTAACAACAGATTTTTATTGTCTCACAGTTTGGGAGACTACAAGTTTGAGATCTAGGTGATAGCCAAAACTCTCAAGGCACTAGAAGGATCTGTTCCAGGCCTCTCTCCTACCTTCTAGTAGTTCCTTGAACACTTCGAGTGGTGTTCTCTCTGTGGATGTGTCTGTCTCTGAGTCCAAATTTCCCCTTTGTATAAGAATACAGTCATATTGGATAAGGGCCCACCTTGATAACCTCATTTTAACCTGATCCTGCTTACAAATGAAGTCACATTCACAGATACTTGGAATTAGGACTTCAACATCTTTTGGGGGATGCAATTCAACCCATTAACAGCAAAGTACATGTCTATATATTCTCAATTTGCAGCTACATCTTCTTCCCTCTTTCTCTGCTCTTCACATTCCTTATTCCTCAACAGCCATCATTAAGATCAATCTTTGAGGATAAGTTCAAAATATATTTTTCTGAAAAAATTAAGTTATTAGTGGAACACCTAGAAAAATTTAAATAAGATGACTATACATATACTTTTGTATTCTGCTCACTTAACATATCATATAGCTTTAAGGTTTTAACTGAATAATTACTTAGAAATCTAAGGCCAGAGCAGATTTAAATTTAAAAAAAAAAATGAAAGGGAGGAGAAAGAAGATGAGTGTATAGAAATCTAGAGACACCAACTCTGAAATAGTTTGAGAAGGAAGAGCAGGACATATCCAAAGCATTACCCAAAGAGGTGATAGATGCTTTAAGACAGGGGTCCTCAAACTTTTTAAACAGGGGGCCAGTTCACTGTCCCTCAGACCGTTGGAGGGCCAGACTATAGTTTTAAAAAAAAACTATGAACAAATTCCTATGCACACTGCACATATCTTATTTTGAAGTAAAAAAACAAAACGGGAACAAATACAATATCTATATTTGCATGTGGCCCGTGGGCCGTAGTTTGAGGATCCCTGCTTTAAGAGGTGCTTGACTTACCTGCCTGACCCTGGATGATCGTCTTTCTCCTTTCCTTGGTTTCTCATCATCAGAGTCACCTTTCTCTTCAGAAATAGAGGAGCCTTTTCCTATCAAATGAAAGAAAATCAAGTCACATTCATGACATGAATACTCATTCAAGGCTGTTTTCTAAAACATAATCAATCATAGCATATGAACTGGTTAATACATATTTCTATCAATTTCTTTGACTTCTATGCAGAAGAAAAGACTATATAAAGCCCTAAGGGTCAAGATCTTAATAATTCCTGCTATGTATATCTAAAATATTTTTAATATCTCAAAGCCAATCACTTAGTACAAATAACTCAAATGTAAAATAACTACCAAGGGCTTCAAACTGTCTAGCAGAGATGTACAAATACTAAGTGCAATATATTTTTCATTTCAGAGAGGGAGAGGGAAATAGATAGAAACATCAATGATGAGAGAGAATCACTGATTGGCTGCCTCCTGTACACCCCACACTGGGGATCGAGCCCGCAACCGGGCATGTGCCATTGATCGGAATCGAACCCAGAACACCCTTCAGTCCGCAGGCCGACGGTCTATCCACTGAACTGAACTGGTGAGGGCCAAAGTGCATTTATTTCTATAAAATGTTTTCTCACTCTGAATTAAAACTCAAGATTTCACTAGGTTCAATGTCTTTTTTTTTTAAGTTTCCTATTGCTACCACTAGTTTTGACTAAAATATTATGATTAATATGCCAGTTTGTAAAATAACAATCTCATGAAATAAGTACTTATATGCGTGGTTTTCAGAGCCTTAAAGTTCTTAGAAATTACTAGAAGCAAACAGGACAAGTCTTCAGAAATGAGCCCTTCTCAATTATGTATTATATTAGAGGCCCACTGCAGGAAGATTCCTGCAAGAATAGGGCTTCCTGCAGCTGGAGTGAAGCAGAGAAGGGAGCGAAACCCGCTGAGGCGGGTTGCACACGGCAAGCCCGAATGGCGGCCGGATGGGCCGGCGGATCACTGCTGTCCTGCCCGGCTGCCTCAGGTCACATGTGGGAGGGCCGGATGGCGGCGGGGCAGGCGGCGGATGGCGCTGTCCCGCCCTGCCTCCAGTATGCAAATTTAACGCCCATCTTTGTTGGGTTAATTTGCATAGTCTTCTGATTGGCTGATAGGCATAGAGAAGGTATGGTCAATTAGCATCTTTGCGGTTTATTAGTATAGATATGGAGCTCAAAGTGAGATTTTTTTTAAAGGAAAAGTAAGTTATATTAAAAGAATGCTTGGAAATTACCAATCTAGGGCATTCCAAATAATAAATCCATGTAAAACTGAAAAAACTCTCTCACATTTCATGAAGGATGGTAACTGTGGATAAATAGTATTTAAACTGGCGGCAAATAAAGCAGATGGTATGAGCTCTAACCCAAGGGCAGGATTTATTTCTATATTTCAACAATCTAAAATGAACTGGAAGACTGCACATATTTTATAAAACTTTACTCCATGATCACCTGATTAACAAGATCTCTGCATATACACCATTTTTTCTCTGGGTTAGTGAATAAAGACTTGCATTATGGGTGTGTGTACAGGATCTATGGTTAAGATATACAATGACAGGCCAGATTCTTTAGTAAACATGTAAAGAATAATCTAAGAAACCAATAAATAATGTAGTGGCTATAGTAATAATTTCATAATTAAATGACCAGAATAGGTTAAATTATAAAATTAATAAAACAAAAAGATATTTCCCCTAAGCACAGCTCCTTTGCAAGTATAAAGGAGAGGAACAGATTTATTGATAGTTTTATAAAAAGGGGAAAAAAAGGTAGGTGTGGGACAGATGAATAGGCAGAGCACAGAGGATTTTTAGGGCAGCAAAAATATTCTGTATGATACTGTAATGATGAATACATGTCATTAATATTTGTCGAAACCCAGTGAATGTACATCAATAGTGAACCTGAAGATAAACTATGGACTTTGGGTGATTATGATGTGTCAATATAGGTGCATCAATTTTAAGAAGTGTACCGCTCTGGTGAGGGGATGTTGATAGTAGGGGAGGCTATGCATATGTGGGGCAAAGGACATATGGGAACTCTCTGTACCTTTCTCTTGATTTTGCTGTGAACCTAATACTACTCTAAAAAACAAAAACAAAAACCATTACCCAGGTGCTTGAGAGTTAACAAAAAGAAAAAAAGTTAATCAGGTTGGAGGGAAAGTTAAAAATTTTAAATTGCAGATATTTTAAGCTTATACATAGATAATTTCCTGACCAGGAATCAAACCATTGACCTAATGGTTCATAAGTCGATGCTCAACCATTGAGCCACACCAGTGGGCAAAAACATTTTTAAAAGAATAAAATCCTGCCCTGGCCGGTTTGGCTCAGTGGACAGAGTGTTGGCCTGTGGACTGAAGGGTCCCGGTTTGACTCTTGTCAGGGGCACATGCCCAGTTTGCAAGCTTGGTCCCTGGTGGGGGGTGTACAGGAGGCAGCCAGTCAATGCTTCTCTCTCATCATTTATGTCTCTCTCTCTCACCCCCTCTCCCTTGCACTCTGAAATCAATTAAAAAAAAAAGAATAAAATCCTAAACTCTGGATAGAAAACCTACATAGAGATTCTCAAATACTCCTCAAATACAATAAACTGCTAAAATTCATAGACCTAGCCATCCCAAGTACTTTTATCACTGCAAGTTCTATGTAAGAAACATTTTTTATTTTCAATATATAAACAAGAGTTATAAGCACATACTTAGAAGTCATATGAGAGATATTTTGTGGTTAATAATAGGCTTTCAGTAGATATATATATGCTCTGATTAAATAAACATAATTTTCGGGGTGGGGGGAGAAAGTATGTACAAAGTTGGCCAGACATAAATGTATTAAAGTTAGGAGGTATATACAAGCAAATAGCTTCTTTCTCCATCTATTGTAAGCTGCATACTATTCTATTGGATCATATTATTTTGATACTGTAAAATGGCAGCAACAGGATTCTAGATGATTACCCCTTGGGAAGCACTTGAGTAGTAAGTCATCAAAAAGATGAGGGTAGCCGAAACCGGTTTGGCTCAGTGGATAGAGCGTCGGCTTGCGGACTGAAAGGTCCCAGGTTCGATTCCGGTCAAGGGCATGTACCTGGGTTGCGGGCACATCCCCGGTGGGAGATGTGCAGGAGGCAGCTGATTGATGTTCCTTTCTCATCGATGTTTCTAACTCTCTATCTCTCTCCCTTCCTCTCTGTAAAAAATCAATAAAATATATAAAAGAAAAAAAAAAAAGATGAGGGTAGCCCAGCCAGCCTGGCTCAGTGGTTGAGTGTGACCTATGAACCAGGAGGTCACAGTTCAATTCCCAGTCAGAATCGAACATGCCTGGGTTGAGGGCTCAATCCCCAGTGTGGGCGTGCAGGAGGTAGCTGATCAGTGATTCTCTCTCATCATTGATGTTTCTCTCTCTCTTTTCCTGTCCCTTCCTCTCTGAAATCAATATAAATATAGAAGAAAAAAAAAGATGAGGATAAAATGGGCAGGGCTGTTCAGAAAGTTTTGGTCATCACTGTGTTGTAAAAAATGTGACAAGCAACAAGAGCTCAATAAGCAATACAAAATGTAAGGAAGAGATGAGGAATCACTTTGTACAAAGCTGATAGGATGAAGACAAGCTTCTGGGAAAGCTGCCATCTTCTATTATGAGTACATGGCCACATAAGTGTCCTAAACCGGATGTGAATAATGTGTAGAAACTGAGCATCTTTAGCAAAAGGTGGGGCTAATAGTGGTAACAGGTTGCCCTAACCGGTTTGGCTCAGTGGATAGAGCGTTGGCCTGTGGACTGAAGGGTCCCAGGTTCGATTCTGGTCAAGGGCATGTACCTTGGTTGCGGGCACATCCCCAGTAGGAGGTGTGCAGGAGGCAGCTGATCAATGTTTCTAACTCTCTATACCTCTCCTTTCCTCTCTGTAAAAAAATCAATAAAATATATTTTTTAAAAATAGTGGTAACAGATTAATAAATGTATTTCAGGAACTGAAAAGCAAGTCAGGGTAAATTATAAGATCTCCAAGATTCCAAAGCCAGAAGCTTTCAGGAGAAAGGAAAATATGGCTGCTAGCTGCTAGTCAGTGTAGAATGTATTAAGGTGAAGAATATAAGAGTCATATTGGAAAGTAGTTTCTTCATCCTAGAAAACAAATCCCTGGGCAGTATTTGCAGGACCCAAGTAAGGTAGCTAAAGATCACAGCAAAACCTGTGGTCAAAGGGTATCTTTAGTTTGGAATAAAATGCAGGAATTAAGAGAATGGAGACCAGGCAATGATGCCAAACCTAAATCTGAGTAATGGTAGCTATATAAGTAACATTATCTAGCATTCCTCTAGAACCGCAGTATCCAGATTTAATATGAGAAAAAGAGTAAGTACCACATGCTTTGTAAGCCAAAGGCTGGCTACAATCCCCTGGGGCTATCCCTTTGTTAAAGAACCTGTATTCTAAATATTCATTTTAAAATATTTTGGAATTTTTCTTCCTACTTTTCCTACATCAAGCTCTTTTTGAAGAAATTAACAAGGATTTTTGTATACCCAGTTATGATCTTTAAGGAAATCCAGACAAATTCTGACTATTGGAGGGTGGAGAGTGACTTGCCACACCTTAGAAAATCTGATAAAAGTGATGGAGAGTTAAGAAGTCAAGAAGGACGCCTGGCTGGCATGGCTCAGTGGTTGAGCATCGACCTATGAACCAGGAGGTCATGGCTTGATTCCACATCAGGGCACATGCCCGGTTGTGGACTCGATCGCCAGTGTGGGATGTGCAGGAGGCGGCCAATCAATGATTCTTTCTCATCATTGATGTTTCTATCTCTCTCCCTCTCCTTTCCCCTCTAAAATCAATAAAATTAAAAAACAAAAAACAAAGTCAAGGAGAGCCAGGGAGGATTTTATAAACCAACTAGAGCAGCGGTTGCCAACCAGTGGCCCGCGGACCACTGGTGGACCACTGGTGGTCCGTGAAGTCTGAAAGGTTGACGACCGCTGGTTTAAGGAAACTTTTGGAGCAGTGGTCGCCAACCGGTGGTCTGTGAACCACTGGTGGTCTGTGAGGTCCGAAAGGATGGCGACCACTGAACTAGAGACCTAGTGCACGAATTCGTGCACAGGTGGGGTTCCTTGGTGTGGCCTGTGGGGATTGGGCTGAAACCGGCAGTCCAATGCCACCCGCTGCTCTTGCTCATCCTGGCCCCACTGCGCCTGCGGTGGGCTCGTGCCTAAACAGACCAGATCAGGAGAGGCTCATGCTGCCACAGCGGCACTCACCAGCCATGGGCGCTGAGTCTGGGGCCCATCTGTTAGCTGAGCGGCGCTCCCGCTATGGGAGTGAACTGACCACCAGGGGGCAGCTCCTGTGTTGAGTGCCTGCTCCCTGGTGGTCAGTGCACATCATAGTGACTGGTCGACCAGTTGCTTAGGCTTTTATATATATAGATTCTTCCTTCCTATTTGGAATTTTGTCTACAGCACATAAACTGGAGGTTGCCATAATATAAGTCAAGGATCCTGATGAAATATAATACTGAAAAACTATTCTTTCAGTTAGTCATTCATAAATTAATCAACAGAACTATAAGAGGACTTTAAAAAATGTAGAGTCCCAGAAGTCACATTCCCTGAGTTTCTCAGGGTAGGGCCAAGGAATTCATATTCTTCTTTTTTTTTTTTTTTTTAATATTTTTTTATTGACCTCAGAGAGGAAGGAAGAGGGAGGGAGAGAGAGAGAGAAACATCCATGATGAGAGAGAATCATGGATCGGCTGCCTCCTGCAAGTCCCCCACCGGGGATAGAGCCCATAACCCAGGCATGTGCCCTTGACTGGAATCGAACCCGGAACCCTCCAGTTTACAGGCTGACGCTCTATCCAGTGAGCCAAACTGGCCAGGGCAGGAATCCATATTCTTAAAAATAGTAAACTAGCCCTGGCCAGTGTGGTTCAGTTAGTTGGAGTGTCATTGTGAGCACCAATAGGGGGCATGTTCAGTCAGGGTGCATAGGGAGGCAACTGATCAATGTTTCTCTCTCTCTGAAACCAATTAAAACAAAGCAAAACAACCTGGCTGGTGTAGCTTAGCAGTTGAGCCTCGATCCAAGAACCAAGAGGTCACGGGTTTGATCCCTGGTCAGGGCACTTCCCTAGAAGGGGGTGCATATGGGAGGCAGCTGATCAATGATATTCCTCTCTCATCGGTGTTTCTATCTCTCTATCCCTCCCCCTTACTCTATTACAATTACTACTTTCATCTCTTTTATTTCTCACCTCTCTCTTGCCTTTTCTTTTACCTGTCCCTTACTCCTCCCTCCATTAATGACAGCCACAGGCACGGTCCTGCTGATGACATAAAGCACTGAAGAGACTAACTACATTCACTCTATATCTTTGCTTTTGAAACTTTATTTCTATGTCAGGATACATTCATTTCAAATTCCAGTTGTTTTTGTTAATCCTCACTTGAGGGTATTTTTTTTCATTGGTTAAAATAATTTGTTTTTTTAATATATTTTATTGATTTTTTACAGAGAGGAAGGGAGAGAGATAGAGAGTTAGAACATCGATGAGAGAGAAACATCGATCAGCCGCCTCCTGCACATCTCCTACTGGGGATGTGCCCGCAACCCAGGTACATGCCCCCGACCGGAATCAAACCTGGGACCCCCCAGTCCGCAAGCTGACGCTCTATCCACTGAGCCAAACCGGTTTCGCCTAAAAAATTTTTTTAAAATTGATTTTAGAGCCCTAACCGGTTTGGCTCAGTGGATAGAGCGTCAGCCTGTGGACTCAAGGGTCCCAGGTTCGATTCCGGTCAAGGGCATGTACCTTGGTTGTGGGCACATCCCCAGTAGGGGGTGTGCAGGAGGCAGCTGATCGATGTTTCTCTCTCATCGATGTTTCTAACTCTCTATCCCTTTCCATTCCTCTCTGTAAAAACCAATAAAATATATTACAAAAAAAATTGATTTTAGAGAGGGAGAGGGAGAGAGAGATAGAAACATTAATGATGAGAGAGAATCATTGACTGGCTGCCTCCTGCATACCCCATACTGGGGATTGAGCCTGCAATCCAGGTATGTACCCTGACAGGGAATTGAACCATGACCTCCTGGTTCATAGGATGACGCTCAAACACTGAGTCACGCCAGCTGGGCCACTGAATTTTTTTTTTAAGAGACAGTGGAAGGGAGTGGGAGAGATAGAAACATCGATGAGAGAGACACACACCAGACACATTGATTGGTTGCCTCCCACTTGTACCCCGACGGGAACCAGGGATGGAGTTTGCAACTGAGGTATGTGCCCTTGAGCAGAATAGAATCCAAGACCCTTCAGTTCACAGGCTGATACTTTAACCACGTAACAAAACCAGCTAGGGCTCAAATTACATTCAAACTGAGACAGTTTTTTTCTTAAAATGAGTTCCTACCCTAGCTGGTTTGGCTCAGTGCATAAACTCTACGCACCCCCTTCTAGGGAAGTGCCCTGACCAGGGATCAAACCCGTGACCTCTTGGTTCTTGGATCGAGGCTCAACTGCTAAGCTACACCAGCCAGGTTGTTTTGCTTTGTTTTAATTGGTTTCAGAGAGAGAGAAACATTGATCAGTGCATAGACTCTATGTCATAGAGCATCAGCCTGTGGACTGAAGGGTCCCGGGTTTGATTCCAGTCAAGGGCATATGCCCGGGTTGCAGGCTTGATCCCCAGTGGGGGCGTGCAGGAGGTAGCCAATCCATGATTCTCTTTCATCATTGATGTTTCTATCTCTTTCTTCCTCTCACTTCCTCTCTGAAAATCAATAAAAATATATTTTTAAAAAAATGAGTTCCTGCCGAAACCGGTTTGGCTCAGTGGATAGAGCATCGGCCTGCAGACTGAAAGGTCCTGGGTTCGATTCCGGTCAAGGGCATGTACCTGGGTTGTGGGCACTTCCCCAGTGGGGGATGTGCAGGAGGCAGCTGATCGATGTTTCTCTCTCATCGATGTTTCTAACTCTCTATCTCTCTCTCTTCCTCTCTATAAAAAATCAATAAAATATATTTAAAAAAAAAGAGTTCCTTATCAAATCATATTCCTATCAAGAATTTTCAATGGTTCCCCCATTACCTTTAGAATAAAAAAGCTCATACACATTCGCTTGATATTCAAAGCCTTCTGCAATATCATCCCAATCTACCATTTAAATTGTTTCTCTATTCTTGCCGAAACCGGTTTGTCTCAGTGGATAGAGCATCGGCCTGAGGACTGAAGGATCCCGGGTTCGATTCCGGTCAAGGGCATGTACCTTGGTTGCGGGCACATCCCCAGTTGGGAGATGTGCAGGAGGCAGCTGATCGATGTTTCTCTCTCATCGATGTTTCTAACTCTCTATCTCTCTCCCTTCCTCTCTGTAAAAAATCAATAAAATATATTAAAAAAAATAGTTTCTCTATTCTTGAATATGAAAGAATACTTTACATTGGCTAAATTCGTTTGATACTTCTCTTTTAAAGATATCACAATCATCCCTATCTCTATACCTTTGTTCCCTCCTAAAAATACCCTAATCTCCTCTGTGCCAATTCAAATCTTACCCATTTTTAAGGCTTAGCTCAAATCCTACACCTTCATGAGACTCTCTCTAATCCAGTCCTCAGAATGCTTTTAACTCTCGAATTCGTATGGTATATGTGTTTGTACTACTTATATGTCACTTAAAAACCTGACATATCATATTCTAGTGTTAATTTTATGTGCAATTATCTTTTCTCTCCCTAGATTTTACAAATGTGCTAACTCCCCATATACATATGGAGATATGTATGTAGCAGAAATTCAGTAAATATTTTGAGTGACTTTTATTTAAGAAACACTGACAACTAACTTATAAGTTTTCCTCTTCCTCTTGGCTTTACAATTAAGAAAAAAAGAGTGCTAAGAGTGAAATGGATCAATTGAGGGTCTGCTACTTTTATATATGAGGAGAAAAGAAGTCTCTTAAAAAATGTATTTTTCTCCAATCATTAAATACCTCCTAAAAATCTATTTTCAGGAAGAAATTCTATATTAATCAGAAGAGCCAGCAACTTTCAAACATTTCAAAAATGTTAAATATGAAATTATCACCTTCCCCAAGACCACTGATATGGTTAATGATTCAAAACAATAACAATAATGATTCAAAATACTTGTTAATTTACACATTGGTTTAATATAGCTATCTACTGTACACACATCTTATATACATATTCTCCTAAAAGGATATTGTCTTAGCCCAGTGGTGGGCAAACTGCGGCTCGTGAGCCACATGCGGCTCTTTGGCCCCTTGAGTGTGGCTCTTCCACAAAATACCACGTGCAGGAGCGCATATACAGTGCGATTGAAACTTCGTGGCCCATGCGCAGAAGTCGGTTTTTGGCCTGGGTGAGTCTATTTTGAAGAAGTACTGTTGATATTTGGCTCTGTTGACTAATGAGTTTGTCGACCACTGTCTTAGCCCAATCAGTGTGGCTCAGAGGTTGAGTGTCAACCTACGAACCAGGTTTGATTCCTGGTTAGGACACATGCCCAAGTTGTGGGCTCGATCACCAGTAGGGGGCGTGCAGGAGGCAGTGATCAATGATTCTTTCTCATTGATGTTTTTATCTCTCTCCCTCTCCCTTCCTCTCTGAAATCAATAAAAAATACATTTAAATAAATAAAAAATAAAAAAATAAAAGGATACTGTTTTAGATAGGTAGTTCCTAGCAAACAAAGGCTGAATTTACAGACTTTTGCTTGAGATACTATGCAAAACTAAGTGCTTAATAATGTGAAAAATTTAATCTTGCCTGAACCTAGTCCACACAGTGGGTTAGGGCTCACGTAATACTCTGCACTGGCTTTCACAGCACAAAGCACAATTGTAATTAATTATGTAATAATTTGGTTATGTCCATCTTCTCACTAGACTATAGATTTCATTAGGGAAGAGACTTATATTTCTCTACTATATTCCTGGTGCCTTGTACATGCCTGGTGTAAACAGGTGTTCAATAACAATTATGAATTAATAAACTGCAGCAGATGCCCTTTGAGGGGATGACTGGATGTGCAACTCAAAATATATATAATTGATAAAGAGGTAAAAGAAAGTCGTGACTGTTGCTAAATTCAGAGGTAGAAGAGGTTAACGAGGTAGAGATGAGAAGAAAAATCATACCACCATACAAAACATTCTGAGAGGTTAACACAACAGAGGTGAAAGCAGACTTCAAAAAGGACATAATTTCCATGAAAAACATGTCAACTATCAAGTCACAGAGTTTCCCTGGGACTTTAATGGAGGCTTAGTATGAAAGGAGGTGTAACTACCTCCCCCCACCAACTACGCAGGATTGACAAAATTGCGCAGTGGGGAGGGAGATACGTACTGGGCGAATGTCTGCTGAGCTCCAGCTCTGGTCTCTCCAGGCTGCTCTGAAAGTCAGGAGGCAGCAGGGAAGCCACTCCCTCAGGATGGATCATCTCGTCCTCCGACTCAGCTGAAGCTTCTGCAAAGTACAGATTGGGTCGGGGCAGGGAGGGAGTGAAGGGCTCAGCATGTGGGAATATGTAGAGGAGTGAAGGAGATCAGGCAAAGTCATGGATAGAGTATATACTAAAAAGAGTGCTTTACATAGAGAAAAACTCCCTAGGATTAAGCTCTTCCTCATCTAAAAGGGTGCCTTAATTTACTTATTACTCTTCCTGTTGGCAGGAATCCTTTTCTAATAAGATAGTCAAATTGTCTTCTTTCCTGACAAAAGGTAAATAGTAACTCACTTGGCATAAACTACCAAAGCAAATAAAATAGTCTTAGGCTGACTTATTCCTGAAATTGCCTAGTTAAACAGGCCCATCTACTCAGTTACAGGAACAAGAATGAAGAACTCCTTGTAAGAAGTGACAGTCTGGGCTTACCTTCAAGTTCTGCAGCTTCTCGAGCTTCACGTTCCAGACGCTGCCTAAGTAGCTCCTGCTGCTTTTCCAGATACTGCTTTATGAAACTGTTCTGGCTCATTTCCTCGCCAATCTGTGTTGAGGACATGAAAAAAAAAAAAAAAAAGTCTAGGAAAGCAAACTAGGAAAATGCAAGGAAGAAAATTCCATGGAGCAAAGACCTACCCCTTATATCTGGACTCAAGAAAGATGATTAAAATGTTGGACGGCTTCCTTTTTAAGCGACTTTTATGTTGAAGATCAAAATAAATGGTTCTATGATTCACAAAAAATAGCAAAAAGAGGAAGTGCACATACTTTCTTATTTTATTTTTTTAAGTATATATATATATATTTTAAATAATATATTTTATTGATTTTTTACAGAGAGGAAGGGAGAGAGATAGAGAGTTAGAAACATCAATGAGAGAGAAACATCAATCAGCTGCCTCCTGTACACTCCCCACTGGGGATGTGCCCGCAACCAAGGTACCTGCCCTTGACCGGAATCGAACCCGGGACCCTTGAGTCTGTAGGCCGTCACTCTATCCACTGAGCCTAATAGGAAATATTATCTAAAAATAATCTAAATTTTTTAGTAATATCAAGAAATAAAAGGGGAAAATACTAGGTCATACTATTTCATCTTTTATTGTTAACAAAAGACCAATCTCTACCTATCTAGGGAACAGTTTAACAAACATCTCCAAAATTCAAGTACAGTACTTAAAAAATATGAAAGCAAGAGACTACATAAAGGGATATCCATTCAGCTTTAGACAGAGTTCTAACTCCACTTTCTTTGGGTGGTAATACTTGGTAACAATATTTAAAATGCAGTCGCTTAATCCTTCCCATACTTTTTTTTGCAACACAGACTCCCACATCACTCTTCTGCCCTTCAGCTTTCTCTCCATAAGTCCTCCACCCAAGAGCCTTCTTGCTTGACAAATGCTATTAGAACTCCAGGAAAAGGAAAAAAAAAAACTAAATATGTTCTATGTTACTAGTCATCTTTCCTAAGCATAGTAAATGTTGGCTTTCACCTAAAGTAAGATGAGTTTCTTGGTACTCAATGGACACTGATGAAGTGTGGGTTGCATGTATTAGAGAATATATGTATTTACTGCAAAAATTCTGTTAATAAAAGCAAAGCTTCAAAGACTAAAACGCAAAAGGAATATAACCATAAACTGATTAACTTATGCAGTGTCTTATGTTTAACTAAATCTCTGTGAACAAGCTATATTATAAGACAGCTTAATGAGGTGATAACAAGGGAGTAAGAATTTTTCCAGAGTATCTTGGGACTTCATCTAGTACTGGAGCTGCACACCACTGCAATAACAAAGATCTGGATTTTTTCCTTTAAGTGCATGACACACTACAATGATGAGATTTTAAAATGGAAAAGAATCTTAAGAGGTCATACAGTCTAAGATAGAGCTAAAATGTTAGCTTTCAAGGTTGTTGTTTTTTTAAACTGTGGGATGATTTCTTCTAAAAAAAACCTTATGTAAAAACTCAATATACAAACCAGATAAAAATAGATCTAATCTAGTTTAAGAGGGGAGTGTGAATCTCTCCTTTCTTGGGAAAAAGGTATCTTCCCTCGGAAGCCCTCAAAAAGCAGCTCCCCAAAACCCCAGCAGAGCAGCTACAGTGCTATGGATCTAGTTCAACCTCTTTATCTTATACACAGGGAAGTTGAGGATCCAAGGCTTTCAAAGGTTAATTACCTTGCCCTAAATAACAGAGCAATTAATAATGTTTAGGAGTAACTTTATGGTTAGTATTAACACTTTTAATGGTGGATGATTTCCAAAAGATTGAATTCTTGGAAAATCTTAGTCAAGCATTTTCCTTACATTATATCTACATTCAAAGACCACTATTTCCCCCAAATCAATAGCAAATAAATGACTACAGATCCCAGCACAACACTTAATCAGTTGGAGCCACATTTTTTCTGCACACACCATTTCAAGTATCAGAAATCAACTAACAGCTCCTCTGATTCTGTTCTTGAATTCTTTATTAGAATTCAACTGCCCTGGTACGAGAACATTTCCGACCCAGGGAACTTAGGAAATATTGGTAAGGAATTAAACATCAAATATACATCGTGTCCTTCCATGTATCTGTGCATCCAACGAGCCTACCCCATCTAATGAACCTTCTTCCTTACCTGGGAATTTGGCTGAAATGCAGCATGGGGCGTTGAGTGTTTCTGTAAATTTTCTAGCATTAGAGCCTGGTATAGAAAAGGGCAAAAAGTCAGAAAACAGAGAAGAAGAAAAAACAAAAACCCACCCCTCCCTCAATCTCTTCATTAAGTGCAACGACTAACCATACACACTTAAACTGTATTCCTTTTCCAGGGACCTAAAAGCCCTTCACTAATACTGTTCTCATTTATCTTCAGAAGACCCTTAAAGGTAGCCATGGTTACTGCTCCCAAAAGTACAGAGGTAAAATGTAGGCACACAAGAGACAACCAGGGACTTGGCTATAAGTAATAAAATCAGTGACAGAACCAGTGCTATAATCCCTATTACCTTCTGCACTTCTGACTAGGGCTCCTTCTAAATCTGGTAAAATTACTTCAAATACTCAAATCAGCTTCAAATACATGAAACCAACATGGGGCTACTGGCTGTGGGCTGACTGAATTACTACGTCAAACAGTTACCCAGGACTAGATCTAATCGAGATTCTTTTCAAAAGAGTGACACGTAGATTTATCAAATTTAAACATTTTCAAAAAGGAGGCTACAGAACAGAATGAGCTCAGGCTCTGTAAACTGAGCTCTAACCCAACACACACCCCCCCGCGCGCACAAGAAATGTCAGCTTGTGTATAAGCAACGGTCTGCCAACTTAACCCTTGGGCCAACCCTGCCCCAATACTGCCCACCACATATCCTAATTAACCCTAATTAAAACCAAGACATCCTCACCTTCCCTCCATTCACACAAACCTATTCACACCAATCCACCCATCCACCGCATGATGATCCCACCCCAACTTACTCAAACCGATTCAAAATCCCCAACATATACCAACCTGCCTCACCTCTTACCAACATTCACCGAACTCCAATCTACTCAAATTGCTTTTGAATGCCCTATTAATTATACACCCCTCTCTAACCATGTCCCTTCAAATTAAGGATTCTCTTCACCTCACCTAATATAATCAGACACTTTTACTCTACTCCAATCCTATTATTTGGATACCGATACCAAGCCCATCAACCCCTCCGCCCAACTATACCCCTAACTCCGACCCAGCCCAACCCGCCCCCCCCTCAAGCCAGCAACGCCGGTGGTTGTAGTGGGATTTAACTCCTTCTGCAGCGCATGCGCCGAAACCACAGACACAAACAAGGAGCGGGTGGGGGAAGGAGGAAGGAGCTTAAGACACTCCGGGAGAGTAGCGCGCACCCTCCCATTTTGGGCTCGCGCCGCTGCCGTTAAGGCGGGAACCGGCGCTATCTCAATTTCAATGCGAGCCTCGCCAACCACCGTGCGCGCGGCTCCGGAGGTTCGCGCTGGCGGCCTGAGCGAGCTCGCGCCGAGCCCGGACACTGCGCCTGCGCCGCGGCAGAGACTCGTCTCTACCGGGTCCGCTCCCCTCCGACACCCCGGCAAAGCCGTCTCCTCACCCCTTTGAGCCGCTTGACCAGGGCACTCTTCTGCCCACTCTTGGCTAGGCCTCGTTGTTCCAGTGCGGCCTTCAGGTCGGTCACCCGTAGCGCCTGAAGAGGCTTCCCGTCCAGAGTCACCTCCTCCAGATCCGCCATCTTGCGTGAGGTACTCGGGTCCGTCCCGACGGCTTCGGGCATCTTCGGTAATTTCCGCCAACGCCCTTCGAACGTACCGATCTGACCCCGCCCACTGCCGTAGTCAACCCCTCGATTACCACTCAGAACTCTCCGGGTTCCTCCGGAACTGCTCGGGTGTTTCCGTCTCCACATCGGCACCAATCGGTTCTCTCCATCCTCCTAGGTGCTCCCCCCCCTCCCTCGCCCTGCTTTTAGAACTCGGTTATCTCCGTTTCACCGAGGCTTTGAATCGAATCTATTCGGAAACCCTCGACTTTGGCATAACCATGATCGGAGTCATTCGGCTCTCTTCGGACCTAAAGCTGAGGCGCTGAGGTGCTTGGGTGTTTGGAGCTGGTCCGGGACCGGAAGTGCGTGGGCTGCCTGGCTGGCCTTGCTTAGGGTTTTCAGGAAACATGGAAGCGGTGGCGATAGTTGGAGCCTAAGTACTCTGATGGTCTCTCGGTGCCCTGTGAGAGGAAAGGGGAGGTAAGCGGGGTAGAAGCCCCTCCCTGGGCTGGGTGAGACTCGGTGCTTGCGGGTCACCCTCGTAGGGCAAGTCTCCCGCTCTTCTACGGAAACAGTTGCCGCCTCCCATCCTATTAAATCCCCACCACTCCCATCTAAGGATACGTTGTTCTTTCATACTTCGAAATGCCAGGCTTGGTGGCCCCCAAAGTGGGCAAGTGGCAGCACCGTGTCTTCGGACTCAGATTGAAGTAATTCATGATCACTGAACTTGAGTTTGCCATGGAAGCCAAGACTTGGGAAAAGTTCTCCCTTTCCCCGGAAAGGAGAGTAAAGTTCCTTTCTGAGGAATTGCTTCCTGTTAAGGCCGCTGAAAAAAGACAGCCTTTCTCAGGACTGTTTTGGTACTGAACTGATGTTATTGCTCGGGGGTTCCTTTCTTTCTCACTGCAAAGAATCCAATTTGCAGTAGAAGAAATACAAACAGTAAAATAGCTCATATACAATAGTAGTTTAAGGTTTTCATTGTTGGAGATTCAATTATGGGCCTTGGAAACTATTCAGGTTGGCTGACCTAGTTGCATTAGTGATACAAATCAGTGTCAGGGCATCAATAGGTATTATATTAACTTTTTAAAATTTGATTTTAGAGAGAGGAAGGGAGAGAAAGAGAAACAGAAACATCGATCGGTTGCTTCCCAAACGTGTTCTGACCAGGGATTGAACCTGTAACCTGTGCGGTGACCAGGAATCGGATCCGCCATGGGAGGATGCTGCAACCAACTGAGCCACCTCCCCTGGGCTCAATAGGTATTATATTAAACATTAAGGACAAATTTTCAAAGACATGAATTGTCATCTACAGCAGTGTAGTAACACTGTTCAATCCTTAAGCCACCAAACCAATTAGACTTTTTTCAGCCTTATATAAACAGGTTATTCTCTTGTTTATCTTACTCTTTTATCTTATTTTGGGCCAGGCGCCCATCACTTATTCTGCTCTTTAATTTTTTCCTGGTGCTTTACAGAAAGTATAAGGAAGTAATGGATGTTATGAAATTCTTGGCATATTTTAGAAGTTATATGCATATTGCAAAGGAGGTGTGTGCGTGCGTGCGTGCGTGTGTGTGTGTGTGTGTGTGTGTGTGTATTAGTGCCCCATGTGCACGGATTTGTGCACATTGAAAGGAAATTAATTAGAAGCTGTCTGGCTGGGTGGGACGGGCTGAACACGCCCTGGAGCCAACCTCCCTCGGTCCCTCCCCAGCTGGCCACACCTAGGGCAGCACCTCGATTCGAAGGGCATCTGTGGAGTGAGCGGGGTCCCTCTGGCAGGTGGAGTCCCTTGGCCCAAGGGGTCCCGGAATTGCAAGAAGGCAGTTCTCAGGTGACACTCCCAGAATCAGGCTCTCTCCTCTCTGGTTCCAGGGTGCATAACCCCACAACTGCCACTGCCAAGTGACCACAGCTCGGCAGCTCCTGAGTTGAGCATCTGCCCCCTGGAGGTCAGTGCACGTCATACCTAGTGGCCAGTCGGATGGTCGCTCAGCCCTTTATATAAATAGATAAATGTTATATAATGTTTTTTTTTCCCCTTCTCTGTTGAGATTGCTGGAATGATTAGTATCTAGATCCTCCCTGACCAGCTGCATGTACTTGATTAAAAAATGGGTTCCTTTTTTTTCACTTAGGGAAGATGTGATAGACCAACATTAATAATTGGTTTTTTTTGCCTTTACTCAGTCTGAAACATAGGAATAGGCAGGAGAAAATGAGCAAGAAATGTATTGGAGAAGCTGGAATTATTGAGGGTCAAGGAACAGCAGGGAAAGAGGAAGAGAAGAAAAAACAGAGAGGTGGAAGGGGTCAAACAAAACCAAAAGGCACCTACACATAACTCAAGGTTACCATAGCCACAATTCCCAGAGCAAAGAAGATATATGTAACAAGAGGATTTGGCCTTGCAGCTTTTGAAATTGATCTTAAAGAAGCACAAATATCTTATTTTCCCTCAAAAATTCTCCTGTGGTGCCAAAGTAACAAGAGGATGAAATCATCATTCAAGGAGACTTTACAGATGACATAATTGATGTCATTCAGGAAAAATGGCCAGATGTTGGTCATGATAGCATCAAACATCTTGGAGAAATGAAGAAGTGATTTTTAATTATCTAAACTGAGAGTTGATATGGCCAAAGGGAAAGAAGTTTTTTTGAGAAAATATATGTTTATCCTACAGTAAAACTGTAAACTACCCTCACCCTTGGCATTTTCACAGTTCTGTACAAGGCTGTTCTGTTTTTTTTTTCTTCATTGCTATAGTCTAATAAACGGGAGACATGCTTATGCATGAAATAGAATTAGTCCAAAAATTTTGGTCACTTGCCCAGCCAGTGTGGCTCAGTGGTTGAGCATTGACCTATGAATCAGGAGGTCATGGTTTGATTCCCGGTCAGGGCATATGCCTGGATTGTGAGTTCATTCTCCCTTCCTCTCTGAAATAAAAAATATATATATTTAAAAAATTTTTTTTGGTCATTTGAAAAAGTGTTGGTTATTTTTAGATTGTAAGGATGATGGAGGGAAACAGTGGTTAGGGAGGGTAATAGGTTTGAAAAAGAGAGGAAGGTTGGCAAATATAAAATGAAGTTATTCTTGGAAAATTTCTCTAAAGTTGTTGGATAACAACTGAAATAAAGGACCCTGTTTCCCGGTAAATTGAATTGGTGAAAAGTAATTTTTTTAAAAATATATTTTTACTGATTTCAGAGAGAAAAGGAGCGGGAGAGATAGAAACATCAATGGTGAGAGAGAATCACTGATTGGCTGCCTCCTGCACCCCCCATACTGGGGATTGAGCCCGCAACCTGGGCATGTGCCCTGACCAGGAATCAAACCATAACCTCCTGATTCATAGGTCAATGCTCAACCATTGAGCTATGCCGGCCAGGCAAAGTAATTTTCTTTTAAATGCTGATGGGATGTGATAAGATTCCTTGTTGTTGGGAAGTTATATTTTGGTTGATCTCTCTAAAGAGTATATAACTGCTTTTATGTTTCAGGATGCCACTGGAATCATCATCTTCGATGCAGCTATCCTTCTCTTCTCTCTTACCCTCAGTGCCAGGCAATTCTATTAACTCTTCCCTTCCCCCAATGTCTTACATCACTTCCCAGGAAATGAAGTGTATTCTTCACTGGTTTGCCAGTTGGTCAGGTCCCCAGCGTGAACGTTTCCTACAAGACCTGGTAACTAAAGCAGTGCCAGGAAAATTACAGCCATTGCTAGAAGGTCTGGAGCAGCTTAGTGTGTCTGGAGCCAACCGACCACCTTGTATCTTTGAGTGCCAACTACGTCTTTGGGATCAGTGGTTTCGAGGTTGGGCTGAGGAGGAGCGCAATGAATTTGTCAGGCAGCTGGAGGTCAGTGAGCCAGACTTCGTGGCAAAGTTTTACCAAGCAGTGGCTGCTACAGCTGGTAAAGACTGATAGGCATTAAAGTCAGAGAAGACAACCATAGTTGATGGAGCCAAAGGCACAACTCTACAGTGAGAACTTCAGATGTGCCACTTAAAGGTCTGGGGATGGTATCCTGATTCACTGACTGAGCTTGCTGACTAGTACAGGCCTGGTTATTTCAATGTTTACAGCACATCCGCTGGACTACTAGTGTAAATGTGTTCCATCTAAGCAAATCCAGAGTAGCAGTCTGCCTCTAGCTTACTTCTTTCCAGGAGATGTCAAACCCTCAAGAATTTAATGGCTTCTTTTGCAACTATAACCAAAAGGCACCTACACATAACTCAAGCCTACTGCTGGCCCATGGGGATATAAAGTAGAACCTTCCTACTCCAGAAGCAGGAGAGAAGAGCAATAAAAGGTCACGTTTTTATATTTAGCTGGATTCAGATGTCTGGTTTCACCTCCCTTAGCAGATTCAGGCATAATTATGTGACATCCTAACCACTAGCTTTTCCTGTGATGATTTAGAAAAAATTATGGAAAAATCAGAAGAGGGAGATAATTATTCCTTCCTCCACACTGATGTGTGTTTGAATCCAAATAGTAATGACTTTTTCCAAAAGCATATGTGATATCCTTGGAGCTGTTAGAAGATATTCTGTAAGATTGCTCTATAACAATATGAAAAAAAAAGTGACATTCTTTAGAGGTTGAAGGGTTTATTTTTTTGTATCAAAATAAAGAATGAATCTTTGGAATCATAAGTCTCTACCTGTTTTTTCATTGCAAACCCAGTATGAAAAGAGGCATTCTGAGAAAAGTAGAACGTAAGTGTAGCTAGCAGATTGACTCCCATCCAGTTGTCTTCCAAGAAATAATCTGTCCTGCCCCCATCATGCTCTGGGTAACATCACACCTCCCTTATTCCTCCAAATGAGCCCCTTGGGCTTTGGAGCTCTGATGAATGGTAAGGGGCAGATGGTCCCACCTGAAGAGTAGCTCGTTTCTGATAGGCCACGGTTCCCAGTGCACCCACCAGGATAAGCAGCATTAGGCAGAGCACTACTGACAAACCTAGGTGGGTCATGGAGGAATTATGACCCGAGGTAACCAGGAACCTAGGAACAAAAGTAATATTTGGCTTGGAATAATGCCTAGGCTTAGGAGGTGAAGGGCTTTACCTTTATTATACATAGAGCTCATAAAACCCCGCTTTATGCAAACAGTAAACTAAACAGAAAATAAGAGTGACTACAGAACCTGAAAATAGGAATATGACCAGTATCCAAGTCTTCAGCATCTTAGATTGTTGGAAGGAGACTTAACTTGACAGGGAAGTGGCTTAAGGGGAAGGTTGGCTAAACTGGTGTTTAGGTAGTTAGACCTGGTGCCTGGATAGTGCTTAAAAAAAGAAGGGATGGTGGGATCCCTATGTCCTAGAGATGGGGGAACTCCACTATCATGGTGGGAGGGGTGTCCTGTAATGATAGGCCAGAGATAATCATGTCAAGGATCCTTATTTCCTGAAATAACCCTGTATAAACTCATGTATACACATGAGTAGGTGCTTAATAAATACAATTTCAAACATCTGGACTAGGAATTGGAAAAAAAAATCTACATGCAATGTTATCTTACTTGCTGTATTCTGTGGTAAAGTTGGCTCCTCCATAATATACTTCTAGAGGCTTCTTCTGGAGAGTCAGGGTCAGGGCCCTGTGCAGCATACCAACCGAAGGCCCTTGGCAACCAGGGGGCTTCCACATATGTACAGTGAACACCAGACTAGTGGTAATTGAAGGGCTGTGGAAATAGCACCTAAATAGACATTTGGATCTATTAATGGAGCGATAGTCCCTGGAAGGCCATATCTCATGAAACATGTAGGCTTAGGAGTGGGATGAACAGAAAATCTCCAGAAGACAATTGTGAAGTAAAGGACTTAAGCATTCTCTATGGCCCATCATAAAAAGCCTCAGTCTGAATTGTCCCTTTTTACCTTCTAGCGCCTCCTCTGCGCACCAGAGACTGCAGGATTGCTTCAGTCAACTCTTGTCCTTCTTCCTTCCCTAGGGAATGGCCTGGGGGCCCAGCTAATCCGAAAGACAGCCTGAATAACAGGTCTTGGGTTGAAAGACTCATAGATGGGGAAGTAACATCTGTATCTTCATTAGTCTGACACAGCCGACCCCGGGGACAGAAGAGAAGACCATAGTACCCAGGTATCTACAAGGAAACATGTAGCAGGTTATAGTCAGTTACTTGCTCAAGTCCTCCTAAGAAAATGTACAGTCTAGATCAGAGTCTTGGGCTCAGAGGTTACTTGGTAAAAAATGAACAGAAAATAGTTTGGTTAGGACCACTGTACAAACATTTCCAAATTTCTTTTAGCCAGTGTGCTACAGCTTTTTCACCTATGACACCCACCTGAATAGCCTTTCCTGGAGGGCATGAAACCCAGGGGGATCCCTCCAACTGCACCTTGTAGGCTCCCCTCTCTGTGCATTGATGTAAGTAGCAGTGGCCAGTGAGTTCCTCTTCCTTCAGGTGTGGGATCTGAGAGGGATGTCTGACCTTGTCCCCGGGGAGCAGTTGTGATGTGAGGTTGGAAAGGAAGCAACGACTCTGGGAATGGTAGATCTCCCCATGGGGATTCTCTGCCCCAGGTGGGAATCCATTTTCCTTTTTCCAGCATTCACTCTGAAGAGCAGGGCAGAAGATAGAATAGTGTTTGTCTCGATGTCTTTGAAGTTGACTCCTCTCTTTGTCCATTCAGTTTCACTGTTTTCTAATCTACTCACCCGGTTGGCCAAGGGCTTGTACATGCGGCAGCCTTCCAGCACAGGGTCTGAAGAGCAGCTTCCCTTGTCCAAGTGCAGGTAGTGGCAGCCCAGTCCACTGTACGGGAGGAATGGTAGAGTGACACTCGGATCACTGACAGCTGCACAGCCCCTCAACCACTCAGCACACATACCTGCCAGTACAAAAGAAGTCTGAGGAGCCACTCCCACATGTGGTCACCAGGCCAAATTCCAGGCCAGATCCTTTTTGAGAGATAGGGAGGAAGAACATTCAAAACAAATGAAGCCCCAAACATTCCTCCAGTGCTAGCAATGCTTACAGCCTCCATTACATCTTAGCAGCAGATATTCTTTCCAGCCTCTCTCACTTCCCCCAAGCTGACTTCGGTCATGTGTGCCCTCTGTCATGCTCCCGTATTTCTCACCATGGCCCCACAACAGCTCCTCGGCAGCACTGTGGTTGACTTGGTACCAGCCTGAGTCTTTGAAAGCAGCAAGAGTGATTGGGTCGAGTCGAGTGCGCTGGGCACCATCGAAGACAGCGGTCATTATAGAGCCTTGGAGTAGTCGGGCCTCCCAGTGTGAAGACAAAGGGCCCTAGTGGAGGAGTTAGCTGGTTGCTACCTGGCTACTCCCTCTTCCTTCCATCACCCCGAGGTGTTCTTATTCTCACCTCTTCTTCCAAGGGGGCACCCAGTGAAACCCCGAGCACTCCCAAGTGTTTGGCCAGGCTGTGGCTAACAGTTGGGGTGGTGAGAAGCAGCTGTCCCCACTCATCTCGCCTTGTCACCTGTTGCCTTGTAGAACAGTTCTCTCCAACTGAGTACAGAAAGGGGAGAAGGCAATATGAGGAAAGGTGAGGTGGAATTGGAAGGAAGAAGTTCATGAGATAGTAGTGATTCCTTGTAGTTGACATTGTGGGAAGGCCTCTTCCTCATTCCTCTCATTTACCACTGGGTCCTGAGGGGCAATCCCGCCACTTCTTGAAGAGTTGTCCAGAGAAACCCAGGGCATGGAGCAATTCGTGTAGTGTGGCCTAAGGACAAATGACAGCAGAGAGGGAACTGGATTTGCAACAGGATTAGCCAGCCACTCTATAGCTCCTCTGCCCCATCACTTCTTAGAACTTGAGACACCTTTTATTGAGATAATGAAAGGGTCCTTGGAGCTTGGGAATGAGGAAGCTAATGGCAACTTGCCTTGGGTGGGGAGGTGGAGGAGACAAGGAAGAAAAGAGAAGGGAAAGGAACAGAAAGGAAGACAAGGGAAAGGAAGGGAAGGGAAGACAAGGGAAGGGAAGGGAAAGGCGTGGGCAGGTGTGCTCTGGGGAGGGAGAGAGCCTATTCCATCCTTAATAGGTTCTTCCACTTCATGGGAAGCTGAGTGACCTGCCCCACCTCACCCAACCTGTCACTATACAGCAGTCACCATGACGATGTCACTATGGTTGAGGCTGGGGCTGGTGAGATGTTGGGCACAGTAGACAATGGTACCAGCAAGGGGCCTGTCTTCTGAGTCCAGTTGGCAGCAGGCAGCATAGGCAATGATAGAGGGCTGTGGATGGATGAGTCAGGACAATGTATGGGCAGAAAGGGGAGAAGTGGGGTAACAGAAGAAATCTTCCTGAAAATGGAGGTTCAGTGTTACCAAGGGATGGTTTAAACTTTAGAGGGTTTTTAACCCTCACCTAAACTTCATCAGCATGTCCAAAGTTACACCAAATAAGCACAATTTAATAAAAACTGCTTTTATGCTCCTTGCCCCTTGTTTAAGATTAAAAGAAGCAGAGTAGGGAAAAGGGATTTGATTTGAACCTCACCTCTCGGTGGCACTTGGAAGTGTGGGCAACCCGCACATACAGGAGAAAATCGGTATTTTGGACCCCAGGCCCATCTGGCTGGATCAGTTGCGGGGGACCCTGCTCTGGCCACAAAGCATAACCACGGAGATGGGCATCAGGGATCTGGCAGGGAGTGAAATGTGACATCTAAATTAGCAGATGGGCTGGAAGATATGACAATAGGAAACTGGGTACTAGGAGTGAGGGGCAAAGAGTTTCTATGTCCAGTGTGTCTTAGTGTCATCTAGGCGGCTGGTTAGAATGAGGAATTCTACCATCACCCAGCCTACCCCAAATCTCTGATTTAATAAATTGCCAAAGGGACACGGGGCTCAGGAACCTGTATTGCTAGGGAGCACATTAAGTAATTCTGATGCTGTTGGTCTTGGAGAGATCTAAGCAGGCTCTAGATCTTCAGATCTCCAAAGCTGAGAATGTAATCTCACCTTTGCACCCAGGCAACTTTCTCCTTTGTACCCTGGGTTCAAGAGGCTGCATCTGCAAAGAATGAATATCTGTAGGTAAGCTGGAGACATTTCTGGGTACCCTGAAGAGGCATTGTATACATTCACAATGACATGAACTCACCTATGGTAGTTTGGAGTATCTGGGTCTCCCCAGACAGCATGGCAGTACTGTGCAGGGTCTCGGCTCAAAAGCAGGGGTCCTTGCACCGGAGGCACTAAACAAGATGAAAGGTCCATTTCACCTCAGTATCTTGGAGTTCCAGTCCTCTTCTGTGGTGGTTTTCTGCCTCAGCTCCCTCTGTTCCTCAGCCTTCCCTGACTCCAGTTCATCCACTCACCTGCTAGGACACCCTGGAGTCGCTGAGCAGCCTCTCTCACTGCGGCCAGGGCTCGGGATTCCCCACCCATCCCATCTCCCTCAGGATCCCAAGCTCCACCTGACACAGGGTCTCTTATATGGCAGGTTTGGATTCGGAGGGGCTGAGGATCACGAGAGCCAGGGAAGGTGAGAGGGGAAGAGCGGATGTTCGAGGGAAGTTGGGAGGAAGGTGGCCTGAGAAGGCTCACAGACTTCTGTGTCTCGTCATGTAGACACCTGCGCGTGGCAGCCCCCAGCAGCAGCAGCAGCAGCATCTTCCGTCGGTGTCTTCCAGAGCCTGCCCTGAGGCTCTCTTCCTGCCCCTTCTTCCCTGCCTCACTGACTTCTGGCTTTCCTTTCTTTACCATCTCTCTGCATATCTCCTCCCACCACTTTTGCTTATTTTTTCAAGATTTGAGTGTTGTTGACTAAATCTACAATTCCTGCCAGGAGGTCGGATGTGAACCACAAGAGCCGAAGTTGTCTCTTCCCAGAGGTGCCAGAGGTGGAGAGCTGGGTGAGGGGCAGTGTTATTCCCAAGGCCTGGCCCACCTGCTAAGGAATTCACCTGACCAGCTTCCTTCTCTCATCCTAACTCCCCTGCAGCACTCCTCCTCCCCCCCCCCCCCTCCTCCTCCTCCTCCTCCTCCTTCTATTAATATATTTTTATTGATTTCAGAGAGGAAGGGAGAGGGAGAGAGATTGAAACATCAATGATGAGAATCATTGATTGGCTGTCTCCTGCACACCCCCTACTGGGGATCAAGCCCGCAATCCAGGCTTGTGCCCTTGACCAGAATCGAACCTGGGACCCTTCAGTCTCCAGGCCAACGCTCTATCTACTGAGCCAAACCTGCCAGGGCTCCCCTGCCATTCTGAGTGGGCAACCTCAGAACCTTCCCAGAACTAAAACGTGGGTTTTAACATAATGGTGTGTGTGTGTGTGTGTGTGTGTGTGTGTGTGTGTGTGTGTGTAGTGGGACATTCTTTGCTTCATAAGTATCTGCCTAGTCCATGGAGATGGGCAAACAAGGCACCTGCACTTCACCAGCCCCATATCAGAGCCGGTGGACTCTAAACTGCCAGAGGTTAGTGCATCTCTTCCATCTGTGCAGGAGACTTAGTAGGTGCTTAACAAATACATGTTGGGCCCTGGCTGGTTTGACTAAGTGGTTAGAGCATTGGCCTAGGCACCTAAGGGGCACAGGTTGGATTCCTGGTCAAGGGCACTTACCTTGGTTGCAATTTGATCCCAGGCCCAGGTGGGGGTGCATGTGGGAAGCAGCCAATTGTGTCTCTCTCTCCACACTGATGTTTCTCTTTTTCTTCCCCCCTCTTTCCTCCCTTCCACTATCTCTAAAAATCAATGGAAAAATATCCTCGGGTGAGGATTTAAAAAAACCAAATATGCCCTAGCTGGTTTGGCTCAGTGGATAGAGTGTCGGCCTGCGGACTGAAGGGTCCTGGGTTTGATTCCAGTCAAGGGCACATGCCCGGGTTGCAGGCTTTATCCCCAGTTGGGGTGTGTAGGAGGCAGCCCATCAATGATTCTCTCTCATCACTGATGCTTCTATCTCTCTCTTCGTCTCTGAAATAAAACATATTTAAAAACAAATACATGTTGGTTGACTGACAGCTCCAAGGAGAGGCTGTTGTATTCATAGAAGCCATTTATGGGCATGTGGGGAGGGAAAGGAGACTTTTAAAATGGACAGTGCGCCGTAACCGGTTTGGCTCAGTGAATAGAGCATAGGCCTGCTGACTGAAGGGTCCCAGGTTCGATTCCGGTCAAGGGCATGTACCTTGGTTGCAGGTACATACCCAGTGGGGGTTGTGCAGGAGGCAGCTGGTCGATGTTTCTCTCTCATCGATATTTCTGACTCTCTACCCCTCTCCCTTCCTCTCTGTAAAAATCAATAAAATAAAAAAAATAAAAAAAATGGACAGTGATGGAAAACATTCAAAGATGTCCTCACCTAACTCTTGGCACTCCCTTTGTTTTCTTTGCTCATTCTGTCCTTTCACATCCTGTTGACTCTGCCTGGATACCCCTCCTTCCCCGCCTGCCTGGCTAATTCCTACCTTCCCTGTAATTACTCTGGGAAGCCTTTCTTAACACCTCCAGCCAAAATTCCACACCTGCCAGAGGGGGAGGCAGCCTCTCCTTCCTGCTCCCAACAGAACACTTGTCATCTTTTATAATTGTTGGCTTAGTGGCTCTCCCTGCACATCCTGCACGCTTTCAAGGTGGGCCTGCTTCCTGGCTGGCTTTGTATCCACAGCTCTCGGCATAGCTCAGAGGGCTTAGGCTTCAGTTTGTGGACAAGGAACAGAACCTAACCCTATTATTTAACTTTTGAAGAGGCAGGTCCAGGGTGCAGTGACATAAGACAGAATAGCTAATTCCTGATAGAGAAGGCTGGGGAGACTGAATGTTACACTCTTACATTCCAGAGCTGTGGCTGGCACTATCCATTACAAGGGAGGTATCCAAACTCTAGAGCCAAACCAGCTCTGGCCCACTCTATCTATGTAACTTAGTCAAATGCCTCAGTTTTTCCATTTAAGACATGGGGATGATTGCACTTGCCTGATAGTGTTTTTATGAGGAGTAAGATTTGTAAAGTGCTGAGAACAATGTCTGGTTTATGGTAACGAAGTCAAGTAAAGCATGCATATTCTATTGACATTTTAACTCAGTGGAGAAATATTCCATTCTTATCATTCTGTGTAAAAATCTTTAGGGGACTCTTGTTTTTTGTCTGGTTTTTTGCAATATTTTTAAAAAATTGATTCGTGTTTTTTCTCTAAGACAAACCTAGTCTTTTTCTCCAAGTGTTGGAAGAAGCCTTTTTCTCTCCTGACTGGGACGGGGCAACTGTGAACAAAACTTCCAGGTGATGGACTCAAGGTTTGTGTGGCTCTCTTCAGGTTTTCTGGCTCCCACCTGGAGCCCCGCCTGTGCTTTGCTGCCCCCTTGTGGTCAGACTGAGGAGGGTATGCCCTGCCAGGGTAGGGGTTCACCCTAACTTCGCACACACTCACAGAACTCCCTACCTTCTCTCAGAGGAAGCCCAAGGAAAGCCTTCTGCTGGAATACCTCTCTGCTGAATGTGCCTGGCAAATTCTTCCTCATCTTTAAAGATCCAGCAGAGAGGGTATCTGCCTGTGGAGACTTTATTCCCTGAGCTGAGTTAGTTTGCACATCCTCTGGTCACTAATAGCATTTTTTCCCACATATTTGAAGTAGCTCTTATTATAGTCTCCTGACACTTATTTTTGTGATTGTTTCCTTGCTAGACTCGGGGGGTGGGGGGGAGGGTGCTGAAGCTGATTCATCTCTGCTTCTTTGAAGAGGTATGAAGTAGGTGCAGAGAGGTAGTGGAGGTGAGAGATGAAAGTGAGGCTAGAGCAAGGAGATAAGGAGAGAGGGTGAGGATAATAATTTTATTGAGCACTTCCTTTGTGCCCATTGTTCCAAGCACTTTAGACTCATGTTAAACTTTCCGCAACTATACAATGTAGGTATCATTATAGTCCCAGTTTTACAACTGAGGCACAGTGAAATTAGTCAACATAGGTAGGTGGTAAAATGTGAGATTTGAACCCACATAGGAAGGCTCCTGAGCACAAGCTTTAACCCATCATGCAGTAGTGCTCCTCAAGGGCCCAGCGTGGAGGAGAAATAAAGCTGTGATGAGAGGAACAGGATGAGAAAGATGAGGAAGAGAAAAGGTGGAGATGAGGAGAGCTCATGGGCAAGGAGAAGGTGAAGGCTATGATAAGAGAGGATGGAGTTAGGAGAATGGAAGTTAGAGTGATGGGGATGAAGGTGAGGAAGGGCATGGAGATAGGAAGTTAGATAGGTATAAGGAGAGGGGATGTTGAGGAAGGGGCAGAGGTGAAAGAGATGATGTGGGATGTTGGACAATGTGAGAGGCAGAGAGTGAATGGGGCTGAGCAGAGCAGTTGTCCTACATGGTGTATCAACCACAGGGCTGATCCACCTAGGATGCTGATCTCTCAGTTCTTTCACCCTTTTATCTCAAACACTCTTCTCAATTCCACCTTAGCAAGCCACTCCCAGAGTCATGCCCAGAGCTTTATCATCACCAGAAACTGTAGCACCTATGAAATAACCGAATCAGTCATCCCACTCTGATATGATCTCCTTTCCTTATGGTCTGTTTGCTCAAGTCAGCTCATTGCAGCTGTTTTACGAGCTCATTGAGGAACCACTGGCCCTTCCTGTCTTTTCATCTCTCCTGTCCACCTTAGCTTCCAGGTTCACCACTAAACCCCTGTTTAGGTTCCCTTCCCAGTCTGTCCTGTCCATCCCACCTCCCTGGATAAGATCCATTTGTTGCCGAGCCGCTAAGGACAACTGAAGGAATTCGAGCCCAGAACAGGCAGCTGTCACTCCAAATTTGTCCTCATCCACTTTAGCTGTGTGCTTCCAAGTCAGAAATACCAGCAATCAACTTCCTCTTCCACCCTCAGCAATTAGGATTTTATGTCTTCAAGCCTCCTCTGAGCCTCCTGGTCAGTCGCATGCAGTCACCTCTTCTTCCCCCGGGAGACAGAAGTCAGCCTCTGCCGGCTACTAACCCACCTGTTTCTGCTGCCATCCCTTTTTTCCCATTAGGAGGAAAAAAATCTTCTTCCTTTGGAAGGTGTTTCCTCCCTCTGGTGCTCTGGATCCCATCTATTGGAGCAGGATGTGGCCTCGGCCCCTCTCTGACCTCCCCTTCCCCCCCCCCCCCCCCCTGTCTAGTCTGCCTGCCCCCCCAGTCTCTGTCAGTGACTGGGAAGATCCTGCAGCTCAGGACCTTTGCATACTCTTTCTGCTAGGAACCCCACTTTTTTGCAGACTAACACCTACTTACCTTTTAGATACCCACTTATATATTACTTCCTCAAAGAAGCCTTTTCTGACACTTTCAAATCGAGAGCCTTATATTTATCTGTCACAGTCACCTTTTTACTTTTGCCACATTGCACTGTCCACAATTTAGAGTTATACATTTACTTGTGAGATTCCGTTCGTCTGCCCCCCTCACGAATCTGTAAGCCCCACAAGGACAAGGACCGTCCTCCTTGTTTATCCCGTAGCTCCCACAACAAGCAAAGTGCCTGGCATGGAGTAGATGTTATTAAGTATTTTGGGGGCAAACAGGTGACTGTAGTGGGAAGGCAGGGAGGGAGCTGAGGGAGGAGGAAAGGATGAGGATGGGAGATGGGAGGAGAGAAGATGGTGATGAGGAAAATGAGCAAAGGTGAGGCTAGGGATGGAGGGAAGAAGAGGTGAGGAGAGGACCTCTGGGTCTGAGAAAGGCTGCTTGGGAGGTTGGAAGGCAGAGCTGGTGGGCGGGGCTAGACTTTATCTTGGGGTGCAGCCCTAACCTCAGATGGTGACAGAGCTGGAGCCAGCAGGGGTTTTGCAAACCGTCCCGATTGCAGCAGGCCAGCAGTCTCACTCGGGACAGGCGGGTGGGGCCTGGGCTTATCTCCTGAGTACAGTCCTAACCTCAGATGGTGACAAAGCGGGAGCTCGCAGACGTTTTGCAAACCGTCCCGATTGCAGCAGGGTTGGATGGCCTGGCCGGCGGTGACAGTGCTAGGTGTGGGGGCAGTGGGTTGGACAGTTTGAGGCTGGGTTGGGGGCAAAGCTTGGCTTGAGGGGCGTGGGGAATGGACCCAATCTATGTATGGCTTGCCTCTACCTACCCCAGATCTCTGTTTATAAAAGAGAAGGGGGAGGCTCTGTAGGTGGGTCTCTCCTCATTAGGAAGCCTTCCTTTCCCCAAGTCCTAGGATACTTCTGCTGCTCCCTGGAGCCAGAATTGGTGGCCAGTTGCAAGCATTTTCCTCTGAAAATACCTGCCATCTCTCCATGGGTTAGCCCTGGGGAATTTTTTATGTGCCATTGAAGTTTTTTCTGAGGCCAGGCCAGGCCTGCTTATAGGAGCAGCTGAGAGTGGCCACCAGGAGTCCCGCCCAGGTGGACCATTCCTACTTTGGAGCAGCCCAGGCTGAGTACTGAGAGGAGAGAGAGGTCTGCCTGCTGGGGGCTGGTGAGAGTGACGGGAAGTGACTGGCCTGTGGAAAAGGAGATGCACAGGCCCTCAGCCAGCCCTGGCTCCTTTTGCCTCAGCATCTCCTCTGCAGCCCCCTCCATCCCATAGTCCCCTCACTGGCTTGGGACAGGGTAGGGGGTGGAGATGAAGAGGCCCCTTTCTACCTCCACAACCCCAACCGGGATCTTGCAACACTGGGATGGGGGCCCTGGGGGCCCAGGCATGTGGCAATCCATGGGGGGTGGGGTGGGGTGGGGAGGTGTGCACGGAGCAGGGGGAAAGGCTTTCACAAGCAGCCTCCACCGACTGACCTTGGCAGGCTCACCTTGGGCAGCTTCCCCCTCTCAGAGGTATCTCCAAACAGCCTTCCTCCTTGTGGCTTCCCTGGGGCCTGACATCCTATCTCTCAGCTCAGGACTTTCATCCTGCTCCCCAGCTATGCTCATGAAGGAAAGTGGGTCCAGGCTGTGGATTCTAAAGCGATAGGAATGTTTTAGATGTCCCTCCTTTCCCCCCACCTCTTAACACCCCTCACCCCCTCTTATCTCCTCCCCAAGAGAGACCTTTATATATATGGTCAATGCACGAAGAGATTCGTGCAATAGGCCTTCCCTTACCCTGGCTGCCGGCACTGTTTTTCCTCTGGCACCCAGGACCCAGGCCTTCATTCCGGCCACAGCAGAGAATCCAAGCCTCTTCAGCCCTCAGTCTCCGCTCTGCTGGAGCCCTCAGTCTCCGCTCCACCGGAGCCTTCTGGAGCCCTCAGTCTCTGCTCCGCCGGAGCCCTCAGTCTCTGCTCCGCCGGAGCCTTCTGGAGCCCCCAGTCTCTGCTCTGCCGGAGCCTTCCGGAGCCCTCAGTCTCTGCTCCACCGGAGCCTTCTGGAGCCCTCAGTCTCTGCTCCACCGGAGCCTTCCGGAGCCCTCAGTCTCTGCTCCACCGGAGCCTTCCGGAGCCCTCAGTCTCTGCTCCGCTGGAGCCCTCAGTCTCTGCTCCACCGGAGCCTTCTGGAGCCCTCAGTCTCTGCTCCGCCGGAGCCCTCAGTCTCTGCTCCGCCGGAGCCCTCAGTCTCTGCTCCGCCGGAGCCCTCAGTCTCTGCTCCGCCGGAGCCTTCTGGAGTCCCCAGTCTCTGCTCCGCCGGAGCCCTCAGTCTCTGCTCCGCCAGAGCCTTCTGGAGCCCCCAGTCTCTGCTCCGCCAGAGCCCTCAGTCTCTGCTCCGCCGGAGCCTTCCGGAGCCCTCAGTCTCTGCTCCACCAGAGCCTTCTGGAGCCCTCAGTCTCTGCTCCACCGGAGCCTTCCGGAGCCCTCAGTCTCTGCTCCGCCGGAGCCTTCTGGAACCCTAAGTCTCTGCTCCGCCGGAGCCCTCAGTCTCTGCTCTGCCAGAGCCTTCCGGAGCCCTCAGTCTCCGCTCCACCCAGTCTTCGCTCTGCACCTGCGTATGCAAATTAACCACCATCTTTGTTGGGTTAATTTGTATACTCATCCGATCGGCTGGTGGGCATAGTGGAGTGACACCAATTTGCATGTTTCTCTTTTATTAGTGTAGATAATATATTTTTTATTGATTTCAGAGAGGAAGGGAGAGGAAGAGAAAGACAGAAACATCAATGAGGAGAGAGAATCATTGATCAGCTGCCTCCTACAGGCCCCACACTGAGGTTCAAGTCTGCAACCCAGGCATGTGCCCTGACCAGGAATCGAACCCTGACCTCCTGATTTATAGGTTGACGCTCAACCACTGAGCCATGTCGGCTGGACAAGAGAGACATTTCTTGACCATTCCAGCTAAAATAGCTTCTCCACCTATTGGTTTATTTGGTTTCCCCAATGGGCATATGCAAATGGAGTAATTAATGAACTTAATGAAGGTGCTCTGCAGAAGTGAGAACAAACAGGATTAAGGGAAGGCAGCAAGGAGTGGTAAAGTAGGCCTGGTGGCAGCAGGAGGGGCATCACCCCACAGGCCATTTGGGCAGGAATCCAGTGAAAAGGAGCTGTGAAGAGTACCTGTCTTGTCCTAGGAAGGGTTGGGGACAAGCACCTCACTTCACTCTCCTGTCTTACCTGGTATGTGGCAAGATGGACAAGGAGGGGCAGAGGAAGACACTCAGCACATTTTTTGTTGCCTTTTTCTTTCTACCCCTTCAGCTAGGAGCTGGTTGTCTTATTCACCACAGTGTTCTGGACATCTTGCAAAGGCCTGGCACAGGAAAGATGCTCAACAAATACTTGTCAAGTGTTACTTTGGCCCAAACTAGTTGAGGTCGGCTTAAAAACCTCATTCAAAAAGTGTGACTTCTGGCGCCGGCCAGTGGCTCAGTTGGTTGGAGCATCATCCCTGTACACCAAAAGGTTTTGGGTTTGGTCCCTGGTAGGGGGATATACCTAAGTTGCCGGTTCAATACCCCATTGGGATGCATATGGGAGGCAACCAATCGATCGGTGTTTCTCTCTCTCTCTCTCTCTCTCTCTCTCTCTCTCTCTCTCTCTAAAAATAAATAAACAGCCTGGCCGATGTGTCTCAGTGGTTGAGCATCCACCTATGAATCAGGAGGTCATTGTTCGATTCCTGGTCAGGGCACATGCCTGGATTATGGGTTCAATATCCCGTAGGGGGCATGCAGGACGCAGCTGATCAATGATTCTCTCTCATCAATGATGTTTCTATCTCTCCCTCTCCCTTTCCCTCTGAAATCAATAAAAATATATTTTAAAAAATAAAAGAAAAATTTAAAAGGTGTGACATCTGGCTATCTGTCATCTCCCCCTGGAATATGATGTGCCACAGAGGATGGGATGTGCTCGACACTCTGTGTCTCACTGGGCCGGGTGTTCCCTTCTCTCCCAGTGGGGCTTCTCCAGTCCTGGTGCCAGCCGCCCGGCCCTCAGGAGCCCCTGGGGTGGTGGGGGCTGGGAGGAGACACAATTCAGAGCTGTGGGAAAGAAGCGCGGGGTTAATGGTTAAGCAACCCAGGTCCCATTACCCAGAACCCTGAAAATAAGTCAAGGGACAGTGGTCTTGAGGTGGGAGGAGGAAATCCGGAGGTTGAGTCACTCAGTGTGTTCTGTACAAACCCCCCTTATGCAACCCATCCCCTTGGGCTGAAAGGAAGGTGCAGGATTCTCCCAGGCATTCACAGAAACTGGCACCTCCCCCTTCCAAACTCAGGCGGCTCCAGTGGGTGAGGCTCAGATCTGTGGGCCCAAACCAGACCTGGGGCAGGGGATCCAGGGCACAGATGTAGGAGAGATGGTGCTCGAGAGACACCGAGGCAAAGGCAGGAGAGGGATGAGTCCTGGGTAAGGCAGGCATGGTGCCCACGAATGCCCAAGATGTGGGAAGGCTCTGACCCTGGGGATGTGGAGAAAGAGAGAACAGGGAGGATCTGGACCCCAGTGTTTCTGTGTCTCACAGAGTGTTTCCTTGATGTCTGACGCAGGCTTTCTCAGCAGTGGCTTGCAAGTCATTGGTGGTCTAGGGGAGACTCTAGCCTGTATTGTGTCTCTCTTCCTGTGTCTGTCAGGCACTCCTGATCACTTATGAATGAATTTAGTTGCCCAGCCATGTGCTGCATACCTCTGAAGGGAGGTGTGAGCTCAGAGTAGAGAGACAGGTGCCTGTGCTGAGACAGCAAAGGGACTGAGTGAGCTTTAGGACAATGTCTCTTATGCCCTCAATTGCGTTATCTATAAAATGTGGCTCACATTATCTTGCTTCTCTGAGGGCCAAGACCACTGGATGATCTCTTGAGGTCTTTTCTAGCTCCTCTTTTGATGTATAATTTTATGGAGCTAATTTTGGTTCTGTCTCTAACCAATCGTGTGATTCTAAGTCCCTTCCCCTCTCTGAGGCCTCAGTTTTCTTACCTGAAAAAATGTGAAGTTTACATGAGATCTCTGAGGTCCTGTCAGTTCTAGCAAAATGGAATAATAACTATTCACCCTGACCCTGGTCCAGGCCCTGTTTATCTATGAACATAACAGCACTATGAGGTGGGGGCTAGCCCTACTCCCATTTTGCAGATAAGGAAACTGCAGCACAGAGAGAAGTAGCTGGCTCCAGGTCACACAGCTAGTAAGCAGCAGAGGGAAATTCAAATGGAGGCCCTCAAGCACTGGACTACCGTGCGTCTTACATGAGAGTTCTGTGAAAAAGAAAACACTTTGAACATGGGGTTTCACTGTCGTCCTCCTCATGATCCATTTTCTCATATACAAACAGGCCTCAGGACCTTTCCCAACAGATTCATCCCCTAAGCACTCAGATGCTCATGTGTTAGGGCCCACGGGGATGAGGGACAAAGATGGGAGCAGGTGGGAGGGAGCCATGGGGACGTGTCAATTGGGTAGACCAGTGGTCGGCAAACTGCAGCTCGCGAGCCACATGCGGCTCTTTGGCTCCTAGAGTGTGGCTCTTCCACAAAATACCGACTTCTGCGCATGGGCCACGAAGTTTCAATTGCGCTGTACGTGCGCGCCCGCACGTGGTAGCCTGAAGCTGTGGATCTGGAGAGAAGGGATTGAGTCCTGGATCAAGAGCTAAGGGTCCGCAAGCATGGCAGAGTCGTCTGGAATTTTTCCCTTGGTCACCTGGGGCAGGAGCTCCCAGGTGATACCTCAAGGGGACAGAGAGCAGGGCGTGGGTCAGCAGGGTCTGGGTGGTGCTAGGTCTTCCTCTAAGCCACAGAGCTCTGTTAGGACAGTAATCAGAGGCCGCTCTAGGTCCCGTGGGGTGACAGGAGGGTGCCTTCAGTGTTCAGAGGACAGAGTGGGGGCGGGGGGGAGGGGGAAGGAGAGAAGACAGAGTGACAGACACACTGACTGTCCAGGTGGTGTTTTGGGGGAGAGCTGTGGGCAGCGTATCTGCTGAACATTTGGAAATATTCCCAAATATTCCCTTGGGCAAGGAAGCAAGAGGCATGCAGAACTAGCCACATGCATTCCCAGGCGCTTGCTACAGCTGCATTTGCTGTCTTTCCTCTGCATGGCCAAGGCACACACACACAAACACACACTCACACAGGCCCAGGCCCGGTGTACAGCCCCAGTACCAAGTCACAGTGCAATTTTATTCAGCTTCAGAATCACAATGCTGAGGCCCGCCCTCCTCCCTTGCCACCTGCTGCCATTTGTCCAGGATGTATGTCTTAGGCTTGGCCTGTGAGGAGCTCTAGAACCCCAGCAGAGCAGGGGTCCCCAGGGGCAGGCCGGGGGGGTAAGGTGCCCACAGTCTGCCGGCTGGACTCAACTGCAACCCCCCACACCCTTGATGAGGTTGGCGGCCTCGGGGATCTGGCGGAAGAGGTTCCGAAGGGTGTCCAGCTCCTGGGTCAGCTGCTCCACGCGGCTGCGGAGGCGCTCGTTCTCCGCCATGTACTCCAGTACCTTCTGCTGCGTCTCCAGGATGCGCCTCTTGGCCTTGTCCCGGCTCTTGCGCACGGCAATGTTGTTCCGTTCCCGCCGCAGCCGGTACTCCAGGCTGTCTTTGTTGACTGCCTTCTTGCCCTTGTGCGAGGGGCCAGCTGGAGAGGGAGCCTTTAGGAGGGGGCTGCAGGGGGCCGCGGCAGCAGCCATAGGGGCCTGGAGGGGAAGGCACAGAGGGACAAGAGGTGAGGGCTGGCCAGGAAGCAGAGTGAAGCAGAGTGGAGGCAGGGCAGGAATGCCGGCAGCCAGAGCACCCTTGGGCCTCAGAGAGACAAGGGATTCCAGAGCCAGCTCCTGGGTCCCAGTCAGAGCAGCCTTTGCCTGCTGGGTGCACAGGGTCCCTGCTCTGACTAAAATTCCTTTCCATGCTCCACACTCTCTGAGGACACTTTCCTTCAGTCTATATTGAGTCTCCAATTCTGTGATCAGCCGGCATTTCCTCTTCTAGAAGCAGGCGGCAGAGACACAAGAGGTGGGCGGCAGAGAAGCTGGGGGGCCTGGGGTCAGGCAGGCCAGCTGGCCACAGGGACTGCAGCACACGGGCTTCAAGGTGGGAGTGGATCCACTGAGAAGGAAGCGGGGTCGTGGTTGGGTGGTGGGTGCAGAGAGCTTTGGGGTGAGCCAATTTCACAAAGCAACACCAAACACAGACTCGCTAAGAATAAGCAGGAAGCTCAGAGTTCCCCCATCCACAGGGGCCTCTCTCCAGCCCCTGGAAGGCACGGAGGAGAGCTGACCTGCTCTTACCTTGAGGACACGCAGGGGCTGGCTGGGCGCTGCTAGAGCCGGGGGCAGGTGCATGGCCGTCTGCCCACAGTGTGCCACTTGGTACTGCAGAGGATTGTAGCCGCTGCGGCTGGCCCCGCGGCTGCCCTCGGGGCCCCGAGGCTCCTCCTTCACAGCCACAGCCCTGGGGTCGTAGCTCCCCGGGCTGCTGTAGATGCCGGGTCCCAGCGCCTTCCTGTCGGGGCCGAAGGTATGTGGGGGGTAGGCGAAGGGCCGAGGGTCAGGTGGCAGGTAGTGGGGGAAAGAAGGGGTTCCGGGGCCCTTGAGGCCTCGGGCCTCCGGTGACGGCTTCACAGCGAAGAGGTCCGAGAGAAGCTGCTCCTCCCCAGACTCGATGTAGGCAGAGAGGTCGATGGAGGCCTCATGCTCACACATGTCCCCCAGCTCCCCAGGCCCCGCTCGGGCCCCTGAGAATTCGAGTGGCTGCTGGCCAGCCCGGGGCTCACACTCGTAGTAGGTCCCGTGGGACATGGCCGGTCCGCCCCCTGGGTTCCCCGCCCCCGGGCCCTGCTCTTGGGGCACCTTGGGATGCTCGGTCTGCCCTTCCTCGACCTCCCCCTGCCCTAGATTTGCCCTAGATCTGCCCTCTCGGGCTTCTCTGTCACCCACTCCTGCCTGGCCTCTCTCCTCCCTCCTCTGTTTCCTTTTCCTTCCTCTGTAGTCAATGCAGCTTTTCTCTTCCCTTTTTTCCCCCTCTCTCCCTGGGGTGACTCAGGGAGGGGCAGGGCGCACCCCGAGGGAGGGATGCGGGCCTTAGAGAAATGGGCCCTCAGCCTATTTAGCGGTTGGGCACTCTTTGGTCAGGATCCAAGTCAGAGTTCTGAGCTGTCCAGGAGCTGGTGCTTCTGGGAACACCTCCCCTGTTCCCGTTGAGTCCAGGGCATGCCAGCGTCCTTGCTGAGGGCAACACCTCCCTCTGAGTGCTCTCTTCCCTCCAACTTCCAAAAAGTTCTGTGCAGAATGAGGTGCCAAGTCAGAATGAACAGAGAACACCCTCTTCCAGTGCCGACCCCCAGCTTTGGCTGAGCTCCTCCCTCAACACACCTCTCGCTCAGTCCCCCAAAAGGCTGGGCTCCACCCACTCCCAGGGGCAGTCAGTTCCTTTTGTAGCCCCACCTCCCAGGGCATTCTCCTGGTGCAGGCCAGGGGGTGTTTGAGGGGTTTAGGAAACAGTGATAGGTTCTGGGACCGAGTCACAGAGCCCGCTCATTTGCTAGGTTTTTGCACAAGGTCTGTGCAATAGCCCAATCCCTCATATGTTTCCAGCTGTGGCTAGCTTTAGCAGCTTGGCACTGGCCCTGAGTGCCCCGCCTTGGCTGAGGCTCCTGATCAGGTCTTGGACCCTGTGCCTCAGGCACAGGCAAGTTGCTGCCCTAAGGATGGACTGTCACACTCTTCTGGTGGCTCCAGAGCCTCTTTTCCTGCTGCCTGTGCTGCCAGAGCCTCAGGCTGGAGCTCTGCCCTGCTCTGGTCCTGGGGCTCTGCCCGTTCCCTGTGCCCTGGCTGCAGGGCTCGGGCACTCTCTACAGCTCGGTTTGCTGTCTTTCCTTCTGCATAGCCATTTTCTGACCTCGATGCACGTCTCTTGGGTCCACTTCCTCTTGTGAGGCTTGAGAAGCCGTGTCTTTTGTCATCACCTCTTCCTGGGGCTCTGTTTCAGGGTCTTCAGGAGAAGCTCAGGGCTTGCTCTCTGTACTTTTGGTCTCATGGGAGGTCCCTTCTTCCTTCCCTTTTCTTTTTCTCTGGGAACTCCCCACTCCTTTCTGGCAGAGGCACCAGCTGTGTCCCTTTTTTCACCTGTTGAATTATATCTATAAAAGGGACTATATAGCTCAGTGAAAAGGAAGGACACACAGAAGTGTGTTACTGGCTCTTTTATCACCAGCAAATGCTGGGAGTGCCTTGTGGCGAGCTAGAAGGTTTTACTAGTCTAGGTCAGGCACACCAAGGGCCAGGCCACAGTGGGGAAAATGCAGAAGCGATAGGCGTGTCATTAAACACTAAAATGAAGTATGCAAATAGAGCTGCCTAAAGGTCAGAAAAGTTACCCCTCCAGTTAGTGTCCTCGTTCTCCCTCCCAACACCACAATACGCCAGGAGCTTTCCATTCAGGGTTTGAGGTGCTTTCTCTAAAAGCCCTGACCTGGCTCTAACCGGTTTGGCTCAGTGGATAGAGTGTCAGCCTGCAGACTGAAGGGTCCCAGGTTCGATCCTGGTCAAGGCCATGTACCTTGGTTGTGGGTGCATCTCCAGTGGAGGGTCTGCAGGAAGCAGCTGATCAATGTTTCTAACTTTTTTTTTACAGTGTGGCCCAATTCTTTTTTTTTTTTTTAAATAATTTTTATTGGGTGGGAGAGGCCAGGGGATAGTCAAGGGCGGGGAAAAAAAAAAAAAAGACACATATGTAATACCCTTTGTAATACTTTAAGCAATTAAAAAATAAAAATAAAAAAATAAAAATAAAAAAGAAAAAAAAATCAAGGTGAAAAAAATAAATAAATAAAAAGAGGCCCAGATGCATGCAAAAAAAAAAAAATAAATAAAAAATAATTTTTATTTCTTGAAGTATTACAAAGAGTATTACATATGTCTCCTTCCCCCCCCTCCCCCCTTGACATTCCCCCGGCCCCTACCCCCTAGTGTCTTGTGTCCATTGGTTATTCTTATATGCATGCATATAAGTCCTTCGGTTGATCTCTTAAGCCCCCCCCCCCCCACCCCCCAAACCCTCTCCAGGCTTCCCACTGTAGTTTGACAGTCTGTTCAATGCTGCTCTGCCTCTGCATCTACCCCTGTTCATCAGTCTATACTGGTCCCCATTATCTGTCCCAACCTCACCAGGGCCGTTTTGTCCTCACCAGGGCCGTCTTGACCTCACTGGGGCCGTCCCGACCTCGCTGGGGCCATCCCTACCTCACCGGGGCCATCCTGGCCTCACCAGGGCCGTTTCAACCTCACTGGGGCTGTTCCAACCTCACTGGGGCCGTCTTGGCCTCACCGGGGCTGTTTCAACCTCACTGGGGCCGTTTCAACCTCACCAGGGCTGTCCCAATCTCACTGGGGCCGTTTCAACCTCACCGGGGCCGTCTTGGCCTCACTGGGGCTGTTTCAACCTCACCAGGGCCATTTCAACCTCACTGGGGCTGTCCTGACCTCTCCGGGGCCGTTTCAACCTCACCAGGGCTGTCCCGACCTCACTGGGGCCGTCTCGACCTCACTGGGGCCGTCTCGCCCTCACCAGGGCCCGACCTCACCAGGGCTGTCCCAACCTCACAGAGGCCGTTTCAACCTCATCGGGGCCATCCTGACCTCGCCGGGGCCATTTCAACCTCACCAGGGCCGTCCCAACCTCACCGGGGCTGTTTCAACCTCAGCAGTGCTGTCTCGACCTCACCGGGGCCATTCCAGCCCCAGATGCCATCTCAACCTCACTGGGGCCGTTCCGACCTCACCGGGGCAGTCTTGACCTCACCGGGGCCGTCCCGACCTTTCCGGGAGCATCCCGACCTCACCGGGGCCGTCTCGGCCTCACTGGGGCCGTCTCGGCCTCACTGGGGCCGTTTTGGCCTCACCAGGGCCGTCCCGACCTCACTAGGGCCGTCCCAACCTCACCGGGGCTATATTGGCCTCACCGGGGCCGTCCCAGCCTCACCGGGGAAATATGAAGTTTGGCACTCTGTCCCCTGCCGGGTGGCTCCCCACCAGACAAAATCTCCAGGCTTTCCTGGTGGCTGAACATCCAGTATGCCTGCTTGGACTTCGCCCTCCACCAAGTGCACAGACTGCCTATCTGCTGTCCCCCAGCGTCCCACGCGAGACTGGAACCGGTGGGCGTGCTTGTGCGCCTGCTGGTACAGGGTTCCACATCGCTGGTCCAGCCGGGTCCAGCCGGGCCCAGCCCCGGCCTGCCCCAAACCCGACTCCGCCCCCCGAGAGTGTCCCTCCCGGATGTGAGGAGCTGAAATCTGCAGCCTGCTGGGTTGGGCTCTGTACTTGGTGCCTCTGCACATCCTACTCAGTCTCATCGCTCTTCTTTCTTTCCTTTTGTAGAGCCTCCACTGGGCCAGCTTTCCCATGGTTCCGTATGATAGCTGTTTGTCCCACAGTTGGTAGCCTCGATGATGTTGTGGGAGGCAGCACGCACAGGTTTCTTCCTTACACCGCCATCTTGGTTCTCCTGGGTCTGCTTCTTGAGCGCGTCTCCCATGGGTGTGAGGAGTTGAAGTCTGCAATTTGTTGGGCTAGGCTGCAAAAGCGCAGGTGGGTCTTTTTATGCACCTGGCACAGCTTGGATGGGGATGTAAATTGATTAGGGCTGGGACTCAGGGAATCGCCAGGGTGGAGCAAATAGCAATGGCAGCGTCTCTGCGGCTCCTCGCCTCTCTGGGACACCAGGGCTTCGTGTTCCCCAGTGCCGGTGAGCAGCTGCGCGACAGAGCCTCCCTCCCTTTCTGACTGCTGCAAGGCTGTGCCGCCACTCCCCGTAGGGTCTGGTGGCTCATGATCCCGCCCGAACCAGCTCAGTGGATTCGAGAGTTTATAAAAGCGCAGGCGTTTCCACTTGTGCCTCTGGCACAGCCTGGATGGAGATGTAAATTGGGTAGGGCAGGGTCTCAGGAAGCCGCCAGGGTGGGGCAAACAGCAATGGCAGAATTTCCGCGGCTCCTCGGCTCTCCGGGACACTGGGACTTCGTGTCCCCCAGTGCCAGCAAGCAGCCGCGCGCGCCAGAGCCTCCCCTGCTTTCTGACCGCTGCAGGGCTGTGCCGCCTCTCCCCATGGGCCTGGGGCCTCAGAGACCTGCCCCGAGCAAGCCCAGAGGATTTGAGGGTTCGTAACCGCTTCCGAATGAAAAAAACCGCGCATCCAGTTGCAGCCCGCCTGGCGCGTGACTGTGTACCTCTGTTTTTGGTGCCTCTGTAGCTCCTACTCAGTCTCGCTGCGCTTCTTTCTTTCCTTCCAGTTGTAGAGCTTCCACTGGGCCAACTTCCCCATAGTTCTGAATGGTGGTTGTTTGTCTTATAGTTGGTAGTTTCAATGATGTTGTGGGAGGCAGCACTCACACGTCTACTTCCTACGCCGCCATCTTAGTTCCTCCTGTTTCTAATTCTTTATCCCTCTCCCTCTTTGTAAAAAAATCAATAAAATATATTTTAAAAATATATTTATATATTAAAAAAATAAATAAATAAAAACCCTGCCCTAGCTGGTTTGGCTCAATGGATAGAGTGTCAGTCTGCGGACTGAAGGGTCTCAGGTTTGATTCCGGCCAAGGGCACATGCCTGGGTTGCAGGCTCAATCCCCAGTAGGGGGTGTGCAGGAGGCAGCCAATCAATGATTCCCTCTCATCATTGATGTTTTTTTAAAATATATTTTATTGATTTTTTACAGAGAGGAAGGGAGAGAGACAGAGAGTTAGAAACATCGACGAGAGAGAAACATCGATCAGCTGCCTCCCGCACATCTCCCACCGGGGATATGCCCGCAACCCAGGCACATGCCCCCGACCGGAATCGAACCTGGGACCCCTCAGTCCGCAGGCCAACGCTCTATCCAGCGAGCCAAACCGGTCCCGGCAATCATTGATGTTTTTATCTCTCTCTCCCTCTCCCTTTCTCTCTGAAACCAATAAAATACAAGAAAATCCTATCTAATAAAAGAGAAACATGGTAATTAGCATACGACTGCTACCCTTCCCATTGGCTAATCAGGGCAATATGCAAATTAACTGCCAGCCAAGATGGCAGCCGGCAGCCAGGCAGCTTGAAACTAACATGAGGCTTGCTTGCTTCAGTGACGGAGGGCTCCAACGTTCCCCGCCTGCCGCTGCAGGCCTCTGAGCTGCAACTCTAAGCAACTATGTAACAATATAGAAGCTAAACAAAACCCCAGAAACCTGCTTTAGTCCGCGGGCTTCAGCCAGCAGGATCACAACATTGTAAGCAAAGGCCAGAATCCACCGGGCTTCAGCCAGCAGGATCGCAACATTGTAAGCAAAGGCCAGAAACCTACTTTCAGCAGCAGAGGCCTAAGAGCTGGAGCCAAGCCTCAAAGCTAAAGCTGGCCCAGAATAAAAAAAGAAAAAGAAAAAAAGGAGTGGTTGGGAGCTTCAGTCACCCCCAGTCTGAAAACAGCCCTCAGCCCCTCACCCAGACTGGCCAGGCACCCCAGTGGGGACCCCCACCCTGAAGGGTGTGTGACCAGCTGCAAACAGCCATCATCCCCTAACCCAGGCTGGCCAGGCACCCTAGTGGGGACCCCCACCCTGATCCAGGACACTCTTCAGGGCAAACCAGCCGGCACCCACCCGTGCACCAGGCCTCTACTCTATATAGTAAAAGGGTAATATGCCTCCCAGCACTGGGATCAGCGTGACAGGGGGCAGCGTCCAAACCCCCTGATCGCCCTGCGGCTCTGTGTGTGACAGGGTACGGCGCCCCAACCCCCTGATCGGCCCTGCTCTGTGTGTGACAGGGTACAGAGCCCCAACCCCCCTGATGGGCCCTGCTCTGTGAGTGACAGGGGGTGGCGCTGCAACCTCTCCATCGACCCTGCCTTGAGTGTGAGAGTGGCGGCGCCCCAACCCCCAGATCGGCCCTGCTCTATGGGTGATAGAGGGCGGTGCCCAACCCCCTGATTGGCCCTGCTCTGTGCGTGACAGGGTACAGAGCCCCAACCCCCTTGATGGGCCCTGCTCTGTGAGTGACAGGGGGCAGTGCCCCAACCCCCTGATTGGCCCTGCTCTGTGCGTGACAGGGGGTGGCGCTGCAACCTCCCCATCGACCCTGCCTTGAGTGTGAGAGTGGCGGCGCCCCAACCCCCAGATTGGCCCTGCTCTATGGGTGATAGAGGGCGGTGCCCCAACCCCCTGATTGGCCCTGCTCTGTGCGTGACAGGGTACAGAGCCCCAACCCCCTTGATGGGCCCTGCTCTGTGAGTGACAGGGGGCAGTGCCCCAACCCCCTGATTGGCCCTGCTCTGTGCGTGACAGGGGGTGGCGCTGCAACCTCCCCATCGACCCTGCCTTGAGTGTGACAGGGGACGGTGCCCCAACCCCCCAATCGGCCCTACCCTGAGCGTGACTGAGGGTGGCATCACAACCTCCCGATCGCCCTGCTCTGTGCATGACAGGGGGTGGCGCCCCAACACCCCAATCGGCCCTGCTCTGAGCCCGACCAGGGGCTGCACCTAGGGATTGGGCCTGCCCTCTGCCACCCAGGAGCAGGCCTAAGCCAGCAGGTCGTTATCTCCCGAGGGGTCCCAGACTGCGAGAGGGCACAGGCCGGGCTGAGGGACCTCCCTCCCCCCCGAGTGCACAAATTTTTGTGCACCGGGCCTCTAGTCCTATCTAATAATAGACAAACATGGTAATTAACCATACCTCCGCTACGCTTCCCATTGGCTAATCAGCAGGATATGCAAATTAACTGCCAACCAAGATGGCGGCCGGCAACCAGGCAGCTGAAACGAACATAAGGTTTGCTTGCTCCAGTGATGGAGGAAGCCAAGGTTCCCCGCCTGCCGCAGCCCAGCTCTGAGCTGCACTCTAAGCAACAATGTTGCAATTATAGAAGCTAAACAATCCCCAGGTACCTGCTTTCAGCCAGCTGGCCTGCAACAAAGTTTCAATTACAGAAGGTAAATAAATCCCAGAATAAAAAAGAAAAAAAAGAAAAAAAGGAGAGGCTGGGAGCTTCAGTTGCAGGCTTGGCCCGCCTGAAAACAGCCCTCAGCCCCTCATCCAGGCTGGCCAGGCACCCCAGTGGGGACCCCCACTCTGAAGGGGGTGCAGGCAGCCTGAAAACAGCCATCAGCCCCTCACCCAGGCTGGCCAGGCACCCAAGCGGGACCCCCACCCTGATCCGGGACACCATTCAGGGCAAACCAGCCAGCCCCCACCTGTGCACTAGGCCTCTATCCTATAGAGTAAAAGGGTAATATGCAAATTGACCCTAACAGCAGAAAGACTGGGAATGACTGGTCACTATGACACACACTGACCACCAGAGGGCAGACGCTCAATGCAGGAGCTGCCCTCTGGTGGTCAGTTAGCTCCCACATGGAGGAGCTCTGCTCAGCCACAAGTCAGGCTGATGGCTGCCAGTACAACGGTGGTGGTGGGAGCCTCTCCTACCTCCTCAGCAGCACTAAGGATGTCTGACTGCAGCTTAGGTCTGCTCCCCGCTGGCACGTGGACATCCCCTGATGGCTGCCGGGCTTCCAGAGGGATGTCTGATTGCCAGCTTAGGCCCAATCCCCTGGGGAGCAGGCCTAAGCCAGCAGGTGGTCATCCCCGAGGGGTCCCAGACTGCGAGAGGGCACAGGCCGGGCTGAGGGACACCCCCACCCCCGAGTGCACGAATTTTTATGTGCCAGGCCTCTAGTAAATAAAAGCCCTGACCTGGCCCTAGCTGGTTTGGCTGAATGGAGAGTGCCGGCTTGTGGACTGAAGGGTCCCAGGTTCGATTCTGGTCAAGGGCACATGCTAGGGTTGAATGCTCAATCCCCAGTAGGGGGTGTGCAGGAGGCAGCCAATCAACGATTCCCTCTCATCATTGATGTTTTTATCTCTCTCCCTCTCCCTTTCTCTCTGAAATCAATAAAAATATATTTTAAAAAATAAATTAATAAAAGCCCTGACCTGGCACGGGAAGATCTGTGTGCATCCCAGAGACAGATCTCAGGAACCAAATGGGGAGATTTGTTCCACCTTCTCCCCGTTTCTCAAGACCCTGCGGCAAACAGGTACCACAGGTGAGCCAATTCAGTTTGGCAGCAGTGCCTCTGTGGACCATTAGGTGGCAATGTTGGCCCAAAATCTGGACTTGAGGGGCAGCTGTGGTCAGGAATCAGGTGACCGACAGAGGGCAGTCTCCCACAGTCCTGACCCCGGGAGACAGCCGGGGGTCTGTAGGGAAGGAGGAAGAGGGAGCACAGCTGGGATGAAGACTTATGGTGCAGTTACTGGGAGAGTGGAAAGGCTCATAGGGCCTTGTCTCAATGAGGAGAAATTCTATCTCTCCCCAACTTTGAAAATACTAGCGACGGCAGTGAAGACCTGGCATTTTCTGGTGTTAGGCTTTTTCAATCATTGAAACATACACTTTTTCATGCTGACAGTTTCCTTGTGAGTTAAGTAGGAAGGTAAGCAAGACAGATTATATTTTTATTGTTGCCTTATAAACGAGGAAAACAAGCAGAGCTGCCCAAGGTCATTCAAGCATGCTGCGTTGATCTTGGGGGAAAGGGCAATGGGTTAGTTCTTGATATCCTCAGCAAGAAGGGACAGGGAAATGGGGGAACCCTGTGGCTCAGAGAGCCTTCTTTGGCTCAGTCAGGCACCCTGGGGGAGGGGGGGAGAATCAGCAGTGAGCGAACAGGCGCTGGAAGAAGCAGGGAGGTGTGCAAATAAAGCCGGCAGGAAATGAGAAAGTCGCACAGCTCTGGTGGGAAGATAAGTGATCTCAGGTCTCTCACCTTCCAGGCTGGTGGCTGACGTTGCTGGCTCACTGACATCAGTGTTTCCCAGTAACCGAGGGGTTTGGCCAGGGTAGAGCTGTTCTGGATGTTTGGGCAGGGGAGGCGTGGGTGCTGGGCTGGAAGGAGGGTGGGGAGGGCGGAGCCAATCCCGGGGTCGGGTATACCTGGGTTCAGCATAATTGTTCAGAAGCCGAAAGAAACCCTCCCTGGTCAGCAGGATCCTTTTCTCCCAGCTCCTGCAGTTGCTACCTGTTTGCATTAACTGAAGCAATGCATGTGTATTATCTTACTGACTCTAACCTGGCTCAGTTCAAAGGCCACCTCTTTTACCAAGTCTTTCGAACAGGGAGGCAGTTGAGCACGGCGGGGAAGTGTCAGAGATAACTGGACTCAAATCCTGCCTTTGTCACCAGCTCCGTGACCTTGGACAAGTTACTTAATCTTGTAAAATGGCAGTAGTCGTGCTTACTTGATCAGATTGTTTAATTAAACTTTGAATAAGATAACACAAGGAAAGTAATGTTCAGTCTCTTTCTGCCCTTCCTTTGACCACCCATTGCAGTTTATCTGTGTCAGATAAAGGGATACAGTCTGCAGCCTCATCTGATCCTTCAATTTGACAAGCGCTTTTGAACACTTAGGTACCAGGCACTGCATGGGCTCTGGGGGCCTGGCAGGATCAGCCCCTGCCTGTAGCAGCTGGAGTCCAGTCAGAGTGGGTAGTCAGTGATGCTGTGAAGGGCACACATCTGTGCCATGTGTGTGCCTTTCTTTGATTTTAATTACTTAATTTATTGATTTTAGAGAAGGGAGGGAGAGAGAAACATCAATTTGTTGTTCTACTTATTTATGCATTCGTTGGTTGATTCTTTTTAAAATATGTTTCTATTGATTTTTAGAGAGAGAGAGAGAGAGAGAAACTTCGATCAATCAGCTGCTTCCTGCATGCCTCCCACTGGGGATAGAGCCCACAAGCCAGGCATGTGCCCTGACCAGGAATTGAACCATCGACCTTTTGGTGCATGGATGACATTCAGCCAACTGAGCCACACCACTCAACCAATCGAGCTACACCAGCTAGGTCATTGGTTGGTTCTTGTATGTACCCTGGGGATCAAACCTGCAACCTTAGGGTATTGGGATGATGCTCTACCCAATTGGGCTACCTGGCCAGGGCTGCCATGTGTGTTCTTGCCTTCTCCTCCCCATAGACTATCTGCTCTTTGAGGGTAGGGTCAGATACATCTTTTGGACCTCTTCAGCTGTAATGACCATGTTGCTTGAATTAAATAAGAACAGGTGGATTGACATGTATGAATATTCTTATGAGGAAAACAGAACAAAATATGTGAAGTCTGTGCTGATTTGAAAAATTTAGGAATAAGTTGGCTATTCCACAGCATATAACAAAATTCTTGTACACAATTAATATACTCACACAAAAATTGGTTTGTGACTATATTAATATATATATATATATTCATTTATATTAATAAATGAATGCTTACGCAGCTACGATTTCAGTGACCTCCAAAAGTCCCCCAAGTTCCCTAAGGTCTGAGCATCTGAGTTCCTAGCATTAAAGTGACTGACAGGATTAAGACAGGTGAAAGGCCCAGGTTAAAAATAAATGCATGTTGCTCAGGAGGGGACCCACATTCACTCATTTGACCAGGTTGAACAGATCAGCAAGTGTCATCTTACAGCGAGACAGAGGGCCCCCAGGGACAAGTGTCTCCATGGAGCAAGAGGGGGTTGGCGAGGTCTAGACTTGCCAGAATGGGGCAACATGGAGGAGACCTTGGGCCACTCAGGGAAAGGCAAAGTGTGTTGTGGGGTATAAGGGGGTATCAAGGGGGGGCTGTGAAGCTTGGAGAAGGGCTTCTTGCAGAAGACTGGCCTCTGTCCAGTTGTCCCTCACTCTTTCGGGACAGCCTTGGGCTGGGAGATTGAGGAACACTGTGAGATTAGATTCCATGCTCTTTTCTCCCCACCCCCTAAAAGTGCTAAGTATGTTAACTGACTTGCCCAAGGACACACAGCTGTTTGGTGGCTGACCTGGGACTCAGAGCCAAGTGTTTGTGCCCCTGTTAATGGCAAGCTTCCAACCTCAGTCTAGATCAGCGGTTCTCAACCTGTGGGTCGTGACCCCTTTGGCGGTCGAACGACCCTTTCACAGGGGTCGCCTAAGACCATCCTGCATATCAGATATTTACATTACGATTCATAACAGTAGCAACATTACAGTTATGAAGTAGCCACGAAAATAATTTTATGGTTGGGTCACACCTTGAGGAACTGTATTTAAAGGGCCAGAAGGTTGAGAACCACTGGTCTAGATGACCATCAGCCATAAAGCCAGAGTGTTAGGACCAGCCAGGACAGGGGGTGGAGGCATCTTGCCTGCCTGTGTCCTCACAGTGGCCAAGGTGGTGGAAGGTGATGTCTTAACACCCTCCCACCCCCACTTCCCCTCCTGCCCATGTCTGTCAGCAGTGCTGGCTCTGGAATAATGCCGTCCCAGGACAAGCAGTGGGAGGGCTGCCCACAAAGGAGTGACTCCAAACAAGGACAGGGTCTAATCCCATCAACTTCCTCTAGCGATTAACCCAAAGCATCAGGAGAAGGTCCTTGTCCCTTCCGTAAGCACCTCTTCCTTTGTTCTAGTCTAACTAGGCTTAGTTTCAGCCCTCCTAGTCTTTCACCTAGAAATCTCCTTCAGGGGCTCTGTACAGCTAAGTAGACCCCACTTCATCTCCCAGCCTCTCCCATCAAGCCCCTAGGACTCAGCTGGGTGCTCTCCTAAGTCGCCCTCTGTGTCTCCCCACAGGGTCAGGCTGTCCCTTTTTCATTTGGCTCTGGCTGTCCTGGCACCAGAAGCCTTTGATGACTAGGCTGTGGGGACCACTTCTGCCTTCACCTCCCTCCACTCAGCTTGGTGCCCACATTGCCACCTTGGGTAACGATGAGGTTCTTCCCAGCCTGCTAGTCTGCAGGTTCTCAGCACAGTGTGCAGAGCAGGAGCTTAATAACACTTCGTGACTTCACAGAAGAAACGAGAGAAGGTTTTTGGTTCAAAACGAGAGGTGGCTATTTGAAAGTGCTAACATTGGGTCCCTGGGACAGAGCGAGGGCCTTCAGGAGTGCCATCTTGGAAGGAAACTGGCAACCTCCTGAAGAAGATAGGAAATGCCTGGAGACTCTGTCTCAGAAGGTCACTGAATTATCAACACCACCAACCTCATTTCCATTAAAAATTTTATTACATCAAAAGGAAAAATCCCAAGCCCTCCACAAAACCAACCAACCAACCCTCTAAAACCTAAACCAACTCAAAGACAAGTTATTACCCAGATATAACTAACTCCCTGCTCCCCCAAACAACCTTACATTAAAAAATCCAAAAGAAATAGATATGCCAGCTTCAAAAATATTTATCCAAAAAGTAAGGCATCCACTAAAAAAAAACACACAAAACAATAAATTGAAGGTGGGAAGGAGGTTGGAGGAATGAGAAGAAGGAATAAGAGGATGGTCCCCTGACCCTCCAGGGGCCAGCCCCAGTCTGCCTGGAGTCCAGTCAGAGGGACCATAACTCAGACCAAACCTGGCATCTCACCAGGGCAGGGGCAGGCAGGCTGGGCAGGAAGCTAGGAGACAGGAGTGGACCAGAGGGGCTCCCTGGGTGTTCCAGTGTAATCAGATGGGATAGGGAATTGGGGGAACTCCTGCTTTGGGATAAAAGGATCCTAGTTCTTAGCACAACAGGTGTGGTGGGAAGGCTCAAGGACTAGGGCAAACACTACCTCCTTCCTTTGGAGCACAGGGAAAGGCCGCCTCGGTCAGTCCTCATACCATGGACACAGGCTTTCCTGAGGACCTCCAAAGGCAGGACAGTGGTGAGACCCGAAAGAGGGAAGGGTTGTTTGAGTTGGGGGAGGAGGGAGGAACTGGCCTTCAGAACACACTTTCGCCCCAGATGGCACCTCTGGGGAGACGGGGAAAGCACCCTCTCTCCTGGGAAAACTTTTCATACCAGGTCTGCCCTGAAGGTTAGAAATAAGGGAGTATTTTTAGGTCCAGTTCTTGGATGGGAGGTGACTTAAGGCAGATTTGGCTCAGGTTTCAGGCCTGAAGGGCTTGGGGAACCTTCACATCCAGTCCTAGGTTCAGGAGCCAAGGTCCAGAGAGGAGGAAAAGGGCACGATGGGGGCGCAGGCAGTGCTGGCTGCGTGGTATGTGCTGGGAGCATAGCTGCTGGGTGACAGGTGACTGTTCCTTCAGGGGGGTGGGGAGGGAGGAGGAGCTGAGCCGCTTTGTCATTAGGAGAGAACTTTCTGGCTTCAGGAAGCTTTGGCACCCAGTTGGGGGCAGGATGCAGGGGACAGGGACAGGGCTGGGTTTCTGCAATCTGAGCCTTTCCCAATCTGTTCTACAGGCCTGGCTGGGGGTCATGGGAGGGATAGTTCCCCTGCCTCATTGGTCCTTAGCTCAGAGGAGGTGTGGGGGAAGGTTGAGTAGGGGGTTGTAGGAGTGGGGGTAGTGTCCTAAGGAATCTTACTCTGTACAGGGAGCCCACACTGGGGTGGGTAGAGGCTTACGGGGAGGAGTGGGGAAGAGGGCAGAGGATTTCTTGGGTCCCTAGTGAAGGGAGGGAATACAGGTCTCTCCAGATGACTTTTAATGGTGACAGATTTGCTCGAGTCTGTCCCTCCCCAACCTACTCACTGTTGCTTGTTGCTGCCACTTTTCTCAGAGCTGAGGCCGTTGGCTCAGGAATGGAAAGAGAAGGCAGAACTGAACTCAGGCTCCTGAGGAGGCAACCAGGTGTGGGCCGGGGAGGAAGGCCCGTAGGGCGCTCCTGCAGCTCCACTCTCCTCTCACAGCTCTGCACATGGCAGCCCTGGTTTGGGGCACAGGTCCTGGGGGTGAAGGGCTGGTTCTTTGGGTACAAATGTCAGTGTCTTTGTTTATAGTTTCTCACCACTCACCCCCAGGTCCTGCCTCTGCTTGACAGAAGCAGGGGGGGGGGGGGGACTGGGGGGCCCCAGGCAAGGAAGGAGGGCAGAAAGGGGGTGAAGGAGGGCAGAGGCAACTGAGAGGGTACTCAAGGCTGGGGCTATTTCACTGAGTTCTTGTCTTTGGAGGCAATGGGCTGGTTGATGGGCTGCCACTGCTCCTCCGTGTTCTCATTTATCATCTCTGTCTCCGAGCTCTCTCCGACATTGGGGTACACAACCACACACATCTTCTGGCTCACCAGGGTTATCAACTCTGTGGGAAGAGGTAACACAAAAACTAGGTCAGTGCCAAGTGTCCCACCATGCTCTTCCCTGCTCTCCTGTCCTGGCTTTTGCCTTAGCAGAGCCACGCCTGCCTTCAGAGAATTCTCCCTCCAGGGGATGACCCTCACCCACCTCCTATATCTCTGGGCAAGATCCCAGTTTTCCACCATCCCCTTGCCCACTGACTACCAATTCCAGGGTCTCCACTGGTCTCCACCCAGCCCAGGGCAGCTCTTGATAGCGATCAAGTTGCCTATTCGTGCAGGCCTAACGTCTGTGTGGAAATGGCAGTTGTTCTTTCCTCAGAGGTACCTGGGAAGGCACCTGCCCTTTCCTGCCCACAACTCCTTCCCCAGAGTTCTGTGGCCCAGCCTTGGCCTCCTGATTCCGGTGGGGCTCTCCTGCCAGGCTGCTGACCACTCTGTCCCAGACCAGGAGGCTCTCCTGCCACCCAGAGCCTTCAACTCACTGATGCAGTTATGGACACAGATGGGCTTGTGTTGCCAATAAACACCCAGGAAATAGACAGGCACTCCTGTCAGCATGATGGCCAGGCCAATGCCACACACTACGGGCTCCGACCACAGGCTGAAGACCAGCAGGAAGGCCCAGAACAGCAAGTAGATGATGGGGAACAGCAGGCTGATCTGTGGAGCAGAGGCGTGGTTAGCTGTGTGGATCCCATGGCGCCAGGATCAGGGCAACCTCCCTCCTCTTCACCCTCGGGAGCCCCTGAGTGCAAAGGCTGGCTTCACTCAGCTCCAAGGCTCCCACGCCCTGAGGGCTGATAGGGCAATGCTGTGTCAGCAGATGTTGGTGAACTTGGGCCGTGGGACAAGAAGAGGAGGGGGAATCTAAGGAAGGAACAATCCTCACTGCCCATCTCCTCCCTCCTGGGTAGGATCAATCAAGGCCTTGCCACCCAGGCCATGTGCCTGTGGCAGCCTGAGCAGCCCAAGGGGACTGGGAAGCTTGCTGGTACATTGGTATGGTATATGCTTGCTGAGACCCTAAGGTGGAGGAGAGGTGGGGAAATGAATGAGGGGTGAGGAGGAAACGACCTGGGTCAGTCAGGCTCCTTGCCCCTCACCCACATCTAGGCAGGGCCTTCATCTGGGCACATGGCAAATAACCATCCCTCTCCAGGATCAGTTCCAATTTTTTTCTCTCAAGCAATATGAAAAATCTTCCAAGACCCAAGAAATCAGGAAACCTAGCATAGTATAAGGCAGTCTGGGGCCTTGACTTTATTCAGAAAGAAGCACTGCTCTCTGGGCTTCATTCCTTCTTGTTAACCACAGGTGGGAGTTCCCAGTGGAGTCCTCATCAAGCCTCCAGATCAGCGGTTCTCAACCTTGGCTGCACATTAGAATCACCTGGGAATCTTTTTAAAATCCTGATTTCTGGGCCCCATCCTCCAGAAATTCTGTTTCTTTGTTACTAATGTTGTGGCCCCACCCCATAACAAAGAAACAGAATTTCCGGAGGATGAGGCCCAGAAATCAGGATTTTAAAAAGATCCCCAGGTGATTCTAATGTGCAGCCAAGGTTGAGAACCGCTGATCTAGATTCGACTGCCTTTCTCCTCCATGTCCTCTCCTCCCAGGGATAGTGCATGCGGTGGGGAGATGGGCTTCTTCTACCACCTCTTCCTCTAGCAGGCTTCCTAAGAGTGGTAGAAAGTGGTAGTGGAAACAGAGATTTGGAGAGCCCTTGATTCTCAACTGGAAGAATCTTCTAGAAGCATCTAATCTCCCTCTGTTTCCAAAATGGAATTGTTCAAATAATTCAGGATTATACTCTATTCTTCCAATTTGCAGGAATACCACAGCACGATTGCATATTTCATTCTGAGCAATCTTGTCATTTCCATACAAGTTATTTCTTGTATGAATAGGCTCAGTGGGTACCCTACTATGTGTAGAGCCACAGTAGTTTAAAAAGGAAGGCTCACTCATGGATGGCTGGAGCGAACTGGGAAGCTTCAAAGAGGAGGAGGTGCTTGAAGCTTATGTGGAAAATGGTTAGAATTTGGATAGGCAGATGGGAGGAGGAAACTTGTTCTGGGATAGAAACATTGCACAAGTGGATCTAGCTATCTGGAGGGACAAGGAGGAGACTAGCCAGACTAGGGGGTCCAGGGAAATGTTGGAGAGATAAAGGAGCCTTGAACAATCAGGTGGAGTTTAAGACAGCCATAGGAAACGAAGGAATGATGCGATGAAAACAGAATTTAAGCTAACTCATCTTTTCAGCTACAGTTTGCTCTGGTCCTATCCCCAGCAGAGAAAGGAAAGAAATGGCTGTCCCATTCACACATGGCTTTGCTTCCCAAAGGGTCTGTTTCCATCATAGAGATGATCTATGATCAGCAGCTGAGAACAGGGTGATTGACAAATCTGTGCTGCAGCTAGAACCAGAAGGGGCGGGGGAGGGGGGACCTTCACCGGGAGGTTTTCCCACCTTGATGGGGCGGGGGATGTCGGGCTTCTTCCAGCGAAGAACTATCTGTCCAGCAACTGTGACCCCGTAGAAGAGATAGTTGATGAAACCCACATAGTTGATGAGTGTGTATATGTCGCCGGTGACCAGCATCAGCAGGGTGGAGATGCACTGTGGGGAGTGGGAGAAGCATGTCAGTGATAGAAAGGGTATTTGGAGACTGGAGCTGTTCATAGGTCAGGACTGTGCCCTTGCTTCAGGCAGATGGTGCCATTTCATAAAGGAGGTCTCAAAACAGAAAGTGTATAACCTCCCCTAGAAACCCAGGTCATTGCTAACACCTTCATTGCCAGGAAGTTCTTTTTGACTGCAGGGGGGATATTCAAAATATTTAATCATTGGTGTGGCATGGGCATTAACCAGCCAGAATAGAATTTGGCCAAAAATAACTGGATTGGCCACACGGATGGCACCCGGTTCCATGTCCACCCTAGTCTGATTTATATTTCTTCCTTGGGTATAGCTCTAATTAATTTCATTTTATCATTTTAGGGAAGATTGTTGACTGCAGATTAAGGCTTTATCTTGCCTTTATCATCCTCCTCTCCTGTCTGAGTCATCGAATTTATTTTTTCCTTCCTTTTCTTTCTTTTTTAAACATGATAAACAGTTACAGCACTTATTAGGTGCCAGGCTCCATTCTTCACATTCTACAAATAGTAACTTGTTTAACCCTCATAACATCCCTGTGGAGTTTTCTTGATAGAATCTACTTTCCAACTTCAAAATCATCTCAGTGGCTCTCGGAACAATGTTCTTCAGCTGCCCCTTAATATGTTAAGGCCAATAGAAGGTTCAGTTTTCCTGTGAGATCTGAGGTGAAAATAATTGAGAAGATTTTAATGAATAAATAAGCCAGATTCTTACTGTACTTGCCTTGTAGTTATGGTGCTGCACCAGTAGCTCAAACTGAAAAAAGTCTGTGGCCCACTGGGAATACTGAGTTTTCTCCAGCCACCTTTCACAACTAACCAATCATGATGACCTTTCTGTGCCCAACATTCCGAAATTCCCTCAATGTTATACAACGAATGCCCTTGACTACCAGAAGCTCTACTATCCTAGTCTTACAGCTTCTCTGGTGGACCACAGTAATTTCCAATATTTTATTCAGGATCCAGAAGGAAAAACAAGAACTTATAAGGCTCATGGGGATAAATCTTTGTTCCTTCTTTTTTGCTCTCTCTAAAGGATTCTACTCTGGGGTCATTTTACTCCCATTCCCCCCCCGCCCCCCCCCCCCCCCCGATCCCAAGTTTCCTTTCCTCCATTTTCAGTGTACCAGTCTTCCTTTCTTTATTTTCCTTATTGGTGTACTCTTAACACTGAATTTGTTTCAGTGATATTTCCCAAGAGACTAGCAGAGCCTCCTAGGGCATGAAGATCAATGGGGAGGGGTAGGAGTGTGTGGTGATCGGCTGGGAGCAGAGACACAAAGTGGCAACCCTGTGGGCAACAGGTGCAGAGGAGAGCCAAAAAAGATGTTTCTTTGGGAGGTTATAAAATCTTGAGGAAATCACTTCATTCTTACCCCAAAAGATGGGAGAATGGAAATGACCTGGCCTGAGAGCCTTAAAGTCTTTCACAACTCAGGTTCTTTCCTTGCTTTATCTCTTGATATTAGTAAAGCCTCTGCATACCATTGCCAGACTATCTAGGGCCAGTGAAACCCAGGAACAGAGGAAGGGTTACAGGGGTGTGTATGGGAGTGTGAACTCCCAGCTCAGAGCAAGCTCAAGGGGAAGGGTGTGTGTAGGACTGGCAGAAGGAGGGGCCCTTACTGTAAAGAGCAAGGCTGGGATGGGGGTGCAGCGCTTCACATGGATCATGGCCAGCACGCTGGGAAGGTGGCCCTCCCTGGCTCCAGCAAAGAACAGCCTGGCAGAGAGAAAAGCAGATCAGCCTGGGATGGCCCTCAGACGACAAAAGGAAGCTCCCTCCCCAGACCAGGCTCCCTCATCCATGCCCCCATCCCCGCCTCTGCCCACGCAGGAGCATCACCCCTCCAAACAGATAACCGCCTTCCCATGCACATCTCTCAGCCCACTAGTCACAGGACCCACAATCCCAAATGCAGATGCAGGCAAACTGGAAGCAGCCGTAGGTAAGTGGATGGATCCTGGGTGTGTGGAGACCCTGAGTGTGGCCTGAGTGGCTTGGGGTTACTGATGATTGTGCTGTCACTCTGTGGGTCTCTCTTAATGCTAGAGTGCTGTTGTGGGAGTGCTTCTCTCCTTTGCCGAAGGCCTTAATCCAGTGGTTCTCAACCTGTGGGTCACGACCCCTTTGGCGGTCGAACGACCCTTTCACAGGGGTCGTATAAGACCATCCTGCATATCAGATATTTACATTACAATTCATAACAGTAGCAACATTACAGTTTTGAAGTAGCAACGAAAATAATTTTATGGTTGGGTCACAACATGAGGAACTGTATTTAAAGGGCCAGAAGGTTGAGAACCACTGCCTTAATCCCATAAAAAAATGTACCTTCTGCATCCTCAATAAATACATGGGGATTGAACTGTACAAGGAAGGCCTTAAAAACATTCATATCCTAGTCAGAAAGTAGTTATCTCTGGGGCGGGAATGCTTGGTGGACCAGAAAGGGACACATGGGCACTTTGGGATATGTGGAGATGTCCTAGAGCAGCGGTTCTCAGCCTGTGGGTCGCGACCCCTTTGGCGGTCGAACAACCCTTTCACAGGGGTCGCCTAAGACCATCCTGCAGATCAGATATTTACATTACGATCCATAACAGTAGCAACATTACAGTTATGAAGTAGCAACGAAAATAATTTTATGGTTGGGTCACAACATGAGGAACTGTATTTAAAGGGCCAGAAGGTTGAGAACCACTGTCCTAGAGCTTGTGGATGGTGGTTACAAGTCTGTCTACAATTGTTGAAACTCATCCATTTGAACATCTATGGTCTGTGTATTTTTTTGTATGTAAATTGTACCTAAAAATTTATATCTTTAACTTACTTAACTTTTCCCAAAAAGCCATCCTAATGAAATGAATAGAGAGTTAGTGAAAGGTGTATATACAAAGATATTCTGATAATAAAAAAAAGGGAAATATCCGAAATGCCTAAAAGTAGGAGATTGATAACATTATGGTATATTCATTCTATGGAATATTGTGCAGTCATAACAATGTTATAGAAACGAAACTGATTACACCCAAAGCCAGTTAGGCTGAGCAGATAGAGCGTCTGCCTGCAGACCAATGGGTCCCAGGTTCGATTCTGGTCAAGGGCATGTACCTTGGTTGCAGGCTCCTCCCCTGCCCTGGCCCTGGTAGGGGCTTGTGCAGGAGGCAACCAATTGATGTGTTTCTCTCACATAGATGTTTCTCTCTGTCTTTCCCTCTCTCTTACACTCTCTCTAAAAATCAGTGGAAAAATATCCTCAGGTGAGGATTAACCAAAACAAACAAATAAGCAAACAAAACTGGTTACATGAAACATGCTCACACTATAATGGTAAATGAAAAAAGCAGATGATTCCATACTTTATGATTCCAACTAATTGAAAAATTATTTATGGGGCATGTACAAAGATACATTATTATGCCAACTAATTATTTCTAGGTAGTGGGATTAGGAGTTATTTAAATTTTCTTCCTTAGGTGTTATAGAAGCAATTTTAAAATTCTAAAATAGAAAAAAAATTTGCAATCAAAATAAATATTATATTTTAACTTTAAAAAATTAAACTTTTTATTTTAAGATAATTATAGATTCTCATGCAATTGTAAGAAATAATATAGAGCAATCTTACATATCCTTTACCCAGTTTCTCTCATTAATAACATATTGTAAAACTATAGTATAATATTAAGATCAAGATATTGATGTATTAGAGTTATTTATAAAAAGAAGAATTTTAACATAAAAAGCAGGCCTTCTTCCCCTTTCCTCTCCAGAAATAAAAGAGAATACTATAAACTATTAGGAGTCATTTATATATTAGTGTGAATTATACCACTTTTTAAAAAAAAATTGATTTCAGAGAGGAAGAGAGAAGGAGAGAGAGATAGAAACATCAGTGATGAGAGAGAATCATTGATTGGCTGCCTCCTGCATATCCCACACTAAGGATTGAGCCCGCAACCCGGGCATGTGCCATTGAGCGGAATCGAACCCAGGACCCTTCACTCTGCAGGTCGACACTCTGTCCACTGAGCCAAACTTTTCCTTTTTTTCTAAGATTTTGTAGGGAAAGAAGTGCTTAAGGGCTAAGAGGAAGGGGAGGATGTGATGGAGACAGAAATGCATAGAACCAGCACACTGGGTGTTCTAAAGAGAACTGTCATTTACTTTGTAATTTGTGCATGGGGAGAGTGAAGCTAAAAGCAGTAGTTCATCAGACATGTGGGAGTTGATTATGGTCCCAAATACCCAAATTTTCTTCTCTGAGTGAAAATTTTCTTATTCTTTCGGTTTATTTTAGGGTTGAATCTGTGTTCACATCTGATGAATGCTAAGTGAGTACTTGACAGTCACTAAATAGCTTATTTATTTTAAAGTCGAATTTTGGATATTTAGAATCAAAGACTGCTGAGAACTGATTTTGTTTGGTCATTCTCTGCAAATGGCATTAGGACCTTTTCATAATGTCATGGTTTGGAGACATACTATAGGGAATATATTTCCTTTGAGTGCCATCAGTTGCCATCATCAAATGCCTAGGCCAGTGCCACTAGTTTCATGCAACCACATGGCACTGGCCCTCTACAATGCAGCCTCATGCACCCATCTGAGCCCCAGGTGCTCTTCGGGCCTCATCATGCACATAGCCAGGGTCCCACATTCAGATCCCTCCTCCATAGGCAGCCAGGACCAAGTGGGGTTGTCCAGATCCAATAGCATTTGCAAGTGGTGGTGTCAAGTTCACAAGTAGCAATCCTTGCCCAGCTAGCTGACAACGGAGGAGACGACGACAGTAAGCATGACACACACCCACACACACTCCTACTCCTCAGGAAGGATCATCTTCTCCATACTCCAAAGCACGAAAGAGTAAGAGAAAGAGAAGGAGGGAAAGAGGAAAAAGGAAAGAAGGAACTGGAAGATGAGCAGAGGAGGCCTGGTGGGTGAGCCGTGCCTCTGAATCAGAGGCTGATCACACCAGGCCACATCTCCTGCATGCACACACAGCTGTACCACATGCACGCAGACCACTGCTTGGCCTGCCTGAGGGACAAACCCCACTCTAAAGTGACTGTAGCCAGTCCCTCTCCTCCAATAGATCCCAGAGAGCCTCATGGGTCATTGCTCTTCCACCGCTCGACCTTGGCTGGGGCCTCCAGGTGGCCACTGCTCCTGTGTAACACGAGGTTGCTTTGGGTGTGTCATAGGGTCCTGGGGAACAGGGATATCCACACTCCCTTTTTCCTGCCTGGATCCTGAAAACAGGCACTCCTTTGTCATTCCACAGGAACTCCTCTCTGATGTGATGGGTGGCTTTAGAAGTAGCTGAACTCAGGGACTTACTCCTTTGGCTGTATCTTTTGAGTAGGACTGTGCCCCGGGTGCAGAGGGGCTTTCTAAGAACCCTGGGAAGACCCCTTGAACTACACTAATGGAATTTATCCAGCATCTGCTGTTCTCAGCAGATATATGGAGGCGGGAGATGGGGACTCCTGGGCCCACTTGAGTTTCTGGCTTCCCTAAGAGGGATGAGGGACATAGCTTTAGACAAATGCTTTCTTTTCACTCTTTCCCAGCCCTCTCGTTTCACATGAGTGAGTCCACTTGGGTTTCAGGGGTGGCCACTCGAAGACCTCCCACAGCTGCCTGTCTGTGGAGCAGAGAGGAGCCTGCGCCCACAGGGCATTCAAAGATGATCCTATCCCACCTGTAGACTGGTCCCAGAACTTTCCTGGGAGGCCAGCCCAGAGGCCCCAGGCACAGGTCCCTTCTGATCCCTTTCAGAGTGGGGTTCCTTTCTAGCCAGCACAGCCTGTTTCCAGAAGGGTGGAAAAGGGGCTCTGGAGACAGTCCTGCTACCAATTGCAGTCCCTGACCTGGGACTGCGTCAGGCAGCCTGGGCCTCCTCAGCCTCCTGCTCCTACTGAAATGAGGTGGAATGGGGCTTTTTACCACTACATGTGAAGGCACATACATCATAAGTAACCACATAAGCAGCATACACCTTTCCACGTCTACACTGATACACACATGCCCTCATGTGAGCAATCACCCTCTGCAAGGTCACTACCCAGGTGTCCACACAGACCCTGCTGACGGAGACAAGCCCCCTACATATACACAGAGCAATATGCACAGCAGTGTGGCCCCTGGCCCTGAATGGACCTGGACAACACTCACCGGGAGGAGGTGAAGAGAGACCCATTGACTCCTCCAAATGTGGACAGGGCAACAGAAATGGGCATGATCCAGGACATGACCCCCAGGAGCTTCTCTCCAAACGTCTAGGAGAGAAAACAAGGGATGAGCAGAAAAGGAGAGGTTATATCTCTGCACCTGTGCATCACTGCTAGGAATGCTCCCTCCCAGGTCCACCCTTACTGAGTCTCTAACTAAGCCCCTGAGAGGAGAGATGGTGTTCATGCCCTGTCCACCATCCTACACCACCACTTCCCACAGAGACCACTACACAGCAGGGAATCAATAATTGGTTTGGGCTAGCTAACTGAAAGAAGTAGTGTTTGGTAATAATACCAATACTAATACTGCTAATAATGAGCTAATACTTGTTATCCTTGATTTATGGATGAAGAAATTGAGGCACAAAGCAATTCAGTAGAATGCCTAAGATTATACACCCAGGACTGGACACCAGCCATATGAATCCAGGCCTCACTACATTGTACATTGGTGAGGCAGGCTGGTTAGGGCTCCAATCTCAGCCCAAGATTTAGGAGCTGTAAGACCTGGAGCAAGGTTCTTAATTTTTGAGCCTCAGTTTTCCCATCTGTAATTCATAGGGTAAGAATTTCTAAATTCATAGAACAAATTATATTGGGGGGAATGATAAGAAGAGGCTATTAGGTAGACTGAGAAAGAAAAGGTGGTAAAATTATAGACTAGTCTTCATGTATGGAAGGAATATAAAATATCAGGGGACCAGTGTTTCTATATTCTCTGAACCAAGTACACACTTGATCTATAGCATATTATGGGGAGTGGTTGTTTAAAATAGCTATTCTGCTGGGGAAGGCTAGTCTGGAACACGCTGCCATGGGTCACTGGGGGGCCTCTTCCTTTAGTCTTCAATGAGACAAATGATGACGTTGTTTGGCAGGGAGAGGTCATGGCCCAGGTGAAGCCAGGTGAGGGCGCAGCATGTCTCCTAGGTCTTTCCTGGATATCAAGGACCCCAAAGCTTTGGACCTGCATGATCTCTTTCCCCAAGAGCACAATCCATCCTACTTCCTAATTGTTTACTGGCATACACTTTTCCCTGATGAGTGAAGGAGTTAGATTGCATGCTTTCCCGAGGTGCAAATGGAGGCAGAGAGAAATGGCATGTCTTGTGCAAGACTGCATCTTTCTGGGGAGAAGCCTGTCTCCTTTATACAATCATCACATTTAGAGTTTAAAGTGCCCTAGATCAGAAGTCAGCTAACTTTTTCTGTGAAAGGTCGGATAATAAATAATTCGGCTCTGTAGGCCATACAGTCTCTGTGGTAACTACTCAGCTCTGCCACTGTGGCTCTTCTAGGTTCAGCGTGGCCATCAGCTTGCTTCTGGGCACCTGAAGGTGTGGTTTCTGCCCTAAGGACTTGGGATGACTTCCCATTCCACAAATCCATGGACCAGGGGAAAGTGGGGGTAGCTCAGCAGGCAAATCTATGTCAACCTTCCTGGTTTGAGGGACTGTGAGTTTGATTTCTTACCACAGCGACTGCGTTTGATGCCAGCAGCTCCTGGGGGGACATTGCAGTGACATAAGCGACATTGGCAAAGACATACACAAATGTGACCAGTGGGATGGAGATGAAGATGGCTCTGGGAAGGTTCCTGTAGAGGGAGAGGAGGTGAGAGGGGGAAGGGCTGGCACCTGGGACCATCTGCCTCATCATGAGGTCCAGGGAGTGCCTTCTGTTTTGCTGCATGAAGCTGACCTTGCAGCCTTCTGTGATGTTTCCTCCTCCTGAAGGGGTGGGGGGAGGAATTTATCTCAATATGGGCACAATAATTTAAAGGAAATGAAACAGCTTAGGCTGGAAATACATTCCACGCCTATTGATTTTTTTATTGACCAGAATCTCCACAATGCACCCCTTCCCCTGCCTCAAGACATAAAGACCCACCTGTCCCAAAACAGGTGAGTAAGATGCCTGGAAACCATTCAGGGCACATTTCATTCTCTAAGGCAGTAGTGTTATCTCAGCACCATTTTCAGCCTTTAACCTACTCTGGTAGAGTCACCAGGTCATTTTTCTTCTCCTGGCAGATTGAATGGCAAGTGGTCTAAGTTCCTGGGAAATAACGGTTTCTTCAGGATAGACCAGGTCATAGTCAGAATCGGGGATGGGAGGAGGAGAATTGGGCAGTGGACACCTGGTTCCCTCTTTCCAGTAGCAGGTGCCTCGGCCTTTCCAGGGAGAGAGGAAGAGCTGGGCTATTTCAACTCACTTGTAGGGATCAACAAGCTCCTCAGTCACGTAATTGAGAAAGTTCCAGCCTCCGTAGGCAAAGGAGCCCTGAAGGAAAGCCAGTGCAATGAGGCCGATGCTCGGTTCTTGGAAAGTCGCAAATGCATTCTTTGGCTCCAGCCAGAAGTATTCTCCTGTGGACACAAGAGGCAGGAGGCTGCTCAGCGAGACCAGTCAGAGGCCTGGCAGCCACTGGCCTCCCTGGTCTGGTTTCCACCACTCCCTGCAGTGATGATCCAGCTCTTTGTCTTGTCTCCAGTCAGCCTCAAGGATTGGAGAAGTGGGACCCATATAGGAGGAGGGAAATACGACTTGAGGACCTCCCAAACCTGTTAACCATTAGTTCAATGGGGGCTCAGATTCAAAGTGCAGCTCTGAATGTTCTTTTTTTACAAAGCAAAGGGACTTGGAAGGAAAGGTCAAGGGAAGGTCACCAGGAGGGCAAAGTAACTTGAGGGACTAGCAGGGTAAATCGGAGCGGGCCTGCTGGGATTTGGAGAGGCAGGATTAGAGCCCTTGGCAGTCTCCTGAGCACTTTCCCTGATATTTAAATTTGTACATTTTCATAAAGAAAGTGTCAAGAACAACAAACATTCAAAACATAAGCTTCCATAATGCTATATTAGCTCAAACCTGCCCTGCTTTCTATGACAAGCTCCAACGGTCTCTAAGGGGTGTGTTTGGTCTCCCTTTTCATGGCATAGATTTGCTGAGGACAGGGACCTTCAGCCAAGAGTTTATACGTTTCCTTCCCATCCTGTAGCACAGTGCCCTGCACACAGAGGTCCCTCCAGAAAGGTTGCTGACTGAGGTTGTAGTGAGACACAGAGTAACTGCTCACACTTTACTTATTCATTTGTGATCTGGCACTGGGACAGTAATAAGGAGATTAGAATGATCAGGAGGCAGCACTGGGGCCAGATTAGGAGGGACTCTATTTTGAAAACACAGCGCAGTGATTTCCTTCAGTCTAAATTCCTGAAAACAATATAACCTGCTAAAGAACTTAATCCAACTGATTAAAATAACTGCAGACATTTTATATAGCAGAACCTTAATTATGTTTCCTGGAGTGAAAATCCAGGCACCCACACTGCCTGCGGGCTTGTCATCTGACTTTCCCCAGGAGGCAGTGACACTGGGCAGAGCCTTGTGGTGCTTCGGATCCCATGGAAACCAAATACAGACTGAGGCTTGAAAAGGGCCAAGTCCAGTGGGGAATGTTGGCAAGGGCCCCAGGAACGTAGAGCTCTCTCTGCAGAGATTATGAGGAATTTAAAAACATATAAAATCTCCTCCTCTGTCCCCCCATTTGAAGATATGGACAAGGTATGATATAAGATGCAGGTAGCTTCCCTGGGGTTGGGGTGAGAGGGCCATAGGAGTCCAGAGATCAGGGGTCTTCAGAGTCATGAGGTCAGCATGGAAAGACTGAATCTGCTAATAGGCAAGGCACATTCTACTTCCTGTGGAAAATGGTTTCTCTTCCCCTTTGTCAAGCAAGTGAGGAAGAGAAGTCATTTAAGGCCAGAATTGGGAAATCTCAGGGTGGGCATTCACCCAAAGACAGTATGAGGGGTGGGTGGGTGTACATTCAAGGGGCGGGGTCCCGTGGTTTCAATGACACTCACCTTTGCCGATCTGTACAACCCCCATGATGATGATCAGGGCCAGGGCCAGGAGCTTCCCAGCTGTGAAAATATCTTGAACCCTGGTGGCCCACCGCACACTGGAGCAGTTGACCCATGTGAGCAGCACTGAAATGAAAGACCCCAAACATACCATCAGGGGCCATAATGAAGCTGCAGGACACTCTCTGCACAGAAGCAGAAATGCTCTTTGCTCTTAATGATGGAATGGTAGTAGACCAGCCAAATCTGCAAGCTCAGCCCCAGTGTCCAGAAACTTTGGCTCAGTTAGTGGGTTATGAATGGGGATTACATGCCACAAATTAGAGCTTGGTCAGAATATGCCCTGCCCAGGGCTGGAAGCCAGAAGTAGGCATGGAAGTGTGGACCCTGGCTTTGGAGGGGAAATCAGTAGCTGATCAGGGCACCATTGTAGGTTTTGTTTTCAAGCCATTGTATATTCAAGGAGCGTTCTGAGCAGCTGGTGGGATTCTTGATTTCATCTTTCTGAGCCTGGTTTTGGGGCAACAGAGGTTTAGGGGAATTGTTAGTTACTTAGGTTTATCAAGGCATTATACATATAGAATACAATTTGTTTTTTAAGTGTGCAATTTGTTGAGAGTTGACAAATGTATTCAGTTGTTTAATCACTACCACACTTTCTATTTCCAACACTCTTGTATGTTGCGTTTCTTTGACGTCAGTCCCTTCCCCTACTGGCAATCACTAATTTGATTTCTGACCCTACAGTTTTGCTTTTTCCAGAATGTCACATAAATGGGATCATACAATGTGTAGCCTCGTGTCTGGCTCCTTTCACTTATCATCATGCTTCTGAGATCCATTCATGTTGCTATCTATATATATTAGTTTGTTCCTTCCTATTGTCAAGTAGTATTCTGTTGTATAAATGAATCAGTTTGATTTTTCCATTTGGCAGCTGGTGGACATTAGGGTTGCTCCCACTTTTGGTTATTATTAACAAAGCTGCTATGAACGCTTGCACAGAAATCTTTAAGTAGATTGTAGAGGTCTTTGAATGGGTTTTTCATTTCTCTCAAGTAAATACACAGTAGTGGGATTCTGGGCTATATGGTAAATGTATATCAAACTTTGTAAGAAACTGCCAAACTGTTTTTTCTAAAGTGGCTGCATCATTTTGCATTTCCAACAGCAATGTGTGCAAGTTCCTATTGCTGTACATCATTGCCAGCACTTACTACTATCGGCTTTAAAAGTCTGGCTATTCTAATAGGTGTTAAGTGGCATTTTGTTATAGTTTTTTTTTATTGTCTAAAGTTTTACATATGTCTCCTCCCCCCTCCCCAACTGACTCCCCCCCTAGCCATTCCCACCCCTCGCCCCCCAGGGCAAGCCCCCACTGCCCCAGTGTCTGTGTCCATTAGTTATGCTAATATGCATGCATACAAGTCCTTTGGTTGATCTCTAACCCCGCCCCCGCCCCCCCCCCCACCTCCCCTGCCATTTGTCTCTGGATCTATTTTTGTTTATCAGTTTATGTTGATCATTATATCTCACATATGAGTGAGATCATATGATATTTATCTTTCTCCAACTGGCTTATTTTGCTTAGCATAATGCTCTCCATCCATGTTGTTGCAAAAGGTAAAAGTTCCTTCTTTTTTATAGCGGCGTACTATTCCATTGTGTAGATGTACCACAGTTTTTTAATCCACTCATCTGCTGATGGGCACTTATTTGTTATAGTTTTGATTTGCCTTTCCCTAGTGATTAATGATGTTGAGCATGTTTTCCTGTATTTCTTCCCACTATCCCTATATTTTCTTGGAGGGGATTGGGGAACTTTTAATCTGCCTCTTTTCCTAGGAGTCATAGGCTCTCACAGAGATACCAAGAATGTGTAACCTCCAGGGCTGCAGGAGAGCGCAGGCTGAGTGCTACGATGGAGGGGCCCACTGCTTTACCATCACAGTCCCTAAGTAAGCCACGGGAGCTCTGTGATACAGGAACAGGAGTCTCAGTCAACTTCCTGGTGGTTATGAAGTGCTTGAGAATAAAGGGGGGAAAGTTAAAATCCTCTTCCTCTCCCTCTGAAACAGTGACCAGGATGCCCCTTAGTTCTCCAAGGGTACAATTCATATGCATAAAAAAGCACAAGACTCGTTCTCTTCCCTCAAGCCACTAACCAGGCCTGATTTCACATACTAGTATACAGCTGATCAAGTTCTATCAATAGCTTATCCTGAAAGTGTGCATTTACTTTCCAAATATTTTCCAACCTTGATTCTGAGAACATTTTGGCAGAGTAAGGACCTGACATTATTCTTCTATAACCTTCTTCCCTGTGCCATCTCTACCTGGCAAACTCCTCATCTTTCAAGACCAGCTCAAATGTCACCTGTTCCATGAGTCGTTATTACTTTACTTATTCCTGACAATGTGCCTATTAGGTAAGATTTATCAGCTGCATTTTATAGACAAGGACCAAAGTTTGTCCCTCCGCTGTCTTCCCAGACCACTCTGATTATATCTAATTTTGGCATTTATTTCTTTATATTATAATGATGTTTCTATTTCTCTGTCTCCTTGTAGACTAGGAGGGCGGGGACTGTGACTTTTTCATGTTTTTAATCCCAGAGCATATTACTGATGCCTGCAGCTGCTAGGTGCTCAGCAAATATTTGATACTTGAATAAAGAAAATGTCTTAGTTCATTAGCCCTCCAATCTCAAGAGTCTACACATGTCACAATGCACACTAATCCCCCTGCTCTCCAGGAAACTCATCAAAAGGAGACACAATCCTCAGTTGGTTTCACAGAGCCAAAGAGCAAGAGGAAACTTGACTTCAAGAGTAGAAGCTCTGAACTTGTCGTGGGGCTGTTATCCAAGATAATGTCATACCAGGAGAACCAACACACGTTGCGGGAGGAAGGATATTAAGCGCCTGAACAGGGAGAGCATTTAGTAAATACTCGAATGTTCCAGATGGACTGGGATGTCCTTGATAAATACACATTTGGTTTATCTTACTCAATTCAATAAGGATTTCAGGATCACATGCCACATGACAATCCAACCCAAATCACTCTAAGCAACTGGGTTTCTTCCTAGGGCTCTGAGGCATGCTAGGGATGAGGCTGGGCCCTGGGTCCCAGGAGTTCAGCAGATATAAGTAATAATGACTAAAAAATAAAGGAGATTGATTTATGAAAGAAAGGAAGTTTAGAACATAAAAGCTATGCATGTGGCTCAGGGATAGGTAAGGGTTATAGAACAAGGGGCAGAGAAGAAAATTATTCTCCACCAATGGGAGGAGCGGGAGGCAAGGATGTGCCAAGAAAGTTCATGGAAGGAAATAAGGACAGAGAAGGACAACTAAGCAGGAGGGGAATGTGGCCGTTTTTCCATGTGCTGGGACAGAAAACACAAAATCATCTCCTTGTTAAGGCAGCCAGGAAGACTCCTTCAAAAGGTCAGCCCCACAGTAGCCTGGGAGGATCAGAGATGTTTCAAAGAAGTGACACTTGTCAAACAAACTTGAGGTATGTGTCTTCTGTCCTGCTTATCGCCACAACTTCACGAGAACCCAGTCCTTGGCTAATACTTAACTTTTCCCCTTTACAGGGATCTTTCAGAAATAAAAAGAAAATTCCTGAGAATGAGGTGGGGAGACAGGCTGCCTATGACACTAATCTCCTTGGAACAATGGCTGCAGGCCTTGGATGATCTTTCACCCGAAGTTAGGCCACCACAGCATGTGACCAAAGGAAAAGAGGGTACTTTCAGTCTCCTGGTACCAAAGGACAGCTTCCCTCACAGCAGCTGAAACCTGAGCCTCCATCCAGAGAGGAAAGGTCAGTGAGTGAAGGCAACACTTGCCAGGTGCTTGCCAAATCTCTGCCCTGCTCAGGCTTCCTGACTCTGCCGGTCTGCTATCCAGCATCCTTTTCTGTTGCTGACGGCTATGTTTTCTCTCTCTTCTCAGCCAGATCCTGAATTCTGTATGCTTGAGATATACAGTGATCTCAGGGAAGCCACATGTAGATGGGGACCAGTGGCCACTGCAGCTTGCAATGTGAGGGTTTTCATCCATCCATCCATCCATCCATCCGGTCAGCCAGCCATGCATCCATCTATCCATGCAGCTGTCATCTATAAAGGGCCTACACATGCTAGGCACTCTAGTAAGTGGGGGAGTTATAAATAAGATTCAAGTCCCTGACCTTAGGAAGTTGACATCATAAGAGGGGAGATGGGCGAGCTAAAAGACAATCACAAAACAATGTGGTAATGGTAGAGCTCTCGTGGAAGCCAGCGGGTGTCCATGAGGAGTCCCTAACTCAGCCCGGGGGAATCAGAGATGCTTCCTATATGAGGAGGAGACCTGAGCAACAGGGAGAATTTTATAATTTTGGCCCAGCTGGACAAGATAATAAAAAGGCATAAAACTCTGGTTCTTGTTCATTGTAATCTGCCTGTTAGGGCAGGTGCTGCTTCTCTAAAAGTCCCCATGGAGGCCCAGGCTTGTCTGTATTTCTTGGGCTTTTTCTTCTTTGTTTCCTGGCTTAAAAAAATAAAGGTGAAAAGACTATCAAGAAGATGCTTAAGTCAGGGGTTGGTTTTAATTAGCCCAGTTTGAAAAGCCTAATGTCAAGGTGACAGGAGGGATAAAAAAAATGAGTCAGGCAAGAGTAACCCCAGTAATCTCATGCCCTGCCCAGAGCCCAGGGCCTCTCAACTGCCAAGTAGGAGGGGTGGGCTCCAAGTTTCCTGCAGAGAAGGCGTTTCTGGCCCCATCTCAGCTCTGAGCCTCAGACTCTGCTCCCTGGGGAGTCACAAAAGCCTCTAATTTACTTCTTCCCTCTGACAATAGCATCAGAACTCATGGGACAGGCAGAAGAATCGAATCCCAGAAATGTCAATATCTTAATCTTGTGAATATGTTACCTTACATAATGTAAGAAATTCTGCAAATGTGACTAAGTTGAGGATCTTCAGATGGGGAGACTATTTTGGATTATCTGACTTGGTCCAATGTAATTATTTCCCCCCCCAATGTAATTATGAATCCTTTAAGAAGGAGGCAGGAGGGTCAGAGTTAGAAAAGGAGATATGATGACCAAAACAGAGATCAAAGAAGGAGAAAGAAAGCTTTGAAGATGCCATCCTGCTGACTTTGAAGATGGAAGAAGGGGCCATGAGCCAAAGAATGTAGGGGGCCTCTAGAAGCTGGAAAAGTCAAGGAAACAATTCTCTGCAGAGCCTCCAGAAGGAACACAGCTTTCCTGACCTTGAATTTAGGACTTCTGGCGTCCAAAACTATAAGAATAAATCTGTGGGCCCTGACTGGTTTGGCTCAGTGGATAGAGTGTTGGCCTGCGGACTGTGGGGTCCCGGGTTCAATTCTGGTCAGAGGCATGTACCTTGGTTGCGGGCACATCCCCAATAGGGGGTGTGCAGGAGGCAGCTGATCCATGTTTCTCTCTCTTTTTTTTTTTAAATATTTTATTGATTTTTTACAGAGAGGAAGGGAGAGGGACAGAGAGCCAGAAACATCGACGAGAGAGAAGCATCGATCAGCTGCCTCCTGCACACCCCCTACTGGGGATGTGCCCGCAACCACGGTACATGCCCCTGGCCGGAATAGAACCCGGGACCCTTCAGTCCGAAGGCCGACACTCTATCCATTGAGGCAAACAAGCTAGGGTGATGTTTCTTTCTCATCGATGTTTCTAACTCTCTATCCCTCTCCCTTCCTCTCTGTAAAAAAATCAATAAAATATATTTTTTAAAAAAAGAATAAATCTGTGTAGTTTTAAGCCACTAAGTTGGTGGTAAGTTGTTCCAGCAGCAACAGGAAACTAATTCAGGGCCAAACACCATACAGATAGACCAGGAAGCAGGATGACTACATATCCTTAAAGAGAAAAGCTTTTAAAGAGCAACCAGGCAGCATATACCAGGACCCCAAAGGAGTTCCTCTCTTGCCTTGCAAGACACCAAGTGGAGGGAAGTGGTGTTGATCTCTGTAAGTGGGCAGTGAAAGGGAGATCAGCCATGTGCTGATCTAGTTGGCAAATTTTCACGCCACACGAGCATCCCAGCTCTTCCACACCCTGCTCTTGTCAGTGGTACCATGGGCATTGCTGACAGTGCCACTGGGCTCTGAGTCTGTTACCTGAAGACACTGACCAGGTTGCTTTCTGGGCAGCTGGACATAAGATGTGGCAAAAAGGTGAAGATTAAGATGACTGCTCCTCAGAAACCAAGAGAGTCATGTCCATTATCCTCAGGGATTTAGAACGTAACTGTTCACAGGCAGACTTGTTTCTCTGCCTTGTGTCCTCTCCCCTGGGCCCTTGTCAATGTCATCATCACACGTTCCTGGAACTCAGGGAACTCCATTTGGATTTCTTGGTCTTGCTGGCTTGCCCCTTTCTCAGGACTGGGCTGGAGGGAACTTGGAAAGCCTTGTTTTCCTTTAGAATTTCCAAAACCAGGCCTCTCCTTGTCTTTTCAGAAAAAGCAGACAGTAGGGAGGGTGAAGACAGATGGTGAAGAAGAGAGAAGAGTGAGCATGAGAAACAATAGAAGGGAGGAAGGAGGGAGGGGGAAATAGAGAGGGGGAGAAGGACATCAAGGGGGGTGGGGAGATCTTGAGGTGCAGAAGAGAGAGAGAAGGGGCCAGGACAGAAAAAAGAAAGATGGAATGTACTAAGCAGGCAGTTACTGAACAGGGAAGCTAGTGACACCACTTTGTAGAAATAGAACAGCCTGTTCCTTTCCATAACTTCAAAGTAAGCACCTTTCTGGGAAGGAGCTCCTCAGCCCTCCCAAGCAGCGCACGTTTCACCTGGTTATGTGCCTGGCAGAGTGCAGGTCTGTCTCACCTTTGGCTGTGGTGTGCCCTTCTCTGCCTTCTGCCACGCTCTGGCCAGCTTCCCCTGACTCCCTCCCTCTGGACCTGGAGCAAAAGGGGCGAGCTGACGCCCCTCAGAGCAGCCCTCCTGTGCCCAAGCCGAGCGCGGAGAGCACCCAGCCAGCGGAGGGGACGGGAGGGGAAGGGGTGTGGCGACGCTCCGCTCCGTGATAGGCTGGACGGGCTCCTTGGCCGTCTCCCTTTGCTCTTGGAAGGAGCTGGGCACGTGTTTCTAATTGTGGAAAGGCTGCTCTGGGCTGGTTTGCCTAACCGTTTCCAGATCTAGGAGGTAACTAGTGCCGGCTGCCAAAAGGCACTGATAGGCAAAGAAAACACGGAGCCCTGTTTGAGTTCTAAGGCACACAACCCAAGGCTCAGATAAGGTCCCCGTTCCGCCCGTGCAGACCAGCCCGAGCTCGTTCCTCAAAAAGGCTGGAGGACAATTGTGGTAGGACTGTGACTACAGAGCCAGCGTCCTAATCCTTCCCTGCTCGCCTGGGGCCAAGGCGGTTTCATATGGGGTGAGGAGCCTCCTTATAAAGTCTCAGGTCTCTAAAAACAAACGTTAGTATTATTGTACACGTAAATAATTTGATTGGTGAAAGACAAATCTATCAGAACAAAGCAACAGCAACCCCAAATATCAAAGTAGCCGGTACTTATAAACTAAGCTTTGCTCCCAGCTCCTGTTAGGTCCATAAACAGGCTTTGAAATAGACCTAGCCCGTCACCCACACCACAGTAACATTTTGCCCTGCTCACCCAGCCCCTTTCTTCTTGAAACATCGAGAAGTCTCAGAAGCCCCCCTGAGGAGAGGGGTTGTGCTGGGCCTTCTGGAAGGGCCTCTCCCCTCCAATGACAAACAAGCAGAGGAGGAGTGGCGCAGAGGCGCTGTGAGCTTTTGGAGGCCCTGAATCACAGCTGTTCCTGGAGCTTCCAGCTAAGCTCCTACTTCTACCCCTTCCTCTGATGGCTCTCCCTTCCCCTTCCTTTTTATCCTAATCCCTCCAATGGCAAGTGCCAGTTGCTGGACCTGGAGCTTTTGCTGAATCACCATCCAGTACTGAGTTCAGCCAAGAAGCCCAAACACCCTGCTCAGCATTTTCCAAGAGCTGAATAGTTCTCTCTCCAGCATGAGCTTAGCAAGGCTCCTGAGCTGAGAGGAGGAGAGAAAAACGGGACACTCAAAAAGCAGGGAGACAGACAGAGGGCACCATGCCACCTCGGGGAGCCCCATTTTAATCCTGTTCATTACTGTTCCAGCCCAGGCCTAAAGGTAACTCCTGTTATCTCACACCCCAATTCTCAGGGCTGATGCCTCCCAGACTCGGAGCAAGGGGGATGGGAAGAGTTCTGAGGGCGTCTGCACGGAGCTTGGGAGGGCTAGTCCGACTCTCTCATCCTCAGATAGTATCCACCAAAATCTGCAGATGCTCAAGTCTCTTATGTCAAATGGTCTATAAACCTGAACGCAGGCTGCAGAATTCCCAAGACTGGACAGTGTGGATGAAAAAAGGGATTCTGGGGAAAGTAACCGCACAGGGTGGTCTGACCATAAATTCCTAACTGGGCAGGTCATGGTAAGTAGTCATGCCCCAGGCATGTAACTTCTTTAGTAAAAGGCTTAGCTTTGCCTTACGCAAGCCCTGTGCACTGTTTCTGTGCATCTAGGTTAACACACTTTTGAAATGTCCCCTTTTAGACTCTTCCTTCTAATACCTGACCACCCTTTCAGACCCCTGCTTCTAAAGCATGAGAACATAATCTTAACTATCCTGTAATCCAATCCGTGCCTTGCTTTCTCCCGCCTTCATGCAATCTTCCTTACATTCCCTCCTTAATCTGAAATGCATAAAAGAAATAGCAAACTGTTATTCTCAGAAGCATTTATCTCAGTCTTCTGAGATCTTGCTTCCAGGTGCATCTTCTGTTTAACTCAAATAAATTTTAATAAAAGTTCTCTACAGGTTCTTATGTCAACACCAGTTATAACCCAATTCCAAGGACAGCTTGTGCTCAAGTTTGCTAAGCTCTCAGAACAAATCTTGCCCTCTCTCCTGTTCCCAAAGCTCCCAGTACCACTAGGCTTCACTCTGTGAGTGGTCTGATTTTATGTTCTTGGGCATAGGATATAAATGTGGTGTGTCACGTTAGCCCTTAAAAGTTTATCAGACACAATTAATGGGTGAGTTCATACACCATAGGTGCCGGCTCCTCTGGGGGGAGGGGAGGAGAGGAGTGATCCTTGAGAGTCAGCAGCAAAAGGCCAGTGGAGAATTTAAGCGGCTAGGCTGGTTTCAAAAAGGCAGCAAGTTGTTTCCATACTGGTGAAAGCTGAACGCCAGGAAAACTGTTTCAGGGAACCTCAGTCTCATTCTGTTATTTTTCCAAGCAGGGTGTGGACCCATTCTCAGGAATAAGCTCCTCGTTCCTCAATTTCCAGGACTTGGGCTATGTACACCCTTTGAACAGAAGAATTCCAGTTTGAGAGCAAGAACTGGAGACCAGGAGAGACACTATGGGAAGCCAGGAAAGAGGAGATGATCTGGACCAGAACTGAAGCATATTGAAACTAACACAGATTGTCAAACTGCAGCGGGAAGGCCGGGGAGGGTTGGGGGGCAGGAGGGAGGGGGGTAAGAGATCAACCAAAGGACTTGTATGCATGCATATAAGCATAACCAGTGGACATAAGACACTGGGGGATAGGGGAGGCTAGGGGACTGTCTAGGGCAGGGGGAAAAAAAATGGACACATATGTAATACCCTTTGTATTACTTTAAGCAATAAAAAAAAAAGGAATAGAGATGTAGTTGATGTTGTTATTTGTGTATACTAGTATATCTGCCCATTTAACAAACAAGAAGAGTCTACTATGTGCCATATTCAGTGAGCACACATGGCCTTCATCTTGATTGATAGTGTAATATGGTTCTCATGAAAATATTAAATGCACAGAAATATTTATTGTCAATAAATGTCAAGGGTGACTGGGAAAAAAAAAAAAAGAAAAGAAACTAACAAGAAGGCCCCGACTTCTCAGGTAGCCAGTGGCTACATCCTGATCTGAGAATAGATTGGATTTTGACTAATGGGCAGAAGTGTTCAACACCAATGGCTTTCTCAGGAAGGAGAACTCTTTGTAATTGCTAACTACAGTATAGAAACTTAAAAGCACTATACCAATAGTTGTTCAAATATTGAATTACTCTGACAGAAATGTAAAATGAGGGCAACTGAGATATCTTCATTCCCAGGGCTATAGGCACTAGGAATACTCCAGAGGCCGAACAGGTCAGGGAGGAGATGAAATAGCACTGAATGGGTATTTACTCTGCCATTAGAGGCATGGAGTCCAAAAGCATAGGGGATGTCTTCCTCAAGGGTTAGCAATGAATCTTAAGTATTAGAGAGTGAATAGAAAGGGTGACAAAGACTGAGGAGCCAACTCAACCCAGTCTGAACCACACCAATGAGAAGACATTAAAATAGGATCCTGCCCTGGCCATTGTGCTCAGTGGTTAGAACACCAGCCCAAGCACTGGGCTGCAGATTCAATTCTCAGTCACGGGCACATACCTGGGTTGCAGGCTCAATCCCAGCCCCAGTTGAGGTGCGTGCGGGCGGCAACCAATCCATGTGTCTCTCTCATATCAATGTTTCTCTCTCTCTCTCTCTCTCTCTCTCTCTCTCTCTCTCTCTCTCTCTCTCTCTCTCTCCCCTTCCCTTCTTTCCTCTCTCTCCCCCCCTTCCACTCTCTCAAAAAATCAATGGAAAAAATATCTTTGGTTGAGGATTAACAACAACAAAAATGAGCCAGTGTTTTTCTTGATCTATTTCACCTGTATTCCAACAGGAATGTACCATCCTTGACTCTCTCACCATTAACCACCAAATCCTGCTAATGCTATTTTGTAAATGCTAAATACAGTTGATTCTTGAACAACATGGGGGTTAGGGGTGCCAACCCCATCCCCCATCCCTGTGCAGTTGAAAATGTGCATACTACTTTTGTCTCCCCAGAAACTTAACTGCAATCCTCCTTGGGTATCCAAGGGGGGTTGGTTTCAGGACCCCACCTCCCATACCAAAATCCTGAATAATCAAGTCCCTTATGAAAAATAGTGTAGAACAATGCACACAGTCAGCTCTCTGCATCCACAGATTCATAACCACAAAATGAAGATACTGTTTTTGACCCAAGGTTAATTGAATACATGAATGTGAAACAGGGAGGTATGGGGGGCCAACTCTATATTTATTAGGAAAAAAAATCAATGTATAAGTAGACCTGTGTAGTACAAACCTGTGTTGTTCAAAGGTCAACTGTACATCTACTCTCCACTTCCACTGCTCCATCCCTAATTCACATCATTGTCATCTCTAACATGTATTCCTGTAACCACATTGTAACTGGTCTCCTTGCCTTTGATCTTTAAAAAAAATTTTTATTTTATTGCCCGGCTGGTGTGGCTCAGTAGTTGAGTGTCAATCTATGAACCATTCCTGGTTCGGGTATATGCCGGGGTTATGGGCTCAATTCTCAGTGGGGGACATGCAGGAGGCAGCCGATCAATGATTCTCTCTCATCATTGATGTTTCATCTCTCTCTCCCTTTCCCTTCCTCTCTGAAATCAATAAAAATATGTTTTTAAAAATTTTTAAATTGATTTCAGAGAGAGGAAGGGAAAGGGAGAGAGAGAAACACCAGTGATGAGAGAGGATCATTGATCATCTGCCTCCTGCACTCCTCCTACTGAGGATTGAGCCCAAAACCCCAGCATGTGCCCAGACTGGGAATTTAATAGTTACTTTCTGGGTCAATGCTCAACCACTGAGCCACACCAGCCAGGTTCCTTGCCTTTGATCTCTTTCCCCTCTCCAATTCATCCTTTACTCTTTCAGCTTTGATTCTTTTAAAATATAAATATGATAATGTTAATTCTCTGTTTGAAGCCCTTGAATCCCTTCCCATTGCTCTTAGAGTAAATCTCACTAGCATAGCCCATGAGGTCCTTTATGTCCGGCTCTTCACTCCTATCTACAGTTCTTACCTCCTCGTCTATGCTGTGGCTATCCAGAACTACCTGGAGCTCCCCCAGAGAACCCCCATTTCTGTTACATCCAGCTCCCTGAATGTTGTCCTCTTGGAGGAACTTACTACTTGGAACTGAAATTCCCTATGTACTTGTCATAATCATCCATTGGACTGAGCGTGCCTAAGTATTCTCCTGCCTAACACAGTGCCTGGAGCAGAAGAGACATTTGAATATTTGATAATGACTACCCTGCAGTACCTATAGAAGACACACAAGTGGACTCAATAAACACTTAAGAGAAAAGGTTTAATTTTCTGCTGCTGCAGCAAATGAGAATGAAGATTTTCTGGTTCATCGCTGTATCCCCTGTGCCAAGAAGAGTATCTAGCACATCCTGGACCTTTGATAAATATTTGTTGAATGAACAAAGTATTGTGATTTTCATTTATGTAACACTTCCCGAGAGTCCCAACCCCTGTTAAGTTATATTACTCTAGAGCAGGCTTTTGAGCAGCATCCTTCCTCAATCACCCTGAGGAAGACTCCAACAAAAGACTATTCAGTGCTCCTCTGGGCTTTGGAGAGGACATGGGAGGCAGAAACACAGAGAATGCGTAACTGCTCATCACAAATGCAGGAGACAGTTAGTTGAAACGTATTTCATTTTGATTTGTAGATAAAATAGTTTCCCTCCTTTGAGTATCAATCAATCAACATGGCCAGCTGATTCTACCCTTGAATCTTTTTCATTTTTCCCCCCTGTAACTTTGTTTTTATTTTAGGCCAACTGCCTCTCTAACCTAAACAAATGCTTAGTCTGCTAACGCATCTCCCTGCTTCAAGGGTCATGGTCTTTTCTTCACTCAGATGTGAACCTAAGCATGTTACTGATCAAGATCCTTCAGTGGTTCCCCATCCCTTGAGTGAAGTCTGCTCTTTTCTACATGATGTACAGGATCCTTCCAGGTTTGGTTCCTGCTCACCTGTTCAGCCTCATTTCCTGCCACTCTCCTGGGCTCCACCGACTCAAAAGTACTTGCTTCTCTCCAACAGGCCATTTCTTTCTTGACCCCAAGTCTTTTTTTTTTTTTTTTTTTCCCTAAGACACCTTTACGCTCTTCTTACTTAGGAAATACAAGAGTTTTTGTTTTGTTTTTTTAATCCTCACCTGAGGATATTTTTCCATTGATTTTTATTTTATTTTATTTACTTTTATTTTTTTAATATATGTTATTTATTTTTTACAGAGAGGAAGGGAGAGTTAGAAACATTGATGAGAGAGAAACATCAATCAGCTGCCTCCTGCACACCCCCTACTGAGGATGTGCCCGCAACCAAGGTACAGGCCCTTGACTGGAATCGAACCTGGGACCCTTCAGTCCACAGACCAACGCTCTATCCACTGAGCCAAACCAGTTAGGTCTTTCCATTGATTTTTAGAGAGAGTGGAAGAGAGAGGAAAAGACAGAGAGAAATATTGATGTGAAAGAAACACATCCATTGGTTGCCTCCTGCATGAGCCCTGACCAGGGCCCGGGCCAGGGAGGAGCATGCAACCAAAATACATGTCCTTGATCGGAATCGAACCTGGTCCGAATTGAACCTGGGTCATTTTGGTCCACAGGCCAACACTCTATCCACTGAGCCAAACTGGCTAGGGCTTGACCCCAAGTCTTGCCTGTGTCCTTCCCTCTACCTGCCTGTTCTATTTTATGCCCATCTGCAGCCTACCTACTTGCCTTTCAAGATTTAGCTCAACCTGGGAGCCTTCCCTAAGGATTCGCTCCCAACGTTTTTTGTTGTTAATCCTTACCCAAGGATATTTTTCCATTGATGTTTTAGAACGAGTGGAAGGGAGGGGAAAAGGCAGAGAGAAACATCAATGTGAGAGAGACATATCGATTGGTTGCCTCCCACACACACCCCAACCAAGGCCGGGGATTGAGCCTGCAACCCAGGTATGGGCTCTTGACCAGAATCAAACCTGGGACCCTTCAGTCTGTGGGCCGATGTTCCATCCACTGAGCAAAACCGGCTAGAGGTCTTTCCCAACTTGGAAGCAGCTTTTGTCATCACAGTGTATTGTAATTATTTGTTTGTAAACCAATCTCTTCACTAGCCTTTAATTTCTCCTAAGACTATATAAATAATGCCACAGCTCTACTCAGTGTAGGAATTCAATATGATAATTAAATGATGGATTTGCAGTTTCTTTTCTTTTTTCTTCTAGAAAGTCCATTTACAAAGTAATTTTCATCTTAATACATTATAATAATAAAAATAGGATTTCAGTCAAATTGATCATTGTGTAAAAATCAAGAGAGTTGAAAACCTAAGAGATTTATATTTTAAATGTTGGCTAGTTAGCAGATGTACAGAAAAAATGGGGCTAAGCTATATGGGAATCGAATCTAGTTCACTCTGTATTTGTCTGGATTCATATACGTATACAAGGCTGATGAGACACCCAAAGAACTTTCTGGGGATGAGAGAAGGGCAAGAAGGCAGTGCTGCCCAGGCATCTGAGGCAGTATGTGTAGTGCTCAGGGATGAGAAGTTTGAGGCTCAAGAATATAAAGCCTCAAAGGAAAATGAAAGGAGATTAAGGGATTTAGACGCTAAGAAAGACTGTTGAATCCTCTGATGTCAAGGGGTGAATTTGTAAGAGACATGCAAACCAACACACACAGTTTATCTATAACAATATCTTGCATCAAGCACCAGGAAACTTTCTTGGAGAGTCACCTACCCTTTCTATAGAGGAATTGCAGAGCAACTCAGGGCTGAAAGTAACGTAAGAAGAAAAAATCTGCTCCTGGAAAACTAATCTATCAGGAATCTCAGTAGAGAGATAGAAAACAAGATAAGCAGCATTTTTACTTGTGAAACCCATGAAGGGTACTCTGTTCTCAGGGTGAGAAAGGAAAAGGAGTTTCGTTAGTACAAGGCATGAAGGGAGAAGAGGGGAACTTGAACAAGAAGAAAACAAATCTACTTCAGATACTGGACATGACTCCAGCTCCAAAAGAGAGAAAGGAGGCCAGGAAGCTGCCTGAGTGTAAGGCGGTCTGGTCCCTGGGAGGGGGGTGGGGGGGTGGAGGGGAGACAAACAGATCCCAAAGGAAAACCCAGTGTTAGGAAGCGAGAAGCTCAAACGGGGGACCCCAGAACACCGGTGCTCCTCTGTGGCACTGGGACAACTTTGTTTATAACCAGAAACTCAGGTAATAACCAAAAGAACTGTTGATGAAAGATCAAGCTGCAGAAATAACCAATCAATATGGATGTCTATATACCCAGATAGGTACATTGATAGATGCATTTTATTTAGAACTGTAAGGATAACTATCCATTGTTACCAGGACTGCTGGACAGGGGAGAGGGTGAAGATAAGAGGACCACTGTCTCTTTCACCTAGAGAATACAGTTATTTACTTAGGAATACTAAAAAGTAAAACAGAAAGAAAAAGAAAAAAAAAACTCAAACAGATTACAAAAGAAGGTACCAAAACCAAGTTTTAATACCTCCTGTTCCCCTCCTTCCTAACTCCTCCCACTAATATGCATGCTCTGGAGAAAGGAGAAAGGCTTTTCATTTAATTAAAACGTAAAATACTTTCTTTTTTTTTTTTACTGGCTGGTGGCTAGGAACATTCTGCTGACTCAGCAGTGAATAATCAGCTTTGACCTAAATCATAAAATAACTCAAAGTGGCAGCTGCAGTTGCATAAGCATGATACAAATCCGCAGTTCCTTCTCTCTCTCTCCCTCTCCTCTCCTCCCCTCCCCCTCCAGACTTGGAGCAGGCAAGCCAGTTACAGCAGGTTCTTTCTGTCTCTCCACCCCCATCTGGTTCGTCTACCATCATTTTTCATCTGATCTATTTTAAAAACGCTCCATGGAACCAGATTTGACCTCATCTCCTCCCTTCCACAGCAAACCCCAGCCAGGGGCTTTGCCACACCGGTTCTCCCTGCTGGGCTCCTGCCCTGTCCTCCAGCTCCCTCAACCTGATGCCCTCCGTTACACACCAGCACGCCAAAATGACACAGCAGAAAGCAGCGCTTCTTATATCAGTACATACAGACCATCCCCAAACTCTCTACTGCTTCTCTTAAGAATACAGCTGGACTGGGCCAATTTCGGCTCTACTGCCAAGGAACACTGGGCCTATTCTACACGGCTGACATGCCTGGCACTTGCTGAGAGGATGGGGTGAGGCTGTAGGATGGTGGGAGGGGTGCTGGAATAAAAGATAGCAGCATTTAATAAAAGGTAGCATCCACCAAGCCTTTCTAACAGCCTGGTTCTGATTTATTTTACTGGATACTTTAAGGGAGGATTTGAGGGGCCTGTAAAAGTGGGCTACCAAAAAAAAAAAAAAAGCACTTGATGAACCAGAAAACAAAATCTTTGCACACAGACTCAAAGCATCTGGGAGTGTCTGATGAGGAAGTATGGGTGTGCGGCTATGTCCACCTGTGTACCCCTGTGGAGAGAGGAGTTGGGGACTCCACATGGCCTTCACATCTGGGTAGAAGCGGGGGACACACAAGGTGAAGCGAGGAGCTGTTTTGCATTTCCCCCAAGGAAATAAGGAGGAATAAGTTTGGGTTTAAGGACATTTTTCTGTGTATGCAGGTGGAAAATTATTTGAACACATATCTGGAGAACACTGGAAAATTCCTATCTCGGGCGGGCAAGACTGACCACTGTTAAGTTGGTCAGAATGTCTTTGCAGTTCTACTTAGAAGGCAGAGGACCGGCCAGATAAGCTTTCTTGAACCTTTGATGTCAGGAATTGGGAAAAGGGAGGATCTTATAATTTTTGTCATTAGAGTTTCTAAAGTCCTCCTAGCTTGGTGCTGGCAGTGTCCAGGGGAGGTGTGGGCTGCCAAAGGGACTGTGTACAACCTGTCTTTCTGGAACAGGGCTACAGGCAGGAGCAATTTTCATATCTTGGGAGGGTTTGTACCTATCTGGCCTGAGGGGATCTGCTATACTCCTCCAGAAGCTATACTACTCCAGAAGGTCTTTGCCTAAGATGTCGCCTACCCTCAGTGGGTTTGGGGAATGCAAAGGGACCTGTAGCATCCAGCTGCCCAGAGAACTACCCCCTGTGGCCTGGTTTCTCTCTGAAGGGACAGACTGAACAGCCTCAAGATTCTTGATTTCTAGTTGGAATGTAAGGGTAGTTCTTGTCTCAGACACTAGCAGCATCAGCAGGAAAAAGGAAGCCGTGTCTGTGTGCATGAGACACTGAAATAGCAGTGGCCAGCACTCATGTGGTCCCTTCTAAGCCCCATTAGCCTGTCTGGTGGCAGAAATAGCACTCTTCCTGCATTCTCACATCCTCTTCCCCCTCCCCCACCTTCTCTATCTCTAGATCTAGCTAGCAAGCAACCACCAAGTAACTACCCTCATTGACCACCTTCATTGACTAATGGTTGGGCTACAAGGTGCCCAAGTGTCTCATGCAATCCTTGCAACTACACACTCCTGTGTAGGGTGAGGCAGGTTACTTTGCCAAGCACTCACAGCCATAGAAAAGTGGTAGAGAGATGCAGTCTCCAGCAGCCTGGCTCGGAGATTTCTGATATCAGAGATTAAATGTTGAAACTTCCTAGAAATATAAGTTGCAGAACTTCTTTATAAAGCCTCTCTAACCTATTCCAGCTCACAGAAATCCTTCCCATTCTTTGAACTTTTACTGTTCTTGAATCCTAACCACAGAATCTGTCTATTAGCTTTTCTTCCCAGTTAGATATAAAATTTATCAAGGGACCACTGATAATTCATTTATTTTGCCCCAACTCACACATCTAAACTCTCCTTCCAAAGAGTTCTAAGATGTGAGTGGGTCCTGGCTGGCATGGCTCAGTATTTGAGCATCGACCTATGAACCAGGAGGTCATGGTTCATTCCCTGTCAGGGCACATGCTCAGGTTGTGGGCTTGATCCCCAGTGTGGGAGCAAGCAGGAGGCAGCCCATCAGTGATACTCTCACCTCATTAATATTTCTATCTCTCTCTCCCTCTCCCTTCCTCTCTGAAATCAATTTAAAAAAATGATGTGAGCTGGCAGGTTGAGGTAGAGGTGGACAATGTCAGAAAAATCTTACAATCAGCAGAAGCCTCCAGGACAGTGGTTCTCAACCTTCCTAATGCCACGACCTTTTAATACAGTTCCTCATGTTGTGGTGACCCCCAATCATAAAATTACTTTCGTTGCTACTTCATAACTGTAATTTTGCTACTGTTATGAATCGTAATGTAAATATTTGATATGTAGGATGTATTTTCATTGTTCGCGACCCACAGGTTGAGAATTGCTGCTCCAGGACAATGTGTGTGCTAGAAAGAGAAGGAATCAGGAGACCAGGGCTCTACTTAGGGCCTGTCATTTGGGTGAGTCACTGCTTGGTTCCATTTCCTTATTGGTACTAGGAAAATTATAACACTGCCCAGCTTAGCTCCTGGACTTGTCATTTGCTCCTATCAGATCATATAAGTGAAAGTGCTTTGTATAAAGAGCCCTGCCAATGAAAATTACTATGCCTGTGAGCAGCTACTTAAGTATCTTCTTTTTTTAACACCAGGTAATCGTATGCAAAATTCATTCATCTAAAGCACACATGTAGGAAATGGGGGGGGGGGGGGGGGTGGACAGATAAAAAAGGGAAGAAAAGAAAGAGGGAGAGGAAGAAGCGAGTATGGAGACCACCAGGAAGGCTAAAAGAGACCCCCCTGAGAGCATGGCCCAGATTGTACTTACATAGGCAGATGGCAGCCAGGAGTCGGAGGCCAAACTCTGGGGGAAAGCAGGTGGGGAAGAACGGCTGTAGCACGTAGTTAGAGAAGGTGAGGGCGATGACAGCTTGGTTGGTGGGGTAAATCACCAGCACAGCAATCCATAGCCTCAGGAACCTGAAGAGGGAACAGGACAAGATTTGACCCAAGATAGCAATGGAGACCCCCACCCCCACCAAAGGCATGGCAGGTATTTAGAAGTCATCAGGGAAAGCCTGGGCAAGTCACAGGGCAGCATAAGGAGGGCAGGTGGGCTAAAGAGATGCATTTCCCTTTTGTTTTCCAGATGCTGAAGAGCCCAGTCCCGCCCAACCCCCACCCTGAAATGGTAGACCCAGCCCTCGGCACTGACAATAAAATTCTATATAATAAAAGGCTAAAATGCAAATCGACCAAACAGCAGAACGACCAGTTGCTATGACGTGCACTGACCACCAGGGGACAGACACTCAACGCAGGAGCTGCCCCCTAGTGGTCAGTGTGCTCCCACAGGGGGAGCATTGCTCAGCCAGAAGCCAGGCTCACGGCTGGAGAGTACAGCAGCAGTGGTGGGAGCTCTCCCGCCTCCGTGGCAGCACTAAGGATGTCCAACTGACAGCTTAGGCCTGCTCCCCATGGGTAGTGGGCCTAAGCTGTCAGTCAGACATCCCCCGAGGGCTCCCGGACTGCGAGAGGGCGCAGGCTGGGCTGAGGGGCCCTCTGGGTGCACAAATTTTGTGTACTGGGCCTCTAGTGATTTAATGATAAAAAGTTAAGTTTTAACTAGTGCTAACACACATCTTGGCTTTATTTAACTCTTCCCTCTTCTTTCATTATCTCTTCTTTACCATTTTGGCCCCCAGCATCCAATGGTGGAAAATAAAATTTGCAACCTCAGAATTTTAAAAGCCAGGACATGCAACTGCCAGGGGAGGTACTAAGCAGGTGTTGCGGGAGTAGTGTCCTCCACATCCTTGGGCTCATCAGGTGCGGGTTGAGTGCTTCAGTAGCAGGGATGCAGAAACTGAGGAAATTCAAGATCAGAGCTTGGCTCGGAGGGAGGCCATTATCCTAGGTAATGTGAGAAGAGAGCACCTCTGTCTCTTAGGTGGGCCCTCTCATTTGTCAAGATAAAAGAGCTTTGTTTTATGAAGTGCTTTTCCTTGAAATCTCCAGAGTTATCATATTTGCTCTCACTCATAGACTCTTGACCACTAAGGTCAACAGATTAAAACTACAACCTGGTTCCTCTGTCACTCTCAGGGGCATCAAGGGGACACAAGGCTTTGCTAGCAAGCATGGAGGCAAAAGAGGAATCCCATTCTCTAGCTCTCCTCAGCACATTGGAAACCCCTGGCCTTGGCTTCCTAGACCACTTAGGTCTCCACAGAGCCTCTTACCCAGCCAGTCCTCCAAAGATGTCCTTGACGTAGGAGTAGTCACCTCCAGATTTGGGGATGGTGACCCCAAGCTCAGCATAGCAAAGGGCTCCCACAGCTGTAATGAGACCCGTCACGATCCAGATGATAAGAGCAAGGCCCACGGAGCCCGCATTCTCCAGCACACCCTTTGGCGAGACGAAGATTCCAGAGCCAATGATGTTCCCTGCATGAGGCACCAAAAGTAACAGGGAGACAGGAGCATCAGCACAGGTGGCAGGACCAGCATTTGCGGGGTGATCTCATCTCTGAGCTGATTCTAAAATACTGACTGTTGGGTTGTGTGATTCAGGGAGATGTGTCTAGCAATAATTCTTCTTAGAAGCAGAGGAGGAGGAGCAGACAACAGGCACTTAGAGACCAGGAACGTGGTCAGGTGCTCTACATTTCTTCTTTAATCCTTAGGATAAACCTATGGAGTCAGATATCATTTCTCCCACATTACATAGGAGGCACGTGTGGGAGGCAACCAATCGATGTACCTCTCTCACATTGATGTTCCTCTCTCTCCTTCTCCTCTCTTGTTCTCTCTGTTCCCTTCTCTCACTTTCTTTAAATATCAGTGGAATATCCTCACTCCTTGGGTGAGGATTAAGAAAAAAAAAGAAGTGAGCCAAAGAGACAGAGTGTGGTCACACCCCATGACTGGGGTTTTTCTAGACACATGGCATGCATAGCACTCCTGGAGGCTAGCCTCTACCCTAAACATGACAGCTCCACCCTTGGTGAGAAACAGAAATAAACCCTATAAAAAGTCCTAGTCATTTGGAAGTGGTTTATAGGCGTGCAATCAGTGCAAAGCCTCAGCACTATATTCTTCCAAAGGTCGTTCTCCTCCACTGTTTCATGTCACCCTCACAACAACATTATGAAATTCAGGAAGAGGAAGAAATTTTATTTATTTTATTTATTTATAAAGTGAACAGGATTTTGTTGTTTAAATATTTTTTAATTTATTGATTTGAGAGAGAGAGAGGAAGGGGGAGAGAGAGAAAGATTGGTTTGTTGTTCTATTTATTTATGCATTCATTGGTTGCTTCTTGTTTGTGCCCTGACTGGGGATTGAACCCAAAACCTTGGTTTATGAGGAAGATGCTCTAACCAACTGAGTTACCTGCCCAGGACCTAGGTATTTGTCTATTTTTACAAACTAAGAAACCATGAGGGGTTAAGTGGCTTTCTCCAAATTCCACAGCTGCCAACAAGTAACACTGGATATAGAAGTCAGTCTTCTGATGCTTAACCCAGCACTTTTTCCATTAATCCACTTCTGTGTCTGTACCCGAGGCTGGGCTTCTCCAGAGAGGGGAGGCCAGCAGCAAGCACTGAATGTGTATATTGGGCAGGGGAGGAGTAGGAGTGTGGAGGAAGCAACGACATGCTCTTCCTAAGCTTTCTTTGTCTACTTCTTACGATTTAAGATGGGATCAGGGTCTATTGAACAGATGCTTTGAAAGCTACCTTCGAACCCCACCCCAGCTGCACCATGAAAGGCCTGAAGAAGGAAGCAGAAGCTAAGTGGATCCAGGTAGAAATGCATAGTAATTATGAGGCCAGTTGGATTTGACAGTGTTCTGAGGACATCTCAGCTCCCCACCATATCCTTCTAATGATTTGGAACTAGTGCTTAGCTGAACCAGATGCAGAGTATAGAATATTATGCTCAGTTTTCAAAAACAGTCTTTCAGACCTCAGCTATAACTCAATCTCAATCCAGTCCTGAAACTCACTTCTAAACCAAAATTCGATTTTTAATCCCAGGTCATACATCCAGTTATTTCAGCCAAAGGGAAAGAGAAGAGAATATTTACATTCTAAAAACAATTGTGTCCTATTCCTCTAGGATGCAAAAGAAGCTGTCCCTTTACAAACTAAAAAATTGCATCATGAAATGAGTAATGGTAAGGGGGGGAGGTGGTTCTAAACAGTCCTCATTTGTGCTTTGCATGAATGTTGGGTTAATGGAGACTAAAAGGCACTAGTATCCCGGGACTCAAGACTCAGTCACCCTGTCAAGTGACCCATCAAATGCAGAACTAAATATGCTGCTGGGAACTGAGAACAAGTGCTGAAAGATGATAGTAAATTCCTTGCCTAGCAGGTATTTATCAGAAGAGTGATCTGTAGGTCATTTCAAAGCCAGCCAAGAAGAGAGCAATACAACTAGGATTAAAAAACTAGCTCAAGAGGTTAAAAAAGCAATCATTATAAGAGAAAACCTAGGTTTGACTTTGGTCTTGAAAGTGCTGAAAGGGAGGTTAGGGAACAGCTAGGCGGTTCTCAGAGCCGGGAATGGCTGTCGCAAGGAGGAAGTGGGAATGGATGTTATTGAAAAGACCCCATCTTCTCAAGAATAAAGAATGTTAATGTTCCACTAAGGGCTCTTGGAAAACACATTTTGCAGTGGGAATCAGAAGCACTTCTGTTCTAGATTATCACACTGACATTTCTAGAGTGTGTGCTCCCATGTGGAGGGAGCCACTGGAAGGTGGGATGTGCAACACTAGCAGCCCATTGCAGCGTGTGACCACTGCTTGCCTCCTCTTACAGTCTTCTTGGGTGACAAACATGTCTTTCCATGGAGTTGCTGGAATGATGGTGAGAGTTGCAATAGGTTAGCATTGAGACAAGAATCTTCATTTTATAAAAATTGGGTTCTCTCCTCCCTCCAACAATATTAATTTTGACCAAATGAAAATTACAATGATAAATGCTTAAAATATTTTATTTATTCTAAGGAACAGGAAGGAAAAGAATGCCTCTCCCAGATTCTATGAAGCTGCTACCTACAAAACCAGAATCAGGTAACATTTCCTCTACATTAGTGGCCTCTGGAGCTTCTGCAAGGGGCGGAATGTCATTCACAGCACAGCTATGTTCTGGAGCTGCAAGAATATCCATATTACTTTTACTCAAGAGCAATGCCTACTATATCAATTTTTAGTGTAATTACTTAATATTATCTCCCCCACTAAACTGTAAGCTCCACGAGAAAAGGAACTATATTGCTTCCCCTCACCTGTGAAGTGTCACTTAGTAGACACTCCATAAATATTTACCAAATGGAAGATCTAGAACTTATCTGCACAGAGCAATTTAATATACCTGTTTCTTTGGAACCTCCAAATCTCATGAACTATGTCAAGGTATACTGCAGGCAAATGAGTAAAGCAACCCAGTTATTTCACTGCTGAGCAGACTAGACTGGCTATTACTACTACCTCCAATATGTAGGGGAAGAAAGTAGGGCAACTATATTCCCATTTTCCAAATGGGGAAAATGAGGGAGATATTATTATCCCTATTTTATGGATGAAGAAATAGACTCAGGTAGTTATTTGCCTACCTCATAGAGTGAGTTAGTAACAACTGGATTAGGGCCTGAATCTGTCACAGCTTCAAGCTCTTTCCTGAAAATAGTTTTACGTGCTCCACTCTATAGGCAATGAGAATGGTTCACAGGAAATGCTTATTTAAAAAATGGAACACATGCTCTAGCTGGTTTGGCTCAGTGTATAGAGTGTCAGCCTGCAGACTGAAGGACCCTCGGTTCAATTCTGGTCAAGGGCACACACCTCAGTCGCTAGCTAGATCCCCGGTTCTGGTCAGGGAGTGTGTGGGAGGCAACCAATTGATGTGTCGCTCTCACATCAATGTTTCTTTCTGTCTCTCCCCCTCCCTTCTACTCTCTCTAAAAATCAATGGAAAAATATCCTCCAGTTAGAATTAACAACAAAAAAAACCCCAAAATTGGAACACAGATCTGATTCCTTTCTTCTATTGCAATACCACCTTTAGTGGTGATTTACAAAACATTCACATCCATTACCTTACTTGACTCTCATAACTATTTTCTTAGGTGCATAGGTCAGGTACTATTATTCTTATCTTCCTTTTCAAAGACTGAGGTTCAGAGAGGTGAGGAGACTTGATCTAAGTCACATATTGCATATGTAGCAAAGCCTGGTGAGAGGCCAAGGCCTTGGACTCCTGGCCCAGGATCTCCTCAACTATCCCATGTTGCCTCTCCTCTAGAAATTGCACAACACACACTTTAGCTGCAGGGCTTTTAAGCTTGGACACTATCTAAAGGAGATTTTTCTGGAGTGGCTTTGAAAAAGGAAAACTGGGAAAGGGCTTCCACCTAGACTCGGAAACTTGCTTGACGAAAGGTGGGAAGTAAGTTTATGAAGATGGGATTTTTTTCCCCTCCATTGTTTTACTCTTAGACTCAGTGTCTACAAAACCATTCAAGAATGAGATGGCCACCCATTTGGTATAGCCAAGGTACTGGAGATCAGGTTTCAAGCCTCTTTTTCATCCACACCAATTAATAAAATAATCATCTTATCACACAGATCTTCTTTAGTGAAAAATGAGCCCTAGGATGCCTAGACAATGAGGCCTGTTTGGGCTTGTTCTGGGAAAGAAAAACCAAGCAAACCACTCCATTAAAATGGGGCCAATTTGTATCAGTGGGCAAGTCTTCACTAGAAAAATTGCCGGAATTGAGAAAATCTACATTTGCTATGAAGAACCACTAACTTCTCCACCTGTGACTCCTATTAAAGGCATTACTCACATCCAGGCCTGTCCACACTGGAATGCTATAGCCATGAAATAATTTCCTAGGACATGGAATTACAGACTTCTAATGCCCAACAGACCCTCAGATCCAAAAGGCTTTGGCCTTCCTTACAAAATCATGCTAATCTTGAAATCTAACCAGAGCTCCTCCTAGGGTCTGGAGGTTCCATGCATTTTCACCATGTCCAGAGAAAGCTGAGGTGAACCTTCTTAAAGGTTCCACTTCTCCCTTAAAGTGGCTGGGAGGATCTGAGGACTTCCGGGACTCGGGGAGCAGTGTGGAAGGAGGGTCTAGTAGGTTGAAGCCGGGCTTTGATCCTGACAGCAGGCCTGGTAGCTCACCATGCCTCTCTCCCTGGTGAGAGCAGGTCAAGACTGACATATGCCCTAGGAGTTGCCATCTACTACAGAACACAGATGTGGAATGTGCTGCAGGACTCTGCTATCTGAAATTTCTTACTGAACAGTGAAAAGGACACTAGACTTAGAGTCAGGGAAGCCATTGAATCCTTGCTTTGCCACTCTTATGCCATGTGACCTGACTTTTTCTGAGAGTCCCTTCCTTTATCTGCTGAATGGGGAAAAATTGTTTCTGCCCTGCCTACCTCACATGGTTGTTGTGGGGATCAAAGATTACATTTGTGTGGGAACACTTCATGGTCTATGAAATGCTACGATTTATAGCAATAGGAATAGAGACCATCCCTAGAAGAATCTGAGGTTTGGCTCCCAAATAGCACTGTAGAGCCAGGACCATGAAGTACCCGCTGAGTCATTTGTCTGCTTGTCTAGGTATAATTTTTAGATGCCTCAGGTGGGCGGCCAACATGTAATTGCATCTCGAGCAGCATTTATTGTGCACCCACTCTGTACATGCTTGCTTTAAAAGGTAATTGGGAAGCACTTGTTCACACATGGACTTTTAACAAAATAGAGGGAGCCAACCACTACCCACCAGCCACTGAAAGACAGGCATCCTGGCCTGCGGGGCTAAGAGTGCTGAGTCCTCAAATATGTCCATTAAAGATTTACATCTGGCCCCTAGCGTCTCCCTGTCTGGTTGGGGAACCAGGCGCCAACTGTGAAGGCTTTGTCTACCTCGGTGGTTCACATCCGGGGGCAATTCTGCATCTTTCTCCCACCCCTACGGGACAGTTGGCAATGTCTGGAGACACTTTGGTTGTCCCTACTGGAATCTAATGGGTAGAGGCAAGGAATGCTGCTAAACATCCTACAATGCACAGGACGGCCCTCCATGACAAAGAAGTATCTGCCCCAAAAGGTACTAGTGCCAAGGTTGAGAAACTCCGCTCCACCTTCGTGCCTCAACATCATCATCTGGAAAATCACTATAGTGCTTTTCAAATTTAAATTTCACTAATGTGGGTGTTTGTTTTTTAAACCAAGCACAAAAATGTATTGTTCATAGGAATAACTCATTTTTAAGCTAAAACTTTTTTTTTTACTATGGTAAAATATATAACATTAAATTTACCATCTTCATCATTTTTAAGTATACAGTTCAGTAGCATTAAGTATATTCACATTGTTGGGAAACATATCCCAGTGGGTGATTTGTTTTTGACTGACTGCTATTATTCAACAAATACTTCCTAAGCACTTACCCTGTGCCAGGCTGAATATGTGGGGATGTGAAAGTGAGTAAGACTCAGTCTCTGTCATCAAGGAATTGTGTGGAGAAGTGAAGACATGGACACAACACCAGGTTAGAGCATAAGTTACATGAGGTCAATTGCAAGATATGACAAGACATTGTATTAGGAATGGAAAAGGTCTCTGGCGTGGGCTATTCAAAAAAAGCTTCCTGGAAAAGGAGAAGCACAAGACGAATGCTGATTAGTAGGTTGACTCAAATCAACAGGGAGAAAAGGAAAAGCATTGGCTGGTTGATAAGCAGGTCGGACTCGGCCTGAACTGGCCAATTTTCATCACCTGGTCAGTTTAACAGAAATTTCTGAACCAGAAGAAGGGGCGGGGGGGGGGGGGGGTAGAGAATGAGCTTAAGGAGAGAAAAAAACCCTAATATATATTGAACATATACCATAGGACACCAGCTTTATTTTAATATTCCACGAGAAACTTCCATTTTACAGGTAAGTAAATTGATAATCAACTTGTCCCAGGTTAAAAGCTTGTAAATAAGGAAGCAGTTTACAAACCCAATACTATCTCCAAAGTCCTTCCTCCTCTGCTGTACTATGGATGGTTCCTCCCTTTCCACAACACACTGACACAAGTCATGGAAAAAATAATTATACGCTTTCTACTTCCAGCATCAGGTCCCTCTTAACAAAAGCTTCCTTTTCCCTAAGGCAACCTGATCTGCCTATATCAGTTGCTTACTAAACACCCCAGGCAGAATTATACTCTAAAGAAGTAGCTAAAGCATTTATGTATTTCAAAGACGTACAAAAAGGCACCTTTAAAATCTATATATAGTTGAGAAAAGTACAGTAATAATTCTGCATCTGTGGTACTCTCTCTGGGTAATCTGCCTTCACAGTTCAGTGTGAGGTTGCCCTGAACACTTTAACGCATATTGTAAAACCCTCTCCCTGGAAGTCACTGCTACTGCTGAGAATATTTAAAGCAGGGAGCAAACCAATGGGAAGACTTGTGACTGTGACAAAGAATGAGGGATGAAATATAATCGATAAAGCTTTTTGGCTCACATTTTATTTCTTCTATAAATAAAACAGCATAAAATAGATTTGAAGGATAATTTCACTTCTTTTAAAATATATATATATATATATAGCATTAAGTATATTCACATTGTTGGGAAACATATCCCAGTGGGTGATTTGTTTTTGACTGACTGCTATTATTCAACAAATACTTCCTAAGCACTTACCCTGTGCCAGGCTGAATATGTGGGGATGTGAAAGTGAGTAAGACTCAGTCCCTGTCATCAAGGAATTGTGTGGAGAAGTGAAGACATGTACACAACACCAGGTTAGAGCATAAGTTACATATATATATTATTGATTTCAGAGAGGGAGAGGAAGAGATAGAAACATCGATCAGAATCATTGATAGGCTGCTTCCCAGCACACCCTGCACTGGGAATTGAGCCCCTACACTGGGCAGTGCCCTGACCAGGAATTGAACCTAGCAGCCCAGAGCCTTGCATATAATGTGCTCAATAAGGGTTTGTTGAATGTGAAACTATGGACAGATCTTGAATCCTATGACCAGAAGCTCCCATCCCTGTGCCAGGGAACAGGCTGCAACTAGCCATTTCCAGATCACCAGAGGGTGGGGGTGACTTCTCTATAGGTACGTTCTGGGAGAGGAACAAGGATGGTCCTTCTTGCTCTGTATGCTCAACCAGGAGTTAAAAATTGGAATGGGCCCTAATCAGTTTGGCTCAGTGGATAGAGCGTCAGCCTGCGGACTGAAGGGTCCCGGGTTTGATTCCGGTCAGGGGCATTAACCTTGGTTGCGGGCACATCCCCAGTGGGGGGTGTGCAGGAGGCAGCAGATCGATGTTTCTTTCTCATTGATGTTTCTAACTCTCTATCCCTCTCCCTTCCTCTCTGTAAAAAAATCAATAAAATATATTTTTTAAAAAATTGGAATGGAACAGTTTCTAGGGCCCTGCTCCTGAGTCATTGTTGTTTTAAGTAGCTCAGAATATATTCTTTGGATTATTTGCTCATGCCTGCCTATTTTTTTTTTTAAACACCCCATCACCACTCCAAACAATAACAACAAAATAACAGAAATTCCTGAGGCATTTCTTAGTAGGCAGCCATGTTGTGGATTAACCCTCAGAGGAAAGCAGAAAACCTTAGTAGCCAGGCAACCCGAGCAGCCCCAACTAGCCTCCCTATACCTCTATGCTGCTTCAAGGAGCCCATTCAGAAAAGTAATATGCTATACGAGGCCAGCCTCTCCAAGAAGGTCATCTGATCTGAGTATGGGTGTTTTTGTTGTTTTTCTAAATAAAATGGGTTGTTTAGTTCTGCTTCTTAGACACATTTTTTTTAAAACAGGAGAAAAACACACAAATTGTATTAATTTTTATATGTACGTGGTAGCCTTGACAAGAGAATAATGACCTGAAGAAATGACCAGAGCAGGGAGCTTGTATACCTTTTGGACAATAAATTTGTGAAGAACTGACCAGACCTAGGGGTATGGGCTAGGCATAGTAAATGCTAAAGAGGTGACTAGGAAGATAAGGGTTGGTTTGCACAAATTTCTCAGCCCCAAATTCCTTGTCTCTGCTGAGTAGAATGTCTTTCCCCCCTCTGCTGCAGGGAAGTAGCCTTTCACATGGCAGATTTATATCTTGCTTTTAGCAGGATGAAGGTAGACACAATTTTTTATCTGCTGGATTCCTACTTTCTTTCCCAACCCTTATCATCTCCTGCTAGTCACTCATCTGTATAACTCTGCTTTCTGAGAGAACATATTGTGGTGCTGCCAGTAGTAGGCCACAGACTGATCTTGAGTGCCCTGGTTGCTGGGGGCAAGAAGCATGTAACAGGATTCCTGGCTCCAGCCACCCTGAGTTCCATGTTGTGAAGCATTTTGATTAAGCCCAGTAGCCTCAGAGTTCAATGACCTGGGTGAGAATCCTGATTCTGCCTTCGCCCAATTACTTATTCACTCAAACCCTTCCTTTTAATAACACTACTTATTTCATGGAATTAGATGAGACTCGCTTAAAGCACTGGTCAGGTACTACATGTCTGATGCATGGTAGTGCTCAGCGAATGGTAGCTACTTATTATACGCTGTTGGGTGTAGCCTTTCTCTATCCGCCAAGATGTGTTTGTTTTAACAAGCCTCCTCCTTGGCTTCTGTCTCAGACTTTCCCTTAAGAACAATCAGATTTTTAAACATGTTTTCATCCTGAATGAACCAAATCCTAATGTCTCCATGTGTAAAAAAATAATTGGAGTAAAAACTCAAGAAGCAGTTTTCACACTCCATCCCCCTCGTTAACATCCAATAGACATTTTGGGGATTAGAAAGCTAATATAGCATATTAGGCTCTAAAATGTAAAATCTTCTAAAGTGGTGTAAAACACATGAGTCTGAAAATCTTTTGGGCTTGAAAATTTTCCAAATTAGCCCAGTGCCATTGCAGTATGGTTATAATTTTAGCCAAACTTTTTTTGTTGACAAATAGCCCTAAAAAAAGTTTTTCCCCCCAATTTTTCAGTATCAGAAAGATCCATGCTCTTTCCAGACTCCAACCTCTAGGTGATGGTCCTCCATTGTCCATTCTTCCACCACACAATACACAGCAGCCTCTCTCCCTCCCCTCTTGGTTACCAGTGAGAAATGGGGAATGGCTAAGAGCTTTGGCCATGGAGTTAGGCCATCACAGTAATCAGTTGTGTGATCTTGGGCAAATTACCAGCTCTTCCCCATATTTAAAATAGAGATAGTTGTAATATCCATGGAAGTAGATTGTGGTCAGGATTAAATAAGGTAATATACATACAGAGTTTAAAGCACAGGAAGCAGCATTTAGTTAGAGCTCAATAAATACTGTTTTTAAACATCTTGTTAGTTGGGAGACAGCCGTCTAGTAGCTAGAACCACATCCAGTATTGCTCTGCAGCAAATGGATCAAGTTCCCCCATAAACACACACTGTACTAAAAACAAAACGGTCGAACATAGTATGAATATTTTTCTTTAGGCTCTGCAACTGGCCTGGTGGCCTTGAGACCTAGATTCTAGGCATGTACCTAAATATGTAACTGGGATAAAATGATGTAAACAGCCAGGAACTCTGGGCCCCTCTTTGATGGTTGGGAAGACTGCTGGTTCTGAGAGGAATGATGAGCCTGTGGGAGAGTTCACGGAATGTGTTCTGTGCCGGCCAGATCCTGTAGTAGCTGAGCGACACACCTCCCTCCAAGTCTTCCTGTGATTGCACCAGGAATCTTACCTTCTTCCACCCCAGCTGATTGCCCAACATCCCTTTACACTGGGACACTTCCTCACAGGGAATACAACACTAACTGCTTCATCTATAAAAATGATAAGGACTTCTGCCCAGAGTCTAAAGGAAAACACACTTTTCAGGACATAAAAACAGAAATAGCAGAGAATAATGCTTAAGAGCTTGATTCAGGATTCAGACAAGCTTTAGGTTTGAACCTTGGCTTCCATACTTTTCAGCTGTGTGACCTTCACCACCTTGTGACTTTCTCCCTCTGAACCTCTATTCTCTTATCGGGAAGAAGGGTTAATAAGTGTCTACCTCAGGGTTATTGTGAGGGATAAATAAGATAATGTATGTTAGGTAATTGGATGAGTACCTGGCATATAATAAGTGTTTCATAATGGAAGCTATTAACAGTAGCTTTGGTACAATTAATAAATGGATTTTGCGGCTCCTTCACATGCTCTTTACATTCATGGAGAAATCTAAGTTCATCTATTGCCAACAGGTTTTCTTAACCTACATGGAGAGCAATTGCTTGTTTAGCTTAGGGTAAAAGTGATGTTAAAGAATGAAAATGGTACAACCTGCCCTGGTTAGAGCATCATCCAGTGCAACAAAAGGTTGTGAGTTTGATTCCAGGTCAGAGCACATACCCAGTCAAGGTGCGTATGTTTCTCTCACATAGATGTTTCTTCCTTTCCTCTCTCTCCAGAATCAATGCGGGGGGGGGGGGGGGGGGGGGGGAATCGCCTCAGGTGAGAATTAAAAAGAAAGAAAATGGGACAACCTAATTGTCCAGGTTGATGAAATCATTCCTATCTTAAAAGCCCCTCAGGCCAAACCGGTTTGGCTCAGTGGATAGACCGTCGGCCTGCAGACTGAAGGGTCCCGGGTTCGATTCCGGTTAGGGGCATGTGCCTTGGTTGCGGGCGCATCCCCGGTGGGAGGTGTGCAGGAGGCAGCTGATCGATGTTTCTCTCTCATCGATGTTTCTGACTCTCTGTCCCTCTCCCTTTCTCTCTGTAAAAAATCAATAAAAAAATCAATAAAAAAAAAATAAATAAAAGTCCCTCAGATAAATACTTTTTATTACTACTGTCTTCAGACTTTTGTCCAAGTCAATTAAATTCAATAACTATTTAAGTAATTGTTCTATGTCAAGCACTCTGCTAAACACTAAAGACTCAGAGATGAATAAGAAATAACAGTTTAGTTGTTTTTTCTCTCCAGAAAACAACAGTTTAGTTATTGCCCCTTTGCCTACAAAATCTTCCCAAATCATCTTCTCTACTCCATCTTTTCACATCCTTCAAGATGCTTTTTAATCTAGTTCTAGGTGAGAACCTCTCTCTCTCTCTCTTTGTGCTTCCACCATTCACCTAACTTTGCCTTCCTTCATCTCTTACACAACTCTATCATATAATGCATGTTCAATGTTCTCTGTTTAATGCATATGAATTTCATCTCCCTAAGAGACTCTAGGGCATGAGTCTTCTATTAGTTCATTATATATTCCTATAGCATCTGCCATTCTGTTATTTCTATAGGGTGTCCCAAAAATATATACACATTTTAACAATTGATAACTCAATTTTGAAAATGAACTGTATGTTAATAAACACTGACTTTATATAATCACTCAAAGTGTGTATACATTTGGGGGGGGGGCACCCTGTACTTTAGATCATCAGTGATGATTGTGAATGAAGTTTTATGAGCTTGTATGAAATATACTTTCACTTATCCCTCTAAGTCAATTGAGATAGATAGACTTGAGGCCAAATTGCTACTTTCACATACCGCTTTATCTGATTCACTTAGGAAATTTCCTTTCTCTTTTTGCCTTCTAATTCTATTTCTTCCATAGTGTTGATGTTGAACACTGAATTCTGTGTAGAAAATGCATTTATTTTTTGCATTTGGTCTTGATAAAACTTGAATAACTATCATCCACTCAGAAACTCCTCTAGAAAAGGATAAGGCAGCTGTTCAGCACACTTGTACTAATAGCTCAACAACCGAAAGGATTTTTCCCCCATATCATCCTAAAAGGAAAATTTGCATCTTATCCTAGCTTAGATGTAGAATAGTGCCTAGTAACTAAAAGGATTCTCTCACTTTGGAAAACTATCCAGTTTTCTCTGAAATCACATATCTGGCATCTCTTTTCACCATACTGCCATCCATGAGGTTGTGGATAAGTCAGTAGTAACGTTCACTCAAGTTGTACTTTCTAACCTGAACACTCACATTTCTTCATAGTCTTAGAAAAATGTTAAAGAGATAAACCAATCTGAGTCTACAGGAAAATATCCTCTGCCCTTGAAAATCTCCACATACGTAGGTGTGGGTGAGCAAAGCTGAGGCAGCAAGAAGGCAGTTGTGCTTGTGTGCGTGTGGGTGTGCACATCTGTCTATGAATCAGAACCTTCCCAAAGGGAGGAAAATGCTTAATCCTATCAGTCAAGCTGGTGAAAGAGGTAACAGGCTCTGCTATTTATATAACATAAATTGGCATGTGCTGTACAAATGGAGTACTTTGCTGATCTCATTTTTTAGAGCAATTGGGATTAAGGAGAGGCAAAGAAAGGGTAATGAGAGATTCAGATCATGACTATAATTTTTTAAATAACATTGCTTTTCTTACACTGTACCTCCCAGAGACAGAGAATTAGATAAAGTGGAATTCTATTTTAAAAGCAGGGTGATAATAACAGTATCACTGAAGTCTGGGTGTAGAAGTGAAGAGGATTATCTGAATACTGCACTGATTTTATTTTATTTCAAGGGTGTTCTCCAGTGTCACTATTGCACAGGTGCCAAAAATGTCTCTGTGCTAATAAATGGACCATTGGGTCATCCAGAGGAATTGGTTCGTGGGCACCATGACACAATGAGGCATCAAAAAGAACTCTGGAGAGCCCTGGCAGGTTGCCCAGTGGTTGGAGCATGGGTCCCGTGCACCAAATGGTCTCAGGTTTGAATCCCAGTGGAGGGCACGTACTTGTTGGGGTGTGGGGGGGTGGGAAACACATTGATGTTTCTCTCTTTCTCCCCCTCCCTCCCTTCTACTCTCTCTAAATGGGAGCGGGGATTAACAACAAGATGATGCAATATACCCAGCTTGTCTGTCTCGCACCCCTTCCCATGGGGAGAAGGTGAAGCCCTCTGCCAAAGACAGCAGGAGGAACTCTCACCCTCTGAAGTGACGACAGTAATGTGCCATTGCCCATCCAAATCCAGAGCCTCTCTGGAAAGAGAAGGATGTGTTTTCTAGAAATGAAGCTGTACTTGGAACCCCCTGCTGAGTACAGTTAGGGGGTTGAAGTGGCCTGCACTGCACTCTCTGGGGCACCCAGGCTCTCCATCTTCAAAGCCTCTAAGCTGGGGTGCATTTTATCCATCAGTTCCTCCCTGACTCCACATTCTAGTTCAGCGGTTCTCAACCTGTGGGTCGCGACCCCTTTGGGGGTCGAACGACCCTTTCACAGGGGTCGCCTAACACCATCGGAAAACACATATATAATTACATATTGTTTTTGTGATTAATCACTACGCTTTAATTATGTTCAATTTGTAACAATGAAATTCGGGGTCACCACAACATGAGGAACTATATTAAAGGGTCGAGGCATTAGGAAGGTTGAGAACCACTGTTCTAGTTCCTCCCAATTCAAGAACCCACAGGGTTAGGAGACAGGGGACTTCACTAGGCAACTAGAGAAAGTGTAAACTATACATTTACAAAAAGACATGAGCTGTCTCTTCCTGCATAATTTATTTCCTCATCTGTGAAATGGGAATAAGAGCCCTGTCACATTTACTTCGCAAAGTGCGTAAAGTGGAAAAGCTATAGAAAGGCAAAGTATTATCATGGTCTTTGTAACTATCTTTATTATTACACATCCCATAGACCCATAGTTTCATATAACATAAAATAACCAAATATCTACTAACATGCCTCAAAAGCGAGTCCAGAGTCTGCTGAGGAGATGGCTGCATAAAGCTTGTTAAAATTCAGGTGCCCTATCCCTACCTGAAGCCTACTGAATGAGAACCTTCAGGTGGGGAGCCCAAAAGCCTGTGTTTTTTTTAAAAAAAAAACGCTCCCAGGCAATGCTGACCATCGGCCAGGTGTGTGATCCCTATCTGCCTATTCTATGAGCACTGGACAAAACTATTCAGCTTGGTTTGGACAAACCTTGACTAGCAAGGGGTAGGTTACAGCACAGGTGACTGACAATCATTTTTTAAGAGAACAGGAAGCGTAAATAGTATTTTAGAGGGGTTAAGTTTCCGCAGGAGGACCACCTGGACGGGGAGGGAGGCGGGTGGTGGGAGCGGGAATTGCACTCACCTACAATGATACCGCAAGCACTGACCAATCCAATCTCCTTCTTCAGGGATACTCCGCCCTCTCCGGACCCAGTCTTAGACTCGCTCCCCGCTGGGTGGTTCTTTTCGGCGTTGGTTCGGTGCCTGGCTCCTTTTTCCATCTTTCTCAGTAGGATTTCAACCTCCGAAAGATATCTCTTTCTAAATGCGAATGGGTGTAAATATATTTATAGAGCGAGCCTTTCAAATTAAAGTGTCCCTTTCCAGTATAAGAACCACCCCTTCCCTCTTAAAAAGACACAGGCAGATAAAAGAGAAAATTGAAAATATTTCTACTCTACACTGACACTTTCTTGTCACTCGTGCTTATGAACAAGGAAAGTGTTAAAAGGGAGGAGAAAGAAGAGACATAGATATTTAAATACAAACGTAAAACTGTACCAGCGACTCCGGCTGGAATGCTCCTGGGAGGGATGTAGCTCTTCGGAAAACAGGATGGTTCTGCAATGTGTACCAGGCTTATTTCAGACGCTTCAAAAAGAGACAGTCTGGATTTCCCTCAGCTCTCCCCTCAAGAAAACAGATTCCTGCCTCCCCTAGCCTTTTCTTTTAGGAGGATAAAAGTACTTTTCATTAACTGAAGGGGAAAAGGGCGATCCTCCGCCACTTCTCTTGAAGGAAAACAACTGTGGATCCGACTGGTTTGCTCTGGATCTTGTTTCCACCTGCTGTGGGTTTCTTTTCCTCTCCTGGGCTTCTGCTTTCCGATCTGCCCAGATGTCCTCTCCTGTCTCGCTTGTCTTCTTGTCCTTGTTTTCCCTCTTCTGATCTCCGTGCTCACGGCACAGACGGCCCCATCTCTCTTGGTCGCAGGAGAGTGGCTCAGGCACACACAAACGTGCTTCCTCCTCTAGTGCGATTTTATGTGCCGAGCTAGCTCCGCCCTCGCCCTTCCATTCCTCTCCATCCTCCGTCTCCTCCCTCCTTTTCAATTTAAATAGTTCTCTTTGTAATCGTCTCTTTTTCTCCGTGTCAACTGTTATGGGAGAGTCCACGAGCTAGTATTGCGCTATAGATCAGACAGCTTTATAAATAAGGGACTAGTGCAGACACTTTCATGCCCTCTGAAAGTCACTGGCGAAGGCACTAAAATATTTATATCTGGATCATTTGAGGATACTGGAGAGAAGGTTGTAAGGACATCATCTTCAAGTTTCTGCAAGTAGGAGGAAATCCACCAGTGGGGGTGGGAAATGGAAAGAATTAAAAATAATGGAAAAGGAGTTCATTTAGTATGATTGCGAACTGTGAAGAGTACAGTGGAAACAAGCTCACCAAGAAGAGGTAATGGCCTCACTGTTCACAGTTTTTATTTAACGTTAGACAAGACAGGAATAAAATGACTCCCACTTTGGTCCCAGGAAAGAATGACACAAAATCTGGTAGAATGGGGCCTTTCACAGCTCCCAATATTTTTTTGCATCTATAAATTATTTGAAAGGCAGACCCGGAAGGTTGTGGGGAGTTATCAGCACCTCTCTGTTCATGAACAGATTGTTGATCTTAAGGGATGACTAATTTATGACCAAATTAAGATTGTGTCTTGGCTTCCCTGAATAATTTCACCCAGAAATTGCTGCCTTAAGAGTGAGAGCAATGATGTCTATTTATAACTGTAAAGTACTTTGAAAAACAGCAAGAAGCAATACAATAGACAACACAATAAATCTAAAATAAAATTATTTTTCATCTGTATTAAATACATTATGCAAAAGTACTTGATTTTAAAACAGGTCTAAAAAGTTCCCCAAGCTAACCACTAAGTATAGAAATTTGGCCTCACTTTTTTGGAATATGTTCCAAAATATTTTTTACTTTTTAGGAAAATAAATACTTCTTTAAAACATGGATGTTTGAGCTATAGTAGCAAAGGCTTTTCCAAATGGGGTAAAGTTCAATCAGCAGTCTTTTCTACTTTGCTCCTTGACTACTCAGCAAGTATCAAAAGATTTCAAAGGTTGAGAGTTCAACCCCTTCTACTTCTCTGCCAGTTTAAGATATTGCAAATTGAAAGCCTCAGCGAAAAAAATGTAGGGGGTGATGAGAATTTTTAACAAAAAGAACAGACAAGGCAGGGAATATATAGCACAAAACTCCACGGGTGGGGATGAGTCATGGAAAAATAAAAATGTTGAATACCTCTGGTCTTTCCTGATATTAGAAAGCACAGAGGGAAAAATGAATGGATTTATTCTTAAACAATCGTATTTGAAGACTTCTGATCAAATTTCAACATCAAGATATAAAATAATCTTTCTGCTTTTCAAACATAAGTTCTTGCAGTAATGTTTGCATTTCTAATTTAAATTATGTAAATTTAGTATGAGATAAAACATAAATGCAATGAATTTTATGTGTCTGGCCCAAACCAGTGCAAACTGTCCACAACATGGTAAGCTTTAGCCATCTCAATTTATGAACTAAGAGGCTAAAGAAGGGGCGAGGTTATGGAATCAAATACATTCTTGGGACATAGTGGTACTAAGCACACTAAATTGGACAGGAAGGGTGGTTGAAGATTAATATGTCTATTTGTTTAGCACCTGGAGCTTGCAAGTGGCTTATATCTGTCTACTAATGGTACAATGTAAAAGCTAGGAAAGGACTCTCTCCCCCTCCTTCAACAGGACCTTATTATATGGTTCTCTCTTCAGGTTGGGAAGTTTTTGTGAAATAAACCCTAAGTGTGTTACTATTCCACATGACTAACATTGAACACAGGAGAGAAAAAAACCTTGGTGTAGTATATTGAGAAAAATCTATAGAAATGATTCATTGAAGTTTCTTAAATTTTGAGCACTGGATTCTTTTTTATTTATAACTCTATTCTACATTTGCCTTTATGTATTTTATTCTACAGTCTACATTTAAATAGTGCTTTACTGTCTACAAACTGTTTTATGTACAACATAATTTTTTCGTCCTCATTGAATACTTTGGGTAGACAAGGCGGTTATTTTTTTCTATCATAAAAATGAGAAAGCCGCCAAAACCGGTTTGGCTCAGTGGATAGAGCGTCGGCCTGTGGACTGAAAGGTCCCAGGTTCGATTCCGGTCAAGGGCATGTACCTTGGGTGCGGGCACATCCGCAGTGGGGAGATGTGCAGGAGGCAGCTGATTGATGTTTCTCTCTCATTGATGTTTCTAACTCTCTATCTCTCTCCTTTCCTCTCTGTAAAAACTCAATAAAATATATTTAAAAAAAAAAATGAGAAAGCCAAGGCTCAGAGAAGTGTCTTTCCTGAGGTAAAAAACAAGACACTTAACCTATTAGTGGACAAGGTGGATATCAGTGGTTTACATTGAGAACTTTTCCCAGGACACTATAGCTGCTTGCTGATGCCTCAACTTCCTTTGCCTGGAGGAAAGAAAAGACCCTTTGAGAGGGCCACGTCCACCGCTTCCTGAGTTGGTGTCATAACTGTGTCTTTTAGAGACCCAACTTGAATCCAACACTTAACATCTATTTAGTGTGACCCACAGGACTTAAGCTGCTCTCCCCACTCTCCCACCTCAACATTTGTCACTCCTTCACATGGTCCTTGGTTTGGCCATTTTTCAAGTACTTTAGCACGACTCTGTTTCCAATATCTGGGTGACTGTTTCCTGTTGTTTTTGCAGGCTTAAAAAGGAAAGAAATTGATTCTTTTAACCAAGGAAAGGGTAAGTAAGAGGGCCATTTTTCTTATGAATATGGATTTACGAAGAGAAAGGCTGTGTGAGGCTGACACCTGCTGTGCAAAGAGGAACATGGCATGGGGACATGCTACTTGCATAACAGTTAAACAGAAACACTGTCATGTTCCAAAATATTCCCTTTTTGAAATAACAGGTAAGAAATATCTGTTATTCCAAAGAAATAGAGCACAAAGCTCATTCACTCCATTCTTAATGTTATTTTTCCTGGACCCAATACATAATTATCCTATTCTTATTCTTTGTAACAGAGCTGTGAAGTCTGAGGTCACTAAAGGAGGATCCAAATCTCTTCCTGGAGGAAACTCACAGTCCATGCTCCCACTCCACTCTCTTCTTGCATCTACATGCCCAGAGTCAGAAGGAAACCCTGATTTCAGTTAAAGCCAGCTTTCTTCCTAAAGTCCAGTGACCACTGCCTATGGTCAGACAGTGGCTTCCTGAGCTAGTAGTTCTAGGAGCCTTTATTTCATTAAAAATGGAAAGCAGATGAAAATTAGTGAGCAAAGAAGAAGGAAATAGAAAAAAGAAAATGCCAGTACAGGTCAGAAAGAAAGAAAAGAAGAGAAAATGTGGCGATGCAATCAGTTAATAATCCTTTTTTAGTGTGTGCTCTGTCTGCCTGTCAGACATATTTCTAAGGGCAAAGGACGTTGCATCTTCTAGGGTTTATGCAGTCCTGAGAATCTGGATGAAGTGACCCTGTTTTGTTATGATGGTTATTTAATTCGTGCTCTTCTGGAGATAATGATGAATCCTTGCTCTTACACTAGAAATAAAAATTCCAGCAAATTACTCTTCTGTTTGCTGCCCTTGGCTGGATTCCAAGCACTAGTGGGAAAGAAATAAAGATGCATTCTCTGAGGCAGGCTGCACATCCTTAACTCCTTGGCTGGACCCAATCTGTCACGGGGTCTTGGTATTCTAAGGATTTAGGTGACTCCAGTTCTGAGTGTTCGACTATGGAAACTTCTATGTCTTAATTGGTTTTCTTTCCTTCATTTCTCTCTCTCTCTCTCTCTCTCTCTCTTTCTTCCTTTTTAATCCTCACTCCAGGATATTTTCCCCATTGTTTTTTAGAGACAGTGAAAGGGAGGGAGCAGGAGACAGAGAGAGAAACATTGATGTGAGAGACACATCAATTGGTTGCCTCCTGCACACGCCCTGATGGGGTTGGGGATTGAACCTGCAACCCAGGTACATGCCCTTGACTTGGAATTGAACCCAAGACCCTTTAGTCTGAGGGCTGATGCTCTAATCACTGAGCCAAACCAGCCAGGGCTTAATTGGTTTTCACTGAGGATTACTCTCTCTCAAAGATAAGTGCTCAACCCAGCCGGCTGGTGTGGCTCAGTGGTTGAGCATTGACCCATGAACCCAGAGATCACGATTCCATTCTTGGTCAGGGCACATACTTGGGTTGGGCTCCATCCCCAGTAGGGGACGTGCAGGAGGCAGCTGATCAATGATTCTCTGTCATCATTGATGTTTCTACCCCTCCCTCCCTCTCCCTTCCTCTCTCTAAATCAATAAAAACATTTTTTAAAAACAATGAGGGCTCCTAGCTATCTAATGAAAATATTGGGCATCATGACACAATGTGACTTACCCTTCCATCTGCCCATTGGAAGTCTAAAGAAGGGCTCATATCTATTTATCTATTTATTTATTTATTTAATTTCAAAAACTTATAGTAGAAAGTGCAAAATGAAAAACCTTATTTATAGCTCAAAAAATAATATGCTGATGCTTCTGACATTGCAATACATATTGAGAAAGCACAGCTGCTTTTATTTTATTTTTATTTTTTTTAAATATCTCTGCTAATTAATTCCCTTTTTAAAAAAATATACTTTATTGATTTTTTACAGAGAGGAAGGGAGAAGGATAGAGAGTTAGAAACATCGATGAGAGAGAAACATTGATCAGCTGCCTCCTGCACACTCCCCACTGGGGATGTGCCCGCAACCAAGGTACATGCCCTTGACTGGAATCGAACCTGGGACCCTTGAGTCTGCAGGCCGATGCTCTATCCACTGAGCCAAACCAGTTAGGGCCACAGCTGCTTTTAAATCTAACACAATTCAAAAGCAGCTAGGCACACAACAAATGCTTTTTTATAGTAATCAACTACAAAAATAAACATTGTAAAGATATATGCCTTTCTCCTCTGGACTGTGGCTAATATACTAAAAAATAATAAATTGTCCCTATAGTTAATGAAACCTTTTTGCTTTGGGGGTCTACAAAATAATAATATATCTAAATCTCCATGGAATTTTGTTTCTTTGTTTCTTTTTTTTAAAAAATATATTTTATTGATTTTTTACAGAGAGGAAGGGAGAGAGATAGAGAGTCAGAAACATCGATGAGAGAGAAACATCGATTAGCCGCTTCCCACACATCCCCCACCAGGGATGTGCCCGCAACCCAGGCACATGCCCTTGACCGGAATCGAACCTGGGACCCTCCAGTCCGCAGGCCGACGCTCCATCCACTGAGCCAAACCGGCTTCGGCGGAATTTTGTTTCTTAACAAAGCTTGATGCAACAGGAGGGTTCATATCTTTTAGGATAATGGAAGATAAGTTCCCTGAGGTCAGAGATTCACTTCTGTAACCCCAGTAACTAAAATGGTCCTGGCACTCAATAAATATGAATAAATGACTGAATGAATGAATGGTGATTGCATTAATGCATAATAAATAAATAAATAATAATGAATTGGCTGATGTGCTAACTAATTATAGTGAGATATAGTTCTCAGGGCCTGAAGAGAGACTGGGTTGTGGAAAGAGGAGAAAAACATGGTCAAAGGCTTGACCTTGAAGATTATTTTCATGTAGAGTGCAAACCTCAAGCAGGCTTTCCACACTACCATTGTCCTGTAACCGACTTTCCATTTACATTCTCCTCTCTGCAAACAAACACCATCTCCCAAATCCTCACTTCCTCTTGACCCCCTTGCCTGTTGTTTCATGGAGAAAATGGAAATAGCAGAAAGATAATTTCCATATCCTCCAACCACAGATTCTGCCAATCTGCCTGTAGCTTTACCCACATACTCTGATTTCCCTCCCATAAAAATGGATGTGCTGTCTGTGCTCCTGTGTATCTCCCTGACTTGTACCAGAGCTTCCTTGTCCTCTCTCACCTACTTAGGGACTTTAGTTATCCCTCTCTCTCCTGCATTATCCGCTTTTCACTCTTTAGGGGATTATTCCTGTCAGCCCATCAATAGTTCCCATTAAACGACAACAAAAACCCTAACAGAACTTGCCTTGACTCAATATTTCTTTTCAGTTGCCATCCAGCTTCTTTGCTCCCCTGTTTTCACTCCTTCACCTCCATTCATGCCTGAATCCATGACATTTAAGCTTTCATCCCCATCACTCCGCTGAACCAATTCTTGCCAAAGTCACCAATAGCCACCACATAGTCCAATCTGCCGGAGTCCATTCATTGTCTTCACTAGCTGAGTATAGACAGAGACCCCCAAAAGCTAGTACCCTTTGAAGTCCTAGCAAAGGTCAGGGCTGTATACCACCCAGTTAATCTAGGAACCACCCAGTTAATTTAGGTAATGGTAGCTGAAGCATCATCCCCACCTTAGTTCACTTAATTCCTTAAATACTTATGTAAATCCTTGTTGATTATTGTTGATTAGATATTCTGCCTGTTACTGGAATTTGCCTGCCTAAGGGTCATGCTATGACCTAGTATGTGTGTCATTGAAACCTCCTTACCCTAAAGGCTACTCCAGATCAATAAAAAGTTGAATCGGCCTGAGCATCAGTGGAGGTCCTTCTGGACTTGCCCGCCTGGTCCCCCAATATTTCAAAATTATCTCGTGTTATTTTTCTCTCATTTGTGTGCGGCTCCTCTTTCAGATACCGAACCCTACTCCACGCAGGACGTGGAAGGAAACACTCAACACAATCTGTGGGCATTTGTCAGTCTTCATCTTACTGATCTCACAGCAGCATGATTCCTGGGCATCCACTCTCCTGACTTTCCCCTTTCTCACTGGTCTTTCCTTAGACTCGTCAGCTGGACCCTTTTCTCTGCCCCACCTCTCCCCTTCTCTGTCCTCCCTCACTAACTGGGTGGTCTCACCCAGTCCTATGACTTCCAGTAGCATCTGTACACTGATATATCCCAGATACATAGATCCAACTCTCATATTTCTCATAAATTCTAGAGTCAGCTATCTATCTGTCTATTTGATCTCTGTTTGGATATTTACTAGACATTTCAAACTTAACATGTCCAGTGCTTGCAAACCCCTCCAAACCTGCTCTTCCTCCAGTATTCCCCACTTTAGTAAATGGCACTAAGTGGTCAGGCTAAATATCTTGAAGTCGGCCTTGAACTTACCTGTCATAAACCTTACATTTGGGTTGTCAACCAGTCCTATTAGCTGTATATTTAAATTTATCTAGAAATGAATCACTTCTTACCATCACTACTGCTGCCACCTTAGTTCATCACCACCTCACCATCTTTATTTATTGAAATAAAGACTATTTCAATAGCCTGCTAATTGGTCTTCCTGTTTCCATACTTATTCTCCTACAAATGGCCTCCTATACACTATTGTCAACACAGCAGCCAGAATAACCTTTTATAATCGTAAATCAGGTCATGTTACTCCTCTGCTCAAAAACCTCCCATGGATGCCCATCACACCTAATTAGAGTTGAATCTAAAAGCATCTCTATCATGGCCCCAGTGACCATTCCCAAATCATATCCTGCTGCTCTCCCTTCCACTTAGTCCCCCTGGACTCATAGGAGTCCTTACTATTCTTTGAACACTGAGCTCTGCCTCAGGACTTTGCACTAGCTGGAGCCTCTGTCAGGAACATTCTTTCTCCAGTCACATGCCTCGCTCTCTCGTTTTATTTATTTATTTATTTATTTATTTATTTATTTATTTTTGATTTCAGAGAGGAAGGGAGAGGGAGAAAGAGAGAAACATCAGTGATGAGAGAGAATCATTGATTGGCTACCTCACGCATGTCCCACACTGGGGATCAAGCCCGCAACCTGGACATGTGCCCTGACCAAGAATCAAACCGTGACCTCCTGGTTCATAAGTTGATGCTCAACCACTGAGCCACGTCAGCTGGGCTTCTCTCTCATTATATTTTTTATTTTTTAAAAAATATTTTTATTGCCCAGGCCGGTTTGGCTCAGTGGATAGAGCGTCAGCCTGCGGACTGAAGAGTCCCGGGTTCGATTCCGGTCAAGGGCATGTACCTTGGTTGCAGGCACATCGCCAGTAGGGGGTGTGCAGGAGGCAGCTGGTCGATGTTTCTTTCTCATCAATGTTTCTAACTCTCTATCCCTCTCCCTTCCTCTCTGTAAAAAATCAATAAAATATATTTAAAAAAAAATATTTTTATTGATTTCAGAGAGGAAGGGAGAGGGAGAGGGAGAGTGAGAGAGAGATAGAAACATCAGTGATGAGAGAGTATCATTGATCAGCTGCCTCCTGCATGCCTCCTACTGGGGATTGAGCCTGCAACCCGGGCATGTGCCCTTGAGGGCAATCTAAACCGGACCTTTTAGTCTGCAGGTGGACGCTCTATTCACTGAGCCAAACCAGCTAGGGCCTCTCTCATTTTATACATGTCCCTCAGCAAATATCTCTACTCAGAGAATTTATTTGACCACCCAATAGAAAATCAATCTCTGTTTCATCAATTGGACTTGGTTGGTTTTTTTTTTTATTATCATTACCTAATATTATTTGTTTGTTTACATGTTTCTCCTATTAGCATGTAAGCTCCAGATTATTTGACTTTTTGTTGTTGTGTTGTTAAGGTGGTGTAATGATATTATGGCTATGGTTAAAGAGTACTTATATTTTAGAGATATTTTCCAATATATTTATGGATGAAATAATATATCTTGGGTTTATTTCAAAATAATATAGGAAGAGGGATGGAGAAATAGATTATTAATGAAAGAATACCAACTATGAGTTGATAATGTTTAAACTGGATGGTGAAACCCTAGCCAGTTTGGCTCAGTGGATAGAGCATCGGCCTGTGGACTGAAGGGTCCCGGGTTCGATTCCAGTCAAGGGCACATGCCCAGGTTACAGGCTCGGTCCCCAGTGGGGGATGTGCAGGAGGCAGCTGTTCGGTGGTTCTCTCTCATCATTGATGTTTCTATCTCTCTCTCACTCTCCCTCTCCCTTCCTCTCTGAAATCAATAAAAATATATTTAAAATAAATAAATAAATAAACTGGATGATGATAGAAGTCCCTTACACTACCTTCTCTAGTTTTGTTTTTTTTAATTGATTTTTTACAGAGAGGAAGGGAGAGGGAGAGTTAGGAACATCGATGAGAGAGAAACATTGATCAGCTGCCTCTTGCACACCCCCTACTGGGCATGTGCCTGCAACCAAGGTACATGCCCTTGACCGGAATCGAACCTAGGACCTTTCAGTCTGTAGGCCAACGCTCTATCCACTGTGCCAAATCGGTTAGGGCATCTAGTTTTGTATGTATTAAAATTTTCCATACAAACAAACAAACAAAACCTTGGCTTGTTTCTTCACTGTTATCCCTTTTTTAAAAAAAATATATTTTATTGATTTTTTACAGAGAGGAAGGGAGAGGGATAGAGAGTTAGAAACATCGATGAGAGAGAAACATCGATCAGCTGCCTCCTGCACACTCCCCACTGGGGATGTGTCCGCAACCAAGGTACATGCCCTTGACTGGAATCGAACCCAGGACCCTTGAGTCCACAGGCCGATGCTCTATCCACTGAGCCAAACCAGTTAGGGCCACTGTTATCCCCTTAATGCTTATATCAGGGCTTGGCATATATAAGGAATTTAATAAATACATATTTAGCCCTAACCAGTTTGGCTCAGTGGATGGAGTGTCAGCGTGCAGACTCAAGGGTCCCAGGTTCGATTCCAGTCAAGGGCATGTACCTTGGTTGTGGGCACATCCCCGGTTGGGGGGTGTGCAGGAGGCAGCTGATCAATGTTTCTCTCTCATCGATGTTTCTGACTCTCTGTCCCTCTCCCTTCCTCTCTGTGAAGAATCAATAAAATATAGATATAAAAATAAATAAATAAATACATATTTAGTCAATAATTATTGAGTATTGAATTAGAAAAGTAAAGCGATATTTTCAAGATAAATTTTAATCATTTACTGCCAATTATTGAAAATCTAGACTCTGAATTTCAAAGGAGGATTTTTCAAAGAATATCTCTTTCCAGGCCTTGTGTCCGAGAATGTCTTAATTATAGGAATGCTGAAAACTAGAGTGACTAATTTGGTGAAAGCTATGCCTTTAATTGTCTTCTTAAGGCCAATTTTTAATAAAGACATATTTATTTCTTCTTACCTCTTTCTCATCAAATCATTATTAACTGGTATCTTCTATACCAGAAATATGTAGTTAAATTGGGAAGGAAATACAAAAGTCTAATTACGTGAAAATGTGTGGACCCAATCACTTGAAACTTTTGCCAGGCTGTAGTATAGAGCTCACTGAAATCCAATATAATAAAAGCCTAATATGCTAAGTGTCCAACCATTCATTCAACCATTCAACTAGTCACTATGATGTGCACTGACCACCAGGGGCAGACACTCTGACGGGTAGGTTAGCTTGCTGCTGGGGTCCAGCCAATTGGGACTGGGGGAGATGGTTCATAGGTTGATGGGACATGCCCTGGAGCCCATCTGCGGTCCCTCCCCAACCCTGATCGTGCACCAGTGGTGTCCCTAGGCCTGGCCTGTGCCCTCTTGCAATCCAGGACCTCTCAGGGGACATTGGAGAGCCAGTTTCAGCCTGGTCCCTGCAGGCCAGGCTGAGAGACCCTGCCAGTACACGAATCCGTGCACCAGGCCTCTAGTAGAGTATAAAACCCATAGTAAGCCCAGCCAGCGTGGCTCAGTGATTGGGCATCAACCTATGAACCAGGAGGTCACAGTTTGATTCCCAGTCAGGGCATATACCCAGATTGTGGGGGCTCGATCTCCAGTGTGAGGCATGCAGGAGGCAGCTGATCAATGATTCTCTTTCATCATTGATGTTTCTATCTCTCCCTCTCTGAAAATCAATAAAAATATATTAAAAAATAAAACCCACAGTAAGAGAATGTAGTCTTTAAGGAAATTCCCAATACTACACAATTTATTAGATTAACAGAGAATTTCTAATAGAAATTGAATTATTTATAACTGGGTGTGCTCAGTTAACTTTATTAACATGTTCAGCTAATATTGACCAATTGTTTGCTGTGCTAGATACTGGGAATATAATGGTGAACCAAGTCTATCTGCTTTCAAGGACCTCAAGGCCTCAGAGCTTGGTGATTAATTTTATGTGTCAACTTGACTGGCCACAAGATGCCCTGATTAAACATTATTTCTGGGTGTGTCTGTGAAGTTGTTTCTGGATGAGTTAGCATTTGATTTGGGGAACTCAATTGCCTTCCCCATTGTAAGTGGGCATCATCCAATCTGTTGAGGGCCTGAATGGGACAAAAGGCAGAGGAAGAAGGAAGAAGCAATTTTTTGCTTCCTGTATGCCTGCTTGAGTTGGGACATTTCAGCTTCTCTTCTCTAGCCCTGGGATTAGGATTTAAACTATTGGTTCCCCTGGTTCTCAGGCCTTTAGACTGGGACTGAATTGTACCACCAGCTTGCCTGAGTCTTTAGCTTGCAGATGGCAGATTGCAGGACTTCTCAGCCTCCATAATTGCATGACCCAATTTGTCACAATAAATCAGTCTTTGTCTCTGCCTCTCTCTCCTCCTAAAGTCCAGATTCAGCTTAGTTACCTGGACTGCCCAACAAATGACCCTTGGACCTTTGAGGAGAACTCCAACATGAAAGCCATAGACAATAACAAACAGAGATGATGCAAGAAGAAATTACAATTCATATACAGAAAGGATGCTTAGGATAAGAACAATACAGAACCCAGCTCTGAGTCCTGGTATTAGCCCCATTAGGTCATACCAATCATTGGGTTCTAAACCAAATCCCTCTCAGTTCTCCAGAAAAGGTTGTTCTTTTTTCTGTTCCCCATTCCAAGCCACGCTATTAGCCACCCAGGCCTGAGAACTTCACCATTTTCCCTCCCTTTCCCTTTGTAGCCCCATATCCATAGGTCACCAAGTCCTATGAGCTCTGTTCTGAAAATTGTCTCACAGCTGTCTTCTTATCCCATAACTGCTACCCTATTCTAGAACTACCCATATCTCTCCTATTGCAATAGACTACCAACTAATCTCCCTGTCTGCATGTGACCTTCCATCTCTTCATTCTGTCCTCAGAGTTATGTTTTATAAAATATGGGATTTCCCTAGCCAGTTTGGCTCAGTGGATAGAGCGTCGGCCTGCGGACCAAAAGGACCCAGGTTCAATTCTGGTCAAGGGCATGTACCTTGGTTGCAGGCTCTTCGCCGGCCCAGGCCCTGGTTGGGGCTCATGCAAGAGGCAATCAATCAATGTGTTTCTCTCACATCGATGTTTCTCGATGTCTTTCCTTCTCTCTTCCACTCTCCCTAAAAATCAATGGAAAAAATATACTCGGGTGAGGATTAACAAAAAATAAAAACATAAAATAACATATGGGGTTGGTCATGTTTCTATCCTACTCAAAAGCCTCGGATGGTTCTCCATTGTATAGAGCAGTGGTCCCTAAGGCTGGCTGAGTGAGAATCACAATGACCTGGGGAATTTTTAAAATATCTGCTTGGCACAGGGGAAGTGCTTAGTAATTTCGCAGGTTGATCTTCCCTTATGGTACCCTCTGGTGGCAACTTCAAGTAATGGCCCATCTTCATTTTACCCACAAAATTTCTAATTCATTCAGTGGATCTGCATATTGCTTGGGGAAACCAGCTTAGAAAATAAAGTCTACACTCATGCATAGAGGCTTTAATCCATCTCTCTGCTTTCACCCATAACATCTTTTCCTCACCATTCCTCTTGATGTCTCATTCAGTCACACTGGACCGCGCTGTACTTTCCTTTTACTGATGCTCTTCCTCTGTCTGGAATGTCCCTCCCTTTCACCTCTGCATTGTTTAAGGCTCATCCAAATACCCATTCCTCTAGGAAACCTGCCTAGATTAACCTGATCTCTTTTCTCTGTGTTCTCGCAGCATTTCATGCTTCCTCGGGGAAGCCTTCCCAAGTTATATGCTCTCATAGCACCTGGTCTTTTTGTCTTATATGACAGTGCTTAATGTAATCAATGGTTATATATTTATTTGTGAGATTTTTAAAGAAGTGTATTTTTTCTCCTACACTCAAGTGCGTTGGAGGCAATAGCCATATTGGTTACCATGTACAGTTGCTACATAATATAGCAGCTCAATACTATTTATTGACTAGGTGAATTAATGTTTCTGAAATGAGCACATATTCTGCTTTGTAGTGTGTGAAATTGTGTTATACATTTGAATTCCCTGTTAGGTCACAGGTTTTTTGGAGGGATAGATATTTCTTATGTCTTTGTACCTCACCCTTATTTCCACCTAACTCGGTGCCTGGGAGATAGTAGGAGCTCAGATAAAATTGCCCCAATACAGCCATGAGAGCCAAGACTTTTTCTTCTTCCTTGCTACAATAGTGCTTGATCTGTGACTTTTTTTTTCAGAAAATGTCTGTTGAATGAATTATTTAATTGCCAGATTGATCCTTTTCCTATAGTACTTAGTGTTGGCAACTTTATTTATTTATTTATTTTTAAAATATATTTTATTGATTTTTTACAGAGAGGAAGGGAGAGGACGGAGTTAGAAACATCGATGAGAGAGATCGATCAGTGGCCTCCTGCACACCCCCCACTGGGGATGTGCCTGCAACCAAGGTACATGCCCTTGACCGGAATTGAACCTGGGACTCTTGAGTCCGCAGGCCGACGCTCTATCCACTGAGCCAAACCGGTTCGGCAATAAAAATATTTAAAAAAAAATAAAGTTGCCGCCCTGACCGGTTTGGCTCAGTGGATAGAGCGTCGGCCTGCGGACTCAAGGGTCCCAGGTTCGATTCCGGTCAAGGGCATGTACCTCGATTGCAGGCACATCCCCAGTCGGGGGTGTGCAGGAGGCAGCTGATCGATCTCTCTCATCGATGTTTCTAACTCTGTCCCTCTCCCTTCTTCTCTGTAAAAAATCAATAAAATATATTTTTAAAAATATTTTTATTGATTGCAGAGAGTAAGGGAGAGAGATAGAAACATCAATGATGAGAGAGTATCATTGATCAGCTGCCTCCTGCATGCCCCTTACTGGGGATCGAGCTTGCAACCTGGGCATGTACCCTTGACCAGAATCGAACCTAGGACCCTTCAGTCAGCAGGCTGATGCTCTATCCATTGAGCCAAACCGGCTAGGGCAGTGTTGGCAACTTTATAGAACCACCAATCTTCATTTTATCCTGAAATTTATCTTTTCCCATTGAGATGAATTTCCTGTTTGAGTGTGCCAACGTGGGTGTGGAAGCAAGTCAGATCCTCTGTTACTTTGCTATTCCATTATTTCTTTTATTACTCCATCATTTATCAAATACTTACTGAGCACCCACTGCATATCAAACACTGTGGAAGGACTGTAATCCAAAAATGAAGATACAGTTCCCATCTGGTTAGAGAGAGAGAGAAGTGAACAATCATAACTCGGTGGGACAAAGACCTGGATAGAGATATGCAAAGGATGTATGTCCTGGGAGCGCCCTTAGTGGGCAGGGCAGAGTAGGCATATGGAGAAAGTGATTTCTGAGCTGAGTGTGGAAGGACAAATAAAAGTTAATCAGGATGATATGCCAAGCAAAGGAAACAGTTTGCACAAAGGCACACAGGTGAAAGAGCATGATTTAAATTCAATGTGACTGAAGTGCACGGTGCTTTTGACTAAACATTGAGAAATGCAAAAGAGAATGTAGGTCATGAAGATTTTGAGTACCATGCTCAGTAAATTGTCTTGAAAGTGTTGGGCAGTTTTAGACAGAACAGTGATTGGATCTGGTAGCAGGGGTAGGATGCAATAGAGTTGAGCAAATTTAGAGTTAGGGAGCAGTTAGGAAGCAATTAGAGTACTCCAAGTAAGGAATAAAGAGAGATTGGATCCCTGGTCCGGGTATTTTCTCTCACATCAGTGCTTCTCTCTAAAATCAATGAAAAACATATCTTCGGGTGAGGATTTAAAAAAAAAAGGACAAAAAGAAAGCAAGAATGATAAAAATGAAAACATGATGGACTTAAGATATATTTATAAAATGTATACAATCGATGAACACTTGTATGTCTAAAAATTACTTTTAGAAATAATTGCATGGCTGCTCAAAGGTAAATGGATAAAGATGTTTATTACAGCATATTTTTGCAATAGTTAAAAATTGAAAACACTATACATCCATCAATATGGGATCTATTAACAATTTAATTAATGTATAAATAAATTAAGTATAATTTAATTATGATTAAATCATCTTTTACAAGAATCATGTATAAAGTTAACAAAGAAATATTAACAAAAACAAATTGTAGAATTGTGAATAATATCACATTTTTGTTTAAATGTGTATAACATATATTTGTGTTGTTTGTTGGTGTATGGATTGAAGGAAAAATTCTGGAAAAAATTTATATAAATACAGTCAACCATGCTTGTCTTTGGGGAATAAGATCAAGAGTAATGGGCTTTCACTTTCCAAATTATAAACTTGTATTTTAATTTTTTAAAAATAACTAAATGCAACAAGTAATCCTAGGTAGAAAAACATGTTTTCTCTCTTTCTATAAAGGTCATTTGTGGGACAATTGATGAAATTTGAATAAGGTTTCTAGATTAGATAATAGTATCATATCAATGATACTTTTTTAATTTTGATAATGGTACTAAGCTTATGCAAGAGAAGGTACTTTTTATGGGAAATACACAGTGGATATTGAGGAGTAATGTGGCATTATATCTGAGACATTCTCAAATGGAACAGAAAAAAATAATTGAGAATAACAAAGCAAATGTAGTAAAATGTTAACATTTGGGGAATCCAGTGTAAAATAAGCAGGAATTATTCTACCTTTGCACTTTTCTGTAAGTCTGAAATTATAGAATTAAGTATTTTTTTAAATGTATTTTTTTTTTTATTTAGAGTGAGGGGATGGGAGAGAAACATCGATGAGGATCAAACCTACAACCTGGGCATATGCCCTGACCAAGAATAAAACCAGTGACCCTTCAATGCATGGGATGACACTCAACCAAATGAGTCACACCAGCCAGGGCAAAATTAAATGTTTTTTTAAAGGCATAGAACAAAATATAAAGTATGCTGCCATTTGTGTGTGTGTGTGGCAATGGAATATAAGTGTGTGTGTACATAGATATATGTGCATATATTTGTAAATATACAAATGATCTGTGAAAAGACACACAAGGACTAGCACTATTAATAGCCTTTGGAAATGAGAATTTGGTGGCTGGAAACAGGAAAAAGGAAGACAAATTTTTCATTGTATGTCCTTTGATACCTTTTAATTTTCACTAAGCCTGCAGACTGAAGGGTATGGGGTTTGATTCCGGTCAAGGGCACATGCCTGGGTTTCGGGCTTAATTCCCAGTAGGGGGCATGCAGGAGGCATCCAATCAATGATTCTCTATCATTGATGTTTCTATCTCTCTCTGCCTCTCCCTTCCTCTCTAAAGTCAATAAAAATATATATTTAAAATGTAGATATAATTTAAAGCAATAAAACATTCTGTATAATGAAGAATGTCAAACATACTCAAAAGCAGAGAAAATGTACAATGAACTCACATCCCAGAATCTTTATCCAGAGCCTACAATTATCAAGATTTTGCCACATTGCTTTATACCCCATTTCTTTTGTTTTCTTTGTTGAAGTATTTTAAAGAAAATTCCTGACATCATTTATCCCTACAAATTTACATATTTAGTAAGCACTTCTTTAAAATATGGATGTTTTCTTATATAACAAAAGGGTGATTATCATACCTAATAAAATTAACAATAATTCTTTGGTATCAACTGATGTTCAATACAAAATCAAATTCCTTCAAGTGTCAAAAAAGGTCCACATACTATACCAGTATATGAGCACTGCACTCTAGCTGGTAAATTTATTTCTCATGGGGGTACGAGTTAACAATTCTGAAACTGCTTTACATGTATACTGAGGAAATGTATAGTAAATACTGGGAGTTAGAATTCTCACTGTCAGAAAGAGAAGAAGGTAAGGAAGCAAGAAAGGAAGCCTAGAATGCATCCTGAGATTCTAGAATAGAGTTGGAGACATCAATATGAGCTCAATTAGCTTAATATATATACAGATAAAGAGACAGAAACAATGGTAGATATGTGTATTCGCATAAATTATTATACATACATATATTACCTAGTGTTGTCCACTGAGAGGGCCTAGAAACAATGATGTCTCTGTAGCATTGAGCACACCTTGTGCCCAGATTTTAGTTTTAAAATAGCATTCTCTAGTAAAAGCAACCAAGGATCCTTGGAGAAATGCCTGATTTTAGAGCTGGGGCAAAGAAAATATAAACTAAGTCTGGGGCATCTTGAAATAGCAGAAAGGGAGTGTTTAAAATTTCAAAGGGAAGGAGGCATCAACCTGAAAGAATTTCCCAATAGTCAAACGGATTGATTTGAGCAACAAAACCTAGCAGGTTTGAGTCAGTGGATAGAGTGTTGGCCCGTGGACTGAAGCTCCCAGGTTCAATTACAGGCACATACCTTGGTAGCAGGCTCTATTCTCGCCCCGCCCTGGTGTGGCATATGAAAGGCAACCAACCAATGTGTCCCTCTCACATTAATGTTTCTCTCTTGCTCGGTCGACTCATGCAGTGTGTGTCATCTTTCAGCAAAAATGGGGCATTGCCGGTCCAGTGTTAAGCGGCTGTGGAAGTGCTGCCCCAGCTTTCCAACAGAGGAAATAAAAAGTTACTGGAAGAGCTGCTGAGCAAGTTCAGGAGCAGCATCACCTGCAACGCACCTGTTTCCAAGCTGCTTCCTCAGCCGTGATGACAACATAAATGCCTCCAAAGAAAGGGCCATCCAAAGACAACTAGTGAGGAAATTATTCTCTTCAAGTGCCCTAAGGTATTTGTATACAAAGCATTTCGTTTGCAGCCCCGCCCCCCCCACCCTGAATTAGTAACTTAGAAAGATGTTGGTATATGTTTTATTTCAACCAAAATAACCTTATTTAAAATGCCAATCTTATTAAGAAATATTCAGAATATTGTCTCTTATCCGTTTTGAGTTTATTCTTATATATGGTGTAAGTTGGTGGTCTAGTTTTATTTTTTTGCATGTATCTGCCCAATTTTCCCAACACCATTTATTGAGGAGACTGTCTTGACTCCATTGTATGTTCTGGCCTCCTTTGTCAAATATTAATTGAGCATAATGGCTTGGGTCGATTTCTGGGGTCTCTGTTCTGTTCCATTGATCTATATGCCTGTTCTTGTGCAGTACCAGGAAAATATTGTCTCTCTTAAGCATGTTAACCATTGTAGCTAACATGACTATGAATTAAATTATAAAACTGCAAAAAAAAGTTTTCCTCTTTGTGTCTCCCCCCTTCCTTTCCATTTTTTCTAAAAATTCAATGGAAAAATATTCTCGAGTGAAGATTAACAAAATGAAACAAAGAAACAAAATCTGAGCAACAAAATAAATATTGTAGTATTAAATTATAATCCAAAGTATAAAATAAATATGCATGCATCCATACTGATATAAATAAATGATTGAATAAATAAACTGAATGGTGGAGTAGAAACAAATCTTCTTAACAGAAAAATTCCAAATGTATGTATATACTCTTCCTTATAGGAGATGGTGCTTAAACACTTCTTCCTTACTTTGAGGAAGGGCTGGATTTGTAATTCTGCTTCCAAAGAATAAAGAAAGAAGAAAACATTAACTTTAAAATAGAGCCGGGCAGCGTGGCTCAGCAGTTGAACATCGACTTATGAACCAGGAGGTCATGGTTCGATTTCCAGTCAGGGTACATGCCCAGGTTGTGGGCTGGATCCCTAGTGGGGGGCATGCAGGAAGCAGCTTATCAATGATTCTCTCTCATCATTGATGTATCTATCTCTCTCTCCCTCTCTCTGAAATCAATAAAAATATTTTTTAAAAAATAAAATGGAGAAAGCTAGCAAACACTACCTTAACCAAGTGATCAAGATTAACCTCACGTGCTCGCTTCGGCAGCACATATACTAAAAAATTGGAACGATACAGAGAAGATTAGCATGGCCCCTGCGCAAGGATGACAGGCAAATTCGTGAAGCGTTCCATATATTTTTTTTTTAAAAAAGATTAACCTCACCAGGTTGTCATGTGGATATCATAAACCTCCTGATGTGATGTGATAAGAAGGGCATTTTACCTCTGTGGTATATTTTTTTAAATTGTGGCATCACAATGTTGTTCAACCATCACCTCTAGTTCCAACATTTTTTTTTTATCACCTCACAGAAACTCGGTACCCATTAAGCAATAACTCCCCATTCTCTCCTTCTCCCAGTCCCTGCTAACTTCTAATCTACATTCTGTCTCTAAGAATTTGACTACTCTAGAGACTTCACATAAGTGGAATCATACAATATTTGTTGCTTTGTGTCTGGCTTAGTTCTCTGTGGCATGTATCAGAACTTCATTCCTTTTAATGGCTGAATAATACTCCATGTGTGTATCCATTGTTTATCCATTTATCTATTGATGGGCACTTGGGTTGTTGCCACCTATTGGCTATTGTGAGTAGTGTTGCATCAATATTGTGAGTTTTGGTATACAAGTATCTGCTTGAGTCCTGTTTCAATACTTCTGGATAGAGAACTAGCAGTGGAATTGTTGGGTCCTATGGTAGTGTAGTTCTCTGTTTAACTTTCTGAGGCACCACCAAACTGTTATCCATCAAAGGCACCACTGTACATTCCCACCAGCAATATATAAGAGTTTCAATTTCCTCACATCTTTCCCAACACTTGTAGATTTCCTTTAAAAAAATTATAGCCATCCTAATAGATGGGAAATGGTATCTAATTGGGATTTTAAAAAAAGATACTTTTATTGACTTTAGAGAGGAAGGGAGAAGGAGAGAGGGATAGAAACATCAATGATGAGAGAGAATCATTGAGTGGTTGCCTCCTGCATGCCCACACTGGGGATTGAGTCCACAACCCCGGACATGTGCCCTGACCAGGAATCAAAACCGTGACCTCCTGGTTCATAGGTAGCCACTCAACCATGGAGCCACACCGGCTGGGCCATGTTGACATTTTTAAGTGGCCTTTATACCTAAAAACAATGTAAGGAGATATAAAATTCCTGAATCATATTTTCTTTTTTAAAATCTTAAAAATGCTGTTTCATTGTTTCTAGCATAAAATGCTGCTGTAGGGAAGTCTGATGCCAATCTAATTTTCTTCCTTCCTTCCTCCCTCCCTCTCTTCCTCTCTCTCTCTCTCTCTCTCTCTCTCTCTCTCTTTCTTTTTCTTTTATATTTTAATCCTCACCTGAGGATATTTTTCCCATTGATTTTTAGAGAGAGTGAAAGGGAGAGGGAGAGACAAACAGAAACACGAATGTGAGAGAGACACATCGATTGATTGCCTCCCATATGCCCCTGACCAGGGCCAGGAGCCTAAAACCGAGGTTCATGCCCTTGCCTGGAATGGAACCCAAGTACTTCAGTCCGCAGGCCAACACTCTATCCACTGAGCCAAACCGGCTAGGGCAGTGGTCGGCAAACCTCGGCTCGCAAGCCACATGCGGCTCTTTGGCCCCTTGAGTGTAGTTCTTCCACAAAATACCACATGCGGGCGCGCACGTACAGTGCAATTGAAACTTCGTGGCCCATGCGCAGAAGTCGGTTTTTGGCCTGAGCGAGTATATTTTGAAGAAGTGGAGTTAGAAAAAGTGGGGGATGTCGGTCGGGTGACAGGAGATGAGGTGCAGGCAGGCCGCAGGATGCGCAGCGTGGGGGAGGTACGTTGTTTTGAGGTACGTTGCTGAGGTCGACCCCTTCCAACTCTCCCATCCACACTCTCTATCTGAAACAAGTATACAAGACGCATGTGGATGGGAGAGTTGGAAGTGGTCGACCTCAGCGAACGTACCTCAATCAGATTGAGGACGTTTTTAGCAAAGGTCAGCTTAGGAGTACCCTAATTAAGTTAATAACAATGTACCTACCTATATAGTTTAAGTTTAAAAACTTTGGCTCTCAAGAGAAATTTCAATCGTTGTACTGCTGATATTTGGCTCTGTTGACTAATGAGTTTGCCGACCACTGGGCTAGGGCCAATCTAATTTTCTTTTCCTTATAAGTGACTAGTACCTTTTGCCTGGATGCTCAAAGAAGTTTTTTGTTGTTGTTATTGTTTTAACTATCCTGGATCAGTTTTCTCCTATTATACAATATGTCCTTTCAATTTATGTCTTATTTTATTTCAGGAAAAATTTCTCAAAATTTTTGTTTGTTTGTTTGTTTTTTAATATATTTTATTGATTTTTTTACAGAGAGGAAGGGAGAGGTATAGAGAGTTAGAAACATCGATGAGAGAGAAACATCGATCAGCTGCCTCCTGCACACCCCCTACTGGGGATGTGCCCACAACCAAGGTACATGCCCTTGACCGGAATCGAACCTGGGACTCTTCAGTCTGCAGGCCAATGCTCCATCCACTGAGCCAAACTGGTTAGGGCTCAAAAATTTGTTTTAAATATTTGTTCTGATATATCACTCTGGTTTTCCTTGGGGGAATAAATATGTTTGCATGTGTGTTTGTAAAATCTCTTGGTTGTTTTCTTTATCACTTTCTCTTAAAACCTTTTCTTTTAAAAAATTCTTTCAGCCCTTCCTCAAAAAGTTAAAAATGGAACTCCCATTTGACCCAGTGATCCCACTTCTGGGAATATATCCCAAGAAAACAGAAACACCAATCAGAAAGGATATATGCACCCCTATGTTCATAGCAGCACAATTTACAATAGCTAAGACCTGGAAACAGCCTAAGTGCCCATCAGCAGATGAATGGATTAGAAAACTGTGGTACATACACGATGGAATACTATGCTGCTGTAAAAGAAGGAATTCTTACCATTTGCAACAGCATGGATGGAACTGGAGAGCATTATGCTAAATGAAATAAGCCAGTCAATGAAAGAAAAATACCACATAATCTCACTCATTTATGGATAATTAAGACCATTATAAACTGATGAACAAAAATAGATACAGAGGCAGAGCAACATCGAACAGACTGTCAAACTACAACGGGAAGGCCAGGGAGGGTTGGGGTAGGGGGGCAGTAAGAGATCAACCGAAGGACTTGTACGCATGCATATAAGCATAACCAATGGACACAAGACACTGGAGGGTATGGGAGGCCAGGGGAAGGTCAAGGGGAGAAAAAAAAAGGAGACATATATAATACTCTTTGTAATACTTTAAGCAATAAAACAAAATTTTTAAAAAATTCTTTCAGCCCTTAATTGTGCTTTTATCTTCATTTTTTATTTCTGAAAAAAAGTTTAAATTTTTTTCCTGAGATTTCTTAGTTCTCATTTAATACCTGACTGTTTTCTATCCATATCACTTTTTAGCTTTTCTAATTCTGAGTTATGCTGCTCTTTCAAAACATCTATTATTTTATTTCATCTAAAAATATTATATTGAACCTGTGGGGCCTAAGCGCTTTCTTCCAAAAAAATTAGCAGCCCCAGCCCACCAGTGTGACTCAGTTGGTTGAGCATAGTCTCATGCACCAAGAGGTCGTCATTTGGATTCCCACCCGGGTTGCAGGGCTCCATGATATTCTCTCATGGATGTTTCGCTCTCTCATCCAACCTCTTCCTATAAAATCAATTAAAATATATTTTTTTAAAAAATATTAACAGGCCTGAAAAAAAGTAAATATATAAAAATATTAGGTTGAAGTTTTCATCTGCTTTGTAACTACAACTTTCTAGTGTGTTATTGTCTCTGGAACATTATAAGGTTCACGATATTTTTACCTCATTGTTTCCACAGTAATATGTATGGGATTAGTTCATATTCCTTATTTGTTACCAACCTTAAATGCAGATTTTCAGGGGCAATGAAAAGCAGCCCTGCCTCTGGCCAGCCACGGGGAGCTCCGCCCTCGCTCTCACTACTCCCCGAGGCCCTGCCCATAGAGCACACTGCCTTGGGCCCCGCCCACTCATTGTGCACACTCCCAGGCCCCGCCCACTCACTGAGCACACGGCCCCGCCCCCGCCGCGCACGCCATCGCGTCCGCCCCCCCCCCCGCCCCGCCCCCTCCCGGCTCAGCCTCGTGCCTGGTGTGAAGAAGCTCGGTGTAAAATTTCCCGCCATTTGCTGCACTTTGTGAAGAGAGCTGGACGGCGTTTCGGTGAGATCCGCAGTCTTCGGGGACACGGCGGCCTCGGCCGGTTGGGTACGTAGGTAGCTGTGAAAGAACTACTGGTAAATGGAAGACTCTGCCAAGTTCCTGTCACCCCCAGAAGCCAGGCAGGCCTTGCCCTCACAAACCCTGTTAACCGGCCTTCCTATAGGGGTTCATCTGGTTCAACTTCCTTGACTGAAATTGTTGTGACTGCCTCGAAACAAACCAGGGCATATGTGGCGGGGCCTTTTTCAGGGGCTCTGTGGACGCACTCCCTGAGAGGAGTTCGCGTACCCTGAGCGACACCTGGAAACCTGACGCTCACGGCTTCGGCTGCCACCCCGTGGCACTGACTCAGTAAGGTTTTATCGTGAACTTTACCTTATGTGAAACAAATCTAGTGTGGTGCAAACTAGCCGTCATTCTTTTGGCAAAGCTCTCCATGAACTATTTTAAAACTTTTTTTAGAGAAAAGACTTCGGTAGGCGGGAACGAAACCTTTTTTTTATTATTATTATTTTCCCAATTTTATTTCAAAGGAAATCAAACTAGTAGATCTATTTTAAAAAATTTTTTTTTTGTTTTAAGCATCATCTCCTTTAATCCTCATGATAGCCCTGTGAGCTCAGATCTACTCATGACGCCCTTTATAGCCGAGCAACCTGAGGCTCCGACAGGCTCCACAACTTCTTTGAAGTCGCAATGGCAGGACCTATGATTCAAACCCAGATTTGCTTAAAAGCTAGGCCTTTGAACCATTTACAGGCAGGTATAGAATTACCAGATCTTACAGATCATACTGCTTTTGAAGATTCATGATAATTATAAAATTCAGAGCTGAGGGCCAAGTTGGTCAGCATCCTGGCTCCTTGCCGTCCGTCCTCCACGTACATCCAGCCTACAAAAGCTAACAGCATCTTCATCGTGGGCGCTCCGCTTCCGTTTCCGCCCTCTGAAATGCCAGGCGCCAGGAGACGGACACGTGGGCAAGTTGTTTTGTTGCTGTCATTTAGGCCTTTTCTTGTTTTCTTCCGTGCCTCTGAAGACACACTGACCCATTCTTGTGGAATTCTCCGCAGACGGCGTGGCAGGCGCAGGTCTTTCTGGCGCCTGGGCGGGCTGGGCCCCACGGGGCTGGAGAGCGCACCGCAGGTGGTGCTGGTCGCAGCCGCTGGGCGGCGCTGCAGCTACGGCTACGGGGTCGACACCCCAGGGCGGGGCGGGGCAGGGCGGCCTGGGCTGGGAGGACTTGCGGGCTACGTGGGCCGATATTATATTCTTAAATAGCATATTCATGAAATTAAGTGTATGAATTCATTAAACATATAAAGTAATTACAGCTGAGTATGTATTAGCACAGTCCTGTATTTTTGACATGTCAATTTCTAAATTTAAAAATCTTACAGCCCTACCCAGTTTGGCTCAATAGATAGAGCATGGGCCTGCGGACTGAAGGGTCCTGGGTTCGATTCCGGTCAAGGGCACATGCCGGGGTTGCAGGCTCGATCCCTCGTCGTGGGCGTGCAGGAGACAGCCGAGCAATGATTCTCTCTCATCATTGATGTTTCTATCTCTCTCTCCCTCTCCCTTCCTCTCTGAAATCAATAAAAACATATTTTTAAAAATAAATAAAAATAAAAATCTTACAAAGTCACATTTACATAGTTACATACTTAGCTAATTATATGGAATTAGTATTGACAGAAAATATGGTTGCATTTCTAACACAGAAACACAGAGACTTAATGTGATAGCAAAAGCTTGACACAGGGAATAAGAAGACTTGGGTTCTAATCCCAGAGCTGCCACTAAATAAAATGGAACTTTGGACAAGTCATTGAATTTTAGTGACTATCAGCTACAGCTTTTGAAAAATGATGGAATTGGCCCTAGCCAGTCTGGCTCAGTGAATAGAGTGTCCACCTGCAGACTAAAAGGTCCGGGTTTGATTGCCCTCCAGGGTACATGCCAGGGTTGCAGGCCGCATCCCCCGTAGGGGGCGTGCAGGGGGCAGCAGATCAATGATTCTCATCATTGATGTTTCTGTCTCCCTCTCCCTTCCTCTCTGAAATAAATAAAAATATATTTGTTTAAAAAGAAAGATGATGGACCTAGCTGGTTTGGCTTGGTGGATAGAGCATCGGCCTGCGGACTGAAGGGTCCCAGGATCGATTCCAGTCAAGGGCACATGCCTGGGTTGCGGGCTCGATCCCCAGTGTGGGGTGTGCAGGAGGCAGTCAATCAATGATTCTCTCTCAACATTGATGTTTCTATCGCTCTCTCCCTCTCTCTTCCTCTCTGAAATCAATAAATATATATTTTTTTTAAAAAAGAAAGATGATGGAATTAGACAAAATGTAAATATTTTCTCATATCTATTCACTCTAAATATTCACTCAGATCTATGATTCTGAGTTTCTGTAGAGTAGAAGGGAAAGAGTACTGTGAGGATCGCCAAAGGAGGTATGCAGGAGGCCAAAAGAGATAAAGAATTATGAATTTACTAGAGACCCGGTGCATGAAATTTGTGCATGGGGGGGGGGGGAATGGAGGCGTCCCTCAGCCTGGCCTGCACATCTCGCAATCTGGGACCCCTCTTGCAATCCGGGACCCCTCTCGCAATCTGGGACTGCTGGCTCCTAACTACTGCCTGCCTGCCTGATCACCCCTACCCACTTCTGCCTCAGCCCCTGCCGCCACGGCTTCGTCCAGAAGGACGTCCCGAATGACTCCGGAAGGGCATTCTGCTGTCCTGTCTAATTAGCATATTCTGCTTTTATTATTATAGATTAGTTTATCTGGAAGCCAGATGGGCTGAGCCCCAAAGCGGCATCGGCACCCAGGGACCAGGGAGTTAGAGATTTTAAAGGACTCTAGGCGGGCTTTTTTGTCCATAAATCATCTTGGCGGGTCCAGATTCTAGGCAAGTCTGGAGGGGAAAGTTAATGGTCTTAGCAAATTTGGTCTAAACAAAAGGGAAAATGGTCTAAAGGTCAGTTTCCTGGGTATGTGTGTATAAATTTGATTATTTGATCAGAACTAACAAGTACAAGCTGAGAAAACATCACTCATAAACCGTGTTTCCCTTAGTTAAAATGTGTCCCAAGTGGCCACTTTGTGATTTTTATTTGGTTCCATCTTACAATGTCATAGGAAACTATTAGGAAAGAAATTGATAGGGTTTTTAAATTAAAAGATTAATTATGAATTAATCCAGAAAACTTGAAAAATAAGAAAGTGTAAAGAGAACACACACACATTAATTATGCAGAAGCGCCTATGACGACTGGGTCTCTGGAAGGACCCGTCCTGGTGCCAGCCCATGATCACTTACAGGAAAACCCACCGCAGAATCTATCAGGACTTGGGGGGCAGAGCGGGCGGGGCGAGGATCACACACACACACACACACACTTAAAATCACATCATTGTCCTGTTACTTTTGTTAATGTAAGAAACATTCAAACCTGTAGAGAATTTTTGTGAGTTTGAGCCAAACTGTTGACAAGTGCCGGGAAGCAGAATCTCAATGGACTGAGATAATGCTCCAGAAAATGTCAGTTTTTTTGCACCTTATTTTATACATTATAATAAAAAAAAGGAGATGTAAGTGGGTTACATGAAACTCATTAGAGAGGCAGGAGAAAGCAAAGCAAGGAAACCTTTGGGATTGGATAAAAAGTAAAATGATAAAATCATATATCTTTTACGAAGGTGGATACAGGATAGTTAACAGTCAAGAATTAACATGATAAAACAATGAGAGGATTTATGATCTCTGCCCTGGTTGTGCCTTGTAGGGTCTGGAAAAAGGGGAGTTACCCTGACTTTCCAAGGGAATGTTATCGTAGATGCAAAAGACTGTAGATAGGCTTAATTAAGGTAAAGATTGGCCTGTGTCAGGGAAGATACCAGCCTAGGACGTGACTACCCACCATAACTGCGTTTTTTGTAGGCAGCAGGGACAGCGCTAGGTGTATGACCCATGGGGTCAGACCAAACCTGGGTTCAGCAACCTCGGTATTTGGGTTCTGTTAGGGTCACCGAAGGAGGAATGCACGAGACCAAAAGGGATAAAGGATTATGAATTTATTAGGTCATCTGGAAAACCCCCAAAATGGCGCCAGCACTTAGGAACAGGGAGTCAGAGATTTTAAAGGACTCTAGGCAGGCTTTTTCTGAGCAGAGAATTCTCTGGGCGAGTCCTGAGGGGAAAGATAATGATTTTAGCTAGTAGAGTGTGGTCTTTTTTTTTTTTTAATTTTGTTTTATTGCTTAAAGTATTACAAAGAGTATTACATATGTCTCCTTCCCGCCCCCCCCCCCCCCAACCTTGACATTCCCCAGGCCTCCCCTAGTAGAGTGTAGTCTTAGTAAGTGAAATGCGGTCTAAGCAAAAGGGAATGTCTGGTGGTGAAGTGGTCTAAAGGTCAGTTCCCCGGGGATGGGGGATGGGGTGTTGATTCAATTATTTGATCAGACCTAACAGGTTCTGGCTGGAAAAGAATTCAGAGCAAGACCCAAATTGTAAGAGAACATTTAATGGGTGAATTACACAAGTAGAAAAAGCAATTCCTAGAAAAAAATGGGCTTCGGAAACAAGTTATAGAGGTAAAGGAAGGGCCACTGGAGTTTGGGAGTGAGGAAGCTAATGGTAAAGTGCTTAGGGGGCAGAGGGAGGGAAAGGGAAAGGCCCAAGAGGGAGATCATACTGGGTCCTCTATCCTAAAGCTATTACGGGCGGAGATTTTAGGGGAAGTCCCAGGGAAAGATCTTAATAGAATATTCATTAGCTTTCCAGGTGTGCCCATTCAGGACTGTGGTCTCCATTGATTGATTGGCCGGCACCAGGGCTGGCTTGTCATTATTCAATGCAGCTGGTGCTGATGTCAGCTGTGGCTGGTTTTATTGCTTATCTGGGCCTGGAGCTGAAATAGATATTATCTCCAGGGAGGAAAGGTCAGGGGGAGCAAACCTTGTGAAAAGCGATATGGTAGGGGAGGAAACTCATGCCTGTCTAAGTGCCTACCACACTACTAATACTATATAGTTAGTGGTACTGCAGAAGGTTAGAGGCAGTACCTGGGTTGCAGGTTCCTTCTCCGGCCCCCCAGGGGCAAGTTCCGGAAGCAACCAATTGATGTGTCTCTCTCACATCCATGTTTCTCTATCCTCCTTTCTTCCTCCCTTCCACTGTCACTAAAAATCAATGGAAAAAATATTCTCAGGTGAGGCTTAACAACAACAAAAGAAGATGTAAGTGGGTTTATAGTCTGCAGTCTGCTTTTTTCACTGCAGAGCCATATGTAACTTCCTTATAACCAGTTGGAATATCCACAATAATATGTCCACATAACCAAACATTGTTATGTAAATTCTATTCTGACCCAGGTGATTCTTACTTTTTTTCTTTATCTCCTCCAGAATGGATTGGTTTCATTGCAACCTGTGTTTCCGAAAAGATGGGAGCCATTACTTTGTCACCAGCTGTGGCCATATTTTCTGTAAAAAGTGCGTGACTCTGGGTGAGTAACTTAACTGTTTTCAGATTCAGGCTTTTAACTTGGAAATGATTAGCCATTTCGCGGTGAAACTTGGGATAAAAATGACTTAGTAGCCAAAGGTGGTGTGGATACAGTAGGAAAGTGTTGATTATGGATATTGGAGGAATCTATTAATAAAAAATGATTTAGCGAATGGAATACCCATTACTTGAGCACCAAAACATACTTGTCAGTGTTTTGAAACCTATAGCAGTGAGAAAGTCACAAGATTATCAGGCTGATTAAAGAAAAGATAAAAAAATAACAAGAAGGCATGGGGGAAACTTTGCTTGATAGCAAGAGCCATTTCTAATTGGAAGTGGTCTAGCCTGTGAAATCAGTTTTATTAGAAATGTTTGTGATGGTGGTGGTAGTGGTGATACCTTTGCAGTTTAAAGAGTATTTTCAAATGTACCAATTTTATGCATTCTCACCATAATCCCATGAGGTTGTCAATGTAAGAAACATTCAAACCTATAGAGAATTTTTGTGAATTTATTTGAGCCAAACTATCAACAAATGCCGGGAACAGAATCTCAACGGATTGACAAAATGCTCCAGAGAACGGCAATTTTGCACCTTATTTTATACCTTACAATCTAAAGAGAGGATGTAAGTGGGTTATATGAAATCCATTGGTGATAGATTGGGGGCGGGGGGAGCAAAGCGGGGGAGGGGAGACCTCTGGAATTGGATAAGTAAAATGACAGACATTTTATGTAGGTGGGTACAGCATAGTTAACAGTCAACAATTAACATGATAACAATAACAATTAGGGGATTTATGGTCTCCACCCTGTTTGTGCCCCAGGGGTCTGGAAAAAGGGGCGTTACCCTGACATTCCAAAGGTAGGTTATGTAGTACTTGCAAAAGACAATACGCTCAGTTAAGGTAAAGATTGCTTTTTGTCAGGAAAGATTTTAGCCTAGGACATGACTATCTGTCCTAAACTGCTTTTAGTTAAAAACTTAATTTTAGAACATCCTTTGTGGTTACTTTAGGTCTCTGAGTTTGCAAGGCCGCCTTGCAGGCCTTCCCTAGACTAGTCAGGTTAGCATGTGGCTCCTTTTCATCCACAAGGTAATTATTTGTTTTTTGTTAATCCTCACCCGAGGATATTTTTCCCATTGATTTTTAGAGAGAGTGGGAGGGAGGGGGAGGGGGAGAGACACATACACTGGTTGGTTGCCTCCTGCATCTGCCCTGACCAGGGGCTGGAGATCAAGCCGGCAACTGAGGAATGTGCCCTGGATCGGAATGGAACACAGGACCCTTCAGTCAGCTGGCCGATGTTCTAACCACTGAGAAAAACCAACTAGGGTTCACAAGGTAATTATTAATAGACCCACTTTACAAATGAGGAATTGTCTCAGATAGTATAAGTGATTTGACCAAGTTCTTGCAGCTATTAAGTCTTAGAAATGAGACTTGAATTTAAAGTGTTTTTTGTTTTGTTTTGTTTTCTTTTGGTTTTTAAATATATTTTTATTGATTTCAGAGAGAGGAAGGGAGAGGAAGAGATAGAAACATTGATGATGAGAGAGAATCATTGACCAGCTGTCTCCTGCACGTCCCCCACTGGGGATCGAGCCCACAAGCCGGGTATGTGCCCTTGATCAGAATTGAACCTGGGACCCTTCAGTCCGCAGGCCAACGCTCTATCCACTGAGACAAACTGGCTAGGGCTTCGTTTTGTTTTGTTTTGTTTGTTTGTTTGTTTGTTTTTTAAAATATATTTTATTGATTTTTTTTTTACAGAGAGGAAGGGAGAGAGATAGAGAGTTAGAAACATCGATGAGAGAGAAACATCAATCAGCTGCCTCCTGCACATCTCCCACTGGGGATGTGCCCGCAACCCAGGCACATGCCCTTGACCGGAATCGAACCTGGGACCCCTCAGTCCACAGGCCGACGCTCTATCTACTGAGCCAAACCGGTTTTGGCCATTTTGTTTTTTTTAATGCTAAAATACAGGGTATGGAGTAACCCAGAAGAGGGTCTTAGGATAGGGTGCTTTGGTCAGGAAAGATTTTATAGCAGAGGTATTGTTTCAATAGATTTTTGAATAATAAACTGGAGTTTGCCAAGTGGCTATGCGGGAAGATTATTCTAATTCAAGAGAAGAACATGTATAAAGGCACACCACATCATAAACCATAGTGTGGGGGACTGCACATGGTTGAGATTTGTAGAGCATAAAAATAAGGTAAGATTGGTGATAGATGGGGCTAGACAGGTAGGCAGTGGCCAGATAATGGAAGGCTCTATATTCTGGATTAAAGAAACTGAACTTCTTACTGCAGGTGATGGAGAGTTGTCGAAGTTTGTTTTTTTGTTTTTCTTAAATAGAAAAATGATTTGTACTCGCTACCTCACTCGAGCAATAATATGGAGGGAAGGCAGGGAAAAATCTTTAATTCCTGAGAAAGAAGAGTCAGGTTAGATAGCCTCTGAAGAAGCTATTCTCTGCAAGAATTTTTTAAACCTGCACTTCCTGACTATTTATTCAGGGGCACTAACCTCTTTTCCCTTAGATTGTCAACTAAAAATAAAAATAAAAATAAATACAACAGCCAACACAACAATAGCCATCCAGTATGAATGAATCAAAATTATACCTATATTTTTGTCTGAATTGGCAAAAAATAACTATCTTTTGGTGTGCCACAAAATTTTAGTAATTAATATGTGTGCCATGAGATGAAAAAGGTTGAAAATCACTGCTCTATATGAATCTCATGACCCTTTTAAATTATCTATTAAAGTAATAAAGCTGTTGACTATGGTAACAGCAGCTCAGTTTGGAGCTGTTTGTCTCAGTGAAGCATATGCCATGTGATGCTTTCTCCTGACATGGCATTTATCTTTTTTTTTTTTTTAATATATCTTTATTGATTTCAGAGAGGAAGGGAGAGGGAAAGAGAGAAACATCAATGATGAGAGAGAATTATTTACTGGCTGCCTCCTGCACCTCCCCCACTGGGGATCAAGCCCCAAACCCCTGAATGTGCCCTTGACCAGAATCGAAACTGGGACCCTTCAGTCCGCAGGCCGATGCTCTATCCACTAAGCCAAACCAGCTAGGGCCTGACATGGCATTTATCTTAATCAATAACCAGTGCTACCTCTAAAATTTCAACTTATAAGGAAAGATTCAGAGTTTTTAATTTTCTCACCTTTCAGAATGGGTTAATGAGAGAATGAAAGTAGGAGAGCTTCAAAACATGATCCAAAAAAATTAGCAAAGTAAGAACAGAGCAGGAATAATTGGGAGGTGTCTTACAGTATCTGATCTGTGCTTACTGTCAGGTAGGTGGGATAATAAAGAATAACTTAAAGTTGAAATCATTGGTACTCTTCCACTCTTTCCAGTACTCTTATAAATGTCCTTCAGTACTCCTGTTGGGATGCTAGAACTGTCCCTCACCCACAGAAGAAAACTGGGAAATTATAGAGGGAACTAGATAGAGGTCAATGTAAGAAACATTCAAACCTATAGAGAATTTTTGTGAGTTTATTTGAGCCAAACTATCAACAAACGCCAGGGACAGAATCTCAACGGATTGACAAAATGCTCCAGAGAATGGCAATTTTGCACCTTATTTTATACCTTACAATCTAAAGAGAAGATGTAAGTGGGTTATATGAAATCCATTGGTGATAGATTGGGGAAGGGGGAGAAAGCAAAGCGGGGGAGGAGGGAACCTCTGGGATTGGATGATAAGTAACATGGCACATATTTTACATAGGTGCGAAAGTCTTACACAGTGTGAAAGTCTTACTTGGCATCAGCATACAAGTTTGGAAATACTAATTTAGAGAACAGCTCAAGTTGATGTCCTTTCATAGCAAATGATATTCTAAATTTTGTCTCCTCTTGATAGCCTACGTGACTATTACCATGTACTTTGGGAAAATCTTACCTCTTATCCATGAAAACGAAGCATTTATTTCCCCTTTCCTCCCTAGAAAAATGTTCTGTTTGTGGAGCTGCTTGCAAGCATCTGGCTCTTTCTGATAAAGTAAGTATCTCTTCCCCTCCCACCAACCATTTTATTCCATTCCTAGCCTATAGGAAGTATACAAAGAGTATAGTTGATAAGTGATTAAGCATTGAAATTTAAAAAAAAAAAAAAGGGGGAAAAAAACAAAATTCATTAGTAGCAATTGTAAAAAATAGGGTAAGCAAGAGATAAAATAATTATTTGTGGCTATTTTTACAGAAGCACTGGGTAAGGATATTTAAGACATATAGCACAATGAAATAATATCAGGTGCTTTTGGAAGGGGTGATATATCCTTTGCCATATTTGCCAGTATTTTATTTCATTCCATTGTGGATATACTCAATGTTTGTGTTACTCTCTTCATAGATGAAACCTCAGGAGAAGATGTACTTCAAAAACCCTGTGGAGACAGCTTTGCAGCATTTTAGTCACATCTCTCAGGTATGAGAAACAAAAGTGAAAAAACTCTGATCCTCCAGGCAAGTTCTAATGGCATCTTACGTCTTTATCAAAAGTTCTCTTTAGACTGCATTTGTGCACAGACAGAAATGGGCTGCTCTCATTGCTTTCTTTACTGATGATATACATCTCAATAGTTAACTTTTTACTGACCCAGAATCTGTGAAAGCTATAAAAGCCAAGATGTAGCTGACATCTTGCCTTGCCTTGTACTTTCCAGTTCTATTAAGAAATGTTTTTTCAATAGGATATTTGAATATCTTTTTGTTTTGTTTTTTTGTTAATCCTCACCTGAGGATATTTTTCCTCTTTTTTTTTTTTTTTTTTTTTTTTAATAAAGAGTGGATGGGAGGAGGAGAGAGAGAGAGAAACATTGATGTGAGAGAGAGACATCAATTGGTTGCTTCCCGCCTGAACCCCAACCAGGGCTGGGGATCGAGCCTGCAACTGAGGAACTGAGGTACCTGCCCTTGACTGTGATTGAACCTGGGAACCTTCAGTCCACATGATATCTATCCACCGAGCCAAACCGGCCAGGGCTATTAAGTAATTTTTTAAGAATAAAGGTTTGCCCGGCCACTGTGACTCAGTGGTTGAGCATCTACCATGCACCAAAGAGGTTGCTGGTTCGATTCTGGCCAGGACATTGTCCAACTTTCGGGCTTGATCCCAGAGGGGTGTGTAATGTGGCTCTCTTTCCCCCTCTCTCTTCCTCTGAAGTTAATAAAAATATGTATTTTTATTATTTTTTATTTTTAAATATATTGTATTGATTTTTTACAGAGAGGAAGGGAGAGGGATAGAGAGTTAGAAACATCAATGAGAGAGAAACATCGATCAGCTGCTTCCTGCACACCCCCTACTGAGGATGTGCCCGCAACCAAGGTACATGCCCGTGACCGGAATCGAACATAGGACCCCTCAGTCTGCAGGCCGACACTCTATCCACTGAGCCAAACCGGTTAGGGCGGAATATATATATTTTTAAAAAGACTAGCCCTCGCTGGTTTGGCTTATGGATAGAGCATCAGCCTGTGGACCAAAAGGTCCCGGGTTAGATTCTAGTCAAGGGCACATACCTCGTACCTCGGTTGCAAGCTCCTCCCTTGTCCGGCCCTGGCCTGGGCTCATGCAGGAACCAACTGATATGTTTCTTTCACATCGATATTTCTCTCTGTCTTTCCCTCTCTCTTTCACCCTCTCTAAAAATCAATGGAAAAATATCCTCGGGTGAAGATTTAAAAAAAACAAAAAAAGAATAAAGAAGATTCTAGGGAGCTTTATCACCCTTCTGTTCAGATAAATGAATCTTTTAAAACTTGATTTGAATATATAGGCCTGACCCTGTAAACAATGGATTTATTTAGTGATCTTTCAACCTTTTGCTTGTAGACCAAAGTTTAAGAAAGGACTTCTTGTTTCTCATTCTTGCTTTTTGATAAAACTTTCTTATTCTATCTAATAAAGAGGAATATGCTTATTGACCCTCACGCCTTTGCAAAGATGTCAGTGCCCACAGCCAATAAGGAGGGAATATGCTAATTGACTGCCCCGCCCTCAAAGATGGTGGCGCCCACAGCCAATAAGGAGGCACCCAGTCCCCGTGTGCCTGCCTCTGGAGACCCCCAGTCTCCTCAGCCTCCCAGCTGCCCAGGGCTGGCCCGAGGTGCAGGCAAGCCTTGGATGGTGGATGCCCAGACACCCAGGGCCTCCCAAGGCTCAGGTAACCAGGGCTGGTCGAGGCTTGTGCTGCTGGCAGTGGCAGTAGCAGAGGTGTGATGGGGCTTCGCCTTCCCCTGATCTCTGGGTCGCCTCCCGCCCCTGAGGGCTCCCAGACTGTGAGAGGGGACAGGCCTGGCTGAGGGACCGCCCCCTCCAGTGCATGAATTTTCATGCACTGGGCCTCTAGTGTGTATGTGTGTGTGTGTGTGTGTGTGTGTGTATTTCTTCATTTAGTATTCTTAACTGGGTGTCAGAATTTTAGAAAAATATTTTTCTTTTTCTGATGCTTACCATACCATTGACTTGATCAGGAGTAATAGGAATGTAGAAGAATATATGGAAGAGAAGGCAGGACAACAATTTAAAAGAGTTTCCAAATATAAGCTTTGGTTTTTACCTTTAACTCTCAGTTCTCCACTGAGATTATTTCATAATCTCATGGGATTCCTATCTTAGCACGTTTGTTGAGATTTTTATCACTGTTCTACTCTTCTCATTCTCAGGAAAGTATACTTTTCCTAAACATGAAGAGGAGCCTTAGTCATTTTCTAGCTGAAGATAGTAGATTTAATTTTTCTTTGGTTTCACTCCTCAGTCCTAACTCTGGAGATAACAGAAGGGAAATTAAGGCTTTGGTTGCATTCTGCTTTTAGCTACTTGGGTGAAACATCATATTTTGGATGGTATTTAACATTATGGGGAGATAAAATCCAGCTGGGACTGAAGGAGAAATGTAAACAAGGTCACATGAGCAAGAGAAAGAGCAGACCTTTAGTTAATAACTAAACCCAGGATTAGCTAATGATTAGCAGAGAAATTATATGTAGTCTGAATCTTAACCTACCTTTCATGGGACCAATTACACATGGTCAAATAATCAAGATAAAATAAATGGAAAGGGTCAGTTAATCATCACTTTAGTAAAGGGCCAATTTGGTAAAGTCAGCAATGTCTGAAAATGTGTTTTCCTAGTCTGTGAAGTTGAATAATTGACCCAAGAAATGTCTAGATTGCCTTATTCAGGCCTCTGCTCAAATTTTCCTTTCAGTCAAACCTTTACTGACTTTCATACCTCAAATAATAGCCCAACACTCTCTACTTTTCCTGCTTTATTTTTCATCATAGTTCTTATCTCTAATACTATATATTTGTTTATTGTTTGAATCTGGCACTGAAATGTAAGCTCCATGAAGGCAGAGATTTGGTTGGTTTTGTTTATTGTTATATCTTCAGATAGTTCTTAATATGTAATGGACACTCAAAAAAATTGTTGAATGAATGAATGAATGTTGATCTAAATATCTGTTTTAATTATCCCCAATCTCTGTAATGACTTGACAAGGGCATTTTTCTGCTGTACTACTCTATGGCGAATAGTTTTATCAAGCTGCTCATTTTGAGTTCTTTATTCACTTATAGATAAAATTATCTAACTATATTTGGGAATTGGAGAGCCCCATATGGACCTGTTAGCTTTCTTTTATTTCAAGGTCATAGACTACATGCACTCTTATCCACAACTAGTCATCTTTCAAATGCCAGTGATTGTTCCTTCATTGGTAAAGCCTTCTCTGATTCCTGTAGGCAGATTTCTGTTCTGTCCTTTGTACTCCTATCCCACCTTCTTCTTCTTCTTCTTTTTTTTTTTTTAATATATTTTATTGATTTTTTTACAGAGAGGAAGGGAGAGAGATAGATAGTTAGAAACATCGATGAGAGAGAAACATTGATCAGCTGCCTCCTGCACATCTCCTACTGGGGATGTGCCCGCAACCCAGGTACATGCCCTTGACCAGAATCGAACCTGGGACCTTTCGGTCCGCAGGCCGACGCTCTATCCACTGAGCCAAACCGGTTTCGGCCCACCTTCTTCTTAATCCTGCAAAAATGTTTTAATTTATTTGTTCATATGTCTGTTTCTTTCATTGAACTGAAGCTTTTGAAAGGCAGGTATCATATTTGTATTGCCCAATGCCTAACTATGTACCTGGAACCAATTAGGTACATAAAACACATTTATTAAGCGAATGAATGCACATGTATGGCTGGAAGGGTGAGAAAGAGGAATAATTCAAGGTAAGGTCAGAGAGAGAGGCTTGATAGTATAGGAACTGGTAGGCCATGGTAAGGAATTTAGGTTTTTCCTGAAGTGCAGTGTGATACTGTTAAGGGTTTTAAGCAAAGAAATGGCATTATCTGATATATAATTTTCAAAGAGAATCTGGTTGCTTTGTGGATAATCGATTATACAGAAGTTAAGAGTAGAAGCAGGAAGACCAGTTATGAGGCTATGGGAGAAATCTAAGCAAGACTGCTTGGGCCAACGTGGTATTTTATACTTCCCTTTGAAAAGAAACAATACAAACTTCTTTTTACTTTTGTGGTCTTTCATTCTTTTCCTGTAGGTTTGTGACCTTTCAAAATCTATTGTGAGTTTTCTCACATTATTCTTTAAATTAATATAGTACTTTACAGTTTTCAGAATGCTTTCACAGCCCTGGCTGGTTTGGTTCAGTGAATAGAGCATTGGTCTGCGGACCAATTCACCCCTTTATTTATTTTTTAAATATATTTTTTGATTTTTTACAAAGAGGAAGGGAGAGGGATAGAGAGTTAGAAACATCAATGAGAGAGAAACATCGATCAGCTGCCTCCTGCACACCCCCTGCTGGGGATGTGCCCGCAACCAAGGTACATGCCCTTGACCGGAATCGAACCCGGGACCCTTGAGTCCGCAGGCCGACGCTCTATCCACTGAGCCAAACTGGTCGGGCGGGCCCATTCACTTTAAAATTGAGAACAAATAACATAAATATAAATAGGATATTAAATAGAGTAGGAAATAGAGAGGGGAGGTTAAGATAAAAAAGAGAGAAAGGTATAGATTCACAAAGAAAGACAAATTCAGAGGAAAAGACACAAATGGATATACAGAAACTTTGATAAATTTAGCGTTGGGTTGACAAACTTTTTCTAAAAGGGCCAGTAAATATTTTAGGCTTTGCAGGCCATACAATCTGTATTGCAGCTACAAAACTCTGCTTGTAATGCAGAAGCAGTCATGGGCAGTATGTAACAAATAGATATGGCTGTGTTCCAGTAAAATTTTATTCATAAAAACAGGCAGCTAAGTCTTACTTATATGCTTCAGTGGCTGAGCATTAACCCATGAACCAAGAATTCCCCGGTTCAATTCCCTGTCAGGCCACATGCCCAGGTTGTGGGCTTGACCCCCTCTAGGAGGCATGCTGGAGGCAGCCAATCAATGTCTCTCTCATCGATGCTTCTATCTCAATATCCCTCTCCCTTCCACTCTAAAATCAATAAAATAAAATAAGTAAACAAACATTTTTAAAAAGAAATATTAAAACACACACACACACACACACACACAAAACAAGGCAGCTAGCCATGGTCTGTAGTTTGCTGACTTTGACGTCATGTTTTGCTAACATATACATTAATAACTACCATATCTACCATTTGAATAAAATCATGTATCATGTCAAGGCCTGATCTCATCAGTAGAACTGACCAATTCTTCATCTCTCACTTAAATTAAAAAATTGAACAACTGAGAATCAATGGTGCTTTTGAAGAAAGATTTTATTTAGTCTAAATTTATTTTACCTGAAAAGGAAAAGCAATTTGTCAGTACTTAGAATTTTTGAAACAGTATAGTTGGACTCTTTTTCACCAGTGAGCGGGAGGTTGAGGAACCTTTAGCCAGTGTGAGAGGTAATATTATTTTGATAAACCGTGCAGCCCAAAACTTAACTCCCAATCTGATGGGCTGCTGTGGCTCTCTCATTGACATCTAATTGCTTTTGATAAGGATACATTTTTAGGATTCTTTTTTGCTCAAGTCTGTTCTCTCTGAGCAACACAATAATCTATTTCAATTACAAACCTGAACGTGAAACTGTCTTTTCAAAACGCTTTGGTGGCTTTCTGTCACAAGTTTCAGACTCTTGAGAGTGACACCTAGATCCCTTAATGGTCTGTTTCCTTCTAACCTCTGGGATCTCATCCACAACTCCCACCTCACGTCTTACTAATACATGCCAACGTAAGTTCTTAGGTAGGTTATTTATTACCTAATCTATAAAGTAGACTTAATTATTTGTAGTTCTTTTATATGCCATACTGGAGACCTGGAGCACAAAATTTGCATATGGGGGGGTGCCCCTCAGTCCGGCCTGTGCCCTTGAGGGATGTCTGATTACCAGACATCCCTCTCACAATCCAGGACGCTGCCTGCACCAGTGACCATACTTTTCATACAGGTGAAAGGCATCTCGCTGTTGTATGGGCAGCTACATTTTTTTGCCCTGATTATAAAAAGTAGTATATAACGTGATCCTTCTGGGGCAGTAGTACCATTTTCCCCATCTTATGGATGGAAAAACTGAAGCAGAGAGGTTAAGTCATTGGCTTTGTCACACAGTTATAAGTGTCAGAATCAGGGCTGACCATAAAATGTGCAAGCCAGAGTGCCTGCATGTCATTGCTGCATCATCCTGTTGTTTCAGTGTTAGAGTAGCCTTGCCAGGCTTTAATTTTTAAATCTAAGAGACTGTTCCCAATATATAGGGTAGGGTCCCTAGGCCTGGCCAGCAGGGCTGATCTGTAGGACAATGGGCGGGGAGGGGCACCCACCTTGGCTGGAGGCCTGGTGCCACCTGCTGGCTGGCCCCACCCCACAACTGCCGCCACTGGTCACCTCCCTCTGCGATGCGACCAGTGGGCAGGGCAATGGCAATGGGGAAGAGGGAGCACTGGCACCCACCTTGGCTGGCAGTCTGGTGTTGCTAGCTGCCCACCCCCCCCATCGCCACCACTGGTTGCCTCCCTCTGGAGGGGGGGGGGGGGCAAGACGCTCAACACAGGAGCTGCCCCCAGCTCCTGCATTGGCGTCTGCCCCCTAGTGGTCAGTGTGCATCATAGCAACCAGTCGTTTTGCCGTTTGGCTGATTTGCATATTAGGGTTTTATTATATATGATAGTTTCATAACTCTATGCCTAGAATACCTGACTTCCACACTCTGAAGCCTGAATAGTTACCTCTTAATCATTATTTCTGTACTTTATACTATACATAACTTTGTTCTGCATATCACCTTGTATTTTATTAGTTCATACATCTGATCTCTTCTACTATACGGTGATGAGCTACTAAAGGACAAGGACCCATACTATTCACTTTAACATCTCCAGTTCCATCACCCTGCTTTACATGCCAGCCTTCTATTTATTCCTACTGCCACCCCATATAGATTATTTTACAGCCAAAACTAGATAGCATATAGTTTCAATCTGTAGATATTTCAAAGTGTGCCTCTAAAAGATGGAGACTCCTTCCTTAAATATAACCATGTCATGCTAAAATAATAATTCCCTAATATTATCAACTAATCAGTCAGCATTCACATTTCCCCAGTTGTCTCATAATTATCTTAAAACTTTGTCTGAATTGGGTTTTGGTAAGATCTATATAGTTCAGTTTTTTTCAAACTATAAGTTTCCTCTCATTTGTTTTTTTATTATTGTTGAAGAAAATGGTCTTTTGTCCTGTAGAGCTGTTCACAGTGCAGATTTTGTTCATGGAATCATTTTATGTGCTTGTCTGTGCTCTGTTTCTCCAGTAAGTTAATAGTGAGATTTAGGCTTACCTAGAATCATTTGATTGAGGGGGTGGGAGGCAAGAGTACTTGATAGCATTGTTGCATTTACCAAGAGGTATAAAATGATCTTCTGCATCTCATTTTGTGTGATGGTAGCCATTGATGAACTTCACATAGATCCATAATGCACTAAGAGTGGCAAATGCTTATATTTTAATTTTGTTATTCCTGTCTCCTTTTTTTAGCTGGAATATGTCTATAAAGAGAAATGTCCTTTTCTCAACTGTATGATTACCTTGAGATATAATTTTAAAATACTAAGTAAGACCTTTAGATATTATGGAACAAAGGAGTCAGTTTCACAAAAGATATATAAACCAATAGGTTTTGAGTGTCAAAGTGAGAAAGCAATACCTTTAAAGTAAATTTCTAAAACTTAGCAATTTCTTTTTTTTTTAATTTTTTATTTTTCTACAATTTGTTTTTATTAATTCAACATTAAATTGTGAGCTTATTCAAGTCCAGATATATCAATAAAAATATATGTATACTTATACACATGCACCTATTTCAAGTTCATTTACATACAACTACTGCATCATTTTCACTGCATGAATATACAATTTATTTATCCTAGCAATTTCTTAATAAATGTTCAAAACATTAAGATTGACAGGAATATAAATCTTCAACTAAAAAAACTCTGACATTTAAAATGAGGTAGGAGAGCCATTCTTTAGCACAAAAAATAGTCAGTAAAGCCGATATTCATTTTAAATATATATTACTTTTAATAAACAAACAAAATCCCCTTTTAAAAATAAGTGTGAAATGCATACCCACATTGGACTAAAATATCTTTTTTTTTTTTTTTAATATATTTTATTGTTTTTTTACAGAGAGGAAGGGAGAGAGATAGTTAGAAACATCAATGAGAGAGAAACATCGATCAGCTGCCTCCTGCACATCTCCCACTGGGGATGTGCCCGCAACCCAGATACATGCCCTTGACCGGAATCAAACCTGGGACCCTTCAGTCCGCAGGCCGACGCTCTATCCACCGAGCCAAACCGGTTTCGGCTGGACTAAAATATCTTATGTCTTATAATAAACTGCTGACTTCCCCTTTGCTTCCATTACCATGCTTCTCTCAGGAGCTTTCAGTGATTTCTCCACCCTCTTGCCATTAACTGGACCTAATTCAGAACTGAAGTTTTAAAAACACTTTCTTGCCGAAACCGGTTTGGCTCAGTGGATAGAGCGTCGGCCTGCGGACTGAGAGGTCCCGGGTTCGATTCCGGTCAGGGGCATGTACCTGGGTTGCGGGCATATCCCCAGTGGGAGATGTGCAGGAGGCAGCTGATCGATGATTCTCTCTCATCGATGTTTCTAACTCTCTATCTCTCTCCCTTCCTCTCTGTAAAAAATCAATAAAATATATTTAAAAAAAAAAAATAAAAACACTTTCTTCAGTAAATAAAATAAAAATTAACACTTGGAGATATTAAGATGTTATCAACAGATCTACTTTTGTGTGTGTGTGTATTTTTTTTTATCCTCACCTAAGGATAGTTTTTCTATTACTTTTTAAGAGACAGAGGGAGAGAGGGAGGGAAGGAAGGGGGACAGAGAGAGAGGCAAACATTGGTGTGAGAGATTGGTTGCCTCCTGAACCCTCCTTGGGTTTGTAGGCCGCCACTCTAACCACTGAGCAATGCCAGTTAGGGCTTCAACAGAACTACATTTATTATTATCTGTTCTTTTTATTTTAAAATATTAACAAAATAATCCCCAAGTTTTTTGTTTGTTTGTTTTTGTTTTGTTAACCCTCACCTGAGGATAGTTTTCCATTGATTTTTAGGGAGAGTAGAAGAGAGAGGGAAAGAAAGAGAGAAACACTGATGTGAGAGAAACACATAGATTGGTTGCCTCCTGCATGAGCCCTGACTAGGGCCCAGGCTGGGGAGGAGCCTGCAACTGAGGTACATGCCCTTGACCGGAATCAAAACTGGACCCTCTTTTGTCCTCAGGCTGCTGTTCTATCCACTAAGCCAAACCAATTAGGGCAATCCCCAAGTTAAAAAACAACAACTATAAATGAGAAAAATTTGTCCTTTAGAAAATAAAGAAGCCAACCTTTTTATGAGGCTGAAGGATTGGAATGAGGCATAATAATGAGTTTGCTAACAATTAAAAATTTTTAAAAATACTGAGATTCATTACTGAGTTAGGTTTAGAATCTTCTTTGGTGGATGTATTTTTTTTTAATCCTCACTAGAGGATATGCTTTTATTGATCTTAGAGAAGATGTGAAAGAGAAACATCAATGTGAGAGAGAAACATTGACCCACTGCCTCCCATAAGAGCCCCAAATGGGGTCAAATCTGTAAACTTGGTGTGTGGGATGACGTTCCAACCAACTGAACCATCGGGTGGGGGCTGGTGGACATATTTGAAATAAGCTAAACATTTTTACTCTAGCATCAGGCAAAACCACTTGTTCCTCTCCTCTAACACTTGTTTGTTTTTTTTACTACATTTTTAGTGATTTCAGAGAGGAAGGGAGAGGGAGAGAGAGAAACATCAATGATGAGAGAGAATCATTAATCGGCTACCTCCTGCACCCCCCCTACTGGGGATCGAGCCCAAAACCGGGGCATGTACCCTTGACTGGAATTGAACCTGAGACCCTTAGGTCCCCAGACTGACACTCTATCCACTGAGCCAAACCTGCTAGTGCTCCTCTAACACTTCTTGCTGGTGGTTGTTTTTCTGCATTGGTCTTTCTTTTTCTTGGAATGGTCAGATCTGAGATTTTTGGATTTGAGTTTTTTGGGGGATAAGTAGGCAAAGTAGGCCTCCTCAGGCCTAGGCAAAAGGCCTTCCAGTACTCCATTCTGGCTCCCTGGAGTGCCACAGTGAGGTCTGTTTTCAGTGCATGCATGACCCTTGGAAGTCTCAAAGGGAGAACTGGTCCAGGGCAGGATTTGGATTTTCTTGGCCTTAGCCTGATACTTAATCTAACTGAAAACTTACCTCAAGAGGTGCTTAGGGGTTTGGCTGAGTGGATGGAGGTTGGGCCCTCAGACTGAAGGGTCCTGGGTACAATTCTGGTCAAGGGCACATACCTCTTCAGGAGGCAACCAATTAATGTGACTCTCACTTCGATGTTTCTGTCTTTCCCCCTCCCTTCCACTCTCTAAAAATCAATGGAAAAATATCCTCAGGTGAGGATTAACAAAAAAATAAATTAAATGAATAAAAAAGAGTAGGTTAGGAGTTTAGGATACTGTTTTCCAGCTATGGATTACATCTATCTGTAAAATCTATTGTTCCCCAATATTCCACTACCACCACCATGATTTTAGTTAATTCCCAGAATGCTGAGTGAATTTTTTTTCCACTCCTGCAACTGTTCAAATTTTCTAAAACAAACATGTTTTACTTCTATGAAATCAACTTTAAAAAATAGACTACAGGCCGAAACCGGTTTGGCTCAGTGGATTGAGCATCAGCCTGCAGACTGAAAGGTCCCAGGTTCGATTCCGGTCAAGGGCATGTACCTGGGTTGCAGGCACATCCCCAGTAGGAGATGTGCAGGAGGCAGCTGATCGATGTTTCTCTCTCATCAATGTTTCTAACTATCTCTCTCCCTTCCTCTCTGTAAAAAAATCAATAAAATATATTTAAAAAAAAAATAGGCTACAGTTAATTCTTATCTATCTAGAACAGCGGTTCTCAACCTGTGGGTCGCAACCCCTTTGGCGGTTGAACGACCCTTCCAAAGGGGTCACCTAAGACCATCCTGCATATCAGATATTTACATTACGATTCATAACAGTAGCAACATTACAGTTATGAAGTAGCAACGAAAATAATTTTATGGTTGGGTCACAACATGAGGAACTGTAGTTAAAGGGCCAGAAGATTGAGAACCACTGATCTAGAGCTAGTTTCATTTTCTTTGAGTAGAAAGGAAAGAGGTAAAAGCAACTTGCAAATTAGGTAAGAACTAAGGTTTATGACAAGATACTAAGATCAAAGGCCCTAGCCAGTTTGGCTCAGTGGATAGAGCATCTGCATGCAGGGTCCCAGGTTCCATTCTGGTCAAGGGCACGTACCTTGGTTGCAGGTTCCTTCCTGGCTGGGCCCTGGTCAGGGTGCATGCAGGAGGCAACCAATCAATATGTTTCTCTCACATTGATATTTCTCTCTGTCTTTCCCTCTCTCTTCTACTCTCTCTGAAAATCAATGGAAAAATATTATCGGGTGAAGATTTTAAAAAAAAGAAAGATACCATAATCTAGGAAAAACCTTAGACAAAAGGTTTAGTCTTGAGTAGGGAGAAAGCAGATGACACATAAATACTGCTGTGTATTCAAAAGTAGAGTTTGACAAAGCAAAAACCCTTTCTAAATATTAACTTTTGATTTGACTCAATAACCCCATGATATGCACATCATTCTATCAAATGGTGGCAAAAGATAAAGTTATTTTTCCATGCCTAGAAATAAAATTCAGGAATAAGTAATCCCCTTCAGTGTCTCTTTCCCCTTTTCTATAGCAGCATAAGCAACCTGTATATGACTCTGCATGCGTTTCTTAGGGAAAGTAAGTTGGTTACTAGTGGTCTGGAATGTAGAAGTAATCTGATAAGTTAGATCAGAACCAATTCCAACATTTTTTAAAATATATTTTATTGATTTTTTACAGAGAGGAAGGGAGAGAGGGATAGAGAGCTAGAAACATCAATGAGAGAGAAACATCGATCAGCTGCCTCCTGCACACCCCCTACTGGGGATGTGCTCACAACGAAGATACATGCCCTTGACCAGAATCGAACCTGGGACCCTTCAGTCCACGGGCCGACGCTCTATCCACTGAGCCAAACCAGTTAGGGCCCAACATTTTGTTTGTTTCACTCTTCTTGCTCAAGATGAAAGATTATTATTATTTTTTTAAAATATATTTTATTGATTTTTTACAGAGAGGAAGGGAGAGGGATAGGGAGTTAGAAACATCGATCAGCTGCCTCCTGCACACTCCCCCACTGGGGATATGCCCGCAACCAAGGTACATGCCCTTGACTGGAATCGAACCCGGGACCCTTGAGTCCGCAGGCCAACGCTCTATCCACTGAGCCAAACTGGTCAGGGCAAAAGATTATATTTTTAAAGGGCCCTCCTACTATGTCAGAATATTCTTTTTAAGATGTTAGGAGGCCATTGTCCTGGGAACGAACAGTTTTGTGTGTTTTTTCCTAATGCTGAACCCTCTAGTTCTGGAGAGTCATGAACTAGGCCAGATGCTCTGAAGAAAATGATCAATAATGAAGTGTGAGTTGAGGCCTGGCTGGCATGGCTCAGTGGTTGAACATCGGCCTATGAACTAGGTCACAGCTCAATTCCCTATCAGGCCATATGCCCAGGTTGTGGGCTCGATCCCCAGTGTGGGGAGTGCAGGAAGTGGCCAACCAATGATTCTCTCTTATAATTGATGTTTCTATGTCTCCCTCTCCTTTCTTCTCTGAAATCAATAAAAAAATATTTTAAAAAAAATAAAGTATGAGTTGCTGTATTTTCCTTTGTTGCCAGAAGTAAGGGGTTATGGGGGTATTTGTCATACATAGGTCTCGTTTTCCTTCATAGGTGTGGAGTTTCCAGAAAAAACAAACAGATCTCCTCATCGCCTTTTATAAGCATAGAATGACAAAGTTAGAAGCAGCCATGCAGGAGGCACGGCAAACAATGGCCAACCAGAACAAGTAAGTGACAAATCAAATTACCAGAGAGCTTTTTTCTTGCATAGAAGCTATAGCCCTTAATTCCTATGGTTGCAAAGCCTGAGAATTGCTCCATATGTGTTTATGTTTATCTTGGGCAAATCAGGTACAGAATTTTTAGTCCCCTCAGTCTCTATTTTATTTTCATTTTTCTTCCCTCGAGGGGTCCTCCTTACTTTATAGCTTTCCTTTCTTACTCCCCCGATCAAAAATTGCTCCTTCAGAGAAATCAGATATAGCTTTTTCACAGTGATAAAGACAAGAGACAGCATTTAAAATGTTACCTCTAGGAGGATATATTTTGGAAATCTTAAGCTAAAAGATGGAATCCTTGATGGAAATTTTCAGGTATCAACAGGCCAGCAGTTTATGTGGAGAGGAAATGGAATTCTATGTAAACTCCCCTGAAATCATACTAAGTGGCTGTTTATTTTGTCCATCTGATTCTTCTCATCATCAAAACTCTGCCATTGCCTCCCCGAATTACTAGACCTCTGAGAGGAATACCGGGTATGGTGGCAGGCATCTCTCCATAAGCATTAACTAGATAATAATCAAAATAATTATCCCACTGACCTACTAGAGCTGATTGTTTTCATCTTTTGCCTAGAGAGCTGTCAGTCTTAAGGAAAGAGAATGGAGAACTAAAGAAATTTCTAGCCATCCTGAAGGTGAGTGAAATTGATTTTCCTTACTATGATTTTCTCTCCTATTTTTCCCATCAATCTAGCAGACTGAATAGAATAGTGTTTCCTACCTTTTTCATATATAACTGATAATGTGTGTACAAGCACACTGTAGTAGATACATGAGGCCACAGAAGACCTTGGAGGGCTGAAAGGGTCAGTATTTAGCACACTGATAGCCCATCCTTGAACATCAGTGAGTTACAACATACTATTTGGAAAGCCCTCTTATAAAAGAGACTAGAGGCCCAGTGCACAAAATTCTTGCACTTGGGGGGGGGGGTCCCCTCAGCCCGGCCTGCACCCTCTTGCAGTCCAGGACCCCTCGCTCCTTACCACCCACCTGCTCACTGCTCCTTACCACTCGGATGACTGTTCCTTAGCGCTGCCGTGGAGGCGGGAGAGGCTCCTGCCACCACCACTGCACTCCCAAGCCATGAACCCAGCTTCTGGCTGAGTGGCGCTCCCCCTGTGGGAGCACACTGACCACCAGGGCAGCTCCTGCATTGAGCGTCTGCCCCCTGGTGGTCAGTGCGCATCATAGCAACCGGTCATTCGATATCGTTCCACTCTTTGGTTGATTTGCATATTAGGTTTTTATATAGGATATCTATTGTAACTTAAAATTTCTCTTCAAGAATCCCAAGACACCTCAGGACCCTTCTTATGCCTCAAACTGCATTTCCTAGACATTTGTTTCTTCCTAAGAATGTACTCTGTACGTATATAATGTTCCTCTTGATCCTGCTCCTGTAACTATTATAGCACATTGTAATGCTGTCATTTTTCTTTTTCTCCCCTATTTCCCCATGTATATTAGTCTACAGGATTCTCAATGTCTTTTGATGAGGAGTTAGAATTTTATTCCCCCAAAGCTAAAATTTTCCTAAGGAAACACTGCTGCTATTTTTTCTCCTATTGGAAGTCTTAACCACAGCTAGCAGACATTACAGCTTACGTATCTAATAAGTAAGATCCAGAGATTAAGACCCTTGAGCTTCAGTTTCCTTCACTCTCTCTTTTTTCTTTTTTCACTTATAGGAATCGCCAAGTTGGTACCAAGGAAGCAGGTCAGTTTTATCAGGCCCCATTCTACCCTCTTTGAAAATGTTTGTTCTTTCTTGACTCTTGGTTGTAACTCTTGTGTGGGCTCTGAGGTGAAGGAAATGGTTGATGAACTTATCTTTCACTTCTCCAAGAAAGAGTTACTCACTGAAAAGTGCTGAAGTAAAATCTTGAAAGTAATGTTCCCCCTTAACCATCATCTTATGGAATCCTACTCATCCTTCAGAATTCAACTCCCATGTCATTTCTTCTGTCAAGACTTCAATAGCTAGAGTAGGGGTTCTATTATTCATTTATGGAATAAATATTCATAAGTGACCACTATTTATTAAATGCTGGGTATACATCACCAGTCATTCTAATTGGTAATTGTTAAATATTTTTAATGTTAGTCCTGTATTGGTGGATTAAAAAACACATGGCTCCTGTATTCGCAGAAGTTAGCCTGGTATTCTTTCATATTTCTGTACTTCTGATATGCCCATTATAACACTTAAACCTTGCTTTATTATTATTATTATTATTATGTCCCCCACTAACTTTTAGCCTCTCAGAGATAGGAATCATATTCTAGTATCTTTGTAATCTCAGTATCTAGGACATATAAGCACTAAATAAATGCTTGTTGGATAGATGGATGAGGGGATGGAGAGAGTGAGGGGGAATGGTGGATATATGAATGAATGGACAGTTGGTTAGATATATGTAAAGTTAAAAGTACGTGGTAAGGCACTGAGGAAAGAAAGAAGGAAAGGAGGACTTCAAAACTTATCATATTGTGGGCAATAAAGGGAAGAACTTAGGGAGTTGGACAGCCAAGGGGGTCTCATATGGAAACTTGGACTCCATATTTTGGATGATACCTGTTAATACATGATAATAAGCAATTTATTCTCAGAGAGAAAGCTATTACTTCTAAAAACAATGATTTGATTTATCCTCTAATGTGAAATTTCTACTTAAGAGATATTAGAGCTGCCTCCTGTTTTTTCCTTGCAGGCCAACCACACCTCGACCAGTGGGCATTACTTCCCCAACACAGTCAGGTAGAGAACTTTTTTTTTTTTTTTTTTTGCCCCAAAATCTGTGTGAGATGAATAAATATCTTTTTCCCATTTGGAAGATGGTTTCCTCTCAGAGACTATAATGTGATTTCCTTAACCTTATGTATGAAATGAGATCATAAGATACCCATTGGCAACCTATTGGCTAGGCAAGAGCATACTATTGATGGAAACTTTTCATTCTGCACTTTATTCCTTTTTAGTTACTCCACGACCCAGTTGTCAGCATAGCAGTCAAGTGGTCAGGTGAGTAGGAAGCCTACATAGCAACATTAAACTGTTAGCAAAAGTTGGAAGATGAAAGAAATACTTAGATGTGGCTGAGATAGACTAAGGAGACTTTAGGTCTCTGCAAAAGTTTAATGCCAGGTTTGTTTGTTTGTTTGTTTGTTTTGTTTTGTCTCACCTTATACAGCCGGTCCTCCTCAGTGGAGTCTATCCCTTTTAGAGTGGCTGGCTTTAGTAGCAGCGTGGGACAAGTAAGTAAAAGTTACCTTCTCTTTCTAGACTGAGATTTATTTTTAATTTTTTAATTTTTATTGATTTTAGAGAGGAAAGGAGAGGGCAAGAGAGAGAGAGAGAAACATCAATGATGAGAATCATTGATCAGTTGCTCCTGCACACCCCATACTGGGTATTGAGCCCACAACCAGAGCATGTGCCCTGACCAGGAATTGAACTGTGACCTGGTTCATAGGTCAGTGCTCAATCATTGAGCCACACCAACCAGGCTAGTGTGAGATTTCTAATGCTAAGTGAAAGCAAAGATTTAAGGCAAGAATATTAAACTTATGTGATTTTGGCATAAGTTATCTGAGGACATCCTAGACTTTTCTTTTGGCAGCACAGACCTGAAGTTGGAAGCTGCTGCAGAGAACAAATAGGGGTGAAATAGTGCAAATATTCAAGCACTAAATTAAGTTAGTCATATGCATTTTGGAAGTAATATAGTGTGACTAGATATCCAATTCAGGAGAACAAAATGTGCTTCAATGTGTAGATATAGAGAAGTGGCAAGGAATATGGAAGCCAGAAAATTAAGGTACATTTATTAATGGATGTTTATTATTTGTCCATCAGGGAGCCAGAGGCGTTCAGGGAAGGAGCACTCCCAGCTACTCTTATACTGGTGAGAGGGAGGAAAAAAAGGTGTCAGAAAACAAAATATTCTGTGCATACACCAGCAGATTTCTGGTTTTCTGTGTATAATATAACGCCATTTTATTTTGTTTGTCCCAGTGATTCCAGATATCCTCACATATAGTATTACTTTTCAAATAATGCGATTGCTGTTCTCAAACTGATAAGGGGGAAAGAAGAGGTCTGAATGATAGAAAGTCATTGAAAACCTCATCTAGTCAAGTGGATAACTTGAATAAAATAATTGACTTGGATTTTTTAAACTGCCACAAGATGGCAGTAGAAGTTAGGCTTAAAAGGAGGGTAACTAGATGCCGATTTTGTTAGCCTATAGCAGGGATCCTCAAACTACAGCCCGCAGGCCACATGCAAATACAAATATTGTATTTGTTCCCGTTTTGTTTTTTTACTTCAAAATAAGATATATGCAGTGTGCGTAGGAATTTGTTCATAGTTTTTTTTTAAACTATAGTCCGGCCCTCCAACGGTCTGAGGGACAGTGAACTGGCCCCGTTTAAAAAGTTTGAGGACCCCTGGCCTACAGGATATCTGGCTTCTTCACTGTGTATTAAACATAAATATTTTCCAGTGAAGAAATATTTTTGTTCCACCCACTTTTCTTTTCTCTTCCCCCTTAAAATTACTGTTATTACTATTTTTAAGGGCATTAGAGAATATCAGAGATTTCCCTTTCTTTCCAAAAAGGCAATTTGAACTTTGCAAATCTCTTTAGAATAACCATTTTTTAATTTCACCAAAGTCTCTCAATTGTTCCATACTTACCTCTTTGAAAAATGTAGGTGTCCTAGCAAATTTACTTTTTTTAAATATATTTTTTATTGACTTCAGAAAGAGGAAGGAAGAGGGAGAGATACAAACATCAATGATGAGAGAATCATTGATTGGCAAGGGGTTGAGCCCACAACACAGGCATGTGCCCTGACCAGGAATCAAATCGTGACTTCTTGGTTCTTAGGTGGAAGCTCAACCACTGAGCAACACCGGCTGAGCTACCCAATTTATTTATGGTAATTTTTATAGTAATATTCCCTCTTTAATTTCTGATTTTAGTTATTTGAAGCTTCCTTATTTTTTTCTTGGACAGTATGGCTAAATACTAAATGTTAATGTTTTGTTGATCACTTCAAAGAACCAAAGATTAGAACAGAAATTTATGAACTAGGGAATAGAAAATAGTAGAAAAAATCAACAAAACCAAAGTTGGTTTTTTATATATGTGATGAAAATCTTTGATCCTTAGTTCCTTTTCCCTGGCTCTGAGTATACCTGAATCTCTTCTCCAGTCTATGGATTATCTCACAGGTTCATTTTTATGCTTTCTAGAAACCCCTTCACCAGCTTCCACTCACAGCCTATCATACAGGTGAGTAACACTGTGTTTCCCTTCACTTGAGATCTGCTCACTGGGACACTTAATTTTTTTAGATTTAAAATATATTTTTATTGATTTCAGAGAGGAAGGGAGAGAGTGAAACATCAATGATGAGAGAGAATCGCTGACTGGCTGCCTCCTGCACACTCCACACAGGGGATCGAGCCTGTAACCGGGCATGCACCCTGACCAGGAATTGCACTGTGATTCCGGGTTCATGGGTCAATGCTCAACCACTGAGCCATGCTGGCTGGGCTCAATTACTTAATTTTATTCTCACTTGCAAGTAGAGTCCCTGGCCTAAATGTATAGGTTCTTTCTTTACATATGGTTTTACCTTTAGCTTTCCTTTTCTCTGCTGATGCTTTTATTTCCCCTCCATAGAACTTCATCTGCCTCCTCTGGACTGGGGATTTTTTCTTTCAGACCATCCCTGAATAGTGGGGATTCAGGCCACATACAAGTACTCACCCCCAACAATTCAGGTAAGTTAAATAATAACCCTAAAGGATTGTAGCTTCAACCATTGGCACATATACAGTAAAATGAAAATTTTCAAGGCAAAAATAAGTTGAGGATCTTCCCACAAAAGAGCATTGTCTCCAGTTTAATGCTTTAATATTCTTTAATTTATCCAATTTCCTTCACATTGAAGGGAGGCTTTGAATTTTGCCTAAATAGCACGCATCCTGTCACCAGTTAAGTTCTGCTATTTATTAAACTGACCCCCCCCCCTTTGAGATCCCTGCTTGAACATTGCTAGGAGCTCAGTTCTGAATGAGAATGATAAAGTCAGTATCCTATACTCATCGTTTTCAAAAAGGTACCTCTGCTACCAGTCCTCTTGATAAGGGGCTGGCATCTTCTGTAGCTCACCAAAATCTTTATATTGTTTCTACATCTTCCTACTCATAACCTCAAACCTCTCTGTCCCCACTCCATCCTCACAGAAAAAGAATGGACCATCCCTAAAAAGTGGGGATTCAGCCACCTTTTAAATTGCTTAGCAAAGAGTCTTTTCCCTTTTGAGCAGTGTTCCCAGATTAAGAACTAGCCTGATCCACAAGTAACACTACCAAGGAACTGCTCAACGAAGTTATCTTTCACCATTCTGTTCTAACCTTCAGGTCAGAGGGAGAATAGAAGCGCACTAGAGAGTCTTCCAGGTTTTCAGCTACCAGCCCTGCAGGTGAGCCATGACTAGTCTAACTTGTCTGAGTATGAAAAATTCACAAAGTTTGGCCTGCACGTTGGACACATTCTGGTCTCCTGTTAAGGTGGTAGAATGTAGCCAGTGGAGAATGACCTGGGTTTCAAGTGTGGTAACAATATGTACGCAATTTTCCATAATGGTCTCAAGTTTCAAAGAGTCTATCCCACTATCAGATTAGCTTCCTGGTTTGAGGTTTAAAAAAATAGGTCACATAGTAGTGAAAGGCTTTAAACTGAGAGATTTTGACCAAAGTAACTAAGTTTGCGGACACAGCTGACATTCCCAAGTTTCACCAAAAAAAGTATTCTTGATGGAATACATCTTTTGCATAGAGGTACTACTAGAACTAGGAAAACCATGTTTATTTCCCCTGAGATAACGAGGACATTTTATAAATTTATGGGACTATCATTCTGATCCAGGCAATGAGGGGAAAAGGCCGTGGAAACGAGGTTTGTTAAGGAGCTCTGTTCAATGAAAAGTCTAGGCTTGCCTTTTAAGTTAACTTTTATGGCATTGGTCTTGAGGATATTTAAGCCCTTTCTCCGTACCAAGCTCCTGGTGACCCCAAGGAATTACTAAGGTAGATAAATATTTTGCTCTCGTATTCCAAAGTTCCTTTTATTTCCATCAGCAGGAAATTAGGGTCTACTACACCCTAAGAGGCAAAAGTGGGAAAATAATATCCTGCTCTAAGATCCTCACAAATGGAGGGATTATCCTACAGATGAGAAAATAATTGAAATGTATAAACCATCTACAAAGATATGGGCCCTAAATGTAAAAAAACATTTATGAAAAAGTTGAAGAAAATTGAATACCTGTTGCACATTTGATATTAAGGAATTATCAACAGGTTGTTTTGGGGGGTTTTTTGGTAGGTATAGTGCTATTGTGGTTATATTTTTTAAAATAGTCTATCTGGCCCTAGCTAATTTTGCCCTAGAGCATTGGTTTGAGGTCTCGGGTTCGATTCCAGTCAAGGGCACATACCTCGGTTGCAGGTTCGATTCCTAGCCCATCAGGGTGTGTTGGGAAGCAACCAGTCGATGTGTCTCTCACATCGATGTTTCTCTCTCCCCCTCTCCTTTCCACTCTCTAAAAATCAATGGAAAAATATCCTCAGGTGAGGATTAACAAAATAAAATGAAATTAAAAATAATTTATATTTTGGAGATGCATACTAAAATATTAATGGACAGAAAGTGATTATCTGGTTTTTGCTTTAGTATAATATAGTGGAGAGGCGCAGTGAGAAAGTAGAAATGAAAAATGGGCCTTGAGTTGTGGAAATTGGGTGATGGGTACATGTGAGTTCATGACACTACTATACTTTTGTTTTAAATTTCTATAAGAAAGAGTTATTGAAGAAAGTGCCGCCTCCCTGGAGGCATAATTCTGCCTCCCTGGTAATCATCTGTGGGCATTATGTTCCGGGTCTTCTAAAGTAGAAGTCTTATCACCACCAGATAGTATCACACTGAAATACCACCGTTTCGTAAGTAGCGATAAAGCCTTTGATGTCTCACATCTTAGTTTGGAAAAGTTATCATGCAATGGAGAAAACTATGTGAAAGCAATGGTGGTGGTTTGCTGTCCTAATGAATTTCATAAAATAGTTTGAGAGGTCCTTATTTGCCCTCTTGGTTATAAACATCCGTATCTGCCTTCTCTCTTCTGCTGCAGACTCTCTACCAACAAAGGCAGATGGGATTAGCCAGGGGGAGAGAAGCATGGACCATTCCCAGATAGAACAACTTCAAGGTCTGATCTGTACATGCTACTGAAGGACAGACTAGCATCCAATACCCATTAGGCATGATGGCCTTAGGAAATGTACCCCTGGCTGGTTTCATTCTGTACTTTCTATCTTTACTATGTACACCCTGTATTACCTCCTTAGAAAGTGGTTAGGTATTATATAAGGCTAGTGCTTCAGGAAGATTACATTTCTCCCACAAGACATGTAGCCCTCTTATTTCCTACAGCTTGAAACAAAGGTTATAAAAACATCTCTTGTCATCCTTGGGGGTGGGGGTAATATACTCATTAACTAGGTTTTACTTTTGGATTTCATTTTCTAGTTTTGGATATATTCTCCCATTGCCAATGTTAACAAGTAACAATTCTGTTCCCTGTCCTAATTTATTATACTTTTTTTTTTCAGTTTGCCTATTGTTTCCTCTATGCCTAGTTATTATTCAATGTTTATTTTCCTTTCTGTCTGATAATAGTTGGAGACAAGATGTTCAGCTTACTAAAGTACATAGATAATAAAGTCGTCCTTTTATTGCTATTGCAATTCTATTAGTATTGCAAGCTCTAGAATGGTGGAATAGGCAAAGAACAATACCACTGAGATCAATTATTTATTGTTCTTTGGGTACTAAGGGGTAGAATTAAATGGGTAGGCCACAGGCAGGCAGGCCTTAAGCAAAAATATTGGGGGTGAGGTAAAATAGCAAGCATCTGCCAGAAATAAATAGGTCTTGGGAATGACCTTGTAGATAAACTAAGATGCCACTACCCTTTCTGGAACTCTGGATTTATTTTTAAAGGCATTTCCAGACACACTTCATCTTCTGAGCAAGAGCCTGTGCTGTAGCAGGTATAGGAAACAATCAGCCTAGTGATACTGATCTACTGCCTTTCAAAGTTCTTTTTTATTAATATTATTTATTGATTTGAGGGAGAGAAAGATACATCTATTTGTTGTTTCATTTATGCATGCATTGGCTGATACTTGTATGTGCCCTGACTAGGGGGATTAAACACGTAACCTTGGTGTATCAGGATAACACTCTAACCAAATGATCTACCCAGCCAGGGCAAAGTTATTGTTCTTTTAATTTACCTCAATATATCTTGCTGCTTCAAGAATAAATAAAATGTATATTAAATCAGAATGTTAATGAATTTGGCTACATTAATCTCTAAAGCATAGAAGCGGCAAAGTGGAGGAGAGAGAAACAATTTTATTTTTGGCCTTTTTATTATTCTAGCAGTTTGGGGCTACCACTCTTATTTCTAGATGGTTAACTCATTGATATCATTATACCTGACCCCCAACTGATGAAAACCATTCTTAAACATCAATAAATTCAGTTAAAGACCATGATCCCTCTGCCCTCAAGACAGATCCTATAAAGAGAGGGAAAAGTCTCTTTTCCGGATACAAAATTGAACCAACACCAGGAAGATGAAAAATCAGCCTCTGCCAAGTTAAGCAGGAGGGTGTCAGGCTTGTAAAACCAAACCCAGAGCCTACCTGCAGTCCTCCGAACAGTAGAAACCATCCCCTCTCCTATACCTTTCCGTAACCTAATTCTACTTTTTAAAAAAGTCATCTCTCCTAATTCCCACCTCCAATAAATATCCAGTCTAAATTATTCTCCACCCAGTTATTAAACTTTTTCACAAGCTCCATGGGGAAGATTTACCCTGAGACATAGTGAAGAGAATGGGGATTTTGGAAAGAGATAAAAAGGTACAAGGCAAAGTGGTCCCCGTATCAGAAAAAACATTCTGCTTCCTCTGCGACTCAGCGATGAAGCAGGTAAAACATGGAGTTGGTATGAGGAAGAGTTTAAATATCTGTGAGACTGGGACATACTGAGATTCTTAGCTGCATTAAGGGTGGACTTGTGCTCAGAGAAAAGGAGAGGTGCAAGGCGGCCTTATATTCCAGGAAAAATGGTGGGACTAGGCCAGGGGTGGGGAACCTTTTTTCTGCCAAGGGCCATTAGGATATTTATAGCATCATTCTTGGGCCATACAAAATTATAAACTTAAAAATTAGCCTGCTATTTGGGTCAAACATTTAATTAATTAACTCACCCCTAATGCCTTGGCAGGACCGGACATTCCCTAAGCCTGAACTAGGGATGCACTGGAATCAAAATTCTTTACTCCGCCTTTCCAATCCTCCTATAGACGTGGGACTAAGGCGTAGCTGCCCTGTGGTATAATAAGGGAAAGGAAAAGCAGATGAGAACAGGAGCCTTGGCCCAGCCCATAGGTAAAGGACCAGATCCTTAGCACTCTTCACTGAAGCTAAGGCCTGAAATTTCTGCTCATTCAATCCCCACCTCACTTTGTGCCTTATGCTCATCCTCCCTAGTCCACCCTCAAAATATCCATCTTTCCCCCAACTTAAAAAACACAAAGCTTTTCAGTTCTTTGCCACAAGGTAATTTTTAAAATATTGGTTTTTTGTTTAAACAGTTACTAAGTTGGTTCGTCTTTTAGTAAGACTGCCCCTCCCATAGCCCCCATTCAGTCCTGTATGATCACATCATCATCATCATCGCTGTCATCGTCCTCCTCCTCCTCCTCCTCCTCCTCCTCTTCTTCATCATCTTCAGGCAGTTCTTCTTCCTCCTCTTCCTCCTCTTCATCTAGACAAACCACCACCTCAGCTGGCTTAGGTAAACGAGAATCAAACCAATCCAGTACCTGTTGGATGCTAAGCCTTGACGCCTCACTCAGTTGAGGGACATCGCTTTCCCGTAGCTGTTGGTGGGCTGCCCAGTACCTCTCCAAGGGCTGTATATCCGGTGGAGGTGGGGGCACTGGCAGAGGTGGTGTCTCAGCCCATTCATTCAAAGAGCGGGTTGAAGGCGATGGTGTGGGAATTGCTGGATCCTGGAAACTAGGGGCACCAGGTACTGCATTGTCCCGAAACCATTTTAGTTGCCCATGCTTCAAGGCATAGCGTGTGTCACCAAACCACTGAATAATCTCAGACCGAGGTAAACCAGTGATCTGTTCTAATTTATGGTAATCCTCACGCCGTGCCCATTGACACTGTAAAAAAAACGATTTGAGGATAGCCAACTGCTCTTTGGTTTTGCGCTTGGTCTTTCGCTGGCGTTGGGTATCAGGGGAAAGGTACTCTGCAGGGCCAATGCTGCCTAGTACTGAGTTAGGCCTCAGCCTCTGGGGCCAGGCTGGCTCCACATGTATGGGTAGAGCCTGCTCATTGGGTGACAGTGGCTGTGGGAGACAGCCCAGTGGCTGGGAGGGTTTAGAGGTGACTGTAATTCCATTAGCCAGTATCTGGAAAGAGGAAGAGGTAGAGGAAGGAGGAGTCACATTACATGCTGACCCCTGCTTATAACTACTGGCAAGTAATGAGATTGGTGGGGCTTTATCCCGAGCTTGTGGCTGGTGGACAGCTGTAGAGTGGTTCCAGGAAGCAGTACCTAGGCCATGTGATTGGTCAGGACCCCTGCCTGCCTGCTCCTTAGAGAGATCACTGCTTTGAATATCCTGCCAAAATCCTGATTGGTGGGAGAATGCCCCACTGCCAGGTGCCATCAGAGGCTCCTTTGCTCTCTGGTGACTCATTGGCTCTGAGGGATCCTCAGACTCTACCTTCAATCCTTTCATCTGGGCGGGCTCACTGAGAGTCAGGGGCACTATTCCAAGACTAACTTGTTCTGGAGGTGGCATTGGAGAAGGAGGCACCTCCTCTGGGGGCCGCCCTGCATGATGAGTAAAAGAGAGGAGGGATTTGAAATGGAGTTGGTCCCTGTGATATACCACTCGAGCTCGAGTCTCTTCTATTTCTTCAGATGACCAGCTGATGCCACAGCGGAGGCGCTGGGCCATGAACCAGGTCTTGACTTTTTCTATCTGCAGCCCATAGCGTAGACAGAGAAGGGCAATGTCTGCTAGGCTGGGATAGGGAAAGTAGCTGAAGGTTTGTAGCAGGTGTTCATTGCCATCCAGCTCACTGGTCTGGGCTGCTTGGGTCCACACAAGCTGGAGCTCCTCGGAGATCGGAGGGAGGCAGATGAGCCCCGCAGGGGAGGTGTTAAGATTGCTGGCCTCTTTATTAGGAGGCATGCTGCTTTCTGATCTGTGCCCGTCAGAGATAGCTGTAAGCAGAGAAACAGCTCAGTCATTAGGGTTCCTCTTTTGGCCCACTGCTCAGTTTCTACCAAACAAAATGCTGTACTCTAAAACAATCAACTTTCTATGTGTACTGTACTGTTTTGCTTTCAAAGTGCTCTAACAATTTCTCATTTACTTTCATAACTCTATGAGTCAGAGCCAGCTACAATTCCCATTATGTGTATGAAAAAAACCATAATTACCCAGTCACATGACTAGTGAGTGTTTTCACCAAGAGGAAAATCTGTCTTTAGATGTCAAGGAAAACATCCTTATATAGCCTTTACCTTTCCAATACAAACTTACTTCACCACATTCATGGAACAAGAGTCACAAAATATAAAGACTCGACTACAAAAACTAGAGGAGCAGTAATCTCCTCTTGTTATAAACTCATTAGCTCCTAACAACTCATTATCTCTAGAATGTGGAGATAGGTTGGGAATACAACCTATATGAAAATCTAGAAGGTAGGACAGCACTGTTCCTCTGCCCAATCCCCCTTTCTGTCCCTTGTTGGTTGGGGAGGGGGGGTAATATAAGTGCCTTTAAACCCTAAAACCTGATAGCTTTAATTTTTTTGCTCAGTAGGATGAGAGATAGGTCAGGTATCTAGGATAAATGGGGCTCACCCCACCCCCACCCCACTAGGGTAGAGAGAAGGGAATGTTTTCTTCCCCCAACTCATCCTCGGAACAAAGGTTATCCCCTCCCCCCCAGCCTTTGTCTCTTCAGCTGCTCAGTCTCTCTCCAGGGAGCCTAGGGAACCCCTCAGAATTTAACAGCCCCCTTCACACAGGGCGGAAGGCCTGCAGCTCTTAATCTCTTCTTCTCAGGCCCAGGTGGGCAGGTTCATAAACTGTAAGTAGGTCCTGCAAGCCGCCCAGCAGCACCACTGGTTCTGAGTGGGGATTGCAGAAATAGCCCCTGACCAGGCTTCATTCCTGAAATACCTGCTGCTGCTATTCCCCAGGATAATCCTGTTGACTGAATTTTACTTCAGCTCCCCGTGTGGGCCTTAGAGACATGTTAAAGATGGACAGGATTCCTATGCAGTGCTATAAGACGAATTGAGAAAAATCTCAAGTCCAGAAAGTTACAAATAGAGCAGCGTAATGAGGGGTTTTATATGATGAACAGAAAAACCCAGAAGCATTTTAATGTCACCATTCCCTTTTAACAAGCAAAACTTAACTGAAGTCCATGCAGAACCTAAAGGCAATATATAGTAAAGAGAACCTTAAGAGGGTAAATGGAGGCAGTATGGCACAGTTGGTAGAAATATGATTCTTAAATGAGGCCAGTCTGCAGTTTGAACCCCAGTTCTGTCACCAGCTGCATGCTCTTGGGCCAAAGTTACTGACTTACATGAGTCTGTTTCCTCATGTGTGAAAAATGGAGACAGTGCTGGGTATATGTAAAGTTACCTATTTTTACTGAGTACCTGCTATGTGCTAAGGTATCATGTGTAGGCACCGCCCAAACCAGCTGTTAGAGATGGAAGTCTGGGGTGAAGCAAATTTGAGGTTAGTGGAGGCTCCACCACTTCCTAGGGTGCTGCTTGTACTTGGGCAAGTAATTTAACCCTCTAAGCCAGTGATGGCGAACCTATGACACGCGTGTCGGAGGTGACACACGAACTCTTTTGGTTGATTTTTCTTTGTTAAATGGCATTTAAATATATAAAATAAATATCAAAAATATAAGTCTTTGTTTTACTATGATTGCAAATATCAAAAAGTTTCTATATGTGACACAGCACTGGAGTTAAGTTAGGGTTTTTCAAAATGCTGACATGCTGAGCTCAAAAGGTTCGCCATCACTGCTCTAAGCCTTATAACTCACAAGTTTAAGACTAAGTGAAAAAATGCACTTGACTATATACCTAGAACAAAGGCTCAATAAATAGCTGTATCATTACTTCAGCCTCATGGGGTGATTCTGATATAAATAAGGTAATGATCCTCCTAGACAATAGAGGAAGTGAGGCAAAAACTGAATTCTTTAAAATTAGTTTTCAATCTGTTTTTGCAGAGTCCAGATTTTAACAGGCACAAGAGGAAAATTACATGTGATTTTTTTTTTTTTACTTCTTATATTTTGAAAGTTGGTTATAACTCCAGAAAGGATTTTGCTGTTTTAAAAAAGTATAAAAATCACTGCTTTAGGAGAGTTGAATCCGTAATTTGGATATAAATCCTTTTTGATTGCCAGCTGAATTGCCAGTGTGGTAGCTTTACCTTCATCCTCCAGATTCATCCCGGACATGGTTGAGTGGCCTGTGAGGAATTGCTTGCACAGTCAAGTCTAAACCCACAGGAACACCACCAAACTTAAGCTGGAGAATACTTTGATTGCAACACTTGACATCTACTTAACCTTATTTGTGTCCTGTTTTTTTTTTATTCACCCTCACCCTTACAATCTTGTACCCTGTTCTTTAAGGACACAGTAACACTTTGGATATGAGAAAAATGTAGCATAAAGAATAAATGTAGCATCCTCCAGTATGAGGATGAAGACTGCCACATAGGAAATAAGGCAGGCACAGCTATAAGCCTATAAGGAAGCATTCTGATTTCATTTATGTGGTTTGCTATCCTTCAGATTCTCATGGCATCGTCTTGATAGTTCAATGTAATAAGCAGTAATGCAAATACTGTATTTGGTGTACTGTATACGTCCACTTTTCCAATTATGCAAAACACAAGTTACTGAAGACTTCCTAATACAGATGGTGGCTTAAATTAAGCCATAGCTGTTTAGCTGGGTATTTCCCTGGAAGAATCTGACTTTAAAATAAAAACTACAACTAGAGAGTGGTTCATGAGAATTAAATTAGTGGTTCACTAATAAAAAAAATAGAGTCAGGATATTGCCCTTCTTTCTCTTTGGGCTTTCCATACCCCTGACAGATGGCAAAAAAGAATGAGCAGCTTTGAACTACCAGACTAGGCATTCACATAATCCTAGGGAAAAAAGATAGATGTTCAGAACTTTAGGCTTGAGCCTAGGCTTATGGTTAAAGCAAGAGACAGTTAGAAAGACTAGATATGATCCTCTGAATTCCCTAAATCTTTATTCAGAGAAGAATTATCGACTGAAATGTGTCTTGATGGTACAGTTTTAAGGGCCTTAGGGGACTTGTAGTGATACTCAACTTACATGCTTCTCAACTTTTTAGATCCTGAAACTTTGCAAATCAGATAAAAATTATGGGCACTCAGAAAGTTATGACTACTACTCCACCCCCAAATAAATATTCACACTTACACATTATATATAATCTCAAGGGGTTCACTGGCTGCTCAGAAGTCCAGCTTTAGAACCTCTGTCTAATGTTCTCCCAACTTAATTAAGGCAATGGTAATAACTGCTTGAAGAGGAACAAACAGCTTGATGTGAATGGATGGAAGACTCAAGAAAATTTAAGTAGGTATTGGTGATATTAGTTGGAGAGAGTGGAAGGGAGGGGTGGTCAACTGCGCCAGGAGCCTGGTTTCATTGACCCACTGGATTATATGACCAATACCCATAGCGTACTGGATACTAGAGTCTGGTAGGCTACTGTCTAGTGTGCCAAAATCTCCTGCTTTACTGCCCAGAATACTTGGGCCAGTTATGTGTGATTCCAAACCTGCTTATGCCGTTGTTTTTTTATATTTATATAATAATGTAATTAAACATTACATAAACCAATGAAATATTAGTGCATTAAAAATGGTTCCTAGCCCTAACCGGTTTGGCTCAGTGGATAAAGTGTCGGCCTGCGGACTCAAGGGTCCCAGGTTCAATTCCGGTCATGGGCATGTACCTTGGTTGCGGGCATATCCCCAGTGGGGGGTGTGCAAGAGGCAGCTGATCGATGTTTCTAACTCTTTATCCCTCTCCCTTCCTCTCTGTAAAAAATCAATAAAAATATTTAAAAAAAAACAACGGTTCCTATGAAAGACAATACAAAAGAGTATACATTTTGAAAACTGTTGATTGGGAGTAGGCAAGGCAACTGAAAGATTGGAGGGGCAGGGGACTTAAAACAATTTTTAAAAATCTCAAAAGGATTCTGCATTTAGCTTGCTTCAAAAAGTTTAAAATTCTCACTCCACTTTAAAGAAATCAAACCTGGCCCGTGGTGGCTCAGTGGTTGAGCCACTATGAACTAGAAGGTCAGGGTTTGACTCCTGGTCAGGGCACATGCCTGGGTTGCAGGCTCTATCTCCAGTGTGGGCCATGCAGGAGACAGCCAATCAATGATTCTCTCTCATCACTGATGTTTCTATTTCTCTCTTCCTCTCCCTTCCTCTCTGAAATCAATAAAAATATATTTTAAAGAAATCAAACCTGAAAATCACAGATGAGAAGCAGCGGCTCCCATATCAGACTGCACACTAGAATTACCTGGGAAACTTAAAGCAGGGCACCCTCCTCATTTCGACTTAATTAGTCTGGAGTGGGACCCAGGCATCAGTACTTTTAAAAAAGTTCTCAGAGTGCAGCCAGATTTGAGATTTGCTTGTATAGATTCCATAAAGTCAATTGAGAACTCCAATCAGCAGACTTACACAAAGAAAACTCGGGGGCTACCCCCAAAAGAAATGAACATACTTTTATTGTATCTTTTTAATATATTTTTATTGATTTCAGAGAGGAAGGGGGAGAGAGAGAGAAAGAAACATTAATGATGAGAGAGAATCAGTGATCGGCTGCATCCTGCATGCCCCCCACTGGGGACGGAGCCCACAACCCGGGCATGTGCCCCTGACCGGAATCGAACCCGGGACCCCTCAGTCCCCAGGCCAACGCTCTATCCACTGAGCCAAACCAGCTAGGATGAAATGAACATACTTTTAATGGCAATGCTTACATACATATGCATCATTTTAAAAATCCCAACTTTAACTGGCTTATATTTTTCCAATTACTGCCATCTACCTATCCTAATCATATAAAAGGACTTCACATGTATGGTGAAAAGTTCATATGATAAAAGACCTGGTCTGGGCCCACCTCACTAAACAGGTCTCAGCTTGAGTGTTCTTTCAGTTTACAAGTTTCAGACTAGGACGCAACACCAGGAACCTCTCTGAGGACTCGGGTTCTCACTTTCCTGGTAAGTTTTCTGAGTATGGCTGGGTAGGGGGTCAGCAGGGGCAGTTTCTCCTAAACCGCCCATTCCTAAAGGCCAAGGCTCCCCAGAAGCAAGGCCAGGGTTCTGTATGTATGCTGAGGTCGCCAGGAGGTAGTCATGGGGAGGAGGAGGCCTGGGGAGGAAACGTTTCTCCTATCCTCCATTTCACAGGCAGTCTAAGGCTCCAAACTGGGTCAGAGAACAAAAAGTTGCTGCATTTGGGGCGATGAGCCCCAGGGAGCCTGCGAGTCTCTATCCTCCCCTGGCCAAGGGCGTCCCAATCCAGCCTGCCTCCTCCCTACACACCCACTCACCCTCCCCCAGTTCCGACCGGGAACCGAAAAGTCCAAAAGATAAAGGAGAGACAACCCGGCGAGTTCGAAACTCGAATTCTGCCCCCCGCGCGCAGATAGGGCTCCGCAGGTCGGAGATCATAACGGGGGGCCGGGAGGGGAAGTCCGGGGGGGCTGGGGATCACTCACCGCGGTCCGGCCCGGGCGGCGGCTCCCAGCCTCGCACCATGGGCCGGGGGGCAAAGGGGAGAGGGCAGGGCGCCTCCGGGGTGGAAGTGGGGCTCCCGCCCGGCGCGGCCTGCTCCTAGCCCCCCGCGCGGAGGGTCGGGACCAGGAATGCCCTTCCCGCCCCGAGAGCGCGCCCCTCTAGCGCGGCCCTGCCGGAGCGCGTTGGGGGCCGGGCGGGGCGGGCCCAGGGGCGGTACCCAGGCGGCCCGAGCCCCGATTCGTGGACGCAGGCAGGCTGGCACCGGAGGGACACACTGGGCTGCCATTGGCTGCGTGGGTCTCGGCTTTAGTCGGCCATTGGCTGCGTGGGCCTCGGCCGGGGGCTATTGGTGCGCGGGGCAGGGAAGATGTCCTCCTCCGCGGCCAGGGTAGCTGCCCCCGCCCTCGACCCCGCGGCGCCGGACCTGCGGGTGCGCGGCCTTGCGCCGCCGGCATCCCCCGAGGAACTCGCGGCGCCTTGCGGGGCTGTCCACGCTGCCAGCAACCACTTCCCAGTTGTTTCCTCCGGACCGGTCCCTTTCAGCATCCCTTAGCCTGACGCACGAGCCGCGCCTGCCCAGCAAAGGGGCCAGCGGCCGCAGCAGCGTCACTGCAAACGCAGCGCCTGGAGCTACCGGGAACTTGCTCCCGAGACGGATCCAATGTCCTGCCACCCGGAAAGACGGGGGTGGTACCGGGAGCGCGGCACCTTTTGCCTCCCGGGTCCAGCTGGCACCAAACAGGTGTTCCCAACGAACTGCCGGAGGGCATCTCCCTGCGCGCAGTAAGGAAGACCTGGGGCTCTGCCTCATATTTGGGACCTTGGTTTCCGCCGTCAAAAAACAGCGACAATAAAATGGACTTTCCACCAATGCAGTATTTCACACACTCTGAACTTCTGGGCCAACAGATTGCATAGTTAGGATACTCAGTCTTCTGAATAAAGCTCGGGAACAGTACTTTCTGAAGTGACTCTGGTTCTTAGGCTGGTCTTTCAAAGAGTCTCTTTTGCCTGTTCAGGTCACTGAATAGCTCTGTTTTCTGTTCCTGGCCCTGTATTTGCCCCTGCCCCCCTGCTCTCCCTCATTACATTTAGTAACAATCTCAACTAAGAGTCAGCCCCACCTCCTCCAAGTTAGTATTCCGCAGAAGCATGGGAGTAAGCAACAGGAGACAGACAGGGTGGGGCCAAAGTAGGCTTGCAATTGTGAATACACAAAAGTGTTTTCTTGTATTGTTTATTAGTTGTATTACTTTCCATATGAACAACTGTAAAGCTACTTTAGCCTCGCCCACACACACTCTCAGCTTTAGCATTAGAAGCTTTTGATCCCTCAGGGTTTAAGTTAGAGCTAGCGGTATATACTGACCTCCTCAATCATGAAGGAAGCGAAAAGTGAAACATTTTAGGCCCCAGCAGCCCTCAGTTTTCAGTGCAGTGGTCATTTTCTTATAATCCAAACAATGAGACTTGAGACCTGTTTGGCTGGAAAGTCAGGCAAGAACTGGGTAGGGATTTATTGCCTACCCCTGGAGGGTCCATTCAGTCACTCCGGGCATCACTAATCACAGGCTTGGAATTATGATGGGTGAAGAACTCAGCCATCTTTTTTGTCTCAGAAAGACACTAGTTCCCAGGAGCCAGGAGCAGAATCAAAGACAGATTTGGAAGAGGGAGAACCCAAGGAAAGAAGAAACTCCTCTGCCCCAGTTCTGAGTACAGGCTGACACCTCCCTCTTTTATGTGCATTTCACCCTAAAGCTTTAAATAGAAGATAGAGTTGCCTGGTTTGGGGAATGGAAGAGAGGAAGAGGCTGACAATATCAGAAAAGTGAGGGTCCCACCTTTAGCAAGACAATAACCCTCCCAGTTCTTCCAGGGAACTAGTGCTGAAGAGTGGGGGTTCAGCATGTCATCCTCAAGGTAGAAGTGTTAACCCCCATCACCGCTGGTAAAAGTCCTCTCTCCCTTTGCATGGCTCAGACATTCCCAGGACTGACCAGAGGCACACTTACCCTCTAGCTTGGGAAGAGAAGTCTCACAGACTGCTTCCAAAGCACTGGAGAAGCCCCAGCAACGTGTTCGCATGGTCACAGGTGTTTGTAAAATTTGGAAAACAAACAAAACCTTAAACTGTAATTGAGGCAGGAAAGTTAGAATAAAGCCTCAAGCTGTATCCCTCCCTTCCCATTTTTTGTCTTGGTCACAGACATAACCTTCACTGCCCACCTGTTCCTTCTCTTCCCCCTCACCAATTTCTTATAATTGAGAGGACAAAAAGGGGGGGGGGGTGAATCACTATCTGGAAAGGAGGGGCAAGGACAAGCTGCGTTGTCACCCCATCAGCGTCAGAAGCAGAGGACCACCCTATCTACCCCTTGTCCATCTATATGTATAAGCCTAAGTGACCAGCCGACTGGCCGGTAGCTATGATGTGCACCAACCACCAGGGGTCAGATGCTCAAATGGGCTGCCGAGCTGCGGTGACTTGGCAGCTACGGTTCTCAGGTGACCCACCCAGAACCAGAGAGGAAGAAGGAACTTTTAACATTTGCAACAACATGGATGGAACTGGAGAGCATTATGCTAAGCGAAATAAGCCAGTCGGAGAAAGATAATATCACATGATCTCACCTATATGTGGGATATAATGATCAACATAATTTGATGAACAAGAATAGATGGATCTAGAGACAAATGGTAGGGGAGTGGGGGGTTAGAGAGCAACTAAAGGACTTGTACGCATGCATATTAGCATAACCAATGGACACAGACACTGGGGCATTGGGGGCTTGCCCAGGGTGGGAATGGCTGGGGGGGGGGGGGGTCAATTGGGGAAAAAGGAGACATATGTAAAACTTTAGACAATAAAAAAAAATGTATATGTCAATAATTACAGGAAAATAAAAAGAGAGGAGGGAGCCCGATTCTGGTGCAGCACCCGAGGACTGCCCTCTCACAATCCGGGACCCCTCGGGGGATGTCAGAGCCAGTTTTGGCCCAATCCCCGCAGGCCAGGCCGAAGGACCCCACCGGTGCACGAATCCATGCACGGGGCCTCTATATATATTGTCCACCCGACCGGTAGCTATGACACGCACTGACCACCAGGAGCAGACACTCAACACAGGAGCTGCCATGACAGGCACTGACCATTTAAAAATAAACGGGCACCACGGACCTGGCACCAACAAACCAATGCTTGGCTTCCTACAGACCTTGCCACCAGCCTGGAGCGACACCCCACCAAATCACAGCGAATGCTGCCAAGACCCCATGATGCAAAATTCAGTCCACGGCCCAGCCCAGCCCGGAAACAGTCGCTGTGGGTGTCGGTTAATGATGTCACATAGCAGTGCCTGCCTTCCTCTCCTAGCAACTAGCCTTCTTGGAGTTTCTTTAGCCCAGGAACCCAACTTGCTTTATAGCCAGGTGCATTTTATAGCTTAACCAAATGTTTGTGATGCGTTTTCCCATGCCTCATCTCATTTGATCCTCACAGAAGTCCTGGAGTAGGTAGATAGGAGACTCAATAGAATCCTATTTTCTTTTCATTAGCCGAAAAATGGAGATTTAGAAAGCTTAGAAATTTTACCCAACTGAAAAGAAGGAATGGTGGACCTTAAAAATGACTTCAGGTTTTCTCACTGCACAGAATATAGTCAAACACTGCTGCAGTTAAATATTTTACCCTTTGATCTCCCTGCTTCGTGTTGATATTTACTGCTGTGTTGCTGACTATTACCTGAAAGAGAAGTTGGGGTACTTCACTGGGCTGGAAAAAGTTTAGCTAAATCAGAAAGCAGGTCTAATTAAGCAAGTTTATTCTATACTAGTGGCCTGGTGCAGGAATTTGTGCACATTGAAAGGAAATTAATTAGAAGAAATATTTTAATATCACTATTCGCCCTTTCTCTATAATGTGTCAACCAAATTTACAATCGACAATGACAGATGGAAACACACGAGTGCGATTGGCACCAGCGAGAGCTTTATATGTATCGCACATGAGCGAGTCAACTTAGCCTTTTCTATATACAGAATAAACTTGCTTAATTAGACCTGCTTTTGGATTTAGCTAAACTTTTTCCAGCCCAGTGAAGCACCCCAACTTCTCTTTCAGGTAATTGTCAGCAACACAATAGTAAATATCAACACGAAGCAGATTATTATTGTAGATCAGGCAGGGAGAACAAAGGGTAAAATATTTAACTGCAGCAGTGTTTGACTACATTCTGCACAGTGAGGAAACCTGAAGTCATTTTTAAGGTCCACCATTTCTTACTTTTTTTCAGTTGGGTAAAATTTCTAAGCTTTCTAAAATCTCCATTTTCCGGCTAATGAAAAGAAAATAGGATTCTATTGAATCTCCTATCTACCTACTCCAGGACTTCCGTGAGGATCTAATGAGATGAGGCACGGGAAAACACTTCACAGACATTTGGTTAAACTGTAAAGTGTTTCTACCTGGCTATAAAGCGAGTCGTCATAGCGACCAGGCAGAAGGTGGGAAGGACACTTAGCATATAGGCTAAGTTGACTCACACGTGTGCGACACATATAAAGCTCTCACTGGTGCCAGTTATGTGTGTTTCGATCTGTCATTGTCAATCGTGAATTTGGTTGACACTTCAATTATAAAGGGGGAATACCAATATTAAAATATTTCTTCTAATTAATTTCCTTTCAATGTGCATGAATCCATGCACCGGGACACTAGTATTTAATAAAACCCTTCCATGAAGCCCAGCTGGGGCTGGCTGGTGTGGTTCAGTGAATTGAGTGTCCTTCCATGCACCAAGAGGTCACGGATGGATTGATTCCCAGTCAGGGCACATATCTGGTTTTCAGACTCCACTCTCAGTAGGAAGCAGCCCATCAATGTTTCTCTCTCTCTCTCTCTCCCTTCCTTTCTACCTAATAATATATATTTTTTAAATCTATTATTCAAAAAAACAAAAAACTCCCACCAAGACTCCATTGGGCCATTTCGTTCTCTGAGGTCACCTAATCTCACTTCTCAGTGCATACTATCACATGAATAAATGTAGTATGCTTTGCTAAATGTAACACTTGAATTATTTCTTCTCCTGTGACAAGAACCTGGGCCCCATATCAGCTTGAGGACTCCCTGGGTGCCTGCCAGCATAACGATTGGTTAAGATTGGTATCTCGCCGAAACCGGTTTGGCTCAGTGGATAGAGCGTCGGCCTGCGGACTGAAGGGTCCCGGGTTCGATTCCGGTCAAGGGCATGTACCTGGGTTGCGGGCACATCCCCGGTGGGGGATGTGCAGGAGGTGGCTGATCGATGTTTCTCTCTCATCGATGTTTCTGACTCTCTATCTCTCTCCCTTCCTCTCTGTAAAAAATCAATAAAATATATTTAAAAAAAAAAAAAAGATTGGTATCTCTTTCCTTTGACTTTCCTTCCACCATACTTTGCATTCCATCAGGTATAAGTGTAAGGGCCTTGGGCACTTGGGGATTGGCTACATTTAGGGATACATTTAGTTTGGGTTTTTTAGGGTCACATCTGTGGTTTGCAATTACTTCTGTGAGTAAATAGTAGGTATAGTGTTATGGCTTGAATTGTGTCCCCCTCCCCCCCAAATTCTTATGTTAAAGTCCTAACTCCCAGTACCTCATAATGTTTTCAGAGATAAGGTCTATAAAGAGGTAATTAAGTTAAAATGAGGTCTGAGGGGAGTCCTAAACCAACATGACCGGTGTCCTTATGATAAGAAATTCGGACACAAACATGCACATAGGAAAGACCATGTGAAGACATAGTAAGAAAATATCGACCTATAAGCGAAGGACAGAGGAACTTCAATGAAACCAACCCTGCTGACACCTTGATCTCAAACTTCTAGAATTGAATTTCTGTTAAGTCACCCAGTCTGTAGTATTGTTACGGCAGCCCTAGAAAACTAATACATACAGCTTCCAGGAATACTCCTAATGTCAACAATTCTGGAACACAGGCTGATGCCACAGAGGGACCCTAGGCCGTAAGCCGTGGCGTGAAGCCCTGGAAAGCCCCCACCTACCTCTCCTTGGACGTCTGCTCCTCATGCTGACTTCTCTTCAGCATATGTAGTTTCACTTATAACGTACCAGAGTGGATACTCCGCAGTGACATCACAGTTTGGCTATTATGATGTAACGGGGAGGCATCTGATTATTCTCACACTAGAGCTTTATGGGTAACTGGATTTTTCATCATTCAGGTGATGTGGAGACAGTACTACGCTAGAACTTGACATTTTCCAAGGATGCCTCCCTTTAACATCGATTTCTGTTGCTCCGCTGTTTTAGACAGAGGCCCTTGCTTTTCCTCCCTCTCATATTTCTCATCTTTGGCTTTAGGGTTTCCCTTGGTAGGGAAAAGGGCTTTGCTCTTCTCTCCAGTGCTTAAGGAGCAGGATGTAACTTGGATTGTCCCCTTAAGGAAAACAGCCTCCACCCAAGGGGAAACACGGGACTTCTACCCAAGCTCCCTTTAACTGCACCAGCAGCTGGTGCTACCTGCCAGGAAACTAAAGCACTGTGCCCTGATAACTTTTCTTATCACTGCTCCAATGGTGGTGGGATCTTTTACTAGGGAGTCATATACCTGGGTGCCCAACTCCTTCCCACCCAACTTTTGCATAGGCAGAGGACTCTAGTAGACAGGGAATAGGACTTTTACAAAATGAGATGACCAGGAAATTTGCCTCTGTGTCTCTTGCTGTTCTTGGCCAAAAAACAAACAATACTTCTCAATATCTGATGATATATTCTTTTCATATTTCAACTTTATTTCAAACATGAGGTCTTTTATCCAGAAGGGAGAGCTGGTGCATGAGGAAGCTGCAGTGAGGCACAATACTAGTGGGTTTGGGGCCCAGTGACTAGGGCTGCACTATGAAGGGGTGGGAAGACTCTGGGCCTGATGAGAACAGTAGTTTGTGGTGAATTCACAGGGCAAATTTTCCTTTCCTATCCAGGTTAGCTACTCAATGGGTAGATTATGCAATCTTTGTAGCAACTTTAGTGATATCAGCAAAAGAAGTGCCAAAGATGGGGACATAGAGAAAACTATCAGTTCCTCTTGTTTCTCTTTATGCCTGGATAGGGAAGAGAATGGAAACTAGTAGCAGAAAATGAAACATTTCTGATATCCCTTGCCATGAAAAACTGTGGGTCTGATTGTGCAGAAGCCTGTTTCATAGCCTGGGAATAGAATGTAGTCAAGAGGCCTGGGTTTAAGCCCCATCTTGAGCTGTACTAAAAAAAAAAAAAAAAAAATTATTTGACCCTGCTGGAGTCACTTTTCATCTCTGGTCCATGTCCCCATCTGTATAGGAGCCAGGACCCAATGATCTCTAAAGACAAGCCTTTTTTCACAGGTCTCTGATTCTATGACCCATGGAATACAAGGATCCAGAGGAACTCCAGAGAAACACAGGAGTTAGAGGCAAGGGAGTTAGATTGGAAAGCTGAGGAATTAGGGCTTATTATGAAGAGAAATGATGACCTACATTCGTAACGATAAAGAAGGAAGGCTATGAGACATCTAACATCTGGATGAGAGAAAAAGGCAACAGTGTTCCTGCTGTGTTGTTTCAAGGACCCAAGCCCCTGACTTTGGTAATAGTTTCTCTTCTGGCACTTTCTAGTCCATGGCTGATATATTATACTGTAAATTGCTCCTGTTCACATAGTCATCAACCTTGCAGTGGTTCTCAACCTTCCTAATGCCGTGACCCTTTAATACAGTTCCTCATGTGGCGGTGACCCCCAGCCATAAAATTATTTTCGTTGCTACTTCATAACTGTAATTTTGCTACTGTTATGAATCGTAATGTAAATATCTGATATGCAGGATGTATTTTCATTGTTCGCGACCCACAGGTTGAGAACCGCTGCTTTAGAGGAAAGTCCCCACCACAATGCCTAACACTCATAGTGTTTCCTGAGTCGTATCAGCTTACCCCCAGGCCCTGGGGCAGCTCTATATGGGAAGAACCAGAAGACTAGTGTGCTGGGTCTATAAAGCTGAGAATGGGGCCAGTAACTTCTTACAAACAATGGATTACCCTTGGTTCCCTGCCCCCAACCAGCTTGCATTTATCCACTAATACCAGGACTCTGAGAGAGGGCCCAAGCACACAGAGCATCCAGCAATGTCTTCGTCAGGGATCCTTCTAGCAGCAAGTTTAGGCAACTGGCCTGTTCAAAGCTAGTGGTAGGAGTGTAAAAGGGTGTGGCACACCAACAGGTATGGAGGGTTGGTTAGGATCAGGGGAGAATCCCATGGTATGGGTTCAAATGGATTCCAGGTTCTCTAGCAGGCAGATGGGGTAGTCCCTTGCTGATCCTGCAGAGCTGGGACACTAGCAGAGGAGACAGCAGCAAGCTCCTGGAAGGAGATGACATGTGGGACCCTCAGTGCTTTGCCTTCTCCAAGCCAGTTCAGGAGACTGAGAGGATGGGAAGGCAGAGCACAATTAGAAACCGCATTTTTTTTCCTAATAAGAAAAAATTGTTTTTAAAGGAAAAAATGTAACATCACAATTATGCACAGAGGCTCTGGAGATTTCCTGGGTTCATAATCCTAGCTCTGCATTCACTACCTATGTAATCTTGAACAAATTACTGTTTTAGAATTTCCTATCTCTAAAACAGGGTCATATTATAATGCATGCAAGACACCAGATTTTAGTGGATAAGTAAATGTGTACTATTACAATTGTTAATACAACATAACAGTAATGCATACAAATTAAGCAAGAGATTACGCCACACTGAGCCTCAACCCAATCTCCCTCTCCATTATCCTCCCTTGGGCTCTTCATTGATGACTAGTGAGTGCATTGGTTGGTGGCTTCCAGTACAGTTTCTCTCTTCTCTCTGCTGGAACTTTGACCTGAAGATGATCCATAAGGTGCATGTAATTTTTTTCTTCACCAGAAGGATGATATTTAAAGGGGCATTTGTTTGAGGAATGACTCAGGGTCCCTCTCTTTCAGCCATCTTTCTTCAAAGGATTAAGGCTTTAGACGGGAGGGGCATGGTAAAAAGCCCTATATTGTATTCCAATTGCATGTACAGGTACATGCCCATGCACCCTCTCCCTTACTGACAAGGAAAAGGGGGCTGCGGGAAATTTTCTTTGAGAAATCAGTAAGAGGTAGAAAAGGGGACGGGAACTGGTTACCTGGGAGCTCCTTGTTCATCTGCATCAGGAACTGCTTCTTTTCGCTCTTCTCCCTTCTAGAAGACTGTCAAGAAAGAGCCTGAGGGAGGAAGGTGGGTCAACCATGGTCTTGGAGAAAAAAGTAGGTTTTCCACCCCTTCTGTAGGGAGAAGGAATAGCACAGGTGAATAAGGATGAGAGGGAGACAAATGGAAATAGAGATAATGAAGGCAGATGCCCCATATGCTAAAAGAAGTGAAAGTGATGAGGGAGTGGAGGGAGTGACAGGAAAAAAGAAAAGCAAAGAGCTTAGGAACAGAGTAAGAGGAAAAGAAAAATAGCCAGCAGAGGTTAACCAGAAAAAATATAAGGCATAAACATGAGTGGGCCAAAGTCCAGCTCTCCTACTTCACTTGCTCAAAATATGGAGCAGACTGCCATCTTCTGGAGCCATTTAATTTTCAAGTTGTTTTGATTTTTTTTTTTTTAAATCTGAAATGCTCTCCCTTTTATGCCCATAATCCTTTCTCCTCAAGAGAGCCCCCAATGTTGTTTCCTTTCATCTTTGGGACCTCCAAGCATCACCTTCCCCAAGAGAGATGCACCTCTTCAAAGCTATCTGAGAACCCAGCCTGGGGCCAGAGCAAAAAGCAAGGGCAGAGGATGGGCTGTGGTTTGAGAGGCTTATACTGAGGTTGCAGGCTGGTTTGGGGATGTTTCCTGGGCTGTGGAAGACCTATCCTCGGCCCCAATCAGATGCTAGGGGCTCTGTGTGTTCTGAACTGTAGCTCTCCAACTGTAGGTTGGAGAATGTGGTTCCTCATCTATACTGTGCCACTCACAGATCATAAAATGTCAAAGCAAGGGTCCGTAAGAGATCACCTAATCCAAATCCAATTTCCCAAGGAGGAAACTGGGCCTCGGAGAGGTGAAGGAACTTGTCCAAAGTTATATAGCTAGTCAGTGACTTCCTTGTCTTCTGAAGCAGAAGCAGATTAGTGATTCTTGGGATTCACTGTCCCTTGACAAATACAGTCCATAAAGTGCTTATAGGTCATTAGAAGGCACCCCAGAAAGGTAAAGCAGGCATTTCCCGGGAAGCCCCTGAGTGTATCAGCCCTTTAGGCACTGCATGATGTGGCTGCAAGGACAGGCCTGGAGTTGGTTTGCCTTCATTTTAACCCCGAGGGCTGTCAGGAGGCTGGAGGGAGGGGCTCTGACTGCGACCTGCCATCGCTCTCCAGCCAGTTCTGAGACTGAAGCCAGGGACAATCAGGAGTGACAAGGGAACCCCATCATGATGCCAGGGTCAGGGAGCAATGGCCAAGTTCCTAGAACTTTAACAAGGCAATTACGGCTGAATTAAAGCTGCGATGGGCAGGGCTGGGGGACCTGAGGTGGCACACTTGGGGGTGTGGGGGGGAAGGGAATGAGCCAGATGACTTCATACAAAATACCTCCTCAATCCCAGAAAGGTACCTTAACCTTTGGCTGCTTAGGCCCGACAAGCTCTCCCAGCGCCCACTCACGGAAGAGAACGTCATCAGCATCACTATTGCTTTGCTTTTTTTCTAATGCTTTCAGCACCCTTTCCGGCCTCCTTTCCTTAATGCCTTGGGTTCCTTTCACTCACATCCAACTGGTGTTTTCCACCCTATCTCCCCAACTTTGATTCTTCCCACTTCCGCACCCCTTTGATTTCTTCCCCACTGGACTCCCTTGGACAACCCCCCGCCAAACTCGGCTTCCCCCGCTCCTCCCCGCCAAATCTTCAGGCTCCCCCCGCCCCCGGGTGCCTTCGCAGTCGGCCGCAGGCGTCTCAAATAAAGTGGATCCAGCCCTGAGGCTCCGGGGTTCCACCGCTGCCGGGGTGCTCGGGCCCACGTAGAGCATAGTCACGGCCGCCGTTGTTGTCCCAGAACTCGTGGCCCGTCACGCGGTAGCGCAGGGCGAAAAGCAGGGCGCCCCCGAGGGGAGGCGCGGGCAGGCGGAAAGCGAAGCGGTCGGCGCGCGGAGGGGGCGGGGCCGGGCCGGTGTAGGAGGCGGGCGCCTCGCGGTGGCTCCGCCAGCCGTCGGCGCTCCAGCGCACGCTCACGCGCTTCTCGTAGGCCAGGTCCAGCACCCGCGCGCTCCCCGCCACGCCCAGGGGCCCCGCCTCGGCGCGCTCCAGGCAGATGCGCTGCGCCTGCAAACGGGCGGCGAAGCCGGGTTCGCGGGCGGGCTCCAGGGCGGCGCGCGCCTCCTGGGGACGAAAGAGGGAGAGGGAGGACCGAGCCTCGGAGAAGACGGGGCAGAGATCGGGGTGGGGGCAGGGCGAGGGACTAGACCGACCCGAGCCCGACCCCGGGTCCCAGCGGTCAGAGCGCGTCCCAGCGGCAAAAGTAGCCTAGAGCCGCCCACCAAAAGGGGAGCGCCAGCGCCAGCCCGCGCTTGCGGGTGAAGACGGGTATTCCTCGCTAAGTCCACTCCCCCACGCGGACGGCGGGGCTGGGGAGGTCCCGGAGAGGCGAGCCTCTGCAGCCTACCTGAAGGCCGCGGGCGCGGGGCGGACACGGCGCGAAGTGGCGGAGGGCGTCCCTCTGCAGCTGGACATGCACGTGGCGGGGCACCCGGGGCAGCTCTCCCGGGCGGAAGCGGCGCACGGCGGCCAGCTCGAGCCCCAGCGCGTCGGCGAAACGCACTCTCTTGCGGGTGTCGGGGCTGCGGCTCCGGGACGCCCGGGCCCCGCCGCCTCCGGCGGGTGCCGAGCGAGCCCTGCGGCCCCGACTCGAAGCCTGAGCGCGGGATCGGGCCCCGAGGCGCGTCCCGCCCTCTCCTGGCTCCTCCTCCGGCTCCTCCTCCAGGCTGGGCCGCTGGCTGCGGTAGTAGGCTCGCTCCGTTAGCGAGGCGATGAAGCTCAGGTTGCGGGGGATGTCCGTGCGGGGGGGCCGCTCGCGAGACATAGCATCGCTCGCCCCGCAGGGCCCGCCCGCAGCGCCGCTGCGTTACCCTCCCGCCCAATGGCTAAAGCCGCCCGGCCCGATTTAGCCGTCCCTCCTTGCAGGATCCTCTCCCTCCCGTAATTCGACCTCGGTTCCGTGACTACCTTTCCCTCCCTCTGGCCGGCAGCTCCCAGGGCTTTAGACGGTCACCTCCCGTCTTCTGCAAGCTGTCGGCTCTGAGCGTGCGCTCAGCCGCACACCCTCCGGTCTCCCGGCCTTCCCGGCCCCGGACCCCGCCCACAGCCCTCTGACAGGTGGCTCCCCATCTGTCTTCAGTGCCGCTGCTGCAAGCTGCATCAGGGGGCGGGGACTCCACCCTTTCGGTCCTGAGTATGACCACTTTGCCTTTTTTTTTTTTTTATGGCTTCAACCTTGCTGGAAGAGTTACCGCAGAATGTAAAGAGTAACGCTTTCTTTTCTTGCAGGGGAGGTCCAAAACGGGCAGCGTGTGGCTTTTTCTTAAGGGCTTACCGTTTTCGTTTCTAAACCCTCGGCTTCAGGTTTGGGAGCGGTTTGGCGGTGGGTGCAAAGAAGGGAAGGAAGGTCATGAAACTAGGTGGTGTCCCAAATAGAAGCTGAGATGTGCTCACAAGAGTGGGTGGCCCATTGGAAAGAGCTCTGAACTCAGAGTTGTAGAAAGACATAGCTTCTGGTTTCACCTCTGGTGCTATTTAGCTGCGTGACCTTGAGCAAGGCACACCTTCTCTGGACTTAAGAGTTATCATCCTTTAAAAAAGTGGATTAGAGTTCAGATCTCTAACCGGACTGTAAGCCCTTTGATGATAGAGGCTGTATCTGATTCATAGTGAGTTTCATCACAGAGTAGGCCCTCAAATTACTGAATGAATAAGCACACCACTCTCTTGGAGCTGAGACTGTAGGATTCTAGTTCCAATGGGAGATTCCAAAAAGCACAGAGCTGGCATTTTTCTTCATTTTTTCCTGTTAGTGAAAAAAAGCATTTGAAGTTTTGTTTTCTAACTTACCTACTGATCTTATATAGCATTTACAGTATGCTAGGTATGGTTGTAAGAATTTTTAAAACATTAACTCATATACAGCCATCATAGGAGCAGGGAGTATTACTATAGCTATTTTATAGATGAGAAAATCAGTGGAAAGAGGGGCTAGGACTTTTGCCCAGGATTACATAGATAATAATTGGGGAGCTGGGATTAGAATCTCAGCAGTCTGGCTCTAAAGTCCACTTTCTTATCTAATTGGTTATATAAGATTAAAACATTTAATGGTCATAGCTAACATCTTCAGACTACTGAAATATGGGGACTCTTATCCTAGAAATGGAATCTCTAAATTTAAAACAGCAGGAGAGTTTATAAAGTCACCAGTGACTACGCTGGAAATAAACAGAGACATATACTATCTTAACATTGTACAATTCATTCCTGTTTGCATTTTAATTCCAGCCAAGCTACTGTAATAATCACAGCAATGCTATTTAGCCAAGACTAATTTTTAAAGTGATACTGACTTTTCTTTTCTTATACATATGTATATAAATCCATGGACATATTTTTTTATATATCGTGGTGTAAAATAATGTTTCACTAATTTGTTTTACAGTCAACCAGTTTAAAACTGTCTTCCTTGCTCTGGTGAAATATATCATTAACAGAATAATGTTCAAGATTAGCCTATATGGCCTGAGATTTTCTGGTAAAAGCTCTGTTGCATTGTCTACAGTTTGAGCTGCCATTCCTTGGCTCTGTGGTATTAGTCTGAGAAGATACTTGAAATACATATCTTTGAACCCAATATAATTTGTGTTGGTCCAGCAGCTTTGTACTCCTGGCTGCTCAGACTGACACTGAACCTTTATGCCAAATAAGCCTTTGTGTCTTAAATAGCCACTGCAGTTATCTTTAAACATCTGACTAGGTCTGCTCGATAACTGGCCAGAGGCATTGAGTGATTCATTCAGTCAACATTTACTGAGGGTCTATTAGGCAGTGAGGACATAAAAGTGAATACAATTCAGTTCCTGCTCTCAAAGAGCTTATAAATAAATGTGTTGAAGACAGAAATATATTTGGATTCTGAGACTTAAAAATGTTTTATTTCAAGCAAATGTCTTAGAAGAAGTCAGGATTGGAAATGAAGGATTAGATTAGGTTATTCTCAGAAGAAGGAAACAACATTGCTGGTAGCAGCTGGAAAGATCAGCCCAAGAGCAAAGAAAAAGTGAGGTTGGTTGAAAGAATCCTATATAATAAAAGGCTAATATGCAAATCGACCAAACAGCAAAAATGACCAGTTGCTATGATGCGCACTGACCACCAGCGGGCAGACACTCAATGTAGAAGCTGCCCTCTGGTGGTCAGTGCGCTCCCACAGGGGGAGCACTGCTCAGCCAGAAGCCAGGCTCATGGCTGGCAAGTGCAACGGTGGTGGTGGGAGCCTCTCCCACCTCTGCGGCAGCGCTAAGGATGTCCAACAAGCGGGCCTAAGCCAGCATTCGGACATCCCCCCAGGGGCTCCCAGACTGCAAGAGGGTGCAGGCCGGGCTGAGGGGCCCCCCCCCTCCCAAGTGCACGAATTTCATGCACCGGGCCTCTAGTATAGTCATAAAGGAGTGGAATAGGCTGTGTGTTCAGAATGCAGGAGAGAACTGAGTTTGGGCTTGTAAATGGTATGGCTTCAGTTTGGACTTGTAAATGGCATGGTAACACACTGATGACCTGAAGCAAAGAGGGACCCTGAAGCAATACAGTGTTAAGACAAGCTTTCAAGACAGAATTAGATTGAATCCCAGCTTCTCAGTATGTGGCTTTGGGCACATTACTTAACCTCTCCAAGCCTCACTTTCCTCATCCATCGAATGAGGATAAAACAGAATAAGGATTGGTGTGAGGATAAAATATCATGCATGTAAAGAAAGCACTTAGCACCTAAAAAGTCCTCAACATGTGTTAGTTGTTAATATGACTGTTTAAAAAAAGACCTTGTTTGTCCAGTGACTATAGGGGTAGATGGTAATACCAAGGCTTGGATTGAAGGTAGAAGCAAAGGGAACTGGCAGGAAAGGAGAACTGGGTTACCTCTTTATGGCCTTTGGTTGGGGATCTCTCCAAATGGAGCTGAAGGAAGTGCCAGCTGCAAAAGCTGGTGGACCCATCAGGATGCCTGAGAATGCCCTGGTGTGGATCAGCTGTGGTCAAACAGCTTCACAACCTGTGAACTGCCTTGTATAAATGTACTGCCATGTATAATAATAGACATACGTATATATGCACATATATGTAATCTGAAAGGATAAACATTAACCTTAATTGGCAATTTCCACGAAGGGAGGAGGAGCTGTGGGAGGGGAAGAGGGAGATTGAGAAGTTGTATTTTTTTTCTATATACTTCTATGACTTTTTCATAATGAAAATGAGTTTATATGTTGGATAAAAAGAATTAAAAAGAAAACCAATATGCTTACAAAAAAGAAGAAAGGAGATGAAAAGTTACCTGCAGAAATTGCTTTCGATCCAAGTCCTGGCTCCCTGATGCCTGGTTAAAGCCACAGCCTACAACAGAGCACTGGGTTAAAGGTCCTGAAGAAAAGAGGAAGTGAAATGTTTGGTGTCCATGTTGTGTGTGCCAGTTCCACAGGGCAAGGCATGTAGCAGCAGTTCCCACTGGTATGGGAACTTCTTTTCCAGCCACCCACTCCAAGGCCAGGAAAGTTCAACAAGTACATGGAAGATCAGAGATCTTCTGTAAATGCTGAATTTACTCCGAGGTTTGCTGCCGCCCATACAGCTTCTCTGGGCAGCCTCCAGAGACAGGAGCCCAGCCCAGCCCTCAGTGCCCTCTCCGCCCTGCTCTTCTGGGCCGCCAGCAGCCCTCTCTCTACCCGAATTGTGGCCCTTCCCAAGCCTGCGTCCCAGCCCCGCCCCTCTCTCTGGACGCATCTCTGGGCCCCATCATCACCAGGCGCCGGGCCCTCCCTCCCGCCCCCCCCTTTCTCCTCCCTCCTTCCTTCCCTCCCTTCCTCCTACTCTCCCTCCCTCCCAGCTCCTGCACCAGGAAACGGCCTGGATCCCGGCAGCCAGCGGCCTGACCCGTGAGATCCCTAACCTGGCAGGCAGGAGGGATTGGAGACAGGCTGAGGGTTGGGGTGAGGGAGGAGCAGGGCCTTTGGGCTGCTCTGGGGGGAGACCGGAGTAGAGATGGTGTCAGCAGGAAGCCCTTGGCCCTGGGTTTCCCGGGAGGACAGTCATTAAACATGGATTCGGCCACACAGCTGGTAGAGCGTTGGAGGCAGGGGCCTGGTCCTGGGAGCTGCAATCCCAGCCTTTCTCAGCCCAGACCCTAATCCCTGGCCTTCCCCACCTGCCTCTGATATCCCCCTCCCCTTCCCAGGGCTCCACGCAGGCCAGGAGGATGAAAGGCCCCAGCTGGGGGCTCCTTGCCACCAGTGCTGGGTCCTAAGAGCTGCCATCCAGGCTGGGTGAGTGTGCCCTTCCTTCTCTGCCCCTGGCACCCCTTGGTTCCCCCACCTTTCCCTTCGGCCCGTCTCCTCCCCCATCTTGTGCCTCTGCCAGCATCTTCACATCTTACCTCTGGGGAGGTTCTAAGCCTCTTCTCTAGCCAAAAGGTGTGTACTACAGAGCCGGGTTTGTAGGGGTATCATAGAACTGTTGTTGTCTTGTTATGGGTAAAATCTAAAGTAGTTTTAAATTAAATGTACTTGTTTACATTTAATAACAAGTAAATTTAATTTAATTTGTTGTTGCCTCTCCCTGCCTAGTGGTCTCTGAACATTCCCTCCCACCCCCCTTCCTGTCTCATTGGGTTGGCCAAACCTGAAATGCCCCATTCTGTTTCTCTGACTATATATATTCACGCCAGTCTTTTATCCTTGGCCTTTACAGCCGCCCGGATGGCGACCCCAGCCTCGGCCCCAGACACACGGGCTCTGGTGGCAGACTTTGTAGGCTACAAGCTGAGGCAGAAGGGTTATGTTTGTGGAGCGGGTCCCGGAGAGGGCCCAGCAGCTGACCCGCTGCACCAAGCCATGCGGGCAGCTGGAGATGAGTTCGAGACCCGTTTCCGTCGCACCTTCTCTGATCTGGCGGCTCAGCTGCATGTGACCCCGGGCTCAGCCCAGCAACGCTTCACCCAGGTCTCTGATGAACTCTTCCAAGGGGGCCCCAACTGGGGTCGCCTTGTGGCCTTCTTTGTCTTTGGAGCTGCTCTGTGTGCTGAGAGTGTCAACAAGGAGATGGAGCCACTTGTGGGACAAGTACAGGAGTGGATGGTGGCCTACCTGGAGACGCGGCTGGCCGACTGGATCCACAGTAGTGGGGGCTGGGTAAGAAGCTTCTCAGTTGCTGCTCTGCACATCCCTCTGCAAAGCTGGTCTCCAGGAGGGGCGTGGTGGGGGGTGGGGGTGCTCTGGCTGGAGGCTGGGAGGCTGTGCTGGGAATGAATGAGGCATGGGGGCTGAGATGCCCTATTTGGGTGGAATCAGATGCCCTCGCTATGGGCATGACGCAGGATGCTGCACTCCAGGGCTGCCATGTAGTCATCACTGGATGGGCACATGGTCTAAAGCAGAGAACAGAATCCATAGTACCCATGGGAGTGCCAGCAGGCAAATGGCATCCAGACGTCATTTTACACTTGAGTACATGGGCATAGGGGGAGGAATCAGGGATGGGTGGTGGTCAGGCAAGTCTAGTCAAAGGATGCCAGTTCTGAGTAGAATTTTTAAATTTTTTTTTTTTTTTAGCAGAATTTTTGTCCAAGGAAAGGTTGGGATTCACTTGAGGCAGGGAAGGCAGATAAGCCAAGCGCTCATGGGGGATGAGAGGGGATTGCAGTCAGTTAGCTTTGGGCCAGAGTGGGGCTGGGTATGGGGTAGTGCTTGCAGTGAATGGAACTGGAACTCTCCCTCTCCTCTTTTCTCTACTCTTTCCTCTCCTGATATCCCTTTCTCCTTCTTTCTCTCCTACTTCCCTTCTCTCCCACAGGCGGAGTTCACAGCTCTATACGGGGACGGGGCCCTGGAGGAGGCTCGACGCCTGCGGGAGGGGAACTGGGCCTCAGTGAGGACAGTGCTGACGGGGGCCGTGGCACTAGGGGCCTTGGTAACTGTAGGAGCATTTTTTGCTAGCAAGTGAGAAAGTCCAGGGCCAAGTGGGGCTAGGTGTGCTGGGGGACAGGAGAGCAGGAACAGAACAGAGAATGCCCTTGAAAGAAGTGGGGTGAATGGATGGGCATGGAACTAGGATGGGAAGGGGCAGGGTAGTGTGTGAGGGAACTGAGTGTGCCAGGCAGGCAGTTGGAGGAGTGAACTGGAGACTTGGGGGAATGTACTGGGAAAGTCAGGGGGCCAGGAGTTGGAGTCATTCCAGGGGGAGGGGGAGGTGGGAGGGATCATGTCTGTAGGTGTAGGCACAGGAAATGAGCTGGGGCTCAGTTTGCAGCCCTGAGGAAGGCGGACTTGCATAAGGGGCTGGCATCTCCGTTGGATGAGTGGGATTTGGGGAAAACACAGAAGGCACGTCCCTTCGAATGGGAGCTCAGATTCTCAGGTGATAGGGAGAGGTGGCTGTGACAGTGGGCTGCTTGGACATGCGTGTGCATGTGCATGCTGGGCTGCTTGTCTAATCTGGTGGTAGTGGGATTCTTGAAAGAGAAAACATTCCCTCTTGCAGTGGCAAGAACAGGGGCAGTTCTCTGCCCCCCTCTCAATCCGCCCCCCTTACCTTGTCCTGTTGCCCCAGGGCTGAGGGAGAAACACTGTATACAGATGAAGGCTTCGGTCACTTCTCTGCAGAAAGTCGTTAGCAGGGCTTTGGAGAGAAGTGCAGTTCTACAGCTGGCCTTGTTCCTTCATGGTCCCCCTTCCTTGTGCATCATGCACTTGCTGCTGCCTCCTGGGCTCTGACAGAAAGGCGGGGCTGCGGAGCCTGCAGTGGGTAGAGGCTTTGGTAGCTTGACCTGCCTGCCGCCTTCCTCTCCCACTGGGGTACACTGGTGCCTAAAGTGTCCCCTATCTCTGGGACCTTATGTTCCCAAACTTAAACTCTAAATTGGGGCTCTAATTAATTTTCCTTCTGAGTGTAGACGTACACGCTGATCTAGAATACAGTCTGGGTCCTGCACTATGTCTCAGTGAGACTGTTGATGCCTTGAGAGGAACATTCCAGCTCTGAAACCTATGGGTGTGAGGGTGATGTGTACCCCGTGCCTGGCCTGTTCCGTGTGGTGGGCTTTGGTGCTGCTTTATCAAGGGCCAGGTGTATGGGTTCTAGAGTACCTACCATGATCTGGAAGCATTTATATTTTCTTTGAAGCCACGCTACTTGCATGGGTGTTGTCTGTACCTCAGAGTCTGCGAATGTTAACTTTAAAGCTCACAGCCCTCTAGAACAGATTCAGATTATAGCTTTTTCTTTTGAGAAAGAAATGATTTCACTCCAAATGCATGCCCTGAGCCAGACCTCACTGCTGCACTTTCTAAGGTGCTAAAATTGCTGCTCTCCGATGCTGACTTCTCCATACACAGTGCTCTAGAACCCTGCCCTTGATCCTGAGCACTGATCAGCTTAGCTAGACCATGGTTAACTCTTGGAGATTTTTCACTTGGTCCCAGAAGGTGGCAACATAGTTGTACTCACTAGAATGTGGGACCAAATTGGCCTCAGGTGGTTAGCCCAAACTTTTATGCTTGAGAGAGGGCTGCACTTTTTCATGGTATTTATGGGGGAGGTGGTAGGCTGCACGTGCCACTCGGTCTGTCATGAGTATGCGGATGCTAGAAACTCAGAGTGGCTCTGTGGCAGCCGTTGGGGTGGGGGAGGGGGTGGGTCTCTGACTTGCTCAGGACAAACTAGGCCGGTGGTTTTCAAACTGCTTGGCAGAGCCCCGACATTTCCTAGGGGTTGCCTCAGGAGTCCTTGGGGAAGATGAAGGTGAAAGGGGAGGGTGGCACTCTGAGCAGGCTGGGCCACTTGCCCTCAAACAGAACAGCTCTCCTTGTAGTTGTCTTACACGTCGGGGTTCAGGGTAAGATTTTATTTGCATTAAGGGGTTTGCTGCTGAAAAAAAGTTAGAAAACCACTGACTAGACCATCAGCTCCAAATTGGAGCCTGTGCTCCCCCAGATTTGGGGCAGACTTGTTACCCTACCCTCTACTACAGGGTGCCTTTCCATGTTAGCTCTTCTGGGGGGCCTTCAGCAAACAGGGGCAGTGGGGACCATGGTTACTGAGATGCCCTACTCTGAGGCCTTCACACCTGGGTGGAAGGAGAGGCTGTATTCTGAAAGTGTAAGGGGGTTGGTATGGATTCCTAGAAGCATAGCTTGGGTGGGACCACAGTGAGCTGTTTTGAACTATCTTGCCCTTCTTGAGGGGCAATGGAAACCCCAGAGAATCTTCTGTCAGGGAAAAGTAGAGACTCTTCTAGAGCCATAGAGTTCCTTGGGATTAGTTCTTGGCCAGGAAGCCTGAGTATGGCTCCCAATTTTTAAACCCATTCCTTTTTTTTTTTTTTAAATAAGGGAAATAAATCTAATTGCTATTTTTCAGAGATTAAATAGATGAAGAGGGTGTTTCCTTCTCTCCAGAGCCCAAAGGGACAAACAGGGACTGCTTAGGCCAAGGAAGGAGCAGAAGTAGAGCAACTGGGTCCTGCGATTATTAAGCCCACTCCCCACTTATTCTAGGGCATACACTATTTTACTTTTTTAAATCATAAAATGGCAGGAGAAAGATTTGGTTAGTTTAGAAGAAAAGAAAAAGCTCTATAAATATAAATATATATTCCTGTATTTTTATTTAATAATTTATAAATACCAAGTTCGTTTGACTTTTATTTTTGTGTAATATGTAATGGTCGTATTAAAAATAAATAAATAAAGCCCAGAAGTTTAATGAGAAGGACTGATCAGGGTTTGTGACTTCTACACTGTGTAGCCTGGGGTCAGGATGTTTCTTGATCCAATCATCTCGACATGCCCTTTGTTAAAGGCAAGAACTGGAGTAATAGAGATTTTGGAAGTGTTGAATAGGAAATCAGAGTTGTTCCCCTATCCTCCCCCTTGGGTCAAATGCCTAAAGCCAAGAACTCCATCTGTGCCAGCCCAAGCCCTAAGAGGTTGTGTGTATACTAGTATGGTACTTTGGGACGGCACAAAGAAAACCTACCAAATATCTTTGTATGATGGCAGTCAAGTCTCCAGTTGTTCAAACTCTAATAAGAAGTGTGTGATAGTGAGCATTTCTCCCCAATATACCCTGTTGCCTACTTTAGACTTAAAATAAGTCTGGCAAAAATGAAGTTCCTGCTTTCTTTCCCGATCCCTTAAGACATTTGGTTTCGGACATTTTAATGCAAACTGCTAAGTTGGATGGAAACGACAGGAATTAGCCCATCCTCTGTACTTCTAGTCTAGGACCACATCAAAATCATGTCTGACAGGAATAGTGGTCCTAATTTTAAATTACAAGCAGGAATTTTCTAGTCTTTCTAGAATCCAATGCAATAAAATATTTGGGTTTATGTGTTAAAATTGTAGAAAGAAATAGATTGCTTAGAGGCATCCAGGGTTGCATTTCCATTCTCTGTAAAAAAAATATATATATATACAGGGCAAGCCATCTTAAAATCTGAGAGTGGCTTGGTGAACATGGCACCAGGGGAAAGGGGAATTAGATGCTCTTAATAGTTAATACCTTCAGGCTATGATAGCTAGTGCATTTATCTCCACTGCAGTGTTATTGGTTTAATAATTGATTGATTTATATTTGCCAAAAAGCAACATCTTACTAGAATACTCAAAAGATAAAACATGGGAAAATACAGATTTTTAAAATAGGGAAAATTGAAATATTATAATAAAATGAAAGCAAAAGGAAAATTAATGCACAGAAGGCATTCTTTAAGCGGTTTTCCCAAATACTAAAGCGAGGCTGTGAATTCAGTTCTGAGCTTCTTGGCAGCAAAGACAAATTAGAAAACACAATGAGATTCACATTCATCTTAGGATTTGTAAAAGTATATCAGTTCCCAAGATGGGCAAAAAGTTTTGTGGCTCTTCTGAGAAGACACTGAGTGATATCAAGGACACCACAATCTATAATACCTGAGAGCAAATATGCTGAATTTTGCACCACTGTTTCTTATAGAAATGCCAAATGGGGATTCAGTAGGCCCTAAGCTTGTTTAACTAGGTTCATCACAATTTGGCCAAAATATGCTCTATGATGCTACAGTTTAATACTGGGATAAATTTTAGACTAAATGGACAGGTGGATTGTTTACCTTTCAGTTTTCTGTGAATGTTATTTCTCCAAATGGCATTTTTGGTTAAAGTTAAGCAACATTTAATTAAAATTTTAGCAAGTTGATGGACTGTAGATATTCTGTGTTTTTAAGACTAGATCCTTTGAAAACTTTAAAAGCTGCCTTAAATGTGGATAGAGGTGAGATATAAATTACAATATTTTAAAAATCAACCAGAAAACAGTATAATGAAATATTACATAGTTCTTCATTCAGTCATTCATGTAGCAAAACATTCAAACATCTTTTGTGTGTTAAGCATAGTTCTAGGCACTGAAGTAGAGAAGTGAATAAACAAGCACAGATTTCTGCCATCATGTTACTTACATTCTAATAAGAGAAACAAACAACAGATAAATAAATCTAACCATATTCACGAACATAACATTTCATGTTAGGTGACAAATGCTATGAAGAGCCTAGCTGGTTTGGCTCAATGGATAGAGGGTCCGCCTGCAGACTGAAAGGTCCCAGGTTCAGTTCCGGTCAAGGGTACATGCCCGGGTTGTGGGTTCAATCCCCAGTAGGGGGAGTGCAGGAGGCAGCTAACCAATGATTCTCATCATTGATGTTTCTCTCTCCATCTCCCTTCCTCTCTGAAATCAATAAAAATATATCTTTTAAAAATGCTATGAAGAAAAATAATTCATTAGGGCAGGATTGGAAGGTGTACGTATGTATAGATTTCAAATTTAAATAGAGTGGTTAGGAAAGGCCTCATTTCTAAGGTGATGAGTAAAGTCATTAAAAATGAAATTGGAGCCCTAGCTGGTTTGGTTTAGTGGATAGAGTATCAGTCTGTGGACCAAAAGGTCCTGCGTTCGATTCCAGTCAAGGGCACATGTCCGGCTCAATCCCCAGTAGGGGGTGTGCAGGAGGCAGCCAGTCGGTGATTCTCTCATCATTGATCTTCTCTCTCTCTTCCTCTCTGAAATCAATAAAAATATATTTTTTTAAAAAGGAAAAAATAATATATACAGTATGTTCCCAAAAATAAACAAATAAATGTGTGCACACATGCCTCTATATGTACTTTTGTGTTGAAAATTTAAGGAAGGGTATATACCAAAATATCAGTAGTGATTATCTCTGGGTGGTGGATTTTATGGGTGATTTTGTTTTATTCTTTTTGTTGTCAGTATTTTCTGATGTTTTGCAAAAAGATGTTTTTATTGCCAAGCTGGCATGGCTCAGTGGTTGAATGTCAACCTATGAATCAGGAGGTCATGGTTCGATTCCCGGTTAGGACACATGCCTAGGTTGCGGGCTTAATCCCCAGTGGGGGTCCTGCAGGAGGCAGCTGATCAATGATTCTCTCTCATCATTGATGTTTCTCTCTCTCTCCCTTCCTCTCTGAAATCAATAAAAATATATTTTAAAAATACGGGTTTTTTTGCCCTGACTGGTTTGGTTCAGTGGATAGAACATCGGCCTGCGGACTCAAGGGTCCCGGGTTCGATTCCAGTCAAGGGCATGTACCTTGGTTGCAGGCACATCCCCAGTGGGGGGTATGTAGGAGGCAGCTGATCGATGTTTCTAACTCTCTATCCCTCTCCCTTCCTTTCTGTAAAAAATCAATAAAATATATTTTAAAAAAACCTAAAAAACTAAAAAAAAAAATATATATATATATATATATGTTTTTTATTGCATTTATTTATTTATTTATTTATTTATTTATTTATTTTTATTGGTTTTAGAGCAAGAGGAAAGGAGAGGGAGAGAGAGATAGAAACACTGATGCATCAACATATATTGGCTGCCTCCTGCATGCCCCTACCGGGGATCGAGTCTGCAACCCGGGCATGTACCCTGACTGGGACTGCTTGGTGCATGCCTCGACCCTCAACCACAGCCACACAGAGCCAGGCTATTTCCTCATATTTTCTGATATTTTAATAAGGAATACATAATTCTGGTACAGTATATTAAAACAAGTTTTTCAGGTACAAAATTTTTAAAAAGTTAACCAAACAGACTGGAAATTAAGCAGCCCAACAGAGGTTCCTTCTCATTTAAATGGCCACCTCACTTACTAGTATATACAAGGGAAGACCTAGGGATTGAAATAGGTAGGGCCAGATTTTGACTAGAAAGAATTGGAGTCTGGCCCCGCAGGTGTTGCTCAGTGGTTGAGCATCGACCTATGAATCAGGAGACCATGCTTTGATTCTGGGTCAGGGCACATGCTCGGGTTGCAGGCTCTATCCCCAGTAGGGGGTGTGCAGGAGGCCGCTGACCAATGATTCTCTCTAATCACTGATGTTTCTCTCTCCCTCTCCCTCTCCCTCTCTGAAATCAATACGAATATATATATATTCGTATTGAAAATATATGTATTTTTTTTTCTTTTTTAAAAGAAAGAGTCCTAGCTGGTTTGGCTCAGTGGATAGAACATCTGCCTGCAGACTAAAGGCATGTACCTCGGTTGCAGGCTCAATCCCTGGCCCTGACTGGGAGGCAACCAATCAATGTATCTCTCTCACATTGATGTTTCTCTCTGTCTCTCCCCCTCCCTTCCACTCTCTCTAAAATTCAGTGGAAAAATATCCTCCAGTGAGGATTAATAACAAAAAATAAAATATCTTAAAAAAAAAAAAAAAAAAGAGCTCTGGCCGGTTTGGTTCAGTAGATAGAGCATTGGCCTGCGGACTGAGGGGTCCCAGGTTCAATTCTGGTCAGGGGTGCATGCCTGGGTTGCGAGCTGGATCCCCAGTAGGGGGCGGGTAGGAGGCAGCTAGTCAGTGATTCTCTCTCATCACTGATGTTTCCCTCTTTCCCTCTCCCTTCTTCTCTGGAATCAATAAAAAATAACAAGTAACAACAACAACAAAAAAGGAATGAATTGGAGCCTGCTTTAAAATAGAGTAAATGATCAATCTCTAAGGTTCTATATTAACACTGTCCAATATCCTCCTATATAATAAAAGGCTAATATGCAAATCAACTGAATGGCAGAATGACCAGTTGCTATGACAGGCACTGACCACCAGGGGGCAGATGCTCAACGCAGGAGCTGCCCCCTGGTCGTCAGTGTGCTCCCACAGGGGGAGTGCGCTCAGCCAGAAGCCAGGCTCATGGCTGGTGAGCACAGCGGCGGTGGCAGGAGCCTCTCCGGCCTCCGCAGCAGCGCTAAGAATGTCTGACTGATGACTTGGGCCCGCTCCCTGCAGGAACATCCCCCGAGGGCGCAGGCTGGGCTGAGGGATCGCCCCCACGCCAGTGCACAAATTTTGTGCACTGGGCCTCTAGTAAATATACAAGCCACAGATGTCGTTTTACATTTTCCAGTAGCCTCATTTAAAATAAGCCAGTGTGGCTTAGTTGGTTGGAGCATTGTCCTGTGCACTGAAAGGTTGTGGGTTCAATTCCTGGTCAGGGCACATACCTAGGTTGTGGGTTCGATTCCCAATTGGAGTGCATTCAAGAAGGCAACAGATCGATGTTCCTTTGTCACATCAATGTTTCTCTTTCCCTCCGCCTCTCTCTAAAATCAGTAAGTATGTCCTCAGGTGAGGATTAAAAAAACAAACAAAACCCAGTAAAACTAATTTTAATAATATTTTGTTTAACCCAGTATATAAAAACTTAAAATTTCCATCTATAATTAATATTAAACAATTAAGTTATTTTATAGTCTCTTTTTCATACTAAGTCATTGGATTTGGGTGTATATTTGACACTGCCAGCACATCTCATTTTAGACTATTCATTGCTTCATGGGCTCAGTACCCATGTGTGACTATTAGTTCTAGATTATAGAGAATTATTGTAGCCAGTAAAAATTTCAAAGCAGAGCTCTGGCCAGGTAGCTCAGTTGGTTAGAGCATCATCCCATAGTCCAAGGTTGTGGGTTTAATCCCCCATCAGGGCACATACAAGAATCAACCAATGAATGCATAAATAAATGGAACAACAAATAGATTTTCTTTCTCCAAAATCAATCAATAAATAAAATTAAGCAAAAAGTAAATTTCAAAGCAGGAGTCAAAAATGGGCATGAAACTACCAAGAAGCCAAGTATTTATGTTTAGTGAGAAAACTTTTCCCTTCCAGACAAAACTGGAGATATCCTCATTCATTTTACTAATTTAATTCTCCTTTTTGCAATTGCACTGACCATTCACTTCTATTAACACATTTTTCCTTCTTGAGTACATCACTGAGTTTCAGTTTTCCCAAAATTCTTCAGCTCTCTATTGATAGTTTATTACTGAAGGAAAATAATATACATAATGGGTGGATCTCATATTATTACATATACTAACTTTAAAAAAAAATTCTCAGAATCATCTCTTTGATGTTCTTTATACATTAATAACAGGCAAGAAATCAGATTTTACAGAAGATGATTCACTTAGTTACCACTTATTGAGCACACAGGGATAGGGAATGGGTAAATATCAGTAAGATGGCATCCATGCCTTCTAACAGGGAAGTATCTTTACAAGTCACCATTCAAATATCTTTTTTAATATGTTTGAAAAAGTAATCATGCTTATTAGAGTAAGTTTGGAAGTTGGCGTTTTTACAAATTTTAAATAGCCCCCCCCCACACCACCACCACAAAAAAAATAATAATATATGATATTGTGGAAAAATTTTAGAACATAGAAAATTATAAAGAAGATGATCAATCATAATCCTACTACCCGGAAAGAACCACTATTAATGTTTTGGCATATTGCTTTCCCATCTTTTATGATCATACTTATACATAATATATAATTTATACTCCAATTCTGATTATTATTATATAGCAAGCATTTTTCTTTATCATTAAAATATTCTGAAGGTATAATGACTATGAAAAATTACACCTATGTTTGTACAATAATTTTCCTGAAAATGCCCACATGGACATTCAAGTTGTTTACATTTTTCAGTTTGATGGATGTTTTAATTCTCAAATATTTTCCCAGTTTTTAGATTATTTGTTAATGAAATATGTTTTAATTGATTTTAGAGAGCGAGGGAGGCAGAGGGAGAAATAGATAGAAACATAAATGATGACAGAGAATCACTGATCGGCTGCCCCAGTAGGGGACTGGGCATCCAGCGTGCAACCCGGGTATGTGCTCTGACCAAGAATCAAACTATGCTCTCGTTCACACCCACCAGGCTAGATTACTTCTTTAGAACAGATGATAAGAAACACAATTGCTGAGTTAAGAATTTCAACATTTTTTTTCTTTTTTTTTTAACACCAAGCAACTTACAGGGCTACTGCTTCAAGAATTTCAACATTTTAAAAGCTTTTGGTGCCTTAACCGGTTTGGCTCAGTGGATAGAACGTTGGCCTGTGGACTCAAGGGTCCCAGGTTCGATTCTGGTCAAGGGCATGTACCTTGGTTGCAGGCACATCCCCAGTAGGAGGTGTGCAGGAGGAAGCTGATTGATGCTTCTCTCTCATCGATGTTTCTAACTCTCTATTCCTCTCCCTTCCTCTCTGTAAAAAATCAATAAAATATATTTTTAAAAAAGCTTTTGGTACATACTGCCAAAGATAAGACTATACTGGTTTTTGCTCCTTTTTACCCCCAATACCTAATTTTGGGGGTTTTTAAAAAATAAGATATACATAATTTTAGTCATTCTTTATATACAATTTTGCATTCTACTTTTTTGGACTAACAAAAATGTTTATGTTATCACACACTATGTGTAAACCTTTTATTTTTATTTTGTTGGTTAATCCTCACCTGGGATCTTTTTCTATTGATTTTTAGAGAGAGTGGAAGGGAGAGGAAGAGACAAAGAGAAACATCAATGTGAGAGACACATTGATTGGTTGCCTTCTGTACGCACCTCGACCAGGGCTGGAGAACCTGCAACCAAGGTGCGTGCCCTTGACTGGGGTCGAACCTGGGGCCCTTCAGATTGAGGGCCAATGCTCTATCCACTCAGCCAAATCGGCTAGGGCTGTGTAAACCTTTTAATAGGTACATAATAAACTTTCGATGTAGTATAGTTTGCCTACACACTTGTCTATTGTTGGACAAGCTCCTTCTTGGGCACCTCCATTCAGAACCCTCCATTTCAAGTTTTTTTCCAGTTTCAGCATCAGATATAATGTAATCTTTGTGTTTTAAAACAAACCTTACAGTAATTTTGATAGATCTGAACTTTGAAAACTGACTTTTAATTCCCTGCTCACTTCTAATTAGTCTCATGACTTGGGCAAGTTACTTTACTTTTTCCTCATCTGTAAAAAAGATAGGATTTTGGAAATACTTCCTAGGGTGGTCATGAGACTTCAATGAGATAATATAGTAAAGAGGCTAGGATCGTGCCTGTTACAAAATCAAGTGCTCAACAAAATTAGGAATGAAGGCATTTAAAAAAAATCCCATTTCTCTTAATTGGTTTGATTAGATTAAACTAGGTCCCAATAAAACACCCAAATCTTTATTGGATTAGGTACAGTATAAAAGGTTTTTCTTCCAGTGAACTCACATTTTAGAGCTTGTTTTCTGTGCTGAATTTAGTTCTCCCAGACCACTGACGCTGATGAAGAAATTTTCAGTGAAATGTTTAAAGGACTGTGACTGTCACTCTGCTCCAAGTTCCCCTGTTTCTGAGGTAAGGATTTGTGAGAAAAAGTGAGTGAGCGGGGAAGAGTGGGGTATACTGAGAAGCTTTTGACTTTTGTTTTTGCAAACAGGGATGTCCTCTAGTCCAAATCCTCCTGCTCCTATTGGGGTTAACTATTTGGTTGGGCTCGCGTTAAACTGGCTTTCAAACCATAGCTTGGTCTGGCTACAAACATCCCTCTTGCCGACTTAGCACCTCCGTTCTTTCATTCTTAACAAATGCATAGGATCACTATTGAAATATGGCAACCCTGCCTTCCAGGACTAGGTCTCACTGGTATCTAATAGTGCAACAGTGTGGTGGGATCCTGACTGGAAAGTCCTCTGGGGTCTGAAGGAGGGTTTGGGGGCTGGGAAAGCACTGAAGATGAAGGGTGGTACCCAGAGCCCCAGTCAATGCATCCTTTGTCAGCGAACATTATTGGACACTTAACTATGTCTAGGTATATTACCCCACAGGGGAGATGCAAATATAAATAGGATCCAGCCTCTTATCTCCAAGCTCTCAGGACCTAGTTAGGAAACTCAACACAAAATAATTAAGGCCACAGTGAAGTATTCCCCCCACCCCACCACCATGGGAGAGGAGGGGAGGCTAGTGGAAGGCTTCTCAGAAGAGGTTTGTAACGGTCTTGTTGAAGAGGAGCTGCAGGTACAGAGGCTCCGGCGGGTGCAGATACACGCACTGGAGCGAGTGTGGAAATAACATCTGCGTAGTAGTCTAGTCCTGAGGTCTGTAAGCCACGGTGACCTGGACAGCAAGGGGGAGCAAACTCAGTCTGGGAGTGGTGCTGATTGGAGGGGCGACCCTGGAAGCCGAGAGACCCATTACGGGGACAGAGCAAAAAGTCCAAGCAAGACAAGGAAGAGGCGAAACTGGGACATGCGCAGAGGTCTTGGAAAATACGCCCGTGCAGGAAGACGGAACGGAGAGGACTCGTGCCTGGTAGCTCTGGAATAAGGATTCCTCCCTGCTTTCTTGTTTGGGAGACCTGGTGCATGGTAGTACCAATAATTTGAACGGCAAAGGCAAGCTCCATCTTGGGCACCTCCACTCAGAACCCTCCATTTCAAGCAATATCCCATCTGCGGGTGCTTTTCTGGTCAGGAGACCAGTTTCCAAAGACCGCCGCAATGTGTCCGGCTCGTACCTTCCAACAGTTAGCAACCAGTAGTGTCAAATGGTGGCCACCTTAAGACTAGTCACGTGACCTGCGTTTTCCCGTGCGGTAAGCCCGGCATGCCATTTGGGGGCAAGGTTCATCCATCAAAACGGATGTCAGCCCTTCGCGAGCCAATCGACATCTGAGACTGGGCCGCTGCGTCCAAGCAATCGGAGGATTGGTCCTTTCCACTTGTCGAGCCAGCGACCAATCACGAAGCGGCATATACCTCGTGCACCCGCCCATAAACGGAAGAAGCAGGAAAGTCGTCACAGCGTGTCGGTATTGTTACCTAAGGACTTGAGAGGAGGTGGGACGCGTGTTGATTGACTGGCCGATTTCACCTACCGGGATTTGAGAATTTGGAGCAATCCCCCGCCTCGGAGGTGGGGTCTTATTTGATTGCCAAGTAACATTCCCCAATGGAGTCTTAGCTCGTAGTGACGGGCAGGCTGCTTGACTAATGAGTCGTCGGCGTGGCCCGCACAGCTCTCCAATCGCTGGGCGGCGGGCCCCAGTCTGAGCGGCGATGGCGGCGGCGGCGGCGGCGGCAGCGGCAGCGGGGGCTGCGGGCGGTCGGGGCTCCGGGCCGGGGCGGCGGCGCCATCTTGTGCCCGGGGCCGGTGGGGAGGCCGGGGAGGGGGCCCCGGGGGGCGCAGGGGACTACGGGAACGGCCTGGAGTCTGAGGAACTGGAGCCTGAGGAGCTGCTGCTGGAGCCCGAGCCAGAGCCCGAGCCTGAAGAGGAGCCGCCCCGGCCCCGTGCCCCACCGGGCGCCCCAGGCCCTGGGCCTGGCTCGGGAGTCCCCGGCAGCCAGGAGGAGGAGGAGGAGCCGGGACTGGTCGAGGGGGACCCGGGGGACGGCGCCATTGAAGACCCGGTGAGGGAAGGAGGCGAGCGAGCTGGCCGCGGACCGGCCGTGTCACGGGAGGCCCAGGGCCCGGGCGGGGGGTGCGGGTGGGCGGGGAATAACGTGGCTGGGGCCGGGCCCGGATCCTCGGCCGCCTGGAGAGGCCCGGCCGGGTGGATTCGGGCGTCATGGGTGCCTGGTGTTGTTGCACAGAAGATTGCCTGCGTTTCTTCTCGTAATGACCCTCGCCTGGGGTGAGGGAAATGGCCGAGCACGGCCGGGGCCGCGTGCGGTGCGAGAGCAGGCAGAGCCCTGCGGTGGTTCCTCTTCAGCTCTTCTCCATACCTTCCCCGCTCATTGTAGGAGCTGGAAGCGATTAAAGCTCGAGTCAGGGAGATGGAGGAGGAAGCTGAGAAGCTGAAAGAGCTGCAGAACGAGGTGGAGAAGCAGATGAATATGAGTCCACCTCCGGGCAATGGTGAGTGGCTGGCGCTTGCACGCGGAGCCGGTGGCCGGATGGGAAGGGTTGTGCGGGATGAGATGGCCTGGACCTTGGAGCTGCTTGTCGGCAGTGCCGACCAGGTGCCGGCGGGCATAGTCCATCGTGTATTCCGTTGACCTTTGTGAAGCAAGCTGTTTTGGTGAGGGTAGTGGGTGCCTCCCTTTGTCCCTGTTACACACATATTTCTCTTTGTTCTTAGTCTACCTCTACCCTTTGTGGAGGTTGCCAGCTGGCATTTGACCTTCAAGCTTAATAGTTCTTCCTCAAATTGGTGACTCTTTAGTTAGGAACCCTGAGATAAACCGCTCAGCTGCAGGGCTTCCCCTTTAATCAGATCATTTCAACCAAACCTGTTCATTAGGGACTTGACTTGGGAATGGGAGGGGATTCCTGTACTGTTTTCTTTGACTTTTTTTTTTTTTTTTTAAGAATGTATTACCTTATTTCTTCATTTGGCTAGTATTTAGTGAGAACCTACTGTGTGCTAGGCACTATTTTAGGCAGTGGGTACAGCAAAGAATGAACCAAAATCTTCGTGTTCACTAGTGATGATGGTGGTGGTTCATATATTGGTCAAGTAAAAAGCAAGTTTGTTTTTTTTTTTTTCTCCTCCAAAGCTGGCCCAGTGATCATGTCTATCGAAGAGAAGATGGAGGCTGATGCCCGATCCATCTATGTTGGCAATGTATGTACTAAGGCCCAGATTGGGGTTGGTGGGAGGTCTTATTTTGGGGGGGTCATTTAATAGAAGCCTTGAAAGGAACATCTCTAGGATAGGTGATAGATTTGGGGGCTGAGGGAGTGTTGGGAGGTGGTAAAAAGTAATAGTAATCAGCAGAGCCTCGGGTTGGAAAGAAAAGAGATTAGTTCCTTAGAGAACCAGATTTGATGTACTTTCCTCGGTATCAGTGATGGCGAACCTTTTGAGCTCGGCGTGTCAGCATTTTGAAGAACCCTAACTCAACTCTGGTGCCGTGTCACATATAGAAATTTTTTGTTATTTGCAACCATAGTAAAACAAAGACTTATATTTTTGATATTTATTTTATATATTTAAATGCAATTTAACAGAAAAATCAACCAAAAAAATGAGTTCGTGTGTCACCTCTGACATGCGTGTCAAAGGTTCACCATCACTGCTCTATATGGATAACGTATACCTCAAAGGCTAAGCAGTGTATCTATTGAGGTGGGAATTTATCCAGTACCTATGAAATGTACCTCCCCTTCAAATATATATGTGTGTGTGTGTGTATTTATATATCCCCACAGGTGGACTATGGTGCAACAGCAGAAGAGCTGGAAGCACACTTTCATGGCTGTGGTTCAGTCAACCGTGTTACCATACTCTGTGACAAATTTAGTGGCCATCCCAAAGGGTAAGTGTGGGGTCATTTTAGTCACAATTTAAAAATAGATTATTTTAGCCCTCGCTGGTTTGGCCCAGTGGATAGAGTGTTGGCTTGCAGACTGAAGGGTCCTGGGTTTAATTCTGGGCGAGGGTACATACCTCGGTTGTAGGCTCCTCCCTAGTGCGGGTGCTTGTAGGAGGCAACCAATCAATGTATTTATCTCACATCAGTATTTCTCTCTGCCTTTCCCTCTCTCTTCTACTCTCTAAAAATCAATGGAAAAATACTCTCAGGTGAGGCTTTAAACAAACAGATAAAAACAAGTAGATTTTATATTGAGGATTAAGTTAACTTGCTGTTCCAACAAGTGTCCTTTGTCTTTTTTAAGAAATATATTTTTATTGATTTCAGATAGGAAGGAAGAGGGGGAGAGAGGAATAGAAACATCAGTGATGAAAGAGAATCATTGATCGGCTGCCTCCTGCAAGCCCCCTACTGGGGATGGAGCCCGAAATAGGGCATGTGCCCTTGACCAGAATCGAACCCGGGACCCTTCAGTCCGTAGGCCGACGCTCTGTCCACTGAGCCAAACCGACTAGGGCTTAACACATTAATGTTGATGTAAGGGCGTAGGCAAAAGTAGGTTCACAGTAGTGGGTATGGGAGAATATATAATACAAGAATAAACTTGCTTACTCACAACTGTAAACCTACTTTTGCCCATCTTTGCATTTCAGAGGTTGCACATAAATGCTTTCAGGGGCTAGACAAAATAAAGATGAAGGCTAGATATGAATGGGATCATGAACTAGAAGGGGAGGGGCAACTTCTGCTTGGCCTTACCTGGTTCTGTCATAGAAATTCAGGTCCTATATACCCTGTTTTACAATTTTCTAAGAGTAGCTGGACATTTTGATTAAAATTTTTCATTAAAAATTATTTGACCAGCTGGCTGGCATGGCTCGGTGGTTGAGCATCAACCAAGAGGTCACTGGTTCGATTCCTGGTCAGGGCACATGCCCAGGTTATGGGCCAATCAATGGTGTTTTTCTCATTGATGATTCCATCTTTCTCTCCCTTCTCTCTCTAACAATTAATGAAAACATTAAAAAATTTTTTTTAGCCGAAACCGGTTTGGCTCAGTGGATAGAGTGTTGGCCTGCGGACTGAAGGGTCCCAGGTTCGATTCCGGTCAAGGGCATGTACCTGGGTTGCGGGCATATTCCCAGTAGGAGATGTGCAGGAGGCAGCTGATCGATGATTCTCTCTCATCGCTGTTTCTAACTCTCTGTCTCTCTCCCTTCCTCTCTGTAAAAAATCAATAAAATATATTTAAAAAATAAATAAAATAAAATAAATCAATAAAATATATTAAAAAAAAAAATTTTGGCCAATAACTTAAAGGGTGAACACATTGTACCCAAACAAAGCATGCCTGCAAAGTTGAATTTTACCTGTGAGCTACTATTTGCATTCTCAGATAGCTAAAGTCTCACTTTTTTGCAGGTTTGCATATATAGAGTTCTCAGACAAAGAGTCAGTGAGGACTTCCCTGGCCTTAGATGAATCCCTATTTAGAGGAAGACAAATCAAGGTAAGCCCCATGCTCATTGCTATTTTGGTTCTATGTAAACTCTCCAGGTTGATTAAAGCTCTACATTGTACATCCTTCGCTCAGGTAATCCCAAAACGAACCAACAGACCAGGGATCAGCACAACAGACCGGGGTTTCCCACGAGCCCGATACCGTGCCCGGACCACCAACTACAACAGTTCCCGAGCTCGATTCTACAGTGGTTTTAACAGCAGGCCCCGGGGTCGTGTCTACAGGTCAGGATAGATGGGCTGCTCCTCTCCCCCACTTCCCATGAACCTTTATGTTTACTTCTCTCCTGATCTGAGGAACCTTCCCTAACCCACCCCTTGGTCTCCAGGGACTTGGTCTCCTGCCTGTGCAGGGTGAGGAAGGTAGTTGCAGGCCAGGCCAGGCGGCCAGTCTCATCATCTTTTTCTGGAGCAGGAATTGGTCATAAGGGCTGGATTTCTCCACTCTGTGCTGAGATGCTTCTTCCCCCAGCATGATTTTCCTTGAGAGTTGGTGGCAGTGAATGGGTTTACACAGAAAGTTTGGAAGAACAGGGCCTCAGAGCAGCGAAAGTACTGCTTGGACATTTTTACTTTTCCCAGTTAGGGAGGGTTGACGTTTGAAGGTTCCTTGGAAGAATACCAGAGGCTAGTTGATCCTCAACAACCATGAGGGAGGATATTGAGATATTTACTCTTTAACTGAGCCAGTCTTGTGCGGTGCCCATGTTGCTTTACTTCTCTTTTCACTTAAATAGGTAAGTTAGGTATATAGACCTGGGCTTTTCATAGTATTTACCTATCTGTTCCCAGGAGTTAGGTTCTGTTGGTGAGGGCCTAGAGCAGCCGTGGGCAAACTACGGCCCGTGGGCCGGATCCATTTGAAATGAATAAACTAAAAAAAAAAAGACCGTACCCTTTATGTAATGATGTTTACTTTGAATTTATATTAGTTCACACAAACACTCCATCCATGCTTTTGTTCCGGCCCTCCAGTCCAGTTTAAGAACCCATTGTGGCCCTCGAGTCAAAAAGTTTGCCCACCCCTGGCCTAGAGTGTAGACCGTGGAGAATTGAGAAAACTACATACAATGAGTCTTTTTCCTTGCTCTTTTGTCTCGGTTGCACTTCTCTATTGCCACTGTTTGGAGAAGTATTTTGTCAATTCCCCCCTCCCATTTGCCAGCTGTATCATTGTTTCTGAGATTGTGGGGTCAGTTTTAGTATACTTGGACATTTTCTTTGCCCCCCTTCCCTTCACAGTAACTGGGGCGAGGGCCCATGGGGTGGGGCTTGTACTGAGCTATCTAGTGATTGTGTTAACACCTAACTCTCCTTCTTTCTTCCAGGGGCCGGGCTAGAGCGACTTCATGGTATTCCCCTTACTAAAAAAAGTGTGTATTAGGAGGAGAGAGAGGAAAAAAAGAGGAAAGAAGGAAAAAAAAAAAGAATTAAAAAAAAAAAAAAAGAAAACAGAAGATGACCTTGATGGAAAAAAAAAATATTAAAAAAAAAGATATACTGTGGAAGGGGGGAAAATCCCATAACTAACTGCTGAGGAGGGACCTGCTTTGGGGAGTAGGGGAAGGCCCAGGGTGTGGGGCAGGGGGCTGCTTATTCACTCTGGGGATTCGCCATGGACTCGACTCAACTGCGCAAGCTGCTCCCACTGTTTCCCTGTCCCACTTCACCCCTTTGGGGGCTGCTCAAGGGTAGGTGGGCATGGATGGTAGGAGGGATTTTTTTTTAAACCCAGGGCTCTGGAAGGACACCAAACTGTTCTGCTTGTTACCTTCCCTCCATCTTCCTCACTTTCACAGTACCCTCCTGCCTGCTCCTGTCCTGCCAGGTCAACCACCCACCCCACCCCTCTTTTCTGGCTCACTGTTCCTTCAGATTGCCTGGTGATCTATTTTGTTTCCTTTTGTGTTTCTTTTTCTGTTTTGAGTGTCTTTCTTTGCAGGTTTCTGTAGCCGGAAGATCTCCGATCCGCTCCCAGCGGCTCCAGTGTAAATTCCCCTTTCCCCTGGGGAAATGCACTACCTTGTTTTGGGGGGTTTGGTGACTTTTTTTTGTTTTTCAGTTTTGTTTTTTTTTTCCCTTTGCTTTTTTTTTTTTTTCCCTTTTATTTGGAGGGAATGGGAGGAAGTGGGCACAGGGAGGTGGGAGGTGGATTTTGTTTATTTTTCTAGCTCATTTCCAGCGGGTGGGAGTTTTTTTAAAATGTGTCATGAATAAAGTTGTTTTTGAAAATAAAAATTGTTTGGCCTTTTGAGTGTAAGGATTATTTATCTTCCTAGTCTGTCTTAGATTCCAGATGACTGTTAATTCTCCTTTGTGGAAATGCTGGTGTTGTGGAGGGGAAGTTCTTAGTTATGAATTAAGGAATAGGAGTTAAAGTGAACAACTTGCAGCAACATTAAGTGTTTAGTTGAGGATGGTGGGTTTTTTGGATATCATGTAGCCCTGATTGGTATTTGAGAAGTAAATTAAATGAGCTTGGGGAAGTAAAAGAATGGCTAGATTAGAGTGATCTAATAGCACTTTTGTGTGTGTTCCTGATAAAACTTAACGTGCAAATGAATTAACGGCATGAGCACTGCTAGAATCTTAAGATTGTGGTCTGGGTAGCCTATCCTGTCTTTACCCCAAGGTGAGAAAAACAAACATTTAGCTAATAGTTGCAAAGCTTATCTTAGCCATGCAGTGACCACATAACATGGGCTAATTTATTTTGCATCCTTCCCTTAAGGATCAAAACAGGCTTTCATTGTTTTAGTATCCTTAAATTTAGTACAGTGGGCCCTCGGGTTACATTGGAGATCCGTTCCAGTGGCTCAAGGTAATGTGATTTTCACTGTAGTAAGTTGGAACCCACCTACATAAGTGCCTACGTCACTCATGTGGAGCACATACACAGCAGTACTGAAAAAAGGTAAAAACAATTCCTTACCTTTACTTATGGTAAATAATGAAAAACATAAAGCACATATGTACATACGTCATTGAAATGATGGAACTTTTTTTTTGTAAGTAAACTAGTGGCTCGGTGCATGAAATTCGTGCACATTAAGAGGATTAATTAGAGGAAATATTTTAATATTGCTATTTGCCCTTTCTCAGAAGTGTCTTGAGATTAAAGAAAATGAGTAAAATGTATATGAAAAACTATCTGTCAGAGTCTGGGGCACACCACCGGACCCAGAGTCAAGTCCCTGCCCACCCACATGTGCCTCAAAATCGTGCAAGACCCAGACCTGGCCGCCCCCCCACCACTGGGCTAGATCCATTGGTTGGTCCCACCCTTGTCAAGCCCTGCCAGGTGGGGGACACAGCCTCAGGTCCCCTGGCCCAGTGCTGGGGTGGGGGGGGTTGTGGCCTGAGGTCCCCCATCAAGCCCCACCAGGAGGAGGGCTGCATCTTGAAGTCCCCAGGCCTGGGGCAAGGGGAGCAGCCTGAGGTCCCCCCGCCCAGCACTGGGGCAGGGGGCACACTTTGAAGTCACCTGTCTAGCCCTGCTGGGCGGGGAACATGGCCTGAGGTCCCCTGGCCTGGTGCCAGGGTGGGAGGTGGGGCCTGAGGTCCCCTGTCAAGCCCCATGGAGGGCGGGGGGTGAGGGGGTGGATGGCACAGCCTCAGGTCCTTGATGATTGCTTGTTAAGGCTCATTATGAGAACAGCTTCCACTGTGGGTGCAGTCATCTTGTATTACAGAAACCCCCACTGCTGTGGGTGCCGCCATCTTTGTGGTGGAGTGATGGTCAATTTGCATATTCCCTCTTTGTTATATAGGATGGGGAATGGTGACATAATCATGAAATGACGTACGTTGAGTCTGACGTAACCTGAGGACTGTCTGTAGTTCAGTTACTTGGTCATATTAATAACCTAATTTCTCCATTTTATATTCTAATGTCAGATTAGTCTTAAAATCCTTGGGTACTGTAATCACCCCCACTCAAACTTTAATAGAATCTCCATTACTTAGAGGACTTCAAATATTTAAACTTCTGTCCGTGCCATTCACTCATGATCCCAGGATACGTTGTCCATGATTGCCTCAGATCTAGATTCTTAAGTAATCTTCAAAAATGGCTCTATTCCATACCTACAAATCTTTAATCCACCTCTTAAATGGCTTGGTGTTCTGAATTCTTGGGTGGGTAGTTGACCACTTAATTTAGCATTTGATCATTTTTTGTACTGTATGTGACTTAGTAGCATTGGAGGGTCTGTCTTTAACTAGATTTAACTCAGTGCCTTGTAATCTGAGTGCAGATTTCTGCAGAAGCTGATTAGCAAAAGGCTATACTATTTACTGGAAGAAGAAACATCGAAGTGGCTTGATGCTGTTAATGCTGGGAAGGTCTCATCTATCCACCAGGAGGCACTAAATAGCCATCAAAAATCCTTATAAATCTTTTGGATCTTGGAGGATTAATTCATTTTTTGGACTCTTGTTTATAGTTTTGTATGTTTAGTTAACTCAATATCCTATCCATTCTCTCCATTCTTTAACTGCTTGAGCAACCCCTCATCTTCACTGCAATGGGCTCCTAGCAGATGTCTCGGGCTCCAAACTGTTCATGTTGGCAGAAAGGCCCTTATGCTGCTATCGTAAGTATAAACTAAAGTGTGGACCTAAGGCCTTTTCCAGTTTGATCCTGATTAAATTTTCCTGCCACACCCATGAGTTTTACTCTTCATGTGTTGCCCAGGTTCTCAACTCTGCTGTGCCCAGCACATCTATTCTGTCAGAGTCCTAAGTACCACAGTTGAGAAATCTCTCTTGATTTCTTAGAATGAATCACTTGCACTCAGGACAAATTGTTTCTATCTCTAGCACTTCATGGTTTTATAACTAGAATAATTACATCCTCATTTCCCCACTAGACTGCAAGCTCCTTGAGGGCATGGACTTTGCCTTTGTAAGAGCTCACAGTGCCTGCCACTTAATCGGTGCTCAGAAGATGTTAATGGGTCCCTCTATCCTGAACCTGCTGGGTCCTATCCTTATAGGAATCAGATTTCCAACGTCAGCTGGCCTCTTTTTTTCCTGTGGCAGCATCAGTGATTTTAGGAGCCATGGCATGGAAAGTAAGTTGCTTTCCTTGGGAAAGATTGGTTACTTTTCTGTCAATCCTGACAAGCTCCTTCTTAAACAAGAAATAGGAATGAGCCCGGTCTCATTGGGATTCTGTAGGAAGGAAGTGTCTAAGAGAGAGAGGGAGAACCTGTCTACAAGATTTCTTCTCTGGGGTGAGGGTCTGAGCCAGAGATCCTTAAGCTGATAAGTGATACAATGATTGAAGACAACCCAGTATTTTTTAGGTAGATTTGCCCAATCTGACAGCAATAGAGAAAATCAGTTGCTAGGTTTTTTCAATGATATAACTTCTCTTGCTTTTATATGTGGTTTAAATGAGTAGCCTTTCTCAAATCATGACATAATTTTTAAATATCTTTCAAATCTTGATTTCTCATGCCTCTTCCCCTCGCCCCCCTTTTTTTTATGCCTGTGGTAATCGTTTACTGAGGACTTACCAAGTGCTTATTTTAGGTGCTAGAATTTGTTCCAGAAAGAGTTCCTTAGCCCAGCCAGTGTGTCTCAGTGGACTGAGTGTTGTCCCATGTAACAAGAGGTCACCCTTTAATTCTTGGTCAGGGCACATGCTTGGGTTGTAGGCTTGATCCCCAGTAGGGGATGTGCAGGAGGCAGCTGATCCATATTTCATCAATGTTTCTCTCTCTCCCTCTCTCTCTCTAAAAACTATATATATATATATATATATATATATATATATATATATATAGTCACTTAGTAAGGAGACTAATTTTATTTGCCAAAGTGTCAGTTTGCCATACCTATGACTTGCATCTCACCAAAAAGCTCTATGGACCTCTTTTTTTTTGAGATATAATTCACATACCAGAAAATCTACCCTTTAAGTGTACAATTCAATAGTATTTTAACATTTTTAAAAAATATATTTTTTGCCCTGACCAGTTTGGCTCAGTGGATAGAGCGTCGGCCTGCAGACTCAAGGGTCCCGGGTTCGATTCTGGTCAAGGGCATGTACCTTGGTTGCGGGCACATACCCAGTGGGGAGTGTGCAGGAGGCAGCTGATCGATGTCTCTCTCTCATCGATGTTTCTGACTCTCTATCCCTCTCCCTTCCTCTCTGTAAGAAATCAATAAAATATATTTAAAAATATATATATATATATATATATATATATATATATATATATATATATATTATTCATTTCAGAGCAGAAAGGAGAGATAGAAACATCAATGATGAGAATCACTGACCACACTGGGAATCGAGCCTGAGACCCAAGCATGTGCCCTGACCAGGAATCAAACTTTGACTTCCTGGTTCATAGGTTGAAACTCATCCACTGAGCTACACTGGCTGGGCATCAATAGTATCTCTCCATATAAAAGGCTAATATGTAAAGTGTCCCCTCGGGAGTTCAACCGGGAGATGGAGTTTGATCACTCGCTATGACATGTGCTGATCACCAGAGAGTGGCACGGAAGGAAGGAAGGCCCTGGCCGGCAGCTGGCAGCCAGAGAAAGGAGGCCCTGGCCGGCAGCAGCCAGAAGGCCCTGATTGGCCCTGATCACCAGCCAGGCCTAGGGACCCTACCTGTGCATGAATTTCATGCACTGGGCCTCTAGTTTATATATATAATTGTTCCCTTCCCCCAGCCTCTAGCAACCACTTTTTTTTTTTTAAATATATTTTATTGATTTTTTTTTTTACAGAGAGGAGGGGAGAGGGATAGAGAGTTAGAAACATCAATGAGAGAGAAACATTGATCAGCTGCCTCCTGCACGCCCCCCACTGGGGATGTGCCCGCAACCAAGGTGCATGCCCTTGACCGGAACCAAACCTGGGACCCTTGAGTCTGCAGGCCGATGCTCTATCTGCTGAGGCAAACCAGTTAGGGTGCAACCACTTTTTTAAAAATATGTTTTTTAATTGATTTTCAGAGAGAAAGAGAGGTAGAAACATCAATGATGAGAAAGAATAATTGATTGGCTGCCTCCTGCATGCCTCTTACTGGGAATTGAGCCCACAACACAGGCATGTGAGAATCCAACCATGACTTCCTGGTTCATAGGTCAACCACTGAGCCACACCAGCTGGACTATACATCTTCTTTGAAGAAATGTCTATTCAGACAGATACCTGCTCATTTTTAAATTGGGTTGCCTGTCTTTTTATTATTTGCTAGAGGCCTGGTGCACGAATTTGTGCATGGGTGGGGGCCGATCAGGCTGGGTTGGCTGGGGGGAGGGGATGTGGGAGGTTGACCGGTCAGGGGTGGGACTGGCCAGGGGGAGAGTCCACAGGCAGTTGGCCAACTGGCCCCACCCTCTGGTCAAACTCCCAGTCGAGGGGACAATTTGCATATTAGCCTTTTATTATATAGGATTTATTCATTTTAATATATTTTTATTGATTTTAGAAAGAAAGGGAGAGGGAGAGATATTAACATCAATGATGAGAGAGAATCATTGATTGGCTGCCTCCTACACACGTCCCCCACTGGGGATCAGCCCACAACCAGGGCATGTGCCCTTGACTGGAATCGAACCCGGGACCCATCAGTCCCCAGGCCGACACTCTATCCAGTGAGCCAAACCTGCTAGGGCAGTGGTCGGCAAACTGTGGCTTGTGAGCCACATGCGGCTCTTTGGTCCCTTGAGTGTGGCTCTTTCTAAGCCTTAGGAGTACCCTAATTAAGTTAATAACAATGTACCTACTATATAGTTTAAGTTTAAAAACTTTGGCTCTCAAAAGAAATTTCAATCGTTGTACTGTTGATATTTGGCTCTGTTGACTAATGAGTTTGCCGACCACTGTGCTAGGGCATGGTTATTTGTCTTTTTATTGTTGAGTTGTAAGAGTTCTTTATATATTCTGAATTCCAAACCCTTATCAGAGATATACAATTTACAAATATTTAGTCCCATTTGTGGGTGGTTTTTTCACTTTCTTAATAGTGTACTTTGAAGCACAAAAAATCACAAAGATTTACTTCTCCTAAGAGTTTTAAAACTTTAGCTCTTATATTTAGATCTTTGATCCATTTTGAATTGATTTTTGTGCAAGGTGTAAGGTAAAGGTCCAACTTCATTCTTCTGCATGCAGATATGTGTTTGTCCCAGTGTGATTTGTTAAAAAGGCTTTTCTTTCTTTCCCCATTGAATGGTCTTGACATCCTTGAGGAAAATCAATTAACCATAACTGTATGGGTTTATTTCTGGAGTCTCAATTTTATTCCATTGATCTGTATGTCTGCCCTTATGCTTATACCACACTGTCTTCATTACTGTAGCTTTGCAATAAGTTTTGAAAATGTGAATCTTCTTATTTTCTTTCTTTTTTTCCCCAAAAATATATCTTTACTGATTTGAGAGCAAGGGAGAGGGAGAGAGAGGTAGAAACATCAATGATGAGAGAGAATCATTGATCAGCTGCCTCCACACCTGCTACTGGGGATCGAACCTGCAACTCAGGCATGTGCTGGAATCAAACCCAGGACCCTTCAGTCTACAGGCCGATGCTCTATCCACTGAGCCAAATCAGCTAGGGTGAGTCTTCTAATTTTCTAATAATTTTCTCATAATTTTCTCATAATTTTCTAATATTGGAGTCTATCTGAGCCAAACAGATGACATGACTGGAAACAAGATTTCAAATGCTCCCAGTCTTTGCTATTTTAAATGGAATTGTTTTCTTAATTTTGTTTTTAGATTTGCTCATTGCTATTATATAGGAGTAGAATTTATTTTTGAATATTTATCTTGTATCCTGCAAATTCAAGTTTAGTAATCGTGCTGAACGTATTTATTTTTCAGAATATTTTTTAATCATCACCTGAAGACATGCTTTTTAAAAAAATGATTTTTAAAAATTTTTTATTGATTTTTAGAAAGAGAGGAAGATGGAGAGAGATGGAAACTCATGAAAAACATTGATCCACTGCCTCCTGCACGCCCCCTAGTGGGGAATCAAGCCTGCGACTTGAAATTGAACCCCCCACCTCTTGGTGCATGGGAGGACACTCATCCAACTGAGTCACACCAGCTAGGCTAAAATTGATTTTGAGAGAGAGAGAGAGAAAAAAGAAACATCCATCAGTTGCCTCTTGTACATACCCCAAACCAGCAACCTGGGTATGTGCCCTGACGGGAATCGAACCTGACACCTTTTAGTGTATGAAACAGCACTCCAACCAACTGAGCCACACCCAATAGGGAGTAGAATTTATTTAGTTCTTATAGTTTACTTGTGGATTCCTTGGGATTTTTCATATACAAAATCATGTCATCTCCAAATACAGAGTTATATATTGTCTTTTCCATTCTGGGTACATTTTATTTCATTTTTTTTTTTTTTTTTTTTGTAGTCATGATACTTTTTGTTTATTCCATTTTGATAGGCCTTTCTTAACATCAGTCTGGTAAGTGGTTTTTCTTTAGAGGCATAAACCAACATATTTGTTTGTGTAAGTAAAAGAAAGGCTGCCTTGGGAGTTAGGGACTTGGACTCAGAACAAAGTCCCTCAGTTAGGGACTTGGTCAGTGCTCTGGGGCCCTGTGAATCTCCTTCTATATATACACTCTGAGAAGCACAGGTCTCCTCATCATCCTTTTTATGCCAACAATCTGAAAACAGAAAAAAGGTGAGGAAATGAATGTTGATTTTGGTGACAGAGCGAAGTTTCATTACAAAAGTGTTTTGCCCATGGCACCTCGGCTTTATGCAATTTTCTGAAAAGAAGAGATGTGCAGGAAGAAACCATGGACCAGGCCCATTCCCTAGTCAGAGAGAAAGGAATGAAGATCCTGCCAAGAGTTCACAGTATTCAGTATTTATTCAAGCTCAAGGGAGCACACAGGGATTGTGACTGATTCACACTTTTCAGTTGAGCCAGGTGGTAGAGGTGAAATCACTTCAGCCACAATCACTCATAGTGACATCAATCGAATAGGAGGCCTGGACAGAATGGCAAGTTCAAGTAGCTCCTTAAAGACTCACTTGTACCTGAAACTTATGAGGAATCTAGCAGAGTGTCTGTCCTGATAAAAAGGGATCATATTAAGGCAACTGTGTATCATAGAGTCTCTTTCAGTGTTGTTATTCTGAGTAAGAAAAATGAAACATTCCCTTCACATTTATGGCTTTTCTCCAGTGTGAAGTCGCAGGTGTCTCATCAGTCTATATTTTCGGCTAAAATATTTCCCAAATCCGTACACTCATAAGGCTTTTCCCCAAAGTGAACTTGCTTGTGGATAAGGAGGTGACCATTTTGCCTAAAAGACTTCCCACATTCACTACACACATAAGGCTTTTCTCCAGTGAAATCTCTTGTGGATAAGAAGGGAATTATAGTGCGTAAAAGACTTCCCACATTCACCACATTCATAATGTTTTTCTCCAGTGTGAAGTCTCTTGTGGATACGGAGGTGACAATTTTTCCTAAAGGACTTTCCACATTCACCACATTTATAAGGTTTTTCTCCAGTGTGAACTCTCTTGTGGGTAAGGAGGTGACTATTTTGCCTAAAAGACTTCCCACATTCACTACATTCATAAGGTTTTTCTCCAGTGTGAACTCTCTTGTGGATAAGGAGCTGCTTATTATCCCTAAAAGACTTCCCACATTCACCACACTCGTAAGGTTTTTCTCCAGTGTGAACTCTCTTGTGGATAAGGAGCTGCTTATTATCCCTAAAAGACTTCCCACATTCACCACATTCATAAGGTTTTTCTCCAGTGTGAACTCTCTTGTGGATAAGGAGGTGACTATTTTGCCTAAAAGACTTCCCACATTCACTACATTCATAAGGTTTTTCTCCAGTGTGAACTCTCTTATGGATAAGGAGCTGCTTATTATCCCTAAAAGACTTCCCACATTCACCACATTCATAAGGTTTTTCTCCAGTGTGAACTCTGTTGTGGATAAGGAGCTGCTTATTATCCCTAAAAGACTTCCCACATTCACCACATTCATAAGGTTTTTCTCCAGTGTGAACTCTCTTGTGTACAAGAAGGGAATTATTGCGGGTAAAAGCTTTCCCACATTCACAACACTCATAAGGCTTTTCTCCAGTGTGAATTCTCTGATGTCGAATGAGGTTGGAACTCTGACTGAAGGACTTCCCACAATCTGTGCACTCATACCGCTTTCCTCCAGAGTGAACTCTTTTATGTCGAATGAGGTTAAAGATTCCTCCATAATTTTTCCTACATTTGCCACACTCTCCAGAACACACATCCTGACATCCAACAACTTTGAAGTTGTGGCTAGCAGCGTTTTCACATTCATCCCACTGGTGATGACTTTTTCCACTGAGAAATTCCTGTGAAATCTCACTGCCACAGTGTAGCTCCTCAGTGTTATGAGGTGCCTGGTGCTGGAGAAGCTCTGAGGAAGTTTGGGAATGTTCCTCAACCGCCCTGTTGGTTGAAGTCAGCTCTGATAAGTAAAAGCTGCAGCTGGTCACAAATGAGGCCTTGTCCGTAGCTTCTTTCCAGGATATCTTTCCCCTGGCATCCCTCTGTTGCTGGTGAGAGTTTTCTCTGGAACAGAACTCGCTCACAAATGCCTCACTTATGAAGCCTTTGTGCTCCAAGTGTGCTTCTTGTAACTCATTCAGGTGCAAAATATCTTTTAACACCGAGAAACACTGCTTACATGGATGGTTCTTCTGGGTTGATGGAGCTGTCTTAGAATCCCTGACCTGTGACTCTCCTTCCATATATACACTCTGAGAAGCACAGGTCTCCTCATCATCCTTTTTATGCCAACAATCTACAGATGATACAAGTGCAAATACTTCCAGCATCACTTTGCAGTACAGAAGTCTCTGAGCCTCATCAAGGATTCCCCACTCCTCTGGAGAGAAGGCAATGGCCAAATCCTCAAAGTTCATATCTGTTCTGGATGCGGCTTCCTGGGCGGCGGGACCTGCGAGGCTCCGGTCCCCAAGGCTGGGGGGTTAAACGGGGTCAGGCTGCGGGGACGCTGTGGGCAGAGAGGAGTCCCGGAGGGACGGAGGCCCCACTCCCAGCCTGTTGGTGCCCAACCAGCCTCACACACACCCCGCACAGCAAGGACGCTGCCTCCTAGTCCTCCTCCTACTCATGTCCAGTGGGCTGAAGCCTGTGAGTCCTTGAACTGAAGCGGTCAAAATCTTATTTCATTTTCTTGCCTCACTTTCCCAGCTAGAAGAACTTCCAGTACAATGTTGAAGTGGTGAGAACAGATATCCTTGCCTTGCCCTGATCTTAGGGTGAAGGCTTTTAGCCTTTTGCTGATAAATATGATGTTAGCTCTGGGTTTTTCATAGATGCCCTTTATTCCATGGATGTTAAAAATAAACACATTGTTCTCTATGCACACCATATTCTGTTATGTCTCAAGGTTTTGCACTATTGCTTCCTCCTTTCTGTCCCTGGCAAACTCAAGGTTCAATCCAAATATCTGAGATGCTTCCCTTGACTGTTTCTAATAGTGTATATCTTTCCATCCTTAGAGTTGCTACAGCAATTTTTACATTTCTCTGCATGTTTTATACAGGATTGTAATGATTTGTCTCATAGTTTTCTGAGCTCTTGCAGGCAAGGACCATAGCCTTTCCCCAAGATCTGAGGCAGCACCAGACAGTGGATAATCAGTAAAAATTGGTTGTCTGGGGTCCAAGCTAGGTTGACTGAATGGGAGGAACGGGAGTGGCCTTCATGATCTTCATGTAACTTTTTAAGGTTAGAAATGTACCCCGTGTATCCTTTTAATGTTCCCCTCAATCTATTATGGCTCTTAGTTGTGAATCCAGATAAAAACATTTCTAAAATCTGTTCATGTTTCAGTCAGTACAAGCTCTCCAAGGAGAGTAGTAATTTCCTTGTTTGCCTGAAAACTCTACCCAAGTTCCTGGAGTACCTTCTAAACTTAATATTACAGGTTAAGTAATACTTTCTTTCGCAGTGTTTAGACATATTTTCTATCTGGTATTTAGTAAGAAGATTGAGGCTCCCAGTTTCAAGATCTGGCTACTCTAATTGCTTACTAGTCATAGAACCTTCAATACCTTACCTTTCAAATCTCAGTAAAAGCCCCTCCCAAAAATAATCGTTTTTTCATGGAGTATTGATGAGGATCCAATGAGATCATATGGTTGGTGAATTTTAGAGCAACTGACAAGATCTTAGTTTTTTTAGCTACACACATTGACCCTTTCCATCTAGACTGTGAATTGCGTGGGAACAAGCATCTGTATCTTATGTGCTTCATTGGTTCTCTGCAAATGCTCTCATTATGTTTTTAAAAATTTTTATTTAATGATTTAAGAGAGAGAGAGAGAGAGAGAGAGAGAGAGAGAGAAGAAGAAGAAGAAGAAGAAGAAGAAGAAGAAGAAGAAGAAGAAGAAGAAGAAGAAGGAGAAGAAAAAGAAGGAGAAGAAGAAGAAGAAGAAGAAGAAGAAGAAGAAGAAGAAGAAGAAGAAGAAAAGAAGAAGGAGGTAGAGATGGAGAGAGAGAAAAACTTCAGTTTGTTGTTCCACTTATTTATGCATTCATTAGGTGCTTCTTGTATGTGCCCTGACTGGGCATAGAACCCAAAACCTTGGTTTTTTTTTTTTTTTTTTTTTTAATTAAATCTTTATTGTTCAGATTATTACATTTGTTCCTCTTTTTTTTCCCCCCATAACACCCCTCCTCCCAGTTCCCGCCCCACCCTCCGCCCTCACTCCCCACCCACTGTCCTCATCCATAGGTGCACAATTTTTGTCCAGTCTCTTCCCGAATCTCCCACACCCCTTTCCCCCCCAGGAATAGTCAGTCCATTCCCTTTCTATGTCCCTGATTCTATTATAATCGACAGTTCATTCTGTTCATCAGATTATTTATTCACTTGATTCTTAGATTCACTTGTTGATAGATGCATATTTGTTGTTCATAATTTGTATCTTTACCTTTTTCTTCCTCTTCCTCTTCTTAAAGGATACCTTTCAGCATTTCATATAATCCTGGTTTGGTGGTGATGAACTCCTTTAGCTTTTCCTTATCTGTGAAGCTCTTTATCTGACCTTCAATTCTGAATGATAGCTTTGCTGGATAAAGTAATCTTGGTTGTAGGTTCTTGGTATTCATCACTTTGAATATTTCTTGCCACTCCCTTCTGGCCTGCAAAGTTTCTGTTGAGAAATCAGCTGACAGTCGTATGGGTATTCCCTTGTAGGTAACTGAGGTTCTTTCTCTTGCTGTTTTTAAGATTCTCTCTTTGTCTTTTGCCCTTGGCATTTTAATTATGATGTGTCTTGGTGTGGTCCTCTTTGGATTCCTTTTGTTTGGGGTTCTCCGCGCTTCTTGGACCTGTAAGTCCATTTCTTTCACCAGGTGGGGGAAGTTTTCTGTCATTATTTCTTCAAATAGGTTTTCAATATCTTGCTCTCTCTCATCTTCTGGCACCCCTATAATTCTGATGTTGGTACGCTTGAAGCTGTCCCAGAGGCTCCTTACACTATCCTCGCATTTTTGGATTCTTTTTTCATTTTGCTTTTCCAGTTGGGTGTTTTTTGCTTCCTCGCATTTCAAATCATTGACTTGATTCTTGCGCTCCTCTGGTCTGCTGTCGGGAGTCTGTATAATATTCGTTATTTCAGTCCGTGTATGCTTAATTTCTAGTTGGTTCCCCAATATAAGATCGAGGGTCTCATTAGTTTTCTTGTAGATCTCATTAAGTTTATCGGCAGCTTCTAAACAGTTCTTGAGAGACCTTAAAAGTGTGGTTCTGAACTCTATATCTTCCATTGACAATTTTGTCCTGTTTCTTTGTCTCCGCATTTTGTTATGCTTCCTTGGTGCACCCCCTAGTGGTCTTTGTTCGCAGTCTTATAGTTAAATCTTGATTGTTTGTTGTAGCTAATTCCAGGGAGGGTTTGACCTCCAGGCCAAGTGGCTATGAGAATCAGCTGTGTCAGCAGTGAGAGAACTTCTGTCCTCTAGGGAGGTGCTAATCTAGCCTTTGCCTGAGGCTATCCGGCAAATGCCTGTGTGCAGGGCTTGGGCGGGGCGGGTCGCACAGGATCAACAGGGTGTGCCGGAGAGAGCAGTTATGGCGGCTCTCAGTCCTGTCCCCAGGGGCTCTGCCTCTCTGAGTCCCAGCACCCGCTGCAAAGCTCGGAGAGAAAGCTGCACTCGCTCTGACCGAAGCCAGACAGTCCCGCTGCTCCCGTTTGAGTCTGGGTCCCTAAAGACTCGCCCGGATCTGGAGCTCAGAGTCTGCGACTCCCTCCCGATTGAAAACGCCAACCGCGCCCTCCGCCGCCAGCCTGCTCCGCGCACTCCGCACCTCAGAATTTGACTTCAGCACTGTGCCTCCTCTGAGTGTCCGTATGCGTTTCTCTTTCCTCCTAGTTGTAGGACTTCCACTCAGCTGGCGTTCCTGTGGTTCTGGGTGCTGTCCCTTCTGTTTTTTGGTTTCACTTTTGAAGTAGTTGTTCAAAGCAGCAAACTCCGGCGTTAACCTATGCCGCCATCTTGGTTCTCCTCCTATCTCGGTCCCAAAACCTTGGTTCTTTAACCTTGGCAGCCGATCAATGATTCTCTCTAATCATTGATGTTACTATCTCTATCCCCTTCTCCCTTCCTCTCTGAAATCAATAAAAATATTTTTAAAAAGATCAATATTGGAGTCAAAAGTTAAAACCCCACAGACATTATTCTACAGAATGTGTGATGCAGTTTATAACTGTGAAGGCACTGTGGTGTAGAAAGAGCAGCTAGAGGGGTTTGAGGCCTGGCTCTGCCACTTAATGGCAGGTCCCTGATTTTCGCTCATTTCCATTTTCTCAGTAGTTAAGTAGAATAAAAATAATAATACCTATTTCAGGGGACTGTGGAGGTTAAAATTCTTATGAGTTCTCAGATAATATTATGATTATTACTGAGAGCCCAGTAGCATGGCCTCAGAATGGATTGGCAGAGGGGAAGGAGATAGGAACACTGGTGCGGTGGGAACCTGTGGGTAATGGTCCTATCTTCTCTGGAAGAGGCTGGCCTCAAATTTTTGATTTTTCTATGAATCCCTCTCTCCAGGACCAGGCCACGCTTTCCTACCTCCAGGCCTTTGCTCTCCCTTTATCTTTTGAGTTGAGAGCACTGTATCTGTCTCCTAAGCTCTTGCTTGAGGGCTTCCTGCCTCTAAGTAAAGTCTTACTTCCTTTGAGATGCAGACTTTTGGTGTCCAAACCACTGGCCTCTCCCTCCTCTTTAATATTCTTTTTTGTTTTAATATATTTTATTGATTTTTTATAGAGAGGAAGGGAGAGGGATAGAGAGTCAGAAACATCGATGAGAGAGAAACTTCAATCAGCTGCCTCCTGCACACTCCCTACTGGGTATGTGCCCGCAACCAAGGTACATGCCCTTGACCGGAATTGAACCCGGGACCCTTGAGTCCGCAGGCCGACGCTCTATCCACTGAGCCAAACCGGTTAGGACTCCTCTTTAATATTCTTAGTATTAGATGGATTACTCTTGAAGGATGGCCTGTGCCCTGTATTTCGGTTGGTACTGATCTATAAAACAGGCACTGTTTGTTAAAAGAATGAACAAATATTAACTTTTTGAACTTCTATCATGTGTCAGACTTTGGTGTTTCAAAGTTGAGTAAGACCAAGTTCCTTCCCTTAAGGAGCTTACCATTTAGTGGAATAATTTAAGAGGCACTTGTGTTTTCTTGTTTAACCTCAGAGCAACCCTTGAAGGAAGCTGAAGGTTTAGAGATTTGCCCAAAGTGGCAAAGCCAGGCCAGGGCTGGTCTGAGAGGCAGACCCAGAGGTGGAAACCCTAGTCTCCTACGACCCCACCACCGAGTGCCTAGTTCACCTCTCACTTCCAAGAGTAGTGCCCAAAGCTGGGAAGGAGTTGGGAAGGTGGCTATAGTGTGCATCAATGGAGAGGTCCAGCTCCTGGCTCTAGTCCATCCCGGCTCTGGCACGCACTAGCTTTGCTATTGAGTTACTGAGTCTCTCAGAGCATCTGTTTTCTCATGTTAAAGAAGAACACTGTAGTGGCATCCACTGTTTTCACCCATACAATAGCCAGTCCTGCTTTTGCAAACAGCACCCAGGCGTTGCTTCCCTCTCCCCAGTAGTCAGTGGTGTGGCTCGGGTGGCAGGTACACAGGCTAGCCAGTCACTTGCTCTCTGGAAATGAATCTTCAGTGGGTGACCCAAAGATTGAATCCCACTGGAGTTTATTCACCCAGGTGACAAAAATATTACTGGTTTTAGCCGAAACCGGTTTGGCTCAGTGGATAGAGCATCGGCCTGCAGACTGAAAGGTCCCGGGTTCGATTCCGGTCAAGGGCATGTACCTGGGTTGCGGGCACATCCCCGGTGGGGGATGTGCAGGAGGCGGCTGGTCGATGTTTCTCTCTCATCGATGTTTCTGACTCTCTGTCTCTCTCCCTTCCTCTCTGTAAAAAATCAATAAAATATATTAAAAAAAAATATTACTGGTTTTACTCCCTGGACCTCAGGGACCTTACTGGTTCCTGAAGTTTTGTTTTTTTAAAATATATTTTTATTGATTTCAGAGAGGAAGAGATAGAAACAAGAATGATGAGAGAGAATCATTGATTGGCTGCCTCCTGCACGCCCCCCACTGGGAATAGAGCCTGCATCCTGTGCCCTTGACCGGAATTGAACCTGGGACCCTTCAGTCCGCAGGCTGACGCTCTATCCATTGAGTCAAACCAGCTAGGCTGTTCCTGACCTTTTATGACTAGTTCTGCTTCTCCTTCCATTCTGTTAGCTTCCCACCACACCCCTCTAATAATTTCCCTTTTTGTTTAAGTTCATTAGAACCCGTTGTTATTTCTTGCAACAACAAAAAAACTTTAATTGATCCAAACACCTACCTTGCAGTGCTGTAAGGATTAAGTGATTAAATGAAGTTTGTAAAGTGCCTAACCCAGTCCTAGCATCGTAGCAATCAGTAATGGGCGGTAGCTATCTATAAGTTAACACAGGGTGGGGGACGAGGGGGCATGGCACAGGGAGGAGGAGAGAGATTGTCATTGGTTTTGGTTCCACTGAGAAATTTTCCCCCAAGAGGCAATTGAAGGACCACAGAAGGGAGGGAAGTCCAGGCTATGGTATGCTCATTTAATCAAAATGTCTTTATTGAAACAATGATAGAGCAAGAAAGAATGAGGTCTGGGAGGATGTCTTTGGGCACAGGATGAAGCCCAGACCAGGTGGTTACAGTGTGGAGCTCTCTCCCTGTCCCCTGACTCTTGCCAAGGGAGTGAACACAAAGCAGCAGGGAGGAGATGGGGGTAGGGGCAGCCCTCTGAGCTCTACTTGATGGCTGGCCTGAGGTGCCTCTGAGCCTCCCAATCTTCTTACCAGGCCGGGCCTTATGTCACCTTTCCGTACGGGCCAGCCTCCTGCCAGGGTGCTCAGAGGCCACTCAGAGGGCAGGGTTGGGGGTGGCAAGCAGCGGGACATGGTCACAGCGGTTAGGGGGTGGCTGCCGCAGCAGAGAAGGCCGGCGGCACAGCTCCCCGTCCCGGAGCACCTCAGGCAGGAGCTTGCGCTTGGTTTCCGGCAGAAGCATGATGCTGAGGATGCAGAGAAGGGCACAGGCCGCCAGCACTACATGCTGCAGGAAGGCTCCATGGCCCATGTGGAGGCGCTGGGCTGGGTCACTCAGCCCTCCAAGTGCCCCCAGTGCCATGATCAGGCCCAGGCCTCGGCCCCTGGGAGAGATGGAGTTGGCACTCAGCCTCTAGCTGTGGGAATCACCCCCACCCTTCTCCAGCAGCCTTCCCTCCTTCATCCCTTGGGCTTTGTCCTTGATGGATGACTAGGAGGCCTGGCCCTGCCCCTGGCAGCACCCTTCCTCTCACCGGACAGTGGTGGGGATGACTTCAGAAGCAAGGAGGGTACTGAGGATTCCAGCAGCTTGGGAGGAGAAGAGGCCAAGGACAGAGAAGGTGGTGATGGCGGCCTCGTTCAGATCTGAAGGACCAAGGAGGAACCGTGAATGGAGGCGGGAGACCATGCTTGACCTAGTCCCTCGCTTCCTCCCCTCGCTCTTTGATCCTGTGGCTAGGTGGATGGGCTCTGGGCATTCACTGATTGATTGGGAGAACAGGTAGGGTGTGTGGCCAAGGAAGGACTGTGGAGATCCGGGCAGGGGCTGGTCTTGTCTTAAGAGGCCTGTGCAAGAAGCAGTGGCTGAGCCTGTCTGAGGCTCCTCTGCCTGGGTTCCTTTGCTGAGCCCACACTATGGGGAAGAGAGGATGCTCACAATCCCACAGGCCCAGCAGGACCAGGGACGCAATGCCCGTGAGAGTCATCAAGAGAAGCAGGATGCCCCGGCGGCCAAATCGGTCCACGGTGACTCCCAGGAAGACGCAGGCCAGGGCCGCTGTGCCACTGGCTAGCAGGGAGCACAGGTAGAAGTCCGATGGGCTCCCTCCTCCTCCCACGGGCTGGTAGCAGTGGCGAATGGCGTGGGCAATAAAGCTGTGAGGAGGAGTGGGAAAACAGAAGGGTGCCTGCATCCCCACCCGCAGCTTTCCACGGCCTTGGCTGCCCTCTGTGGGGGTCCTCAGGCCTCCCCCCACCAGTCAGCCCCCATCCCAGCTACTGGCCTGGCCCTTGGCTCAGACCCCAGGCTCACTTGGTGAAGCCCAGGATAAGCAGATTTTTCCAGATGTTGCGGTAGTTGAGGAGGGATGCCAGGGAAAAGGAGGATGTTGCAGGGAGAGGGCAGGTGTTCTCCAGGTCTTTGGGAGAGAGAAAGGGAGGAACTGTCTGTTAAAGGAGCAGCAGAGAACCCAGGGTCCTCCCACATGAGGGGTGGGGCCTTGGGAGAAGGTGCACAGCTATAACCATGCAGAGGGCACCATCATGTGTGCAGGTGAGAGAGCATCTGTGGGGACCCCTGTCTCCTACCCTGCAGGGCCTCCTGAGCCTCCTCTCCCAGCATCTGCCCATGGGGCCGGTTCCGCTCAGCCAGGATCCTCAGCACCGACTGGGCCTCCTCAATTTGTCGCTTCACTATCAACCATCGTGCAGACTCCAGAAACAGACCAGGCCAGCTGGGGGCAGGGATGTGGGGGACACAGTGAAGCCTCTCATCTTCTGGCACAGGGATGGGAAACTGCCCCCCTCTGAGGGGCTGGGGCTGGGGTAGGCCTGGACGAGGGGTAGTGGAGAAGAGGGGGGTCTCTGGGCGAGAGCTGAGCTGGAGGGGGAGATGAGACCGGACAGCAGGTGGAGGGTGATACTGACCCATAAAACAGGAAGAGGATGCAGGGAGCGGTGATCATTCGCTGCAGAAATCGCCAGTCCTTAGAGACAAGGGCCAGGCCCAGGAACAGGAAGTGCCCCCCCACCCCAACTAACTCCCCTGCCAGGGCCACCCGAAGCCTCTGGGTTGGGTCGCACAGCTCCAGGCCTGGAGATACAGCAGGAACAGGGAGGAGAGGTCAGGGAGGAAGGAGGCATGGGAGAGAGAGAGAGGGAGGGAGGAGGACAGAGAGTGAGGTCAGACCCTGATTGGAGGCTGCAGCTGTCGCCTCCCACAGACTAACCTCTAAATGGCAAAGAGTGGAGAGATTATTCAGTCCGCTCTCCTCTCCTGTTCAAATGTGGGAGGGCCGGAGGGTCAGAGTCCCTGATGGGTGTTCAGCATTCCCAATTACAGGCCCTTTCACATCAGACCTTATATAACCTTCATAACAACCCTTGTTCAAGGTCACACAGCTAGTTAGGATTTCATTTTTAAAATAGGACTATTCCCTGACAGCAGTAAGTCTAGGGCAAGGAAATCCTTAAAGATAGTGGAAGGAGATGGGTGTGGATAGATGAAAGACCCCTGGATCCTTCAAAGGCCTGGGCAGTAAGACAACTTAGAGTCTGGACAGCTGAAACTTGGGGCTGAAGATGGGACTGAGAGGACCCTAGGGGGCAGTGGGAATGGCCTGGGTTGTAGACAGGCAGGGGTGAGCCCCAGGGAAGGACCTCTTTGGAGGGTGCCACTCACGCATCAGGTAGACACCAAGGTCAACACCGGCAAGCAGGAAGCCCAGGAGGAATCGAAGGGCCATGACACCAGTGGAGGAGCCTGCAGCGGCCCCTCCCACTCCACAAGGGCCCACCAGCCCCAAGGTCAGCAGCACAATCCCACGACGGCCAAACCTGGAAAGTGTGCAGGGCCTCTGGTCACCCAGACTCCCCAGGGAAGGCAGCACTGAGTGGGGCCCAGTTGCTCAATTCACAGCTGGAGGTATGAGGATGAGGCCTTGGAGAAAGAGCTGGACTGAGGCGAGAGAAGATGGACGGGATTGGGACCATGGGTGAGCAATGTCTGGCAACCGGGCACTGGGGTATGGCTATGGTTCTGTGGGGGTGGGATCAGACTCTTGTGAATGGGGCCATTGATCAGAGCTTAGGGCATTTCTCTGTGGAAGTGGGACCGATCATCAGAGGGGGTGGGATATCGCTTAGGGGACTTGGCACCATTCATCCTTAGTGATAGAGGTCAGTTGGGACGAAGCTTGTCTCGCTCAGACTGGTCAGAGGAGATGGGGTCATTGATATATGTATGGGGTTGGAGTTACTGATCAACGGAGGTGGGTCCATTGGCCACTTGTGCCTGGGGATAGTATTGGTCAGTGAAGATGGAGCTATTGATCTTAGGGAACTGAGTAATTGATTTTGGGGGGTGAGGCCATTGTCCCATGGGGTTGGGGCATGGGTCTGTTTGTCCATAAGGATGGTGAGTGGAAATGGGGCCACTGGCCAGAAGATGGGGCCACTAATCCATGGGCATGGAAATATTAATCCATGGGTTAGGACTATGGATCAGTGGGGATAATTCCTAATCTTGAAGATTGGTCAATTGATCTTTGGGGATGGAGCCATTGATTCATGGGGTGGGGAATCTTAGTCTATGAGGGTGGGGCTATTGTTCAGTGGGGATGAATCTATGAATCCAGGGGGATAATCAGTAAGGATTGGATCACAGACCAGAGGAAATTAGACTAATGGTCAGTGATGATGGCTAGGGCTACTGATCCTTGGAGGCTAGGCTATGATCTTTGGGGATAAGACAAAAGATCTATGGGGATGAAGATTGGGATTGCTGGTCATTGGGAGTAATACTATTGACCCAATAGAGTGGGGCCATATTTCCATGGAATGAGTTTATTGGTTAATGGGGCTAAAGCTACTGAATTTAGAAGACTGAATTATTGGTCTTAGGTAATGAGGCTATGATTTCATAGGAATGATGCTACTGGTCTGTGAGAGTGAGACCATTAATGCATGAGGATGGGCTGTTGACCTATGGATTTAGAATAATTTGCCCAAAAGGATGTGTGACTACTGGGCAGTAAGGATAGGTATTGATTTTAGGGAATTGGATTATTGAATGTTGGGTTGCCTTTGATCCATGAGAGTTGAGCTATTAATCCATTTGGATAGGACTGTAGATTAAGTAGAAATTAGTCTAATAATCCAAGGGGATGGTCAGTGGAGATGGAGCACTTGGTCAGCGGTGACAGTATTGAGAATCAGAGGAGATGGGAGTTCTGATTCCTGGGGAAAGCTATTGGTTGGTGGGGATAAGCTGATCCTTGAGATGAGGCCACTGATTCATGGAAAAGGGGCGCGTTTGGTTTGAGAGGGTCTGAGAGCACTGAAGACCCATGAGGATGGAGCTTTTAATTTCTGGAGGGAGTGGTGCTATTGTGGTCCTTGATCCACGGGGATTGGACTATTGACCCATGAGTGTGGAATCATTTGTTTATAGAGTTGAACTATTGGTCAGTGGGAATGGGGTTGATGACAGTTAGGAATTAACATAATTATCTTTAGAAATGAGGCCATTGAGATGGAGCTAGTAGTCCACAAGGATGGGGCTCTTAATGGGGATGAATCCATTAATCTAGGAAGATGGTGAAGGAGGCGGTTAGTGATGACAGGAGCACTAGAGGAGGAGCTAGGACTTTTTATATGTAGAGATAGGGTTTTTGGTCATGGAGATGGAGCTACGTGTCCGGAGATGATGCCGTTGATCCATGGATATGGGGAATTGGGGTGAAGTCATTCCCTGGTGCAGAAGGAGTATTTCTTGATGGGGAGTACAGCTGAGACAGGGGTGGGGAGGCATATCATTGAACAGAAGTCCCGAGAAGGCTGCAGAGTCCAGCGACTACTCTTGCCAACACCAGCTGCCTGGGCTAGCCTGCCTAGCACCCCCTCCTCTCTGCTTGCCCTGTCCCTGGCAGCCCTCACCTGTCCGCAGGGTAGCCCAGGAACAAGTAGCCGGAGGCAAAGCCCAAGATGAAGAGGATCTGCTCCAGGATCACCTGCCAGCCCAGGTCACACACCAGATCCCACTGGGGATGTGAGAGGGGATGGAGTGGGTGTGAGGCCCTGAGTGGGTGGCTCCCAGCCCGCCCTCAGACCCGGAGCCCACCCAGGCGCCTCACCTGGCCGATGGCATTGGTGGTGAGCACTGGCAAGCCGTTGTAGTCCCAGTCCTTGAGACAGTGGTTGAAGTCCGGCGGGGCAAAGCCACTGCACGAGGGGTCTGTACTGGTGGCGACACGGCTGGCGACGCTGGCTGCAATCGCGGCGCTGGCGACGCCAACACCGCTGGCGTTGGGGGGCTGCTCCCAGCCAGAGGCGTTGGGGGCAAAGCCCCCGTAGTGGCAGTGCAGTGGGGGCGCCAGCGTGAAGATGGGGTCCGAGGCCAGGCCCAGCGCCACGAAGAGCACAGGCAGGCAGCAGAGGCCGAGCTGCAGCTGCTGGCCCCCACCCAGCGCCCCTATCTGGGCAAGCAGCGCCTCGAAGCTGAGGGGGCCGGGAGGCACGGCCAGCGACAGGCTGCTGCCCAGCCCTCCGCGGCCCGCGTCGCCCTCCCCCTCCCGCTCGCGCTCTCGCTCACCCTGCAGCTGCTCAGTGGGCACCGCATCTCCGAGGGTTCCGACCTGCTTGCGGGGCGGGGGGTGGGGCGGGGAGAGGCAGAAGAAGGGTGAATGGGAGAAAACTGCAAAGCAAGGGAAGAGGGTGGGCGCTCGAGGGAGGAAGGTAGTCAAGGGCCTGGGATGCGCGGAGGAAAACGCCAGGCGCGGGTGCGGAAGGTGATGGCGTAGCCCTCAGCGCGCAGGCACTTACTCCGTTGGGGTTGGGGGTGATCTCTACATTGCTGTCGATTTTGCTGCCGCCCCCGCCATTGGGCTCCGGGGTGCCGGTGGCCACCCGGGGAGCCAGCTTGTCGACCTCAGGGGCCCTGCGGGGCCTCGCCGAAAGGATGCGCTGTCCTCTGGCCCAGTGGTGCCCTGGATGCCCGGACACAGAGCCCAGAGACCCCGCTCTGCAGCTCTGCAGCCGCGGGCGCCTCCTTCGTCTCTGCGATCTCAGCGCCGATTTCTCCTCCCCTTCCTCCAGACTCTCCTCCCCTTCTCACGTCAGCAGAACCTTCGGTCCAGACTCTTCGTCAGACAGAGGAAGGGGGGCCAGGGCCCAGGAGAGGGAGGGGACGGGCTCTGTCTCTGGTCCCTGCGTCTGAGGGCTATTGCGGTAAAAAGGGAAAAAAGCTGAAGGATAGTAGCTAACCCACATAGGTGCCAGAGATTCCTTCTTTGCTTCCAATTCTTCCTTATCAACTAGCCACCCACCCATCCATCCACTCATTCATTCATCAAGAAAATTTATGAAGCTTCTACTCTGTGCTTGGCCTTGTGCGAGGCTTGGATATAACAGAATGAACAACACACCTTGGAGTAGCTTCCTGGGGGCAGAAGAGTGTAATGACAATTACAGTACAGGACATGCATGTGGAGGGCTGGGTCAGGCGCTGCCTCAGCCCTGCTGCCCTCCCGCACAAGACCACTTCTCCATGTTTCACTCTGGTGAGGTACCATTTCTCAACAGCATTTGGCCACCCCTTCCTCTAAGGGCTTTCTTCCTTGACTGCTAAGTCCCACATACTCCTGGTTTTCTTTCTCTCTTTTTTGGAAGTTTTTTTTTTTCAAAGAAAGTTTAAAAACATATTTTTATTGATTTCAGAGAGGAAGGGAGAGGGAGAGAGAGATACATCAGTGATGAGAGAGAATCACTGATTGGCTGCCTCCAATAGGCTTCCTACTGGGGATGGAGTACACAACCCAGGCATGTGCCCTTGACCAGAATTGAACTCGGGACCCTTCAGTCCATAGGCCAATGCTCTATCCACTGAGCCAAACCAGCTAGGGCTTGATTTTCTTTCTCTTGCTCCTCTTTTCTCCACTGCAGGCTCATCCTCTTCATCATCACTCAGTGTCTGATCCTCAGAGGCTTAGTCCTACCAAGGCCTCCTCGTAGCTCACACTGTTCCCTGCACCCGGGGATCTCGCCCATGCCCACAGCGTCACCCTCAATATAAACCATACAAACCAACACATATCTGGTCCCCAGATTTACATTTCCAGCTCCTGTTACTGAACCACCTCCCAAAAGTCAGGTTTGCGTGTCCAGTGCACTAGTAAGATAAACACTGAAACAATGGTGCTTGGAGATCAAGGATTATTTGATTTGGCCAAATCAAGAAGACAGAAGAGCAAGGGCTCTCAAATCCATCTTCGGAAAAAAGCAACAGTAGAGAGTTTTTGTGTAGCTAGGGAGTAGGGGAGGGGGCGTTTCAGGGAACCGAGGGAGAAATCTGTTTCTCCAGTCACTGTTGACCATCAGTTTCATTCCCACCTCTCATCTGAGTCTGACCCTTGAAGCCTTCTTCTGTGACCTCGTACCTTGGATGACTCATAGGGACCTCAAACCCCATGTGGCCATGCTCTTCCCCTACTAACCCGGTTGTTTTCAAGTGTGTCCTCCATGCGTGGCGCCCTCACCATCCAATTGTGGCCAGATGCTCAGGTGACAGTCCCCAGAGAGCCCTCTTCCTTACCGCCCCATCAAATCCTTTCAAAACCCTGCCCATTTTACTTCCTCCATTCCGCTTCTCTTCTACCTCCTCTATTCCGCTTCTCTCCATCTCTACCACCATTCGTCAAGCTACCTGCCGCACAGGCTGCTTTAGCCTCCTCATTCTTAACTGGTGCTCTGTGTCCACCGTGTTTCAACATCCTTTCCCCATCTGTTATGTATAGTGCAGATGGCGTGATCTTTTCAAAATGCAGATCTGTTCATGTCCCTTTCCTGCTTAACAACCTTGAGTGGCTTCTCCTCGCCATCAAGGTAGATAGTATTTTAGCTCATACATGGTTCTGCACGCTTCACCCCATGCTCTCTGCAGCTCCATCTCACTTTTCAAACATTCACTGCAGTCACACTGGATTTTCTTTCTTTTTATTGCCACAAGCTTGACTTATATTAGGCTTCTCCTTCCCCTTAGCCAAGTCCTTAGCGTTCAGCGGTCAGCTCAAGCATATTTGCCTGAGAAGCCTTCCCCAACTCCTAGAATTGCTACTCAGTGTGATTTACAGACCAGCAGCACCCACATCACCTGGGAGCTTGTTAGAAATGCAGAATCACAGGCCTTTTAACCAGATCCCCATTAGAGATACACTTGTCTAAGAGTTTGATACCTAATAGATACTTTTTTCTCTTATCTCAGATAAGGACTGGAAAGGAGTATCCTGTCAGTCAGGAAATCCATTCCCTCTTCTCTTCACCGAACCAACTTCTAATTTGTCTCCTCTGTTGTGAAATTTTCCAAATATGGGGAACTCTTCTAATGCCTTTAGCAGCCTCCCACCTCTTCCCTCCCCCCCAACTCATTTCAGCACCTCCTCAGGATTTACTTTGGTGCTGGCACAGCCGCCAACATTCCCTGAAGATTTATGTATCTGTGTTCTTGTGTCTGCCCTGGAATCATTCCCCTAACTTTATGTGGTGCTGGGCTGTTCATATACGTTATCTTGTTAGGGCCTCGCAACAACCCTGTGAGAATATTATGATCAACCTCACATCAAAGCTGAAACGGACTCCGAGGGGTTGACAGGATTTACTGCAGACACATAGGTACCTGATGTTTCTGGGACTTGCTCTAATTCCAAGTCGATCTCTTAAAATTCTTTCTGGATGATGGAAGACTGCCCCTGTTATAGGTCTTCAACACAGAGGGGTGAATTTTGGTGGAAATGAGTTTTCTTTTAAGAGTGAAATGAGCAAGGAACCCATAATGAAGAGGAAAATGCATAGGGAATGCCAAGACATTAGGATGTGATTGAACTTTGGGGTGCTGCGACTCCAATCACTGTGCCAGGGCATCATCTTAGGAAAGCAGGACTGAGCCCTGGCCAGTGTGTTCAGTGGTTAGAACAGGGGTGGGCAAACTTTTTGACTCGAGGGCCACAATGGGTTCTTAAACTGGACCGGAGGGCCAGAACAAAAGCATGGATGGAGTGTTTATAAATATAAATTCAAAGTAAACATCATTACATAAAAGGGTAAGGTCTTTTTTCTTCTTCAGTTTTATTCATTTCAAACGGGCCGGATCCGGCCCGCGGGCCGTAGTTTGCCCACGGCTGGGTTAGAGCATCAGCTCATGGACTAAAGCAGTGGTTGCCAACTGATGGTCCGCGGACCACTGGTGGTCCATGAGGTCCGAAAGGTTGGCAACCGCTGGTTTAAGGGGAACCTTTGGAGCAGCGGTCACCAACTGGTGGTCCATGAGATCCGAAAGGTTGGCAACTGCTGGACTGAAGGACTGCCAGTTCGATTCCCAGTCAAGGGTATGTACTTTGGTTGCAGGTTCCCCAGTCTGGGTAGGCAACCTGCAGTAGGCAACCAATCGATGTTCCTCTTTCTCCCCCTCCTCCCTCCCTCCCTTCTACTTCTCTAGAAACCAATGGAAAAAATATCCTAGGGTGAAGATTAATAAAGAAAAAAGGAAAGCAGGACTGAAGCAATGGATCTGTGGCTTGGACTTGCTTTTTGGCAGATGGCTGGTGATCCCCATCTATGCTTTAGTTCACCTGTTTCACCAAAGCCCTGAGGACTACGGACTTCCAACACACTACATTCATCAGCCCCTCAGCTTCTCTAAAAGATGGTGTCCAGAATGGTGGTCAGCAGGAAGCCTGGGAAGAAGACTTTAAGGGACTGACCTTCTTGGGTTAACTCAAGGGACAGGCCCCCAGGCTGGCCAGCAGCACTCTCCAGCTGACCAGAGCCACCCTATGGTACAAAGGTGAGAGCTGGGGTGACCCTTTAGCACAGCACTTTCAAAGGCTCCGTGTGGCCAGCCTCTCCACATGTGCACCTCTCAGATAGCATCATTGGTGACAGTGAGGTCTTGGAGAGGCCTCCAATCAGTCATCAGTGTCTGTCTTCCTGGAATGCTAATTGTCAAATTCTTCTGGGTCCTCATAGCCTTGGCGTCTCAGTTCCATTATCACCTCCCAACCATCCTAAAGTCTTCCCATGGCCTCTCCCCTCATCTAGTTAGTTCTTCACATCACCCTGTTCATTTCCATTACCAGCAACTGTCAAATCTGTGGCAGATTTTTAAAAAATTTACTTCTTTAAAATTGATTTGTTTGTGTCCATTCCATCCCCACAATGTACCTTCAGAACTACGGCACGTCATGGGAGCTGAGACCCTGCTGAATGAACAGTTGTTAATTTTCCCCAAGCCCTTAAAGGCATCCTGTCCATAGTGTGTACCCCATAGGTTGGGCTCAGGGGCACCAGACCTATGCGCCCCCCCCCCCCCTGCCCCCAGGCTCCCAAGAAACAGTCAGGGAGCCAGACAGCAGGGTTTATTGAGATGAACACCCAGTGCCTGAGGCCAGCTCTCTCCAGCTTCCTGTGGGAAGGAGGCCTCTGGCTTCTCCCAGACCTGCACATTCTGGGCAATCAATGTACTGCTCTTATTCTCAACTAACAGTGAGGCACAGATGCTCTACAGCCAAGAACAGGACAAGAAAGGTGGCCTAGGTTTCAGTCACCTGATTCTCTGTGGGGCCAAGCTTGCAGAGGTGGGCGGCAGTGCCGTGACCAAGTACCTCGACCCCAGGCTGACGGAGGAGGAAGAGTCCAGTCCCCCCTGCCCCAGAGGGCCTCACACCTGCTCCTGACAAAGCAGGGAATAATATTAAATAAAAATAATTTATACAAAATGGCTCATACAAAAAGCTGCGGATGGAGGGAAGAGACGCCTCAGAGATTGAGATGACTGGAAGGGACAGGAAGGGGGAAGGACTGCCACTTCTCCTAGTCCCTAAAGCAGAGCCCTCCAGCCGCCCAAGGACTGGAAGGAGCTCTGGCAGGCAGGGGAGGGGCAGAGCAGGGCTGGGGGCCCTCAGGGGGCCAGGCTGGTGAGAAGGTTGGTGAATTGCAGGGCCTGCCCTGCCAGCTGTGTCACACACTGTGCCATCTCTTGGGCTGCAGAACCAGATGGGTAGCCCAGAGCGGCCCCCTTGACAGCAAGCACAGTAGCCTGCAACGCCTGGCCCAGCGCTGTACCTGCAGCCCCAACCTGTGCTCGGAGAGGGGCGGAGGTCGCCAGCCGGCCCAGGGTGTCCCCAACAAACACCAGGCGGTGAGCAGCCACCACCACCTGCTTGCCATGGGGCACGAAGAGGCGTGGGGGCTGGCGGGCCCTGCTGCTGGACATCAGGGCTGCCACGGCTGCCTGCAATGCTGAGTAGTGGTTCTGGCACTGCCCTGCATAGAAGTGCAGGAGCTGTAGGTCTCCGGCGGGCAGAACCAGATGCTCCCCTGGGGACAGGACCTCCTAAGGGCAAGAGGAGTGGTCAGTGGGATCGCGCTCAGTGTCACTTCTGCTCTCTCTTCCTTTCTCCTCCCCTCTTTTTGTCCCCCAGCCCTGCCTTTCTTCCTAGTACAATCCCTTTAGCTCTTACCTCTGCCATCAGAAAATTTAGGTGCTCATAGCGAGCGGCAGGAAAGTGCTCAGAGTTGACGCCAGACAAATCTGGATTCAAACAACCTTGAACAAGCCTCTGAACGTCTTTACTTCCTTAATCGCTAAACTGTGGAATCTAGTTCTGCACTGTCCAAAATAAACATAATGTGAACACACATGTAATTTTAACATTTATAGTAGCCACATTAAGAAAAGTAAAAAGAAACTTTGTTTTTAATCTCCCAATATACAAAAATGTTAATTTCAACATGGCCTCAATATATAAATTGTTGAGATTTTTTTTCATACTAAGTCGGCAAAATCTGGTGTGCATTTTGTATCACACACACTTCCATTCAGACTAGCCACAGTTCAAGCAATCAATAACCATATGTGACTAGTGACTACCATATTGGATAGTGCAGGTCTAGTATCTGCCCCCTAAGGCTGCAGGGAAGATAACTCCATGCAGTATATAGAAAGGGCTCAGAACAGAGCATTGCACACTGTATGCCCTGTATGAGTACTTGCTATGGCTATGATTAGTGTTGACTCATGTGATGTGCTTAGTACAGGGTCTGGCACTTGGTAAATACTTGATAAATGGTAGCCACTGTGATTAAGACTAAGGAGACCACCTCACTTTCCTAAGGCCCAGAGAGATTAGCCACTTCAGAGCCCCTGGCGTCTTAACGGTGGAGCCGGGATTAGGAGCCAGGTCTCTTAGGAACCCAGGAATTCAGCTGAAGGAGCCTCAGAACTCACCTGGCCCAGCTCTGACCCACAGCCCAGAGACTTGCTGCTCTCAACTGCTTGGTTTTCTGATTCCTCTCCAACATTCTTTCCCCGCTTTCTGAATTCCTGAAATCCTTTCCTAAGTTCCAGCTCCTTCCTCTTGAATTTTAACTCGTCTTCTCCAACTGCTCGGAGCCAATGAGCTTTGATCCCTGTCCTATTCTAGTTCCCTTGATGGTTCGGTTAAGAACATTCCTCCTCCTACGTTCCTGCCCCCCTTCCCCAGCATCACCCCCACAGGATTACCTGCTGCTCCGGTGGCCCCCTCTCCAGCACTTCAGGATCCCCGGGGAAGGCTTCATCCAGGGGCCTAGATCCCTGAGCTTTATCCATACCCTGCAGGAAGGGTCAGGGTCTCAGTGCAGGGGTGGAGGAACAGGGCAGGGTGGCCTCCTTGGCCCTCGCCACTTCCCCTTCCTTCTGGAGGTCTCTGCTGCCATCAGAGGTTGCAGTCCTGGACTCCAGGTCTGAGACAGCTCTGGTGGCAAGTCAGAGGGCTCAGGGGCCCTAGGATGGGTTTAGGGGAGGAACATAGCACTGGTACAAGTGGTGTGGCCAAGTACTAGGGTCCCAGGCCAGAGGGTGCAGGGCCAGTAGAGGGGAAGGAGGGAAGGGAGGAAGGGAGGGTCTGCAGGTGGGCCCCAGGCCTCCTCCCTCCTCCCTGTGGTTCTCCAGGGGGCACTTTGGGAGGGGCTGGCTGGAGGTGAGCTCACCTTCAGGTGGACGTAGTCGTACTCCTCGGCCACCGGGATGCCTTCATACTCATTGTGGTGTCCTGCTGAACTGTCCTCTGCCTCTCGACCCTCTGAATCCCCCTCGACCTTAGGGCCCCCATAGCCAGGCAGGCGGGGTGGAGGTGGGGGCAGAGGCCTGTCCTGGATGCTGCCCTTTCTGCCTGGAGCAGGAGAAGGAGCCGGGGAAGGACTGGGGGCCTCAGGGACAGGCAGGGCGGGCAGAGGGCGGCGGGACAGGTTCTCTGCAGAGGGCAGCCGGGGCCTGTGTGCGGGTGGAGGGCTTCTGGCCAGAAGCAGGGCCAGGGCGTCCGGGTCATTGGGGGCTGAGGCTCCTGGGGGCTCTGGAGGTGCCTCTGGCCCCAGCAGGGGCACGTCGTAGATGCCCTCCTCAGTGCCGCCTTCCCCATCTGCTAGCAGCTCCTCAGGCGCTTCATACAGATTGAGCAGGGCTGATGCCCGTTTCAGGTTGGAGGGGGCAGCATAGAGGGGGGGCCCTGGCTCTCGGCCCTCCTCCCATTCCACATCTGGCTCCAGCTCTGACGGTGACTTCGGGGCCAGAGGCACATCATAGGGAGCTTCGTCCTCTCCAGGGGGTTGCGGGGTGACCCGGGCCAGAGGGCGGGAAAAGGAGGCAGGGGAGTCATAGGGGTCACTGGAGGGAACTCGGAGGGCAGAGGAGGGCACGTCGTAGACCTGGAGAGGGAGCAGCTAGTTACCCTCAGGTTCAGCACTGGCCTCCCTCCAGAGCTGTCGGTTCCCTGCCCAACGTACATGCAGACCTCTGGTCCTCACCTCCAAGACACCTCCAGGGGCAGCCAGTTGGGTCCCGGTGCCTCTGGGGACCTTGTAGATGGGGTCAGGGGAGGGCAGGCAGAGTCCAGTTGGAGATCCTGAGGTCAGGCAGGGCCGAGCTGGGGGTGGCACCACATACACCTGGGGAACCAAGACATGTGGGTCAGGAAGAGGGTGGGGACCAGGGAATCAGATAACAAGTGCCTTGAAGGAGCATAGACACCTTCTGGCCCCCTCCCTGTCCCAAGGGCAAGGAGAACCCAGAAAGGGCTGGCAGACAGGCTTCCTACAGCAGAGCCCCTTAGGGCTCTCCCCGCCCAGCCTCACTGCAGGCACCCGCAGAAGGGAAAGGGGTGTCCGGGCTTGGGGTTGGGAGGGCTCTAGCTCTCACCTCCTGGTCTTCATTGCTGTGCTCTGGGGCTGGATATGGTGAGCCAGGCTCGGCTGGGGGCACCTGGGAGAGGCTGGGCTTGGGTGCCGGGCCATCAGGAAGGAGCTTCACTCTGTTGGCGGGCACAATGCCCTGCTGGCCATGCAGGGAGCAGAGGCACCAGCCGTCCAGCCCACCAGCACCCTCCCTCTGCAGTACCCGTAGAACGTCCCCTCTGCGGAAGGACAGCTCCTGGGGGGACTCAGCGGTGTTGTCGTAGAGTGCCCGGGCCAGCTGGGCCTGGTGGGAGTGGGAAGAGGGGGTCTTCACAAACATATTAGGTCATGGCACCTCCTGCTCAAAACACTTTAGAGCTCATTTCCCTCAAGCTAAAAATCTGACCTCCTGGCTCAGCTCTTCCAGGTGGCCCTGCCTCGTCTCCCACTTCATTCCCTGCACTCTTCCTCTTTCTTTCTATTCCTGAACGAGACAGCGTGTTCCCACCTCAGGGCCTTTGCACTTACTGTTTCTTTTACCCAGAAGGCTCTTCCCCTGACTGGCCCCTTTTCACCCTTCAGTTCTGCTTAAATGTCACCTTCTCAGAGATCTTTTCTTCACTCTTCTTCCACCCCATTCTGTGTCTGTCTCCATCCATGGTTTCCTTCATAATACTTTATACTATTTGCCTATTTTTATCATTGATTTCTACCCATACAGTGTAAGCTCTGTGAGAAGGACTATTATATTCCTAGCCTCTGCAAACGGGCCTGACCTGGTATCAGTCCTCAATAAATATATGCTAAATGAATTTCTTTCAAAACCTCATGTAGACAAGGAAGTTCTGCTAAGGTCTCCCGTAGAATTTCCTTTACCTTCCGTTTCCCAGTCAGCATGCCCCACAAGCCCAAGGTTAGATGAAGCAACTGCAGAGAGCCCTTACTTTGAGAGGGGCTGGGAGAGGCCCAGCCCAGACAGTACCTAGGCATAATAAGGAAGAAAACAGAAACCCAAGCAACTGTTTTGTTCTCAATCTGAGCAAATAAGGTTCAGAAGAGGATGAGGTTACCATGGAGAAAAGTCCGTAGCTGTGTGTGTGTGTGTGTGTGTGTGTGTGTGTGTGTGTGTGTGTAGGGGGGCTGATGCACCAACCAAGAGCAAGCATTTATCAGTCTGTTTTTAGTCTGTCTGGTAGGGACATCTAAGCTTTTTCCTTGGAGAGCCACAAGCTCAGGTAGAAGTCACAGATACCAAGTGCAAATTATGTATCCAGACACTGTGCAAGTCTTCGCACTAATCATCTCATCTCATTGCATCCTCACAGCAACCTTAGCGGGAGGAGCCATCATTATCCCCATTTGGAAAGAAAACCGGAAGAGAGAGGTTAGTACTTTATCCAATAACATACAGCTGGTGCAGCTGGTGGGGCATGATTTGAACCCCAGGCTGCTTGATTCCAGAGCCTGCTCTCTCTCTCTCTCTCTCTTTTAAAAATATGATTTTATTGATTTCAGAGAGAGGAAGGGAGAGGGAGAAATAGAAACATCAATGATGCCCTAGCCAGTTTGGCTCAGTGGATAGAGGGTCAGCATGCCCCCTCTTGGGAACTGGGGATCAAGCGCACAACCCGGCAGGTGCCCTGACTGGGAATCGAACTGTGACCTCCTGGTTCATGGGTTGATGCTCAGCCACTGAGCCACATTGACCAAGCCAGAGTCTACACTCTCAATCACTCTTCTACTGCCTCTACACAATCACAAACATTAAGGATCTACTTTTGCCCTGGCTGGTGTGGCTCAGTTGGTTAGGTGTTGTCCCCATGCACGGAGAGGTTGCCAGTTCAATTCCTGGTCAGGGCACATGCCTGGATCGGCCTGGTAGGAGGCAGCTGATCAATGCTTCTCTCTCACATTAATGTTCCTCTTTCTCTCTTCCTCTCTCTAAAAACAAATAATCCTATCTAATAAAGAGGGAATATGCTTATTGACCCTCACACTGTCATCGAAAAATGGCGACACCCACAGCCAATAAGGAGGGAATATGCTAATTGACTGCCCCACCCTCAAAGATAGCAGCACCCAGAGCCACAAGATGGCTGGCAGGGGAGGGCAGTTGTGGGTGATCAGGCCAGCAGGGGAGGGCAGTTGGGGGCAATCGGGCCAGCAGGGGAGCAGTTAAGTGTCAATCAGGCTGGTAGGGGAGTGGTTAGGGGGTGATCAGGCTGGCAGGCAGAAGCAGTTAGGGGCAATCAGGCAGGCAGGCAGGTGAGCGGTTGGGAGCCAGCAGTCCTGGATTGTGAGAAGGATGTCCCAGATTGGAGAGGGTGCAGGCTGGGCTGAGGGACAACCCCCACCCCAGAGCATGAATTTTGTGCACCGGGCCTCTAGTCCTATATAATAAAAGGCTAATATGCAAATAGACTGAACAGCGAAACAACCGCAACAACCAGTCACTAGTATGTGCACTGACCACCAGGGGGTGTGCGCGGAACACAGCGGGATGGAGGAGCAGGTGAGCGGGGGTGCCAGATCAAGGGGTGCCGGTTGTTGCCATTGGGGTGAGCCTCTCATGGTTACTGAAAATTCTTTGCTCCCGTGCACCATGGTCCCGCCCAGCACTTGCACCTGCTGCTGGCTCCAGTCCCGCTCGCACCCACTGCTGGCGCCCCAAACACCCCTCAGGGCTTCTCCACCTCCCCTTGCTCCTGAGGGGAGTAGGGCTGGCAACCGCCTCTCACACCTGCTGCCGGCAACGGCCCCAATCACACCCACTGCTGGAGCCACCACTCGCACTCAATGCCAGCCCTGGCTCCGCCGCTCGCACCCACAGCCGGTGCTGCCACTTGCACCCGCTGTTCGTGCCCAGCACGGGTCCTGAGCGGGTATGAGCAGCGGCTGCCAGCCCTGATTGCCCCTGAGGGCTTCTCCACCTCCCCCTGCTCCTGAGGGGCAATTGGGACAGCAGCTGCTGCTTGCACCCGCTGACGGCACAGGCCCCAATTGCTCAGTGGCTGCAGCAGGGGAGCGGGAGCTGAGCTGCTGGCAGACAGGGGACTGGGGCTCGGCGGGAGGGGCCAGGGCGGGGGCAAGGAGGATGGGCCGAGACCTGCCCCTGTGCCTACTGCAGCCTCGCAGACCACAGTTCCTTTCAAGGTGCAAGAATTCGTGCACTGGGCCCCTAGTATATATATTTAAAAGGAATCTACTTTTTTCTTCTTATATTAGTAACAGTGGTTAAGTCAAGAAAGTCCATGACTCAAGTATGATTCAAGCATATTATACACAATTTCCCTTTGCTAGCCACCTCATAGGGCTCTGAGTCCACAATGTCCTTTGGTAGAATCAAGTTCAAACCACTCACAGTATTGAAACATATTTCGCTTCAGTTATGTTTGCTAGATGACTGCCCCTGCTGGCAGCATCCCAAGCAGCGGTGGCTTACACAGTGATGGTGGAGAGTGTGTAGTTAGGCATTATTGAGCAAGTAATCCCCATGGGCTAACTCAATAAAAGTCTCAAGCTGAAGGTCTCCGGCAGGCTGTATGTGGCCACCAGGCCCCGGGGAGGAGAATGCTCTGCTCAGCCAACATGAGTGCATGTGTCCCTTGGCCAGTGTCCCCCTCAGATGGAGAGGTTGTCCAGCCCTTCATGGCTGGATGATGTCAACAACAAACTGACTTCTTTTGCCTGATTCCAAACTCATCAAACCATTTTCTGATTGTATTGGCTTCTGAAGGATATTGTCCCACCGAAAGAAAACATGCTAACCAGACGACACAAATTCCTGGTTAGCATGGCACTGTTCTTTCTAACTGTAAATTACAACTTAGTATTTTGGGTCCAGCCTGACTGGGTTTAAGAGCACAGTTTGGACGGAGGCAGACAGTACTGGGTTTGAGTCTTGGCTCTTTCACTTTCTAACTGGGTGACTTTGGCACGTTGTTAAACCTTTCTGAACCTGTTTCTTCTGTAGAACTCCATATCCATATCCGAATATCCATTTGGATAATAATAGTACTAGCTTCACAGGGATGTTGTGAAGACTGGATGAGATAATGTCTCAAGCAATCAGGGCAAAGCTTAGAGCCAGTAAATGCTCAATAAATATTAGCTGTTACTAGGATCCTGTGAGTTTCATTAGCATAAATATCCCCACCCCCAGCTCTGGTAAAAAGGGAAATCTACCTCCTGGGACTACAGAGCTGATCAGCTGGCTTCTGAGCCAGCATCTTTATGTCAGAGTACACCCACTATTTTCAGGATCTCCCCCTTTCCCAGCTCTGAAAACTATGATGGTTTTCCCCACCATCATACAGATGGAAGAACTAAAAGGAGTTTGGTCTGAGGAGGAGTGAAAATTGAACACTTCCTACAGGAATATGGGAGGTTGTGGGGAGGCATACTTCTCTTTCCAGCCTCCTTCCCAGAGTACCCATTCAGAGGGGGCCAGAAAGCAGATGGCAGCCTCCCTTTCACTGAGAATCCTAGAACCGAGGGAAGGGTGGTTAAGAGAACAGAGTTGTTTAGAATTCAGATGGCAAGGAGTGTAAGACAGCAAGTAGAGGTGGGGCTGTGGAGAGCGCCTCCCAGTGTTAGGTTTGAATTCTGTCCAATCGGGCCAAACCTCTGGGCCTTGCAATTGCAAGCACCCAGGCCAGAGTCGCTGATAGACTGATTGATGATGGGTGTGGTCACTCCTGCTCTACCCGCCTCCTCAGGGACTAAGCTGATTTGTGAGAGAGGGGCTGCCTTAATGGGGGGTGGCAGTGGGCCACACGCTCTCTGGGATGCCTCCTCCCACTGTGCCATCTCGCCAGCCAGCTGTCACTTCGCTTTGTACCCAGAAAGTGGCCAGAGGCTGGCTGACATCACCTCCCCACTCCGTCTATTTTCTTTTTCTCCCTGCCTGATCTCTCTGCCTTTGCTTCATTTCCTCCCTTTCCTTCATCCCTCCTCTAGAGAAGGGCCTTCTCGGGCCCTCCAGCCTCTCCCATTTTTCTGAGCCACCTCCATTCTTCCAGCCCCCTCCCAACCTTTCACTGGCCTCCCAATCACAAGCCCCTGCCAGCCACCACCGGCCATCTGTTCCCGCCAATAAATGAGCACATAGGACTCGGGCTAGACTTGCCCCCTCCCCTCTTTGCAGGACAGCCTCTAGAAAGAAAAAGAGAAGAAGGGGAGGGGGTGGGGAAAAGGGGGACTCCAGACACAGAGGGATGAGGAGAGAACACGAAACAAAAGTGGAGGGACACAGCCTCCTGGAGAAGAAAGGGACCAAGAAGAGAGACAAAGAGAAGGCAGAAATAAAAGGGACAGAGTGCAGGGCAGCTGTGAAGGTCTCTACCCAGCCGCCTCCTCTCCCGGGTGGACTCACCGACGTGGCTATGGCCATGGCCGTAGCCTCCAGCGTGGCCTGCTCCAGGCCAGGCTCAGTTTCGCTGACTTCAGCAGCGGCTGCCCCGCACCATGGAGGCGGCCCCCCGCTTTGGCGCCTGAGTCGTGGCCTCCGCAGAGGTTGGAGGAGGAGAAAGAGAAAAACCCACAAACTCCCCAAATGGGAGGCAGCTTGGCCAGGCAGGAGGAGGAGCAGCGGGGCGGGCTGGGGCGTCGCTGCGGGACCTTATCCAAAGGCGCGCGCTCCGTACTGTCCCCGCGGCCTCCCGGGGGCCGCCGGGTTGGCCAGGCCCCCGGAGCTGCCTGCCCCAGGCCGTGGAGACACCCCAGGTCCGCAGGGTCCAGCTCCCTTGCGGGGCAGGGACAGGCCAGGAGGAGGGAGCTACTCGGAAGGCGCTCGACGCCTCGCCAGGGCGCCCAGAATGGCCCCGAGGGCTGGGCGAAGCCGCCGGGGCGGTTGGGCTGGACGAGCGAGTTTAGGAACCGGCCCAACCCCACCCGGGACCGGAGAGCGGGGCTCCCGGGGCCGCGGTCTGGGCGGCAGGGGCAATGCGGCGGCCTCGCTGCTGGGGACGGAGGGAAAGCTAGAGCGGAGCCATATGTCCCTCTTCAAACTCGCCCAACTTGGCGAGAGGAGGCCCGCGGACACCCAAGGGCCTGCGAGAACGTGGCGGTGGGGCTGCGTCGGCCGGGCGGTTCGCACCCACGCGCGCCCGCTCTCAGCGCGCCCCGGGCCAGGGGTGCCGCGAAGGCAGCGGGGCAAGACTCGAGTGGGCGGGACGGCCTTTCCAAAGCCAGCGGGGCTCAGCGGGGCTCACCGGGGCCCACCCGCCCTCCACCCCTCGGCCGCCGCGCGCGGGGCCACCGACGCCAGCTCCCACCCTCGGCCCGCTGCCCTGGGCGCCGGTTCGCAGCCCGCTCCCGCGCACGCTGGAGAGGGCCTCTCGCCACCCCCTCGCCCCCCTCCCCCCAACTCGGGGCAGCTCCCAGGTGTCTCTGGGGACGGAGAAAAAGGCCACAAAGCAAAGGGAGCAAAGAGGAGGCGAAAGAGGGGCAGGGGCCGGGGACCTGTGGACTCGCCTGGAGGTGGGGTGGGCACTAAGAGGGCTGTGAAGGCTCACTTCTGCTCGCGGCTCCCCTTCCCTTCCCGCCCCTTCCCGGGCTCCAGGCTGCCCTCTCAGCGCCGTTTCTTTCTCCTCCCCTCCGGCCCCCTCCGCTCCCGCGCGGGGCTCCGTCCTGGGGATTAAGAGAAAGGAGGGAGGGGAAAGGGAGGGGAGGGGCGGAGGAGAAAGGAAGACGCTCCCTCCAAAGGCCGGTGTTGAGTTTCAGCTGAAGACCCTGGGGCCAAACTGCACGCCCCCTCCCCGCCCCTTTCCCCTGCGCCCTCTTCCTCCCGTAGTCTCGGCGGCCCTCGGGGTGGTCTGCTCCGCTCGCTCCCGGGGGCCGGCCTCTCCCCGCCACGCCCCCGCTCTCCCCCGCCAGCCCCGCGCCTCTCGGACTCCCTTTCATTAGCCCACATCTGTCTTTCCCGTGGCAGGGGAGGGAGCGCGCTCCTTCCGCCTTCCTGGGCTCCTCAGTGGAGCCTCTCTTCTCCCTTGGCATTGCCTTTGCACGGGTGGCAGGCTTAGCCGCCTTTCCTTCGGGGGCCAGCCCGGGGGTCTGGGCTGGACGTGGATTCTGGCCCTGACGGAAGACAGTGGAATGAAACCTGACCGTCTGGTCCCAGAGAGGCAGGCGGGCGAGTGGTGCGGTCCCTACACTCCTCCGCCAGTCTGGGCCTGCCCCCAGCCCTCTGCTGGCACACTTCTGCCCCGAAAAGCGGGAGTGGGGACCCTGGGCACAAAAGGCCAGCACTCTTTCAGAGCTGGGATCTGGCTTTCCAGGAGTTTCAGCTGCAAGGACAGGGCTCGTGGGTCTCCACCGCTCCTGCCATATTACTGCTCCTTGGTGTGTGCGCACTCTCTCCAGACCCCCCCCCCCCCTTCTTTTGGGGCACAACACACATCAAGGCCTCACAGAGGCTGGAGTGAAGCCTTCTTTCTTCCGTTTTCGAAGTTCTTGGTATTTAAAAAGTGAGATGCCAAACAGGATTGAAAAGTTGTAGTCTATTTTCAATATTTACATGTAACAAATTAACACTTCAAATAGTTGATGTAAGAAACGTCTAAACCTGTAGAGATTTTTATAAGCAGTCATTTGAGCCAAACTGAGGACAGTGTCAGGACGCACGATCTCAAATGGGCCTGGCCGGTTTGGCTCAGCGGATAGAGCATGGCCTGCAGACCCATGGGTCAAGGGCACGACCTTGGTTGCAGGCTCCTCCTTGTCCCTGGGTGAGTGCAGGAGGCAACCAATCAATGTGCTTCTCTCACATCGATGTTTCTGTCTTTTCCTCTCTCTTCCCCCTCCCTAAAAATCAATGGAAAAATACCCCCAGGTGAGGATTAACAACAATAAATAAATAAATATTTCAAATGCTTGGGGGGTGGGTGGGAGGGGGGGGGAGATGATTAAGGAAGGAACTTAAGGAAGATTACATGAAGGTAAGAGAAAGCAAGGTAACCAGATAGGTAACTAGATTATGGGCTCCCTTGAAGGTGGTCAAGGGAGCCCATAATCTAGTCACCTTCAAGGGGTCTGGAAAAGAGGATTATTTCTGGCATTTCAAAGGTATGTTAACCTAGATGCACAAGAACAATGGGCAGGACTTGCTTAAAAAACCTTTTACTAAAGAAGTTATACCCACCATGACCTGCCCAGTTAGGCATTTATGATCAGATCACCCTGTGAAGTTATTTTTGGTCACTGAACTTGTTCATATCTCCTTCTATATCCACACACACACACACACACACACACACACACACACACACACACACAATAGACTCTATACCGTTGAAAGTCTACTTTAAGGCCCTTTGGGAGCTTTAGGCCTTGGGCAGATAGATGCTTTCCCTCCACATTCCACAGGCCCACACATCCAGGCATTTTTCAGGGGAGGAGGAGGTGAGACACCGGCTTTGACTGGTATTCTGAAAATACCACCATCCCTTCCCTACTGCCTGGGTACCTATGAAGAAACCTCTGCAGAGGGGAGGGGTGGAACCTACACAGTGGATTAGGGAGAGATTCTGGGGTGAACATGAGGATGGACAATATTGGTTCTGGGCTTGGCTCTGAGATGGAGTGCAGACCTGGGCATGCGTCTGGGAATCCTGAACAGACTCCAACTCTCTTAGGCTGGTAGAGGAATTTTTAAAGTTCCAGATGCGTCTGAAGGGAGAGCTCCTCCATTCCCACTCCAGTCTGATCCAACTTCCATCAGACCCCAGCCCTAGGGGCCCTGGCCGCTGGAACACAGACACTCAGGGGGTCACTGTATGCCCAGGGGACTGCCAAGGCAAATTGGGGTGGACAGGAAACCTAGTTCCTGATGCTCTAACGGGCACAGGAGAAATAGATGGAGGTCAGAAAGGGCTAAGCAGGAAGGAAACTATAGGGCCAGGCAAAATGGTTGTTTGGGAGGTGGGCAATGGGGCTTAGTACCTGGGGGAATGTAGGTGGGGGCAGCAGAGTGCAAACCTGCAGGAAAATAAGACTGCCCCTGGAGTGCCTGGGCACTGCGCAGCGACAGTCAGACGTGGAAGTGAATCCTGGTTTATTAGCTGTGTGATCTTGGTCAAGCTATGTGACCTCTGGCCTCAGTTCCTCATCTATAACTGACTTGGGTGAAGCGTGAATATGTGTAAAGTGCCCAGCACAGTGCTCTCCCTCCGTGGCTGTTCCTCTTCACCTTGGCTCTCCCTGCAACTTGTGCTTTCATGAGAGATGAAAGGGTTTTTGGCTGAGGGCAGGAGGAGCCTTTTTTCTTGCCTTATGCCTTATCCTTGCCCTCTCTTTCACAGAGGTTTAGAGGGATTCTAACTTGTTCAGAGAGAGCTGGGGGCCCCAGGTTAGGCTGGAGAAAGCCCAGAGTGGGTGGGCAGCTAAGACCCGGGAGGTCAGCCTTGGGCAGCCAGGTCCTCAGCTTTGAGGCCTGTCTTTGCTATATTCAGAGGAAGATAGGAAGGGACCCCTCCACCTGGCTTTCTGGGTCCCAGTCTTCTCTCCCCTTTCTAGCAGGACCAACCAGCTAGTCTTTCTCTCATCCCAACCTAGGATTTCATTGACCTGTTCTTGTTCCTCCTGCTATTCAGAACTTCTCAGGAGCTCACGAATTCTCCTAGTTCTTCCCTTGGACTCGTCAGCATCCAGATTGCCTGGGTTCCAATCCTGGTTCTAACACTAGCTGGCGACTTTGACAAGCTACATGACCTCTTGGAGCCTCTGGTTCCCTGTCTGTAATGTGGGATAATAATGGAACTGATAGCATTGATTCGTTGTGAGGATTAAGAGAATCCCGAGAACAGTGCCTGGCCCATGATGTATAAATGTTGGATAAAAGCAACTGTTACTGTTATGTGATGCCAGCCCTGGAGAGGAGGGGGGAGCAGAATATTAAGGTCACAGTGCTGCTCTCTGGGAACTCACATCACTGAGATCATGCTTGAATCCAGTCAGCACCTCCCCACTGAACTTGGAATAAAATCCAAATGCTCCACCACAGTACCCTATGTGATCTGGTCCCTACCCACCTCTTCCACCTCCTCGCATCCCACTCTCCCCCCAGCCTCTGTTTTCCATTCACACTGTCTTTTCTGTTTCTCAAATATACCCAGCTGTTTCTCACCTCCAGGACTCTGCATGTCCCACTCCCTCTGCCTGGGCCATTCATCCTTCCCTGCCTTTCTAAATTAAGGCAAACCCCTGCCCCATAACTTCCTATCTCATAATACTATTTCATTTTCTTCATAGCATTTGTTATTATCAGAAATTATCTTGTTTCCTTATTTATCATCTGTCTCCTCCTAAGATAGAAGTTTCATGAGGCAAGGACCTTATCTGGCTTGTACTCCTCTGCATTCCTACCATTTAAAATAGTGCCTATCCTGGCTGGTGTAGCTCAGTGGTTGAGTGTCAAGCCAGGAACCAAGAGGCCACTGGTTCAATTCCTGGTCAGGGCACATGCCCGGGTTGTGGGCTCGATCCCTTGTGGGGGGCGTGCAGGAGCAGCTGATCAATGATGTTTCTCTCTCATGATGTTTCTATCTCTCTCCCTAAAAAATCATATATATATTAGAGGCCCGCTACATGAAAATTCGTGCAAGAATGGGCCTTCCTTCTCTTGGCTGCGGGCATCGCCTTTGCTCTGGCCCGGAGCTGCCTTTCCGCCTTCCCATGCTGCCCAGAGGACCAGAGCTGCTGGGGCGGTGAGGAAGGCCTGTGTCCCACCCTGCCCAGGGCTGTTTCGCGCCTGCATATGCAAATTAACCCAACAGCTTTGTTGGGTTAATTTGCATACTCACTCCTGATTGGCTGATGGGTGTCATGAAGGTACAGTCAATTAGCATCTTTGTCTTTTATGAGTGTAGATATATGTATACTCATATATGTAGATATACATATATCTACACTCATAAAAGATAAAGATGCTAGACGAAACCGGTTTGGCTCAGTGGATAGAGCGTCGGCCTGCGGGCTGAAAGGTCCCAGGTTCGATTCCGGTCAGGGGCATGTACCTGGGTTGCGGGCACATCCCCAGTAGGGTGTGTGCAGGAGGCAGCTGATCGATGTTTCTCTCTCATCGATGTTTCTAGCTCTCTATCTCTCTCCCTTTCTCTCTGTAAAAAATCAATAAAATATATTAAAAAAAAAAAAGATAAAGATGCTAATTGACTGTACCTTCACGACACCCACCAGCCAATCAGAAGAGTATGCAAATTAATCCAACAAAGAAGCCATTAAATTTGAATACTGCAGGTGGGGCGGGTAGCGCCAGACACTGCCAGCATGTCTGGGGACCGGGGAGGCGTGGCGGGCAGCGCCAGAAGCCACCCGTGGGATCCGGGTGCAGATCAGGGACCAGGGAGGCGGAGCTGGTGATCGCCCCAGCCAGAATCCTGATGCCTGGGCCGGGGCGGAGCAGGCAATCACACAGGGCTGGGGTTCCCCTGCCCAGGCCTAATGCCCCAGCCAGAGGTCTGAGGCCAGGGCAGGGGTGGAGCGGGCCATCGGAGTGGGCTGGGGGTCCCCTGCCCAGGCCTAATGCCCGGCCAGAGGCCTGAGGCCTGGGTAGGGGCGGAGCCAGTGATCACCTGGGGCTGGAGGTCCCTTTCCCAGGCCTAACACCCCAGCCAGAGGCCTGAAGCCTGGGTAGGCGATCAGAGCGGGCTGAGGGTCCCCTGTCCAGGCCTAATGCCCTGGCCAGAGGCCTGAGGCCTGGGCAGGGGCGGAGCCTGTGATCGGAGCTGGCTGGGGGTCCCCTGCCCAGGCCTAAGGCCCCAGCTAGAGGCCTGAGGCCTGGGTAGGCGATTGGAGCAGGCTGGCGGTCCCCTGTCCAGGCCTAATGCCCTGGCCAGATGCCTAAGGCCCTGGCCAGAGGTCTTAGGCCTGGGCAGGCGATCGGAGCGGACTGGGGGTCCCCTGCCCAGGCCTAACGCCCCAGCCAGAGGCCTGAGGCCTGGGCAGGGGCCGAGCCGGGGATCGGTGTGAACTGCAGAGGAAACACCTTTTCTGACTGCTCATTGGCTGAGCTCCCTGTATGCCACTGGTAATATTCTTAGCAACTTGGGTAATAAGAATCCAAAAAGGTGATGTAGGGTTTTCCCACCTCACTCCTGGAGAAAAAAACAAAGGTCTGCTGCTGGAGGGCTAAGAAATGTAATATCCTGCCCTAGCCGGTTTGGCTCAGTGGATAATGCCTCGGCCTGCCTACCACAGGGTCTGGGTTCAATTCTGACCAAGGGCATGTACCTAGGTTGCAGGCTCTTCCTTGGCTGGGGCTCAGGTCAGCGCTCATGCAGGAGGCAACCAATCAAAGTGTTCCTCTTGCTTTGATGTTTCTCTCTGTCTTTCCCTTTCTCTTCCACATTCTCTAAAAATCAATGGAAACATATCCTCAGGTGAGGATAAAAAAAAAAAAATAATGAAGAAAGGTCATATCCTATGAAAGGTACATCTTGAAAATGCCTAAAGAAAGCTGTCATTTTTTCACGGTGAAGGGACTAGAGTCTGTGTTGATGAAAACACCTTGGTGTCTGTGGTGACTGGCAGTGGCTGCAGCAGTGGGGTGAAGGGGCTGGTGCCTTCCCCTGATCAGCCTGGTCGCCTCCCACAAAGGGAGGCCAGACTGTGGCTTAGGCCCACTCCCCAAGGGGAGCAGGGAGCAGGCCTAAGCCATCAGTAGGACATCCCCTGAGGACTCCCAGTATGTGAGAGGGGGCAGGCTGGGCTGAGGGACCACCTCCCACCCAGTGAATGAATTTTGTGCACCGGGCCTCTAATATATATATATATATATATATATATATATATATATATATATATACACTAGAGGCCCGGTGCACAAAAATTTGTGCACTTGGGGGGGAGGGAGGGTCCCTCAGCCCGGCCTGTGCCCTCTCGCATCTGGGACCCCTCGGGAGATAACGACCTGCTGGCTTAGGCCTGCTCCCGGGTGGCAGAGGGCAGGCCCAATCCCTAGGTGCAGCCCCTGTCATGCACAGAGCAGGGTGAATCGGGAGGTTGTGATGCCACCCTCAGTCACGCTCAGGGTAGGGCCGATTGGGGGGTTGGGGCACCACCCCTTGTCACACTCAAGGCAGGGTTGATGGGGAGGTTGCGGCGCCACCCCCTGTCACTCACAGAGCAGGGCCAATCAGGGGGTTGGGGCACTGCCCCCTGTCACTCACATAGCAGGGCCCAATAGAAGGGTTGGGGCTCTATATGTACCCTGTCACGCACAGAGCAGGGCCAATCAGGGGGTTGGGGCACTGCCCCCTGTCACTCACATAGCAGGGCCCAATAGAAGGGTTGGGGCTCTATATGTACCCTGTCACGCACAGAGCAGGGCCAATCAGGGGGTTGGGGCGCTGCCCTCTATCACCCACAGAGCAGGGCTGATCTGGGGGTTGGGGCGCCGCCACTCTCACACTCAGGGCAGGGCCGATGGGGAGGTTATGGCTCTACCCCATCACACACAGAGCAGGGCCCGTGGGGGGCGGGGGGGTTGGGGCGCCGCACCCTGTCACACAGAGAGCAGCAGGGTGATCAGGGGGTTGGGGAGCTCCCCCTTATTAGGCACAGAGCAGGGCTGATCAGGGGGTTGGGGCGCCTTCCCCTGTCACAAACAGAGCAGGGCGATAGGGAGGTTGTGGCCCAGCCCCCTGTCACACACAGAGCCGCAGGGCGATCAGGGGGTTTGGGCGCTGCCCCCTGTCATGCTGATCCTGGTGCCGGGAGGCCTCTCGGCTCCGCTGATCCTGGTGCTGGGAGGCATATTACCCTTTTACTATATAGGATAGAGGCCTGGTGCACGGGTGGGGGCTGGCTGGTTTGCCCTGAAGGGTGTCCTGGATCAGGGTGGGGGTCCCCACTGGGGTGCCTGGCCAGTCTGGGTGAGGGGCTGAGGGCAGTTTTCAGGCTGGCGGGTGACTGAAGCTCCCAACCACTCCTTTTTTTCTTTCTTTCTTTTTTTTTTTTTATTCTGGGCCAGCTTTAGCTCTGAGGCTTGGCTCCAGCTCTTAGGCCTCGGCTGCTGAAAGCAGGTATCTGGTTTGTTTGGGTTCTATAATCGAAACACTGTTTCAACTCCAGCTCTGAGATCCCGGCTGGCTGAAAGCAGGTTTCTGGGGTTTTGTTTAGCTTCTATATTTGTAACAATGTTTTTAGCTCAGAGGCTGGCAGTGGCAGGCGGGGAATGTTGGAGTCCTCCGTCACTGAAGCAAGCAAGCCTCATGTTCGTTTCAAGCTGCCTGGCTGCTGGCTGCCACCTTGGCTGGCAGTTAATTTGCATATCGCCCTGATTAGCCAATGGGAAGGGTAGCGGATGTACGGCTAATTACCATGTTTCTCTTTTATTAGATAGGATGTGTGTGTGTGTGTGTGTGTGTGTGTGTGTGTGTGTGTGTGTGTGGTGCCTGACAGGTGGCTCAGTGGTTGAGCATCAACCCATGAACCAATAGGTCATGGTTCAGGTCAGGGCACATGCCTGGGTTTTGGGCTTGACTCCCAGTAGGGGGCATGCGGGAGGCAGCCAATCAATGATTCTTTCTCCTCATAGGGGTTTCTATCTCTCTCTCCCTCTCCCTTTCTCTCTCTGAAATCAATAAAAACATAGAATGTTTCTTAAAAAAAAAAAAATAGTGCCTGGTGTAAAGTAGGTGCTCAATATGTATTTGGTGAATGGGGAGGCACCAGCACCCAGCTGGAGAGGGAGTTGTGGGGCTTCTTGTCCTGTGCACTCTGATTCTCTGTGTGTCTCCAAGCCCAGATGGAGTTTTCTTTGAAGGCAGGCTCCTGAGCCTAAACATCTTTGTAACTAAAGGTGACATGACAAATAATTAGCAACTAGTACTGTTATCGCCTACCAAGCAGTACAGGCAGCAGTGTTCTGGAGGCCTTATTTGAGCCAGGCCTTTAGTTGCAGGACCACAGGGAGGTTGTGATAGTGGGATGCCCGGAGCTGAGGAGATCATCTATTTACCAGCAGGAGCAGAGGTATCTCAGCATTTTAAACACCAGTGCCCCTGCTTCACATCCGGTGATTGCAGATGAGCTATTTCAGAAGCTGAGGTCCAGAACAGCTAAGCTGGTTGGCACTTTTGTGGCCATCCAGGTCAAAACCTCCTACCCCACCCCCACCACACTTCTCCAAATGAGAAAGGACCAGAGGGGGCCCAAGGTCAAGAGCTGATCAGAGGCAGTGTCCGGACATCAAACTAGCAGGTGAGGATTTGAATTTCTTTCTGAGAAAGGGCAGGGCAGCCGTATTCTAGCTTTCTGCAAGCCCCTGGAGCCTTTCCTGACCAAGGGAGGGGTGTATTCCATCCATCACATCTTCCCTGCCTTTCCTGCTAGGGACTGATCTCTCTTTCCAGAGCACAGGGGCGGATCTCCAGGTCAGGCTCAGGCAGGTGAAGTCACACTGGGAGGCACCCTTGATGTCAGGTGCTGGGTGAACTTTTCTTTGCTCCCACTTCAGCATTCTCCCCATTGCCACACCCGTCTTCCCACACCTCCAAGGATTCCCTGGAAGCTGAAGTGACTCAGGGATTCCAAAACTAGTCACCCCAGGAGGGAACCCTCTGGAAAATGTTTCTCATGTCAGGGAGTCACCCTAAGGAGTCCCACAGAGATGTTACTGAGATAAGGACGGAGGCTGAACAAACAGGGGTGGGTGGGGTGGGGAGGGGAGGAGAGGGGTGGCGCAGAGCACATGTTCTCTGTCAGGCCTGAGCATCCCTGGAGGAGACTGTGTGGGTGGAGGGACCCTGTCTCTGCCTTTCAGGGGTTTTCTCAGAGGAAGTCCTGCTATGGAGGCAGGGGACACCCCAAAGGTCTCTCCTGAAGGTCAATGGCCTGGGCAACCACTGTGGGTTTTTTGCAGCATCAGCAAGTAATAAGTAGCTAGAATCACTTCCAGCTCTTTTGAACACCCCCTCCTGAACTGGGGTGGGGGTGGGATGGGCAAGGTCAGGAGATCTGGGCCAATGTCAGGCTCTGAGGCTCTGATTGGCTTTGGGGAGACCCCTAAGGATTCAGGTCTTCTGGAAGAGCACCGCCCTCTCAGAGCCTTTTCTGGGGTTGGAGGCTGCTCAGGAACACCAAGAGGCTGGGGAAGAGGAGTGGGAGCAGTGGGTCCCAGCCAGCGGTGCTGAATGCCTGAGTGGGCAGGAAGGCCCTGTGACCTTGGGCAGGTGCAGGTGAGACCCGTTCCAGCCCAAGCCCAGGTGAGCCGGAAAGCACGTACTGAATGGACTTCCCTTCCCTTTGCAACCAATAAGGGCAGCACAGGGTGGCACCTCCATGCCAGGATCTTAGATTTGGAGTTGGTCAGGGCTGGGGTGGAAAACCAGCCTCGCCCCTTCCTGAGTGACCTTGAGGAGGTTACTCAATTTCTTTGGGTCTCAGTTTCATCCTCTTAATATGGGATAATAGGGATAATAGTTTTCGCCCCATGGTTTTATTGGAAGGTAAAATGAGCTGATGCACCTACAGGCCTTGGCACCGTCCTGGCACATGACCCCCAGGACTGAGGCCAGCAGAGCGTGCAGTGAGAGTGCCTGGGAGCACAGGGGCGGAGAGGGGCAGTGGGAGCATGGTGATGCCCCCTTACTAGTGCTCTCCTCAAAAGCCGCCACCTGTTTCCTCTGAGCCCTGTGCCATTCTTACTTCCAGGACCTTCACCACAGCAGCTTCCCACAATCCTCCAGAATGCCCCCTGACCTCATTACTGCTATGCTTTGGGGCTGCTTTGCCCCAAAGCAGCGATTTTCAACTCGTGTGCCTCAAGAATATTAAAACAGGCAATATCTGGCTAGTCAAATAGAAAAATGACAACAGGCAACACAACAATAACTGTTGGGTGTGAATGAATCAAAATTATACCAATTATTTTTGTCAGGTTGGCAAAAGATAGGATATATTTTTTGGTATGCTGCAGAATTTTAGTAATTAGTTTATGTGTGCTATGCGACGAAAAAGGCTAAAAATCGCTGCCCTACAGCATTTGAAGGATTCCTCCTCACTCTATAGTTAAAATTATTCCTGGTTCTCTTTGTTTACTTCCGGTGTCCTGGGTTACGAGACGAATACTTTCTAAGGGAAAGCACATGCAAATCAGGGATCATCATGCTAGAGACCATGTCAACACACGGTGTGTAGGCGTGTGTGTATGGGGGGTGTCCTGGAGGATGTTTGAGGGGGGTCAATGGGCAAGGATGAAGAGACAAGGCATGGAGGGAGTGGGCATGGACTGCTCAGTGCCTCTCAGGCTGGATGGTCCCTGGCTGACCTGTGTCTTTGGGGTCAGGCCCAGCTTGAGCCATTGTGAAGCACACAATCTCGCCTTTCCCCCATCCCTGCCCCAGCTGACAGTGGCCCATGCAACTGGGGGCTCTAAGGCTGGGTCATGGCCTAAGAACAGCAGCTACCCCTACAATGACCTTGTTCCAATGGCCTTGTGATTGGGGTGGGGGAAGGCTGGTTCCTGGAACTGGGGGCCTCCTGTTGGGTCTTAGGTGGGGGAGTTACCAGGCCCCCCCTCTTCTTGGCTTTACTTTCTCATTTGTGCAATGGAAACAGACACCCACAGCTTCTTCCATCAGACCCTGCGCATCCAGCTGACAAACTGATGGGATGGGAGCCTTTTTGGCAGTCCTGTGGGATTAGGGAAAGGGTGGGGGTGGGGGGCCATGGGGTTTGTGCAGCCTCTGGAGCAGGTAATGGATGATGGGGAGAAGTCATAGATGATGGGGGTTGTAGAAGTTGGGGTCATTGAAGATGAGGAAGGGGCCAGAGAACAGAAGGGTTAATGGTCACAGGAGATAGAGTGGAAATTTCACTAAGGTGGTTGATCAGGGGGACTTCTGAGAAGAAAGGGAATGATGGAGATAAGACCCAAGTGGGAGCAGCAGAGACCATGGAAATGAGGCTTCTTTAAGAGAGGCCAGAAAATGTTCCCTAATTTTGGCTGCCAAGCCAACCAGGGAAATTCCCATAATGCCAGTTTTCAAAGTCTCAGAATTGCAGAATACTATTGCTTTGACCTCATACAAAGAATAAAATTTACCCAATAGGTTTCCAGGCTTACAATTATGTTCATCACAACTTCCATGAGTAGAACATTTTAAGCAGCTCTGGAAACACTGTCTGGTTTTCTTTGGTTTTGTTTTGTTTTTTAATCTCAGGTCACTCCCTCCAAAAGGTAGTGGAAATAAATTTGAATAAACAAAACAGGTTTGCTGAAAATAAAACCAGGACTCTCAACTGCTCCAGCCAGCCTGCCTCCACAGGGCCCTGCCTATCAGCCTGTACAGCACTGCGCTGGGCGAGCAGCATCTGGCAGCCGGCATGAACCAGGTGAGTGTGCGGAGGCTCAGTGGGGAGGGTGCCAAGTAGGAAAGCCGCAGGATGTTGCTGTGTGTGGAGGGAGGCTGGGCTCCAAGGTTTGGGGCTGGGGGTCAGGTGAAGCTAGAATCCAGGACCTTAGGGAACATCTGGGAGAGCGGAACCCAGACTAGATTGGAGCAGTTCTCTCACTGGCCTTTTCCTACAGGTGGTTGCCTTCTTAGCAATAGTCATGGGAACACACACCCTCAATATTCGGCCTCAGAAGGACTGCATCCACTGGCCCCGCTGCTTCTCCATCAAACAACAGGACTCCGCTGAAGAGCTGAACACGGTGCTCACACCTCCCCCAGAGATTGAGAGCCACCACCCAGTATCCTGCAGGGCCAGCGAAGATGGACCCCTCAACCGCAGGTCCATCTCTCCATGGAGATATGTGTGAGTCCACTGTCCCCTCCCGCATGCTTGCCAGGCAGGGTGTGTCTGCGGGGCCAAGGGCGTTGTACCCAGTTCCAACCTACCTGCTACTTTTTATCTCAGAGGCCATAAAGGTTTGGGGGTTAGACAAAGCTTAGTCTGGGTCCTAGCTCTGACTCTTATTGGGCAACCTTGGGCCAATTACTCAAGGTTTGAAAGCTCAGGTTTTTTTCATCTGTAAAATAAGATAATACTGCATAAGTCTATGTGCAGATTGCATGAAATAATATATGTAAAACCTATATTTAGTACGTAAAATATTGGTTCTCTCCTTTACTCCTGCTCCTCCTCCACCTCTACAATGGTCATGCTTTTCTAACTAGAATATCAGGGAATCTTAGTATGATACAGATGCGAAGCATCTCAATAGCAATGCTCTGCACTGGGATGTGAGTGGGTCATAAATATACCAGGACAATGAAACCCCCAACTCGGGGGCAGCTGGGTGGCTGCTGACTTTGGATCATGAGCAGGCTTATTCTTTCACTCAGTGCCACACAAATATATATATAAAGTGTAATATGCTAATTAGACTGGACGACCTTCTGGACAAAGCCGGGGTTGCAAGGGAAGCCCGGGTCCTGAGTGCCAGAGGGAAGCTGGTGCTGGCAGCCGGGGGAAGGAAGGCCTACACTTGCACGAATTTCATGCATCGGGCCTCTAGTATATATATATAATTTTAATCCTCACCTGAGGATATTTTTTCCATTGCTTTTTAGAGAGTGGAAGGGAGGGAGGAGGGAGGGGGGAGGGAGAGAGAGAGAGAGAGAGAGAGAGAGAGAGAGAGAAAGAGAGAGATATCGACGTGAGAGAGACACGATGGTTGCCTCCTACATGTGCCCTGACCAGGGCCGAGGATCAAACCTGTAACTGAGGTATGTGCCCTTGACCAGGAATTGAACTGGCAACCCTTAACTCCTTGGGCTGATGCTCTAACCACTGAGAAAAACCGGCAAGGGCAACAAATATCATAATTCTCTATTTGTGCCACGATGTGAAAAATATTAGGAAGCACTGAAATCAGGACAGTGAAACAAAATACTAAAAACTAGGCCTTAGGGATCCCCCCAAATTTCTCCTTCTGTCTTGTCCTCATGGGGTGCCTGTGTCCCCACTCCTCATAAACCTAGGCTGGCTTAACCTTAGCGTTGGGGATGGAAAGAGAAGTTCAGTGGGTAGGGAGAAGGTTGGCTCTGATTGAGACTGGACCCAGGGTGGAGTCTCCGGTCACCATGCTTTGAAGTGGTGGTCTCAGGAGGTTGGCCGGGCCCTGGGAAAGCTGCGGGTCAGTTGGCTAACTCGGCTGGGGTCCAGACCTGTCGTTGGGAGGCTGTGAGCCCCTGGAAACCACTCAGGTGGCCTTTCCCAAAGTGGCTTCTTTGCAACACTCCTCCCACAAGCTGCTCCTCAGAAAAAAAGTGATGATGTCAAGCAAGTGTGGGTAAAGCTACTTTAGCCCTGCCCCGCTTGGAGACTCAATGTGCTCAGCACATTAAAGTCTGAGAGGAGTCTGCAGAAAAGAAACCATTAAACTCACCTGGCCACCCTTCTCTTGCAAGGAACCTAACAGGGAACTCGCTTTGGAAAATGCAATGCTAGCGGAGCCCCAGCTTCTGCGGGCTTCTGCGTGGAGAATGGTCTTACAACCTAGCAGCTATTTCCTGCTAGGCTTCTGGAATCCCAGGCCTGTGGAACTCCTACTTTTCACCTGTTTGGACCACAAGATCCTTTCAGAATAAATAAATGAGTCTCACCGTGCCCTCTAACATGTGCTTATAATATGTGCACAGTGTCCGGAGGAAGTGCAGGAAATGGTTGACAGTGGCGCCCTCTGGGGAGTGGGACTGGTGGGGAGATAAGACTATTAGTCTTATATATATATATATATGACTAATGGTCTTCTATCTATTAAATATATATATATTAAATTAAGAACAGTTTTTACTTTTATAATTAAAAACATCCTAAAATGTAATAACAATTACAAAGAGAAACCTCATGCCAGAGTCCAGTGTGTACATCAGATGAACGTGGAGCTGGTCTGGTGGCCGGTTGGAAAGCCACGCTTCCATCCTGACCCTCACGCTGGGGAGGAGGGGGTGATTTGTTCAAAGTCACCCGGCACGTGGGTGCCAGAGCTAGGGCAAGAAGCCAGGCCTCCCGACCACACCATTTCCTTCCTCTGACATTTCCACCCACACTGGGCCCAGGCCCTGTCTGCCCAGCCAGCTTCCCTCCAAGGCCTGACTGACACATGCCATCCCCACAGGTTGGACAGGGACTTGAACCGGCTCCCTCAGGACCTGTATCACGCCCGTTGCCTGTGTCCACACTGCGTCAGCCTACAGACAGGCTCCCACATGGACCCCCTGGGCAACTCGGAGCTCCTCTACCACAACCAGACCGTCTTCTACCGCCGGCGGTGCCCCGGAGAGCAGGGTGCCCATGATGGCTATTGCCTGGAGCGCAGGCTCTACCGTGTCTCCTTTGCTTGTGTGTGCGTGCGGCCCCGTGTGATGGCCTAGTCATGCTGCCCAGGGCTGGCCTCCGGTCGGAACACTGGAGCTGGGCGGACAAGCATGTGCCAGGGTGAGCCAGGACGCCCCAGTGCTCAGCCCCCCCCCAAAGCATCATCTGGAGCAATAGGATCGTGGGACAGGATAGGGACCTTAGAGGAAACACACTTTGCACTTTTTGGAGTGGATGGGAAGTGCAGGTGAAGCGAAGGGGGCAGCAGCTGCTGTGGCTGCTGGAACTGGCATCCTGATTTCCTCCCATCAAGCCCTGCGCATTCCAGGAGGCCACCGCCTGGCTCTTCCTTCCCTCCCCTTCCCAGCTGCCCTCGTGAAGCACAGGCACTTTCTTGATATTTTCCCTCCTGCCAACAAAGAACCCCTCATTTCATTCATTTGTTCATTCATTCATTCATTCATTCATTCATTCATTCATTCATTCAACACTCTGAGCATACTAGTCTCTTGACATGGTGACTCTGAGGACTAGGTTGTTATTGAGCATGGAGAGACTTATCCAAATAAATAATCTGTATTGAAAAGTGGCTTAATTTGTCTTCGGCATCCTGGTGCCTGAGCATCTTCTGGCACCAGCCCAGTCCCTTGTCTTCCCCATGGTCAGCCCTCACCTACCGCTCTCTCCAGAGTTTCCGCTGTGGCCTCCCATGCCTCTCCTTCTCTGGCTCCCTGGTCCACCCCTGAACACCGGGATGAGGGTCAGGCCATCCCCCTGGCATGCTGGAGAGACAGAGGCCCATTGAGGCACTGCAGCAAGAACACAGCACCCCCTTGTCCCCCCAACAATCTGCTTTTGTCCTTCATCTTGGCTGCTACAGCTGGGTCCTGGGGGTGCTGCCTGGCCGGGCTCCAGCTCCCACCCTCCCTAAAAGGAAAAGGGAGAAAAGATGGGCCAAGGAAAAGGGTTAAGGTTAGGGGAGGGGACACAAACTTCTTCAGGCTTAGGTCCTTGGGGGTTCCTAGTCCAGCCTGTTTCTTGGCTCCACTCCCAACTCCTCCCGGTCTCCACAGACCTCCTCCTCTTCGCCCGCCCTCCTCCCTTCTCCAAGTCCGGGGAGGGTTGGCCACTCCTCTACAGCCTCTCCCCTCCCCTCCCCACCCTGTGGGGGCTGGTGCAGGCACCAGCAGGGCCACTCTGGGCAGCTGGGTGAAGGCCCATGTGGGCAGGCCTCCCCAGCGGCGGCTGCCTTCTCCCAGGACCCCACAGCAGGCCTGCGCGCTTCACTTTCAGGTTTCTCAAGTGCCTTCCTTCTCTTGTCTGCTTCCCCATCTGCCAGGTTTCCATCTTCCTGTTTCCCTTCCTGGGCTGCTGGCAGTGAGGGGCTGTGCCTGGTGGCCCCTGGAGATGCTCAGTGCTCTGGATCGCCGGGACCGGGCCCCTGAAGAGGGGGCAGCTGCAGGGCTCCAGGGCTTCGCTGTGGACAAGACCTTCCTCTCCTCCCTCAAAGGCATCCTGCTGGAAACTGAGCTGGTAACAGCAGCCACCCCAACCTGGCACCTCCATGTCTCCTAGCCCTGGTCCCCCTGCCCCACCCACCGCCCCCCTTCCCAGGCTTTCTGGGCACCCCTCTACCCCCAGCTGCCCCTCCTTCATCTTCTCCCTGCCTGCCTGCGGCCTCTCTTCTGGAGGCAGTTACAGCCGGTTTCAGCTGTGGTAGGCAGATTGAAGGTAGACAGGACAGCTTTCTGGGACATCGAGGGAGTGCAAGACACAGGGACAGGGTGGGGGGAGCACCAGCCTGTCTTTCCCGGGCTCTAAGATGGCCACTTCCTGGCATGTCCAAGAAGCCCAACTATCGAAAAGGGCAGACTGCCTGCAGCCCCGTTGTACTGTTGTCTGCTCCTCATGAACATCTGTTCCCAGGAAAGAATCTTCCTGTAGTTACTTAGTTACTCGCCTTCTTGTAAAGGCGAGTCTTCTGCGTAGGTGCCCCCGACAGTGCCAGAGCCGACCGGGCCCCAGAATCCACTGTGGGGCATTTTGTCTTCTAACCCTTGTCTCTTGCCTTGGCTCTGGGCCTTGTTGGAGGAGTTTGAAGCATTGGGAGTGGGGAAAGGATTATGGGGCATGGGCTGCTTCCTGGGGCAGAGGATGCCAGGGGCTGCGGTTGTGCTGTGTTCTGTGCCCCAGCAGGACACCAAGCTGCCCGGGCTACTGGGATGGGCAGGGGCAGGTGGAGGCTGGTCATCCCTAAATTAAAAGATTCACCTGGGCTGGCAGAGGTGGGAGGCTGGAGACTACCCCTGGGCAAAAGCCCTGCAAGTGGTTCCGGCCACCAGGGGTGGGGAGACCTTGAAGGACAGTGGTGGGGGCCAGCCTGGGGGTACCCTTGAGGAGGAAAAGTCCAAGGCCAGGCCCTGCCTGTGTCCCCTTCCTGGCAAGTCCACACACTTGGTCCCGCAGGCCCTGACCTTCATCATCTTCATCTGCTTCACGGCCTCCATCTCCGCCTACATGGCCGCCGCACTGCTCGAGTTCTTCATCACCCTCGCCTTCCTCTTCCTCTACGCCACCCAGTACTACCAGCGCTTCGATCGGCTGAACTGGCCCTGTCTGGTGAGGGACCCCTCTCCCCCGCCCTATTCTTCTCCTCTGAATGCAGAGTTTTCCTTTCCTCTCCAGCCTCTCCCCTTTTCCTGGGTCCCTCAACCAGACAGGGCTTTGCCCCAAGCTGTGCCCTGTACTCAAAAACTGCTTAGACCACACTGATTCCCAGCTGCCGGGTCACTGGCAGTGAGGACACACATCCTTTAAAAACTTTTTTTAGTTGATTTTTTAGAAAGAGAGGAAGAGAGAGGGGAGAGACAAACATCCGTGTGAGAGAGAAACATCCATTGGTTGCCTCCCGTATGTGCTCGACCAGGGATCGATGCTTTAGGATACAGGAAGACACTGCAACCAGCTGAGCCACACCGGCCAGGGCAGGACACACCCCCTTTAGTTCTGCTCTCCCACTCATCAAAGGCCTAGTCCCAGCCCCAGCCCTGCCCCTTGGCCTCAGCTGCTGAGCCTGGGTCAGCTGCAGCCCAGGCCCCTGGCTTTCTGTCCTGGTCACTCTGCATTCCTTCCCTGGAGAGCACGTGAGCTCCCTCCCTCTTTTCTCTTAAGTGCTGCATGTAGTCTCCAGGGGTGTCTTTACGCAGGAATTCAGTGCTCGAGGGCCAAGTGCTGACTAGCCTGGAAAAGTTCAGGGGAATGCTCCTGCTCTCTGACTTCCCTTTGATTTGGAACCTCGACCCCCCAGGACTTCCTCCGCTGTGTCAGTGCCATCATCATCTTCCTGGTGGTCTCCTTTGCAGCTGTGACCTCCCGGGATGGAGCGGCCATTGCTGCTTTTGTGAGTCCAGACCCCCAGAGCTCTCCAGTTCCCCAAGGACCTCTAGCTGGTGCTACTCACTTCCTGTGCCCCTGCCCCCAAACCAGTGCCTGAGGCTCTGACCCACACTTTGCCCCCACCCACCCACTCTCTCTCCCTAATACTGGATGGGCTTTGTGGTGCCATCCACACTCCTGCTCCACAGGTTTTTGGCATCATCCTGGTTTCCGTCTTTGCCTACGATGCCTTCAAGATCTACCGGACTGAGATAGTGCCCAGGGCTACTCAGGGTGAGTGCCTGAGCTCTGGGAGAGGAGGTGCCCTTCACCCCCTGCCCCAGTGGCCCCAGCCTTACATGCCCTTTCCTGCCTGGCTCCATCTTCACAGGGGACCAGCAGTGACCCAGGACTACAGCCGGAGCAAGGGGACAGTGGAGCTCAGGCACATCTCTCTAGGATTCACTAGCTCCCTAGCCCACTGTCCCCACCCCAGATCGACAGAGATGGAGACTGGCCTGAGAAGTCACGTGGACCTGTTTGTGGGCCTGGTGCTCTAAGATCCAACTCCTGAGGAAGCTGGGCTGAAGAGGGGTATTATGGAGAGAGGAGTGGGTAGGAGGAAGCTGGTCATTTCCAAATTAAAAGATTCAAATCCTACTGGTCAGTCTTTTTCTTCCCCAGAAGTTAGACATATCAGGAATCCAGGGAACGATCATGGAAATGCTGCCTGGATGGTCCCTTCTCTGGGACTTGGCCTCAGCACTGAGGAAGTGGAGCTCTAGACTGAAGATGCTGAAGGCATCCTTCAACACAGACTTCCATTCCACAGCTCTCTGTGTGCAAGGGCACTTTGTGGTGTGCCTGGTGGCTGGGCACCTGGAGTTCTGTGAGTAGGAACAGCCTTCCAGATGTGAGTGCCCATCTGCCACTCCTGTGTACACAGATTTGTTAGCGGGTTTGAAAGTTGTTTGCCTGGAGTGTGTTAGAGCTCCCCCTCGTGGTGTGGGGAGGACTTGGCCTGCAGGCGCAGGGGAGAGGTCAGCCTGTGGCTTCAGATGGCGGCCAGCCAAAGTTCCCAAAAGACAGTCACTGGAAGAGGCATTGAATATCAGCTCTCATTCCGCTGAAGAGAAAGCAGGCCTGGTTAGGGGACGTGACATCCTTATTTGTGACTTAGCTGGGACTAGAGCCCAGTGCTCCTAACACCTCAACTGGTGTTTGGTTACTGTACAGAGCCCCTTACTCGTTTATCTCAGAAAACATGGTCCAACCTCGCTTCCAGCTCCCGCCACCAGTGGGTCCACCTTCCCAGCTTGCCAGCACCCAGTAAATATTTCCTGAGCATCTTCTGTATGCAAGATCCCTGTGCTGGGCCCCAGGGCTTCAGAGGTGACAGGTGGGCCTGTCCTTTAAGACTGGGGAGAAGGCAGGCTAATGAAAGGTGGTCATGATTCCCCTCGATGAATGCTCTGGGAGAGCTCTGCTCAGGGGGAGTTTGGAGCAGGCACTGCCACAGCCCGGATAGCCCTGTGCAGCCAGGCTGTCCCCAGCCCACAGAATCCAGTGTGGCCTAGCTCAGCAGCTCATCCAAGCTGACTTGCTATCTCCATTCTCTAATGCTTGTTTGCTCCTATCCTGAAATGCCTTCCTTCTTCTGAGGTGCTCCTTCTAGATGCAGGCCCTTAAGCCCTGCCTGGGACTTAAGTCTACCCTGGCCTCTGGTAGAGGTGCTCTGCTCCCCTTGGTAATAACCACAGGTCTCTTGATCTGACTTCTCTGGCCTCCTGCTTCTTGTGCCATTTTGGTGTGTAGCCCAGTGGTCGGCAAACCGCGGCTCACGAGCCACATGCGGCTCTTTGGCCCCTTGAGTGTGGCTCTTCCACAAAATACCACGTGCGGGCGCGCACGTACAGTGCGATTGAAACTTCGTGGCCCATGTGCAGAAGTCGGTTTTCGGCCTGGGCGAGTCTATTTTGAAGAAGTGGCGTTAGAAGAAGTGGGGGGTGTTGGTCGGTGGGGCGACGGGAGACACGGCGCGGGGGAGGTACATTGTTTTGAGGTACATTCGCTGAGGTCGACCCCTTCCAACTCTCCCATGATAGACGCGTGTGGATGGGAGAGTTGGAAGGGGTCGACCTCAGCGAACGTACCTCAGTCAGATTGAGGACGTTTTTAGCAAAGGCCAGCTTAGGAGTACCCTAATTAAGTTAATAACAATGTACCTACTATATAGTTTAAGTTTAAAAACTTTGGCTCTCAAAAGAAATTTCAATCGTTGTACTGTTGATATTTGGCTCTGTTGACTAATGAGTTTGCCGACCACTGTCTTAGCCTCATGCTCTTAGCTCCTCAGCAGAGCTGGAACCAACCTTTTTGTGTTTCTCTGATCTCTGCTCCCTGTTCTCGGGGCTTTATGCTTCTCTCATTCTGAAGACTGGTGGCCGGCCTTGGTGGGTGGGGTCAAGGCCTCTGAAGAGAGCTAGAAGGGCTTAGCCAGGGCCATTCAGGAGATGAGTTGCCAGGTGAGGGGATCAGAAGGTGCTCAGGAGAGTCTGGCTGTAAGCCCAGCATGGGGCAGGGATCTGCGTGGAGCAGAATGAGGTCAGGACCAGCTTTGTTTCCTGAGCAGCCATATGACCCAGACCAGACAGTCCCTAGTGGGAGCTCAGAGAGAGCAGAGTGCCATTTTGGTGTGTACCTGCATGTGCATCTGTGCTCATCTGTGTCTGTGTGAGAAGTAGAGATGGGACAGTGCTCAGGCTCGATCCATAGTGGTTTGGACTCTGTCTGGTGGCCCCAGAGCCTCAGGCTGCCCTCATAATGAAGAAGCTGTGGTTAGTCCTGGGGATCATGGGGAGAGGGACTCCCTGTGGGTTACTTCTAAGGGGCTGCTGACCACAATGGGACCTGTGCCAACCTCTTCATCTGCATGTCCATCCCCAGCCAGCTCTGCACCTCTCCTGGCAGCAGTGGGAAATTCATTTTGGAAGAAACAGGTGTCCCAGGACACTTTTAACCCCTGTGGCCTCAGAGGTGGGGTAGGTGGAGGGTGGCTTCAGCTTTGGCACTGAAATTCTGTTTCTCAGAGTCTAGAATTGGCTCACCCTCCTGGTGCCTTTGTTTCCTCCACTTCGGAAATGTCCCCCTCTGGCCCCTTATCTGGTTGACTGAGCAGAGCTGGGACTCATGGCTCTGCTGCCTCAGGGAGACACCTCACTTCTCAGGGCCTCAGTTTCCTCCTCCATGGATGTGGGAAACCTTGGCTGCCACAGCTCGGACACAGGGCAGGGCTGCTTTCCGAGCTCAGGACAGAAAGGACAGGGCTCCGTCAGAGTCTGGCAACCAGCTTTATTACAGGTTAGCATGATCGAGGTCCTGAAGGCAGCATTACTCCTCATCGTGCAGTTTTTGCTGAAAAAGAAATAAAAGGTCTGAGGGGGCAATTGGCAAAAGGGAGGAAGGATGTCGGGAGGGCTCTCTAGAGCTTTCCTGGGCCTAAAGGAGATGCCCTTAGAGGGAGAGGTTTAGGCCTCAGGGACCTTGGGATTCCATTTAGGGGTCTTTGTGGTTTAGGACCTCCTAAATGGAACCCCGAAGGGCTGGGGTTCTAGAGAGGCTCCAGTCTGTAGGGGTGTTCTGAGCAGGAGGGGGATTCTCAGGAGTGGGTGCTATGGGACTCTCAGGCTATCCAAATATAGGGTAAGACGTACCCCTTCAGAAGGGTGCTAATGTTGGAGGGAAGCTGCTGTGGGGGTGACTAGCTAGGCCTGGGGTAGGGGACCCACCTTGGTGCCGATGTCACGGCTCTTGGCCCGCAGCTTGTTGACCTGGGACTCGGCGATGTCCGCTCGCTCCTCTGCCTCATCCAGTTCATGCTGCACCTTGCGGAACTTGGACAGGTTGGTGTTGGCCTGCTCCTCCTGCAGGGGTTCAGGGGGTGGGAGGATGAGGTGAGAGGGGGTAGGTAGGTGCGTCTTCCCAGCTTCCTGGTCTGGGGACTCCCTGGTTCCTGGCTCGTCTCAGTGCTCTCACCCCTCACCCATGTTCCTGCAACAGCCTTGCCAAGGGCGTCCTACTCCTTCCTGGCTTGGCATCTGATAGACACTCCCTGACCTGGGTTTACTGCACAGGTGTGCTCAGCAACACCTCACATCCACGCCTGTTTGCCCACCCACATGTCTTCCTCACTGCACTATGCCTGGTCAGTTTCTCTTCCAGGCTCAATTTCACTGCCACCTTCCAGTCTTTTAGCACTGTCTGATCCCCTGACCTACAGTAACAGCTACTCTGCCTTCTCTTGGGCTTATTAGTATATGAATTATAAGTGGCTTGTGAGCAAATCCTGGATCAAATAAGCATTGCTTTTGTTAACTCAGAGTGCCTGACACAACTGTGAGCATATTGGACACATGTAACAAATGTTTGAAAGTTAAAGTGAATAGCAAACTCATTGTCCAGGCCCCAAGCTGGGGTGGACACTCGGTGCTTCAAACACACAGGAGGTGTGTTCATTAGAGTGGAGAAACCCATGAACTTACTGCCTCCTCGGCCTGGCGCTTGTAGGCCTTGACCTTCAGCTGCAGCTTGTCCACCAGGTCCTGTAGCCGGAGCAGGTTCTTCTTGTCCTCTTCAGTCTGGGGGTGGATGGGTGGGAGTTTTGGGGGAGAAGCAAGTACAATCATCTTCCCCTCCCTCACCATTCCACTCTTCTCCACATGCCTTAGCTGACCCTCCCTCAAATGGGCCAGATTAAAGAGGTGATGGTAAGAGTCCATCTTTGATGCTACTTGTAGGTCAAAGGGCCAAGGCAAAGCCCTTAGTCCATATTTAAAAAGCAATGAGAGTTGCCACCTTAAAACTGGAAGGGGGGGAGGGGCTCAGAACCAAATGGAATTCCATGATCTAATAATACGGAGACATTGGGCTGTTCCAGCTCCAACTTATCAATTCCACCATAGATGCTCTTGGCCAATGGTCCTAGGATGACCAGAAATGAATAATGATGAATGCAGAAAGAGAGGGCATTATAGTCTATACCATTCCAATCTATCATAATCCAATATGCTAATAGACTGTACTGGGCCAAATTTGGGGCACCAGGATCACTGACTCCAGTGTCACTTGATCAATCCCATCTCTACATCATTGTATATGTTAGGCTGGCATTTCCTAGGCTGACATTATGTCCACAAATATGTCCACAGTTCTACATCGGCATCTCTTTCCTGTGCCTCATACCCAGCTGTCATATGGACCAATGCTCCTTTCTCTGTGTTTCATTACCAGGCACACTGTGAAAATAAGGAGTCAAAGGTAAAAGCTCTGAGGGACGCAGATGGAGGTCTTAGGACATTTTGTGATCTGTCTTTTCTAAGGTCTTCTTCCCATTGTCCTAGAAGTTCCATGGAAGATCTGAGTCTTTTCCCATCTCTGACTTTTATCCCTAAACTGCCACACAATGTCCCTCCCAATTAGGCCAGTAGAAGGTGGAAAGATTACTTGGACTATTCGGAGCCTTCATGGTAGACCTTCAGATTATTAAAAAATCTGGGAAAATTCTGGTTAAAAGTGCTTTCAGAAAGTAGAAGTAGATTTTCCTGCATTCACTGGAAAAACTCATGGACTTAAACCAAACTGACTTGAGTATGTGAAAGAAAGGTAACCCAAAGACACCTTCTCAAGGAGCAGGTGCCAGGAGGACCAGGTGGCATTTCCTGAATGGTAGTTTGGCTTGGAGTCTGTGGGGGCCAGGAGGTGGGGCTAGGGTAGCCCTTGACTTCTGATGGCCCGGCCCCAGAGCAGCCACCAGTCGCACCTGGTAGGTGAGCTCCTTGATGCGCCGCTCACTCTTCCTCATGCCCTTGACTGACTCCACATTGCGCTTCTGCTCGGCCTCCAGCTCATTCTCCAGCTCCTTCACCCGGGCCTCCAACTTCTGCAGCTGCTTCTTGCCGCCCTTGAGGGCGATCTGCTCAGCCTCGTCCAGCCGGTGCTGCAGGTCCTTAATGGTCTGTTCCATGTTCTTCTTCATGCGTTCCAGGTGGGCGCTGGTGTCCTGCTCCTTCTTCAGCTCCTCTGCCATCATGGCGGCCTGTGGACAGGAGAGAGGTGTCAAAGAACCGGGGCCCAGGTCTCTTCTCCTTAAAGCAGCCGTGGGCAAACTACGGCCCACGGGCCGGATCCGGCCTGTTTGAAATGGATAAAACTAAAAAAAAAAAAAAAAAAAAAAAAAAAAAAGACCGTACCCTTTTATGTAATGATGTTTACTTTGAATTTATATTAGTTCACACAAACACTCCATCCATGCTTTTGTTCCGGCCCTCCGGTCCAGTTTAAGAACCCATTGTGGCCCTCGAGTCAAAAAGTTTGCCCACCCCTGCCCTAAAGGATCACCTCTTTCCCATCCTGGCGTTTGCTCCCTGAGGTCCTCAAACCCATGAAACTGCAGAGTCACCTTGTCCTTACAGCCAGTGGCCTGGCCTGGACCCAGAGCCCTTGTTCATGTCTGTCTATAGGGGAGGCTGGAAGGTGCGGGGGCACTCACATCCGTGATGGCCTTTTTGGCCTTCTCCTCAGCGTTCCTGCACTCCTGCACCGCCTCCTCCACTTCTGACTGGAGTTGGGTCAGATCCGACTCCATCTTCTTCTTCTGGTTGATGAGGCTGGTGTTCTAGATATGGGCAGAGAAAATTATCGAGTGTAGACTTTATTGTCTGATTCTATACCTTTATCCAGAGAGAATTAAAACCGGTCATGTGTTACAAACATGTCTTTCTTTTAGTATATTCCTTTTATTTCTCACACACTTTCCCTTTTCTTATGAGAATAGATATGCTCTAGATTTTATATCTAAAGTTATCAGCTCTGAAGAACAACTTAAAGCAACAAAGAGTCTGCATTTCTACTCCTGATCTCTTTAGTAACATGTCTATGCAAGAGCATGAAAATATTCCTAGGAAAATGGGAATAACTTTTTACCAGGACAATATACTGGAAATGATTACAGTTACAGAAAGAATGATGTAGGGTAAGGAAGAGAGGACCAGGTCAGCGCATGATGTCATTCCCACACACACTAAATTATGGAACAAGCTCTACCAGGCACCGAAATAAGATGGGCACAGAAAGTCATTCCAGAGTGTAGAAGTGTGTATAGGACTTCAGAAAAATGCTGTTCTGTTGAGGATTTGGTTTGCAAGTAGATGCTGTTGTGCTCCTTTAAATTCTCAAAGTTCCATCTTTACAGAGCAAGATGAAGGTGCCTTCTAGATCAAGGATATCAAATAGCAGCATGTATAACTCCCAGATTTGTGACTTTGGCAGGCATCACCAACCAGTTAGGACACTCTTAGCTTTTACATCTAGACCCCCTTCCCAGGTATTAGTTCCACAGCCATGACTAACAGATGAGAGTTGGCTCAAGAGATAATTTGCAATCCTGGTTGGACATGCTTACTCAGAACCTATGGTCAGAGCGTCTATGTCCCAGGCTCTGCCACTCAGCAGGTTTTCCCGTGTTGGCCCCTGATCTCACCTGGGAGTGCAGCAGCTGCACCCGCTCGCTGGTCTCGATCAGCTCCTGCTCGGCCAGCTTCCGAGACCTCTCTGTCTGCTCCACCACAGCCCGCAGCTCCTCCAGTTCGGCCTGCAGCAGGGTGTTGCGCCGCTCCACGATGGCGATGTTCTCCTTCAGGTCATCGTTGACCCGGACCGAGTCATCTAGCTGGATCTGGGTGTCCTGTGGGGGAAAGGGTAATGTGAGGAAGCCTCCCATTCAGGGTCTGATGTGCCCGGTCCCAGATTCACGATCTCTTTCCAAGTGGAGGGCAAAGGGGCACCTTTCCTCATCTAGTCTCTAGGCCAGTGATGGCGAACCTTTTGAGCTTGGCGTGTTAGCATTTTGAAAAACCCTAACTTAATTCTGGTGCCGTGTCACATATAGAAATTTTTTGATATTGGCAACCATAGTAAAACAAAGACTTATATTTTTTATATTTATTTTATATATTTAAATGCCATTTAACAAAGAAAAATCAACCAAAAAAATGAGTTCGCGTGTCATAGGTTTGCCATCACTGCTCTAGGCCTAGAGACTGGGCTGGTCCAGGACATGCTTAGGGTCAGTCCTCCTCCCTCAAGCCTCTAAGTCCAGGAGGTAGGGGACCTCCACCTTCTCATATTTGTTAGCCCAAGACCCTTTTCTCTATCCTTCACCATCCCTCTGGGCTCACTCCCCTTGTGAAAGCCCCAACTTCTGTTACCTTTAGATGAGCTTGGGCAATCTTCAGGTGCTTCTGCGCCTCTGAGGCTATCCTGTTAGCCTGGCTGAGCTGGATTTCCATCTCATTGAGGTCGCCCTCCATCTTCTTCTTCACACGCAAGGCCTCGTTGCGGCTGCGCGTCTCCGCGTCCAGGGAGCTCTGCAGCGAGTCCACCGTTCGCTGGTGGTTGCGCTTGGCCTGCTCCATCTCCTCGTCCTTCTCAGCCAGCTTCCGCTCGATGTCTGCCTTGATCTGGTTGAACTCCAGCTGTGCCCGGAGGATCTTACCCTCCTCGTGCTCCAGGGAGGCCTAGTAGGGGGGTGGGGAGAGAGGGTCAGAGGCAGAGAATCTGGACATGGGGTGGGGTAGGGAGCAAGGTTGATAGGATTTGGGTGTCAGCCAGGACTATGGCCTGGAGAGGAGAGCTGGGAAGAGACGAGGAGGTGAGATCCGCCTTCCGGGCCACCTGGTGCTCTGGGGGAGGAGGTGCAGGATGCCCTGGGCTTCCTTTGCCAAGGAAAGGGTTTGAACCTCACAATTGCCAATACTACCTCTCCCCCTCCCCGCCCCCGCCACCTCAGCACCAATACCACTGCATGGACCTGATTTATCTAAAATATCATAGAAAAAGGAGGGAGTTTTATAACCGCAAACTCAAAACTTTACCTTTGTTTCCTAAGCCCCTCACCCTGGTGAAAAAAGAAGTCCCAAAACTCAGGGCTATACCTAGGTTCTTAAAAAGGAACAGTAACGATAGCTAATATATATCAAGTGCTTAAATGTGTCATCTCATTTAATTTTCATAATAATCATGCATAAATCTTATGAGGTATGTATAATTAATTTCATTTTACAGATGAGAAACTGAGTTACAGAGATGTTAAGGAACTTGCCCCGTGACAGAGTGGAGGTCCTGAAACCAAGTTTCAAACTCAGGTCTGGTTGACTCTAGAGCCCATCATGGCACCCACTGTTTGAGGAGCTATTATGATGGCCAGGCTTCAACTTTATAAACCTGGTGCGAAACCAAACCTATGGCTTATGATCAGACTGTGATGTTTCCTTTGTGCAGGCCTTGGCTTTGGAGGTGGTCATGGGTAGTGATAGATGACCTTGGACTAAGAATAAGAGGCTAATAGTTTTGTCTTGGGTGAGGAAGAATTAAGGAGTCAGAAAGAGTCGGGTTGGGGGAAGCAGGCAGGGGTGCAGGCGGAAGCAAGCTCTCACCTCGGCCTCCTCCAGGGCCGACTGCAACTCTAGCTTCTCCACCTCCAGCTGCTTGCGGACCTTCTCCAGCTCATGCACATTCTTTCCTCCTTCTCCCAGCTGCTCAGTCAGGTCAGAGATCTCCTCTGGGGGTTAGAGAACCAGAAATCTCAAAGCCTGTGTTCTCTCTGACCCTCAGTGGCCCTCCTTGCCTCCTCCCCTCCCTGGCCTCATGCCCCAGCGCACCCTGAAGGTTCTTGTTTTCCCTCTTGAAGGTCTCCAGGTGCTCCAGGGACTCCTCATAGGCGTTCTTGAGCTTGAAGAGCTCTGTGCTGAGAGAGCGAGCCTCCTTCTGTGAGGACTCCAGCTCTGACTGCGACTCCTCATACTTCTGCTTCCATTCAGCCAGGATCTGCAGGGACAGAGTCAGACTCACTGTGCAGCCCTCTGCCCCACCTTCAGGGGCTGCCCAGGCCCCTTGCCTGGCCTCAGCCTCTTCCCTGCCTCCAAGGAGTTTGCTCCTGGCCTCATACTGATGCTGGTGTACCCCTGCTCTGCCCCCTGGCTGTGGCCCCCACCAGGACCCACCTTGTCAAAGTTCCTCTGCTTCTTGTCCAGGGCCGCAGCAGCTGCATTGGAGCGCTCCACATCCACCATCAGGTCCTCGATCTCGTTCTGCAGCCGGTGCTTGGTCTTCTCCAGGGATGAGCACTTGGCATTGACGGCCTCCACAGCCTCCTCAGCGTCCTGTAGTCGCTGGGCCAGCTTCTTCCTGCCAGGTTGGTTGGGTGTGTGTGTGTGACTCTACCCAGGAATAGTGGGGCCTTGGGACTGACACCTGAGGAGGACCCACTCCCCCCCCTCCCACAGCTCCTTGGGACCATGAGCAGCCCCTTTAGGCCCTGGGACCCCAGCCTTGAGGAAGCAAGGCTACAGGTGCCTAGAACAGTTTTCTCCCCCATGCAGCACCATCTGGGTGGCAGCCCCGCCCGCCACCCCCCGCCGTCCCATGCCAGGCTGATCGATGGTAGCTCCTCTGACCAACAAGCTTTTTGCTCGTCTTATACGTGAGAATCAGGTATAACCCGGGCCAAAAGCTCGCCTGTCATAGGAAGTGAGTCAGTGCCAGTCGGGGTTCACTCAGAGTGCAGGATCCAAGCACCTCTATTTTCCACCACATTTCTCACACCCTCTTCTCTCTTCTACCTCAAATCTCCTTCCCATTCCCACTTTGCCTGTCCCACCCCATGTGCTCTGGCTTCTTCCTCTCTTAGATTCAATGTGGAGGCTGCCTGGGACTCACTTGGCCTCCTCGAGCTCCTCGGTCCGCTGGATGGCGTCTGTCTCATACTTGGTCCTCCACTGGGCCACCTCCGAGTTGGCCTTGGACAGGACGCGCTGCAGCTCTGCCTTGGCCTCTGTCTCCTCCTCATACTGCTCCCGGAGCAGGTCGCAGTCGTGCCGGGCTGACTGCAGTGCATGGGCCAGGGCGTTCTTCGCCTGGGAGGTGAACACCAGGAGGTGGACTCAGCTTTCAGGAAGGTGAAAGGGAATCCCCCCCCGCCCCTTCTCCAAATCCTTTACATATCTACAAACTTCAACTAAGCCCAGCCACATTCAGGGTGTAGAATCTCAACATCCTGGGGTGGCTTCCCAGTTTTCCCACCCTACCCCTTTACAAATAAGAAAAGAGGCATTTGATGATATAAGTGTGGCTGAGCTGAAGAGTAAAAGAACCTAGACTGGAGGTCTTCCCACACAGGGGCCTCTCTTCAGTCTCCATTTCTTGTGTTGATGCCACCTGTCCTCCTGCCCTCTCAGCTGGGCCTCACCTTGCCCTCCTCCTCCAGCTGCCTCTTGAGGTCCTCCATTTGCTGGGTGTAGGATAGCTTCCCTCGGGTCAGCTGGGAGATCAGCGCTTCCTTTTCTTCCAGTTGCCGGGACAGCTCACCTGGAGGTGGGAATATGGGTTTGTGAGCCATAAAAAAGGGCACCTGATGGCTTATTCTGAGGCAGGCACAGGGCTGGTTAGGAACACCCACCATTCTCAGTCTGTAGCTTGGCTTGCTGGGTGGTGAAATCGTTGAGGGAGCGTTGGGCTTCTTCTAGCTTAGTGCGGTACTCGTTGGCCTGGTCCTCCAATGTCCGAGACACCTTCTCCAGGTTTGCCTTCAGACAGTAAAGAGACAGGGGAGTTGGGATGTGGGAGGGGCTGGAGTTGTCAGGGAGTAGGGGCTGGGTGGTCCAGAGGAAGGAAGGGAGGGCCAAGGTGGGGAGAGCACAGAGGGCAGGGGGATGAAATGGGCGGTGCTGGAGGGGCACAATCGGAAGCGGGTACATGAGTTAAAGAAGAGAAGAATGATGAGAAGACGAAGATATGGGTGGAGGGCAAAGGAGGTGCAAAGGAGAGAGAGCCCAAAGGGTGATGGAGGAGTGATGACTAGAGAGATGGCAGATAGAGAAGGTGGAAGGAAGGTGCAAGCTGTGAGGGTGAGGAGGGCGAGGAGAGGCTAAGCATAGGCCCACCTTGGCCTTGATGATCTGCTCCATGTTGGAGGTGACATCGTCCAGCTCCAGCTTGAACTCGCTCTTCTCTTTCTCCAGCTTCTGCTTCACACGCTGCAGATTGTCAATCTGCTCGCCCAGCTCGGCCACACTGTCAGCGTGCTTCTTGCGCAGGGCTGCCGCCGTGGCCTCGTGCTGCAGCGTGGCCTCCTCCAGGTCCCGCCTCATCTTCTGGAACTCAGCCTCACGCTTCTTGTTCATCTCAATCTGCACAGCTGTGGCCCCGCCAGCCTCTTCCAGCCGCTCACTGATCTCCTCCAGCTCCCGGGACAGGTCTGAGCGCAGCTTCTCCACCTTGGCCCTGGCAGTACGTTCAGCCTCCAGCTCCTCCTCCAGCTCCTCGATGCGTGCCTGGGCCCAGACACAAAGGGCTCAGCCCCACTTCCTGGAGCCCTCCATGGGAGCCCCCTCCCCCAGCTCTAGAAGACTCTGACCCAAGCACTCAGGTCCTGCAGAGCAGTGGTTCGCTAGGGGTCAGTCAGCAATGTCTGGAGAGATTTTTGACTGTCATGACTGGGGAAGGAGATTGCTACTAGCATCTAGGGGGCGGAAGTCAGGGATGCTGTGAAACATCCTATATTGCATAGGTCATCAATAGGAATTTGGTTGAAGCCAAAACTTCAAGGCCCCTCCCAGGGGCATCCAGACCCAGTCTGAGAATCTGCCTAAATCCTGAGAATATGTGTTCGGAAGGGGATCTCTGGATCTCATGAGATCTCACATTCCATAGATTCCACAGATGCACTAGGCTCTGCTCTCCTGAACATAAGCAGGAAAGCAGGTGCTTATATTTTACAAATATTTGCAACAATATGCCTCACAACAATCAAAAGCTTTTGCTATCTTCCAAGTTGACCACAAAGTCCAGTCAACCATATTTCTCTCTGCAAGGCTGCTTTTTTATGCCCAGGGCTGGGCTCCAGTTTTATTGTTCCCTTTCAGGCCAGCTGAGTGTCCTCCTCTACCTCTACCTCATTTTTCTGGCCTTAGTCTTGGCTTTGAGTAAATGGGAATAATCTTTCATCTACCATTTTGACCTGACTAGCCAGGAGCAAAGGGGAGGATTGGTGAGGTGCCTTCATCTGTGGTTATGGACAGTCCTAATGGAATGTGCATGGGTGGGTCCTGGGAGCAGGAGAGAGAAGACCACCACGCCTCTGCTCCCAGGATGGAGAAGGTGGGGCTGTGTGCAAGAGCTTGGACAGGAAGGAGGAGCCACAGCCTGTTGCCAAGACCTGATGAAGATAACAGTAGTATTTTTCTAGGTCCATGAGTCAAAGAAGTTTCCCAAACCCACGGCAGGAAGACCTGAGGATGTCCTGATTTTCTGGCTAAAACCCAGCAGAGGCACCCAAGAAGGCAGGAGGGCAAATTATCACTGATGGCAGGCCAGCCTCTGAGCAGCCCCCAGAGGAGTGGGATTGTGTTCATGTGTCACTTGCAGCCTGGGCCATGGGCCCCAAATGCTGAGGAAAGACCAGCTATTTCCAGTAGCTTCCATCTGACCAGGAAATGAGAGCTAAGGCCCTGCCCCAGTAGCTGAGTGCCTGTTGCCCATGGGGCTACTATGTCCAGAGCAAGCCAGGCAGCTTCTGCAGTTATAAAACAGGAATGAGAGTATCTGCTGCTTTGTTTCCCGGGCTCTGACAAACCAGGACTAAAGGCACATCGAAATTCAGGGTGCATTAAAGGTAAGAGAGACTGGCTATTAATTTATCTCCTGCAGAGGGATGAGAAGGCCATAGGGAAAAAACAAGAAGCCGGCCTTGCTAGTTGGCTGGCTGACTTCTAGTTGACAGAGTGGTTTCCATGTATACTTTTCCCTCTGGGTCTCTATAAGCCAGGGGTTATTAGTCCTATTTGACTGAAAGAGACTGTGGCTCTGAGTGGAAGTGACTTGCTCAGGGTTGTAGGAGTTCACCCCATATCATGGGTACTCTATGGGAATGCAGCCTGGGCTAGTGGCTGTGGTCAGTACCCAGGAAGAATATGAATAGAGCAGCTTATGGGAAGGTGGGTGCTCCATGAAAGCACTTCTCATTCCCATGCAGGGGAGAAGTACCCACCCCTCCCCCCAAAAAGGGTTAGAGGAGAATCGAACCCTAGTTTTTTCCCCAGAGCAGAAAACCCATCAGGCAGAGCATACTTCAGAAAGAGAAGCCCTTTTTTATAGGTATGATTCCTCCCACTCTATCTCCACACACAAAATAGTCTTGCTGCAATAACACATTACTGTTCTAATGGGAGAAGGCTGGTGTTTCCAAGTGCCTGTAAATCAGAACTGGTGGGACCTTTGGAGTGGCCTGGAGTTATAGATATGTCTACAACCCTGAGCATCTCTAAGGCTATAGCTGCCTCAGGGCTGTTGAGCATCCCATGCTTGCACTGGGGAGAACTTTACCTGGTTTTCCTTCAGTTTCTTCTGCAGCTGAAGGGCCAGTGCCTGCTCATCCTCAATCTTACTGTTCTGCTGACTAATGTCAAACTCCTTCCTGGAGGAGAAGCAGGGTGACAGGTGGTCTTCCTTTCTCTATGCCCACTCTCTTTTCTCTTGCATCAACATACCAGCACCAGCTGCCCACCCCCCACCCCCTCCAAGAGGGTGAAGGAGAGAGTGCTGTGAATTACATCCCATTTCCACTGTGCCCAAAGCAACCTGGCCAGTCGGAGTACAGCACCCTGCAGCTCTAACGCTCTGGCCAGACACCTCCACTAGCCCCTCCTGGCCACTGTAGGCTCCTACTTCTTGAGCTTTTCTTCCAGCTGCAGCTTGTCATTCTCCAGGTCCATGATGCTCTCTTGGGTCAGCTTCAGGTCACCCTCCAGCTTCCGCTTTGCTCGTTCCAGGTCCATGCGCACTTTCTTCTCCTGCTCCAGGGATCCCTCCAGCTGATGGAGAAAAGAAAACAAACAGGGTGTAGATAACCTGAGATCCACAGTGCTCTCCTCTAAACTCAAAGTCCCGTGGATTGGAAGTCAAATCCAGCAGAGCAATTCCTGCAAGCACAAAGGATTCAGAGACCCGGACTAGGGAGGAACTACAGAGAACAAAAAGGCCCCAGGTGTAAAGAAGTTAGTCCTACGGATCAGGAACTTTTTGGCCACTGGTGTTGCCTACAAAATCCTGACCTGAGAAAGATTGAGCATAGTTTTTATTACTCACATCATCCACCTGTTGCTCCAGCTTGACCTTAGACTTGGTCAGTGTGTTGACCTTGTCCTCTTCAGCCTGAAGGTCATCCAGGGCCTGCTGGTGGGCCTCTTGCAGAGCTTTTTTCTCCTTGGTCAGTTTGGAGATGATTTCATCCAGCCCAGCCATCTCCTCTGTCAGGTTCTTCACCTGTCAACCAAGAACCCCATCCCTTTTAGGGTCAAAAGTCACCAGCTTGGAGACATCTATGGAGATCTCCAATGGCAAGGACCACATTGCTGTCAGGATCCCCTGAGTGGCCTGGTGTTGGTTAGGTCAGTGTGGTCTTTGAATCCTGAGGAGAACTGGGCTGGCACCAGAGGGAGCTGCCCTCACCTTGTTCTCTGTTGCGTGCTTCTCTTTCTCCACCTTGGCCAATGTCAGCTCCAGGTCATCAATGTCCTTCTTGAGCTCAGAGCATTCGTCTTCCAGCTTACGCTTCTTGGCAGTGAGCTCAGCATTCATCTCTTCCTCGTCCTCCATCCTCTCAGTCATCTCCTTCACCTTGGCCTCCAGCTGGATCTTGTTCTTGATCAGCTGGTCACAGCGCTCCTCTGCATCATTGAGGTTGTCTTGTTCCTGGAAGAAGAGGACAGAGAGAAGAGCTGGTGATTAAAGACAGTAGAGATCCAGGGTCTTGGTCCCTGACGATGAGATGGGCTATAATCTAGGGGAGGGAGAAGAGAGGTGAAGAGATAATCATGTGGTCTCACCGCCTGCACTTGGAGCTGTAGGTCGTTCTTCTCCTGCAGCAGGGACACCATCTTCTCCTCCAGCTCCTTGCGGCGAGCATCAGACTTCTCCAGCGCTTCTTTGATGCGTCCAAACTCCTCCTTCATGTTGGCCATCTCCTTCTCTGTCTCTGCACTCTTCAGCAGAGGCTTGATCTTAAAGTACAGTTTCATCCAGGGCCAGTTCTTGACCCCCATGAAGGCCCGAATGTTCCACTGGATTACCAGAAGGGCATCCCTGGCAAAGAAGCATAGAGGAAAGAAGGGGCGCTATGAAAGAGCATTCCCAAACTGTATTTGGCTCCCAGTCCATCTAAGAAAGTTGGTAGGCACCTTTGGGCAGAAACCTTTCTTGTAGCCTTGATAAATACCCCCACCTAAACATTACTACACCGGACATGGAGTTGTTCAATAAACATTTATTAACTGATAAAACAAAGACAATGGTAGTTTATATTTTTTCCTACTGGGGCCTTAGTAATAATGAAAGCTACTGCTTATAGAGTGTTTACTATGTTTAGTGTTATAAAAAACTCAAATATGTTAAAAATTATATTTTACACTAGAGGCCCAATGCACGAAATTTGTGCAAGGGCTCAGCTCTTGCAGCCCTGGCTGCCTTGGCCTTTGCAGCCCCAGCTGCCTCACAGCCCCATGGCCCTGCTCACTGGCCATTCTGGAAGGTGGTTCTGCCATGTGGTCTAATCAGCATATTAGCTCTTTATTATATAGGATATAGGGATATCTATAATTTATGTTATGAAACATGCAACAAAATGACTACCTATGAACCTATCACCCAAACAAGAACTAGAGCATTGCCACAGTGACTCCACCTGTGTGCTCCTTCCCTGCCTCTTTCCTGATCCCTCCACTAGCCACTACCCTGAATCTTGTGGTTTTCTTTTCTTAGCTTTTAAAAAATATTTTAACTATATATGTATGTATCTTTAAATAATATGCCACTATTTTATTATTTCTGAGCTTTATGAAAATTGTATCACACTATAAGTATCTTTCTGTGACATGCTTTTGTCTACTCAACAATATGCTTTTAAGGTTTGAACATATTGCACCATGTAATTGTAGTTCCCCTTTTCGTTGCTGTATAATATTTCACCAAATGACTATACTATTTACCCATTTCTTTGTGGATAGAAAATTGAGCTGTTTCCAGATCTTTGCTATTTTTACCAATGCTGTGATGAAGATTCTTTTGTTGTCTTGTACACATGCAGGAGTTTCTCTGTGGGCATACACTCAGGAGTGGAATTGAAAGGTATACAATCGTTCAAAGATGATAAATTGTTTTCCAAAGAGGTTGCACTAATTTACACATCTGTAAGCGGTGAATCACACATTTCTTGATTTTTATAAATCTAGTGTATTTAAATGGTATCTCATGAGTCTCTAACTAGCATTTTCCTATGAAAAAAAACTTTAAAAAAACTCCAAAATGAGCTCTGGCCAGTCTTCTCAGTGGTTAGAGTGCCAGCTTGAGCACCCAGGGGTCATGGGTTTAATCTCCTGACTTGCTGACCAGGGTGCATGTGGGAGGCAAGCATTGATATTTCTCTCTCACACCTCTCTCTCTCTCTCTCTCTCTCTCTCTCTCTCTCTCTCTCTCTCTCTCTCTCCCCCTCCCTCCTCCATTCCACTCTCTCTAAAAAAAATCAATGGAAAAAATATCCTCGGGTGAGGGTTAACAAAAAAGATTTCAAAATGAGGTCCTGAGTGGTAAAGTCATTTGCCCAGACCAGATAATAAGTGATAGAGTCAGGATTTGAACTCAGGTCTTCCGACCCAAGCCAATCAGAACTACTTGTCTGCCTCTTACATCTCTGGGAACGTCTCTCCTTTCCCTTGTGCCTCACCTGCGCTCCACGATCTTCTTGAACTCAGTGCGCATGAGTTGCCCCCGGGCCTGGGCTTGAATTCGGGTGATGATGCGGCTCAGCCTCTCATCTCGCATCTCCTCCAGCAGCCCCAGCAGCCCCGCCTTGAAGAACACCTGCGGACAAGGGGGAGAGCCAAGGGAGTCGAAGCTTCAGAGAAGGGTATCCAGGATGGAGGAAGAGGGGTGGGAGATGCTGGCTGAGCTCCCAGGGGACCCATTACCTGCTCATTCTAGACCTGGGAGTGAAATGTGGAAGACAAGAGAGAAAGGAAACCTGGCTTCAGGATACCAGGAATCAGGGGTCTGCCTTCCAAACTCCCAGCTGCTCTGCTCAACATGGCTGCAAGCCCTGCAAGTCCACCCTGTGGAGCGCTACACTCACCTTGGTGTGGCCGAACTTGTACTGGTTGTGGTCAATGTCCAGGGAACCTAGCAGCTTCTCTGCCCCTTTTCTGCTGTCAATGAACTGCCCTTCAGGGATGGCCGCTGGGTTCAGGATGCGGTACCTGGGAGGGAGATGCCCGAAGTCACCCACGTTCTGCACTGGGCAGCTCTTCCCACAGAATTTGGGGCCATCTGCAGACTCCATTCCCCACAAAGGCCACCTGGGCTCCCCCTGTTCCCTGTACCCACCTCTGCCGGAAGTCCCCGTAGAGGATGCGGTTGGGGAAGCCCTTCCTGCAGATGCGGATGCCCTCCAGCACGCCATTGCAGCGCAGCTGGTGCATGACCAGGGGGTTGTCCATCACCCCTGCAGCAGTGGAGAGAAGAGAGGGGTCAGCCTCAGGGCAAATGAGCCAAGTGCCTTTCCCAGACTAGACTCTTCCACATGGCTCACCTGGAGCCTTCCGTTCATTGGGGATGATGCACCGCACGAAGTGAGGGTGGGTGGTCTTCAGGTTGGTCATCAGCTTGTTCAGATTCTCCTGGGGGTGGGTGAGAGGAGGGAGTCAGGGGCCACAGGAACCACCCCTTTGGTCTCTGAGCCTTGGGCCCCAGGCAGCCTGCCACCAGAACCCTCAAAAAGGATAAGGAGTTGACACATCATTTATGACGAGTTAAAGCTTGTGTAGAATTTACATGCCAAAATGATCAATCAGCTTGTGCTTCTTTCTTCCCCAAACTTAGAGCATCAGGTTAGGGTGGTGCACCCAAGGCTCTGGGCTGGGCCTGCCCACCACAGGTCTCTGGGGCCTCCTTACCCTGTGGACGGCTGACACTGTCTGAAAGGAGGAGCCCTTTTTCTTGCCTCCTTTGCTTTTACTGCTCTCCGCTAAAAAGAAGAGAAGGAATGATGACCAAGAGCTTTAAATAGAGGAGCCCTCAGGCAGGGGCAGGACTGCCTCACTAGCTGTGTGACTTCTTATGTCCAAGTCTCAGTTCCTTGGTGAGGAGGACAGTAACTGCCTCTAAAGGTGTGAAGATTAGGTAAGATCAGCATCTAAGCTTGTCGCCAGCGCTTGCCACATAGCAGGTGCTGAAATAGTATCAGCTCTCTTCTCCCACCCTCTTCTAACCCTACCCTTCATGCTTACATCTTCCCACTTTCTACTTTTCTTCTGGTATTTCATCCTCCTCATTTCAGTCCACACCCTTCCTCTTCCTTTTCTGACCTGGAGGCTCATTTGTTCAGTGATCCTCTCAGAGTTTACTGAAACATCCTGCGGGCACACTCTAATGCTGGGCTTGGTTAAATTATGTGTGCTACGCTCACTGACACCAGGTGCTCACAGTCTTGAGATGACACACGACACATACACTGATATCCACAACACAAAGTGGAACATGCCTTTTTCACAGAAGGGGTACAGGTGGACTACTGTGGGACCTTCTGGCCCACAACCCATGACTCACAGGCTCCTTCCCACCTTTAGGGTCATGAACTTTGAAATAGTGGGACCCTGGTACCTTGTACCTCCACAAGTGCTCTGGCCCAGTGCAGAGGCTGCCCTTACCAGCATCAGCGGCTGCATATGAAGAGAAGAGTGTGGCCAGGAGCTTGAGGGAGGACTTCTGGTACAAGGCCACCACCGTCTCATTCAGTGGGTCTTTGTTCTTCTCCAGCCAGCCCTGGATGTTGTAGTCCACAGTGCCAGCATAGTGGACCAGGGAGAAGTGGGCTTCCTGCTTCCCCTTGACATTGCGAGGCTTCTGGAAGTTGTTGGATTTGCCCAGGTGGTTGTCGTACAATTTGGCCTTGAAGGTCGTGTCTGTGGCCTTGGGGAACATGCACTCCTCCTCCAGGATGGACATGATGCCCATGGGCTGAGTGCATGGTGGGGAGGTAGAGAGAGCATCATGAGCACATACCAGGCTTCCAGAGTCCCACACCCTGACAGAGCATCAGCCCAGTATAGCTGGCAGGCCACAGAGAGCCTGCTGCTATCTTTTGTCCTCACATAGGAAGCAAATGTTCTTGGAATTAACCTAAATTCAATTATATTCCAATCTGGCGTATATAACCTCTTTCTGCCCCAGAATACCCAATGAAGAACCATGTACCCCCAATCATCCTGCCAGGCCCCCAAGGTCTCCCAGCACAGCTCTGCCTTCCTGGACGGCTCCCACCCAGAGGACAGTGAAGGCAGGGACAGATATATGTCAGAGCCGCCAGTCTGCGGCGCTGGCAAGACCCCTATCTATAGGACAGGTAAGAATTCTGCAAGGGATGGTTAGAGGGATCCAGGATCTGCACAACATCCTGCTCTTCTGAAAGCATGGTAGTTCTTGACTTTTCTTGGGGCAAGAATCCTATTGAAAATTTGATGAAGCAAAGACTACCTCCCCAGGAAAATGTGTGTATATACACACACAGAGACACACACACACACACACACACACACACACACACACACACACACACACTCTTTTCCATGAAGTTTCAGGGAATTTTGAGGCCTTTGGAAGAGCAGTACCCTAGATAACCACCCAAAGCCTGTGGGAAGCTTTCCTGAAGGACAGTGGCTGGGCTGGATGAGGGTCAGTCCCTCTGGACTCTGGTTTGTACCAGCAAAGCCCAAGGGCACCATGAGGGCAAGTCATCCCTGGGAGCCTTCCACCAGCTTCATGCTTGTCTCCTGAGTCTTTAGGTAAGAGGGGCTGAAGACGGGCTTTTCTCAGTGAACGGGAAGAGAATGGGATGTCAATTTCTCTAGTTTCAGCCTATGATCTTTCTATGAGTGACACTTTCCATGGAGTGTCAGAAGGGCCAGGAGTCCTCATTCACTACATCCCCCTCTTAAGACACAGATGTGACCACTGTGAGGACAAGGTCCTGGGAACAGAAGGAAGGGGCTTGTCCTGTATATGCCTGTGACCCCATAGTGGGTGGAAGCTGGGCCTGGAGAGAGGCTTGGGATTCTGGGGACTCTAGTTTCTTGGTTGTAGAAGGGATGAGGCTGTCTGGGATGGTGGGGGAAGGGAACACAGTCAATGGGCTGAGGCAGCACCTTCTCAATGAGGTCGATGCAGGCCTGCAGGTCCATGCCAAAGTCAATGAACTCCCACTCGATGCCCTCCTTCTTATACTCCTCCTGCTCCAGCACGAACATGTGGTGGTTGAAGAACTGCTGCAGCTTCTCATTGGTGAAGTTGATGCAGAGCTGTTCGAAGCTGTTGAACTGCAGGGGGGTTGAGGGCAGAGGTGGGTCAGGTAGGCAGGTGTGTGAGTGGCCAGTAGGCTCAGTCCAGGGTCGAGTCCAGCCCAGTGAGGGGTGTGGCTGGTCCCCTCCCCTGTCAGGGCACGGAGGGAGTACCCTCTGAAGATAGGACTCTGACTGCCTCTGTCACTGCTGAACCCCACTTGCCTTTCCAGTGTCTGGCTTATGACTCATGTGCCAATGAGTGCATTATTGTTCCCCCTACTCCCAGGGCTCCCCCCACTCACATCGAAGATCTCAAAGCCGGCGATGTCCAGGACTCCAATGAAGTACTGGCGCGGCTGCTTGGTCTCCAGGGTGGCGTTGATCCGTACCACCATCCAGTTGAACATCTTCTCGTACACTGACTTGGCCAGTGCCCCAATGGAGTAGTACACCTGCTGCACGCTCTGCCCTTTGGTGACATACTCATTGCCCACTTTCACCCGAGGGTGGCACAGCCCCTTGAGCAGGTCGGCTGAGTTCAGCCCCATGAGGTAGGCGGACTTGTCGGCATCTGGTGGAAAAGAAAAGGAGTAAGCAAGCGCTTTCAACAGATCCTCTTTCCCTGCCCCAGGGCCAGAGTCTTTCTGAAGCATTAGGTCCAACTCCAGTATGTGCCTGAGTCAGCCTGAAGCCCAGGCCCCTCCATTCACCCAGGGCCTACCACAATGCCTCCATCTTTATGTCTGCTGGGTGTCTCTGGTCCAGGCCCTTCACTAGCACTGCGTTACCATGTCCCCAAGCTCACTGCACCTCCTCACCTCTCCAGGGCAGGGATGAGAGATGTGCTCTGCTCCCTGCCTCCTTTGTTCCCATCCCAGGATTGGCCCAGCATTGGGTATGCTCTACTTAATCCAATGTTGACCAACTTGACTGACTGGCAAATTAAGTTCCTAACAGTATGTTGAACAACTCCCTCCCCTCCCCCAACTCCCAGCTCTCTAAATGTCCATCCAACACATCACCTCTATTTAGAGGGAATCTGTTTGGTTTAATTTCAAGCATTTTGTGATAACTGGTGCCATGGCTATCATGGCACCCAGGCTTGGCATTTTCATCTGGACAGACACAGAGAAGGGGTCCTCAAAGGTAGGGCAAGAGGAATATTCTCAGGTGTCTGTCTATCACTGTTCACACCTTCACACCTCCTTCTCAAAGAATTCTTGCAACATCCCCGGAGGGAGCTGGAAAGGACTGCCCTCCATTTCACTGAGGAAGAAACTGGGGCCCAGAGAGGTAGGTGACACATCAATGCCCTGGGCTCTGTCTGAACTCCTGGCCTGTGCCTCCTAACCAACATGGCACAGAACCTGTGAAAGGCTCACCTAAGGGGTGGGCACCCCCACATGCACACTGCATCAATGATGGGGATCTGCAGAGCTCAGGGGCTATGTTTTCCTGGCTACTGGTGAGATGTAAGCACAGGAAGAAAAATCCCTGACTCATTTCTGGTTGGTACTGCTGGGGTTAAGAGGATGGGGGGGGGGGGGCTCCCTGTCTTCCCATCATTCCCATGTCCCTCTCCCTCCTCAGCCCTCACCACACCCATCTACACCACAAGCCTAGGTCCTCTTTGGGGACAGTGAGTGGCCAGAGGCTTGGCTAGGCTCCACCAGAGGAGAAAGCCTGGAGGCAGGGCTGCATAGGGAGGAGTGGGGGCAGAGCCTGCCCCTTGGAAAAGGCTCTCCCTCTGGCTACCTGTTTGTCAGACTTCTGGTTTCCTCCCACTTTCTCTATTGTTGTCAAACTAGCTCCTTAAGAATTGTTAAAAGGTACCACTTTTGGACGCAGTGTGGGAAGCCCTGCTCTCAGAAGACTGTCTCCTCTTGACAGGTGACACCCAGCTCCTCAGGCCTTTCCAGTGCCAGCCCTCCTGCCCTCGAACCTTCGGTGCCATCAGGCTCTGCCTGCTCCTCCCGCTGCTTCTGCTTGAACTTCATGTTTCCGTAGTGCATGATGGCTCCGGTCAGCTTGTAGACACCGGATTTCTCCTCAGCAGTGAAGCCCAGCACGTCAAAGGCGCTCTGAACAGACCAAGAGAGGCAAAAAGGTGGTTGGAGTGGGTGGTTCAGGAGCCCTCTGGAGCCCTCACACCCCCTCCTCACTCACATCTGTGGCCAGGAGCTCCTCAGAGTCATCAATGGAAGCCACAGACACCTCTCCCTGAGACACGAAGGCGTAGTCATAGGGGTTGTTGGTGACCAGCAGCATGTCTGTCCAGGCAAGGGGCAGGGCAGGAAGATGTGGGAGAATGGAAGAGAGGCCCGGGAGCAGTTAGCAAGGACCATGGAGAGACTTCAAAAGAAATGAAAAATAGGTGGGGGTGAAGGGGACATAGGAAGGGAGGACAGTGGGGAAATGACACTTATAAGGAGAGGCAAATGAAGAGGAGAATGAGAAAGCCAACAAGGAGTAGGAGAAAATTTGACAAGGAAAGGGTGGAAAAGGAGGCAAGAGGAGATGCAGGCAGACCCAAAGAGGGGCAGAAAGAGAAAGCCACTGAGCAGATGGAAGGAGGAGGGAGGTGATTGGGGTGGCAGGCAGGGTGAGGAGATGGAGGGCACCTGCCCTGCTTGGGGAGGACAGTGGGGCAGCAGGGGCATGGGGCCAGGCTCACCCAGCAACTCTGGCTTCTTGTTGGACAGGATCTGGTAGAAGATGTGGTAGTTCCTCTCAGACTTGAGCTGGCAGATCACTCGGGACTTCTCTAGGAGATCTGAAGTGAGGAGAGGAGAGGGAGGTGGGTAAGGAAGGGGAGAGTCAATCAGCAACAGGGTGGAGATCAGGCTCCGACAGTAAGATGAAGTGGGTCAGGAGAAAGCCACAGTTTGAGGAACAAAGGACTAAACTAAAGCCAAGAGGCAGATGTAGACAAAGACAGAAGATGGAGGGGAAATGATGAAACAGGGCCACCAGCAGGGGAAAAAGGCAGAGGAGGATCGGGAGAGGTGGGCAGGGCCGCCTGCATACTCACAAGTCTCTATGTCTGCAGAAGCCAACTTTCCAGTGGCTCCAAAGTGGATCCTGATGAATTTCCCCTGGGGGCAGATGGGACAAAGAGTGAGGGACTGGCCAGAGGAGACAGAATGGAGATCTTGGACCTCCATTACTTACTAACGTGTAGTAATCTTTTCAGTGACTATTACAACCTCTTTCAATGATGAAGGGACTAGGGTTCAGACAGGTGTGGAACTTGCTGGGCAAGTGTAAAGCTGGAGGATTGGCTCCAATGTCTATGCCTTTTCCACTCAAATGTGGAAAAGTTCTGGAAACAGAAATAAGGAAAATGTAGAATGTGACCAAATCTACTCCATTTCTTGGCTATGGAACAGCTGTGGTGACTCCAGGTCTCTTTTCTTGAGTTCCCAGAACCCAGGGACCCAGGCTAAATCAGAAAGGTTAAGAGAGAGAGAGAGAGAGAGAGAGAGAGAGAGAGAGAGAGAGAGAGAGAGAGAGATAACCCACTTATTGATATCCCAAAGTCAAACAAAGGACAATCAACTGCATGTGGTTAGTGTTGGTAAAACAGCACCCCCATTTTTAATCCTCACCCGAGGATATGTTTCCATTGATTTTTAGAAAAAGAGGGAGGAAGAGAGAGAGAGAGAGAGAGAGAGAGAGAGAGAGAGAGAGAGAGAGAGAGAGAGAGAGAGAGACATCAATTGGTTGCCTCCTGTATACCACCCAACCAGGGATTGAACCTGAAACTTAGGTATGTAACCTGACCTGGAATCGAACCTGCGGCCTTTTTGATGTATGGGATGACACTCCAACTAACTGAGCCACCCGGCCAGGGCTGGCAGCCCCTTTTTTGTCAAGGCCAGATGAGGCAGTGATCAAGGGCACTCACGAATCGGGAGGAGTTGTCATTCCGTACAGTCTTGGCGTTGCCGAAGGCCTCCAGGGCAGGGTTGGCCTGGATGATCTGGTCTTCCAGTGTGCCCTGCAGAGGAAGCAGAACTTGGGAGCTCACCTTCTGTCCACCTTTAGGTGCTGGTGTAGAGGGCAGGGGGCTGCTCCGGTCCTGGTGAATGGAGCTGGGGCTGGGTGCAGTGCTGGGGAATCTGCAGCTCCAAAGGGCCATATCTGTACCCAGAGTGTGTGTCTTTTGCCAGGAAAATCTTGAGCACTTCCACCAGTGCTCCCCAGCGCAAGGCTCAGGGTCACCAGGGTCAGTCTGCCCAGACCCCTTCTACCAAGCCTGTGGTCCATCTGTACCTTGTTTGCATTGGCACTGTCCTTCTTGCCACGGTCACTTATGGCTGCAATGCTGGCAAAATACTGGATGACACGTTTCGTGTTCACAGTCTTCCCTGCCCCGGATTCTCCGCTGGAGGCAACAGGGACCCATCAGAACCTAGGAGTCTCACTGATCTCCGTTTGGATCTTAGCACTGCCCCCTCCTCCCTCAGAGTCCTGGCCATCTGACCTTCACCACCGGGAGAATTTGTCCATCATCATTGATCACTCTAGCACTTCTCTGAGAGCCCAGCACCCCACACTCCTTGCAATCACAACCTTAAACCATTCCTTAGGAATCAGCCTGGGTCCCTCAAGCCCCTCTGTGTGTGGATGGTGCTCACTCACGTGATGAGAATGGACTGGTTCTCCCGATCTGGAAGAGAAAAGAGGATAGGCAGTGGGGTCAGGGCTGAGGGCCCAGGTCCATGACTGAGGGGGCACAGGGCAGGGCCACAGAGCTCACCTGTCAGCATGTACTGATAGGCATTGTCTGAGATGGAGAAGATGTGGGGCGGTGCCTCACTCCTCTTCTTGCCCCTGTAGGCAGCCACCACCTCCGCATTGTACACCGGCAGCCACTTGTAGGGGTTGACGGTGACACAAAAGAGGCCTGAGTAGGTCTAGAGCAGGAGACAGACAGGCATGAGAGGCTGCAAGGGAGAATCCAGGATGGGCAGTGGTGGCAGGCAGGAGATTCCCTGGTCACCCAGCTGGCTCTTGTCTTCCTGCAGCTGACCAAGGGCAGGAAGGGAATGGGGGGAGGGGGCGCGCTGGGCCCCTTGGGAGAGTGTTGACCTTTTCCCCTTGGCTATGTTGCCCTGCCCTACTTTGCTCTTAGTCCAGGATGGGCTTCCTGCCATGTTCAGAATGCACTCACGTAGATCATCCAGGCCGCGTAGCGCTCCTTGAGGTTGAAGAGCACGGCGGGCTCGTGCAGGAAGGTCAGCATGGCCATGTCCTCGATCTTGTCGAACTTGGGCGGGTTCTGCTGCATCACCTGGTCCTCCTTCACTGTCACTGTCTAAGGAGGGAGCATGGGCAGTAGGACAGAATGAGTACACCTCCCAGTCTGTAGTCACCAGCCTCACCAACTGACCTCTCAGAACACCGGCCACAATCTGGCCTCTCTCTCACAGCTCTCCTCTGGCCAGTGCCCGGGCCCTACCCCAGAGCTTCTCAGAAAACTTGCTCACTCACTGTCTCCCCCACCCTAGAGACCATCCTAGAGTCCCTGTGTCTTGTCAGTACCCCAGACCTTGTGCCTATAACTATAACTATTCAGTCCCCATCTAGGGGCAAATCTGGAGAGGTTGCCACCTCTGCTGTCTGTACACATGCCTCATTGTGAATTCAAGGCAGTGCTTGAGGCAAACTTTCACCTCTACTGGAAAGACATCTCACCCAACTACCCTATCTCCACACTGGCCACTGTCACTGTGGTTTGATTGGCATTGGTGAGTTTGCCATGCTCTGATGTCATTAGATCCTGTGGGCAGGTATTCCAGCATTTGTTACAGTGGAGGAAACTGTGGCTTGAATAATTAAATGATGTGCTGGTAGGGTGGCTGGTTAGTGGCAGAGCTGGGGTAAGAGTCAAAGCCCCCAGTGTGTTGCGGTCCATTATTTCACACCTCGATGGAACGCACCATTTAACCAGTGTGTCTGCAAGGCACATGGTTCTGAGCTGCTGCTGGTGACCAGTGGCAATTCTCAGGGCTGGTGTGAGGGACCAGGGACCCAGGGCTTCTGAGTGCCGGTCACCAGTCCCAGGACTGAGCATTCAGCTAAAGAGTTCCTGCTCTTTGTGTTCACCTGGGTCTGTGAGTTTGCTCTTGGTTTGGGTGAGGGGAATTTAGGAGAGTTTATGGAGGAAACTGAGGCACAGGGGAGAGGGATACAAGGGAACTTCGTTTGATGTGACTATACCCTCTATCAAGGAGACTCCTCTGAGGAGGAAAGCAACTGAGGTTTCCAGCATCCTCTCTGGCAATGCTGAGATGGTGCCTGGTTACGCCTGGCTCGTCAAGGGGGCATGTCCTGCAACCCTGATGGCTTTGGCTCTTCTCCAGGACCCATCAGCTCCCACTGCTACTGGCTTCACCCCTGCACCTCCGCCAAAACCTTTCTTCCCCTTCCCCTGGCCCCATGCTTCACACACCTTGCCGTTCTCGGTCTCAGCAGTGACCTTGCCACCTTCCCTGGATATGATCTTGGCCTTGACAAACTCTTCCTTATCGTCAGGCACAAAGCACTGAGTGCGGATGTCAAAGGGCCGGGTCTGGGCCTCCAGACGCTCCTTATCTGACTTGCGGAGGTACTGGGCCGCTGCCCCATATTCCTCCATCTGGGCATCATCCATCTTGTTGCTTCTCTGTGGCTGAGATAGGAGGGCCCAGGCCTCAGTGAGTGGCACTGCCCTCTGTACCCCCAATCCCTGCCCCACCTTCTCACCACCTGGGTCCTACCACTCTGCCCCCACCCTTCCTTTGAGAAGCACCTGGCTTGGGTCCAGCCCTCCCCACTCAAGTTCTGTTTCCCTTGCCCTCTGAAGTGACACTGAAGAAGAATCCCTGTGAGGGTCTGCAGGGGTGAAATTGGCTGGAGCTTGCTAAGGGGATGTGCTAAGCAGCTTGGAGGAGTGACAGTGAGCCCCTGGTCTAGCAACCTGATTCCCGGGAGAAAATCGGCTGGTTCTCACCTGGTTATCACCTCACAAAGAATTCTGAGGAGTCTGGACCATGGTGGAGCCAAAGAAGTGCAGTTGGGCAGAGAGAACAGTCAATGAGGATGAAGAACCATGCAGGCAGGCCGACCAGGAGAAGTGAGCATATGTGAAATCAGAGTTGAAAACAGAGAGAGGCAAGGAAATTAGAACACACAGCAAGAAGGAAGAGCAAAGGGGAGAGACAAAGAAGTATGACAAGGACTAAGCGGCAAAATAAAACCAGGCAAAGAGAGGGAGGTTATCAGAAGAGGGAGAAAGATGGAGACAGGGTGGGGAGGACATAGGCAGCAGGAGATGACGGATGCAGGAGAGAAATGCAGATGGGAGAAGAAAAGAGGTTTCTGGTTCTTTTCAGGGGGACCTCCTCTCTGACAGTGGGAACGTCCCAGGGCTGGAGAAAGGCAGTGCTAGCCGTACCTCGGGCCTCCCACCCCACCGACCTGCACCCATTCCCCAGGGAAGGCAGAGTCTCTCAGGTGGGAGCTCTGGAGGTGAGCCACAGAGCCCCCACCCAACCCCGCTCTTACCTGGTTCAAAGGAGTGTCTGTCTGTCCTCGCAGCTCTTTGCTCTTTTTATATCCCGCTGCCCCCACCCCCTTCCTAAATTTGGAGTCCTTCCGGAGGGACCCTCCCTCCCACCTCCCTCCTCTGCTGGCTCCTCCTCCCTTGATCCTTTGGCTCCGGAGGTGACAGAAGGACAACCGGGCCTCCAGATTTGCCCATGAAAGGCCTGCTACCCCAGCTCCTCTGGCTCCAGGGCCTTTTTTTAGTCCTTGGGCACATTCCTCCTCTCCAAAGGGCTGATGGGCAGATAGTGGGAAGACACGACCTTCTCACACCACCTCCCCCGCCCCACCAGGCCCTTACCTTGGTTATTTTTAACCTGAAGGGTGAGTTGAGCACATTGGGTGAGGGTCACCTTCTCTTGTAGCCCAGATGCTTGTCCTCTGCCTCCCAGCCACAGCTCCCCTCATCTTTGTCACCCTCTCACACCACCACAGGCGGAGGGCACCTCTCCCTCTGCCCTGGAGTCCTACAGAGCTAGGGACTGGGAGCTGGAGCCAGGATACCCAGGCGGGGGTCTACTGCTTGGCTCCATGACCTCTGTGCTGCCCTCTCAGCATGAAGGCTGTGTCCTGTTTCCTTCTGCTCCCCAAGTTTTTACACAGGTGTCCTCCCGGGCACTTAAGACTGTGCTGCCCTGAGGACACATCTGGAGCCCCCGGCCCTCCTCTGATGCTCCTGTTACAGTGCCCACTGTCCAGCCTCTCAAACAGAGGAAGGGGTTCCTTCATGCACCTCAGCAGATCTGTATGCAGACTCGCCAATGACCTTACACGTGGACTTGACTACCACACCCATTCTTAGCCGCACACATGCAGAATTTTCACACTTGTAAACTGAAGCTTGCAAATTTTCTTACTTGCCGTTGTGCACACTGACACACACATTTGTACACCCACATTTGCACACATAAGCTCTTGCCCTCCCACTACCACCCTCTGCTCCTGGTGGGGGGCAGCGAGGCGATGGGGAGAGTCAGGAGGCATTAATCCCTGGGGCCTGATGGAAGAGGGGATGGGGTGGGGGGCTGCTCCCTTCCGCCTCTCTGGACTGCCAGGGAGTACAGGTGCTGCCCAGGCTGACTGGGGCCTGGCAGGCCTGGGGATTTGCACCAGTTGGGCCCTCGGCTCTGCGTTGCCTGGGGTGGGGGTGGGGTGAAGCTCTGCAGTCTGCCACCCCCTCCCAGGTAGAACTCTGGTGTCCCTTCCAACCCTCTTGAGGCTCATACTCACATGCCTTCCTTCGTGGTGTCCCCAAGTGCCCCGGACCCTCAAGGCCCCCTCCCCAACCTCCACAGAGGCCTCCCCTCAGAGGCAGGAGGTGTCAGGTCTTCCACAGCCGTGCCTGTCATGACTAAGTGGACATTGTGTTCAGAAAACAAAGCCAGCCTCCCCTGCTCTGGCTTCCCCACACTCTCACACCCAGGAATATTCTCCCAGCCCCACCCCGGCCCATCTACTGTCACCTCTCAATATAGCTCAAGTGTGGAGGTGGGTAGGACATACAGGAGTCACCTTCTCTGGGTAGGACAGCTTTCCATTAAATATGTGGCTTCTCTCCCAAGGTCCCCAACTCCCTAGGACCCTCCACTGCCCCATTATCAGACTCAGGAATACACAGCTGTCTCCAGAGGACTTATATCCTATATCCAGTGTCCTGTAAGTCAACGCCACATGCCCATCTCCTGCAGGTGCATACGTCAAATCGTTACCCCCAGGGGATACAGGCCACCTGTCCCTCACTCTAGGTCACTTGAGGCTCCATTGTGCAAGCTGGGGGGGGTTAGCCCTTGGCTCAGTGCGTCACTGCCTGCTTCCCATGTCCCTGGGGACATGATAAGGGGCTGAGAACAGCAGGTCAGGCTGGGTCAGGTCCAGGTGACAAAGACAAGGCTTTGTCCTCGGGAAACCCTGTGTTCTGAGCAGACCAAACTCGATGTAGGTGGAGGAGGGGGTGAGTGGGGTGGGGTGGGGGGGCAAGCAGTTCTCACTCTCTCCTATGGAAGGAGGGGGAGGGAAGGGGTTAACTTGGTTCCAGGGCTCTGCCCCTCTGTGGTCTGGTTTGCCCTCTTCCTTTCTTAGGCCCCTTCCACCCCCCTGGCTCTCACATCCAAACCTGCTCTCCATCCTCCCTCAGCTGCTTCCCAAAGCAGCTCCTCATTCTGCTGGAAGTCCTGGAGTGCGGGGCACGGGATGGAGACTCCTGCCACAGGTAGGGGATGAGGAGGTAGGGCCAGTCTCCTTGGCACCAGGTAGGGTCTCTGCCTGGCTCCTTGTGTCTGCCTGCCTCTGTGTTTGACCATCCTTTCCCTCTGCCTTGTTCCATTTCTCAGAGTCATATCTGGCCTCTGCCATGTTTCTGCCCTTCTTGGGGTCTGACATGCGTACATTTCATGAGTCTCTGCCTTCTCTAAGCCTGACCTCTGCTTGCCCTCTGTCATATCTGCCTCTACGACTTCCTCCAGCATCTTCGATGACCTCTCTCCAATCTCACTGTTCTCCTCATCTTTCCTGATTTTCTTTGCATCTGAAGGTGACCCAGGATTCTTTCCTTTGTCCGGGATCACCCCCCCAGCTCTTCCGGCTCCTCTATCCCAGGATCACCCTCTCCTCTCCTCTCCCACCCCCTATCAGCACCCTCCCCTCCTGTGACTCAGCTGCCAGTTCCCTCTCACACCCACTGTCCCTGCCGTTCTCTCAGCGTCCAGTTCCTGCTCTGTCTTCTGCTGTGGGAGCTTAGATTCTCTGGGTGTCCCTCTCTTTTCTCTACCGACCTCCTCATTGCCCTCCAAGTCCTTCCGAGGAAGAGGAGTGTCTTAGGGTGGGAGAATGGAGAAAGGTGCCAGGAGAAAGGTGGGAGGGCCTGTGGATCGTTTCTCCTTACTTCCAGCATCTTTTCTTTTTGTTGGCTTTCCTGGTCCTCCTGACCCCCAGTTCCCGCTCTCTCCACTGTCACCTCCTCAGGTCTTTCCTTTTCCCTTTCCCCCCTCTCCCTTCCCCTCCTGTAATCAGACACTGGCATCCCTCCTTCCTGGGATGGGCCCTTGACCTCCCTCTGACTGTTGTCTTCAAAGCTCAGAGGTTGGAAAGGAGCAGGAGGTTGGTTGGGAGTGGCTGTGTGTGGTGAGGTTGGGGAGACTCCGTCTAGGGTTGAAGCAAGGCTTCAGGAGTCTCAGCAGGAGACTGACAGTCCCATTGTCCCCTGAGCCCCTGCCCTCCATGGCCCGTCCTAGGCCTTTGCTAAGCAGCCCAGGTGTGTCAGCAACTCCAGGAGGGCTTAGTTGTAGTGGGGCTTGCTTCTTCCTCCCAGCCCTCTGTTCATTCGTCCCCTCCTCCTCTCCTCAGAGTCCTGCTACAACATGACTCTCCCCAGTCCCTCATCTATCTGCCTCCCCTGCAGATGGCCTGCAATAAATGGGCCAAAGATCCCCCATTTCTAGCAAGTCCAGATGAGGAGAGTCTTTTGAACAGAAGTGATAGTGGGAAGAAATGAGGGAGAAGAAAGGATGGAGGGTGCCAGGCCCTGGGAGATAAGGAGGAGCTGAAGGTGGGCTGAGCATACAGTTGTCCTGGTTAGGTAGGGAGAGGGGCACTGGCCTCTGGGGTTGGTTGGAGACAGTGGAGGCTGTATCTAGAAGGGTAGTGGCTACAGCCGCAGGTCCTTGTGCCCTCTCAGAGACCTGCCTTGTCTGTGGTTTGGGGGTCATTACCCTGTCTGCCCAAGTGACACACCTCAGAGGGTACACACTGAACCTCCTCCCCAGGGCCCAGTCCTGGCACTGTCGTTGGTGGTGGCGAGGTAGTGTTGATCAGAGCTGGAGCGTGTGTCCATAGCAGATGGTTCACATGCTCTAGGCCAGTGGTCGGCAAACCGTGGCTTGCAAGCCACATGCGGCTCTTTGACCCCTTGAGTGTGGCTCTTCCACAAAATACCACGTGCGGGTGCGCACGTACAGTGCTATTGAAACTTCGTGGCCCATGCGCAGAAGTCAGTTTTCGGAAAGGAGATAGACGAAACAAGTATACAAGACGCGTGTGGATGGGAGAGTTGGAAGGGGTCGACCTCAGCAAACGTACCTCAATCAGATTGAGGACGTTTTTAGCAAAGGCCAGCTTAGGAGTACCCTAATTAAGTTAATAACAATGTACCTACCTACATAGTTTAAGTTTAAAAAATTTGGCTCTCAAAAGAAATTTCAATCATTGTACTGTTGATATTTGGCTCTGTTGACTAATGAGTTTGCCAACCACTGCTCTAGGCGAGTCTTAAGGTTTCCCCAAATCTCCTTAATTGTGAGTGTCTCTGAGCCAAGGAGAGGGCTGGGAGGAGAGGTGAGGGGAGCTCCTTGGGGATGCTCAGAGCTCACAGGCTCCCCGGGGAGGCCTCCTTGGTCTGGCCTGTGAAGCTGCCCCCTTCCTCCCTTCACCCCTGTGTCCCACCCCTGTGTCCCAGTCCCTATGGCTGGCAGGCAGTGAAGAAGAGATGAGAGGCAGGATCTCACTTGGAGGAAAATTGCTTTATTCCACTTCCTCTAAAAGGGCTGCTTTATAGGCTCCAGGACTGGGACTCTGTTGGCACCCTCAGGACTGAGCAGATCAAGAAGCTGTGGCAAGGCTACTCCTCATTCAAGCCCTTTTGAAAGGAAACAAAGTCCAACTTAGCTCTAGAAAGGTGGGCGCTGGGCAGGGATGGGCACAGAGAACCAAGGGGAGCCAGGGCACTTGGTGGGGTGGGGGACTGCTGTGTGGCCTGGCAGGGGCCCCATGGTGTTGGGAGGTGTGTCCTAGGGATCGGTGAGGAGGGAAAGTTCTGGAAGGGAAGCTCTGGGGTCAGAGAGGGAGCTGTGTGGGTGAGGACAGGGGTGCTCGGGATCCCACTTGAAGATTGCATGGCAAGGTCGCAGGCTAAAACTAGTTGAAAGCAGAGACTAGCAGTTGGCGGAAACTGGAGCATACTGGCTATGTATGCAGTGGGGTCTTCTCGGGTTGCTGACCACCCTAGGGCCTGGGTTTGCAAAATCATTGAAAGTGAGAGCTGGAAGAATCTTAGAAATCACAGAGGACTGACTCACTTTGCCCTCTAGGGCCCTGTGGTTCGGTTGTGGGGAATGAATAAAGAGGAGGCACCCTCGTGTGGGGGCGGAGTCTGGGCACTGATGTGGGAGGGTGCGCTACCATGGGGGTCACCTATAAGGCCTGGGGGTAGGGGACCCACCTTGGTGCCGATGTCACGGCTCTTGGCCCGAAGCTTGTTGACCTGGGACTCAGCGATGTCGGCCCGCTCCTCCGCCTCATCCAGTTCATGCTGCACCTTGCGGAACTTGGACAGGTTGGTGTTGGCCTGCTCCTCCTGCAGGGGTTCGGGGGAGAATGAGGTGAGAGAGGGCTCAGGGTCAGCCTCCGGGCCTGGGGCACTGGCTCCCGTGTCCCACCTCCAGGCTCAGTCCCCAGCAAGGCCACTCACCGCCTCCTCCGCCTGGCGCTTGTAGGCTTTGACCTTCAACTGCAGCTTGTCCACCAGGTCCTGCAGCCGCAGCAGGTTCTTCCTGTCCTCCTCCGTCTGGGGGTCAGGAGGGAGGATGGCACAGTCATAGGAGGCATGCCCCTCCCTCCACTTGCCATTTTTACCCTGAATGTAATATCCTGGCCCAGTTCTACTTTCTGATCCTCACCAAACATTTAAGTTCTCCCTTATAATTCTCGCCCACCCCCACCCCCCAAGAAAGGTATAAATATTTTTAATGGTTTGTACCAGGAAAGGGTTTAGGGAGCTGATAAGATTTTCCAAATTGTGCACAAAATTGTGTGTGCATGCTGTTTCTGGGAGCAGGCCCTTGGAGGTCCTAGGGCCCCACAGAGGACTAACCCTTCAGTTCTAGAATCCAGCAGGTGCTGGCAGTGACCTGGGACTGCCGGCATGATGGGATCTCCTGGGCTGCAGGGATGTCATAGACTTGATGAGATTAAGGACAAGTGTGCATAGAGGGATGGTGACTTTCCGGGTTGGACAGAAACAAAATCTAAGTGAGAGTCTGATTCTGGAGAACACCATGGAAAGCTAAAGTCTACACCTCATGTATAACTGAAAAGTTTTGCCATTTGTTTGAATGGCTTTGGTATATTTTTGGTGTATTTTAGTGGTAATGGTGCCCGGCCCAAGCTTGGCCACATACTTGCTTTCTGGTAACCTGTTTAGGGAGAACTTTGTCTGGAGCGCTGTGTGTATCCCCAGGGGCTGGCTGAGGGTGAATGCTGAGGTGCAGCTCTCAGCCAGGAGTCGCAGAGACTAACCTCTGAGGCAGGGGACACTCAGGGTAGCACAGGGATCGGGGATGTGGAAATGGGCATCCAGGGGTTGCAGCCCACCCCTTGTCCTGAAAGAGGCTCACAGAGAACACTTCCTTCCTCTCGATTGGTTGTCACCTTGGCTTCAGGCCATGGTGCAGAGAGCCCAACCCAGCCGCACCTGGTAGGTGAGCTCCTTGATGCGCCGCTCACTCTTCCTCATGCCCTTGACTGACTCCACATTGCGCTTCTGCTCGGCCTCCAGCTCATTCTCCAGCTCCCGCACCCGGGCCTCCAACTTCTGCAGCTGCTTCTTGCCGCCCTTGAGGGCGATCTGCTCAGCCTCATCCAGCCGGTGCTGCAGGTCCTTAATGGTCTGTTCCATGTTCTTCTTCATGCGTTCCAGGTGGGCGCTGGTGTCCTGCTCCTTCTTCAGCTCCTCTGCCATCATGGCGGCCTGTGGACAGGAGAGAGGTGTCAAAGAACTGGGGCCCAGGTCTCTTCTCCCTAAAGGATCACCTCTTTCCCATCCTGGCGTTTGCTCCCTGAGGTCCTCAAACTCATGAAACTGCAGAGTCACCTTGTCCGTACAGCCCAGTGGCCTGGCCTGGACCCAGAGCCCTTGTTCATGTCTGTAGGGGAGGCTGGAAGGTGCGGGGGCACTCACATCCGTGATGGCCTTTTTGGCCTTCTCCTCAGCGTTCCTGCACTCCTGCACTGCCTCCTCCACTTCTGACTGGAGTTGGGTCAGATCCGACTCCATCTTCTTCTTCTGGTTGATGAGGCTTGTGTTCTGAGGGCCGGGGTGGGCAGAGTATGAAAATCACTGAGCATCATGACTGGCTCCCAGACCTCACCTGCTGGGTGCTGCAGCCTGTGCTTCCCTCCAGGAATGCCCAGGGAGCTGTTCACCTGGGAGTGCAGCAGCTGCACCCGCTCGCTGGTCTCGATCAGCTCCTGCTCGGCCAGCTTCCGAGACCTCTCTGTCTGCTCCACCACAGCCCGCAGTTCCTCCAGCTCGGCCTGCAGCAGGTTGTTGCGCCGCTCCACGATGGCGATGTTCTCCTTCAGGTCATCGTTGACTCGGACTGCATCGTCCAGCTGGATCTGGGTGTCCTGTGGATCAAGAGGATGGGCATGAGAGAGGGAGCTGGCCTCTGGGCCCATCAGAACTGTTACACCAAACTGGATACTGGTGGAGAGCCCATCATGGTGGCTCAGGAGGAGCCTGTGGGTTGTCTCGCAATGGCCCTGGGGCAGGAGGAATTTGGAGCTGTAATGGGACATTAGCACCCAACTTGGCCACATACAGGCCTTCCCCTCTCAGGGCAGCAGAATTCCTGCTTCCAAGAGTCTTCATGTACCTTCAACAAGCTCTGGAGGCTCTTGACTTGCTTCTGGGCCTCGGTGGCAATGCGGTTGGCATGGCTGAGCTGGATCTCCATCTCGTTGAGGTCGCCCTCCATCTTCTTCTTCACACGCAAGGCCTCATTGCGGCTGCGCGTCTCCGCGTCCAGGGAGCTCTGCAGCGAGTCCACCACCCGCAGGTGGTTGCGCTTGGCCTGCTCCATCTCCTCGTCCTTCTCAGCCAGCTTCCGCTCCATCTCTGCCTTGATCTGGTTGAACTCCAGCTGTGCCCGGAGGATCTTACCCTCCTCGTGCTCCAGGGAAGCCTAGCAGGGGGGCAGGGAGAGATGAGCTGAGGCAGAGAGTCAGGGCACGGGCTGGGGTAGGGGTCTGCCCAGGAATCATGGATACAAAATGAATTCAAGAGTGGTGTAAGTGGTTCAGTCAAAAGGAGAAAGAAGAAAAGAGAATTTGAAAGGAAAAAAAAATAGGCCTAATAGAAGGTGATTTAGGCATCACAGAGCAGAGCTAGCAATGAAGACAAAGAGGAAAATGAAGAGAAAAGGTGTTGCCAAGGAAACAGGGGCAATCAGGCACAGAATGTAAAATTCCCAAAGAGGGAGGCAGAGGTGGAAAAGGAAGGAAAGTGAAAACAGGAAATCTTTTCAAAGATGTAATAGGTACAATGTTTGTGTGAAGGGAACTGAGTGGCCTGCTTGCTCATTCCACAATATTTGTTGAGTGCCTACTATGTGCCAGGCACTGTTCTAGGCTCTGAGGATGGAACAGTGAACAAATCAGACAAAAGTGAGATGAGAACTGTGACCACAGCCTAGAGCTCCCCCCTCCTCCACACACACCTCGGCCTCCTCCAGGGCTGACTGCAGCTCCATCTTCTCAGCCTCCAGCTGCTTTCGGACCTTCTCCAGCTCATGGATAGTTTTTCCACTGGAACCTAACTGCTCCGTCAGGTCAGAGATCTCCTCTGTGGGAGGGGCCAAACAACTCAGTTGGGGGCTGCCTTGGTCCATTGGGAAAGGACATACCCCTTGGAGGCCCTGTGTGGTGCCAGGAGTGGCTATTCTTCCCTCCCCTCCCTGGCCTCATGCCTCAGCGCACCCTGAAGGTTCTTGTTTTCCCTCTTGAAGGTCTCCAGGTGCTCCAGGGACTCCTCATAGGCGTTCTTGAGCTTGAAGAGCTCTGTGCTGAGAGAGCGAGCCTCCTTCTGTGAGGACTCCAGCTCTGACTGCGACTCCTCATACTTCTGCTTCCATTCAGCCAGGATCTGCAGGAACAGAGTCAGGCTCACTGCTCAGCCCCCTGCCCCACCTCCAGGGGCTGCCCAGGCCCTTTGCCTGGCCTCAGCCTCTTCCCTGCCTCCTAGGAGTTTACTCCTGACCTCATACTGATGCTGGTACCCCTGCTCTGCTCCCTGGCTCTGGCCCCAACCAGGACCCACCTTGTCAAAGTTCCTCTGCTTCTTGTCCAGGGCCGCAGCAGCTGCATTGGAGCGCTCCACATCCACCATCAGGTCCTCGATCTCGTTCTGCAGCCGGTGCTTGGTCTTCTCCAGGGATGAGCACTTGGCATTGACGGCCTCCACAGCCTCCTCAGCCTCCTGCAGCCGCTGGGCCAGTTTCTTTCTGCCCCAGGGGTATGGGGGGGGTGGTAGGAGAGGGGGGAAGGATGGAGGAGGGGGTATTTGGACAAGAGGAAATGACATCAGTCTTCTGGAAAACCAATCCTTAGAAATTCAGAAGCTGTGGGAGAAGCCTGAGGATGGGCCCCAGGGGGCAGAGGACTGAGCGGCAGAGTCTTGGTGGCAGTGTGAAGACCCACAGCACCCAGGAGGGCCTTCTGGGTGGCATCCCTCTAAACCTGGGCCAGCCTTTAGGCTGCAGACAGGGAGGGCACAGGAACTTCTGCAGGCCACCCCATCTTGCCTTGCCACAGCACCTGCCCCAGGTGGGAGCACTCTGCCCTCAGACAAACCTTTTGTTCGTCTTATATTCGGATGAGAAACATAATGCGAGCAAAAAGCTTCCCTGAGAGGAGAAGGACATGGGGCCAGGGCAGGGTCCTCCTGTGTTGTCAAAACCTAGCTAAGCATCCATCCCATGTACCCAGTCTACTGAGGATCGAGCTGCACTGTGTCCTGTCGGCAAAGGGGCCCGGGCCAGAGGCAGGCTGCCTGGGACTCACTTGGCCTCCTCGAGCTCCTCGGTCCGCTGGATGGCATCCGTCTCATACTTGGTCCTCCACTGGGCCACCTCCGAGTTGGCCTTGGACAGGACGCGCTGCAGCTCTGCCTTGGCCTCTGTCTCCTCCTCATACTGCTCCCGGAGCAGGTCGCAGTCGTGCCTGGCCGATTGCAGTGCGTGGGCCAGGGCGTTCTTCGCCTGGGAGGTGAACACCAGGAGGTGGGCTCAGCTTTCCCCATAAAGCATCACCAGCCCTTGCCCATCCCCTCACCCTATTTGCAACAGCCTCCCCATGGCTCACCTAGCTCTAACTCCAGTGGACCTGGAATGGCTTGCTGAGAACTAATAAGAAAGTATGCCCAGGTAGCACTGCACCATTTACAAAAAGCTCATGCCCGTCACCCCTGCCCCCTCACTGCAGCTGGCATTATCATCCTCACTCCCATTTTGGGGGGAGGAGACAGAGGCCTAGAGAGGGTAGGTGGCCAGTTTGATTACCGGTCAGAGCACATGCCCCAGTTGCAAGATCACCAACCTCTAGGAGCCAGGCTAGAATTTGAGCCCTGACCTTTTTTAAAAGTCATATTCTCTCCCCTTTTTCAGGAGCCCAGCAAAATGCTAGAAATTGGCTCCAGTGAGTTCCTTTCTCCAGGTTCAGATTGCTCTGCTAACCCAGGACCCACAGGCATCCTTAGCCCATGTCCTCCCTCACATCTCTCCAGGAAAGGCAGCAGAAAGCCTCAGGCTGGGGATTAGACTCAAGAGGCATGTGGTGGGGTCTAGGCTATTATTCCTTTTGGAATTCTGGGAGAGCGGAAATGATGTGATGCAAGGCCAGTGCTATGTTCCTGGCAGAGGGTCACGTGGCCTGAGTCAAGGCTTCACCTTGACCTCCTCTTCCAGCTGCCGCTTGAGGTCCTCCAGCTGCTGGGTGTAGGTGAGCTTGCCTCGGGTCAGCTGGGAGATCAGCGCCTCCTTCTCATCCAGCTGTCGGGACAGCTCACCTGGAAAGTCACCGAGACACACTCAACTCTTGAAGGCCAGGCACTCCTCTCCCCCCACCACCCCCCGGCCCCAGATATCCTTCTCCTAACCCTCAGGCTCCATTCTCTGGAGAGGTATGTGTATGTGTATGTGTATGTGTATGTGTATGTGTATGTGTATGTGTATGTGTATGTGTATGTGTATGTGTCTCCCCAAGGCTGGGGGAGCGCTCACCATTCTCCGTTTGCAGCTTGGCCCGCTGGCTGGTGAGGTCATTGACAGAACGCTGGGTCTCCTCTGCTCTGCTCCGGTGCTCATTCATCTGGTCTTCCAAGGTCCGGCACATTTTCTCCAGGTTAGCCTGACAGAGGAAGGACAGTCAAATGACGGTTTCAGGGGGCACTGAAAGGGGTTTAATGGAAGCAATTAAAGGAGAAAGAAGAGGCACCCTGGTCAGTATGGCTCAGTTGGTTGGGTGTCGTCCCATGCACCGAAAGGTTGTCGGTTTGATTCCCGGTCAGGGCACATGCCCCAGTTGCAAGCTCCATCCCTGGTAGGGAGTGTGCAGAGGCAGCTAATCAATGTTTCTCTCTCTCTCTCTCTCTCTCTCTCTCTCTCTCTCTCTCTCTCTCTCTCCTCTCTCTCCCGCTCCCTCTCCCTCTCCCTGCCGCTTTCTCAAAAAATTAATAAAAATATTTTTTTAAAAAAGAAAAGGAGAAGGAAGAGGAAAGGCATGGAAGGAAGGAGAGGATCAGAGAACTGGGTAGAAGAAGGAAAGTGGGAAACTGAGCCCTCAAAGAAAAGAGGAGACATGTGGAGATGGGAGGAGGGAACTGGAGGAGGGGAGAGGCTAAGCACAGGCCCACCTTGGCCTTGATGATCTGCTCCATGTTGGAGGTGACATCGTCCAGCTCCAGCTTGAACTCGCTCTTCTCCTTCTCCAGCTTCTGCTTCACACGCTGCAGATTGTCAATCTGCTCGCCCAGCTCGGCCACACTGTCAGCGTGCTTCTTGCGCAGGGCTGCCGCCGTGGCCTCGTGCTGCAGCGTGGCCTCCTCCAGATCCCGCCTCATCTTCTGGAACTCAGCCTCACGCTTCTTGTTCATCTCAATCTGCACAGATGTGGCCCCGCCAGCCTCTTCCAGCCGCTCACTGATCTCCTCCAGCTCCCGGGACAGGTCTGAGCGCAGCTTCTCCACCTTGGCCCTGGCAGTGCGCTCTGCCTCCAGCTCCTCCTCCAGCTCCTCGATGCGTGCCTAGGCCCAGACACAAAGGGCTCAGCCCCACTTCCTGGAGCCCTCCATGGGAGCCCCCTCCCCCAGCTCTAGAAGACTCCTGGCCTGTCTGGAACAGCAAGTCAGTTTAGTTCTATCAGAAAGAAAAGGATTTGAGGGAGATGGTTTAGGCAGCCAAATTAGCCTTTCTTTAGGCCAGAACATTATACATTCTCTTTACTGAAAGTGGCTGAAGCTTACTCTTGAAGAGGGACAAAGAGACCTGTATTCTAGGGATAGTTAAAGCAGTTTAGTGGGAAAAATAATAGAAGTTAGAGTAAGAGAACCATGTTTGCTTGACTAGACAACAGTGTTTGCTCTAGAAGTAACAAAGGACGTCATAAGCCATCAGGGCTGCAGGGACCTTAAAAGTTACCAGGTACAGGGGAGGCCATGGAGACTCAGAGATCTGGAGTGGGCTTCCTATGGTCATCAGCTAATCCAGATCTGAAATAGGAAGCCAAGATTTCTGCCTCCCTGACCTGTGAGCTTTTCAAGGTCTCTTCCCACGTCATTCTTGGATCACCCAGTCCCCATGGAGGTGTTCCATGGGGAAACTAGGATAGCTCAGCTCCTCCCTTGATGGACCCATAGCAAATGCCTGTGATGCTGGGGAGAAGACAGCCTGGAGGAGGGGGTTGGGAAGCTGAGTCTAGTGCCCACTCTGGGCATCCCAGTCTTTACCTGAAGTTCTTTGAGCTTCTTCTGCAGCTGACTGCCCAGGGCCTGCTCATCCTCAATTCTTGCATTGAGGGCGTTCAGCTCAAAGTCCTTCCTGTGGGGAAGAAAGGAGGCTGAAGCAAGGGAGGCTGTTTGGGCTCCAGAAGGGCCCACCTGTGGTTGGAAATGGTAATAAAACAAATGAACAGGAGGATTTCAGCAGAAAAACAGCTTCCAGGGCTGATGGAGGGTCCACCAGCTGAAGGATTGAAGCCCAACAGGAAATGTGATGGGAAGAACATCGCAGGTGGAGTGACAGGACCTGGGCTCTGAGGGACTCTCTCTCTTTGGTCTGTAAAATGAGGGGGTCGGGCTAGATGTTTCAAAGGCCCCTTTTAACTTTAAAGGTCTTCGATTCTGTCACTCTTACTTTGAATTTGATTAACATTTCTGACCCTTTGTTTCCTCTGTAGTAAATTGGGGTTAAAAATGCCATCCTTTAAAGGTGGTTTGAGGATCAATGGGATCATGTATTTACTCACTCATTCAACAAATACTGTGCCTGGGGAAGTGTGGAGACTCCTAGGCTGATGTAGCCCTATGGCGATGTGGAGCCTTCCAAAGCCCTGACTCTAAAGCACCATAGGATCCTTGATTACCCAAGCATGTTCTGCAGGCTCACTGTTTACCAAATGGGAAAGTAGAACTATACATTTTGGAAGGACTTGCAATAAGATTTAGAACCACAAGTTCATGAGGAAAAAAATGGCCCAGATCCTGCATCGCTCAAGTGTGATGGCTGACCCATTTCTCTGTGGCTCTCTGGGCTCTCCGTGAAGGACCTAAAAGAACTTTCTTGAGAGGCTTTTGTGTGGAGCATTCCTCCATGTTAACAGCTGGTCTCCAGAAAGACTTGTGTATAAAGGGGGCGAGCTGTTATTTTTCATCCTTTTTAAGTGCCCAATAGAAAAAAGGGCTTGAGGGATTCAAGTTAGACTTTACCAGGGAGAGCTGCTGGGCCCTGATGTACATGTCTTGGGGAGGAAAGAGCTCTTCCTGGAAGCTTTGACCTCAGTTTTGCACCCACTTATTGAATCTAAATGGGGCCGTTGCCTCTGAGGATGGATGTCTTGGGCCAGCTTAGACTGTCATCCACAGAACAGGGTGCTGGGCTGGGGAGGAAAAACAGGCAACAGGGAGGGAAATACACTACTTTTTCAGCCGCTCATCCAGCTGTTGCTTGGCATTCTCCAGATCCATGATGCCCTCCTGGGTCAGTTTCAGGTCGCCCTCCAGCTTCCGCTTTGCTCGCTCCAGGTCCATGCGCACCTTCTTCTCCTGTTCCAGGGACCCCTCCAGCTGGTGGAGAGAAGGACAAGTATCCTGACTTTGTGATTTGAAAGCTCAGTCACTTCCAAGGTTGGGGGATCCCAAGAGATGTCCAGGACTTGGGAAAACTCCCCCTGAGTGGGTCAAATGTTACCAGGGGGCTAGGAGAATGCCTAGTATGTAGGGATGCTCAGTAACTGATAAAATGATTGAATGAATGCCCGTGGGATGAAACCCCAAATCTGCATACATTCATTCTGCATAGTATAAGCACCTACTAAATTTCAGGAGCCATATTAAGCACTGCAGAAACAAAATGAAATAAATCCAAGTTTCTGCCTAAAGGCAGCTCACATTCTTATGGCTGAGACAGATACTTCAATAATGATAAGAGTGAAAGTGACTCAACAGAGATGTGCACAAAGAACTATCTGTGGAAACAATGAGTACTGAGGACAAGACCTTGCCTAAAATATTAGAAATCCAAAGATCCTCTTTGAGGATTCTCACAAAATTCCCAGAGAAATGTATCATGTTCTTATGAGATAACCCTCTAAATCCAGTCGTTGAAGGTAGAGATATATATGTTTGAATCTACTGTTGATCATGTCAGTGACATGATCTACTTAACTCACATTTGATCATCCTTCCCCTTTCTTTTTTTTTTTTAAATATTTCAAGAAAAACTATTTTAAATATAATAATGTTACATGCAATAAACACTAATATTTCAAGTATCCTTCCCCTTTTCTATTCCCCAGCTCCCTTCTAGAAAGGTTTCAGGAAAGGGAGCACACTCCAATATCTCTGCACAGACACACACACACACAAGTATAGATGGGCATGGTATATCTAGGCCCTGTGACAATCTACTCACATCATCCACCTGCTGCTCCAGTTTGACCTTGGCCTTGGTCAGTGTGTTGACCTTGTCTTCTTCAGCCTGAAGGTCATCCAGGGCCTGCTGGTGGGCCTCTTGCAGAGCTTTCTTCTCTTTGGTCAGTTTGGCGATGATCTCGTCCAGCCCAGCCATCTCCTCTGTCAGGTTCTTCACCTGTCAACCAAGAACCCCATCCCTTTTAGGGTCAAAGGTCACCAGCTTGGAGACATCTATGGAGATCTCCAATGCCAAGGACCACATTGCTATCAGGATCCCCTGAGTGGCCTGGTGTTGGTTAAGGTCTGTGGTCTTTGAATCCTGAGGAGACCTGGGCTGGCACCAGAGGGAGCCGCCCTCACCTTGTTCTCTGTTGCGTGCTTCTCTTTCTCCACCTTGGCCAATGTCAGCTCCAGGTCATCAATGTCTCTTTTGAGCTCAGAGCACTCATCTTCCAGCTTACGCTTCTTGGCAGTGAGCTCAGCATTCGTTTCCTCCTCGTCCTCCAGCCTCTCATTTATCTCCTTCACCTTGGCCTCCAGCTGGATCTTGTTCTTGATCAGTTGGTCACAGCGCTCCTCTGCATCGGCCAAGTTGTCCTGTTCCTGAGGGTGAGACACAGAGGAGAGGCTGTTCAGTGGGTGGGGTCTTTGCTGAGATAGATGGAAGTGGGACAGTCTCAGCCCTCTCTATAGGAGGGGAGCTTCAGGACATCCCCCCCCCCCTGAGAAGAACTGTAGAAGGATGGGGAGGGGATGGATTTTAGGGCAATGTGGTGAGAGCTTTAGGGGATGGGAACAGAGGGAAGGGAACCAGAAGTCACTTTGTTTTTCCCTCTCATCTGGTCTCCTCCTTTGAAGGAAGAGAACTACATAAATATATATACATCATATGTTTGCAATGTGGTGAGATGGGTAGCTTTATTCCATTTAGGGATGAGGACATAGAGATTCAAAAGTAATGCATGGTCTGCCCAAGTTCACAAAAGTATTGAGCTGTGGATCCAGGATAAACCGAGGTAGAAAGCCTGTGTTTTAAAAGTTATTTCTTTCTCCCCTTCCCTTTCCTTCTCTCAAGGGACCTCTTTGGAGGCCTTTGAAAGTGTTGATTCCAGAATCCTCTGCCTGTGAAGGGACAAGATGGTGAGCTCCTGGGTGGAGAGGTTCAGCGCAGTCAGAGCTGGTGGAAGAGCCAACAGGGACCCAGAGCCTCACCGCCTGCACTTGGAGCTGTAGGTCGTTCTTCTCCTGCAGCAGGGACACCATCTTCTCCTCCAGCTCCTTGCGGCGAGCCTCGGACTTCTCCAGCGCTTCTTTGAGGCGCCCAAACTCCTCCTTCATGGTGGCCATCTCCTTCTCTGTCTCTGCGCTCTTCAGCAGAGGTTTGATCTTAAAGTACAGTTTCATCCAGGGCCAGTTCTTGACCCCCATGAAGGCCCGAATGTTCCACTGGATTATCAGCAGGGAGTCTCTGCAGGGGCCCAGTGAGAGGAGTGGTGAGAGTTCCCTCCTCCCTCCTTCCTGCTCTGAGGCCCTGACTCCTAGGCCCTTTCCTTCATCCATCCTGTTCTCTGACCATGAGCCCCACCCTCTGTCCCTATGAGACATTCTTGCCAGTCTCATTGTTTGAAGCTCTTTCTCCTGATACTGCCCCTGAACCAACCTGGTCCTCAGGTTGGCACCCTCCTTTTGAGATCTCTCACCTGCGTTCCAACAACTTCTTGAACTCCATTCTGGAGAGCACACCACGGGACTGGGCCTGAATGCGAGTGATGATGCGGCTCAGCTTCTCATCTCGCATCTCCTCCAGCAGCCCCAGCAGCCCCGCCTTGAAGAACACCTGCGGACAAGGGGAAGACCCAAGGGGATCACAGCCTCAGAGAAGGGTATCCACGATGGAGAAAGAGGGTAGGAGACCCTGGCTGAGTTTCCAGGGGACCCATCACCTGCTCATTCCAGACCTGGGAGTGAAATGTGGAAGACAAGAGAGAAAGGAAACCTGCCTTCCAGCCTTTGGCTTGAAACAAGAAGCCTGGAATCAGGAATCTGCCTTCCAAACTCATAGCTGCCCTGCTCAACATGGCTGCAAGCCCTGCAAGTCCACCCTGTGGAGCGCTACACTCACCTTGGTGTGGCCGAACTTGTACTGGTTGTGGTCAATGTCCAGGGAACCTAGCAGCTTCTCTGCCCCTTTTCTGCTGTCAATGAACTGCCCTTCAGGGATGGCCGCTGGGTTCAGGATGCGATACCTAGGAGGGAGATGCCCGAAGTCACCCACGTTCTGCACTGGGCAGCTCTTCCCACAGAATTTGGGGCCACCTGCAGACTCCATTCCCCACAAAGACCACCTGGGCTCCCCCTGTTCCCTGTACCCACCTCTGCCGGAAGTCCCCGTAGAGGATGCGGTTGGGGAAGCCCTTCCTGCAGATGCGGATGCCCTCCAGCACGCCATTGCAGCGCAGCTGGTGCATGACCAGGGGGTTGTCTATCACCCCTGCAGCAGGAAGGAAGAAAGAGGAGTGTGTGGGGAGAGCACTAGACTGAGAGCTAAGTCCTGAGTTCTGATTCTGATTTGCCACTTATAAGCTAGTAACCTTAGCAGGTTAGTTAATAATGATCTTTAATTACTTTTCTTCTCTTTTCTCTTCTTCCTTTCTTTCTTTCTTTCTTTCTTTCTTTCTTTCTTTCTTTCTTTCTTTCTTTCTTTCTTTCTTTCTTTCTGTCTTTCTTTCTTTCGCTTTTAAGAGTAACCAAAGGCTTTCACATTTTTTATGCAGTTTATGCCTAAAGGGTAGCCAAGGAAGATATACCCCATTTTCTAGAGAATAAACTAAAACAAGAGGGGTCAAGTTCAGAGAGGTTAAGGGACTTGACCAAAGTCACTAAGTTGATCAGAACAGAGCTAAGCCTTAGACCCAGGCCCCTGAGCCTCTATCTCCTTATCAGTAAAAAAGAAATAAACAATCCTTATATGTCTCATTGGGTATTTTAAGGCATTCATGAGGTAATGTTAATCAAAGAGCCTTACATGCTACCCTGAGTTACACATTCCAAAGGTAAGGTAGTCTAGGGGCAGGGGACCTCATGGGGGACAGGAGAAGAATGCGATTTGGAAAGCACGGTGGTGGGAGATTAGTAGATGCCTGTTCTTGGGGTAGTGAGTCTCCAGCAGTGGGCTGGTCCTGAGTTCTGGGGCTCACCTGAAGACTTGGTCTCATTGGGGATGATGCAACGCACAAAGTGGGGATGTGTACAGCGCAAGTTGGTCATCAGCTTGTTTAGATTTTCCTGTGATCCAAAAAAACATGAGGGAAAAGTAAAGAAAGTGAACGAAAGAGAAGTAAGAATGGGAGAGGAGAGGAAGAACAGGAAAGAGAGACTGAGAGAATACAAAGAGCTAAAAAGAATGAAGGAATGCTAGGGGAAGACATGGGGGAGGAGAGAGAGGATGGAAGGCAGGAGGGAAAGAAAAGAGAGGTGAGATGGGAACTGAGTAAGGGAAGAGGCCAGCAAATGAAGGGGAAGAGAATGGAAATGAGGAGATGAGCAGACAAAGAGTGGAAAGGATCACAAATGGAATGAGGAGACAGGATGAATAAGGCAAAGAAGGAGCCATGCTGGGCTGAGGCTGGGGTCATACACTCACCCTGTGCACAGCTGACACGGTCTGAAAGGATGAGCCTTTCTTGGCCTTGCCTTTGCCCTTATCAGGAGCTATGGGAAGGAGATTCAAGAGAAGGGGCACAAATAGGTATGTGGGGAGGCCAGGGCAGGGGTGAAAAGTCACACCCTCTAGTTCAGCAGTCGCCAACTGGTGGTCCATGGACCACTGGTGGTCCGTGAGGTCTGGAAGGTTGGCGACCACTGCTCTAGTTCATATCCTTGCTAGCATTTGGACTTGAAGGGAGGGCCTTCACTGTGGGTGCCTCAGTTTCTCCACCCAATTCTCTCTCAATGAGTCTGGTATGACATGGGTACAGCCTGATATGAAAGTGGTGGGGTGTAGCAATTTTCTTGCTTCAGATCCAGGGCAGAAACCCTGTCCCTTAGGCCCCTGGTTCCCAGTCTCTACTTACGTGCATCAGCTGCAGCATAATTGGCAAACAGGATGCTGAGCAGCTTGAGGGAGGACTTCTGGTACAAGCCCACCACCGTCTCATTCAGTGGGTCTTTGTTCTTCTGCAGCCAGCCCTGGATGTTGTAGTCCACGGTGCCAGCATAGTGGACCAGGGAGAAATGGGCTTCCTGCTTCCCCTTGATATTGCGAGGCTTCTGGAAGTTGTTGGATTTGCCCAGGTGGTTGTCGTACAGCTTGGCCTTGAAGGTCATGTCTGTGGCCTTGGGAAACATGCACTCCTCCTCCAGGATGGACATGATGCCCATGGGCTGAGGGTGGAAGGGAGAGCATCACTGAGCATGCCTCATATAGATGGAGATAGAGCCTGCTCTATGATCATTATTTACTTATGGAGATACCCCTTTGGACATTAAGGTATCAGGCTCAGCTCTGAGCACAGTTATCTACTGACTGGCACTCATTCAAGCCTTCCCAAGGTGGAAGACTTTGCTTGATTTCAGAGGAACCTTTGTGAAAGTCTGGGAATGTTGATGTTATACTACCATTCATCACCCAGATCCCTGAGATGGTGGAGTTGAAAATAGGGGCACTCTTACAATTCTCCACCCTACCCTCAACTTTTCTGCTTCTTGGATGGGTAAGCCAACGTGGTTAAACACACTGGTGTGGGAGGTCATTCTAGAGGTGGGAGGTCCTCTGTGTGTCTACTCTCAGGCCCCTGGGAACTCAGCTCTCCTAGGTGCCACCCTGTCCTGGGTGGCTAGGACAACAGAGGGCTTTGGAAATTAGGGCTCCAGATTCTCCTGTTATCCAGATCCTGTTCCTTAGAAGGTATGAGGCTGCCAATTTGACTGGGGCATTCATGTGGGTATGAGTGGACAGTTCAGGGGGGGCTGAGGCAGCACCTTCTCAATGAGGTCGATGCAGGCCTGCAGGTCCATGCCAAAGTCAATGAACTCCCACTCGATGCCCTCCTTCTTGTACTCCTCCTGCTCCAGCACGAACATGTGGTGGTTGAAGAACTGCTGCAGCTTCTCATTGGTGAAGTTGATGCAGAGCTGTTCGAAGCTGTTGAACTGCAGGGGGGTTGAGGGCAGAGGTGGGTCAGGTAGGCAGGTATCCGAATGTTCAGCCTAGTGAGGGTGTGGCTTGTCCCCTCCCCTGTCAGGGCAGAGAGAGGGAGTACCCCCTGAAGACAAAATGCTGACTGCCTCTGTCACTGCTGAACCCCACTTGCCTTTCCAGTGTCTGGCTTACGGCTTTCCTGTTGCATGTGCTGATGAGTGTGTTATTGTTCCCCCTACTCCCAGGGCTCCCCCTACTCACATCGAAGATCTCAAAGCCGGCGATGTCCAGGACTCCAATGAAGTACTGGCGCTGCTGTTTGGTCTCCAGGGTGGCATTGATCCGTGTCACCATCCAGTTGAACATCTTTTCATACACTGACTTGGCCAGTGCCCCAATGGCATATGACACCTGGAAAGTAGGGGAGAGATCCAGGTGAGCAGACTCACTGGGAAGAGTGAGTTCCAAAGCTTCCACTCAGCCATCATTTATCTCCTAAAGATGACCCACCTGCTGGACATTCTGCCCTTTGGTGACATATTCATTGCCCACTTTCACCCGAGGGTGGCACAACCCCTTAAGCAGGTCGGCTGAGTTCAACCCCATGAGGTAGGCAGACTTATCAGCCTCTGGAAAGAAAGGGTAGGTAGCATAGTTGATAAAGAGAGGACTCCTGACATATTTCAGAGGGAAGAGGGGCCCGGAAGAGTTTAACCAAAGAACTTATATGCATATATGCATAACCCATGGACATAGACAATAGTTTGGTGAAGGCCTGGGGAGGGGACAGGAGCAGGTGGAGGGGTTCAATGGGGGCATGGGGGCATCTGTAGTACTTTCAACAATAAAGATAAATTTAAAAAGAAAGAGAGATGACTCCTCTGCAGATGCAGCCTTCAGCGACTCCATTGCTGCCCCCAGCATCCCAGACTCCCACCTTCTGTGCCATCCGGCTCAGCCTGCTCCTCTCGCTGCTTCTGTTTGAACTTCATATTTCCAAAGTGCATAATGGCACCCGTCAGCTTGTAAATGGAGTTCTTCTCCTCAGGAGTGAAGCCCAGCACGTCGAAGGCATTCTGTAAGAAGGCCCCATATTGGTGGACCACAGGAGAGGAAGTGTGGCAGGTAAATGATGTCTCTCTTCAGTTGGAGAGATAACCCTGTGAGTTCTGAGACTCCCATACCCAGTGATGACTCCAAAACAAAGGTGGGAGGTACCAGCTGGAGGATAGACCGCCTCAGCCCCGGCGTCAGTGACAACAACTGTTCTCTGGAGGTGCTCTGGGTTACCCACACATGTTTCCTACTGTTGCCCCTTTTCTAGGCCCCACACTGGCTTCCCTGCCTGGACCTTCCATATCTGTCCATATATGTTGTTTACCTAACAGCGAGCCCAGCTCATGGACCCTACATGACCCTGCCCTCCCACCTTCCCTTAGTGATGCCTTATTTTTTCACTTGTCTGCTTCTCTGTCCCATGGCTTTCAGTCCTCTCTGGTTTGATTGAACACCATATACTGGCCAGCCCTATCTCATCATACCCATATCCCAGCACACCCTGGCCTGAGGGACATGCTGGCCCTCAGGGAGGGACATACCACTATGAACAACAGACGGCCAATGTCAGCTCTACTCCTGGGCCAGTGGAATACCCATTTACCCCTCACCACCAATACCCTCACCTCTGGACTGGATCCTTACACACTTACATCAGTGGCCATGAGCTCCTCAGAGTCATCAATGGAAGCCACAGTGGTCTCTCCTTGGGAGATGAATGCATAATCATAGGGGTTGTTGGTGATCAGCAGCATGTCTGGGGGAAGAAGATGTGATTAGGATACGGCAGAAACCCCTGGCTCTCACTGTCGCAGCACAGGGCCCGTAGAAAAGCACATGACAGGCCTTAATGTGGCTCCACATCCCACAGAACCCAATTCAGCAGTGCCATAAACCCAGTGCATGCCAGCAAGCAGCCCAAGCAGAAGGAACCAGGTTGCCATGGAGACCGTTGGTCTCAGTTGGTAGTCTGACTCACCCAGCAGCTCAGGCTTTTTATTAGACAGGATTTGGTAGAAAATGTGATAATCTCTTTCTGATTTCAGCTGGAAAATAACTCTGGATTTTTCCAGAAGGTCTGTGAACAGTAGGGGAGAAGAAAGAAAGGAAAGGTTGGCCTTTAAGTACAAGGAAACAGAAATGAATGATAAAGGTAGCAAGCAAAAGGCAGAAGCAGAGAGAGAGGGATAGGGGGGAGAAAGAGAGAGAGACTCATACACAGACACACAGAGGTGGAGATGGAGACAGAGAGCCAGGAAGAAAGAAATAGTCTCAGAGAAAGACACACAGATCTAGAGCCAGAGATGGAGAAAGTCCAGAGGAAGTCTCAGAGAGAGAGAACTAAAGACACAGACACACAGAGGCAGAAAGAGGGGGAGAGAGACTGAGGGCCAGAGACCCAGAGAAAGACAGAGAGAGGTTGGGATCAAGACGGTTAAAATGAGTGTGAGCTTGGACTGAGCCCTAGCAGATTGATGGCACTCACAGGTCTCTATGTCTGCTGATGCCAACTTGCCAGTTGCCCCAAAATGGATTCGAATGAATTTTCCCTGGCGAGATGGAGGAGAGTAGTGATGAGTTGAGGGAAAGCTCATATTTGATGCTATCCCTCGACCAGCCCAAATCCCAAGTCCAAGGTCAGGAACTACTCACAAAGCGGGAGGAGTTGTCATTCCTGACGGTCTTGGCGTTGCCGAAGGCCTCCAGGGCAGGGTTGGCCTGGATGATCTGGTCCTCCAGGGTGCCCTGAAGAGGTCAGGAGGATGGGAGGTGAGAGGACTCCCTTCCCTTTTTGCAATGTGGGCCCTCGAGGGACAACAGGCCTACCTTGCCTGTGTTCTGGTCCTTCTTGCTGCGATCCCCAATGGCAGCAATAACAGCAAAGTACTGAATGACCCTCTTGGTGTTAACTGTCTTCCCGGCACCGGATTCTCCGCTGTCGGGACATTCAGGGGCTCATTAGGCAGTGCACAAACACTGCTGTGGGCCAACAAGCCTCAAGTCAGGAGAGAGTGTCTGGTCCTACTTGACAGTGGGAGCCCTGACACAGGCAGCTGACAGACACTAAGCATCCCAAACACATAGCTGTACTTTGACATACCCAGGGTCAGGCGTAGCAACCAGGAAGGATGGCACGAGAAGGTGCTGGGTTGGGCAGGTGGAGCCTGGTCTTAGCTGGGTAAAGTCAATCAGGGGAGATGGGCCTAGGCCATTTAGAATAAGAATGAATGGGACGCCGAAACCGGTTTGGCTCAGTGGATAGAGCGTCGGCCTGCGGACTGAAAGGTCCCAGGTTCGATTCCGGTCAAGGGCATGTACCTGGGTTGCGGGCATATCCCCAGTAGGAGATGTGCAGGAGGCAGCTGATCGATGTTTCTCTCTCATCAATGTTTCTAACTCTCTATCTCTCTCCCTTCCTCTCTGTAAAAAATCAATAAAATATATTAAAAAAAAAAAAAAAAGAATGAATGGGACTGGAAGAAAGGGGAAGGGAAAGATGGAAGGAAATGAAGAGTCAAAGAAGATATGGTGATACTGGGCTTAGGAATAAATGATGAGTTGGAGAAGAGTGGGTGAAGGAGATTGGAAAGGAAAAATAAGAGAGGGAAGGAAGAGAACAAAGAGAAGGTAAGGGGAAAGTCCAGAGAAGAAAGAGGAGCTGGCATGAAGATGGAGGGGAAAAAGTGGGCTCTGCATAGAGGCTGGGGGCCCTGATGGGGCTGGGGTCAGGGAGATTCTGGAAGGGAACAGGGTAGGAGCCACACTCACGTAATCAGGATGGACTGGTTTTCTCTGTCTGTGGGGAGAAAATGAGGAGGGAATCAGGAGCCACTCAGGATGCTCTTATTTGGTGTCCCCCCATCTCCCTACTCCCCGCCTTCCTCCAGGCCTGTCCCATCTTCCAAACCCCTCAGGAGGAGGAAGAGAGCCAGCATGTGCGTTTCCTCATGTGGGATTCTCAGGAAAACCTTTCACTTGGGGCCAGTCACCTGTCAGCATGTTTTGATAGGCGTTGTCCGAGATGGAGAAGATGTGGGGCGGTGCCTCACTCCTCTTCTTGCCCCTGTAGGCAGCCACCACCTCTGCATTGTACACCGGCAGCCACTTGTAGGGGTTGATGGTGACACAAAAGAGGCCTGAGTAGGTCTAGAAGTAGAAAAAGAGAAGTGAGTTGCTAATGGGAGGGATGGCATTAGAGTTAGAGAAAGATTGCCGAAAGGAAGAAGAGAAAAGAAAATCTATGGATTCCTTAAATCTGAGTAACGCCAGCCCTCAAGGCATTAGAACTGAACCGAGGATGTAGGGACTACGACAGAGTGCAATGCTGCCTGAGCACAAAGAACAGAAACTCTCGTCTCCAGGAAGTAGATGTGTATGGGCCAGGAAGCCACCAGATTCAAAGGGAGGCCATAGATGGAGCACTCACGTAGATCATCCAGGCCGCGTAGCGCTCCTTGAGGTTGTAGAGCACGGCGGGCTCGTGCAGGAAGGTCAGCATGGCCATGTCCTCGATCTTGTCGAACTTGGGCGGGTTCTGCTGCATCACCTGGTCCTCCTTCACTGTCACTGTCTGCAACAGCCCCCACACAGAGACTATTGTCAGTCCTCCCTCAGCAGGGATAAGAGTTGGGCGAGTTACAGGACGATGGTGTTCAAGAGAGAAGAAGCCAGCATCATAGAGAAGATACACTGGATGTCAGGGATGAGAAGGGCTATCTGGAGGATGTGGATCCCTACCTAAAGGAAGGGAAAATCGGACTGTCCTCAGGTTTGTGTGGGGGCTATCCAGGGAGGCCTCTTAGAACAGCCCTGCCACCCACCTTGCCATTCTCGGTCTCGGCAGTGACTTTGCCACCCTCTCGAGACACAATCTTGGCCTTGACGAACTCTTCTTTGTCGTCAGGTACGAAGACATCCTTCTTGAGGTCAAATGGCCTGGTCTGGGCTTCCAGCCGCTCCTTGTCTGACTTGCGCAGGAAGGGGGCAGCGGCCCCAAATACTGCCATCTCTGCATCCCCCATGGCTGTGCCTGCAGTGGGCAAGAGAAGGAGCTGGCTGCCCTCCCACCCACCTGTCCTCCCCTCTGCTCTTCTCCCTGAGATCTCCTCTATAGTGGGAGCCCCAGAGCCTAGCGTCATGCTCAGGACTCAGGAGGGGTCACTGGTAAGTCCTTTGTTTCTTGAGCTTATCCCTCAACCCAAGAATGCCTTGAAAATCTGTCAGGGCAGAAGGAGAAACTAACATTTTTTAAAATCCTCACTCAAGGATATGCTTTTATTGATTTTAGAGAGAGAGTAAGGGGGGGGGGGAGAAAGAGAGAGAGAAACCTTGATGTGAGAGAGAAACATTGATGGTTGCCTCCTGATGCAACCAAGGATTGAACTCGTAACTTAGGTATGTGCCCTGACTGGGAATTGAACCCACAACCTTTTGGTATATGGGATGATGCTCAATCAACTTTTGTTCACCCTGGGGCTCTCCTGGACAAGGGTGGATCATCCTGGCTTCTTGTGGGAGTAGGAAGTTGACTATATCCATCTCTGACCCTTGTCTTTCCCTGGCCCCCTCACTAGTCACAGGTGAGGACTCCTGGTCATCAAGACATTCTCCCCAAGGCCAGGCAGAAACTAGAGTTCAGTATCTTCCCAGATCCCCCCACACCCCATCTTCAGCTTTCCTTACCTTGGCTTCTCAAATATGTCTGTAGGAGGAAAGCGTCTCAAGTCTGTAGGGACCTGGAGAGAGAGAAGGCTGTGTCTGTGCCACCTCCTGCTGCTTCCTTCAGCACCCACCCACCCCTCCCCTAGTACTGAAAATAGGTGGGCAGTTGTAGTCAGCTTCTCTGGTCCTGTCCTCTCTCTTGCTTTCCAAGCACTATTCCTTTTATCCCCTGAGCGGTAATTCTAGTTTTCTGATGCCAACTCAATTCTGAGCCCTAGTCCCCCTCCCTCCTGGGAGATGGTCCCACCTTTGCCTATACCCATCTAGTGAAACTTCCATTCCTTGAGGCAACTGAAGAACAACAAATGCTCACATTTGTTCAGAGCTTTATAGCTTCCAAAGCATTTTATTCACATATTCTTACTCAATCCTCACCCCATTCAACAGACGAGGGAATCAAAGTTATAGGGCTTGCTTGTCCAAGAACACAAAGCAGTAAGTGATGGAGCTAGGACTTGAACCCTAGTCTCATGACTCTAAAGCCAGTTCTCTTCCATCCTGTCCCCATTTGATTGTCAGTCTTGGTGGACATTCTCAGAGAGGAGACCTTGTGGGCATCCTCTTATGGACACACCCCTCACACCGCCAAAGGTGTTTCCACATGTCCTTTGATAAACACGCATGCCCGCCACTCATGTCTCACACAGACACGTTCCCTTCCTTCATATACCTCGGCACACCCCCCCTCTCAGAGTGCCATATGCCTCAGCAACAGACGTGCACTTAAATATGTGAACGGCAAAAATAGGCTGTCTCTGAGTATGCAGAGACCTGGGCCAGCCACACCAGGTGCCTGCGGACTCCTTTGCAGGGTGTACACAAACTGTAGCAGTCTCAACTGCTGGATGCGCACACAAGCACCTCCACGTGCATGGCCATGGGTAGTTACACATTGCAGACCTCTCAGAACTAGCTTTTAAACATACACGCTTCCTAAATTATCATTCTCTGCCATCCTCTTCCCCCTGTGCCTCGCCCCAAATGGACCTGCTTGTCCTCAGGCATGATCATAAACACACCTGATATTTGTGTATCTGTGTTCAGACCATGCATGCTTGTATACCACACACACACACACACACACACACACACACACACACACACACCCCCCTCTGATGCATTCTGGTCTCATATGCTTTGATACAGACATCCCCCAGTAACACATGAGCCCCCATTCCTCCTGGGCACATACACGCATGTTTAGACCTGAACATGTGTGCTGTTACCAGATCCAGTACTCTGCATGAAGTCCTGCATGCAGCTTGCTATTCCAAGAGGAGCCCCTTCCTAAACCTGGGGCCCCCTTATCCCAGAAGAAGGCTTCCAGCTCCGTCTCCTACCTGAGTGCAGAAAGGACAGAGTTCAGGAGAGAGCTGCGGAGCCTGACCTGGTCAGGGGCTGTATATATGGGGCAGCAGGGCGCCCCCACCCCCACCTGCACCCAGTCCCCAGCCCGATTTAGAAAGGCTGTTGTCACTAGAAGCATTTCCCCCAGGCTCTCCCCCCCTCTTCCTAAACACCACTCCCCTCCCCTCTTCCAGCCAGGAAACAATTGGAAGTGGTCGTCATTGTTATGGCATGGAGAATGCAGGGTCTGAGTTCCAGGGGGCGGGGATGGCTCAAAGTGCAGCCAAAATATCTCCCAGGCCAGGCCTCAAATTCCACAGCTGGCAGGAGAGGGAACTGACCACAACTGACCACCGGTGACCTCGGGCAGGCAGCGCCTGGCCCTCCCCAGGGCTCTCCTGGCACTGCTGCCCCTCGGCCCCCTGCCCCAAGCACCGGCCTGGCCCCATTTGCACAGTGTCTTCCCTGCTCCCTGGCTTGGGTCCTGCATCCAACTGAGATGGGAGGAGGCTGAGTGTCAGCAGCAGCGGGTAGGGCAGAGTTGGGGGCCTGACCCGAAGATGGGGGCCAGACTGAGGTGGCTGGAAGAAGGTTTCCCAGCCAAGTGGCAATAACAACGACCAGGAAGCTTAGAGATGGAGACTCTGGCACAGGCACTAATTTCCTTGGACTAGCCAGGTGATGTGTTGAGGTCACTGAGCCTCAGAGCCAGACAGGCCTTAGTGATGGGTCCAAGCCCTTCATTTTATGGAGAGGGGAAGTGCCTTCTTTAAAGTCAAGTAGCCAGTCAGGGCAGCAAGATTCAAGGGCAGAAAGAAAACTCAGCAAATGGGGGAGGAAGCCCAAGGGGTGGAGGGAGGCTAGAAAGGAGGGCAGGGAGCCTAAAGACCCAATGTGTGCGGAGGACAGGGTCCAGCTTCCAGATGGTCCTGCTTGATGGAGCCTTTGCCTGGCTCCTTTTCCTAGCTCTGCCCATAGGTGCTAAGTGCCTAGCCCAGAGCCAGACAATCCGGAGCCACAGATAGCACAGCTCCCGTAGAAGGAGACCCCTAACCAAGACAGCCGTTGACTGGCCCACCCGACCCCTTGTGTTCTGTGGGATGGTCTCTAACCAAGCCTGGTGAGACTGGTGTTCTGGCAAGTGGGGCAGAGAGACAGCAAAGACCTGCCCCTTTCTTGCGGGCCTTAGGGACAGCCACAGAGTTAGTAAGGAAAAGGAGCTGGGGCTCAGCCTGTGAGCACAGGACACAGCCAATGCCACTCTCTCCCAGCAATGGTGTGCAAGCTCCACTGGCTCCATGGCCACTGCGTGGTTTGATTTAGAATCCCCCTCCTTCCCAACTGCAGGTCTTCAGCGCGAGCGGGTTAAACCATCTGATGAGCTGTCAGCTTGGAAGGAGAGCGGTAGGCTGGGGGATGGGATAGTGCAGGTCCACTTTTCAGGGAGGGAGGGCATAGCAGGGAAGGACAAATCTAGGCTGGGAGCCTCCGTGGGGGCTGCTTGGTAACCAAGGCATAGCTTGAGGATATTGAGCAGCTGTAGGGAAGGGTGCAGGCAAGCGGGGGTAGAGCATGAACACAGGGGCCTTGTCCAGTGCAGCCACAGCGCTGCAGTGCTGAGGAATACAGCTGCTGGGGTGGCCCTGAGGGGGCCCAACTGCTAACATTTCCAGCAGAACAAACTCTGGGGGTCCTGACCAGGCCCTGCCAGGTGTCGAGGAAGAAAGCCCACTGGTAGGGACCCCAGGGATTGACAATGAAGGGCAAAATCTCTCTCTCTCTCTGTCCTTTTTATAAAAAAAAAAAAAAAAATTATAATTGATTTTTAGAGAGGAAGGGAGGAGAAAGAGATAGAAACATCAATGATGAGAGAGAATTATCGATTGGCTGCCTCCTGCATGTCCCCTGCTGGGGATTGAGCCCGCAACCCGGGCATGTGCCCTGACCAGGAATTGAACCGTGACCTCCTGGTTCATAGGTCAACACTCAACCACTGAGCCACACTGGCCAGGCTCTCTCCCCTTTTTCGAGACTAATTACTTTTATATTTTTTAATTACATTGTACAGTCTACATCTACAGTTTAATCAGGAAGAAATGCTTCAGCAAAATGTCTTTTCAGGCACCCCTTCCAACTTTCCAAGCTCAAAGCTTCCATCCCTCTCTGGTTTTCCAGGGCTCAGGCACAGAGGCAGGCAATTGAGATGCACCAAGAATACTTGGGACATGGCTGAGCCATTTCAAAGCCAGTGTCTTCACTGAGGGTAGGGGAGGCCAGGGGATTGTCAAGGGCAGGAAAAAAAAAAAGAGAGACATATGTAATACTCTTTGTAATACTTAAAGCAATAAAACAATAAAAAAATAAATTTAAAAAACAAAAAAACACAAAGCCAGTGTCTTCACAGCTGGCCTCCCTGGCTGTGGAGCTGGGAAACCTTTTGTACATTTAGTAAATCAATGGTACTTTGTTTTCCTCCTGGTGGGCTTGGGAGCACTGGCCTACTGATGTGACAGAGCTCAGCCTCCTCACCTCTGGATTTCCTGCCTTGGATCTCCAATCTGAAGACAGGGTCTGATATCCTTAAAGATCCCCACTCATTCCCCAAGCCTCTGGCACCCGCTCTTGGTTCCAAGATTCTCTTCCCTCTGCTCTCTACTCTATGAACTGAGCAGCTTTGCTGAGTCTTTCATTCAACAAGTATTTACTGAGTGCCTACTAAGTGCTAGTCATTGTTCTAGTCCGTAAGGATCGAATGGTGACCAAAATAAAGACCCTTCTTCTGGGCAGCTCTATTTCACTGTTTGCAGAATCGAAATCCAAGACTGAGCTTATAGCCAGTGCCTTTGCTCACATGTACATTCCTGGTGGGGGAAGTGAGGGGCCAGGGGCCCCACTGGGCGAGGTGGGTGGGGATCTCACAGAGTGTGTACTATAGAGTGATAGCAGACAAGACAAAGGAGAGCAGAGCGGAATGCTATAAATAAAGAGCGACTGGAAGAAGGCTCCTTCACCAAGGTAGACCAAATAAGGCCTGGAGTGGAAGGAAGGTGATCTGCCTCCTCTGCCCCTCCCGCACCTCCCCTCCCCGGCATTGTGTCTGCTTTGTCTGGGCTCTGTCACCACCCTGATCAAGTGTCAGGCCCGAGCAGGGGCTGTTTTCTGTGAACATGCCAGCGGGAGTTCAGAGAAAAAGTTGCTAAAATTACTATCAGGAATGGGGGGAGGAGAGGCACGCTCAGGCAAGTTAGAGGAGACCCCGTTGTGGAAAGAAGCCCCCAAATCCGAAGGAATGGGAACAGGAGAGGGGCAGGAAGAGGCAGGGGGCTTGGCCCAAGAATGAGGCACCAGTTGTCTGTGCACATGGGAGAAGGCACCCACCCTGGATCAGGGCTGAGCACTCCTATTTGCCTGCCCCCAGATTCCCTGACCTTGGGGGGACCCCAACCCTGGCTCCACATGAGCCTGGGATTAGGACTTGAGCTTTGTGCCTGTCTCAGGTTTCCCTTTACAAACAGCTGCTCCTTCTTGTCATTTCTTTTGTCTTTCTCCTGGCTCCAAAATCTACCCTTCTACACCCGCCCTCACTCCCTAGTCCAGAGTCTCTGCTCTCCCACAGATAGTGGACAGCTGGAAATGTGGGGCCAGGGGCTGAGGCTGGCCTAGTTTTGCTGGGGTGTTTGGGAAGGTGGATCTTGCCATCAGGGAGTGTTTGGAGGAGCACAACTTACCCCAAAGGAGGCTTTGTGGACTTGGTCCGTTGGATCCAGGGCTGGAAGCCTCGGAGGGCATGCCTGATGAGCTTTGGGGTCAGTCACAAAGATTCACTCCATTTTCCAGCTGTGTGGTTGAGGTCAATCACAGAACTTCTCTGAGTCAGTTTCATCATCTGTAACATGGGGATAGTCATATTTCTCTCCCAGGGCTATAAAGACCACCAGAGTTTGTATAGGTAACAGGTCCAGCACAGCCCCAGGCACACAGTGGGCCCTCGCTAGGTAGCAGCTTTATTGTTAGGAACACAGACCTCTCTGCAGGTGGGTAGGGCAGCTACAACGCTGTAAGTTCTCTACCCCACATCTCCCTCAGCCCCACTACATCAACTTGGCTCAAGGGATGGTCTGGGCCAGGGTGGAGAGAGACTCGGCAATCCTGTGGTCTCTTTTGCCCAGACTGTGGCCGCCTCTGGGAACATCATGGCCAGCAGGCCAAGTCCTCAGGCTGTCCCATGCTCAGTTTAGGCCCACATCCCCTGAGGCTGGGAGTGGTGCCACTGCCCGAGTGCAGGCCATGGACGAGGCCTCATGACAAGCCAATGAGCTGAGCTGAGGTCCACCCAGAGTTGCCCAGGCTAAGTGGTGACATTCGCCAAGGACATCTGACAAGGTAGAGGCTGCTTGGCCAGTAGACCCCACCAGTAGCAAGATATGTCTGTGTGTGTCCTGGCTAAAGTTCTTAGGGATCCTAAGTGGAGTTGCCTGGGGAGCTGGACTGGCCTTAGGAAATGGGAGTTGGGTAGTGGAGGGGAGGAGATTAAACTGAAGCCCTCAGACATGGGAACCATCCCTGGGCTGGAGCCAGACGCAGAATACAGAGGGGCTAGCAAGCTCTGGGAGGAGACTGGCCAGGGTATTGTGATGTGAAATAATTGGACAGACTGAGAAATAGCACCTGCTAGGTGACTCAATCTGGAGCCCTGCACACTGCTCTCTCTATTTTGGGCCTCCACCTGAGGACCAGCTCACGGCATCCCTGTGCTGCTGGGCCGAATCAGCCTGGGATATGGAAAGACCATGGGATTTACTAGGGGTGAATGGGGAATTGCTCAGTGAGGAGCCAAGAGGCTGAGTAATCAGGAGCACCCTTCCCAAGGGGAGAAGTTCTGTACCTCATTCCTTTCTTCAGAGGCCCCACTTCCTTAAGCAGGCCTCCCTGGGACCATCGCCTGTCTCCCTGCCTCTACCCCCATCATAAATGCAGGCATACAGATATGCATACGTCTCTGCATAAAGACCTATAACATACAGTCTCAGCTACCTTCTGTAGCCAGTCTTAAGACAGAACATTGGTGTTTGGTGAACTTGCCAGGAGTGCCTCCCTCCCAGCTTCCAGCCTACCTCATTCTTCTTCCCGCTGCCCAGCTGGGTCCCAGTCAGTTCCTAATCAGATCCTTTGCTGACCGTGCTGTGTGCCCAGCTCTGTGGGGGCCACAAGAGGATCACATGGCTTCTGACTCCCAGGCATTCCCATCAGCTCAGGAAGCCACAAGTAATGCAGTGGAAAGCAAGGGAGGATGGTTCAGGCTACACGGTGTGGTCCGCATCCAAACAGCTCAAAGGCAGAGAAGCTCTTGTTCAGTGTGGGCTGAACAGGCAAAAGTGTCTAGGTGGGTACCTCAGCTGGGGCTTGAAGGGAGGAGGGCAGGGCTTTGAGAAGCACTGGGAATGGAGTGTGGCCTAGGTGGTCAGAATCACAGCATGGCCAAAGGCATGGCAGGGGAGGGCATGCTGAGGTTCGTAAGGACCCAGAGGACATATTCCTGATTGAACCATGGGGTCTGGAGATTTCAGGTGGGGCCACATTGTAGGAGAGGAGAAAGGGAAGGGCTGTTCATAGGTGGAGAGCCTTCCTGTACCAGGTACCATGCATATTTTCTCCCTTAATGCTCGCATTTGCCTGTCAATTAAATTGCATTTTATGGTTGAATAACGCGGTCCAGAGGCTAAGATGTTTGTTCAAGATCAAGCAGCAAGAGTGGTGCTGGGATTCAAACCCAGGTCTGTCTTGCTCCAGAGTGCTTTCTACTGGCACTACTATGTTTCCCAGACTAGCAAAATGGCCACCAATATCCTGGAGGCAGTGAAGCACGACTAAAGCTCTGGATCAGGGGCAAGCACTGTGAGGCTGTGACAGCAGTTTTAGGGGCCTCACGGGAGTACTGTTGGGTGCTTTGGAAGAGAAGAGTCTGGAAGCAGGGGGACCCTAGAGAAGGACAGAATAGCAATCAAGGTCAGGAGGAGGATGTGGCTAGCAGATGTGAAGAGGAAAGGGCAAATCTGGAAGGATTTTTAAGGAAGAGAAAAACGCTTTGCTACAGACTGGACATGGGAAATGAAGAAGGAAGACTCATGACTTCATGATGTTTGGCAAGGACAGGGATGGTGGCAAAAGGGACCCAGCTCTTAGGCAGGCAGCAGGAAGGACCAAGTGTTCGGTTGGGGGGAGTTGGAGGTAACAATGGGGCGTGTGATGGAAGATGCTTTGCAACCTTGTAGGAAGTTGGAATTACGGGTCTGGCAGGAGGCTGCTGAATGGGACTGCCTGCCTCAGGGACAGCGGAAGAAGCCATGAGATCGGAAAGAAGAAGAAAAGCTCGAGGAGGTACACATGGTACCAAGCTAGAATGAAGAGACAAGCATAGAGAATGAAGACGGTGACTCAAAAGAGCTAGGGAACATGAGAAAAGGGCCGTTTCCTAGAAGCCAGAAGTGTTTCAAGAGGAACAGGTGGCTGTAGTGTCAGATACCAAAGAAAGACTTCGTGTCAGGGAGACGGAGAAGAGAAAATCAAATGATCTGGGAGCAAGCACCTTCTATAGAGTCCCAGGGCAGAGCCAGGCTGCAGTGAGGTATTAAGAAAAGGATGGAGTCTCAGCGCGCCTTCCAGCCCCGCCGCCTCCCTGCGATCGGTTCCTTGGACCCCCCCCTCCACCCCCCCGCCCCCCCCCCCCCCCCGCAGCATGGCCCCCAAACGCAAGCGCAGCAAGCGAAGAAACCTAAAGTGCCTCCAGCCCCGAAGCCGGAGAAGAAGCCGGCCCCTCCGGACGGGCCGAAGGGAGAAAAAGAACAGCAAGAAGCGATTGAACATATTGATGAAGTACAAAATGAAATAGACAGACTTAATGAACAAGCCAGTGAGGAGATTTTGAAAGTAGAACAGAAATATAACAAACTCCGCCAACCATTTTTTCAGAAGAGGTCAGAATTGATCGCCAAAATCCCAAATTTTGGGGTAACAACATTTGTCAACCACCCACAAGTGTCTGCACTGCTTGGGGAAGAGGATGAAGAGGCGCTGCATTATTTGACAAGAGTTGAAGTGATAGAATTTGAAGATATTAAATCAGGTTACAGAATAGATTTTTATTTTGATGAAAATCCTTACTTTGAAAATAAAGTTCTCTCCAAAGAGTTTCATCTGAATGAGAGTGGTGATCCATCCTCAAAGTCCACTGAAATCAAATGGAAATCTGGAAAGGATTTGACGAAACGTTCAAGTCAAACACAGAATAAAGCCAGCAGGAAGAGACAGCATGAGGAACCAGAAAGCTTCTTTACCTGGTTCACTGACCATTCTGATGCAGGTGCAGATGAGTTGGGAGAAGTCATCAAAGATGACATTTGGCCAAATCCATGACAGTACTACTTGGTTCCTGACATGGATGATGAAGAAGGGGAAGGAGAAGAAGATGATGATGATGATGATGATGATGATGATGAAGAAGAGGAAGGGTTGGAAGATATTGATGAAGAAGGGGATGAGGATGAAGGTGAAGAAGATGAAGATGATGATGAGGGGGAAGAAGGAGAGGAAGATGAAGGAGAAGATGACTAATGAACACTGATGGATTCCAACCTTTTTAATTTTCTCCAGTCCCTGGGAGCAAGTTGCAGTCTTTATTCTTTTTCTTTTTTTTCCCCCTCTTGTGCTCAGTCGCCCTGTTTTTGAGGTCTCTTTTCTCTCCTTTACACCATGGTTCTCACCTTATTTGGGGGGGATGTACCTGAGCAGAATACAGTGGGGAAAAGAATCTTTGCCCCTTTCTGTTCCAAATTCATTTTTATCCCTTCCCGTCTCAAGAAAAACTTAATGGAATCAACACCACCATGCTCTGTGGGAAAAAGAAAAACCTTCTGCTCCCTTAGCTCTGCTGGGAGCTGGAGGTGGCTAGGCCCCTGTGTAGTAGTGCATAGAATTCTAGCTTTTTTCCTCCTTTCTCTGTATATTGGGCTCAGAGACTACACTGTGTCTCTATGTGAATATGGACAGTTAGCATTTACCAACATGTATCTGTCTACTTTCTCTTGTTTAAAAAAAGAAAAAATTTTTTAAAAAGGGGGGGCATTATAGAAAGTCAACAAAGGGTGGGTTTGAGATGTTTGGGTGGGTTAAGTGGGCATTTTGACAACATGGCTTCTCCTTTGGCATGTTTAATTGTGATGTTTAACGGACATCCTTGCAGTCTAAGATGACACTTCTAAAATAAAATTCTCTCCTAATGATGACTTGAGCCCTGCCACTCGATGGGAGAATCAGCAGAACCTGTAGGATCTTATTTGGAATTGACATTTCTCTATTGTAATTTTGTTCTGTTTATTTTTAAATTTTCTTTTTGTTTCACTGGAAAGGAAAGATAATGCTCGGTTTTAAACGTTAAAAGTGTACAAGTTGCTTTGTTACAATAAAACTAAATGTGCAAAAAAAAAAGAAAGAAAGAAAGAAAAAGAAAAGGATGAGTGAACAGGAAGTGGAGGCAGTGGGTGTAAACCATGCATGTGAGGAGCTTGGCAGTGAAATGAACGAGATTAGACAGCAGCTAGAAGGGGAACAGGGCCAAGTAACACTGTTTTGTTTTTAAGGCCAGGCAATCCCAAACACATGAAGAGGGGGTGATAAAAGATGCCCCTTTTTTGTTTCCCATTCTCTTTTACAATTTCTGGTTCTATTTTTAAAATGTCTTTTTTAAAAAAATTGATTTGAGAGAAAGAGAGAGAGAGAAACACTGATTTGTTGCCTCACTTGCTTATGCTTTCATTGGTTGATTCTTCGTATGTGCCCTGACCAGGGATTGAACCCACAACCTTGGCTATCGGGACAATACTTTAACCAACTGAGCTACCTGGCCAGGGCTTGGTTCTATTTTCTTATTGCCACCTTTCTTTCTGGAAGCCTGAGAGGTGGTCTGGAAATACCTGAAGAGCTGAGAAGCTCACCACCACACAGTGGGCTTGCAAATGGGAGGCTCAGCCTGCTCTCTCCTCATCCCTAGATACACATGTAGGCAGCCCCGGCCCTCACACTTTGGCCCTCACCAACTGGCCGAAGAAAGGTCTTGGCGTCCCATGTTCCAGGGTTTGAGGACTAATGTAGGGCTAGAGGGCAGGGAGTAGCCCTAGAGAGTCATCTGGAAACACAATTAGCACCCATGCCTCCGCTCCTCCTCCTTGCTTATACCTCAGTATTTTAACAGTAGCTAGAAAGGTGATGTTCCTGGTTTGGTGGTACAAGTGCCTCTACCTGACATAACATAACCCAGTGCCACAACTCAGCCGAGGGATAACTGCTGCTCTCTGGGAGCAGGGCACTTGCTGGTGTCCCAAGAGGACGAGGGGTGGGGGGGTGGGGGTGGGGGAAGGAAGGCCAACCCTTCTCTGATGCTCCTGTGCTGTGGTGTCTGGAGCATTCCTGCTGCTGGATGTGAATTTCATCCCTTTGCTACACATGCTCCAAAGTTCTACACAAATATTAGACACTGATCAAGAACACACAGAGGTGCCACATTATGCAGGTCCTTCCAGCCATGGGGGAGGGTGGTAAGTGACTGCCCTGGGTCTGATGTGGAACAGAAGAGCCTGGGGAACTGGCTGCTGTTTTCTCCCAAAGGAGCTTTCAGGGGCGGCAGGCAGCCTGACTGCAAGATCGCCTCGGAACGACGGACCAGACTAGGGACTGAGAGCTGGTCAGGCTCCTTGGTGTCTGAAAGGACCAGGGCTGGGGTCTCAGTAGGGAAAGAAGGGCCTTTATTAAAGGGCTTTGGATTTTTAAAAAAATATATTTTATTGATTTTTTTTTTTTTTTCAGAGAGGAAGGGAGAGGGATAGAGAGTTAGAGACATCGATGAGAGAGAAACATCGATCAGCTGCCTCCTGCACACCCCCTACTGGGTATGTGCCCGCAACCAAGGTACATGCCCTTGACTGGAATCGAACCTGAGACCCTTCAGTCCGCAGGCCGACACTCTATTCACTGAGCCAAACTGGTTAGGGCAGGGCTTTGGATTTACTAGATAAAAAGAACCTGATGCCCTAACCAGTTTGGCTCAATGGATAGAGTGTCGGCCTGCAGACACAAGGGTCCCAGGTTCGATTCCAGTCAAGGGCATGTACCTTGGTTGCGGGCACATACCCAGTAGGGAGTGTGCAGGACGCAGCTGATCGATGTTTCTAACTCTCTTTCCCTCTCCCTTCCTCTCTGTAAAAACTCAATAAAATATATATATATTAAAAGAACCTGATGCATTCTGAGCAGGAAGAGTGGAAGAGAAGTAAGATGGTGAGGTAGTTGCTTTGTTGGGAGTAGGTAGAACCAGCGAAGGGTCCATGAGGAGCTGGACAGAGGGGCAAGCCAGGAGGTGTAGCTGAGTAGTAGGGATGGGGCTGGCAGAATGGAGGCTCAGCTGTGCACTGAGTAGGCCAAGACTGCAGAAATGGGCAGAGCTGTGTAGCTGTGCATGCCATGTGTCATGGCGGGAGGGAGTGGTGTTAATGACCTTGCCCCAAGGGCAGAGTCTCATGGCTTTGAGAAGTCAGGGCAAGGGGCATAGGTTTCAGCCTGGCCTACTCATGCCTGGGCCCCTTGTCTCTGAGATTACAGCCCTGGCTGCCAAAAGCAGCTCCATGGGGGCGGTGTAAAACAAAGCAAAAGGCCCTTTTGTGGTCCTGAGTTGCTAAGAATAGCTCTGGCTGGGCTTGGGGAGGTGTCTCCCATGGCCTGCATGTTCTGGGTCTTGTTCTCAGAGGTGTCCCTATGCTGGGTGTCTGGTGATGATTGCTAGTTGTTAGGGGAATGGAGGCTGTCAGCTCACCCCAGCCTCTGTTACTTGTGCTTGTCCAGTTCAGCTTTGAGGGAGGCACAGCAATGGGGCAAAGGGAGGAGCGGACAAGAAACTGGTCTCAGTGTGCTAGGAAAGAGAGATAAAGGCCACCGGCCTGGAAAACAAATCTGGCTCCTGAAGCTGAAGACAGTGAGGATCCTGGGAGGAGTGGGAGTCGGGCAAAGAGGCCAGGAGGGAGATGGCAGTGGGAAGAAGGATAAGTAGAAAGGACTTGTAGAAGTGGTGGATGGAAGCAGTGGAAGACAGAGAAGTAGGGAGAATAGGTGTAGGAGATAGGAACATGGGAAGAAAAAGGATGAGGGATTAGGATGGCAGGAGAGGAAGGTGGGGAGGGGACAGGTGGAGGGAGAATGGATGGGCATTAACAGAGAAGAGCAGAGAAAGAAGTGGTGAAAGACCATGAGCACTCCTGCACAGACATAGGGCAGAGGAGGGAGTGGTGCAGCTCTTGGAAGAGCTTGGAAAAAGGCTCTCAAACACCATTCCTGTGAGATAACAATGCAGTCAAATCCCTCCCTAATCTCCCCTCCTATTATTAGCCCGAGTCCTCTCAGAGAAGAGGCCACGGTCCCTGGGCTCTGTCCTTTCTCCCATGCCCTTGGCAAGAATTAGACAGACGTGCCTGCGTGGTCATCTGCTAACCATGGTCCTTCTGGATTCTGACAGTGTCACTGGAGAAGAATGTGGAGAGGTGGCTGGAGAGGAATGGAAGGCCACTGCATACCCTCTGTGAAACAGGCAACACCTAGACACCGGGAGGGGTAAAGAGGCAGGTCAGAGGCCTCTTTGTCCTCCAAGAATTTTCAGATCAATAAACACATGGCCAACAGGATCACAGGTCCAGAGTGACAACAGTTAACATGTGCAAAATAACTGAAAATCTGAGTGTAGAAATATAGGAATGCAGAAGTGCTGCCACTGACCTGAGAGCAGCGAGGACCGAGGGCAATTGGGGAGGTTTCCGGGGTCGGTAAGCTGGAGGTGGTCCCTGAAAGGGCTGAGAGTTGAGCAACCCTATTCATGTCCACTGGTCAATGCTGTCTGCCTTCTGGAGGAAATAAGGGAGGTGAAGGAGGCTATGTCTACCTTTCTGGCCCAGCCTCTAGGAAGCAAGGTTGTCATAGCTCAAACAAGGAGCAGCAGGCTCCAGGGTTTTAAGCAGACTGGTATTTGCTGCCATTTACTTGCTACTGCAGTTTCTTTCTTGTCCAATATTTTCTTTTTATGCTGCCCCTTTGCCCTCCCTCTTGCCTCTAGTTTCCTTAAATATTATTCATTGTTTTGATATTTTGAATAGCCAGAAGTTATTATGTATATTTTTATCTTGAGCTCTTTCAACTCTGATAAATCTAAATAAAATACATGATGAATAACGTACCAATGAGGGCGAACAGCTGCTGTTCTTTGTTCCTATGAGGGTTCCAATTGCTCCTGCGGGATAAGGGACATAGATAATCCCCTGGATCTTATTCAGGGAGAGGGTGGAGGTAGCTCCTCTCTCCCCCACCCTCTCTCTCTCCTTCCCTCCCTCCCTTCATCCCTCCCTCCTCTCTCTCCTCTCTCTCTCTCTCTCTCTCTCTCTCTCTCTCTCTCTCTCTCTCTCTCTCTGTCTTTTCTTCTCTGTCTCAAATCTCTTTCTCCTTCCTTCCTTTCTTGTTCTTCCTTCTTTTCTTCCCCCCAAATTATAAAAGTAATAGTCATGGAGAAGTAATATACAGCATAGGGAATAGAATAAAAAATATAATAACTATATATCATGACAGGTGGTTACTAGACATTGTGGTGACCATTTTGTAAGGTATATAAGTGTTGAATCACTGTGTTGCACAACTAAAACTAATATAAGATTGCATGTCAACTATAATTAAAAAGGAATTTTCAAAAAAGTAATGCTCCTTACTTTAAAAATTCAAACTATGAACCTTTTATAAAGCAAAAGAAGTGGAGTCCCTTCCACTAGTCACAGTCAATAGTTGGAGTGTATCTGTCCAGACCCATTTATGTGTATGTATAAAATATATGTTGGGATTTTTTTTTTTACTGGGATACACAAAAATGAAACGTTTGTAAATTTTGGAGGCTTCAGTCATGGATGATTCCAGGGTTCCCTACGTAACTTGCATTTGGATGATTACCAGAGTCTCCAGAGGCTACACAGTAATCTGCTCTCAAAAATGAACCAAAATAAATTTAAAAATGAATCAGAAAGGCTAGGGAAGGATCTGTAAGAGGATGCATGCAAACATTCCCTTTCTGCCTCCTCTTAGCCCCGGTATATCCTCCTCTTAGAGAAGGGGTCACTTGGACAGAGACACTCTGCCTGGGGGCAGAAGTGACAGTAGGTACATGATTAGCTCTCAGATCCTGGGAACTTACCCTAGGATAGCAGAGGCGATGATCTGTCTCTGCTGTGAAAAGAGTGTTGTTTTTCCACGGCAGTGACACTGACATAATGATGCCTGATAATTTCTTTTGCAAAGCCAGTTCTGATTTGCCCCATTTTTCATGCTTGGAAATGTAGCTAGTCATTTCTGTTTTGGGCTCTGTAACTTATTCTTTAGGTCACATTTGTACCTGTCCTTTATTGTGGAAGTTCTGAAGCGGCCTTTAGCCAAAAGTCAGTCAAAAGTCCTGACCAAGATCCTAATATAGTTGGTGACTCTGATTCAGCCCTCGAGCTGACAGCTGGTGTAGTGTGGATGACTGGATTCCTGATGCAAAAGCTTAAGCCCAGAAGCATCTGAAATTCCCTGTTCCCTAGTCTCCTCCTTCTCGGTCTGCTTTCCATGGGCCCACCACTCCCCACTGCAGACCCCAGACCGAGTCAATACTAGCACCTCTGATTTCTGCCACTTTCCAGAGAACTATGTCCTGGCCAATCAAGGGAACAGTTGGCATGAAAAAAGGAAAGAAAAATGCAAAGCCATTGTTATAGATCCTGACAGAGCAAGGTCAGTAGGATAAGGGCCTGAAATAGGGAACTATTTTGTCTTGCAAACAGGGAGTGTGCATGTGGAGGACTAAAGTGGGAGAAAGGCTTGAAATCAAGAGAATGGAGTACAGCGAATGGGGTCTCCAGCCCCAGAGGATACTGGCGAGCCCTGGGGAAGCCAAGCCAAGGATCTTCGGGAGGAGAATAGGAAGGATGGCCTGGCTCCCACTCCTCATCCTTTTTCTTCTCTCCTGTGCCTCATCACACCTGTGGGATCATTCTTGCCCCTGCCACTGGCCCCATTTCAGGCCCCAGACAGGAAGGATAGAATGAGTCTTACCCACACTTGGAGTCCAGCATCAAGTCATTCTTGCTGCTGTGCCCTAGTTCTAAAAACTCAGCTTCTATCTTGTTCCTAAGACTTGAGCCCCATCCTGTGCCCCAGTCTGGTAACTGAGCGCTGTTCCCTCTGCTAGAGTCCCTGTCTTGGTACCCTCTAGTTTTTATAGTTCCTGTCTACTTATTAGAGACTAGAGGCCCAGTGCCCAAATTTGTGCACAGGTGGGATCTGGCCAGCCCAGCCCCAATCGGTGGATTGGGCCAGGCTTATCAGGAGGAGGAGACGGTGGGAGGTTGGCAGCCGGCCCGCCCCAATCAATGGGGGCGGGCCGGCTGGGGGGAGAGACTCTGCCCCGATTGGGATAGGGGGGCCATTTGGGGGTGGGGCCGGCCATGGGGAGGAGCTGTGGGTGGTGGGCCAGCTGGCCCCACCCCTGGCTTGGGGAAAAGGCAGGGGGGGGGGGGCGGCTGCCCCACCCTTAATCGGGGTGGGAGAGGCCTATCAGGGGCAGGGTGGCTGGGGGGAGGGGCCTTGGGAGGTTGGCCGTCCGGCCCCACCCCCCATTGGGCCAGTTCACTGGCAGCAGTGGGCGTCATAGCGACCAGTCGCTCTGGTCGTTACAGCGTTCCAGTCGATGGCTTTTTATATATATATATAGATTAGATTTTCCCTTTAAGCCCCAGACTGGAAGCTGAGGACCCTGTTTTTTTGCCAATAGAGGGAGACTGCATATCTTAATGATTTAGAGAGTACGTTTTAACATCAAATAGACCTGTGTTCAAAAACTCTGGCTTCAGCTGTGTGACCTGGGTGAATTACTTAACCTCTGGGAAAAAAGTAAAGTATTATGCAGAATGTTGTGATGCAAAGTGTGACCCACGGACTGATACATCCACATCAGTGGGAGCTTGTTAGAACTGCAGAAACTCAGGCACCAACCCAGACCTATTAAACAGAACCTGCATTTTAACAAGACCCCCACCCCCACCCCCACGCCTGCCAGGTGGTTTGATGAACATTAACGTTTGAGAAGCAGGAGGATCGTGCTTTGAGTCCCAGCTTTAAACCTAAGTCTTGCCCTAATCAGTTTGGCTCAGTGAATAGAGCATTGACCTGTGGACTGAAGGTCCCAATTCTGGTCAAGGGCATGTACCTTGATTGCTGCTCGGTCTCCAGTAGAAGGCATGCAGGAGGCAGCTGACTGATGATTCTCTCATTGATGTTTCTAACCCTCTATCCCTCTCCCTTCCTCTCTGTAAAAATCAATAAAATGTATTTTAAGAAAAGACTGTAGATTAAAATAAAAACAACCCTGACACTTACCTACCCCATATACTTGGTTTTAGGATTATGTATATGAAGTTATAAAAAAAAAAAAGTGGTATAGCCATTATGAAAAACAGTATGAAGATTTCTCAAAAAATTAAAAATAGAACTAACATATGATCTAGCAATCGCACTTCTTTGTATATATCCAAAGGAAATGAAATCACTGTCTTGAAGAGATATCTGCACCCCATGTTCATTGCAGCATTATCTACAATAGTCAAGACATGGAAACAAACTAAATGTTTATCAAAAAATAAAGGGTTAAAGAAAATGTTATATAGATATCTCCATCCATTTGTGACAACGTGGATGAACCTGGAGGACACTTTGCTAAGTGAAATATGCCAGACACAGAAAGACAAATATTGCATGATTTCACTTATATATGGAATCTAAAATAGTTGAACTTAAACTCTTGGAAGCACAGAGTAGAAAGATGGTTCTCAGTGTCTGGGAGGTGAGGAAAATGTCATTCAAAGGGTACAGGGAGTCAGGTATGATGGATAAATACGTTCTGGTGATCTAATGTACAATATGGTGGTGACTAGAGTTAACAATACTGTATTGGGTACTCCAGATTCTCTAAGAGAGTAGATATTAATTGTTCTTTCAAAAAGAAAGAGAAAGGTATCTATATGAGGTGATAAATATGTTAGTTAGCTTGATGGTAGTAATAATTTCATAATATATGCATATATGAAAACATGCTGTACATCTTAAATACATATACCTTTATTTATCAAATACTAGAGGCGTGGTGCACGAATTCGTGCATGGATGGGGTCCCTTGGCATAGCCTGCAGGGATTGGGCTGAAACCAGCAGTCCAATGCCGCCTGCTGCTCCCACTCACCCCAGCCCTGCTGTGCCTGCCATGGGCTCGTGCCCAGTCAGTCCTAATCGGGAGAGGCTCACACCACTGCAGCGGTGCTCGCCAGCCATGAGCCCTGCATCTGGTGCCCATCCTGAAGGGGTTGGGGACGGTGGGATGCCCTTGCCCGCCCAGGATCTGAATCCATCCCACTGACTTTCACGCCAGTTGTGGGGAGCCACCTGGTGGCCACTTTTATATCATTTCTTCCTTGTGGAGTGTCTAGGGAGGGGAAGCGGCCAACTTCCAGGAGGCCAGAGGCACAGGCCCATTGGTGCCTGGCCAGTTCTCCAGAGATTGGACCTGCAGGACTACTGAGGGAGGGAGTGGCTGCTGCCGGACTGGTGGGCCGCAGGAACGGGTCAGTCAGCTGAGCAGCGCTTCCACTGTGGGAGTGCACTAACCACCAGGGGGCAGCTCCTGTGTTGAGCGTCTGCCCCCTGGTGGTCAGTATGCATCATAGCAACTGGTCAACCGGTCGTTAGGTCGTTTGGTCTCTTAGGTTTTTATATATATAGATACATCAATGAAGATGGGGGAGGGAAGAAGTTATAGATACTCCCAACAAACAGTGAATGCTCAATAAATGGTCTCTATTACTACCACTTGCCTGCTTGGCTTTCCAAACCTGTTCTAGTGCTCTCTTATTAGAACACTAGAGGCCCAGTGCACGAAATTAGTGCAAGGGGCTCAGCCCTCGCAGCCGCGGTGGCTGCCTTGGCCCTCGCAGCCCCAGCTTTGTCTGGAAGTTAATCTGGAAGGACATCCAGAAGGTCATTTGGCTGTCTGGTCTAATTAGCATATTACGCTTTTACTATTATAGATCTTCCTGATTTTGAGGCTTTAATAGGCTAACTCCTTTTATCTGATGCCAAGTTGGTCTGGACTTCCTTCAGCATCTATAATGCTCTCTAGGATCTTCCCCATGTCAGTGGGCCCTATCATATAATTCCAGATCCCAGCTCCTTCCAGTTTGACTGTTCATCGAGAATTAAGGGACATGACAGTGTTAATGGGAGCATGCCTCACCACAGACCATGAATGAACATGCATTCCACCAGTACTGATCAAGCACCAACTTTGTGGCAGGTACTGTCCTGACTTCAGGAACTCACAGATTACTACCAGGGGCAGACAAGCAGACATACAGTGAGACGTATAGTGTGACAGGTACTATAATGGAAGAAGTATCAGATGCTATGATGGAAGAGGTCATGGAGCACAAAGCAAGGCTATCTAATCTGGACTGGAGGTCAGGGAAGGCTCCCTGGAGGAAATTACTTTTAGGTGAGACTTGAAGGGTGAGCTGGAGTGGGTCAAGGAAAGAGGAACTGGGTAGAGAGACCAGCATGTCCAAAGGTCTGAGAAGAATTGAAATGAATTCAATGTGACTAAAGAATGGGAGTAATCAAGGGGAAGTATGGCAAGAGAAGAGCCTGGAAGGTAGATGACTGCTGGTCACAAAGGACTTTATGAATCAAATTAAAAGAGTTTGGACTTTATTCTACATGCACTGGGCAACAGTTAATGTGTTTTAAGAGGGGAAAGTGATGTATCTTATTTTATAGACTAGGTGGTGTAATCAGTCATTCTTGGGATAAGTGACATTAAGTTTTCTGATTCATTTGTATAGGCAAGCCCCCAATCACAAATGTCCTCATAACACAGATGCAGCCCTAGCTGGTTTGGCTCAGTGGATAGAGTGTCAGCCTGCAGATGATGGGTCCCAGGTTTGATTCCTGTCAAGGGCATGTACTTTGATTACAGGCTCCTCCCCGGCCCAGGCCCTGGTCAGGGTGAGTGCAGGAGGCAACCAATTGATGTGTTTCTCTCACATCAATGTTTCTGTCTTTCCCTCTCTCTTCTACTTTCTAAAAATCAATGGGAAAATATCCTTGGGTGAGGATTAATAAAACAAACAAACAAACAAACAAAAATAAATAAAAAGTTATAAAACAGATGCAGAGAAAGAAGTTTTGACACACAGAAAAGAGGAAGCAATGTGACGGAGGAGGCAGATATTGGAGCTGCCAGCTTGGAAGAGGAAGAAAATGGATTATCCCCTTGGGCCTCCAGAGGGAGCATGGCCTTGACAACACCTTGATTTCAGACCAGTGAAAGTAATTTCAGACTTCTGGTCTTCTGAACAGTGAGAGAATAAATGTCTGTTGTTTTAAGGTACCAAGCTTGTGGTAATTTGTAAAAGCAGTAATTGGAAATCAATACAACATTAAAAAAATAGCTCAAGAATGAATTTAACAAAAGAAGTACAAAATTTACTCTCTGAAAACTATAAAATACTAGAGGCCCAGTGCATGAATTCGTGCACAGGTGGGGTCCAGATGGCCCGGCCCCAATCGGGATGGATCGTGGCCAGGCCTGTCGGGAGGAGGAGATGGTGGGAAGTTGGCCAGCCGGCCCGCCCCGATCAGGCCAATCAGGGCTGGGCTGGCTGGGGGAGGGGCCATGGGCAATTGGCTGGCAGGGCCCACCCCCAATTGGGGTGGGGGGGCCTATTGGGGGCCAGTAGCCTGGGGGAGGAGCCATCAGTGGTTGGCTGGCTGGCCCTGCCTCTGATCAGGGTGGGGGGGCTGATCTGGGGTGGGGCCAGGTGGGGGAAGGGGCTACAGTAGGTTGGCTGGCTGGCCCTGCTCCCTATTGGGGCAGAGGGTAGCAATCAGGGGTGGAGCTAGCCAGGAGGAGGGGCTGCAGGTCGATCTGGGTGGTGGGGGCCCATCAGGGGTGGGACTGGCCGGGAGGAGGGGCTGCAGGGGCCGGCAGCCCCACCCACTGATCGGGGTGGGAGAGGCTGATCAGGAGTGGGGTGGCTGGGGGGAGGGCCACCCCCGATCAGACCAGTTCACTGACCGCAGTGGGCATCATAGCTACCGGTCGTTCTGGTCATTATGGCGTTCCAGTCACTGGCTTTTTATATATAGACTAGAGGCCCAGTGCACAAATAAATGCACTAGTGGGGTCCCTTGGCCTGGCTGGCGATCAGGGCCGATCAGGGCAAGCAGGCCCAGGGGAGGGGCCCTGGGAAGTTGGCCAGCTGCCCTGCCCTGATCAGGGCCATCAGGGCCGGCTGGTGGGGGGGTGGGGGGGGGGAAGAGGGGGTTCGAGGGAGGTTGGCTGTGGGAGAGCACTGACCACCAGGGGGCAGCTCCTGTGTTGAGCGTCTGTCCCCTGGTGGTCAGTGTGCATCATTGCAACCAGTCATTCAGTTGTTCGGTCGCTTAGGCTTTTGTATATAGAGATTATTAAAAGAACATTTTAAAGACCTAAACAAATAGAAAGACATTTCGTGCTCATGGGTCAGAAGGCTTAATATTGTTAACATGGCAACAGTCTCCAAATTGATCTACAGATTCAACGCAATCCCTATCCAAAGACCAGTTAGCTTTTTTTGCAAAAATTTACAAACTGATCCTAAAGTTCATATAAAAATGCAAGGGACCTAGAATAGTCACATAATCTTGAAGGACTCAGACTTCCCAATTTCAAAACTTATTACAAAGGTAACATAGTATAGTACTGGTATAAGGACAGGCATAAAGATAGACCAATGAAATATAATTAAGAGTTCAGGAATAAACCTGTACATTTATGGTCAATTAATTTTCGAAAAGCATACAAGATAATTCAATGGGGAAGTAATAGTTTTTCAACAAATGGTGCAGGGACAACTGGATATTACAATGAAAAATAATGAAGGTGGGCCCTATATCACACCGTACACAAAAATTAACTCAATATGGATCAAATATCTAAATGTAAAAGTTAAACTCTTAGTATAAAACATAAGCACAAATCTTCACAACCTTGTATAAAGCAATGGCTTCTTAGATAATACACCTAAAGCACAAGCAACCAAAGAAAAATTAGATAAGTTGGACTTCATCAAAATTAAAAATGTTGTGCTTCAAATGATACACATCAAGCAAGTTAAAAGACAACCCACAGAATGGGAGAAAATATTTGGAAATCATATATTTGATAAGGGACGTGTATCCAGAATATACACAGAATTCTTACAACCAATAATAAAAAGACAAATAACCCAATTAAAAATGGACAAATGATCAGAATAGACATTTCTTCAAAGAAGATATACAAATGGCCCATAAGCACATCAAAAGATGCTTAATATCACTAGCTATTAGGGAAATGCAAATCAATATCACAATGAGATACTAATTCATACTCACTAGTGGGGGGGGGCGCTACAATAAGAAGACAGATTAAAGCACGTGTTGGCAAGGCTATGGAGAAATTGGAAGCCTCATTCATTGCTGGTGGGAATGTAGAATGGTTCATCCATCCTCTTTGGAAAACAGTCTACAAGTTCCTCAAATGGTTAAATAGAGTTACTATATGACCCAGCAACTCCATTCCTAGGTACATACTCAAGAGAAATGAAAACATACTTCTCCACAAAAGCTTGTATACAAATGTTCATAGAACTATTCACAACAGCCAATAAGTGGAAACAACTCAAATGTCCATCAACTTATGAATACAAAAAAAATGTGGCATAATCCATACAATGAAATATTCAGCAACAAAAAGGTATAAAGTTATGATACATGCTACAGCAGGGGTCCTCAAACTTTTTAAACAGGGGGCCAGTTCACTGTCCCTCAGACCGTTGGAGGGCCGGACTATAGTTTAAAAAAAAACTATGACCAAATTCCTATGCACACTGCACATATCTTATTTTGAAGTAAAAAAACAAAACGGGAACAAATACAATATTTGTATTTGCATGTGGCCCGCGGACCGTAGTTTGAGGACCCCTGTGCTACAGCATAGATGAACTTTGAAAACATTATGCTAAGTGAAAGTGCCAGTCACAAAAGACCATATATTGTATGATTCCATTTTTATGAAATGCCCAGAATAGGCAAAGATTAGTGGTTGCCTAGGACTGGAGGTGAGAAAAAAAGGGTGACTGCTATCGGGCACATTCCTTTAAGGCGTGATAAAACTGTTCTAAAACTGTGATATTTCATAACTCAGTGAATATACTAAAATGTATTGAATTATATGCTTTAAGTGGGTGTATTATATATGTATTAAATCTCAATAAAGCTGTTAAATTTACTCAGTATGTATGTGCAAATTTATGATTGCCAGTTTATGATCTTGTCTTCTTTGCCAACACTTGCTGAGTCCTAGAAGAGTTTTATAAAGATTTACTGTACTGCTAACTCCAAGATTTTCTTGTAACGAAATGGCTGATAAATATTTAATAATCAAAAACAAAACAAGGCAGTGTAAATTTGTCATTGATATAATGCATAAGAACAAAACTAAATTTCAAGTTCCAAGGAAAGGAAAAGCTTATTTGTGACCTAACTTGTGAATTTGTTGAAATGGAAACTTTTCCTAATACAAATCCTGGCAAATGGTACGAAAACTGTTGGTTCATTGACCAAGGGTCCTCAAACTACGGCCCGCGGGCCACATGCAAATACAAATATTGTATTTGTTCCCGTTTTGTTTTTTTACTTCAAAATAAGATATGTGCAGTGTGCATAGGAATTTGTTCATAGTTTTTTTTTAAACTATAGTCCGGCCCTCCAACGGTCTGAGGGACAGTGAACTGGCCCCGTTTAAAAAGTTTGAGGACACCTGGGAGGCTGTTGAAGCACCCTGAGCTTGCATGCTGGGTCTGAAGCAGCAAGTAAGTGTTAGAAATAGAGGCATGGAGACTGGATTCCCCTTGCCTTCTTCTTTTTTCTTTTTAAAAAAATATATTTTATTCATTTTTTACCGGGAGGAAGGGAGAGGGATAGAGAGCTAGAAACATTGATGAGAAACATCAATCAGCTGCCTCTCTACACCCCCTACTCAGGATGTGTCCACAACTCAGGCACCTGCCCCTGACGGGAATCAAACCTGGGACCCTCACAGGGGTGGGCAAACTTTTTGACTCGAGGGCCACAATGGGTTCTTAAACTGGACCGGAGGGCCGGAACAAAAGCATGGATGGAGTGTTTGTGTGAACTAATATAAATTCAAAGTAAACATCATTACATAAAAGGGTACGGTCTCTTTTTTTTTTTTTTTTTTAGTTTTATTCATTTCAAACTGGTAGGATCTGGCCCGCGGGCCGTAGTTTGCCCACGGCTGCTTTAGAGAACCGCTCTATCCACTGAGCCAAACCGGCCAGAGCTGCCTTCTTCTTCTTTAGTCCGCAGATGATTTAGAAACCAGGACTTCCTCACCCTGGCTGCTGAGATACAGAGGTTAGTCCTTCCTTAATTCCAGAAGGCAGCTCCAAGTCAGACCCGATTTCTAGTCCTAAGTCCGCTCGGCAGTTCCGGGGCAAATTCAAGACCTTCATTCGCTCTGGCGGCGCTTCTTTCCTAAGGCAGACGAAGAGAACGACGCCTACCATCCAGCCTACTTACCTGCGAGAAGCAGGAGTGAGCCGACCCAGTTGAGAGTGCTGAGAAAATCTGAGGTAGGACATAATGCAATATGCATAGGCTGGGTTTGAACCAGGTTCTGCTGGGGACCTGTGTGACCAGGGGCAAGTCACCTAAATCTGAACCGGCTTCGTTATTTGTAAAACGTACCCCCTTTCACGTCTCCAAACTGGTAGTTATGAGGAGTGTTGGGGCGGCATCTGGGGGCGGGGGTGGGGGGTGTCTTTCCATGGCGCCCTCAGACGCGCACGAAGAGGGCGAGTGTCCTGGTTGTCCGTGTCTAAACCCTGGCTCCGGTTCTCTCGCCCAATTGTCTTATTTACAGATAAACAAAGTTCCATGGTTACACAGAAGGACGGCCACAAACCCCATCCAAGGGCCTTGGGGCTTGTGAGCAATTCGGCACGATCTGCGTGGGAGCAGCAGCTGGCGGTGGCAGCTGCACAACGTGGCCACCTCCCCGGCGACAAGCGGAGGCCCGCCGCCTAGAGGCCGGCTTAGGCCCCGCAAGGGCAGCGTCGTGAAGACTCCGGGTACTGCGGCATCCCGGAGCCAATAGGCTCTCAGTTAGCTCTGCTAACTCCTTTCTTCCATTGGGCCTCTATAACTGCCAATCAATCATTTGCCCAGTTTTTATTGGTTTAGCTTCGATCATTCTACTCAATTTACCAATCACGTGTTTCGTTCGCGAGCATCTTTACGTCATTAGCTCCTTTCCTAAATCTGACGGATTTAACCAGTTCTTCTATTCCATTGGCTGGCCCCAGTCCCTCCTCTAGTACATCCTGTTCGAGGCGGAAGTGAGAGAATCTCTATTCCTATTGGCTTAGATTTGCAAGCGGTGGTTGTCCATCAGTCTATCAACCAGGAAGTACGATTCCGGAAGGGGCGGGCTTTGCGACAATGGCGGCGCCGGTGCCTACGGTGTGTTCTCTTTCTCTTTCTCAGGTTACTATCGTGGATGCTTCCTTTACCTTAAGTGATTCAGGCAAATTATTGGCGCGAGGGAAGGGTGGTGATGAACGTGGCTTCAGGGAGGCAACCTCCCTGGCACAGCGTGGGGAAACGGGCTGGAATTACCGCTCCTCACCAGTAACCTCTGAGGGGCCGGCCCGCTAGAAGGCAAGTTGTGAACAGGAGTGGGAAGGCCGGAAGTCTGAGGTGTCCGAAGGAAAGTGGGGGCTTTCCCCCCTCAGAATCCTGAGGGAAGAATGGCTTTTCTTTATTCTCCCTCCTATAGGAGGTGCTGGAGTCAGACCTGCCTAGAGCGGTGGCACTTTTGAAAAACCTCCAGGAGCAGGTGAGTAATATCACCCTTTTGGAATAGATTAATCAGGGATTGACTTTGACTTCGTGTGCTGTTCACCTCCAAACTGTTGATTTGGGAGCATATATTTGAATACTACCAAATGCCATAAAAGCAGTGATTTGATGAAGACCTTTTCAGGCTACAATGAAAAGTAATTGATTTCTACATCTAAAGGAATACAGAAAACTTAAGAAAAAAACTATCTGAATCAGTTTCCTTTCTTCTTATAGTTAAGGAAACTGATGCTGGGTAAGGTGATGCGACTTGCCTTTTGGGTGCCCAGCTAATACACATTTATGTAGTGCTATGCATTGTAAGTTCAGCCGGTACAGATAAAGGTATAGTCCCCATGGCTTCCCCATGCTTTGGTAAGGTGATTTCTTTAGCTTTAAGAAGAGGTGAAAAGTTTTTTCTACCTTTTGAAGAAGTATCAGAAACCATCTCTTGCTATTCTTTTCCAGAACTGAAAAGAAAATACTGTACGTTGAACAGTGTTTAAGATAACTTTTAGGTGGCATTGTTTAGCTTTTGCCCTTTACAGCTTATGGAGATCACTTGATGTATTCTAGTCAGCTGTTTTATTTGGGCTAATTTCAGGTAATGGCTGTAACTGCACAAATTCAAGCTCTGACGAAAAAAGTTCAAGCTAGAGCCTATCCAACAGAGAAGGTAAGACATACTTGAAGAGTAAGCATCCCCCGAGTTGATGTTCTCAACAGTTCTTTCACGATCGGTTTATTGAATGTCTTGTATACTAAGTGCTGGAGCTTTAAAGAGGAATAAAGCCCAGTTTCTGTGCTGAAGTCTAGCGAGTGAGACAGATCAAAGTGATAGGTATAAGCAGTAGCAGCCATGTTGCAGAGTCATGACAAATGCTGTGCAAGCTGAGGAGAAAGATTAAATAATTGCCAGAGGAGCAGAGGAAGTCAGGAAAGGCTTATCAGAGAAGGTAACAGGATTGTGAGGAATACATAGGAGTCAGAAGTTCAGAAAGAAGCAGATGTGTAAAGGCACGAAGTCCTGAAAGCATGGTGATATTCTGGGAAAGGAGCTAAGTCCTTTAGTGTGTGTGTGTGTTAGGGTAGGAAAAAAGACTGGAAAAGTAGTGATTGTGAGAAGTCTTGTCAACTGAGGCGTTAACTATTGTGTTTCTTCTAATCCAAGATGCTGTTAATGGAGAACATCACTCATTTCATATATATTAAGAAAAAATGCTACCTGTTAATCTGTGACATGTACTAAAATACTGTTGATTAAAAGATGCATCTTGACTTCAGAGATGTCAAAATATGAAAACAAAATGTGCATCTTAAAATTGAAAGATGGTGGTTTATAAATTAACATCTTATAGAAAGAACCTTCTCAGGGATTATTGAGTATGGCCAGTATAAACAGAGGGTTCTGGATTCCTCTACTTAATTGAACTGGAAAATCTGGTGTCATCTGTTTTATATATTGAACTTTTTTCTGAGATATTATTTAAGCAAAACATACCATAGGTTAACAAATGTATGAAAATCATTGCAGTAGGATAATAAGCATTGATGGATTTTTAATCACAGGATTTATTCTTTGGAAAGCAGTTTTGTTCTTTAGAAAGATAGCTAACAGCATTTTAAAAAATAATTTTTTGTAATTGATTTCAGAGTGAAAGGGAGAGGGAGAAAGAGAAACATCAATGATGAGAATCATTGATTTGCTGCCTCCTGCACGCCCCCTACTGGGGACTGAGCCCACAACCTGGGCATATTCCCTGAGCAGGAATCAAACCATGACCTCCTGGTTCACCGCTGAAGGCTCAACCACTTAGACACACCAGCTGGGCATAAGAGCATTTTTAATATATTCTTTGTCTTTTCTTTCTCATCAAATTTTGTTCTTGTCTATTTTTATACTTTCTGCTTATTTTTTTATCTTTGCTTTTTTTTTCTTTGTGTTTCTCGTGCTTGTAACTCATTTTGCACTTGGCAGTGCCTATGCATGTCAGAAGAGCCTACTTCTCAAACTCTTGGCTGTCTTTATTCTGGGTACCATGCTTTGCTTCAGTTTAATGCCTTTTTGAGATGGGCTACCAGCATGTATCTTAGATCACTATATATTTGTTTATTCATTGAGCAGATATTTACTAGCTTATCACCAAATACTTTTACTAGGTGTTTTATAGGTTACAAAGTGTTTTCATGTTATATTATTTGCACCTCATAATTGCTCTTTGACACAGGAAGGAAATAGTGTTCATATTACAGATGAGGAAACTGATGTTAGAAGGTTAAGTGACTTACTCAATATTTGATTACTGAATACCTAATTCAAAAGTTAAACTCAATTTGCCTGCCTTTAAATCCTTTGCTTATCCTCCTGTACTACACTAATGCTTATCTTAAGAGCTTATCTTGTTAGACTCAGACTGAGTTTGAATCCCAGTTTTATTCCTATTACTGTGTAATCTTAGGCAGAGTATTTAACCTTTTGATATAGGTCTTCCTAGAACAAATGACAATGAAAACACAACAATCCAAAACCTATGGGACATGGTGAAAGCAGTTCTGAGAGGGAAGTTCATAGCATTACAAGCCTCCCTCAAAAAAAACCTAAGAAAAACTGGTAATAAATTATCTAACTCTGCAACTTAAAGAATTAGAAAGAGAACAACAAGAAAAGCCCAGGAAGGAGATAATAAAGATCAGAGCCCTATCTGGTTTGGCTCAGTGGATAGAGCAGGGGTCCTCAAACGTTTTAAACTGGGGGCCAGTTCACTGTCCCTCAGACCGTTGGAGGGCCGGACTATAGTTTAAAAAAAACTATGAACAAATTCCTATGTACACTGCATGTATCTTATTTTGAAGTAAAAAAACAAAACGGGAACACATACAATATTTGTATTTGCTTGTGGCCCGCGGGCCGTAGTTTGAGTACCCCTGTGATAGAGCGTTGGCCTGCGGACTGAGGGGTCCCAAGTTTAATTCTGGTCAAGGGGACATGCCCTGGTTGCAGGCTCAATCCCCAGTAGAGAGCGTGCAGGAGGCAGCTGATCAATGATTCTCTTTCATCATCGATGTTTCTATCTCTCCTTCTCCTTTCCTCTCTGAAATCAATAAAAATATCTTTAAAAACAATAAAATAAAGATCAGAGCAGAAATAAATGAAATAGAGACCAAAAAAACTATACAAAAGATCAAGAAACCAAGAGCTGGTTCTTTGAAGGATAAACAAGATTGATGAACCTCTAGCTAGGTCACCAAGAAGCAAAGAGAGAGGACCCAAATAAACAAAATCAGAAATGAAAGAGGCGAGATAACAACAGACCCCACAGAAATACAAAAGATTGATATGGGTCTTCATAGATCTATGGACTTCTCAGTTTTATTTTATACAACAGTGACTCCTTTTTAAAAAATAACTATAGCCCTAACCGGTTTGGCTCAGTGAATAGAGCGTCGGCCTGCGGACTGAAGGGTCCCAGGTTCGATTCTGGTCAAGGGCATGTACCTTGGTTGCGGGCATATCCCCAGTGGGGGTTGTGCAGGAGGCAGCTGATTGATGTTTCTCTCATTGATGTTTCTAACTCTCTATCCCTCTCCCTTCCTCTCTGTAAAATATCCATAAAATATTAAAAAAAAATAACAAAAAATGACTATAGCTTAAGTCAGTGCTCACACATTGTACTTTCTTTTACTTAAAAGAATAAACATATAATATTTGTTTAATTTTCTGCCTGTAAATATAATAAACTTTCAATTTTAGAAGGTTTGGCAGATACATAAAAACGCAAAGAAGAAAATTAAAAGTTTTATATAATCACTGTTCTAAGATAACCACTAAGGTACATTTTTTTGAAAATTTCTTTTATTGTAAAAGTAATGTATGCTTGATGAAAAAACAGTTACACAGTACAAGCACTCCATTTCTTCCTTTTTCTCATTTTGGTCTCCAGGGATAGTAGTTGTTAATTATGTGTTATTTTCCAGACATATTTTTATACATATAAAATGTGTGCATCATACTCCCCCCATTTTAGTTGGAACCATATTACATTTTCTACAGAGTGTAGAAAGTGTTGTGATATGAAACTAAGTATGAAAGGAATTTTGTCAGTATGTATAGATCATTGTTTTTAACCTATATTGTATAATTCCATTGTATGGGGATAGAATCAGTAAATGTTTTTTATTAAATTAGTTTAGAATTTGGCATTATGGAGGCTTTTTTAAAAAAATGTGTTTTTAGCCATAACTGGTTTGGCTCAGTGGATAGAGCATCAGCCTGCGGACTCAAGGGTCCCAGGTTCGATTCCAGTCAAGGGCATGTACCTTGGTTGCGGGCACATCCCCAGTAGGAGGTGTGCAGGAGGCAGCTGATTGATGTTTTTCTCTCATCGATGTTTCTAACTATCTCTCTCCCTTCCTCTCTGTAAAAAATCAATAAACTATATTTTAAAAAATGTGTTTTTATTTATTTCATAGAGGAAGGGGTGGGGGAAGAGAGAGAGAGAAACCTTAATGAGGAGAGAGAATCATTGATTGGCTGTTTCCTGCACCCCCCCCCCACTGGGGATTGAGCCTGAAACCTGGGTATGTGCCCTCACCAGGAATGGAACCATGACCTCATAGTTCATGAGTCAATGCTTAACCACTGACCCACACTGGCTGGGCTGGAGGCATTTTTTAGTCACAACTTGAGGGGATATCGGTGAGTAGAGGCCAGTGATGCTGCTGAGCATTCTCCGGCGCCTGACAGCAGTCCACAAATGATCTCCCTCAATGCTAATAGCTCTGAGGTTGAGAAATCCTGCTGTAGTTATTTTGGAGACATTTTATTGATTTTCTTGCTCTTACTGTGTTTCAAAAGTGCTCTGAGCTTTGCTTTTCTCTTGTTAGCATAATTTTCTCTGGGGCTATTTCAGGTACAGCCACCCCCCTTGAGATTACTCCAGATACCTTACATGAATTGATTGGGAAAAACCTGAACTTGGAAAAGATTATCCTGTTTGTCCTAGGCTTTCCTGCTTCTCTGGCTAAAACAGAATTTGCACCTCTTATTGTTTTGTTTAACTCAGGGTCTCAGCCTCTTGGAAGTGAAAGACCAGTTGCTGCTCATGTACCTTATGGATTTGAGCCATCTCATCCTGGACAAAGCCTCAGGAGGGTCTCTTCAGGGACATGCGGCAGTTTTGAGACTGGTGGAGATTCGCACGGTATGAAGCATTTGGCATCTTAGAGCCCTAAGTTTCCAAATCCTGAACTCCAGGACTATCACACTAGCTCTCATTTAAGTGAATGTTCCCATATTTAAGTGAGGAAACCCAATGAAAGTTAGTATTTTTCTCTTCTTTGGTTCTAACTTTGTGCATATGCTAGTTAAGTGCTTTATCTGGCAACTTAATATAGGGACTCTGCTATGTGCTTAACTTTGGGAAGGGAATGTGATCCTTTCTAACCATGTTACAGGTTTTGGAAAAAATTCGTCCCTTGGATCAAAAACTGAAGTATCAAATTGACAAACTGGTCAAGACTGCAGTGACAGGCAGCCTCAGTAAGTGGGAGAAGCTGTAAGGTTATGTGGATTCCATCATAAAGTCCAAAATCTTATAAAATTTCTTGGGGTGTTTTTGTTTCAGGTGAGAATGACCCACTCCATTTTAAGCCTCATCCCAGCAATATGATGAGCAAGGTAAGGGGTTGCGTTGTCCTGATTTTCCTGACCGGTCTCGTGGTGATCCTGGATCTCCTGGGATTCTCTTATTACTCTTGGTTCCCAGCTTGTGCCTTAGAGTGTTGAGTATGAGATTCCCCCTTCTGCCTTTTATTTTCCCACCTCCCTAGGGTATGCCAGCTTTGGTTTTTCTTATCTGTCTAACACTTCCTAAGTTTATGGACATTATATTCTTTTTATAGTTGAGCTCTGAGGATGAGGAAGATGAAGCAGAGGAAGGACACTCTGGGGCTTCAGGGAAGAAATCTGCAAACGGAGCAGTTAAGAAATATGTTCCACCACGCTTGGTGCCAGTACATTATGGTATGAACCGTGGCTACCACCTCCTCGGTGTGAATTGTGTTTCTCTTCTTCTTTTCTCTGTTCTGGGATAACCTTTGCTAATTTTTATCACGTAGATGAAACAGAGGCTGAGCGGGAAAAGAAGCGTCTAGAACGAGCCAAGAGACGAGCATTGAGCAGCTCTGTTATTCGTGAACTTAAGGAGCAGTACTCAGATGCTCCAGAGGAAATCCGTGACGCCCGGCATCCTCATGTTACTCGCCAGAGTCAGGAGGATCAACACAGGTCTGAGTCCTTGTGATTAGACATTATGTTCTGCGCTGTAGAGACCTGTCCCTGTGCTTTGGATGAATATGGTTAAGTCTAGTGCCAAACGAACCCATGTTATATAGAGAATGGAGTGGAAAACTTGGGAGGACAGTTTCTAAGAATTAGGGGTTTGAAGTACAGACCAAGAGCTAGGAAGAAGATATCCCCTCCTCCCCAACTGAACAAATGCTATACGAAGGAGAACACTTTAAAGCAGGTTTTTGTAATGGCATCAAGAGTGGTAGATAAGTTCAGGGAAGAGAAGTAGACAAGTGATTGTAACTTAAATACAGTCTCCTTGACTTTGCCCAGTTGATAGGTTTGAGTGAAGGGGCCCATGGAGCTAATCCTGTCTATAGATCTGAAAGATAAGAGTTCTCTGATATAATAATAATTTAAATATTCCAGTGGTTGGGCTGTGAGTTCATCAGTAGGGAGGAGGGAAATTCTAGCACAAAGAACGTTTCTTTGAGGAAGTTGTGTTGAGCATTTGGTATGTCCTTACCAAATACTAGATTGCCCTGCTATGAAATCTGTTGAGAACTGTCATAATAAGGGGTGAGTAAAATGTTTGGGCCCAGGTTCTGGCTGTAGCTTGTGTATTATGGACTGAGCATGTTAGACACAGTGTCTGTGTTTCTCTGACAGGATTAACTATGAGGAGAGCATGATGGTGCGTTTAAGTGTCAGTAAGCGAGAGAAAGGACGACGAAAACGCGCAAATGTCATGAGCTCACAACTTCATTCTCTCACGCACTTCAGTGACATCAGTGCTTTGACAGGAGAAACCCCTCATCTTGATGAGGTGAGGCTGTGATACAGGGGTGGGAGGTGGTCTTCATGCTTTCAGCCAAATGCATGTGGGGCTCGTTGCTATGGGAAACTGGGGAAGAGATACCAACACTTGCACTGCCATTCCTTTACTTCTCCATCTGTCTCCAGGATCAGAATCCTATTAAGAAGCGGAAGAAGATACCCAAGAAAGGTCGGAAGAAAAAAGGTCAGTAAATGGCTAGGAGTTAGGTGATCAAGTGCAGGGTGGAGAGTATGAATTGGGATGCCAGCTTTGAATTTGCCATCCTAGGTCTTACTAAGCCCTATAATATCTCTTCCATGCTGGGCATTAATCTCTTTAGAGGTGGGATTTTATTTTATTCTTTCCCAAGCTGAAAATCAGCATAATTCACAGAAGAGATTTCTGGATTGTTCCTCTAAGCTCCCACACCTTTTCAGGCGTCCTTAAATAAAACTACTAAAGTGTCACTTGAAGAAACCATTATCCCACTTCAATTTCTTCCTACTTCTAGTCTTTTGTCCTGGGAGGCTATGGAGTAGTGCCTAGTGGCCTTCTCTTTAGATGTCTTTTTGTTCTGTTCCTCCAGCTTTTCCAACTGTCCTTTGCCTCATTCTTGATTTCCCTTCCTTTCAGGTTTTCGGAGGCGGCGGTGATTGTGGGTGTACATATTTATATATATTTTTTGTCATCCTGAGATACTTCCAGTTTCACTGTATGTAGGTCCTTTTCCTCGGAATTTATTGTTTGCTCTGGACATGTGGAAATCTGTTAATAAAACTGATTTTACTTATGAATTGAAGCCCCTATTGCACATGTATGACTCATTTGCTGGGTGTGGGGTATTTTAGGTAAGAGGGCAATAAAAGGGAAAGATGAGGTTTTGGGGGGAGTGGGAGAAGTTTGGCTCTATATAGGTGTTTTTTAATAGAAACTAGAAATTGGTTATTTAACTAAATAAATAAATAAATGAGCTCTGGCCAATGTTGCTCAGTGCTTAGAATGGCCCGTGCACCACAGAGTCGTGGGTTTGATTCCCAGTCAAGTACCTGGGTTGCAGGTTTGATCGGCCCGTCAGGGCTTGTATAGGAGGCAACCAATTGATGTCTCTCTCCTACATAATATTTTTTTCTCTCTCTCATTCTCTTCCCCCAACCTCCCTCCCTCCCTTCCACTCTTTTTAAAAAGCCATGGAGCCCTAGCTGGTTTGGCTCAGTGAATAGAGTATCAGCAGGCGGACCAAAGGGTCCTGGGATCAGTTCTGGTCTAGGGCACGTACCTTGGTTACAGGCTCCTCCCAAGCCGGGGCCCTGGTCGGGGGTGTGCAGGAGGCAACCAGTCGATTTGTTTGATTTGTTTCTCTCACATCGATGTTTCTTTCCCTCTCTCTTCCATTCTCTCTAAAAGATCAGTAGAAAAATATCTTCAGGTGAGGATTAATTTTTTTTAAAGGCAGTGGAAAAAATATCCTCCAGTGAGGATTAAACAAAAATTTTTAAAAGTTGAGAGATTAGAGTATTATAGTCAACTTTTCAACTCATGTTTTCTCAAGTTCCTGTAATACATGAATTTTTAAGTTTTTTTTTAATGTATTTTGCTGGCCACCAGGTGGCATTAGTGGTTCAGAAAACCTTTTGATGCTTGACTAATCAAAAGCAAGAGAGAACCTCCTCATCAGTGAGTTATTCTTGTCTCCATTTCTCTGGATGTTTTTCTTTTCTTTCTAAAATAGCATGAACACAGGGCTGATCTTAGCTCAGTTATTGAGTGTATCTGGAGAGAACAGTGAATGAGAAGACTAGAGTAGGAAGAATCTGTATAGTCTTGTGTTTTTCAGCCTCTTTGACCCTCCTTCAACTAAGGCAGTGATGGCGAACCTTTTGAGCTCGGCGTGTCAGCATTTTGAAAAACCCTAACTTAACTCTGGTGCCGTGTCACATATAGAAATTTTTTGATATTTGCAACCATAGTAAAACAGAGACTTATATTCTTGATATTTGTTTTATATATTTAAATGCCATTTAACAAAGAAAAATCAACCAAAAAAATGAGTTCGTGTGTCACCTCTGACACGCATGTCATAGGTTTGCCATCACTGAACTAAGACCTCAGTTTACTAGTCAGTAAAGGCCAGTCCTTTTACAAAGAGCTTGCAAAAGAATGGCAGCAAGCAGGCAGAAAGAAAGTTCCTAGCTTAAAGACCAAAGAAATGAAAATCTCACAGAAATACCTGCCCAATTCAGGTGGGAGTTACATATCTGAGTTCTCCTATTCTTTTCAGAGAATGACCTGTTAGTGAGAGATCCCTCAGGCCTTGTATGATAAAGTGAAAAGAGGGATGGAAAGAGAGAAGTTGAGGGGTCTGTAGAGTTAATTCATTGTAGTTTAAGAGCATGGGGTCTCACGAACATCCACTTTCCAAGCCTGGCGTTCCCGGGCAGCGTCATGAAGAGGATGTAATGTGGGTCATTGATTCCTGAATGGGGATCCCTGCTGGTCTCATCGGGACGGGGCCTTTTTCAGTCAGCAGCACCTGGGAGAAGGCAGTTAGGAGACAGCCTAGCGATGTGTTCTGTTAGCTCTGATCCTGGGTGAATCGCTTAGCATCTCTGGTCTTTACTTTTCCGCAGCTGAAAAATGAATGTGTTAGATAATCTCTGAGATTCCCTCCAAACCAAAGAGCCCAGAGCTGTTTCTCATGGATGACACCAAGTTGCTCTTACTTCTGGGGACTCTAGCTTTTAGTCCCTGGTAGATCTGAGAGAACCTGACATACCCAGGGCCCTCATACTTCTATTTCTTTGAGTGAATCTAAGCAAAGAGGCACAAGAACAGATTTAGAGATACTTTTTCCAACTCGACAAGAGGTTCAGTTAAAATATGCTTCAGGACTATTGCATTTGCTTCTGATTTATTCAAATTTTGGATTATGGGAACTGCTAAGGGAAAGGAAGTGTTTTTTGCTTTTTTTAAAAAAAGATCTTTCTTTGTGTTATATCCTGAGCTAAGTGCTTCACACTAATGCTTACAAAATATGTCATCTTTATATTACTAGTGAGGAAACTGAGACACTTATGTTATTTGCCCAAGGTTTCCGGGCTAATGAGTTTGAGGAACATGGAGGATGGAGGACCTCAAGTGTCCTATGATTTATGAAAGTCTTCAGAATTTTTGTTTCCTTTTTTTAAAAAAAATATTGGTAGGTAGTTTATAACCTCAACCTCCCCCCCATCCCTGCTGCTCATTGCCATTCCAGGCTTTACTTTCAAGGAAACCACAAATTCCAAACATTATTCTGGCCTCTTGGTGGTATAGCAGTGAACTGAACAGACAAAAGTCCCTCTTTCCCCAAGATTTCTGAGGAGCTCCCATGTTTCTTTAGAACTCCATAGAATGTAGTTTGAAAACCACTGTAGTAGAGCAAGGAAACCAAGACTTAGGATTTGAGGTTTTCCTTATGGCCATTGTTTTTCTTCTCATTCCTGCTCATAAATTCAGTTCTCTGATCATTCAGACCACATGACTGTCAGATTCCCTCAGTACTAACAACAGATGATTCATTTCTAATGCTTACTAAGTAATGTCCATCATTGATGCACATGAGCACTGTTCGGTTTTATCATTGATGGTAAAGAGTGTTGGCTTTGTTCTGGACAAGTAATTTAACACCTCTGCTTTAGTATTTACATCTTGAGGGGGTGGGGAAGAGGGCTTGACCAAGACGTATTTTTGCCTCTGAAGCTTTTGTTATGGCTTTATGAAGGCTTGGAGAAATGTCTGTCAGGAGTTCATGTAGTCCTTATGGATACCTTACTAGAAAATTCTTTTTGTCTGTAAGGACAGGGTGACGTGATTAAGTCCGTTTTCAGCACCATGGAGAGTTTAAACTCATTCCTTATTATGGGTTGGTGGAATGTGCAATCCCTAGAGCTGGGTGGGTAAACCTGCCCTTTTGCAGAGCTCAGTTTATCTGCCCAGTCTCCAGTTCTGATTGGTACAGATTGAGTGAGAGTCAGCAGCAGTCCTCAGTGTCCGCATCCTCCCTGGGATCTGTTAGGTATGTAAACTTCAGATTCATGTTTAGACTTATCCAAGGATTTGGTCAACTTAACAGAGGCATATGAATGAAATCCTGCCTTCTGCTCTGTTGATAATATCATTCATACAATGATGCACAAGGTTTTTTAACAGTCCTTGAGAAAAACTGTCTCCTATTCTTTTTTGCTTATAGACCCTTTAGAAGACTTAGAGTTGCTTTTTCATTCCTTGGGCTCAGCCTCTTTTTCTGCCTCTGCATGGAGAAAGGCATCATTGCGCTGGCTCTCTGCCCAGTCTTGCTTTTGTATTTCTTTGATCTCATTGTTCAGAGGGTCTCAGAGAAACCCCAAGAGCCATGCCTTTGCATGTTTAAGCTATTGATGCTTTTGAAATAACAGAGCGTCGCTGTGTAAGAAGTGTATTAAAGGTCTATCTTGAACAAATTTGGGTCAATAGGTGGCAGTAGTCACCTAGTCCCGAGGCCCTGACACCCCCTGAACACAAGCACATGTGATGGCCATTATATTTAAGGTTGTGGGAAAGGAGGTCACATTGCAATGAAAATGAGGGAAAAGCAATCCTTTTTGTTGGAATCCAGAATGCTGAAATGTACTGGATTACTTGTGAGGGTGTTGGGGGAGATTGCTGTCGGCTGTGAAGGGCATGGTAGGAAAGAGCAGGGCCTCAGGATTGGGGGAGTGCCATGTGGGTAGAAGGGCTTCTGAGAGCTAGAGTAAGACTGTTAAATGAGGACCAGTGCTAAAAGAATAGAGGCTAAGGTTGGGGGAGTAGAGAGGTGGAGAGAAGTGGAGGAGGGAGAGGCAGAGCTGTGTGAAGGGACCCTGGAAAGGGTGGGCTGTGGTGGGGAGGACTGCAGTTAGAGGGGGAGGGGGAGGCTGCTGCAATACTGAGCCTATCTGATGGGGGAGGGGAGGAGGAGATACTGGTCTGTGCTGCAGCTGCATTGGCTCCCCTCCCCCACTCTTTCCAAGGAGCCAGAGCAATGCTGGCAAATCTGTCTTTATGTATTTATTATTATTAAAAATGTGAAGGATCCTTCCTCCCTGGAAGCACAACAAATATCACTGATCACATTTCTCTCTTCCCTCCCTCTGCAGAGCTTTTGCATTTTTTCATTCTTTCCACCCTACCCCTCCCACCCTCAGGTCTGTTTGACTGGTGGGGGGGCCCTTCCCTTTCCTTCTCTGAGCTTGGTGGCTCCCTGGGGGTTTCTAATGATGGTTGAGAGTTGCAAGGCAGTGCTGGGAGGAAGCAGCTGAATGAGGGGCATCCATTGCTCCAGGAAGGAGCTGTACTCCACCATCCAGTGGGGAAAGGAAATCACTTGGAAATAAAGATGAAGTCCTTTCTCCAGCTAATGAAAGAAGAAGCAGGTGCACACATTTCTCTCTGAACCTAGCATTGCTCCCTTTTCAAACCCTTTTCCTTTCTACTGCCTGAATTTTGAGGGGGAAACCCCTTTGCAATGGAAAAAGCCAGGAGTTCTCCGTCCTCCCTCCTTTACCTTGTTAAGTCCCTCTCCTCCCAGGAGAGCCATATATAATTTATTCTTCTAGCTTGTGTGTTGTGTTACTGAGAGGTTTGAAGGGCAGAAGCCATGGCTTCTCCCTTCCCACCTGCACCCCAGACCCTCGTGCCCAGGTGGGGGCCTCTTTTGTTGCTGCTTGTAACCCTTTCACCACGCCCGTAGGTGGTGCTGCTGTTGCTCTGCACGCAGGGTCCTCCTCTCCAGCACCATTCCTCCCCACCCCCTGGCACCCTCCCCCTATCCCCTGCCCTCTTCTGCCTGATTGTTATTCCGCCAACGTCTCCTCTACTGTTCCCTTCCTCAAATTAATTTTGTGGCGCCCCCCCCCCCCCCCAGTGCCATCTTCTTCCCCTCCCCCTGCTCCAGCTCTTTTGCTTTCTGTCTCTGTTTCTCTCTGCAGGATTTCCATCTCACACCTCAATCTAAAATCTGTACTTTCCCTTATTCCCTTTCTTTTTCTTTTTTTTTTTTCTTTTTTTTTTTTTTTTTAACATTGTTAAAAAATATTTATTTTGATCCAGTCCCCCATAAATCAGTCAGTAGAGGCTCCACTCTGCCACAGATGCGTCCGAGAAGAGCCCTGTGCCATTCAATTGGTGAACGTGTGAACGATGTCCCATCTCTTATGCCAGCCAGAGGGCACACCTTCCATGTTGTTACTGTCCATCGATTGCTTCCAAATCCAGATGACCAAACAGTCCTTTATCCCCAAAGTAAGCTCAAAACAGTTGGTTCAGGCATTCCAGGATCTGCACCCCTCTTAAATCCCAGGTAAATCACGAGAGGGATAAAGCCCCAGCGGATGGCGAACTGGCCGCCCTTGAAGAGCTGCTGCAGCCTCTGCTTGGCCTCTTTGCTCAGCTTCACCATGGTGACGGCCCGGGTGGCGCTGCGAGCACCCACTGCCGCGGCGGAGTCCTCCCTCCGAGGAAAAAAAGCCCCTTTCTTTTTCTTTAGCTCTTCATCCTTTGGCATTTTACAGGGGCTGTAGGGGAGAGTGGGTTAGCAGAGAACAGGGTGAGGGGGACTTCAGGGTCAGTGTTGAAGGCTAGGTCAGGGAAACGTAAGGCTCTGTGAGGGAAATGAGCGGAGATGGGGAAGTAAAGGAATCCTTTGCTGTCCAAATCATTCAGTTCCTGGGTTTGGATAGTGAGCTGGCAAGGGACACCGTGTTATCTGAATTTATAGCATTTCATTCCACAGGCTGGGAAAATGGGAGATAGGGAGTCACAAGAATTCAGAAAATAAGGGCTTCATCCAAAAGCTTTTGGTTTCGATTGCTACGGATAGTTCTGCTTTTATTGTCCTGTATTTTGAAGACTCCTGAGGGAAACCATGCTCTCAAACCTGTTCTGTGGTTTCTCTCGAGGTGTCCTGTTACTGATCTTTTGAGTCCTCAGAAGGTTCTTGCCAGGGCAGTTGTGACACTTGATGGGCACCCTGGCTGGCTGGACACTGCTGAGCCCAGTTCTGGCTGCAGGACCTTCGTTAGCTCTTGTAGCCTGCTCTCCTGTTATTCCCTGTTTGTCCATTATCTCAGCCACGTTCACATGGTTATCCCCCTCAACCATAGCTCCCTTTATTTAGTCTTTCCAAAATGTAGCCCAAACTTATCAGAGCATTACCCTACCTCTTGCCCCACTTTGCTTCCTAATTTTTTCTGGAGACTGCTCATTGTGTGACCAATACAACCCCTCAGCTAACTCGCCTGTGTTGTTGATTGTAAAATTATCAATTTCTAGGATGGCTAATTTTTTTATTGAATTATTTTTATGGATTAGTAGCATCCTAGTAACTCCCTAGATGATAGTGCTGAGTCTTTGCTTTGGAATTGTCTGCAAGATGGACAGTGTGGCCTCTTTCCTTTATTCCCTGGTTCATTTTCCTTAGCTTAAGTGGCAGCCCCAGAATGACTGGTTTCCATCTCCCTAGCATATATGTGTCAGGATTGTGAAGCGAGGGAAAGTTGGCCTGCCCAGCAGGGTCCTGGAAAGAGCCACAGTGAAAAATGGGCTAGAATACCAGACCCTTCCCTTTGTCTTATTATCAGGCCTTTGCAGTGCCTGCGAAACCTCTCTTGTCTGCCGCTCCTACCTTCCTAAGGTGTGTATATTGTGGAGGCACACGGCCTGTGTCTCTTTGTTTCCTCAGCCGATTTTCCTGCTGCCCTTTTTAGAGACCTCTCTTGTCCTATTCAGGGGGCTCTGGTTAGGGTCATGGACTCATGTAATAAAGACAATGGTCCCTGTTAAGGTGCCTGTCTTAAAAGCAAGGCACAATAAACAATTGTTGCAGTGAACGGTAGGGCTTTCCAGCTTTAGTGTTCTTCTCCAGAAGAAGCTTATAAAGTTTTAACTGTTTCTTTGCTACATGCTTTAGAGCTGTAGCTAAAATTGGTTGATTTTTGTTTTCTTCCTCTCACGCCCTATGAGGGGAGTGATTTATCTAAAATTGTACAAATACATCATTAGCAAAGCAGGCATTAGGACCTTTATCCTGTTGGACATCTAGACTTTTTGTTGACTGCCCCTTGGAAACTAGTGTTCCCTTTTCATCCCCAGGGTCACGGCCAGCTTGCAGCCAGCAGCAGGCCAGGCTCTGTGTCTAAGCCACCATGTAGGCCTGCTGAGGGGGAGCATCAGCAGTGGGGAAGGGGGGGGGGGGGATGGGATATGGTCGGTCGGTCGGGCAAGGTACCTGGCTCACTGAAAAGGGGCCGGCATTCCCCTCCGGTGTCACACAGTCCAGCCTATCAGAGGAGCTGAGATCAGTCCAAGGTGGAGAATTTCTAAAGCTCTGGCTTCTATTTTCCATTTCAGATTTAATTGGACTGTAATGCTACTAATAAACCCCTTCCTCTAAGCCTTTTCCCTTCAAAAGTATCATGGGCTGGATAGCAGATGGACATGGTGGTGGATGCTGGAAACTCTGGACTCTGCTCATTTGCAACTAACTCTTCAGTCCTAGGACCACAAAAATTAACGAATGCTCTATGGAACACCTATTTCCTCCTCCTACTAGTGCTGATAATCCTAAATCTTACAGAATTTCTCTCTAGTATAAAGCCATCAGTGTGGCTATATGAATAAATGTTCTTATAGTTTTTATTCATTAAAACCCACACTAAAAAATAAACTCCAAAAGCATGCATATACTTCCACTTTGACTGAGTCTGTAGCAACTTAACTCTGAGAACTGCTTTGTCTCATCTGCCAGCCTTGGGTTTAGCCCCACAGGCGAGCTCTGCAGAATAAAAAGCCCTGAGTTTCTACTTCCTCTCCCAGTTTTGATTCACTCACTGCTAGCTCTTGCATGAAGCCGTAGGTGGTAAAGAGATCAAATCAGAATTCCTAGCCAGGAAAACCCTGTCTCTTAGCTACAATGACCCTTGTCTGCCATAGCATTCAGCTCTATGCCAGCTAACACCAAAAAAGCTTCCTCTGGCTTCACACCCTCCTCTCAGTTTCTTTCAGTCAAGTCCTATGTAATCGATCCCCGATGGCAGACTTCCTTCTTGTCCTCCTTTATTCCCTCCCAAGGCTTTAAGCTCCAAAGCTTCCTAGATGCCTCTCACCAAAGGGGTGCTTTCTGAAACCCAGTCTTTCCTTTCTTTCTCATCTCTCCAATTCTCAAATCAATCCCCTTATTGATGTATTTCCCTCAGAGACACCCTTAGAGAGCCAGCTGGGTCCTGCTAAAAATCCCATTCCTCACCCATCTCCCTGTTGGAGCTCCTGGAAGCGGATTCTGCAGCCTCCTGTCATTCTAGCCTCCTTTTCTGTTCATTTGGAAGGTTTTCTCCATTGCTTTTGATAAATTCCTGGTTTGGCAGAAATATCCAGTATTTAGGAAGATCTTGCAGGTTGAGTTCCCTGTCCCCGGAACATTAGTTGACCCTCAGAAGGATCTGCTCCTGCCCCCTCCCTGCAGTGCTGCCATTCCCCCCCTGCCTGGCCTAGGCTGGGCGGGATCCTTAGGGGGGAAGTCCTCTGCACAGACTCTCCAGCCCTCTTTATCCATCTTGGCAAACAAAGCATGGCTCGCCCCCTGACTTCTCCTCCTTCTCCATTATTTATTTCTTCTCCTTCACCTTCTCCCGCTGCTCCCTTCCCTTCTTATGTACACCCTTCATCCTCTTCCTTTCAATCTCCTCTTGTCCACTTGCTCACCGACGCCCATCTCTGCCCACTCCTGCCATCCCCGCACCTTGCATTTTCAGTGGCCATCTTCCTCATCGCCTGCTCATGCTGAAGAAGCAGTATGGGTGGGAAGAATGGCTGCGGAGTGAGTCCCTGGTTGTCAGAGTAAGCTATCCCTTTTCCCAGAGGATCAGTGGCTATCTTTTCCCATCTTGTTTTCAGTGGTCCTTAGGGGTCAGGGAACCCCAAAATGCTGGCTTGCTTTGGGGATGAAAAAGCTCTTTCAGTGTTGAAGAGGAGAGGCGTCATTCGGTTCTGAAGCCCGCTTCTTTTGCTCCTCCTGAGTGTGCGCAGGTCGTGTTTCTCTCTCCCCCCTTTCTCTCGTTTGCTCCCTCTTTCTGTCTCTCCTCAGTACACAGCAGCAGCAGGACTGAATAAGTCTGTCTGAGGCTCTGCCAGTCTATGCCCCTCACTTTTGCCCCTCCCCCCTCGCTGTGCGTGCTATTGGGGGGGGCGGGGGGTTGGAGGGTGGTGGCATGGTGCCAGCCAACCCAGAACCATCTGTGGTGCCTTCTGCACTGAGGCGGGCTCTCTCTCCCACTCTCCTCTACCCTTCCTCTCCCATTTTTAATTAGCTGCTGAATTAATTAAATCCCACATGCTAATTAACATTCCTACAGGGAAGAATACCAGGTCAGAAAAGTGGGGGTAGTAAAGGAAGGCTTCCGTCCATTTAGGATAGGAGATTTAGGGTGGGAAGGTAGGGGAAAGGGGAATAAAAGGTTGATGAGGAAAGACACCGGAGAGAGACATGAAGAGACAAAGAATGGAAATCATGGAGAGGGAAACTATTAAAAAGGAAAAGAATTAGACTTATTAACATTGGAGAAATGAAAGTGTCTTGAAGCCTCTGAAGATTAGAGGTAGAGCTGTGGGTCTCCAGCATTAGTATGCATGAATAACCTGAGAAATAATGACACAGAGGATGCTAATTTGCTGCCTTGATTGCCTTCTGTAGAAATAAATCTCAATTTTAATAGCGCTTTAAGTTAGGAATAAAGAAGAACTTCCTCCTTGCAAGACCAAGGCATGCTCTGCTGGAGGAACTCTTCAGGAGATAAATTCTTATCTGTCTGGAATGGTTAAAGTTTGCCCAAAGCCAGGAGAAGTGCTGAACTTTGAAGTTGTTTTTTTTTCTAGATAGACAAATATTAATCCTTAAGTGTGTACTGTGTCCTGGAGAACCAAGAAAATCCAGAATGGGAAAATTCAGGATTCATTTTCAGTTCTCTTTTCTTACTGTTTTCAGGGGGAACTCTGAGTTTGCTCTTCGTGGTCCTGTCAACTTCTTTGGGATGAATCTTCTCCTCAAATCAGTTAATTGCTTCCTGGGAGGTTTAGAGCACCGATTCCTAGCCAGGACTTCAGAAAGATGACTGTCTGAAGGCTGGCATGGCTTCTGTCCTTGACTGGGATGGGGAGACCAGAGAATGGCTGGAGTTATATATGGAGCAGAAGATGTAGATTGGGGTGTGGATTGATAAGTATATAGCTGGCACCAAGGATTACTTTAAGGTCACTGAGAAAAGAGGGACAGCTTGCTTGTCATTGCTTTTCTCTTCTGAAAAGAAAAGAAGACTATATTCAGTACAGATCTAAACTCTCCCTGTCTAGCCCCTCACTAAGATTAAAGTCTGGGAGCAGTGCATTAGGTAGGCAGAGCTTCTTGATGGCAGCTACCCCAGTGTTTCCCAACCTTTTTTACTTTGAAGTACACTGGGAGCGAGCACTATCTTATCTCTACCCCTACCCACCATTCATTTAGATAGCATTCTCTGTCATTACTCATACTGAAATATTAATTCACTCAAAAAATAATTGCACTTAACTGCAGAGCAGAATATCATTAATGAAAGAACATTTATGAAGTACCTACTGTCTGCCAGACACACTAGGCATTCATTAGGTTTAGATAAAAAAATAAGAAATAAGATAGAAGTACTATATCTGAGGGGTTTATATTTTGAGTCAGGAATAAAAAGATGTATTCAATAAGGTGCAGTAACTCTGTGTATATCTGCAAATGTGCCTAAACTTCTGTAGCACTTATTGCCTGTGTTGCTTTTGTGTCCTCTTATATTATTACTTATTCTTTCTTATATAAGTGTCCTATTTGTCCACAGAAATGGTAGCTCCTGGGAGGCAGAAACTCCCGTCTTTGAATGATTTGTACATTTCACTAGCCCAAAGCTTTTTGGCTTACAACTATTTAACTGTGTTGATTAACATGCAGCCATATATCAGGGAATAAATGTTGCTTTAGAATCGGTGACAGAACTAGTTATGGCAAATATTTGTCCTCTGAAGAGAGCTCTTATTTTTTAAAATTACAAAAAGCATGACAGAGAGTAAGATAAATTATTTGGTGTATAAGGTAGGTCACTAAACAGGATAATGGTGCTTAGGCTCTTCAGTGAGATTTGAAGCCAAGTCCTAAAAAGGGACCAGAGCTAAGGAGATGTAGTGGAGTGTAGGAAAAAAAGGTCACAGGCTTGTTTTTATATGTACTGTATTTTCTTTCACTTTTTATAGCCATTTCCCACAATCTTCCCACTCCAAAATTATTAGGTCATTCATCGACATTTATGTCCTGTTTTTTAAAAAAATATGTTTTTATTAATTTTAGAGGGAGAGGGATAGAGAGATAGAAACATCGATGAGAGAGAAACACATCGATCAGCTCCTTCCTACTCCCCCCTAGTGGGGATTGAGTCTGCAACCCGGCAACCTGGGCCTGTGCCCTCACTGGGGATCAAACTAGTAACCACTTGGTTCATGGGTGGACGCTCAACTGAGCCAAGTTGGCTGGCTTATGTCCTGTTTTGTTCACTTACCATTGTGTCATATTTTCTTATGCTATTAAAATATCAGATTAAAAAATAATGACCATGTGATATTTCATTATGGATATACCATACTTTATAAAACCATTTTTTGGTTAGACATTTAAGATGTTTCCAGGTTTTTTGTTGTTTCTTCCTTTTGTGATGGATACCCACATCTTTATACATAAGTCTTTGTAATTTTCTAAAGTGGCATTTCTGGAGCAAAGGATGAGGACCCACCATTCTGCTCTATGGATTGACTGCATTAGATTCACCTAGGGGAGTTTATTATTTAATTTCTTAAAAGGATTTATTTTTCAAATAGGTGAAAAATTTAAACACTAAAAAGGGAATACAATGAAATTTCCTTCTACCTTTGTCCCTCATTTCCCCTCCCCATAGGTGTTCTATGCCTGTGGAGATACAGGTTCATAAAAAAAAGAACTCATTCAATCTCACCTCCCAGAAATTCTAATCCAGTCTAAGTGGAACCTTAGAAAGTCCTTTTTAACCTCTGAAGCTTTCTAGCTAATTCTGTGCAGCCAGATTTGGGAACCACCAAGTTAGATGAACTCTTGGAATCCTTTCCAGCTCTAAAATTTAATGACTGAAACTCACAGAATTAGTAATTTAAACAATAATAATGATTAGTGTTAAGACTAAATCAGAATCAGGTATCATAAAGATTCTCTTTAAAATGATCTCAGGGATCTAATTTTTGATACTGAATTTATTATTATTAATACTACCATTTATTGAGTATTTATCTGTGCCAGGTTCTGTGGAGAGTACTTTATACATTTTCATTTAAACTCAATAGCACCCTATGTGCTAGGTAATTCTTAAACCAAGACTTTGGAAAGATTAAACTGCTAACCCACAATCAAGGGGCAGAATAAAGATAATAACTCAGGCCCTGACTGGTGTGGTTCAGTTGGTTGGGCATCATTCTGTGCACTGAAGGGTTGCTAGTTTGATTCCCTGTCAGGGCACATGCCCAGGTGTGGGCTGGATCCACGGTAAGGGACATGCAGGAGGCAGCCGATCAATGTCGTGCTTTCACATCAATGTTTCTCTCTCCCTCTCCCTCTTCCTCTCCCTCTCCCTCTCTCTATCTCAAAACAACAACAACAACAAAAAGATTATAAGTCAGGCCTCTTCTCCAGACTGGTGTTCATTGCCTTCCTCCCCCTGGCCCTATCATGAGATTATACTATGCCTGGTGTTTGGTAACTTGCTTTTTTCACTAAAAACCTATCTTGAATTTCATTCATTTCACATAAAAAGGTGGCCTTTATATTTTAGTTCATTTTTAGGCTTCTGGAAGTATTTTTGTCATTATTCCCTACACATGAATACATTTTTTTTTAAAATATATTTTATTGATTTTTTACAGAGAGGAAGGGAGAGGGATAGAGAGTTAGAAACATCGATGAGAGAGAGAAACATCAATCAGCTGCCTCCTGCACACCTCCTACTGGGGATGTGCCCACAACCAAGGTACATGCCCTTGACCGGAATCAAACCTGGGACCTTTCAGTCCGCAGGCCGTCGCTCTGTCCACTGAGCCAAACCAGTTAGGGCATGAATACGTTTCTAAAACAAATTTCAAACAGTACAGATAAGAGGAACCCCCTTGATCCTCGCTCTCTCAGTTCTTATAACCAGTTATCAAATTCATGTGTACCTTCTGGACCTTTTTTCATGCATTTATGTACAGAAATATATGGTTTTGTGAGTGTTTGTAGTTTTATTTTTATAATAATGAGAGCATACTATACATAGGGATTTGTAACTTCCTCTCCCGCTCTTCCCCCAACTGGGTCGGGGATCAAGCCTGCAACTGAGGTACATGCCTTTGACTGAAATTGAACCCAGGACCCTTCAGTCCTTGGGCTGACACTATCCACTGAGCCAAACTGGCTAGGGCTATAATTTGCTCGTTTATCATAATTTGAAAATCTTGCCATGTCTCTACCTAAAGATCTTCTTCAGTTTTTTAACTGCTACATAATGTGTATAATTTACATAACTAATTCCCTAATGATGTGAATTATTATAAACACTGCTATTGTAAAGAATAGTGAATTATTTTTCTCATAAATGCCTAGATAAAAGTTTGAAATGTTAATGGAGACTAAGGGTGCTTTCCCCAAAGTCTAACCCACTTTATGCTTCCCCGGCCATACGTGAGAGTGCCATTTCCTCACCAGCACAGGCACACTGCAGCTCTTCCCCTGAATTTGCTTTATGTTAATTGCTTCTTCTGGATGGTCTCTTGCAGAACAAGCCAAATATTGACAGATCTCTTTTGATTAAACTCTAGGGTAACTTTTCCCCTATTATTTCTGACCTTTGTCCTGAACCTGTTCTCTGAGATACATAGACTTTTTTTTAAAGAGTCTAATTGTCTAAATCTTGTCTCTCTGGCACATCTCCCTTTTGCAGTCGCTAATATGCCTGGAATGACTCAGGTATAACCCTGTTTACAGCCAGAATGACTTCTCTTATTTATTGGCACAGGGAGAGGCAAGTTGAAGAATTATATAATACTTTGTTTTACAACATAGTGCTTATTTTCTGTTTTAATACTTTGTTTAGTAGCTATTATTTTTCCTTCTTTGCCATCTGTTCAGAATGTGTGTCAGGCTACGTTGAGTGAAAGCCACTAAAGGGTGAGATCATCAAGAGGCCTGGTGACAGGGCAGTGCTGGCTAGCAACCAGAGTGAAAGTGGGCCTGCCCTGATGATACGGGCACTGGCAACTTCAAGCCCTACTGACTTTTGGATCACATACATAGGAATAAGTAAAGAAGGAAAAATAAATAAACAGTATTAAAATTTAAGTATCAGAAGAAGTAAACATTGTTTGCTACATTAACAGGTTCGGTTGCCTTAATAGTTATTTGAGAAAAAAAGAAAGGAGATAGATGAATTTGGGAAGCCTCCTATTCCTTTAGGCCTTCCTTGATTTTTCTCCTGTGTGAGTGATGAAAGAGTAAACATGGAAGAGACCTCCAGTGCCAGGGACCTAGGATCCTTGACTAATTTGGAGAGTTTGACTCTGGGGCCATACAAAGTACAAGTTGGGTGATTTAGCATCCAGATCTTGATGCCATGAACTGATAAAGAAAAAAGTGACAGTAACGGATCATTCAAGAAATTCCAGAGCATTCGAGCTGAAAGGGAGTTTGGTAGTTGTTTAACAATGGCATATGCCTTAATGGGTTTTGGATTCTGAAAAAAACAACAACAACAAAAAAAACTGACCTTGAAATTCAACCACTTAGCTTAAGGCCAGTCAGCTATCCTCTCTGAACCTCAGTTACTTCTTTTGCAAAATGAAGATAACTACTTCATAGGATTTTTATGAGGAATGGAAATAAGTATAAGACATTTCTCATAGTGCCTAATGTATAAAAGATATTTAGTACATGTGGTTAACACATGGGCCAGCATCCTAATTTGCATAAGGAAACCAGCTCTGGGAAGTGAAATGGACAGCCCAAGTTCACCAACTTGTGAGTAGCAGAGCCAGGCCCTGGATTTAGATTTCTTTTTTAAATATATTTTTATTGATTTCAGAGGAAGGAAGAGGGAGAGATAGAAACATCCTATCTAATAATAGACAAACATGGTAATTAACCATACCTTTGCTACCATCGCCATTGGCTGATCAGCACAATATGCAAATTAACTGCCAACAAAGATGGTGGCTAATTTGCATACTGCAGGCAGGACAGGACACCGGGAGCCGCCATCCAGGCCCCTCTGTGCAACCCCAGGAGCCGCTGGAAAGCCAGGCCTCAGGCAAGGCGGCCCCCTGGGACCCAGGAGGCCGCCTTGCCTGCAGCCTGTGATCGTGATCATGATCTGAAAGCCGGGCCTCAGGCAAGGCGGCCCCCCGGGACCCAGGAGCCCGTCGGCGAGGTCTGCAGGTGAAGCAGCGATCAAGCTATGAGGGGGAGGGTGGGGGGCGGAAGGAGCTACAGGAGCAGCTCTGGCCGGAGACTGAAGACTCCAGCCGGAGCGAGGAGCAAAGACTGAAGGCTCCAGCCACAGCGAAGACTGTGTCCAGAGCGAAGATGGAAGGCGGTGGCCAGAGTGAAGGTCTGGGTCCTGGGTGCCAGAGGAAAACTGGTGCTAGCAGCCAGGGGAAAGAAGGCCTATTGCACGAATCTTCGTGCAACGGGCCTCTAGTCAATGATGAGAGAGAATCATTGATCGGCTGCCTGCACACCCCCTCCTTGGGATCAAGCCCACAACCCAGGCATGTGCCCTAGACCACAATCGAACCCAGGACCCTTCAGTTCACAGGCCGACGCTCTATCCACTGAGCCAAACCAGTTAGGGTTGGGTTTAGATTTCTTGACTTTTAGCCCAGTTTTCTTTCTACCACCCCACAATACAGTTGGTTTTCATTCATTCTGTATTTAAAAAAGAAGAGTCCTAGCTGGTTTGGCTTAGTGGATAGAGTGCCGACCTGCAGACTGAAGGGTCCAGGGTTCGTTTCAGGTCCAGGGCATGTACCTTGGTTGCAGGCTTGATCCCTGGCCCAGTTGTGTGTGCGGGAGACAACCAATTGATGTGTCTCTATCACATCGATGTTTCCCTCTCTCTCTCTCTCTCTCTCTCTCTCTCTCTCTCTCTCTCTCTCTCTCTCTCTCCCTCTCTCTCCTCCTCTCCCCCCCCCCCCCCCCACACACACACCCCTTCCTTCCACTCTCTAAAAATCAATGGAAAAATATCTTTGGGTGAGGATTAACACATAAAAAAATTAAAATAAATAAATAAAAGAAAAATGCTGCCACCACTTTCCTCTTCTTCCTCCTTATTTTCTACTGTGCTCGCAGGCTCTGGTTGGGCAGGACTTCCAAATGGATGAGGTTGATTTGAGCCAGTATCCTATTGGCCAACTGTTTCCTTTTAATAGGAGCTGCTGAGAGGAAAATGTCTGGTTGGCCTTTGGGAATTTTCGGTAATCTGCAGAGGGAAGAAGGGAAGAGGAGGTGAAACTGGAAGGTCTAAGGCTAAGAGACTAGCCTCAGCAAAGAGATGCAAAAGTCATCCTGGTTGATGTGGCTCAGTTGGTTGAACTTGGTTCGGTGTACTGAAAGGTTGCAGTTCGATTCCCAGTCAGGGTGCATGCCTGGATTGCAGGGTTGGGCGCATGAGGGAGGCCGCTGATCAATGTTTCTTTCTCCTTCTCCCTTTCTCTCTTTCTTAAAAAACACACAAAAGCCGAAACCGGTTTGGCTCAGTGGATAGAGCGTCGGCCTGCGGACTGAAAGGTCCCAGGTTCGATTCCGGTCAAGGGCATGTACCTTGGTTGCGGGCACATCCCCAGTGGGAGATGTGCAGGAGGCAGCTGATCCATGTTTCTCTCTCATCAATGTTTCTAACTCTCTGTCTCTCTCCTTTCCTCTCTGTAAAACCTCAATAAAATATATTTAAAAAAACAAAAAAACAAAACAAAACAAAAACACAAAACATTAAAAAGAAAAGAAATGAAAATGTTTGGGAATCCTTGGCTCCCTTGTTAATTCTGTGCAGATATTGCCCTGGATGGATGAGTTTGGCAACACTTACCCACTCTCCTTGAGCTTTGTCAGGGACTCTTGTATCCTGGCTAAATAGCATGGCTGCCAGATCCCATCACTGTGGTACCCTGTGCTCTGGACCTTTGCCTGCCTATCTTGACCATATTTTATCTTTTCCTACTCCCATTCCCCTAAGACCTTATTTGATTTCTCATGGTATCCTTCCCAGTTAATGCCTTAACCTAGGTAAGAGAAGCACTTCTGGGCATGGGTAATTTGGGCAGCATGGTATCTGCAACAGGTAGCATTTGCTGGCGTGCACTAACTCTGAGCACTGCTTTTGATAGTAGGCACTGTGCAAGGTGCTGGGATAAGACACGAGTCTCTTGTGTAGGAGTTCAGTTTGGAAGGGAGTCAGACATATTCAAATAGTCATTATAATAGAGGTTGTGCTGTGGGGCAGACCATTTGTATAAGGTTTTAGTAATATCAACTGAGCAAATTCATTGGACATGTGGAGATTTCAGGGCCTTAGTCCCAGCCTGGGTAGTAGCTGTGGGGGCCTGCATACTTTAGTTGTCTGTAGACTCAGGATCTCATGGAAACCTGGTACTGTGGTGGAGTCAGAACTCTTGAGAGTTTGTTATTGGAATAAACACAGACTTGTATCTTAGAGGAATTTTCTTGGTGGAGCAAAAGCCTTGATAGCACTGTTCAGGCCCACCTAGGAGTAGGAACAATCATTACATGCTTTTATCCTGTTCTCTTACCTAGAGCTGGATTAGTTAATAATTTTTTTGAGCACCAACCATGTGCAGGGAAGGAATGGGAATCAGGCATATAGATTCCTTTCCTGATCCCAAAAGCCCATGGTCAAGGTTCAAAACAAAGCTTGTAGGGCCAAAAAGGGGGAAGAATAGGTGATTTAGAAATTACTCTTAAAACAACTTAGTGGCAGGAATTGAGCTACCAATAATTACATCATTTTAATTTTATTTATTTATTTTAAAATAGGTATTCTCATAGCTCCTTGCTTGGAGCTAGCTGCTTTAGCAAAGCCCTTGATAAATACTTTACTGACTAAGATTTGTCAGTGAAAGAAAAGACATGTCTGAGGGTCTTGGTGAAGTGGTATTGCATCACTTGAAGAATTAAAAGAAAAATCCCTCAACCTTTTTTTTTTTTATAATTCTTTATTGTTGAAAGTATTACATGTGTCCCCCTTTTTCCTCCATCTCAACTCTTAAATGCGTATAAGTATATAGTGCTTTAGGATCCTTGGAGGGAGAATGGCGAACTAAATGCAAAATACCATCATTAGTCTGGTCCATGCCATTGGGAAACTCTTGTCCCATTTTATAATATATTTATACATTAATGTAGAGTAGATATTATTCCCTCTTTATAGATGTGATGAAGCAACTGAAAGACAGGCTGACTCTCTCAAACTCACTCCTCTGGTAAGTACAGAAGTGGATCTGGAGCCCAGGTCATGGTCCAGGGTGCTTTTCTCGACCCCATGTGGCCTGGACTGAAGCCATAGGTGGCATACATCTCATAGCAGGACAAGGTGAAGTAACTGAGGTCTAGAAAGGCTAAATGACTTGCAGATAATGTTTTGAGCTGATCTTATCTTTGTTTCAAAGAAAGATCTTTACTTAAATGTCACCTCTGTAGCCACCCCATTTAAAATTGCCCTTTGCCCCTCCTATACACACCCTGATCTCCCCTGCTTTATTTTGCTCTATAGCATTATCACCATTTAACATATATACTTAGAGATGGCTTACCTACTGGAGATTGCCTTATGGTACATTTTAGGCTGGCATTTCAGAAACAGAGACATGAGGTATAGTGATTAGAGTGAGCCCTGAATATTATGGGTCTAGGGCCTTGTCTTCTGGCTGAGAAGGGATTCTGCCACGTACAAGAATCTTAGAAGTCTGCTTAGCTGGGTTTGGCTTCTAGATCGAGGATAAAGCTAATAGTAGATAATGTTTGGAAGAAGAGATCTGGGAAATAGAACTCTTGGGTTCCTTTGCTCTTACGCTTGGTCCTGGACTCTGTCATGCTGGGGGAGACCAAGAGGGTTCTGAGTGCGCGGGTTCCCTAGAGCAGTGGTCGCCAACCGGTGGTCTGTGAGGTCCAAAAGGTTGGTGACCGCTGCCCTAGAGCAAATTCTATAGGTTTATCCAGTTGTGACTAAGGCTACTGTATTAAAACTCCAGGTTTATGCAAGATATAATGAAAGAGAGATTATTCACTTATACAAAGATTCTGGGCATTTATGTGCTATAGATGACAAAACCCTGGACTAAGACTTAGCAGCCCTGTGTTCCAATCTTGGCTTTGCAGCTAATTTTCTGGGTAACTATTGATAAGGCACTTCTCTTAAAGCTGGTTTTCCTTGTTTCTCTCTAATTTGTACCAATCCTGTGAAATCATAGATTTAAAAGTCTTTAAAGTCAATAAAGGAAAGAAGGAAATGAAAATTTATTAGTATTTATTGAGTGACTCCTAAGTTCCAGCCACAGTATAAGATATTTTCATCAGGAAAATTAGCTCATGTAACCTTCACAACCACTTGGACCATTTCACAACCGTTTTAAAGATGGGGGACCTGAGGCTCACGGGGATTTGTCCTCAGAGTCAGTAACTTTTTCAGGGTCTTGGGTCTATGGCATGAGCTTGGGTCTTTGGCACTCAAAAGACCTTGCCCTGGGTGTCTCTTGGAGCACTACTGCTTGTCCTGGCATGAGTCTCTACTGAGCTTCAAGATGAATAAATAAATTGTTTTTATTTTTCAGTGGTATTAAAGGGGGATCATGAAACACAGCAGTTCTAAGCAGTGTTCTGTGTCAGCACCCTGGATGAAATAGATTAGAGTCCCAAAATCTCAGGCTTTGCACAAACCCAGTGGGCCCAGCATTTGACCTATTGATCTCTCCCCTGGAGCCTCTTCTCCCTTGGCTTCTATGACCCACACTCTCCCATTTGTCTTTGTATCTCTCCCTTCCTTTTGGCTCAAACACCTTCCCATCCCTTTAGTGTTCTTTTCTCATTCAGCTTTTTCTCCCTGGGGGATACCATTCATTCCCCAGGCTTCATCTCCACCAGTTTCCTAGTAATTCCTAAGTCTCTATCTTCAGCTCAGATTTCTTCCTTGAGCTTCCAACTCCTATATTCATCTGCTTGATGGGTCGTACTTCACCTGGATGATCTAACAAACTTTAGCGTAACATTTCCAAAGCCAGTTCCATTATTTTCTCATCACATCTACTTCTTTTATTCACTTTCCTAGTAGGTGGTTTCATTATCTTCCTGATCTTCCAAGTGCCAAAGCTGACCATTATTCTGGATTTTTTCTCCATTCACCCCTACATACCATCAGTTAAGGAAAGCTGATATTACTTCCCTTTCCTATTACCACTGTTTTTGTTCAGTTTCTAACCTCAACCAGCCACAACCTCCTGTTATCTCTGCCTCAGGTGTCATCCCCATTCAAATCTAGCCTCCAATGAGCCACCAAAGTAATCTCCCTGAAGCACAAATCTTACCATCATTCCCCTGCTTGAAATCCTTTAGTTGCTCCTGATGGCCTTCAGAGTAATGTTCACATTTCCTAAAGTGGTTTATGGAGAAGGCCCTTCCAGATCTGTCACCTGCATATCTTTGCCTTATACTTTATGCTGTGCAGCAACAGTCTGCTCATGGTTCCTGTGCTTACTGTTGCTCTTTTGCAGGCGTAGCACAGTTCCTGGCATAGAATAGGTGCCTGTTAGTTGAATGATAATGGGATATATAAGCATGAGAGCCACTCGACTAGAAGTATTCCAGGTTCAGAGCTTTTAGAATAGGATACTAGGGAACAACTTAGATAGAAAACCTAAAAGTTCCCCTGACCGAGAGTTAGTGTGAGCCCTACTGACTTTATAGAATTCTTTTCTGCTCTTCGTTTTGTGGTAAGGGACTTGAGTTCCTTTGGGATTCAGAACACTCATACCTAGTTTTAAATCTGTCACCTGAGGTCAACTCCCATCTCATCTCTAGGCCCAGAATCACTGCAAGGCAGTTAATAGAATGGGCTCTGGAACCCAGTCTGCTCCTCTCAGTAGTTAACCACTTCTTGCCTCAGTTTCTCCATCCATGAAATGGGTTTAATAATAGTCCCTATCTCACACAGTTGTTAAATCAGATGAGTTAATATAGTGCCTGATATAGAGGAAGTGCTGAGTAAATGTTGGTCGCTATTACTATTGTTGTTGTAGGAAATATAGTTAGCTTTGGGAGACTTCCAAATAACTAATGATTATGAGGTTAACCTAGTAGAGGTAGAGAGAGCCCAGGGCTTTTTTTCAACCCCTAGTCCTGGGATTTGACCTAGCAAATTAAAGAGTAGCTCACTCTTTCCTACCTGTGGAATGGGTAGGAATAATGCTTGCCTCTAGCAAGCTGCTCTTATGACCCTGGACAGACAGGATATCCCTTCTTGCTCATTACTTGTTTCCATTCTCCTAGGCCTTTATCTTAGAGAATCCAGGAGTTTCTGTGCTGGGGTCCAACTGATAGTCATTGTGTCATCCCTTTGGGAACATCTGCTTAGTAGTTGCCCTTCCTGGACAGACAGAGTTGCCCCAAGGGGTGGTGTCCTTAGAGGTTGGCATATTGATTCCCTGTCAATTCTGTTAATTAGAGCCTGTCAGGGCAAGAATCTGTATTGGGCCTGGCACTTGAAAGCACTCCAGCTGAGCTGTCCCAGACTACTCCCCTGATACATGCTGAATTTCTCCATATAAAATGGGTAGAAGGAGATGCTTACATTACTCTAGACATGCTCATTTATATCTGTTTACATTTTAAGATGACATATTTAAACTTAATTTCTAAAGAGGCTGTCAAAAATATAAGGTATAGCATCAAGACACTCTGGGATATGAGCTGGACTTCACCTTAGCTCTTCACCATTGCCCTCTACTTCCTTGCTTTCTTTCTATGTTTCTCCAGTGCTGTTTTAATTTTTTCACTTCTGGTGGAAAAGAAAATGACAAGCCCATTGGAAAGTCCATTCCTTCTGGTCCTAATCCTGGGCAGAGCCACTGGATAGGTAGATTCAGAGAAGAGACAGCAATAGGCTCACTTAATAAGTCACCTCACTGTGTCTGCACCAAAGTTCCTCAAGGTGTGACCTAACCAGTGCCGATTATTACAATCTCCTTGAGGAGTGGGGAGAGTTATTCAGATGCATATTTCTGGTCCTTCCCCTGTCCTGTTGAATCAGTCTCTGGAAGGCGGCCTGGGAATAAGCATTGTAAAAGCTTATCAGGCTGTTCTCATGCTTACGTAAGTTGGAGAATCATGGCTTTAGTTGGTTTTTTAGTCTCAAATAGCCTGCAGTAGGGGACCGAAGTTGGCCGAGGAAGGCTAAGCAACCTCACTGAAGGGAAGTCAGGAAGCTGCTTGGGTTCAGCAGACAGTATTCCACATAGACATCTGGTTCTCCTTGAATGGCATGTTCTCGAGGCTGTGATGGAGAAGGAAGAGGACGTGGGGCATTCACCAGCCATCTTGCCAGAAGGTAGAACGAGCACGGAAGTGATGACCCATCTCTCCCTGTATGTTAGTAGGTAATTCGTGTAATGGAAGAAAATATCCCACACAAACATCTGGTTTTCCTGAATGGCACGTTCAGGAAAGAGTAGAGCAGGGTATGCCCAGCCAGCATGGCTCAGTGTTTGAGCATCGACCCATGAACCAGGACGTCACGGTTCAATTCCCGGTCAGGGCACATACCCGGGTTGTGGGCTCAGTCCCGATGCAGAAGGCAGCCAATCGATGATTCTGTCTCATCATTGATGTTTCTATCTCTTTCTCCCTCTCCCTTCCTCTCTGAAATAAATAAAAATATATTTTTTAAAAATATTAGAGCAGTATAAAGGGGCTAGGTGGGGGCAGTGTCAGTATTAAATAGGGAGGTTGGGTCGGTCTCCTGAGAACAGAGCAGGAGGAGGGCAGGGGGCTGGCCATGCAGCTTTCTGGGAAAATGTGCACCTGCCCAGAGAACACATAGCACAAAGGCCCTGGCGAGGGGAGCAGGCTGTGTACCTTTCGTCAGGCTCAAGGCCTTAAACCATTCTCCTAGAAAACTTACTGCCATGACCCTACTTCTTTTAGTGTTCAGGGCCTTAAGGAAATCTGACAGTAGCCTTAGAAGACGGGCTGAGATACATAATCAGAGAAGGTTGGCGCTGGAAGGCACATTCTCTTTTTATCAGAAATTCAGGGAAATGAATTCCACGCTGAAAGATATGGCAGAGATGGGACCAGACTGCAGGTCCCTTCCTGCTCAATAGTGTTAGATTTTTCTGGGCAGTTTGTTTGAGACTAACCCTCAGAAGGCACAGCCTGAATCAGGTTGGGGTGGGAGGTGGGGAGGCAGTCGGGGGGTGGAAGTGGTGGGCATGGAGGACTTTACATCTTCCCCCAGGGTTCCTGGCTGCCTTTGGCTTTCTCTCTGCCTAGTCCCACCCCCGGGGCCATTACTAACCAGTCTCTTCCTCTTCTTTGCTGCTAATGATGGGAGCCTTAGAGAGTGGCTGTCAGGCAGAGTGATGATTCTAGAAGACAATATACAGTTTATCAATATTGGATTTTGTAGCTCGCCTCTGCTGCCACCATTGTGGGGAGCTGGCCAGGCTTGGCAATGTTATTTGATAATAGAATCATCATCATTTATATTGTCGCTCTGGAGGGCCTCTGCTACTGACAGCAGCTCAGGGCCTGGGTGTTGGAGAGAGAAAGGGGCTCTACAAGGGAAAGTTAACTGGGTTGGAATCCATGACCCTGTTAATCTGGACTTTGGCCTCTCTTACTGACCACTGAGAGGGGATAATTTAACAAAAGTGTCGCCCAAGGATAACAGCAGCTCTAAAATGCTTTATTTCTGTGTCCTGTGAGAACATCCAGGTGTTACCTCTTACTCTCTGGTTGGATAGTTGACTCCACTTTGCCCCCCTCTATCCGATGGTTCCTCAGCCAGAGGAGTGGCCAGCAGGGTTCCACTCTGAAGTGGCTCTGCCATCCCAATGCCATAGGGCTGTCCCATCAGGCATATGGAGAGAAGGGGAGATGGGGTCCTGGGCATTTACAGACGTGTAGAGTTCTGGGGGACCTCATCATTCCCAGAAGTTTGGATGTGGGGCTCTTTGGCAAATCAATATTGTATTTCAACTATTCTCTTTATACTTACTAGAGGCCCGGTGCATGAATTCGTGTACAGGTGGGGTCCCTCTGCCTGGCTGGCAATCGGGGGCTAATTGGGGCTGGTTGGCCAGGGGAGGTTGGCTATGGGAGCGCACTGTCTACCAGGGGGGGCAGCTCCTGCATTGAGTGCCTGCCCCCTGGTGGTCAGTGCATGTCATAGCTACTGGTTGACCGGTTGTAATGGTCGCTTAGGCATTATATATATGTAATTTCAGAGAGAGAAGGGAGAGAGAGAGAGAGAGAGAGGTAGAAACATCTATGAGAGAGAATCATTGATTGGCTGCCTCCTGCACACCCCACACTGGGCTATTAAGCCTGCAACCCAGGCATGTGCCCTTGACCAAAATAGAACCCAGGACCCTTCAGTTTGCAAGCTGATGCTCTATCTACTGAGCCAAACCAGCGAGGGCAAAACTATTCTCTCTTTTAAATGGTGCGGCCAATTATCTTGTGAAGAGTCATCATTCTTGTGAAGTTGTGGCGGGTTTGTGTACTGGGATGGTGGGTGTGAAGTGGTGTAGGCTCACACAGTAGGAACCAGAAAGCAAAAGCAATTGAATAATGTTCTTTAACCTTTGAAATGAGCTAGACTCCACCTGTCTCCATTGTTCTCCAGCTCTCCGATGGCATGAATGGCATCAGGAGAAAAGATGGCCTCAGGCTGTGGCAGGAAAATGGATGCTTAGCAGCTCAGGGAGGCTGGGGCCTGGCAGGTCTCTGAGGCTAGCTCCCCAGTCTCACTCTTGTGAGTCACCTGTGCCTACAAGCCTATCCTCTTGAGGATTCTGCTGGAGCAGTTAAGCAGCCTCGGGCACTCCAGATTCCAGATGCCAAAAAGAGGATAGGAAAGGGAAAGTCTAGAAATCAGCGGAGTTGGCCCATGAGGCTTTTGGAGTTCCCTGAACAGAATGGGTTGAGGTTGTAATGGGAGTGCAAGTCTGGGTTGATAGCAATGATACATACTGGGAGCAGGGTCATCCTAGAAGAGAGAGCGGAGCTGCATTAGAACTGAAGTTCTGAATCCAGATATCAGGGACACTTGGGGAAATTTTGTGAAACTCCTGCCCCCTTCTCTACGTACACTCACAGGGAGTACAGAATAGGCTCTCCAGCGGCAGGTCGATGCCTCAGGCTTCCAAAGGTGGTGGAGGCAAAGGGCAGGAATGGAAAAGGCAAGGCCCAGCCTTAGTCAGCAGAGGGAAAGGGGTCTCCATAAGGCTCTTTAAGAGCCAGTGTAACTGATAAATCCCATGCTGGCTTTGTCCTGGAGTTTTAATAACAGAAAATAGAGAAACAGAGCTGGGCTAGAGGTCAGGAAGTCTTGGTTCTAATGTCAGTGCTGTCATCTAGTGGCTCTGTGTCCTTGGACAAATCGCTTCACCGCTCTGAGTCTCATTTGCTTCTACTGTAAAATTGGTGGTTGCCAAGGTCTCTTCCCAGCTCTGAAAGTGTAGGTCTGTGTTTCTAAGCACAGGTCTGGTTTCCCCACCGGGAGCTGGTTTGGTGCCTTCCTGCATTATGGTCAGAAGACCAGGGCCTGGTGCTGTCCCTTTGCTCATGAAGCATTAGATTCAGCTGACCTGGGGCCAGCTCTTCTGTCTGCCAGCGTCCAGGCCAGAACCACCCTGACCACTCAGAAGAGCTTTCCTAGCAGAACACTGCTTCTGTGGGAATAGAATTAATTAAATTAGGAATTTAAAAAATGAGGGTTCCGTGGCCCAATGACTTTGAGAATCAGTGGGTTAAACACACTTAAGGTTTTCTTTCTTTTTTTACAACACTTCTCAGAGCCTTTAACACACCAATACGCACTTTGAAACTCAAGAGATGGAATACACAGTATTTCCCAAATTGATCGTGGGATCCATTTTTCTGAGGAGCATCTCATCAGAAGCGTGTTTCATAGGGCACCTCCCAAAATAAGTTTTACTCTACTGGCACCTCACTTTCTTGAAAAACAACAACTCACTTTTCCTGAAGTTCTCGGCCTTCTAGCTAAGGTAAGAGTGTCCACTTCTCCTACTTTGGAGTCCCAGAGGCAGACTTCTTTACTCACCGCCTTCCTGGGCAGCCACAGGCCTTGTCAGTGATTTTCTACTAATTGTTATTGAGTCCTTATTGAATTGATACCTGTCATGGTTCCCCATGTCGATCCCCCGTGTCTGTCTCTCTGCAGCAGATGCTCACAGAATGCCCTCTTCACCTTGGCAAAGGGGGAGTGACGGGCCAGGCAATGGGCTTCTGTGAGCCCGGACCCTTCTCTTGTGACCTGGGCTGAGAGTCACTGTGGCTGGATTGATGGGGATTAGCTGCTGTCTCTCTGGCTCGGGTTGTTTTCTATGAGAGACAGGAAAAAAGCTGCCAGAGCTCCCCACCCTACGAATATATCCTTTTCCAGGTGGGGCCAGGAGGGAGGTGGCTTGGGGAGGAGGAATTGGCTGTATCTTCTTTGGGCGGGAAAGGCTGGGTTGCACTCATTTGGGCTCGGGCAGTTTTTACCGTTTTCCATGCCCCTGCCTTGACATGTCTTTCTCCTTCATTCTTTTGGGTTCTTTCTATCTCTTCCTGTTCTCCTCAGCAGACAGGCTCTCCCTCCTCCCCCATCCCAATCTCCTCTTCACATACCCTCTATGTGCACCACCTCCCCCCGCCCCCCCCAAGCCTGGCAGCCTGCCCTTTAGGAATGTTAATTAGCATTCTCGATTTAATTAATTCAGTAGCTAATTAATGATTGGGGACTGGGGGTGGGGAGCTGGGGTGCAGGGGAGTTGGGGGCTGGAGGTGGCAGGGAGAAATAGCGGAGACTGCAGAAGGCATCGCAGATGGCTGTGCGGTGGCTGGCACGGTGCCCACCGCCATGGATGCAAACACAGGCACGCGCATGCACACACACACACACACAGACACACACACACACGCTCACACACACACACACACAAAAAGGAAAAAGTGATCGAGGAATAAAATCAAAAGCAGGGAGAGAAGGGCACAGGGGCCCTGGGAACTGGGGGTGGGGAGGCTCTAGATCTATTTGAATCTGCTCCGGAAGTGGAAGAGAAGGAAAAAAAAGAAGCCACCACAGGCGCAGAGAGAAGAGCGCTCTCCCGATACCCCACCCCACCCCCACCCCACCCCAGCCACCCCTCCTCCCTGGCATGGGATTCATGGGCACCAGCTGAGGACAGGGTCCCCTCACTGCCTGCCACAGACATTGGCACCGAGGACCCAGACGCAGAAGGACAGGACATCCCCAAAGAAAAGAGTTTTTCTTTTAAGTTGCTTTTTAAAATATATATGTATATATTTTTAAAAAAATACTGCACCCGTTTTGGTGTGAGGGCAAAGGCGAATGAAAGAAGGTGACTGAGCCAGGAGGAGAGAGCACAGATGGCTTGGTGGTGGTATGGTGTGGTGAGTTGTGGGAAGGAGGAGAGGGGGTCTGGTAGAGGTTGGGGGTGTGCTGAATGAGGACCCTGCTTTCCTCTTTCGTTTTGCTGTGGATGAAGAAGAGAGAAAGAGAGAAAAGGGGTGGGGAGAGAAGCGAGACAGATGGCAGAGTGGAGAGGCGGCAGCCAGTGCCGGCACTGCCCAGCCTGGGCGGACCCACCTACCCCCGCCTGCCAGCTTTCCAAATGCCACCCTTCCCCCATCCTCCCCTCTCCCCATCCCCCCAGCTTGGCACTGATCTCAGAGAGAGAGGGAGGGAGGCTGGGCAAAGAGCATCTGTTCCCTCCATTCTCCCGGCTCCATCGGCTGCCAACCTAGGGCCATCGTCTGCCTCCATCTCCCCTCCGCCCGCCCGCCTGCCCGCCCGCCTACCCACCCAATCTCAAATGGGTGTTGGATCAGGTGCTGAATCTGGGTGACTCCTCGGGTATACCAGTCACTATGCATTGCTGTGTGTCTGCCACCGCTGCCTGGCACTCATGGGGCCGTGTGTGTGTGCGTGTGTGTGCGCGCATGTACATGTATGCATAAGTGCGTGCTGTATGTGAGCCTCCTGGGCATGGGTGGGGGTTGACACTGCGGTTGCCAACCTAGTGTCCAACCAGAAGGACAGAGGGATGGAGTGGAAGGAGGGGAGAGGTGTGGGGCCTGGGAGGGCAGAAGAGGAAACATGAGCTGCTTCATGCTGCCTGCTTATAGGCATTGGCATTACAGCTGCCACCCTTGTGCCCGAGGAGATGGAAGGAGGCGAGTAGGGAGGGGAGCAGCGGCAGGAGTCCTGGTGCTCTGGGAGGAAGGCTGGTACCCGGGAGCCATTGGCATCACATCCATCAGGTTGGTGCCTTGAGCTGGGGCAGTGGAAATGGGCCCCAGGAGGTGGAGAGGAGGGGCAGGGATATTGGCTGGTGTTGCTGTTCCTCTACCGCTCAGCTCTGAGAAACGGTTGGACTGTGGGGTAGTTAGTCCTCTTCTTGGCTGGGAAAGTAAAGTGGTGGAGAGAAGCCAGGGAAGTGCCAAGAAAGCATCTAAGAGCCAGGAGAGGGACTGTGCCACAGCTCCCCAAGGAGAGCCCAATGGGGTTGGCAGTCTGGCCCTTTGTCAGAGCACTAAGGAGAGGCAGGGGGACCTGGGTGTGAGGTGGGTGGATGCTGGCACTGCCCAAGGAGCCTGGCATAGGCTCTGGCAGTGTGAGGAATGGGGGAGGGTGGCAGTGCCTCTTGCCAATCTGGTTGAGAGTTGTGCCAGAAGTGAGAAGGGAGAAGGCGAGTTGTGTGTGTGTGTGTGTGTGTGTGTGTGTGTGTGTGTGTGTGTGAGTTATTTGGGAGGACAGACTTTTTTCTGCCAGGACCTCCTTCCCAATCCCTCTTAGGCATGGGGAGTGGGGCGACAGAAGGAGAGAGGCATGAGGACACAAAGGAGGAAGTGCGCCATTGCCAAGACCCCAAGGAAGAAGGATGGAGAAGCTGGCAGTCCTGCCTGGCCCCCAGCCAGTTCCTGCTGAAGATGGCCAGACCCTCTTGCCTGGTCTGTATATGTTACTGTGCGGGTGTGGTGGGGGAGGGAAGGGCTTGCTTGCTGAACTGGGGTCTAGAATGGGAAGGGCACCTTTCTGCGGATCCCATTTGGACTCTCCACTCTAACAAGTGAGGTGTCTGATTTTCTCCCTGGGGCCTTTCTCTCCTCCCCCTCCCTCTACTCGACCTCTCATCACCCTGTCGCCACCTGAGTCCTATTGCTTGGCACCCAACCAACTAGATGCTGCCACGCTTGGCAGTGCTGCACTGGCATGTGAACAGTGTCTCAGATCCTGGCACTGCGGCAAACCCAAAGCCACCAAACATGCTCATGACCGCCACTTGGTGGCAGTGAAAGAGGGGGCAGCACTGCCAGGCGTTGGGTGGAGCTCTGCTGGGGACTGGCATCAGAGGCTGATGCCCCATCAGGGGGCTGAACCAGCACTCTCTAGCCCGTCCCAACTCCGCCTTCCTCCAACTAGGCAGCTGTCTCCTGCCTACCCTCACAGCCCCAAGAAAGGGATTTAGATGGTGGCACACTCGGTTTAAGCAGCTATTCCAGCAGAAGCTGGAGCACAGAGGGACTAGGGCATAGGTGAGAGCCATACCCAAGGCTCCAGGCCAGCGGGCTATACATTTTTGGTCAGCAAGGACAGGAGACAATCCTAGGAGAGCGAAATGAACGCCCTGGAGAGGCCAGCCAGCTGTTGTCACAGAGATGGTGCCAGAAGAGAGTGGAAGGGAAGTAGAAAGGAGAGACCCGCAGGCCTCGCTATTGGGTGTGAGGTGGTTTGTTCCTGCGCGGATTTTGTTCTGCCCTGTGCCTTGTAATTGGCTGAGCTGTGGTTGAGATGAACCAGTTCTTTCTCCCTTTCTCAAAGGCCCATATTCCATAACAGTACTAGAAAGATGGAGAGGTGCTCTGGGTCTAGACATGCAGGCACCTTGGATTTGTCCTTGCAGAAAAACTGTTCAAGGAGATTTTGTGTTTAGGAATTTCTCAATGGAATCCCAATTAGAGTTGGATAAATGTCTGTATCTTTGAAATCCACCCCTGGAAGGGAGAACGTGGATCAGCAATGAGCCCTGGTAGAGAGGAAGGCCCAGGTACAGAGTCCCCAGCCTCTGCTCACTCGGACCAGACTTATGCCTCCAGAGGCAATGCCAGTCCCACAAAACTGGACCATGGGCCTTCACCTGGAAGAACGTCTAGCAGTTGGATTTTCCTTGCTTCCTGGGTAGCCAGAGACTGTGGGCAGTGACTCGGAAGCTGTTTGGGTAGAATTGGCTCTGGGTGATGTTAGGTGGCTCTGATGAGGGATAGGACCTGCCCAGAGAGAAGTAAAGCCATTGTTTGTGCTGGGCTGAGCTACTTGGAGCTGGGGGAGTTCTGCTTTCAGCATCTCTGGAAGTGGAATGAAACTTCAGAAGAAGCAAGGGGGTTTCCATAGCAGAGGGGACTCAGTGAAGCGCTCAGCCAAGGGAATGAGTGGACAATGGTTGTAACTTTTCTCCTGCTCAAGAACAGCCGACATAAGCAGAAGACACTGTCAGATTTCCAAAATATTGGAGGTGGGGCTGATGTCAGGACAGTGAGGAAGATAATCTCAGGTGATGCTCGGCCCCTGGTGTAGCAGGGCTGGGCTCTGGGTCCTGGAGAGTTGGGGGCAGGTCAAAGATGTGTATGGGGCTGAGTAGTCTAAATTAGTGTTTCTCAAATTCCAGAGAGCACAGAATCCCTTCAGGAGTTTCTGATTCAGTAGGCGTGGTCCTGGAATGTGCATTTTAAACAAACACTCAAGCGACCACAACACAGGGGGCTGAAATGCCAAGAAACACTATTCAAAGCGATGTCAGTCACCTTGTGGGACAGTTGATCTAGTCTGGAGTTATCATGCCTTTTGCATCTTTCTTCTTCCTCCCCAACCATAGTCGTGTCTTTATGTCATCACATATGTAATATATATGTGCTGTGGGATGTGTGTTTTAAGTGGGGCAGCAGGAGGAAAGGGGTGATTGTGAGGTCAAATCAGGCAGATCTAACCTGGGAGAACTATGGTTCCCATTGACAGTAATTATCACAGAAGACTCCTGTATGGAACTCTTTCAAAATGTCCTCTTCCCCTCACCCCAGATTCTGGTGGTTGGCTAGTGTGTGTTTCTAAAACCTCACCACTAAGGACCACTGGTGAGGAGTTATCAGGAAGCTGCTCTCTGGGATCTGGTCAGCTTGGTGTGGATTCTATGGCTCGGTACAGGATGGGTCCTGGTTACACTTCTCTCTCGAGGCAGGTCAGGGTCCCGGTCTCAGAAGTAGGTGAACATAGGCCGGGCCTAACCTGCTGCCAATACTTGGCAAGTTGCCGATGATACTGTCGTTTGAGCACTTGGTGGACTGTCCAGGAGTGAGCACAGTGCAGATACTTCCAGTGGAGAAGACATGGTGCAGGTTTGGTCTCAGGGAGGGGCAGTAGATGTGGGGCAGTGCTCAGCGCCTGCTGGGTACTTGTTCTGGTGTTTTAGCCATTGTTTGTGTAGGAATGTGTGTGTGGTTGGGAAGGATTATGAGTCAATATCGGGTCACCTTTCCCCCTCACCTTCTTTTTGGTCCACTGATAATCATCTGCTTCCCCACTAGCTTCAAGCCAGGTAACCTCTCCATGGCAGGGGAGCCAAGAAACACCAGGCTCACTGACAAGGAATATTGCCATTTACCCCTGTCATTTATGTGGAAGGCTTTCTGGGTTGTCTTTATGGAGAATACATACCGCGTATATGTTCTTCCCATAAAGTTAGTCTCTCCCTGGGAGGTAGGTGTTCCCTGGGGATCACTCCCCAGCTTTCTGAAAACTTGATGAGCGTAATCTAGGTCTTCTATCCATGTCCTCTTTCATTTGAATCTTTTCATAATGTATCCAAGCTGTAATGCTATAGACCCTGAGGCTGGGTCTACACCTTTCTTTTTTTTTAATATATTTTTTATTAATTTCAGAGAGGAAGGGAGAGGGAGAAAGAGAGAGAGATAGAAACATCAATGATAGAGAACATTGATCGGTTGCCTCCCGCACGCCCCTACTGGGGACTGAGCCGGAAACCCAGGCATGTGCCTTTGGCCGGAATAAAACCTGGGAACCTTCAGTGTGCAGGCAGACGCTCTATCCACTGAGCCAAACCAGCTAGGGTGGAGTCTAAACCTTTGTTGTAGCAAGAGCTTTCTTGGTATTGGGGGCATTTCTTCCTTACTCAGTCCTCTAGAAACGTCATCCTCCTGGCTTACAAGTTTCTCACTATTGCTCCCCACTCGTGGTTTGAGCTCCCCACCACAACCTGGAGAGAAATGCTCCCTGGCACCTGGCCCAGTTTACGCCGGTGTTGCATGTAAGTTTTCCCCAAAGGTTCCTCTTGATTTCTACTTCCCTTCCCTCCCTAGTGTCACACTCCAAAGGAATGTAAGGTCCTTGCCCCATGGATTAATGTTCAACATTTGGTTACTTTTCCTGGCACGTTACACTTTCTTGTGTATAAGCTTTTCCTACCTACTGTTGTGTGAAGAAAATTAATATGTATTGGGGGGTGTTTCTACTTAGGGGAGTGTTGGTGATGGGTCTGGGACATGTCCCTTGTGCCCTTGAGGCCTATACTTGCTACATTTGTGGGTATCCCTGCAGCTCTCTCTACACGGTTCTGCTGCTGTACCTGAGGGTGTGCTTGCTTGTTTTGTTGGGGCAGTGACATACACAGAGCTCTGTACTTCAGGTGTGAATATTACACAGGGGTGACTGAGTGATTGCCTGAATGAATGTCTCTTAAAGCAGATCAGGGTGGTGACGATTTGGGGAATCAGTGATCTGGTCTATAAGCCCTGAAAGTGGTTAAGGAACAAATACAAGGAAGTAAGGAGGTAGGTGCTATTATGCCTGGAATAATTGGCTTTTTTCGTTCTTGTGCATGCTTCATAAGTCCACTCAGGCTAGAGGGTCGGGGAAGAACAGGTGTCTGTTTGTGGTCTTATTTCAGATTCTGCCCCATTTGGCCACAAAGGCTTCAGATTTTCATATTCTTCTGCAGACAAGTTTGATTTTGTTCCCACTTGAGAGTTGGGCACCTTAAGCCATCCCTACCCAGACTGATTTAGAGCAAAGACAGCCAAGAACATGTCCACCCCGTCTTCTGGAACTGACTCTGGCAGTAAATAGAGTGGACCAGAAGTTTGATGTTTTAGGACCCACTATGTCAAAAACCCTAGGCTTATGCCACAAGCTGTGGAAGACCAATCTTAGGAACCACCAATTCAGGCTCACTTTAGGGCTGTGACATTATCTACAAAATAGGTGTTGCTGTGTCAGGTGCTTGAGTTGGGTTTCCTACTGCACAGAAGCAACACGATTTGGCCTAGGTGTTCACTTCTAGCATTCTGCATAGGGCTGTGCTCACTCAGCCTTCTGTCCATCAGAATCGCTCACTGCGCATCTCTGGAGTGGGAGTGCTGAGGCCTCCTGGTCTGAGAAAGGGGTGGGGGGAATGCTTCCAGCCACTGGAAATGTGGAGTGGTGTACCCTCCAGAAGCATGATGACTGACCCAAGTCAGCAGAGGCAGCCAGGCTCTTGTCCCCCAAGTCACTGTTCCTGGTAAGGACAGCTGCTCCTGTCTACAATTGGGAGTGTCCCTAGTATCTCCAGGCCAGGGTATCTGGGCGTAAAAGATGATGTTGGGGGGCCGGAGGAGGAGGGATTTCTGGCTATATTAACTCCTGGTGAACACATTCCTTGTTCTAACTAAAGCCAAGCTATGCTGGCTGCAAGTCCCTAAAGTGCACGCCAGCACAACTCTCATCATCCCATGCCAGGTCTTGCCAAGGTTTTCTTTAAAATGTTTCCTCTTTTCTTCCTATTCTTCAAAAAATTTTTTTTGTTTGTTTTCAACTTTTATACATAAGTCACATTCCCAGAAAGCAAAGAGTGAAAAAGTTTCTTCATACACATGCTGCTAAGAAAATAGTTTTATACACAGAATTTCAACAGGAGAGAAAAGGGGTAGGGAGGAAGGGAAGGATGCGAGATGTTGAGAGGTGAGAGAAGGGCAGCTAGAGCAAGACCACAGTAGGCCAGTTCTATCCTCCCGCCTGCATTTATAACTGGCATTTTTGGCATCGTCAGAATAATTCCACCCCGCCCTGGTTTGTTAGCATTGGAGCTTTTAATTTGAGAAATGAAGGGGACAGGGACTAAGGACAGCCATTTTCCTTCCTCCTCTCCCCTTCCGTCTTTTCTGCATATAAGCCACTGCTTCGGTATTAACATGTCCACAGAGTGGAGTGACAGACTGGGAAATCCAAATACAGGGCTGGCTGAATGTGTGTGTGCATCTGAAACGGAGAATCGGAGCGGAGGAAGCCGGAAGGAGAGTCTGGAAGCAGGCTCCCTTGCAAGGGGTGTTCTTAGGGGCAAGGGTAGTAGGAGACACAATCTGTAAGACTGGGAAAGCTTTGGGGGTTTTTCTGTGCTAAAATAAAATACCTGCTTCTCCACCCTATTTCACTTTAGCTGGGCTTTGGGGTTGCTGCACTTACCACCTGATGATTACAGAGAAAATTGGGATAGAGTTGGGGAACCTGTCCCAGCTCATTCCTCTTGGTGACATCACCCTATCAGAGATTCACCTGTGCTTAGTCACCTCCTTGCCCACCTATCACCCTGCAGTCATGCTCTGGCCCCCATGGGGCTCACAGACACTGACTCCTTTGGGGGTGCTCCCAGCAGATGCTGCTTACTGGAGGGGCCGGGCTGAAGGGAACAGGTGCCAGGGCATACAGGGGGGAAGAAAACAGATGGGGAACAAGGGTCCCCAAAGGCAAGGAGGTTTAAGAAGTGACCAAAATATGAAAGGGCCACTAGGGAGGGGAAAAGGAGTAGGGGTTTATGAAAGTTGTGAATGAGAAATGGTGATTAGCTACATGAAAAGGAAGCATACCCAAGACTCAGAAATCAACTGCCCGTCCACCCCTTTCTTCCTGACACTACCAAGATATTTTTGGCAGCGTCGGCTTTTCTGACCCACATCTGGGGATGGGGGATGTTACCTCTCCTGACAAATACTCAGTTCAGGGGCAAGGATGTGTCTCCCCATCTCCAGTGCCCCGACCCCACATGACCAGGGCAAAGCTGCACTACTTTGTCCCCAGGGTCACTGTACCCATGCAAGGTCTTAAAGCCATATGACCTTCCAAAGATGAGGTGCTTTAAAGAAACCCTTAAAATGGGGGGAGGCGACACAAACAGGAAAAAAACCACTTGTTTGATGGGAGAGTTTTCAGGTTTTTTTTTTCTTTTTTTTCCGTATTTTCCAAGTTTGTTTCTTTTTAGTTCATTCCTCTCCATCTCTCACTCCTGTGCACATGTGTGCGCTTTCTCTTTTTTGGTTGTGTGTGTGTTTCAGTTTTTGTTTTGTTTTTTAAAGAACTTTGGATTTGCCGTTGGTGGGCAGCGCCGGTCCCAGAGGCTGGACCCCCACATGGCAGGGCTGGGACAAGGGGCAGGCCCACGGCTGCTGAGAGGATCTCTGTGTTTAAAGCCTTTGAGAATAAGTTACTGCAGTTCTCAGGGTGCAGGGTGGGGGTTGGCAGAGGGATCCCTGGTGGCCGCTTCCCCTGGAGTCCAGGCCACGGGCTCCCCTGCCAGACAAGGAGGTTGGGAGGGATGTGAGGAGAGTGAGCTGGGAGCACTTCTCCCCGCCAACCTAAAGTTTGGTTAGTTTTGTGGGCTCCCTGCCCATCCCAGGCTCCAACATTGGGAGCCAACTGGGTATTTGGAAAGTTTTTGAGCAGATGGTGCTCTAGACAAGGGGGCAGGAAGAAGGGGGAGCGACAGTTTATTTTCCTTCCCCTTCTCTGTCTTGGGGTTTCCTTTTTCTTTCTTTCTTTCTTTCTTCCTTTCTTTCTTTCTTTCTTTCTTTCTTTCTTTCTTCTTCTTCTTCTTTTTCTTCTTCTTTTCCTTCTTTTTGGTGTTTTCTCAGTGGAACAGCACGGGAGAACATGTACTCGTGTGTGTGTTTATAGGAGCTGGGATGTGACTGGGAATTCAGCGGGAAAAAGTTGTAGGAAGATAGATCAGGGACAGATTCTGTGTATGCTGAGCAGAGCAGACATGAGTGAATAATAAGGATGACAAGATGAGGATGTCTGAAGTCACAGGGCAAGGAGGAGTGGAGGTGTGTGTCTGGGCAGGGGAGGAGGCAGGACTCTGCTAGAAGTGGGTGTGTGAAGCCCACTGAGGGTGGGAATTGAGATTCCCAGGAGGTGGGCGAGCTAAAGGTTGGGGAGAGGGATTTGAGCTCCCACCAAACACCCCTTGGGGTAAGAGAGGGAGCCCTGAGGCCCTCCCTCCCAGATCTTGGTTTATCTTTTATCTGTTTATAAAGCTAGAAGTGTAGAGGTAGTAGTAGTTTTGGGGTTGGAGTCCGTGTGAGGTAATCTTGCTTCCTCTTTGGCAAAAGCCACGGCAGCGGTGGCGGCAGTGGCGGCGTTGGTGACGATGATGGGTGGGCCCCCGGGGGGTGGGGCCGCCTTTCGCCTGTGGGCCGAGGAGCGCAGGTGGGAGGCCAGGGCTTCACGCCCACTCAGCAGCACCTCACATGCCAGGCAGTGGTAAGTGCAGATGGGCACCCGAAGTGGGGGGGGCATGGAACCCCCAGGACCCCGCCCAAAGAAACAGAAGGATCTCTGATGAGCAGTGGCTAGAGCCTCCCCGTCAAATGCCATCTTGCACTGGCGGCACAGGTAGCGGTGGGTCACGTCCACGGTGGAGATGCCAGGGCTGCCTGTCAGCAGCTCGTCCGCCTCCCCGGTCTCCCCCTCCCCTGGAGCGGGCAGGTCAGGAGGCTTTGGAGGTGCTGTGGCTGTGGGCTCAGGGGGCTGGGGTGGTGACTGGAGGAGGGCACTGGGGAGTAGTCCGATGAGGGTCTGAGGTATCACGGGGTTCATTGGAAATAGCCCCTTCTTCATGCCATAAAGCTGTTGGAAGTAGGCTCCCTGTAACTGGGGGCCAAAGACAGCTGGTGGTGTGGCCCCTCCTGCAGGGGGCAGTGGGAAGGGCAGGAACTGGCCCCCCAACAGGGCTGGGACAGTGGCCTTCAATGCTTTGAGGTTCTTGAGGGCATCAGTGGAGGAGTTGGTGGGGGCTGCAATTGGTTTTCGCTCACCAGAGACCTTATCCCCAGAGGGCTCAGTAGGCGGGCCTGGGGCAGGGTCAGTGGTGCCTGCCGTGGAGGTGTTGGTTTGGTCGGGCACAGATCTCTGAGGTAAGGGGCAGCCTGGGCCAGCAGTCTGGACCATTGTGGTAGCAGGCAGAACCGAAGTGGCGAGGCCAAGGAGGCCTGAGGAGGCTGCAGGGCCTAGGAAGATGAAAGGAATGATGAAGGAAGGATTAGCCACCTCTTGGCCCCTCCTCTTCCCGGCTATAGGCCTCCTCCAGCCTCACCCACCCATTCCCACAACTAGCCTCCATGATCCCTTTCCTTCCTTCTTTCCCCCAAGAACCTGAAGCCAAGACCACAGGTGACTGGAGATGGGAAGTCAAGAAGGGAAAGGAAGGGCATGTCATTAGAGGGAAATGCTCTCTGAATTCCAACTCCTCCCAACCTTCCACTCACCTGAATTGAAAGGAGCTAGGCTGCCCAAGGGGGGCTGGGCCAGAGCTGGGCCGGGCAGGAGGACTGGGGCCAAGCGAGGCAGGGCTGGGGCAGCCCCCAGGGGCATAGAGGCAGGTGTGGTGGCAGGTGGGGCCTTGGGAGCCGGAGATGCCTCAGGTGCTGGAACCAAGTCATAGCACTTGCTTTCACTCTTCAGCTGGGCTTGGACCGCCTCCTTGAGTTTGGCCAGGTGCTGGCGGGAAAAGAGATGGCCTCGGCAGGAGACATAGAAATCATACTTGACATCACAGTAGGGACAGTCAGTGCGCTGGGCTCCCGAGGGGCCCTCGCTGCTGCCCCCAGCCCCGCCAGCTGCTGCCCCCTGCAGTTTGGCTTTCTTTTCCTTGGCACGAGCATTCTGGAACCAGACTTGGATGACTCTCTTGGGCAGCCCAATCTCCTCCCCCAGCACCTCACACTCCTGCATGGTGGGGGTGCGGTAGGCTTCATAACAGGCTTTCATGATCTTCAGCTGCAGGCTGCTCATCTGGGTCCTATAGCGCCGCTGCCCCATCCCATCTGTAACCCCAGCCCCACCCGGTCCCCCACTGGTCCCTCCAGCCCCAGGGGATTCTGGTTCAGCCAGGCTGGAAGCAGACGAATCGCTTAGATCTCCTGCAGATGGACTGCAAGCCTCACTCTCTGGAGAAGCTTTTGTGGGTTCCTCTGGGCCGTCATCCTCACTGGGGGGAAGGGGAGGAGGGAGAGGTAGAGGTGGCTCTGGTGTTGGGATGGCGGCCTCTTTCCCAGGAGGCAGGAAAGGCAGGGGCCCTGCAGTCGGGGTGACCGTGGGGTAGGGAAAAGCAGGTGCTTCTCTCTTGGGGGCCTCCCTCCCAGTCCCATCATCCACCTTGCCCAACAAGAGGTTGAACTTGGGGAAGGGTGCAGGGGTGGGTGTGACAGGGGGCTTGACCGCTGGATTGGGCACTCCCCCAGGGGTGCTTCGAAACTGGCCTTTCCTCTCTCGGGCCCTGGTATTCTGGAACCAGACCTGCACCACCCGCTTTTTGAGCCCCACCTCCTCGGAGATGCAGTCCAGCATCTTGCGTGTTGGGTTGGAGTCCTGCATGTACCAGCGGTACAGGATCTCCAGCTGCTCGGGCAGGATGGTGGTACGCAGGCGCTTGTCCCTGGGGGGCTCACCTTCCCCTCCACCCCCTGCTTCACTGCCCGTGGGAGACAAGCTACCATCCTCGTGCTTCCGTTTGAGGGGTGGCCCTGGCACTGGTGGAGCGCCTGCCACCAGGGGGTTTCGCTCCCCAAACACCAGCAAGGGTAGATCTAGGAGGTGGGAGGCAGCACCGGGCTGCGCAGATGGCAGGAAATGTAGTCGGCGGTGACTGGTCAGGAGGTCCTGGCTGGAGAAAGACATGGCGCATTGGTCACAGGTGTGGGCTGGGGCAGGTGAGGGAGAAGCCCTCCCTTCAGGCTCTCTGCCTTCTGGCTTTGTTGCTTCTGCTTGGCTCAGCTCTTCCCTGTCTGGAGGTTCTGGTGATGGGCCCTTGGGACCTTTTGGGGGTTCCGGGCCCTGCTCCTCCTCTGCATCTTCCTCCTCTGCTTCCTCCTCCTCTTCCCCTCTCTCTGCCTCTTCCTCTTCCAGGGGCTGGTCATCATAGCATTTCTTAAGGTGTCGCACCAACTCAAAAACACAGGAGAAGGCGGTGTGGCAGCGCCTGCAGCCAGAGACTCCCCCTGTGCCTCCCGCGGTTGGTGCAGGCCCGCCCTCGCTGGCATTTTTGCGTGCTTTCTGGCGGGCATTCTGGAACCACACTACCACCACACGGCTAGCCAGGCCCAAGAGACTTGCAAGCCGCTCCACCTCTCCATCCTTGGGGTAGGCACTGGTCTCAAAGAAAGACTGCAGGGCTTGCGTCTGGAACTCTGTGAACTTGGTTCTGGAGAATCGGCGGCCTGCAGGCAGCAGGGGAGGAAGATTCCCTCTGGCGTTGTCTTCCTCCTCTGGGGGCCAGTGTCCCGCCCGGCTTCGCTCCTCAGCGGGATGGGCCACCTCTGTCTCGGGCTCTGGCACCAGGAAGGGCAGACCCAGTTGGGGAGCAGGCGAATCCAGAGACCCATCAGGAGGTTTGGGGGGCTCTGCAGGGGGCGGGTAGAGGCTATCATAGCTCTTTCGAAACTGAGCAGCATAACGGCTCAGGGCCTCAAAGGGCAGAAAGCGGCGGTGGACATGCTCCTCGTGTGTCTTGAGGATGAGCATATTAGAGAAGAGTTTCCCACAGGCCCTGCAGGCCAGCTTCTCCCCACCCCCCAGGGCCTCTGGAGGGGGTGGGGTGGGAGGAGGGGGCACAGCCTGCTTCCCTTCATTGTACTGAATCACCAGCTCAAAACCAAAGTTTTCCAGAAGGGCTTTGGCTGCAGTGTGGGCTGCCTCGTTGGGTGTTGGTTCGGGGGGTGAGGCTGTCCCTGCCTCAGTTCCCTCTTCAGCTATGGGGGGCTGCTCCCATTCCCGCTCAGCCAGCTCAGCCTTTGGGGGTGGAGGTGGGGGCAGAGGGGCGGCAGCTGGCAGGGACAGCAGGGGTGCAGGCCCAGCCAGTGCCAGCTTGGGCCCCACCTTGAGGTCATGGAGGTAGAAGGGCAGGAGCAACTGTTGCTGCTGGAGCTTAAGTAGTGATTCGGGCACCAAAGGGAAGGGGGGCAGGACCGGCGGGGTGAAGAGAGGGGCTGGGAATCGGTGCAGGTCCAAGGGAGGGGGAGGAGGGGACAGGAAGGGCAACCCAGATATGAAGCCGCTGGGGTCAGGGCCCTTCTTCTCAGTGCCCGTCTCCCCCTCAGTCTCGCCTTCTTTGGACTCTTCTTGGCCACGCTCTGGCCCCTCAGCCTTGGCATCAGTCTTGGCCCCCCGTGAGCGAGTCTGGTGCAGAACTGAGCGCATGTGGATCTCCAGGGTGGAGCTCTGGTTGTAGGAGACGCGGCAGACCGTGCACTTAAAGGGCTTGTCTGTGGCCGCAGTGGTGGCAGGCGCTGAGCCAGCCTCTCCCCGGGCAGGGCCAGAGGGGTCAATGGCAGCTTTCTTCATCTTGTGCAGGTGGGACACAGAGTTATAATGGACCAGGAGGATATTCTTCTGTGTGAAGGACTCTTTACACACAGTGCACTTATAGGGCCGGGCAGGGTCAAGGAACTTGTCCAGTGCAAAGTTGGTGGTCTTCCGATAGGTCAGAGCTGGGCGCGAGTCCGCTGGAGCTGGTTCTGCAGGGCGGGGCTCCCCAGCAGTTCCCTCTTCCTCCTCAGCCATGAGGGGCAGAGCAGCCATTTCTTCAGCCTGGGCATCAGGTCGAGGGGCTGGAGATGGGGCTGGAGAAGGGGGTTGGTCAGGGCTTCCTGTGGGCTTGTCTGGGGCCTCGGCTGAGGGCAGGGGCGGCTCAGGAAGAGGACCAGGACTGGCTTCTGGAGGCGGTTGAGGGCCTTCTAAGGGAGAGAAGGGGTTGCAATGAGAAGGGAACTTTAAGTCAGACCCCACCCACTCATTATCAAGGGCAACTGATCCCTGCCTCAGTTCCTTCAGACTTTCTTGGTCTGTGAAGCCCAGGTCCCCTTTCCTGCCACCTTGGGAGGCTTGCCATCCCCCTCCTTACCTGCTGCCTGGTCTCTGCCGGGTGCAGGCTCTGGCCCGGGAGCCAGGGGCACTGGGCCATCCCCCAGAGGGCTGAGAGAGGGCCCAGGCAGCACTTTGGTCACAAAGGTCATCTCTACCGTTGTGGCCTGTAATGGAAGAAATCCCAGTGACTTCTTTCTCGCCCTCTGGCTACTGCTATGCCTATGCCCAGCCCCTTTGCACGGCTCCAGTATTGTCTCTGAACAGACCTCCCACCTAACTTCTGCTTTTCCCACAGAGGAGAGGGCCTGGCAGGCTGGGCCTGCTGTTGAACAGCTCTTCTCGGGACCTACTGTGAGTGAAGGAAATGCTTAGCCGCCTCCCAGGAGAGTAAGGCAGTAGATAAGCTCCACTCGGTCCCCTCCAACTCTAAAATCCACCTTCAAATCTGTGAAATGCTGTTTCTATCACCAACACCCACCCTGCAACACACACACTTGCCCGGCACCCCTGCCTCTGCCTCCCTCTGACCCCTCCTGCCCAGCCTGACAGGGCTCCCTGGACGGGTCCTCACCCAACCTGTACTCACCACAAGCAGCAGCTTCTCAACACACTCAGGCACCACGTTGTGAAGGTGGCTAAGGTGGAAGTGCAGGGCAGGCCGGCCCACCAGCTGCTCCTGGCACAGCGGGCACCTGTACTTAGGCTGCACTGCATGATGGGAGAGCGCATGAGCCCTCACCTGCTCTGACTCTGGGCTCAGGAAGCTGCAGTATGGACAGCAGTACACCTGGGGGCACACGGGCGGAGGGGGTGTCAGGGACGGGTGGGACCTGCCATCACGCAGCCTTTACGCTCCTGTACAATATCCGCTCCCAATAAAGAAGCGAGCCCAAGGGGAAGGCATCACTGTGGACCCAGCCACAGTCCTGAAAGCTGGCTCCTCCCTGGTTTCCCACGGCCTGGGACGAAGGCCTAAGCTAGGACCCACCTTGCCTTCTTTGTCTGGCCCTCTTGCTCTATCCTGGTCTCTGTCTTTCCTTGGTCTGGCTTTCCCCGTCTCTGCTGATAGTATGGCCCTGTACCGCCCTCCCTGGGATTTAGTTTTCTTAACCACTCTCATACCGCCTGTATCATCTCCCTGAAATGGTTCCCCTTCCCTCTGGCACTTGCTGCACCCAGAGTCTCCCTTGTCCTGGCCCACTGTGCCTCCCCAAGGTCCCTGAACTAAGTGTCTCCCTACCTCTCTACTCAGAAGTCAGCTCATTCTCCCTCAGAGGCTCAGCAGTTCCCACTTTCTTTTCCTTCTTTTATTTTTCTTCTCTTCTTAATGCAAACAATAACCATAGCTCCCTCCGTGGCTCAGGAAATTCTGGCTTGACTTCTTGCCCACACCTCTGGAGGATGGGACTGGGGAGCCTGGGCGCCCCTCTGTTTCCCCGAGTCCCCTGTGTGCCTGATCTCCAGCCTGCATTTGTCTCCCTGGCGCACGCCCTCTCCTGCCCCCTGTGCCATCAGCCCAGGCCTGCACAGCAGGAAGGGGACGCTCAGCTGCATGCACCTAGGCCTAGGAGTAGACATCTGGAGTAGGTCTGCTGAGGGAGTACGGGTTGGGAGGGGAAGCTGAGGACATAAGCCATTACTGCAGCAGTTTGAAGGAAGGCAGTCATGATAAATACTGCATATTGCAGTTCCAGTTTGGAGAGCTGTGAGGCACTCAAAATCAATACTTTCAGGCCACAGAGCTAGACTACTGGGGCCTGCCTAGGTCAGGCAGAGGCCTGGGTCCAGAGACTGAGAGACCTGCAGTGCTTGCTGTCTGGATGAATCATCTGGGCTGGTGCCTCTACCCTCAGGGAGGGGGGCCAGGACACTTCCCTCCAGGCTCAGGGCTTCCCGTTGGAGATGAACATCCACATCTAGTTGCCTTTCTGTTCATAACAGAAATAAAGAGCCCGGCGGCAGCTAGTTTTTTGTTTTTGCCTTCTTCATTTCTTCACTTCTTTCCTCCCCTCCTCCCTCCACCCACCTCCAATCTTTCCTGCCCTCAATACAGTTCTCTCTTCACCTTTCTCTCAAATTCCTGCCATCCTTCCTGGCATCTCCCTCTGTGCCCACCCCTGGGGGCCAGCTCTGCCCCCCTTAGCCCAGAACAGCCATAACTGGGCCCACGTGGGATTTCTTTAATCATGTATTTTGAGTTAAATAAGTCACAAGCACGACAAAATTAGGTCTACCCTTGGTCTGAAATCTCTGTAAAGCTCTGCTGATTAGAATTTCAGCTTTTAGAACATGAGTAGATCCCAGTAAAACTAGATCCCCCTCAGCTCTTCCCAGTTACCCCAGTTCTGACCGTGGTCTGGTTGGCACTGTCTCCAGGAGGACCGGTCTTGTTCTCTGCCTCTTCAGAAGCTGAAGATGAAAGGAGAGGAGATTGAGTAAGAGACTCCCCAAACCTCCTCTTCCCTTCACAGACCCTCAGCTCTTAAGATGACCTGATTTGTAGCACAGAGCTTCCAGGGTAGGGGGCGGGGCTCTGGGGAAAGGTAGAAAGGGCAGAAACATACAGAGCTATACTGAGTACAGCGAGGGGAGGCTGGCTCAGCAGGGCTGAGCCCAGGTTAGTGGGATGGCCAGGTTTGGGTCCTCGAAGAGAACAGAAGCACCCAGCCTTCTGTGGCTCTGCCTCCCTCCCCTCTGATGTGTCCTTTCTTTTGATCACTTTGGCTCCTTTATCCCAGGCCTTGCAGGGTGTGTGGATACTGCAAAGTCCCATGAGCATCTCAGAATGTATTAGGATTAGGGATGGGGAGGGCAAGGGATGGAGGAAAATTAACCAGATGAGCAACTCACCTAATTGTTCTGTCTTATTCTGGGCATCTTTCTCAGGGGTGGGTGGCTCAGCTAAGGGGGCAACAGGAGCCTTCCCTGTGTAGAGGGGAGAGTCAGCTTATAAGGTTGAAGCATCAGGAAAGGGAAGAGATAGAGCAAAGAAAGCAGGACAAGCAGCCAGGCAATGAGGGAGAAAATGGATGGATGAATCAACAGGCAGCGGAGGACAAAAAAGAAATACAGAAGAGGAGAGCCTACGAAATCATCCCTGGGAGTCCAGTCCCTGTCACTTGAAGATAAGCAAATAAGCCCAGCAGTAGGTGACAGAAACAGGACCAAACTCAGCTCCTTGTCATGACTGATCCTGGAAGCAAGGAGCCTAGAAATGTAGAGGGAGAGGTGCTGAAGAAGGAAGGTGAGTTTGCATGGAAGCAGCTGTAGTGAGCAGGAGGCGGCAGGTCTAACTGGGAGAGGAGATTACCACTCAAGTAAGAATTGACAGATGTGTAGGAATTTATTTTCGGTGGCGGCCTAATTAAAGTGTTAAAGTTCCTTAACTCCATTCAGCCTTGCGCCAGGATCGTTAGCTATTGATCTGGGCCCCTCCAGCACTTAACTCCAGCCAGCATATTGGCAATTCAATTAGCACAGTCAATGCTGCCTGTTCCTGGTTCCTGCTGCCCGAGCCCCAGCCTCGCCCACCACTGGTCTCTGTGAATCCCGGACAGACGCTGTGCTCACCTCTGACAGCCCCTTCCAGGCCCTTCTGCACCCCATGCGGGCCCTTCCCAGTTTCTGCAGTTACACCCTGCAAACTGAGCTGCCTTGGGGGACCCTCAGCCCAGCCTTCGGGCTGAAGACCTCCTAGGAGACAGGAAAAGGCTGGGGAGCTTGTCAAGGGCTTCCCACCTAGGCTGCCTTCAGACCATGCCCACAGCCCCCATCAGTTTCCCATATGTCCTGCCCCATTCTTTTCTTTCTGCCTCTGTCCTTCCTGACCAGCTCCTGCCCACCTCCCTACCCAGCGTTGCTAGGACACTGGTCAGTACTTGGAACCACTGGGTGACTCCTCCTCACCTCTCTTCCTGTTTTCTGCTTTTTAAATCCTCACCCGAGGATATTTTTCCGTTGATTTTGAGAGAGAGGGAAGAGGGAAAGACAGTGAAAAATATCGATGTGAGAGAAACATATTGATTGGTTGCCTCCTGCACACACCCTAACTAGAGCCCAGGCTGGGGAGGAGCCTGCAACCAAGGTACGTGCCCCCTTGACCATAATCGAACCCGGGACCCTCTGGTCCACAGTCCAGTGCTCTATCCACTGAGCAAACCAGCTAGGGTTGTTCTCTGTTTTCCACCCAGCAAAGTCCCTGCCCTTCTCTGCTTCCTCCCTCCAACAGCCTCTTGGCCCCACTGCTCCTGAAATCTGGAGCAGACCTGTTCCCCTTGTATCACTTTCTCTTCAGCCCTCAGCTCCTTGCCAGCTGCCCTCTCTGCCCAGCCCTACCCCTTCAATCCCCTCTGCCTCACCTGGAGTCCGGAGCTGCCCATGGCTGAAGCTAAGGATGCTCTGAAGAGCTGAGAGCCCTTCCTCGGCCGCCGGGCCACTCTGTAGCAGCTGCAGGCGCCGCTGGGCCTGGGCATCGCGGTGGGCGGGTGCTCGCAGGTGCTGCAGCAGGGCCAGGCGGGAGGGCGTCTCCCAGGCACACAGCAGGCAGCGGAACAGTCCCAGCTCTGCCCCTGCCGCTGCCCCCTCCATCTCCAGAAGAAACTGGAAAAATGGAAAAAGGCAGGTCAGGCCCAGAAGGAACAGATACCTTCAGATCTCGGGGGCTCCTTTACCTTCCCCAAGGGAGCCTCACCAGCAGCACCCCGACCCAGCCCTTCCACCCTCTTCGCTCCCCTATTCCTTCCTAAGGCCATTTGAGTGTTACTGCTTTTTCTCCCCAATCCCCTCTTCCTCCTACCCATCCTGGGCTCTCCTGGTGTGTGAATGGAATCTGGTTCTCTTCTCAAACTTCTGGTGATAAGATGGGCTGAATAGAGACAGAGTCCTCTCTCCAGCCCCGAACACCAGAAAAGCAGAGTAAAATATTGGATTCACTTTGTTCGACTAAGTCTACCATCCTTGGCCTCTTTCTCTGCATCTTTTTTCTAAACAGTGTATTATTCTGTGCATAGTACATGCCTTTAAAAAAAACTGGTTTTTTAAATCTTATTGATTTCAGAGAGGAAGGGAGAGGGAGAGAGAGAGAAATATCAATGATGAGAGAGAATCATTGATTGGTTGCCTCCTACACAACCCATTGGAAATTGAGCCCGCAACCTGGGCATGTGCCTGACAGGGAATCGAACCATGACCTCCTGCTTCATAGCTTGATGCTCAACCACTGAGTCACGCTGACTGGGCCATACATGCCTTTTTCTCCAGTTCTGCCACCTAGGGCTTTCCCATCCCTTTCCACTTCCCTCTCCCTGAGGCATCTGCTCTGCCCCTCACCTGAGGCCTTCCTACCCCTCACCTTGTAGACCTGGCTGTTTTCCTCGTGGGCTGCCCCCCGGGCATGTAGCTGCATCTTCTCCTTGCTGTTGGACTCGAAGTCACAGATGTTGCAGCGCAGGTGCAGGGGGGGCACAGACCCATAAGGAGTCCCATCTCCCAGGGGCATGGGGGAGAGAGTGCCCGTAGCCCCACTGCCCTCCCTCAGGTGGGCTGCCAGCTGGTACTTCTGAGCATGTTTGTCGGTCTTGAGGTGGAGTTGGAAGTTGGCCTTGAGCTGGGTGCCATAGCAGCAGAGCTTGCAGCGGTGGGTGTCACCGGCCACCTCCTTCCATTCGGCCTCCGGGAGGCTGCGGCCCATGCTGCAGTGGTAGAGCAGCAGCTCCAGGTTGTCTGTGCTGAAGGCCTGGCACACCAGGCAGCGGAACACCTTCAGAGATGGGCTGTCATCTGGGGGCGGCGAGGTGGGCAGGCCCTCGGACAAGGAGCCCAGGAGCTGACTTTGAGGCAGGTGGGCGTCCGGGGAGAAGCTGCCAGGGCCTTGGGGACAGAGACAGGTTAGTGGCCCAAGGAAGGAATGGAGCAAGGTCAGTTTGGTCTGTGGGAATGTGGGTGGTGGGTAAATAAGGATAGTGCTGTGGGCGCTGGTGTTACCTAAGGGCAGGTGGGCTGGCCCTTAGGAGAGAGCAGGGAGTTGCGTTTCACCCTTGAAGGGGGAGCGAAAGGGAAGAGGCACAGAGCCAGGAGCTTACCAGGCGTGGGGAACCTTCGGGCAGGCGCTCCGAGATGGTGGAAGCCGTTGAGAAGCAGCTGGGATTCCAGGGGCTTGTCTGGCCTCAGCCCAGGGCCAGGCAAGGGAGCCTGGGGCTGCCCTAAGGCCTGGGGCCCGAAGTACTGGAAGAGTTCAGGCGGAGTGGCAGGGGCACCTGTTGGGGGCGGAGGGCTTGGCCCCACAAGCCCAGGTGGCAGGCCCAGCGGCAGCCCCTGGTGGAGCATGAGGACATTCTGCATGTGCTTCTCAGAGGTCATGTGGATGCGCAGGTTGCGAGAGATGTTGGTCTCATAGCTGCACACCTTGCACTGCCAGGACGATTTGGTCTTGGGTTCCTTGTCCCCAGAGCAGGGCGGAAGCGGTGCCTCTGGGGGGCTTCCCTGCCCACCGGGCCCGGCCTGGAAGCCCTGCAGGTTGGCCAGGTGCTTGTCAGACTGCATGTGGATGCTGAGGTTGCCCTTGGTGGTGGTGGAGTAGTTGCAGATGTCGCAGCGGTAGGGCTTGTAGCCACAGTTGTAGCTCTCTCCCCGCGCCAGGCGGGGGTGGGCGCCCCCAGCGCTGCAGTAGCTGCAGTGACTGTTGCTCTCAGGGTGCTTCTCCCGCATGTGCACATCCAGGGTCTGCTGGTACTTGTAGTGCCAGTTGCACTTGGGACACTTGAGCGTCTTGCAGGAATTGCGCGAATGAAGCAGAGACATGTGGCTGGACAGGCTGAGGCCCTGGAAGGCTGCGGGGGCTGGGGTGTAGTCCTCGGCTAGGCGGTAGGGCTGGGGTGGGTCACTGGGGTCTTCGGGGGAGCCCACTGGGACGGGGAGAGTGCCCCCCTCCTTGCAGGTGGGTGAGCTTTGGTTAAGTGGGGGGCAGAGCCCTCCATCCTCTTCTTGCCCCTCGGGGAACCAATCTGGGCCTGCCTCCCCTGCTGCCGTTGGTGATTCTTTGGCTTGGGTTGGGCTGGGACCCCAGGTGGCTGGGGTAGCGGATGGGGAAGGCGGACTGAGGGTTATGACGTCTTCTGTAGGCAGAACTAGGGCCTGGGTTTCTGCCTCAGGGCAGCCATCCTCAGTCTGGGCTACATTCGCCTCCAGGCTCCCTGTGCTGCTGTTGTCAAGGGGCATTTCTGAAGGGGGGCAAGCAGGTGGTTTTGGTTCCAGGAAGCTTAGGAGGGCCACGCAGCCCTCCTCCCCCTCCTGGAGCACAGCTGGGTTGCCTGGTAGGCCCTGGTGTTGAGCAGAGGTTAGCTTCACCCCATGAGACTGTGTATGACCCACGAAGGCCTGGGACTGGCTGAAACCCAGGCGGCACAGGAGGCAGAGCCAGAACAGTGCCCGGTGGTCTCCCCCCCTGCTCCCAATGGGGCCATCTTTGGGATCTCCGGGTGGGTTTGGTGCTAGCTGGTAGCTCCAGAAGGCTCCATCCCTTCCCTCACAGGTGGCCGGAGATGGCGCTGAGGTATCATGGGACAGAATTTGGTCAGAAGAGCTAAAGCCTTGGATTGGGTCAAAGCCATGTTGGATGTGAAGGGCAGTGAGGTGTGTAGGGGGCGGGTGGGGTAGGCTGGGCTCTTCCTTGGTGCCCGCCTCACCCCAGGGGAAGCCCTTTGGTAACAGCAGTTGACTGCCACCCGGCAGGGACAGCGTGGCCACAAGGCAGGCCTCACCGCCAGCTGTGAAGAGTAAATGGTTGCTTAGGTCCACAGGAGGGAGCCCGCCTCCTTCCTCCTCCTGCTCCTTGTCCTCTTCCACCCCCAGGTCCTTTGGTGGGAAGCCACCACAGCCAGGCTCTTCTTGGGGCTCCCCAATCTCCTTTGGTGGGATGAGGCCACAGCCCGACTCCAGAGGCTGTCCCCCTGGTTCTGAGGGCCTCATGCTCTCAGAGGTGGAATCTTTGGTGACAAGATCAGGGGGGATGCTGGGGGAAGAGGTGTCCAGAGGTGGGGACAGGGCATTGTGCCCAGGGGGTGGGGAGGTGCCAGCAATAGAGGATGAGCTAAGGGAGGCCATGGCAGACGGAGAAGTGCTGGGGGTTCATCTCAGCGTGACAGCCAGTACCCTGCAAGGGAAACACAGAGAGAGCAGTGTTGTCAGGTAGCCGGGGAGACAGCAGCTGACCCTCCTGCTACTCCGGCCCCACCCTCTTCCCTGAGCACCAGACTCAGGTACCCATGTGCCACATTGAAACTTCACTTAGTGTCTAACAGGCACTTCAAACTTAACATGTCTAAAATCAGAACTCTTTATTCCTCCCCTGAATTTATTCTTCCCCATCTCCTATCTCAGAATTTGGTACAACTATTTATCTGGTTGCTTAAGGTAAAAACCTAAAAATTGCTTTTGCTCCACAATATGCAATTGACAGCAACCTCTCAAACGTGTCCCATCCCTCCATTTGTCTTCATCTACACCAGCACATCCTGGCCCCAGCCATCCTCATCTCTCTCCTGAGCTAATGCAATGGATTCCACCACTGCCCCTCCAATCCAATTTCCTCCCAACCAGCATCCAAGTGAGCTTTCATTTAATTCTCAATTATGAAAAATGTCAAACATATATAAAAGTAGACCAAATAAAATAAGGAACATCTTTGTACTCATCACCCAGTGTCAACAGTCACCAACTCATGGCCCTCATGGCCAATCTTGTTTCATTTATATCCTTGCCCACTTCCCCCTTTTCCTATATGGTTTTAAAGCAAATTTCAGGCATCATAAAGAATCATCTTTTAAAATGTACATCATACTATATTCTGCTTAAAATCCATTAATGATTTCGCACTGCTTTGTGAATAAAATCCAAACTTCTTTCCCTGATTTGCAAAAGGGTCTATCTGATCTGACACCTGCTTGCCTATCCTCCCACCACTGCCTGGCTGGCCAGCTCTAGCCCATTAGCCTTGTTTCTCAAACACACCAAGTTAATTCCTACCTTAGAGCCTTGCCTAAGCTGTTTACTCTGCCTGGAATGCTCTCCTGATGGCTCCTTGTCATTCAAGTCTCTGCTTAAATACTGCCTCTTTCAACAGGCCTTCTCTCTAGAACAGTGGTTCTCAACCTTCCTAATGCCGCGACCCTTTAATACAGTTCCTCATGTTGTGGTGACCCCCAACCATAAAATTATTTTTGTTGCTACTTCATAACTGTAATTTTGCTACTGTTATGAATCGTAATGTAAATATCTGATAAGCAGGATGTATTTTCATTGTTACAAATTGAACATAATTAAAGCATAGTGATTAATCACAAAAACAATATGTAATTATATATGTGTTTCCGATGGTCTTAGGCGACCCCTGTGAAAGGGTCGTTCGACCCCCCAAAGGGGTCACGACCCACAGGTTGAGAACCGCTTCTCTAGAAGCTAAACAACCCCCCTGAGGAGGTAACTTCCCTGAGTCAAGGTCCTCTTGCCAGAGAGGCTACAGTGAAATTTCCATTGGCCTATAGGTACGGTGCTGCTCGAAGATACCTTCCAGACCCATCTCTGGTCAGTTGAAAGACAACAGCTTTTATCGGATTAGCCTCCTCCTCCCCAAAGAGATAAAAGAAAATAAAAAATAGTAATAATCTTACTAATAGCTATTAAGGTACATATACCATGATTGGTCCTAGCACTGTGCTAAATGCTTTACATCATCTCATTTAACCTCATAACCTTATTTTACACATGCGGCAGCCAAGAAAGAGAGATTGAGCAAGCTGTTGATGGGCACTCAGCTCCAAGTGGTAAAACTAGAAAAGGACTGGCGGGCAGAGCTATATCCCAAAGCTGTGGCCTGGGCTCCTCCATCCAGTCAGACTGTCCCTCGGACACAGTACAGGCAAAATGGGCCTCCAAAGGTCTAGAAATCAGGATTCCTGGGCTCCCTCTAGCGGTCCAGAAGTACCAAGCCTCGGCATGCTGCTCCCGACCATTTTATTTTGATACTACACCCCCCCAAAACTCACCAATCCCCATGCCTCACCATCCTATACTTCTCTCCATGTCCCAAGTGGTCTACAGCCTCTCTAGTTCTTAATATCAGCAGATCTCTAATGATTAAATCTTTAGCACTCAGGCCAGAGTGCTTCAAGGAAGGGATGAGGTGTATGGCCTTCTCCTTCCTTGAGCCACCTCTAACCATCACCTCCAGATTCCTGAATTTGGAATGGGTCCCTGGTCTGGCCCCACCAGCCTGCAGGCCCAATTCTGTCCCCCTCCTGGGGGGCTAGCCAGGCGTGAAGTCAAAGCCATTAAGGAGCTCCGAATGGGGCTGGACCTGCATGCTAATGAAAATGCAAATAAGCACCTGGGCAGGGGTGGAGGAATGGGGATGGGGGGGGGGGGGGGGGGGTGGAAGAACCAAAAAGGAAGTAAAGGAATTAGAGGGAGGGGAGTCTATCCTCCAGAAAGAAGCCCTAACGCTGTGGGAGAAAGGTATTCTTCCGACAGAATCTGGGGGTGGGGTAGGGGGGATAAGTGTGTGAGGCTCTGACATTGCCCTGTCCCACTCCCACAGCAGGGCCCAGTGCCGTTCACTCACTGCCCCACCTAATGGGAACGGGCCTCTCCAGGGCCCTGTCACCAAGGCCAGAAGCGAGTGCATCGTCTTCCCCTGGCCCACCCTGCCTGTATCACATCGACCAGCTGCACTCCTTCTCCCTGGCCCCCGACTTACAACTCTAGATCAAACTTCAGAGGGGAGCTAGGAAGACCTAAGCCCCAAATCCTCTCTCCAAAGCTGCTACTTCCCAATACTGGGGGTGGGGGTGGGGGAGACCCAGCTGATTCGTTGCTAGAAAGCGAAGGAGCCGAGCTTTGGGCTAGAAGAGCCTGTGTGTGAGACCCAGCTCTGCTCGGGTAGGTCGGCAGCTGTTTAAACTTGCAAATCTCTTCCCCACCTCCCACCCTGCCCCTCCTCCTCTTCAGGAAAGAATTTCAATTGCAAATTTATCTCTGCCTCAGTGCCCGCCCCCCCCCCCCCCCCCCCGTTCCTTCTCAGTGCTTCTCCCATCACCCACTATTGATTACAAACCTTTAACTGCAGCAATTATTTTTTCACTTTTTTCCCTCCATTTCCCTCCTCCTCAGTCTTTCTTTCCTTCCCTCTCTGAATCTCCGAGTCTCTTTCTTTGCCCTTCCAACCTTGAACTCAGTTTTCATCTCTTTCTGGAGATGATGGAGACCCAGGTGACAAGCCTAAGTCACCCCCACACAGAGTCCTGTTCTTCAGACCTCTGCCATTTCTCTCTTAGTTCTGGGCTTTCCTCAAGGGCCTCTTCTCCCTCTGGGCACATCTTAGCAGGGGAAAAGGGAAAAGGCAACCCCTCAAAGGTCCTGGTGTTCCTGCCTCTGGGAGGGAAGGAGGAAGAGGATGGGACAGGTGTAGGGTGGTGGTGGGGTGGGGGGGACAGTCAAAAGGAAAGAGCTGGGTAGAGGCAAGGGCTGGGGGGCGGGGTCACGAGGAGAGGGTGAGGGGAGACGAGCAGGCAGTGGCGGCGGTGTGATTAGAACGGAGATTGATGTGAAGGGGCGCCACAGACGGCAGAGAGAGTCAATAAAACGAGAGGATCACATTAGAGGCGACAGAGAGAGCTTTAAATTACAAGGCTGCTGCCACCGAGGGGGATGGGAGGAGGCAGGCCCGGAGCCAAGGGAGGGTGGAGAGTTCTGAGGGTATAGTCATCCCCCAAGATGAATCTTCCAGCTCCTAACCTAAAAGGCCTTGTCTCCAGAGCACCCTGGCTGTCCCTTCATTCCATCTCCCTCCCTAATGCCTCCTACCCTCACAGAGGGAAGGAGGAGAAAGCTATAGAGAAATAGGAGATATTTTTATTTTGCTTTGGTATATTCCCACCTTCCAGATGGGAAGTATGGAAAGGCTGCTTTCACTGCACTGCAAATATTCTTCTTTGGAGGTGGACAGAAAGGTACCCTGTAAAAAGCTGGTCGAGCATCCCTATTTCTTTTAAATTTTCTAAAAATTGATTTTTATTGATTTCAGAGAGAAAGGAAGAGGGAGAGAGAGAGAGAGAAACATCAATGATGAGAGAGAATAATGGATCAGCTACCTCCTGCCCTCCCATCCCCCACCCCACCCCCGGGATCGAGCCCACGACCCGGGCATGTGCCCTGACCAGAATCAAACTGTGACTTCCTGGTTCATAGGTTGATGCTCAACCACTGAACCACACCAGCCGGGCTGAGAATCCCTATTTCTTGATATGCACTCCCTGTTCAGAAGGCAGATAGATACACAGTACTTAGAACAGGGAGAAACCAGGGGGCAGAGCACAGCAGGACCCAGAGAGCTACCGAGATAGAGCTGTTATGAGGTGGAGAGAAAGGCTCAACGTGTGGACAGCTGAGAGGCAGGCTCTGAGACCACACAGCCAGGGAGATCACTGCGAGGCTTCAGAACCAGAGAATTACAGAAGCCAAAGGGGAAAGGGCAAAGGAAGGACCAAAAACATGAAGTCTGAGGAAGGAGCCTGCCCCACGTAGGAGGAGCCAGGGCATGGGTTCAGGTTGGCCGGTAGGACAGGAGGCAAAGCTAGGGAGGAGCTCACCCTCTGGAGCCCCCAGTAAGATCAGGACTACCGCTGGGTACAGCCCCCCTCTCCTCTGTCCGCAGGGAGAGGAAAAGAACAGGAGAGGACAGGCCAAACGGGCACAGAAGGCCTTTCTCCTCTGGACTCCTCTTCTTAAAACGAAAACCCCTTCCACACCTGACAAGGCAAAGGCTGTCCCAGCAAAGTCGGCCAGAGGGCACCAACACATCAGCTTAAAATTTGCACACAATGACGTCCACATCAGAGCCTTCCAAACATTTTTTCTGCCTTTCACTTTTCCAATGTTTCGTCTGTCCTCTTTCCCTAAAGCAGAGCCAAATTTTAGGATCTTTTCTCTTTCCTCGCTGAAATTCTTGCCTGAGGTACTGCTCTCTCCCATACTCGTTTTGCCCTTGCCCCTCTCCCCTTTCTGACTCAACCTGTTGCTTTCAAGAGGAGTCCACCATGGAGAGGAGGGGGAGAGAAACAGAAAAGATAGTGTGCACACTGCATGGTGGGGGGGGGGGGTGTTTGGTATAAAGAGCAAACAAGCTCTAGCTAAATGAGCCATTTAAAATATATATATTGATTTCAAAGAGGAATGGAGAGGGAGAGGAGAGAAAGATAGAAACATCAATGGTAAGAGAGAATCATTGACTGGCTGCTTCCTGCACGCCCCCCACTGGGGACCGAACCCGCAGCCCGGGCATGTGCCCTGACCTGGAATCAAACCCATGACCTCCTAGTTCATAGGTCAATGCTCAACCACTGAGCCACGCCGGCTGGGCTAGATGAGCTATATTTTTTAAGGCAGTGGATGAACGTGGGCTTTGGATTCATGCAGACACAGCTGGGGTCAATCCTGGGTCCCCCTCTCACCAGCTGTGCAACCTTAGTAAGTTGTTTAGTTCTGAGTCTCAGTTTCCTTACCTGGGAAAATGGGGACAAGGATGACTTCCTTAACCAGCTGTGGTGAAGACTAGACTAGGCAACCTGTGAAAGTGCACATACTGAGTGTTCAGTCGGGTTAGTTCTCTTCCTTCTCTCTTGACTGTCTCCTCCCACATAATGGAGCGAGGTGTTTGCAGGTAGGCTGACACCTTTTCTTCTGCCTTGCCCCTTCTCGATCAGGATTCTTCCTCTAATTGCTGCCCTTTTCAATCGAGGCAGATTCTTTGGTGGGCGGGATTTAAATCTAGTCTACTGAGCAGCAGAGTTCATTTCTCACTTGGCCCTCCTGACTGCTGGACTTATAGACACCCCCATTATCCTAGAGCAGAGATTGAAAGCTTTGCCCAAGCTCGCACTTTGCCTGGGTGCAGAGCAGCTAACACCTGCATCAAAACTAGTATGACCTGGGCCCTGGCCGGGGAGTTTAGTTGGTTGAAGGGTAGTTCAGATATGCCACGGTTGTGGGTTCAATCTCCAGTCAGGGCACATACAAGAAACAACCAAAATCCAGGCCACGGTGGCCCAGTGGTTGAGCATCGACTTATAAATCAGGAGGTCACGGTTCTATTCCAGGTCAGGGCATATGCGATTGTGCAGGAGGCAGCCAATCAATGATTCTCTCTCATCATTGATGTTTCACATATATATATATATATCAACCAATGAATGCATAAAGAAGTGGAATAACAAATTGATGTTTCTCTTTCTCCCCTCCTCTGTAAAATCAATCAATCAAAATATTTTTAAAAATAGTATGATCTCTCCCTGCATTTAAGACTATCATTTTCTCTGACTCTAAATCTTACCTTCTATATTTAAAAGAAAACATAAGATAGTACAGTGGGGCCTTGACTTACGAGTGTCCGGACTAACGAGTTTTTTGAGATACCAGCTGTCTCTCCACCGATTTTTTGCATTGAGTTGATAGAGTAATTTGAGTTAACAAGCTCCTTAACGAGCTCGGTCTCGGACGAATTAAACTCATAAGTCAAGGCCCCACTGTACTCCTATTCCTCCATTTTAATTCTACCTATCTTTCCTAGACCTCTTCCCCTCCCCCCAAAATATTTGGGGAGTGCTTACTTTGTGCAAGATAAATTTTGTCCAAAAGAGAGAAAATGAGAATGGCAGGAAAGGAGTGTCACGCAGAGTAAAGAAAGACAAGGCAGAGAAGAGGGAGGAAAAGGGAGAGGTATGTAAGTGTGTGTATATGGAGGTTTGCTGGATCCTGATCTGCGTATGTGACTATGGAATCTTATTGAAGCCTCCCTGCTTTGGCATCAGACTGGACAAGTTGTCTGTCCCCAATGAGAGGGATGGAGCAAGGAGGCTGTGTCTTACACTTTGCAAGATGCTTAAGGCATGAGGGAACTGGATGAGGTTCGAGGAGAGAAGAGGCTGAGAGGAAGACTATGGGTGATGGGTAGGGATTAGACAGGGAAGCAGACAAGGGTAAAAGGGAAGCTATGGGCTAAAACCACAACCTGAGATCTGAAGATCCATCCACATTGGCATGGCTTTGTTGAGGTATGCTCCAGGGAGGGGTGGAGAATCTTGCCCATGCATCTCCCTGGATGAGGCCAGCAGTGTTAGGACAGCAGTGTGGAGCTCTGGAGAGACTCAGGCTTAGACAACAACACAAAGCCAACTCTGAACCCTTCTTCTACATAAACATTTGGGAGTGAGGGACAGGAAGTTGTACTTTTGAATTCAAATTCAGGATCTTATCTGATCCTGGCATGGGGACCTCTGTAGAAGATCTTGATCTCCCTGAGCTTCAAAGGAATCACATGCAATTCTTCTAGAATTATTTGGAAGGATACCATTGTAAGTGACCATGTACATAAATAAATCCTCCTGGTTCTTTGATTCTACATGACCTCTTGTGATGGTAGACTCCATTTAAATATTTTACAACAATAACTAATATTAGTAATAAAATAACATCTTTAAATGTTTACCATATGCCAGGCACTGTGTTGAGCCCCATGCAAGCATCATATCACCTAATCCTCCACTACACTTGATAAAATAGATATAGTTATTCATTCCCATTTTAAAAACATGGAAACAGACTTAGATGGGTTAAGTAATGTTTAAGTCTCACACTTGGAAAGAAATAGAGTCAAGATTGGACTCATGCCCTAGCTGGTTTGGCTCTGTGGATAGAACATCAGCCTGTGGACTGAAGGGTCCCAGGTTCGATTCCGGTCAAGGGCACATGCCCAGGTTGTGGGCTCAATCCCCAGTGGGGGATGTGCAGGAGGCAGCCGATCAATGATTCTCTCTCATCATTGATGCTTCTCTCTCTCTCTCCCTCTCCCTTCCTCTCTGAAATAAATAAAAATAAAATAAAATAAATTTTAAAAAAAGTTGGACTCAGAACAAAAAATAAAGAATAAAATAAATAAAAAGATTGGACTCAGGTAGCCCAACTCAGGGCTCTGCTCTTAGGTTAATGTGTAAGCTTCTAAAGTCTGGCTGGCATGCATTTTCAATGAAGACTTTGAGTTTGTTACTCTGCCCTTATGCATATGTACTGTCATGCTACTCTTTGAGCTTGAAGGTGATAGATGGCAGTCTCCCTGTTAGTTTCTTAGTGTAAGATTGGCCAGAACAGGTCCACTGCTTTGTGCAACTCCAGTGGGCGCCATCCACATTATAGTTTATGCAGGGGCCATGGCCATCGTGTGTTGGGGTTGAGGTGAGTAGAGACAGATACAAAAGATTCAGTTATTTGACTGATGATGCGTATATTCCAGTGATGGCGAACCTTTTGAGCTCGGCGTGTCAGCATTTTGAAAAAATCTGGTGCCATGTCACATATAGAAATTTTTTGATATTTGCAACCATAGTAAAACAAAGACTTATATTTTTGATATTTATTTTATATATTTAAATGCCATTTAACAAAGAAAAATCAACCAAAAAAATGAGTTCACGTGTCACCTCTGACATGCATGATATAGGTTCGCCATCACTGGTATATTCATTTGTGATGTGTCTCTCTTTTTTAAAAATATATTTCATTGATTTTTTTTTTTTTTAACAGAGAGGAAGGGAGAGGGATAGAGAGTTAGAAACATCGATGAGAGAGAAACATCGATCAGCTGCCTTCTGCACACCCTCTACTGGGGATGTGCCTGCAACCAAGGTAGATGTCCTTGACCAGAATCGAACCTGGGACCCTTCAGTCCGCAGGCCGACGCTCTATACACTGAGCCAAACTGGTTAGGGCCATTTGTAATGTCTCTGAAAGCTGAAAGTCTACAAGTGTGTATCCATAACAGAATATGAACCTCATCAGACAAGTGGTATGGTATAAAACACTCCGTCTTTAGGCCCTAGCCAGTTTGCTCAGAGCACACAGACTGAAGGGTAGTGGGTTCGATTCTGGTCAAGGGCATATACAGCTGTTGCAGGGTCAATCCCTGGCCCTGGTCAGGGCACATGTGGAAGGCAACGAGTGGATATGTCTTTCTCATATTGATGTTTCTTTGTCTCTGCTCCTCCCTTCCACTCTCTAAAAATCAATGGGAAAAATATCCTCGGGTGAGAATTAACAAAAACAAAATAAAAATAAAACTACAGCCCTTAAGGGCCAGACAGATCTGGAATAAAATTTAGTTCTATTCCTTATTATGTAAATCACCTCGGGTAGGTTACCTAAAGCCTGTTTCTTCATATAGAATGGGGAAATAGTTCCTCATGGAGCTGTGTCCACTGAGATGATCATTACTGAGATTGGCACGTTGTATGTGATTAATAAAAACAGTAATTATTCAACCACATGCCTTATTTCCTGAGTTAGGGTGTCCGTGTATGTTTATTGCTTTTTGATGGTGCCTGTGGCCGAGGGCCTGGATGTAGCCCTGTTTGTATCTCTTCCAGGTTAGGAAGGTGCTGTCTCTCAGACATGGGGCTGGGCCTTCCTCGGAAGCCCTGTTATACTCGTGTGGGCTCTGGGCTTCCGTTCAGCGGTGGGGTGCCCTGGGGTGTCCTGTGTGGGTGTGCTGCCTAGTGCCTGTTTGTGCTCAGAGGCCCGGCTGGCGGGGGCGTGTTTGGGGTGGTGGTAATTACTGGGATGGCCCAGCCCTAATGAGTGTGATCTCGTTACACTCTCACCGCCTCTAATGGAGCTAACCTCATTTCACAGCCATTAGAGATGGAGATGAGGCCCCGCCCCCTGGCCCCGCCAGCTGCAGCTCTTTCTGCCCAGGCCACGTTCTCTCCCTCCCGTTTGCCATTTCCACCTCTTCTTCCAGTCCACCTCTTCGTCTTCCCCCTGTTCTTCTGCTCCTTCCAGGCTTCCCTCTCCTGCTCCCCATTGTTCTTTCCCCTTCCCTCCTCTTTCTGCGTCTCCCTTGTCTCTCTTCTCCATCCCTCGTCCCTCTTCCCTTCACTCAGCACCTCTCTCTTCCTTGGGCAGGTCTGTCTGGTCTCCCCATCTTCATTCCCCGCCCCCATCTCCGTGCCCCTCCCCCGCCCTTCTCCGCGGCTGTCCCTCCCCACCCCCACGTTGCCCCGTCAAGCCAAAGGACAAATCTCAAGGGGGAAACCAGCAAAGACAAACAAGGAGCAGTGACTTCATTATTGTCGTTAATTTGCCACTTCGGTTCCTCCCACAAGGGTCAAAGCCTGCACAGCTTGAACTCAGGACTGACAAGGAGGCTGAGACCACCGCCTGCCTTTGCTGCGTTAGGCCCCCGGCAAACACAGGTCCTCCTCCTCCTGGTCTTATTTCCCTGCAGGGGCTCAGGCTCTCTTCCAGTGGTTCGAAATCCTCACAGCCTGCCTTTCTTCTCTTTTTCCATTTAAATGGTGGCCTTCTCTCAGTCTCTCTCCCGGCTGGGAGTCACATGGTTTTTGCCTTAAACTCCCTCTCCTTGTCATCCTCTGCCTGTCTGGTTTCTCCCACTCCTCTCTGCCCCATCCATCTTGAACCTCTTTCTTGGCCTTCCTTTTTTTCTCTCTTCTTAACCTCAAATGCACTCCTTTCCCTGAAGCACCAGGATTTAACTCTAGATTTCAGAAACCTCGTAGCCTGAAAAAAAGCTAGAGATTGGAGGCATTTATAACCCAAGCAGGCCAGGGACGCAGAACATGGAAGTGGCTGGAGAGAAAGGAAAATAACTGCGACGTCAGGGGAAGCAACAGAATCCAGACTCAGACAACCAAGGCCCAAGACTCTGGGCTCCAGATCAAACAGCTTCCCCAAGACCAGAGGGAAGGGACAGACCAGAGGCCCTGGGCTGCAGACGGAGGCAGGGGGCAGTCACCAACAAAACAAGGGATGAAAAATTTGAGGCTGGCACATCAGTTCCTCAGGGAAACACTAACACTTCTGTCCCACCCTCTGCCCTCCTTCACTGAGAAGCCAAATGACGGGCAATTGACTCTTGACCTTCGGCCCAATCCCAGCCCCAATGGGAGCAGCTGAGGGTTGTTGGCTGTGACTGGAGGCAGCACTGGGGAAATGCCCACACAGGAGGTAAAAGTTTCTGACCCACACCTTGCTTGCCCCCCTGACTGCACATGCTGCACAGGACAGAAGCTGCAAACCTATGACCTCTTCTCTCTGAAGAGAGCTCTTGCTACTTATGCCCTGCTAATAAGGACCATTCCAGTGGGTGGCCCTGCTATAATTTCTAGGCTGGAAGCATAATCCCATATTCCTGCCCAAATCGCATGCCAGTGGTACACCTTGGTGACAGGAGGGAAGGTGGACCTCTGCCCTGTCACCCTTTAATTGGACACCCTAAACAACCATACACGGAGGCCCTGGCTCTGGACTAGTTCCTACATGAGGGGGACACTGAGACCCAATGGGATTATCTCAGAGTGCCAGGAGGCACCTCTAAATCTTTTACTCCTGTCTGGCCAGCCTGGGGTGGAGGAAGAGGGGGCAGGTGGTCCCCTGGGGCTTTCCCTAGAGAGACAAGGGGCTCTGGGAAAGTGAGTGGTGGGATGACTGAGAAGCCAGAGAAGAAAGATGGAAAAATCAATGAAATGAGTTTCTAACGGTGAGGTAAAGGACCGCAGTGTCGACAGCCTGTCGCCTGCTGCAAAATATGAGTTGCCTAAGTCCATGGCGGCCGCTGACAGTGCATCCAGCCGCCACTGTCCTCCCTTCAGGCCCCCAACCACCAGCCCTTTCTCTAGCTGCCCCAGCTCACTCACTCTCTTCCTGCTCTTCCTCGAGTCCTCAACCCATTCAGGGTCTTTCTGACTCATCACCGGAGGAACAGGACAGGTTATAATCCCCCATCCAGGGCAGCTGTCTTCTCTGTGGCTTCTGTTTACTTATACTTCCCCGCTGTCTTCAGATTTCACTGAGTTGTGGTGAGTTCTACATTTCTTGCCTCCCCCTCTTCTCCTAGATACTTCTGAACTCATTCAACAACAGGCAGGCAGTGTCAAGGCCATCCCTCACAGGGTTCCTTACATCCAGGCCTGTGCTTCTTTCTGCCTTTTGGCCCGCTTGGCCAATGCTGACTTCCTTGTAATTGCCTGCATTAGGACAGGGTGTTTAGGATGGGCTTAGTATTAATTTATGAACTTTTTATTTGTGACCAATGTATAAATATGGGTATGACTGATTCAATTGTGGTTCCATGATTGGGGATGGATGGGGTGGGGATGCTACTCTGAATTCAAATCTGCCGACTCTGTCTTTGGAAATAACTCTCAACCTTTTCTGGAAACCACCTTCTTTTTCTACCTTCTGCTGCATCTTTCTCTTGGGCTCTTAAGACTGTTCATTCATGTTTCTTCCCATTATTTCTATAAAGACTCCCACATCAGCCCCTAGAGTCCACTCTGGCTGCCTCCAACTGTGCTCCTAACCCAGTCTGCCCTCTCAGATCTCACTGCTGCTCAGTTAGCTCTCCCCCAGCCCTTTCCTCCAGTTTCTGATTTCCCAACATGCCCATTTATGCAGACTTAGCCCTGAAGGGTGGATTGAGAGTAAGGCAAGCAACTTTTTCCTTTAGCCTCTTCCTTTAACTCTATATTTGATCAACAGACATTTACTAAGCATCTTCCAGGTGACACCATGCTAGGTGCTGGAAAACAGTAAGAAACTAGACAGATGCAGCCTCTGCTCATATAGCCATCAGGACTAACCTGGGGTCTCTCACCAGACAGCTTTGTCTGTCTAACTCAGGGTCCCATTTTTCCCCTCTTTCTCCACAGTCAAATTCCACCATGCTGTGCCTCCTGGTAATTCAGAACCCTTCCCTTTTCTCTGTTCCTGCATCAGCTTACACTCTCACACAGCTCTGATCCCTGCTCCTCTGCATTTCAGCTTGTCTTCATTCCTAAACCCAGAGGTGCATTTTATATTTTTCATAAGTCTCCTTCCTGCTCACAAAGCCCTGCTTTCACATTCTGTAACTGCCATTTCCAGTTTTCTTCCTTGCCTGCCTTTCAATCCTACTATCCCATTTTCCATGTCCCTGTCGCCCCAGCGAACCTCAAGCACTCCCAAACCGGACCTCATTCTGAGCTAGGAACAGCTCCGGGAGGGCAAGGTCACGCTACCAGACTCAGAAATCCTACAGATTTGACTCAGGCCCGGGCCCTGTAAGTGTCAGCCCCCAGCAAAGCAGCAAGTTGTTCCTCTGTGTGCCTCCAGATAACACCAGCCGCTCTGACATCATGGAGGGAGGAACCCTGTCAGGTTGTCAAGGCAACACCAGCAATTTATGACATCAGAGGCTTGAGGTCTTTGGTTCTCAGGGGGTTAGAAAGATTCAAGTTCCTGTCAGCTAAAGTAAATAGGAATTCTACTTTTTCATCTCTTTGCTTGTGTTCCCCTGACTTGGGGATGAAACGCAAAGGCCGTTGGTGGGGTACGGAATGATCCGGCCAAAGGAATAATGCTTGTGAGGCTCCGTTTCCCTTTCTCTTCACCAGATCGCTCTGTGTCCCCTCTCCCCCTCTCCTTTGGCATCCCTCTCTTTTGGGGCTTCGCCCAGTGGTATTTCTACTCTGCCCTTTTTTTCCAAATCACCCCTCCTGCAGCGCGCTCCTTGCATCCGTCACGCTGTGTCTTTCTCACACCAGAAGCATTTGTTTCCTTTGATAGCTCACCCTTTCCTCTTTCCTCCTACCAAGCTCTGTACAGCTCTGATCTGCTCCAGCACTCCTCCTCTGCCTTCCATTCCCCTTCTTTGTACCACACTCATCTTATTCTCCAATTTCTCCCTTCCCCCACTTTACCATTGTATTCATTTCATATTGCTTTTTCTGGTGACCTCCTCTCTAGGAATATTCTATCATTTCTCTCCCACTTTCCAACTGTATTGCTATTAAATCATTTTTCATTTCATTCTCCTAGTTTTTCATTAATCACCCATTGGTTCCTCCCCTGCCTCTCATTCCACATGGATTTTCTTCTTTTCCTTTGCACATCCCTCATGGCATGCATTTTTCTACCCCACGCATTTATTGCAGCCGGCCTCTCCTTCCTTTCTGTAACTCTATTCATCTCTGAAATCTTCCATCTTCTGTCCATATCTACCTTTTCCTTTTATCCTTCTAAGATCCTGATGTCTGGAAAACAATGATAGGCTTAAAACAAGGCAAACTTTCCAGGTTCTTTATCCACCTTTCCCATTCTTTAGGCCGAATGAACCTGGCTCTCTGCATAAGAGCTTTTGTCACACTAATGAAAATTGCCTCCAAAAGAAATCATGCTGAATCCAAACATGATCATAGCAGGGCCACAGAACGAAGACGGACTGGAAAGTGAAGAAGCCACTAGAATAAATGGAAGGATAAGGGACAACCAAGCAGGGTGGAGCTCAGAGTCCTAGAGAATGTCCCCTTCCAAAATCATACTTGACAGTTAATGGACATAATGACCCGGACTGGTGAAGGGGTTATATGCCCCTGGAAACCCATTAAATTGATTTCTTGGCCTGTTTATGTGCCTTCACAAACCATACTCCCAACCTCCCAGACCCTTACTCTCTGGTACCTTTTGTGGCTGGGGTTATTAAAATGCTGGGTGAGAGGATAAGGGATAAAAGGAACTTAGAGTAACCAAGGAGAAAAGGTAGAAAGACCACAGATTATGGGAACAAAGGTGGAGAATAGGCAAGAGAGACTGTGGGAGACGGAGAAGGAAAAAAAGGGGTGAAACAAAATGGGGAAATGAAAAAAACATACAATGGTAAAGTGAGGGTGCGGAGGAAAATCAAGTCAGCAAGAAGAAGTCTGTGGTGGGGAGCACCTGGAGAGGCCGATGACAGGCCAGAGGTGAGGTCCTGATGGGGGAGACAGACACATGGCAAAGGAAGAGTCAAGGCTAGCAAGTTCCAAAGCTTCCCAGTGAAGGTGGACATGGAGGCTGTCCCGGCCCTGCTGAAAGGCCGCTGGAAGGAGTCCTTAGGGGAGGCATGTCTGCTCCATCCATTGCTCTTCTAGGCCCCTGACCAGAAGAGACCACTCATGACTGATAAGCAAACTCTCAAGTAGCCTGAAAAGGCCAGGGAAATAAATCCATACGGACCCTGAAGGAGAGGGCATGGAGTCCTAAATGGGCAGAACGGTCAGGCAGCCCAGGCATGGCACACAGTGACGGGGACACACAGGGAGGGACGGGGTCACTTGGATGGAAAAACCACATGCGGAGACAGTGACATACAGACCCAGGGATGGATGGATGGGGAGAATGAATGAGGGGAAGGATGGCAAAACCCAGAGGTAGGGACACATGGACAGGGACCAGCTGTGCCACAGGCACAGCGAGACAACGCGTGGTCAAGTGATCAAAAATGACAGGGCCACTCAGAGAGGGGCAGGCAGAGAGGATGGAGGCTCAGGGGGCCGGGAGAGGCGCGCTGCACCTTGAATGTAGCAGCGGCCTCCCCTCCCCTCGCACCTTCCCAAAAAACAAAACAAAACAACAAAAACCAACTCAACTTCAGGCAAAAAAAACGAAGATCAAAGATTAAGGGTCTCTACGCCCGCCGCCCGCCCACCCCCACCCACAGCGCGCTGGCCCATCCATCAGCCCGCCCGCCTGCCCCGTTTTCTCCCCCATCCTGCCGCCGGCGGGGGGCGCCGGGACCCAGGCCGCCCCGGGCTGACAGCTCCGCGCCCTGGCACTCACCCGGCCGCCCCTTCCCCCGGGGATCCCCGCTCCCCACACTGCTCGGCGCGGTCCGTCCAGGCTCGCGTTACCCGCCGTCTGTCCCGCCGGCTCCCAGCCCAGCCTCAGCCTCTACGCCTTTCCCTTCCCCGTCTCCCCGCTACCCCTGCATCTCTCTCTTCCCCCATCCCCGCTTGCAAGCCTCTCCCTCCCACAACCCTGCTCCTTTCCCCCGCTCAGGCTCTAGGTCTGTCTGTCCGTCCGTCCGTGTCCCCTCCCCCAGCCCCTTCCAGTCCCTCTCGGTGCCCTCCAGCGGCAGTGTCCGAGCGCCTCCTCTCTCCTCCGTCTCAGGCTTCCAAAGAGCAAGGAAGGGAAGAAGACAGGGAGAGGAGAGAGGAAAAAAAAAAACAAAACACAACCAACCCAGCAGCATCGGAAATCGATGCACTTACACCTCAGCTGGAAGCAGGGACGGGAGTCGAACCGCGGCCGCCGAGCAGCGCGAGGCGGGGAGGGGAGGGGGCGGCTCTTGGAAGGGACTTCTCCGATGTGTTGATTCCTTTTTCCCCCCTCCTCCTCCCTCCCTCCAGCGCTCACTCCGGGGCGTCGGGGGTGGAGATGGAAAAAAATAAATAAATATATTCACGGCGGTGAGGGAAGTGAAGGAAAATAATCAATGCTATTTGGCTGCGGCTGAAGTGTTTTCCCGGCTTCGTGAGGGGGTTTCCATTGATTCACCCAGGGCACTCGCTCGTTCCCTGCCTCCTCCGCCTCCTCCTCCTCCTCCTCGCCCACCTCCTCCTCCTCTTCGCCCTCACTCCTCCGCCTCATTCACTGGCTGGAGCCGAGGCGTCCCACACAATGGAATAATCAATACCCAGGCTCCCAGGGCGACCCCACTGAGCAGGTGCAGCGGTCCGCCCGCCGAGGTGCATGCCGGGAGTTGTAGTCCGCCCGCCCGCTAGCCCGAGCGGAATCCGTCCGCCTCGCTGAGCCGTGGGAGGGGCCCAGGCCCCAAGGCAAGGCCGGCCAGTGGGCCTGGCCACCTGCTGGACTCCGGCGCCAGGTCCGAGCCTGCAAAGAGGACAGGCTCCTTTAAACTCTTTTCATCTTCTCTTCTTCTTTCGGGTTACGAAACCATATGTGTGTTTTGTTTTGTTTTAAATCGTCTCTAGAGCAAGCCCTGGCTTCTACCGGCTTCCCAGAACCGCCTGAGGCCTCTCTTTTCCATTCCTTCTTCCTGCCTTATGAGCCCCTCCCTTCCCACTGGATACCAGAACATTCTCTTCCACAGCAATTACTCTGAGGTCTGAGAGCTCTCTCCGCCCCCCACCTCTCTCTCTCTCTCTCTCCCTCTCTCTCTCTCTCTCTCTCTCTCTCACTCACACACACACACACACACACACACACACACACACACACACATCACAGAGTCCCCAGAGTTGGGGGGCGGGAGGCTCATAAGCTCTCCTATATTATAATAACAATGCTTGCTAAGATTTATGGAGTGCCAGGGACAGTTCCAAGCACCTTTAGCTATATTAACGTGTTTAACCCTCACAGCTAGTCCCCGTTGTACAGTTGAGGAAACCACGGCACCAAGTTAATTAGCCGGCCCCAGGTCACATGGCGGGTCAAGAAGTGACAGGCGGCCTGGCTCCAGGCCCGCGTAGCTGCTATAGTCTACTCTTTAAAAAGAAAAGAAGAACCCTGGAGTTCATAGGAGAAGCTGACGTTCGGAATCTCAGGTATGCGACCCTGTCAGTGAATCCTCACACGTAACTGTGAGGCAGTCCGCATTTCGCCAGCGAGAAACAGGTTTGGTGAGGCAGAGCAGCTGCCCAAAGCCAAACGCCTCCAAATGGAAGCTGGCGCCCTGGCCGGTGCTGCCCAATGGTCAGAGTGTCTGCCTGACCACCAAAGAGTTGTGGGTTTGATTCCTGGTGGAGGGCCCGGTAGGATGGTCAGGGGCAGTCGGGGGCAGTGCAGAAGGCAACCAATCAATTTGATTTGACTCACTCTCTCTCTCTCTCTCTCTCTCTCTCTCTCTCTCTCTCCCCCTCCCTCCCTCTTTCTCTCTTCCCTCTCCCCTTCCCCTCCCTTCCATCCTCCCTAAAAATCAATGGAAAGAATCTCCTTGAGTGAGAGTTAACAAAAAAGAAAAAAAGTGAGCTGGGGGTTTACCCCAGGTCTGTCTGGCTCCCAAATCTGGTCTTTCCTGTCCGTTAAGCTGCCTCTGGCCACTGGGATTGGGTTTTGTAATTCAGGGAAGAGATTAGATCTTCTTCCCCTCGACAACAAAACTGAAAAGCAAAGGACAGATGAAAAGCAGGCCAGTGAGAGGAGTTAGTGGCTGGGGTGCCCCCTCCCTGCCCACTGGTACTTGTCATGGCAGGTGGGCTGGGGGGTGGGTGCATCCAAGACATCCCAGACCAACGCACCACGTTTGTAACCCAGCGTCCTCCCCGCACTCACCACGGTTCATGCTGGGAGAGGACCGTGCCGAGAGCCTAGCACTTCTCGCCAACCATAGGAGGGCACCAGGAGTTGGTAAGAGCCACTGTTCCTCACAAGCCACCACGTCCAGAGGGGCGGCATGCAGTGGCTCCTCCAGGGAACCACAGTCCTCAGAGGGACGAGGGGGCAGGAGGGTCTTGGTTTTATTTCCCAGAGCAGTCAAAGGGCCACCCCTGTGTCTTCCTGTATTTTAAATGGCCATGAGTAGTCTCCCACTCCTGACAAAACCTGCTCGGTGTCCACTGGACGCTCCGTGACATACTCCTCAGCCTGGCACTCAAGGCCTTTGCCAACCTGCTCCACAACTTCTAACTTCATCTCCTTCCACACTGGTCAGGCGCTTTCCAGCTTTGGGGTCTTTTGCTCAGGCTGTTCCTGTCTCCATCCGAGTCTCCAACTGTTGAAATCCCATCACATCTTTAATTCCCATCCAAAATATCACTTCCTCCTCAGACAAAGTTTCCCACTCACCCTTACCCTGGACATTCATGCCGAGGCATGAAAAAACCCCAGAATAGCTAAGCTTGTCTTAGTTTCGCTTTTAAATAAATAAATAAATAAATAAATAAATAAATTTTTATTTCAGAGAGGAAGGGAGAGGGGGAGAGACGGAAACATCAATGATTAGTGAGAATCCACACACCCTGAGCCCAACACCCAGGCATGTGCCCTTGACCAGAATCGAACCCAGGACCCTTCCGTCCACAGGCTGATGCTCTAGCCACTGAGCCAAAACAGCTAGGGTTCTTAGTTATGCTTTTATCAGCCCATTGCCAGTGGCCGGCATTTAGTGCCCCCCTAATAGTCAAGAACATATCTGCCAGACAGTGTCCCGATGAGTGGCTTGTATTCCAGGCCCATCAGCTTATGGGGGGAGGGGTTTGGAGACCAGACTGCGGCCTCAGCCCCTCCCACCCTACTCTCCCCACCGCCCCAGCTCAACTTTAGATAGTCTCCTTGGCACTATTCGCAGCCACCGTAGCGATGGTGATGGTGGAAGGGGGGGGAGAGGGAAGGGGGGGGGAGTCTCCGTTTGGAACTACATCTCCCATCATGCATCCCGGCCCCAGGATGCCAGGCTCCTGAAGCGCGGACCGGGGCCCCGGGATCCGGGAAAGGTCGGGGTGAAGAGCAGAGCACAGGGAGCCGGCCCGTCCCCTTCTCACGGAGGTCCCGGCCCTTTAAACCCTAGCAGGCCTCTCGGGCCGCGGCACTACTACGTCGGCCTAACATGGCCGCTCGCGCTGGGACTGGTCGGGTGTGCAGAGCCGGGCCGAGGTCGAGGGCCAGGGACTGTTCCCGGCGTCCCTCGCGGCGTGGCGTGGGCTCTCGTCGCCACCTCCAGGTCCCGCGAGAGGGAGACCTTCGGGCTTCGAGGCGGCACCCGAGGCTCCTCTGGACCGCGCTGTGGTTGGGGAGGGCTGGTCGGCGGGTCGCCCGGGCAGTGAGCCCCCGGCCTGCAGGGTAACGAGGTGTGTGGGGAGCGCTGAGCGGACACCGGCCATGCGGCCTGCTTCCGAGGGAGCCCCTTGGATTGAGGACATCTTCAGCGGTGCAAGGGATCTTACTGGAGACCTGTCACTGTCACAGTCTTAAAACATCAGGCAGGCGGGGGGCGGGGAGAAAGGGCTGCAGCACCAGCCGGTTCTGGGACAGTGTTTGTGTCTCATAAGTTCTTCCAAGGGGGGGGGGGGGGCGCGTCTTTGCTGAGCTGTCACGCTGCAAGGCTGAGCACCCTTGGGAGGTCAGCAAATGATTTTTGATTGACTGATTGCAGGTAGTATGGCCCAGGGATTGATTGAGGTGGAGCGAAAGTTCGTTCCTGGGCCGGAAACAGAAGAACGGCTGCAGGAGTTGGGGGGCACCCTGGAGCACCGGGTCACCTTCCGAGACACCTACTATGACACCCCTGAGCTGAACCTCATGCGGACTGACTATTGGCTGCGACAGCGAGAAAATAGTGGTTGGGAGCTCAAATGTCCCGGAACAGCAGGTGTCTCTGGACCCCACACTGAGTACATGGAACTCACAGCTGAGCCTGCGATTGTGGCCCGGCTCTATAAGGTGCTGGGGGCTGAAGTCCCCGGGGCTGAGGGTGTGGCTGCTGTGCTGGGCCCACTGGGACTGCAGGAAGTAGCTAGTTTTGTGACTAATCGAAGTGCCTGGAAACTGGTGCTTTCCAGAGCTGATCAAGAGGAGCCTCCACTCAGGGTGGACCTGGACACAGCCGACTTTGGCTACGCCGTGGGTGAAATAGAGGCCCTGGTGCAGGAGGAGGCCGAAGTCCCCGCTGCCCTAGAGAAGATCAGCAAGCTCGGCAGCATGCTTGGTGAGGGAGACAGACCCTCCGTGCTTTCCCTGTTCCTCTTCCGGGTGTACCCAGCGGGCCAGGTAGCAGGGAGGGTTTTGGCGTTATTTCTCTAATGGGAATTGTTTTAGCAGCTTTCTAGAAGACTGAGTTTTCTTAGGTTTCTATCCAATCCCCTTTCCTCTTTTGCAGTAGTGCTCTAATCTTGATTTAATTCTGCCGAGTGTCTCTAATCTATTCCAGTCATTCTGATTTAGTTCGCATACCTCTAGCCTTCAGTTCCATTTGTCAGTTCTCTGCTTCAGTCCTTCAATCCATCCTCCCCTCTCCCAACTCCTACCCCCTCATTTTTACAGCTACCTAGATCTTCATTTAATTTGTCCTGTTAGCTTTCAGTACAAAGCAATAATGCATTTATGAGAGACCACTGGGGCAAGCACTGGCAGGCTTTTGTTTTTCCTGTTCCTAAGCTTAGTGCCCTTGTAGACAGTTCATCCACACAGGTATGGGGTGGCGCATCCCATGAGGCCTTACAGCTCTTGAAAGCTGTTCTCACCACCTCAGCAAACATACAGTGAGTTCCTAGTTATGTGCCCAGTATGCTGGCAGGTACTCCCAATAAGACACAGGCTTATCATGGCTCCACCACACAGAGGCTAAAATTCTGTGAGTCCTAACCCATGGCTATAGCTGCTTTTCTCTCTCTCCTCTCTCTCTCTCTTTAAATTTTAGAGAGAGAGGAAGGGAGAGGGTGAGGGAGAAACACTGACCAGTTGCCTCCCATATGCACCCCAACCGGGCATTGAACCTGCAACCTGGATATGTGCCCTGATCAGAATTGAACCTGTGACCCTTCAGTGCACTGGACAATGCTCCAGCCACACTGGCTAGGGCTCTCCTTTTCTTTCTACACCCCTCAGTCTCTCTCTGTGTGTATCTCTATATGTGCCTCATTACCAAATCAATGAGCTCTGGCCTGTCTAGGTGGACTTTAATCTTAGTTGGGGGACAGGAGCAATATACTGAAATAAGTCGATACTCGGGCACCCTCTGTCTTCACGGTGCCTACGTGCCTCTTGACCATTTCTCTTTGCTGGAGGAGGAGCTCATGCTTGGCTTCCCAGTCCCACTCCTGCCAGAAGTGGCCCTTTTAGGCCCCACTTCCAAAATCAGGGAGTGGGCTGTGGGTTAGCCAGCTGGTTGGATGGCTGGCATTCCTAATCCCAGGGCTGCCTTGGAAACAACTTTGGGGTCCGGCTCTGGGCAGGGAGTAGACTCAAAGCATTTGTAGCTCTTTCTGGTTCTCTTATTCTCCTTTTGCCTATAGGTGTGTTGGCACAGGAGCGGGCACCTGCCAAGCTGATCGTGTACCTACAGCGTTTCCGGCCTCAGGACTGCCAGCGCCTGCTAGAAGTACACAGCTCCAGAGAGAAGCCAGAGGGGACTAATGATGCTGACAGTAGCCTGGGCTAAGGTGTCATTTCCTCAACAACAGAGAAGAGAACTCTGAGCCCAATGGGGTTCATTCCTTTCCTCACTGTGCCTGTTCTCCTGGCTTCCCTTTCCACCGTGACTCCTCTCTCACCAGCTCTGCCCGTTCCTTCACCCTACCCTCAGCTATCCTCGTGGAGCCCTCCCAGGCTGCCTCCTCTCCCTCATCCGTCAGATGCAATCTGTGGGCCGCCCCTCTCCCCTGGCCGCTAAGCAGCCTCCATTGATTTCCGCTCGTGTTTATAGGATTTCCACTTAGCCGTGATCAGTAGTTAAGCACAGGAAAATCCCTTGCCACCCCCCTTCCCTTGGTCGATGCCATTGATTCTGCCAGCGGCTCCTAAACCACCTTACAGCTGAGTTAGAGATGAGGGGAGGCAGGAGGGATTTCCCTGCCTTGGGGTGTGGGGAATAGCGGCAGGTTGGGGATACGGGTGGGAATCCCTATTGGAAACCTAGACATTCTGGTTGGATTTTGCCACTGTGCCCTGCTCTGGCCCACATGGTAAAGTGCCTCCTGTGGGGTCAAATTTGTTCCCCAGCCCAGAGAGGGGTAGAAAGAAAACCCTTCTTTGTTGAAACAGATTCCTGAGACCAAGGGAAGACACATACTTCCTGTTAAGACTTGTTCCTTGCTGTTATTCATATATTTTCTACCTCAAATATATACAAATATAACTCACCCCCTCAGGCTTTATTGGACTTTCATTATTTGTGGGGGAGAGGGTGGGCCCCCTCCAGTTTTTGCAACGGCAAGCACAGGACCAGAGCGCCACCTGCTGGTAGTCCTCAGATGTAGGCTCCAAGCACCTGGGAGCCCAGGGGTTGGGGGCCCAAGAGGATTTCGGGCGAGTGGAGGCCGAGTTACTGCCATGCCTCCACAGGCAAGTTGTTCACCTCAAAGATCTCCTGCACTGACCGGCCATAGTGGTTGTAGGTGAGGCGCAGCTTTAACCGCAAGGGGGCCTAGGAATAGGAGAGTGGAAACCAGGGTTAGCACAGATGGCTTCTCCCTTCCCTGGATCCTATTCACAGGAGGCTCCTGGAGCTCACCTTGTTAGGATTGAGGATTCGGAGGACCTGGGTCACTGGAAGGCCACCCTGAGCTGGAACGGTGTCCCCACTGGGGGCCTGCAGCTGCAGCTGGAAACTCTGAACATTGGAGATTGGGCAGGTTCAGGCAAGCCCTGCACACCCAATAGTTTCAAACCCTCTTCCCATAACTCCCCAAGTGATCGTCTCTGCATGGCACTCCCTTCTCATCTCATTCTCTTTCCCATCCACCTCCTCTGCTTATTGGCCTTTTCTCCGGGAGTGCCCAGGCCACCCACAAACCTTGGGCACAGCGGCCTGGCAGATGAAGTGGGTGACATCACCCTCTGAGGCGTTGGTAGCAGTGGCAGTGATTAAGAGCAAAGTAGGGGTTCCAGGCGGTCTAACAAAAGACAGATTCAGCTGTAGTCCTTCCCGCTCGAACACTCTGAGGTTTGGGATGGGAGCTAGAGAAGGAAGAGAGAAGCAGCTTACTGTATGGACCAAAGATGAGTTCATTCATTCTTTCATTCAACAAAATTTAAGTGAGCACCCACTGGGTGCAGGGCACTGCTTGAGATGCTAGTGACAAAGTGGGCAAGAAGTTGGAGCCGACAGTCTAGTTGGGGGAGAGAATAAACAAGAAAAGCAAGATAATCACAACCTATAATTGGTGCTAGAAGGAAATAAACTAGGCCAGGATAACTGGGAGGAACTGACTAACATAGGAGTGGTAGGGGAAGCACCTGACCTTTTAGCTGAGGCTTGAAGAGTAAGAATAAGCTAGTCATTCGATGTGCTAGGGAAAGAATAGTCCATGTAAAAAGGACATGAATTGCCACGGGCTTGAGGTGAGAGGGTCTGAGGAGCTAAGAGGGGTCAGTGGAGTGGGTAGTAGGAAAGTATATGAGATGGCCAGGGAGGGAACAGGGTCTTCAGGCCAGGATAAGACATCTGGAACAAAGGGAAGACAATGAAGGGTCTAGGAAGGGAGTACATGCCAGAACCCTTTTACCTACTAAGATGGGGTGCTATGGGGGGCACACAGCAGGGAAGAGGGTACCTGAACCTCAGTGCTTGGCTAAAGGGAAGAAACATTTCTACACCTTCCCCCCAAGACATCTCCCTTTTACTGAGGCTTACCTGGGGCTAGGGGAGCACAGGGAAGGTCAAGCAGGTGTATTAAAGTGCCTTCTGGGGAGGGATCCACAGGGGGAGGCGGCTGGGGATCCTCAGAAGGTCCATCCAGGAGGTCTAACAGATCCAAGAGCTTTGAGGCCTGTGGGGAAAGGGCAGAAGGATCAGGGCTAGGCATGGAAGCCCCACCAAGTCCTCTTCCCCCTGGGGCTTCCGCCTCCTTACCTGGGGCTCTGTGGGGACAGGGGCTGGTTCCAAAAGGTGGGTTGCTTCTTTGCTCTCCTTTACTTCCTCATCAGCCTGCGGGCCACCTCGGTCCACAAGAGGCATCTTTTCTAGGATGGCCGCCCTGAGAGATGGAACGCAGGTGTGTCCCTCTGGGTGGACCCTGCACTTTTTGCAAGAGGCATGTGGCAGGAGGAGTAAGAACATGGAGCCCTGGACACATGGTGGGTTGGAAGTGCCCCTCTGACTTCCCAAGGTGGCACACTACTGATGGTTTCCAGATGAGCAAGGAGGGTTGGAAGCCAGCTTGGCTTCAATGAGCTGTGGGTGGGAGGCTCTGACTGTGATGAGGAGGGCACAAGTGAGGTTGTGACCCTTGCACCCAGAAAGGGACTTTGGGGAGAGGGCATTTGGGGAGAGGGCAGGAATTGGGGTTCTACGCTGTGGCAGACTGCCAGTCGCACCTCATGTGGTCGTACTTCCGGAAGAGTGTGTTGTACTCCACAGCCCGCTGCTGCAGCTCCACGTCGAGGCAGCTTCCGTAGATGGACACCACCTGGCGGATGCGGCTGGGCCAGAGGGTGGTATGTGAGTGGGAATGGCAGTCTGCCTTGCCCTTCAACTCCAGATGTGGCAGGGAAGGGAGAGGCCCCACAGAGCAGGGCGATGCCCATGATACTTGGCTCAAAAGGAAGAATCTAAGAATTGGGGGTAATGGGGGGTATGCCTGGGGAGGAACTCAGAAACTGGTGGGCAGAAGGGACATTGTCACTGGAGGCGCCAAGAAGAGGGTCTCTGGGAGGGGCTGGGGCCCCTTCTTACTTGTTGTCCCCACGAAGCCGGGTGCTAAGCTTCATGAGGGCTGTGAGGGCGTATCCTCGGGTGGCTGGCAGGGACATATGGGACTGCAGCACCCTTTCCAGTAATGCCAGCACTTCTTCTTCTTCCACCTTTGCAAGGCGGGGGTGGGGGGGTTGGGAGGTGAGGCATAGATAGTGACCCTGGGCCAGCCCTGCCTTCCCCGACAAGTCCCTCCTCAGTGTACCCTCAATGCAGGTCTCACCTGAAGTGGCTCAGTTTCCTCACAGCTCCCCTCCAGCAGAAGGTCCCCGTACTCCCCAATGCACCAGGCTGCCACTTGCACCAGCGGTTGCTGTGTAGGATAAGACACATGCTGGGCCAGTGTCCCTCACTTCCAAACCCTGTGACACCCCTTTAGGTTTGGAGGGGTGGGTAAAGGAAAGGAGGGGCCTCGGCACAAGGAAGTTATGTTAGTTCGTCCCCCCACTGTCCTGGTTCCTGGGCTTCCTCTGCCCTCTGGTGGCCAAGTATCAGAACTACATGGTCTAACCACAAAGGGTGCAGCAAGGATGAAAGTGAGGGTCCCTGACTTAATATATGGAAAGAGGGCTACAGATACTGACTGGCATCCATTAATTCACTCAGCATTTCAGTAATAAAAAAACAAATACATGCAGAAAGAGCTTTTACTGATCTCATTTGATCCCGCAAGACAGTTCTGGGAGGTGGGCAGGGTAGAAAGCTGAGTGTGCCAAGCATAAAGCAAGTTACATTCGTCATCTGGTTACACAGCCAGTAGGTACCAGAACCAGAAGTCCAGATGTTCTTACTGAAAACAGGGCTCTGCCCTTGAGGATGTCCTCCACTAAGAAGAAAGTTATGACTTTGAGGGAAAACCATTGGGAACCAGGTGTCAGGAGTCATTGGCTCAGGAAGGGCTGGGAGGGTTGGGCAGCCTGGATCTGGGTGGTAGGAACATTACCTGGGAGATGTCCTGTGCCAGGGCACTGTAGAGGCGGCGCACAGAGTAGGCGTGTAGCTCCTGGGCCCCACCAATCAGCTGGGTCAGGTTGGCCACCGCATCATCCCGAACATGGGAGCCTGCCTGGAGTAGGGTACATGCCCAAGTCAGTGTGGCGAGCCCTGCCTACTCCTGCCCAGTTCTCTCAGGCCAGCCCCTGCCTCACCATTGTCAGCACTCGCAGGATGGTGTCTATGTGCCATCGCTTGGTTGGGGCGAACCTAGGGGACATAGGGCATTTCAGTCCTAGCAATGACCCTCCCCAGATTCCACCCTCTCTGCCTCCTGGGCACCTGTCACCTCACCTCTCTGCGGCCAGCAGGATTCCTGAGGCACAGTCTGCCCGCAGATCAAGGGGGCAGGACTCCAGGAAGCCCTGAAGCTCTTGTGTCATGGCTCGCACGTTGGAGCTGTTCACCAGAGCCAGGCTCAGTTCCAGGGCCCGCCTGCCAGGAGAGAGATGTGTCCATACGAGGTAACTTAGGCCCTCCTCTTCCCCAAGCCCCTGTCTTAGTCCCCTTACTCCAGCTGCTCTGAGCCGGTTCATATCTTGGCCACCAGAAGCTGGGCCTTCTGTCTTGCTCACCGGCTGAGAGAGGCGTCAGGTTCCCAAAGACATTCCACCACAGTGGGCCGGTGTCGCTGCACAGCGCTGTGATCAGACTGCACCAGGCGCAGCAACGATGTCAGGGCTACGTATCTGAACAGAATGGGAGAGGCCCCATCACGCCATGGCCAGCAGCCCTCCTCCCCGCACCATTCTGCCCTGGGTACGGGGATAAGAATGAATTGGGAGGCTCTGGGAGGAGCAGGGCAGAGGGCCAGGGTTCAGTGGCACAACCCAGCCAGACACATGGCATTTTTACCTAATATTCTTGTCACTGTTGAGCAGGAAGCGGCCTAGAATGTTGACAGCTAGAACCTATGGGAGGCAGAGGTCAGGGACAATTCGGGAAGGAGCAATCTGCTCATTCAGGAGTGGGGACTGCCTGCCACAGGACCTGTCTTCCCGGCTGGGGCGGGTGGGTGGGGCCACAGTGGGAGAGGCATATGAGATGGTACCCGCAGGCCAGCTGCAGAGCGGATGTCCACGATGGTGAGCACAGTCTCAAACAGGACCGCGCTGCCTGCATTCCGGCTGGTGTCTGTATTAGTGGCCACCTGAACGGATGGGACAGAAGATGCATGTAAAGTGGGCCCTGTCCTCTCCTCAAGTCTCTGGAAGGTCTCCACAATGTCATCCAGTCCTCAACTAGCTAACAAAGTTCCCTAAGCCCCCACACACTATGTGCCCCTCACGGATACCACAGTCTGGAGGGAAACCGAGACCTGATTATATGGCCACCTCACGGTGAGTTACCCTGTGAGAGCTGCCCAGGTGGGATCACAGAGCAACATACTTAACCGGCGCCCCTCCCAGTCCCCCACCTGGGCCAGCAAGTCATTCATGCTCTCACTGCTCTCCTCGTGGTTCCGGCCCAGAATCCGAAGCAGACGAAGTATCTGGACCTGCATTTGGGTTAAAGGTGGAGAAGTTCTTAGGGTAAGGAGTGAAGGGGCTGAGGAGGAAAATCTGACATTGAGGAGAGTATTTCGAGGGTCTGGCTGGGTTCCTAGAGCCTCCCTGTCCCTCTGCCTCCGTGCCACAGGTCCCTTAGGCCCTGGGAGGGGACCCAGAGATATGTGAGGCCAGGGGATTTGGGGACAGGCTGTTTTTTTTATTGTCAGTAAACTGGATTTTCTGACCTTTAGGCATCCCTTCCCTGCACTGGTCCTCAGATGACCTGGGCAGTCCTGTGCCTGCCACCCTACCCTGCCCAAGACACTAACTGAGCCCAAGTGTTCTCCGGGAGGTGAGCACTGGCCACGGGCTTACTGCCAAGCTCTCTGTTCCAGGGCTACAGCAGAGAGGCTCAGCCCACCTGGAGGAAGGGGTCACTGACTCCAGATATGCTGTGTTCTGTGGAGTATCCCGTCGTCACCAGAGTCCGGAGGATCTGTACCAGCTGGGGCACCACCTGGAGGGAGGGCACAGCCTTATCTGGGCAGTCTTCCTAATCTTCTCCACCATCAGCCCCATTCCAGCCCCACTGCCCCTCTTTTCCTGGCCCAGGGCCTGTCCCTTCACCAGCCCACCTTTCGAAAGCGCTTGAGGGCTGCAGGGCTTCGTTCGCAGAGCTCTGTGATCAGCGTGATGGTGCCCAGCAGGACGCCTGGTGTCAGGGCAGGGGAAGTGAATGGTGGGCCAGGGGCACAGGAGGGTCTACTGTGTGTGTGCACATACTACCCTTCTCCAATGAGCTAAGGTTCCGGTCCCATTTTCCGCCTTTGGCCATAGCCAGAGCTGAGGAGGGCATGGGGCGCCCCGTGGTCTTACCGTGGTGACGCTCGTGAAGCAGTTTGGCACAAACTGGGAGGAAGGTGTCGGAGAGCTCAGGGACTTTTCGGATCATGTGCACTGCAGTCAGAACAGCCTGCAGAGGTCAGGGGGCTCAGAGAGGGCGGGGGTCTGCCAGGATGGGCCCCCCGCCTCTGCCGTATGGCAAACAGGACAGTTTCTGGAGGGACAAGCATCTAGAGTCCCGCCATCTCACCTTCTTACGCACATAGGGGCTTCGCTCCAGGAGCAGTTTCTCCACCTCAGTGGCCAGGTCCCGGCACATCTCAGCAGAGCCCATGGTGCTCAGAGTGCACAGGGCCAGGCCTTGTACGGCCTGGATACCCTGGTTCAGGTCACTGCAGAGTTTGGGGAGGACCATCAGTCAAGCCTCTAGTCCTTCCAGTACCCGCAGCAGGCAGCCCCCTGGGAGTTCCTGGTTCCCCTCTCCCATCTCCCCGATTCCGAGTGCTTCCCAGAAGCTCTCACTTCTTGATGCTGTTGGTAATGAGCAGGTGGGCATCCTGCCTCTCATCCAGTAGAAGCATGGCCCCCAGGTAGCCCACCCTCTTGTCTATGAACCTGGGGGAGGCGATCAGTTTCAGGCACTCCATCTATAGGGAGAGAGGCAGACCAGGAAGGGACAGGAGTGAAACTGGAGGCACCAACATCCCTTTTCTATCTTCCTCCTTAACACCAGGTTAACTTCTCAGGGCACCATATCCCGTCACTCTCCCTTCAGCAAAAGGAGAGGCTTAGGAAGTTCAGAGCTGGTGGGTAGTTTCAAGAAAAGGAAGTTGAGGAGAATGGGAGAGGGGAGGAGGTGCCCTAGATGGGGCTGGCCAGAGAATGAAGGGTTCAGTCCACCTGATGACCGGTGGGGGCTGTAATGGGGAAGGAGGTCTGTGCTGCATGCTGTGAGGGCTTGGAACATTGTAGAATGTGTGCACATACTACCCTTCTCCAATGAGCTAAGGTTCCGGTCCCATTTTCCGCCTTTGGCCATAGCCAGGCGTGTAGAATTAAAAAAACAGGTGAGCGGGTCCAGGACCCTATCCCAGCAGCCTCCCTCACCAAACTCAGAAGGAAGGCATCCCTGGGCAGTACCTGTCCAAAGTGGGCGGGGTAGCCCAGCATGTGGACATAGAGCAGTTTGGCCAGCTGGCGGTGCCGAAGCAGAGGGTCCCCGTCGCGGAAGGAGGCCCGGATGTGGGCACACTCCTTTTGGATCACTTCCCGCTCCTGGGCCTGGGTCTTGGCCCCTCGAATCTCCTCGATGAGATCTTGAAGCTTCAGCGAAGACATCACCATCCTGGGGGTGGCGCGGGGGGAGCAGAGCCCGGGGATGGAGAGGGCTTTCACCCTCTCTGGCCGGGCGTACCGGGCCTTTCTGCCCAGGCCGGCCCGGTGCCCCGATCCCGAAGGCCGGGGTCCCACAGCCGCTCGGACACCGAGCCTGCATTCACCTTTCCCCACGTGAGTCTCCAGACCCCGCCCCCTTCTCCCCGCCGGAGGCGACCCCCACTACGCATGCGTCCCCGCCCCGCCCTGCACCCGCTCCTACTGAGCATGCGGCGGAGCCCCGCCTATTTGCCCCCCTCCGCCCCACCTGGTTCCCCATCCCTAGCTCAGCCATGCCTTTCCTTGCAGGGCTCCGCGCTGTTTCTTCCGCGGGACCCCTCCCAACGCTCACATCTTAGGGCCCAGCTCCCCAGCACCAGACGCCAGCCTCACCTGGCTTCGGTCTCCACTGCGCTCCGCTCCCCCAGGCGTTTCCTGGTGCAGGGCCGGGCGGGGGTTGGTGCTCGGGCTGGTCCTTCCCTCTCCCCGCCCCCATCACGGGACCCCGCCCCCCGGGGGCCGCCCTGCTGAGCCGTCTTGGGTACTCTGACCTCAGGCTTTGGAGTTCAGGGGAAGAACTCTCAACGACAGAGAAGCCTTGAGACGGCTGGCAGGCCTGAGGCTCCCCAGGAGGGCTCCACGCGGGGATCCTCGGAGAGCTTAGGTTTGAAAACATCGCACCCCAAAGGAGATGACAGTCCCCCCTTTTTTGAACTTTTTTATTAATATATTTTTTTTTTGTTAAATTTCTTTGTATTTTTTTTTTCCTGCAAGACTTGGTGTTGGCGGCACTGTTGTAGTTTAACTTCAATCCCAAATTCCATGAAATAGAAATCAGAAGTAAAGGCTGAGAGGGGAGGAAGGAAGGTGGCAGGCCAAGGAGTAAACAGAGTTTGACTAGAAAAAAAGAAGAGGGTGTGTGTGTGTGTGTGTGTGTGTGTGTGTGTGTGTGTGTGTGTGGTGGGCATTCCCAGGCAAGGCCATTCCTTGAGGGAGGGGTTTGGCAGGCAGCTTGCCTCTGCCTCATGCAGGGGAGGGAGGAAAGATCCCCTGGGGACCTTACAGTCCCCTCTTCCTAGGGCTTCCTGCCCCCAGGGGAAAGTTAGTACCAGGGATCAGCCACAACCTCAAACAGGGCTCTCCGCCCACCTCTGCCCTGCCTGGAAAGTGTATGATACATCGGCTTCCAGTGATCCCCTTTTTCTGTTTACCCATTTCACAAGATTCTGATATGATGCGGGAAGAGATATAACCCACTTAGAGATTAAGCTTGTCACAACTTTCGCTGCCCTGTGAGTTCCTGTCAACTAACTGGTCGGGTTCCATTCCCCAAAACTGCCTCCCCCAACACAACTGCCAGAGTTGGGGAGTGGTGTCCTTGTTCAAGTGCCTCTAACCCTCTGCAGGAGGAATGTCTTCTTCAGGCCCCTTAGAAATTTAATCAAAGGCCACAAGTGAGTCCAGACCAACCAAATAAATTCTTAGGGGAGAGAGAAGGGTGGGAGAGGTCAGTGGGTGGACTTGGCTGCATTGGGCTCTTTCTTTCCTTTACACATTGCTCTTGACATGGTATGCCACCCTAGGGGGTTGGATGAGGGGCTGGCAGTTGAGGAAAGAAAGTGGGAGATGCTAAGAGTCTTCCCTCTTTATTTCCCTTCATATCTCTTTTTCAGGGAAGGATGGGATTAGGGAAGAACCTATCTCAGTGCTTGGAGGGGAGATAGGATCCTCCAAAGTCAGAGATGGTGACTGTACCTCCTCCAGCTTTTTCACTAGGCCTCAGAGGGGCAACAGGGCCCTGGGTTAGGGAGCCACAGAGCTCGACCAGTGCCTTGACCAGTGTAGTCACTCCTCCATTTTCTTCCTCCTTTCCACTCACCTTCCAGGAGACTCCTCAGGACACCAAAACCCCACCCTCATCCAAGTTCAGGTCTAAAGAAAAGATGGGCAGGGTGTGGGGCAATGGTCTGACTTAGATTTGTGTGTCTCAGAGAAGAGAGCAACTCTGAGCAAGAAAAGCCCTTCATATGTAAACAATCTAGAGAAAGAAAGAGTTGGGGTGCGAAAGGGAGCGAGGAAGACAGAGACAGATCCAGAATAAATGAGAGAATCTGAAAGGAGAGCAGGAAAGGAAAAGCAAGAGACAAAAACAAAGGGAAACAAAAGGAAAGGGAGAAGAGAAAAAAGAAAGAAAGGAGAAAACACAAGCAGGAGGAGGAGAAGAAAAAAAAAAGGCAGATCAAAGGAGTGAAGAGGCAGCAACCGAAGCCAGAATTAGGCCAGGCAGGAGCCTTAGGTGAGGAGCTGGGAGAACAGGAACGCCAGGCTGAGGTCCAGGAGGGCCACGGCTCCCACCACCAGGGGGTTGGCAGCTCCCTAGAGAGACAGGGAAAATGCAGGCTCAGTCCCTGAGCACCAGGTCCAGTGACGGGTCTCACCTTCCTGCCCTGGCCAAGGTGGCAAAGCAGAAGGATCCCAGACACCTCTCCTTAGAGGCCAGAGCATGGGGATCACCAACTTTGTCTTGGATTACAAAACACTCCTCTTCTCCCAGCCAGGGCCTCCCCTTCCCTCTGGCTCCTTTAAGTCAGGAATAACCCTTCCTCCCTCCTCCTTCCACTCTACTCCCACCAGCATGTCACATGGCCCAGGCAGAAGGTGTCTGGCCTTAGTAGCATACATTGGCAGCAGCAGCTGGTACTGCAGTAAAGCAGAAAGGGATGAGGATGTGGTTGCTAGGAAACAGAAGGCCTGGAGTCCAATCAGAGCAGAGGGTTCAGGGGAAACTCCACCCCTCCTAGTTTTCTGCCTTCTTTCCTATTTCCCTTCTTCCCAGAAGAGGGAGGGAGAATTGGGGTAGGGAGGGAACAAACTTTTCCTTTTTTATTTCTGGGCACCAAAGAGAGAAAGTGTGGAGGTGGGGTGGGGGTGGAGTAGGAAACTGGGAGCTGGAAATGACATGGAAGGAGAACAGGGAAAGACGTTCTGGCTCCACCGTTAATTATTCATTGGTAACCTTGGGCTAGTTACTTTAAGTGCTCTGTGACTCAGTTTCCCTTTCTGTCAAAAGAGGGAGTTGGGCATGAAGGTCTCTAAGGTTTCTGCCAGCTCTCACGTTTTTCAGTATTTTTGAGGGAGGATATGGTGTAAGACTGGGCAGGCACAGAGAAAGCTGAATCCAAATCCAAATCCTCCGGGATCAGAGGGAGGACTGGAAAGGAGGAGAGGCAAGGCTTTGCGGAGAAGAGGGGCAGAAAGGAGTGAGACTCAGAGGGCACAAGGCGGGGTGAAGGTGTGTCTCACCGGCTGGGCTGGCCTCTCGGTGGCAGCTGGCTCCTCACGCTCTTCCATCAGGCACCCAGCTTCAGGACCCCTTGAGGAGGGGCCCCTCAGGACTGGTGTGGCCAGGGGCCCAGGCTGTGAGGCCCCTAGGGTCCTTATGAGGGGCAGGGGCTCTTCATCTTCCCCCTCCTCCTCGCGAAGACTTCCGGAACTGTCACTGCAGCGTCCAAGGAGTGGGGAACCGTCTCGGGGTCCTGGGCCCTGGATCCCAGCCTCATCCTCGGCCTCATAGCCAGCTAGTTCCTCTGCCCGCTCACCCGGGCCCCCCCACTCCTCAGGCCAAGTTTTAGGGCTGGAGAAGGGACCCCGGTCCCCTCCAGGAGGCAGTGGGTTCCGGCAGGCTGGGGGTCGCCAGGGTTGGCGGCAGGAGGCAGGACTGCTGGGCAGTTCAGGGGAGCCCTCTGAGGGGGTCAGTCCGTTCTCGTACACCCCAGGGCTGTCCTCATCCAAGGGCTCTGTGTCGGAACCTTCTGAGTCCTGCCTGGGTCTGCGGCCTGGGGCAGGGACAGCTAAGAATCAGAGGGGCTAACCTGCCTTGGACTGCAAAAGCTACTGCTTTATCCCTCCAACCGGACACCTCCCAGGACTTTGGTATCCCCAAACTTACAGCCAATCATCGCAAGACCCAACTCCTTGTCCGTATTACCCTGTTTCATCAATTCTCAGTTCTATTCCCTACCCTGCCACCCTCTGTCCTCTCAAACCCTCCTATCTTGGCTTTCCCATCCCCAGCCTCCTGTGGGGATTCCCTTCCCCTTCCCCCCAACCCACCACCCAGCTCCCCAGGGGGCCCACTCCCGCCCCCAGCTGCCCATGCCTCACCTGGGGCCTCTAACATGGGTTGCAGGTCCTGGGCTATCAGTTTGGCCATTCGAGCAGCCTCCACAGCCTTCTCAGCAACACTGCTGGCTGCTACTGCCTTGAGAAGGGCGTCTGCTGCCCTGTCAGGTTCCAGGGACATGGTTTTAGCAGATCTGCTCAGACGTTCCAGCCCCCAGCCCAGTCCCCACCACAGCACATCCCCTGTCCCGAAGGTCAGCGGCCCTTTGGTTTCCTCTCCTAGACCTGGGCTGTGCCTCCTGTCCTCACACTCTCCTGGTCCTCTCACACCCTTCCACCATCACATCCTGTAGTGACACTTCCGTTCTTCAAGCTACAGGCCAGGCCAGGCCCTACTCTGCTGCCCTCAACCCTATTACAGTATTCCATTCCTGTCCTGCTCCCTTCCTATTAAGAATGGAGACCTTACTCTTTTCGCACATCCCTCTGCAGTCCCACCGGCTTGGTGCTTATAAGCTAGGCCTGCCTGCCCTCTTCACTGTTGGCCCCTCCTGTTGTTATCAACTCCTCTCACCCTCCCTGGGATCACACAGCTTTTTGTGGGGTCCAGGATGTTTTCTGTACCTCAATCTGCCCTTCTGACAGCGTTGCCCTCCCCCAACCTAGCCCTTACTCTAAGCCAGTGGTCGCCAACCTTTCGGACCTCACCGACCACCAGTGGTCCGCGGACCACCGGTTGGCGACCCCTGCTCTAAGCCACCCTCTCCCCGTGTTAGGAGCCTTTGCCTCCCTCCCCCTCCGCCGCTAGCCCTTACTGAATCCTGCCTCTCTTTGCAGATTTCCTGACATGAGAATCTCACATCTTGCTTTTCCTCAGCCTCTTCACTTATTACATTGTTCTCTGCTTCCTCACTGCCACCGCCCCCTGCCCCATCTCATCCTTTCTGAACTCTGGAAGTGGAGTAAGGGTGGGTCCCCCCTTTTGCTATTTTCTATTCTCTCCCCCTGCCAACAGGCATGCTTTCTCACCACTGGGACATTCTACCTTCTGGGTAAGCTCCTGGTCTCCCTTCTACAGACTGCCTCCCATCCTGCCCTGCTCCTTAGGGACAGGTTACCTTGAAGCATTATCAATCTTTTCCCTGCTGTTGTTTCCCAGTTCTCTCTCTGATAGCAGACACTTTTTAAAATTTTCCCTTCCCTTTCACCCTCTGTTGTTAATGGTAGATGCCTTGTAATCATTAAATTAGTTCTGTAATTCTGACTGATATACTTGCCACGGGCTTGAATGGATCAAGACCCATGATTCCCTCTGGCCCCAGGCCCCTTTAATCTGGTCTAGGAAGACAGTCTAAGTATGGGGGTAGGGAGAAGGATGGTGGTGTCCACTGCAGACTTAGGTCCACCTGCTCTGCCTATACCTTGGAAAATATGGTCAGCCTCCTCCCATCAAACCTGGTGGGTCAAGGACCGTAAGAGCCTGCTTGGAGGGACCTCAGATAATGCTATTTTTCCATCTTAGGGCTTTCAGACTCTATATGACCAGTCCTTTCCTAAAACTGAGCTGGTCTTAGGGTTTAGGGCAGGGGATGAGGATCCTAGTCTTGAGATACATTGAGTTCTGTTGGTGGTAAAAAACAAACAAACAAACAAAAAACCGACAATACTGACTATGTTTTTGAGTGGGGAGGGTGTGGATGATCAAGTCCAGGCAGTAGACCCAGTCTGTGCTTAGGCATCAGGCCAGGCTCAGGCTACCTGGCAAAGGCATTTGCTGCTAAGGCTCTGCTGTTTCCATGGCAGCTCACAGCCAATCAGGTTTGCCAGGCCTGTTGCTGGGGAGACCAACCAGCCTCCTCCCACTGCTTGATCTTCCAGCTATTGAGATCCATTTGTTTTCCCTGCACATGCCCACTCCCCAACTAGCCTAAAGTGCTCCCTGGTGCTCTGCCTTCCCCCTCCCCTGGCTTAAGGCCCTGGACTCGAACCTTCCAGATGCTGACACATGTATACAGATAGACATTCTCTGGCTCAGGCATCTAGCGTGGATATGACATGTACACACACATCCCTTGTCACCCATTATACAAATCCACTGAAGTATATTTAGACATATCTTGATCTCTGATCCTCTGAATCAGTCTCAATATTAAACAAAATCCTTCAGCTGTGCCCTCCCCTTTAAATAAGATCTAATATAAAAAATTCATATGTGTGAGTTGCATAAGTCAGGGGCCTGTGGATTTCATTACAAATGAATGTTTGGCTCTCTTTAGATCTGGCTACCTACTCCAGGCATCACAAGTCATCTGTAGCTATTAAACCCTTAAAACATGGCTAACCTGAATTGAAATGATGTGCTATAGGTGTAAAATACATACTAGATGTCAAAGATTTAGTTAAAAAAAAAAAAAAAAAGGAGGGGATGTAAAATATCTCATTTCTAATTACATATTGACCATGGTTTCAAGTGGCAATATTTTGGATGTACTGGTTTAAATAAAAACATATTATTCAAGTGCACCTAATCTGTTTCTTTTTATTTTTTCATATGGTTACTAGAAGATTTAAAATCATGTATTTGCCTTACATTATACCAGACAGCTCTGCTTTAAATAACAAGGTTCCTGAGGGATGAAAATGTAATCTGATTTGCAGAAAAAAAATTTCATTTACCAGCAAGCCTCCTCCCTCCAAATCTTTATCAGTGGGTAAAGAACAGGAGGCAGAGGAGGCACAGCTGAGAGGCACTTGGAAAATACGGTCCTTTTAGGTGGATAAGTCAGCCCAAGGCCCCAGGGCTGAAATGCTATGGGCCTGTGGGCAGGCTGAACTGTGGTTAGGAATGCCCGCTCTGTCTCCTTGCCCAGGGCTGCTGCTCCCCAGGCTGAAGGCTAGATTAGGTGCAAGGAGAGGAAGACTAGGGGCATATCTGAGTTCTAAGAGGTTTCTGGGCCTGCACAAGGCAGTGCTCGTTGCTAATCCCACACACTATGACACATGGCCCCACAAAGGACACTGAGACACACTCACATTCTAATACTGCTTCCCTCAAATACCCAGCCACCCACAGTTACACCTACATCCACCTGTAGCAGCGCTACAACTGCCTGGCCCTAGGCCTGCTCTTCCCCACTAGGCCCGAGGCCGCGTGTCTGGGTCCTCCTTTAGGCACCAACCCCCTCCCCTGTCCCCAGGGTACCTTCTCCCCTTGGCCCAGCTTTGGCCTCTGCACCCGATGCCCACCTGGCAGCGGCAATCTCCTGGCGCTGGCGGGCAGCACTCACTGCTCGACGGGCGCCCTCGACGGCCCGGTCCACCTTCTCCTTGACTTTGCCCCGCCGAAGGGCCAGAGGCAGGAGGCTGCGCACGCGCCCCCCGTGCACCAGCCTGTTGCGCTTGTACTTGCCCTCTTCACGCGAGCCGTCGGGGCGGGTGGTGCGCCCGTAGCCGTGCCGCCGGTTGCCCAGCCACTCGCCCTCGTAGCGAAGCCCGTTGGAGCGTTGGCTCACGCCGTAGCCGCTGCGCCGGTCCGCGCGCCATTCGCCCGCATACACCTCAGTGGCCGAGCCCTCGATGAGGGCGGGCGGCGCTGGGGCCAGGGACCCGCTGGCCTCAGAGCCCGGGGGCCCTGTACTGCCCACCTCGCTGCTCACCTCGCTACGCAGGGAGCCTCGCTTGCTGCCCAAGGAGCTGCGGCGCCCGCCCGCGCGGAGCCCGCTAAGCAGCAGCGAGCGGCGGAAGAAGCCGCCGGCTACGGGGGTGCGCTTGCGGGAGGACGCGCGGTCAGCGTCCCCCGGCCCGGCTAGCACGAAGCCGCCCCGAGAGCCGGAGGCCGGGCTGCCACCCTCGTCGCCGAGAAGGGGCAGGGGCGGGGGCGGCGTCGGGGGGTCGCTGTGGCCGGAGTCCAGAGAGGTGCGGCGGGGTGAGCGCAGCAGCGCCGCCTGATGGTAGGGTACGCTCTGGCGCACCCCGTAGCCGTGGCGCTTCCCGGCCTGCCACTGGCCCTGGTAGGTGCCTGCGGGCGGGGCAGGAGGGGGAGAAAGAATCAGGACCTGCTGCTCCTTGGACCCCAGGCCCCCGGCACCCCCGGAAGCCTTAGCGTGGAAGTCAGGGAAAGGCATAGGGCTGGGGACAGGCCAGGTTGGGTCGGAAGGTGTGGGAAAGCCACAAGCAGCAGAGGTGTGAATTTGGGCAGTGCAGGTAGATGAGGGAAAGGGAGAGGCGCAGGCAGGCTGTGGCGTGTGGAGGACAGACAGTCGGAGGGTGTAAGGGACAGGCTGACGGAGTGTATGAGGCAGCCATGTGACAAGCAAACAGGCCGAGGAGGGGCAAGCCGAGCGAGGAAATGCGAGGGGACAGGCCGAGCAGAGGTGTTAGGGACAGGTAGGTGGAGAGGGGAGGTGCAGAGGGACCGGCAGAGAGGAGGGGCAGGGGCTGGCAGGTGGGGTGTGTGAGGGTCGAGTAGACGCAGGGGGGCGGGGGAGAGCGAGGAACAGGTAGACTGGGGACAGGGAAAAGCAGGCAGGGGGCTGACAAACGAGTAAGGCGTGTGCCATCGGGGGAGGAGCGGGCAGAGAGATGGGCGCAGGAGTGCATGTCGATGGGGATGGGGATGGGGATGGGGATGCGGATGGGGATGGGGATGGGGATGGGGAGAGAGCAGGGCATGGGGTGAGGGAGCTATGGCAGGGAAAGGCATACGCGGGCCAGCCCGACTGGGAGGCGCGGACGAGCAGACAGACAGCAGGGGCCGGGCCCGCACCTCCGTCGGAGTAGGTCTCGGTGCCGTAGCCGTCCTGGAAGCCGTCCTTCCAGAGCCCGGCGTAGCGCAGGCCGGACGCGCTCTCCCACACGCCGCTGCGCCCCTTCAGCCCGCCCAGCCACTCGCCGCGGTACGTCCAGCGGCTCTTGCGCTCCACGCCCAGCCCTTCACGCTTGCCCTGCTGCCAGTGGCCCTGGTAGCTGTGTCCGCCGGGCCCCGTGAAGACGCCCAGTGACTCGAAGCCGTGCGCCCAGCAGCCGCTGTACTCGCCCTGGGCGCCGGGCCCGGTGCACACGCCGTAGCCATGTGCCCGCCCCGCCTCCCAGCCCCCCACGTAGCAGCCCCCGTCGTCAAAGTCGAACTTGCCCCCGGGGGACATGCATGTAGTTGGCGCGGCCTCAGCCCCCCGGCGGCTCAGCGCATCCTGGGGCTGGAGAGCCGGCTGGGGGCCTGGGAGCCGGGCGAGGCCTGGGGGCGGGGGCAGTTAGACTGGGGCCGGGCGGGGGGGCCCCAGCGCGGGCTGGCAGGGCCGGACCCTCATCCTGAGTGGCTGCGGAGAAAGAGGGGGGGAGGTGGTGAGCGAGGCCCCTCCTCTTTGCCCGCGGCTCCTTGGCCCAGTGGCTCGGGGGCATTAGCACCGCCCCCAACCCCCCACCTTCGGTAGCATCTTACAGCAGCTCTAAGCGTTGGAGGCACAGGGGCTCCCTCGCCTCTCTATTCTTGTAGAGGACCCCTCCCATGACTTTGGGTCCCAACCCCAAGCGGGAGTCCCACTTCTCCAATCTAGACCCCCAACGTGTCCAGTGTGGATGGCAGTTTTGGGGAGGAGGGTCCTGAGAGGGGGCTGGGCAGAGTCTGAGGCCATACGCTTTCTCGGCTGCTGTCAGGACCTATCTGCCTCGTTCTCTGGCTTCCAGGCAAAGGGGGAAATGTAGCGGAGATCTGAGCAAGGTGGGCAGAGGGTTTGGTGGGGGAAAGGATAGGGATGGGGAGGCTCTTCGGGGCAGGCGCGAGGGTGGGGGTGGGCAGGCAGGCAGGAGGGAGTGGGTAGGTTACTCACCATGTGGGCTGGGGCTCAGGCTGCCTCCCAGGCACGGCGTCCATGGCTGGATACCTCCACTCCGACCTCGCCGGGGCAAACCAAGCCCCCTCCCCTTCCGGAGCGGCTGCTCCAACCCAGAGAGCAAAGGTGGGGGAGCCCAGCTGGAAGACCAGGCGGGGTGTGTGTGTGTGTGTGTGTGGGGGGGGGGTGAGGTAGTGGCGAGGGAAGGGGGGAGAACAGTGTAGGGGAAAAATTCTGCCTCGGATGGAGATAGGGAAGAGGAGCTGGGTGGGAAGGGAGAGGGGGCTACGAAGAAGGGGTGTTTTTATGTTTTTTTCTTCTTATGGTTGGGAGAGGGAAAAAATATCAAAATTCCGATTCCATCCCAGCACAAATCAATGTTTGCTCCATCCCAGCATCACGGGGGAGGCTGGGCCAGGCAGATTTAAAGGGGCAGGGAGAAGAGAGGCGAGGAGAGGGTGGGGAGAGGAGATAGAAGAAGAGACAGTGGCGACGACAGCGGTGGTAGGAGATGCACAGGCAGAAAAGGATGGCTGCCTGATAAACCTGCCGCGAGGAGGGGGCAGGTAGACCCTAGAATGAGAGGCACAGAGACCCCCACGGTGGGAAAACCCCCTGGGAGTCTGGCAGGCGGTGGGGCGAGGCCGAGGAGAGGGGAGAGGAGTAAGGGGGAGGAGACTAGCTGGAGATGGGGAGGCTGGGGGGAGGCCGAAGCCCGGCGGGGGAGGAGAGATGCTGGCAAGGCTCGGAGAGGGCCAGAGGAATACAAAGGGAGAGGTGCAGGGGTGAGAGCTGAAGAGGGGGGGGTACAGGCGGAGAGAGGAAGGGAGGGAGACCCGTTCTGGGGCTGGTGAAGGATGGCAAGGAGGAGAGAAGCGAGGGAGGAGAAGGAGGAGGGAGAAAAAGAAAAAATTACATATATATATATATATATAGAGAGAGAGAGAGAGAGAGAGAGAGAGAGAGAGAGAGAGAGAGAGAGAGAGAAATAAGGGTTGTGAAGGGAGAGGGAAAGCGCTGCAGGGAAGGGCGGGTGGGGAAGCATAGAACCCAGCAGGAAGGGCCTGAGCAGAGGCTGGAGGGCTGGCAGCGGTGGTGTGGGGCTCTGGGGAGAAGGCTGAACCCGCCAGCTGCTTGGCTGAAGCCAGGAAACCGCTGATGTCTGTGTCCACCAAGTCCACCGTCCTCCCTAAGAAACCACTGCAGGGGGGCCAGGGGGCTCCCCCACAGCACTTGCTGGGGAAACTTGAAATGGGGCCCTGCCAGGAAGCCTGGCTCCACCAGTGCTTTTCCAGACCTCGACGTTCTTCACCCCCACCAGCTATTTCTCGTGGGCAGTCCTTCCGAAGGGGGAGGGCTGGCGTGAGAGTGTATTGTTTTTGAATAGGGAACAGGGGGCCACGCTTGGTGGTGCCTTGAAGGTACTGGGGCTTCAGAGTCTTCTCTCTTCGCAAACCTAGAGGCAAAGGCACGAAGGCATGTTTCGGGGGGCCCTTACTGACGCGAGGTCCCCTGCAGCCTACAACCCCTCCCTGACCACTTTCCAGAAGGGTGGTGCATCGTGGGCCTCACTGTTCACAGCTGGAATAGGCACATGCTGTCTTCCCTGCCCCTCGGCTGCCCCTAAGCATCTAGGAAGAGGACACTGTCCAGTCACACCCAACCGCACACATAGTCAAGCGCACTCAATTGTCTTTATTTTCATACAAGGTCACCCCATTTTACAGAGAAGCGAACTGAGGCCCAGAGGGGGAAGTCACTCACCGGAGGTCACACAGCAGAGGTGGCAGAGCTAGGATCAGAACACTAGACTTCAGACCTTTTCAGTCCCATAATCCCTCCCAGAATTCTGTGTGCTCGAGAACCTCCCTTGGATTCAGGAGCTCCATTTTTAATACTTTGGTAAAATAAAGAGCATGAGGTTTGGAACCAACAGGATTTTCCCTTACATTTGTTTTCCTAAAGGTGGATATGCGGTTGGAGAAACATGTACATTTCAAGCCTCTAGGGCAGTGGTTCTCAACCTTCCTAATGCCGCGACCTTTTAAAACAGTTCCTCATGTTGTGCTGACCCCCAATTTCATCGTTACAAATTGAACATAATTAAAGCATAGTGATGAATCACAAAAACAATATGTAATTGTATATGTGTTTTCCGATGGTCTTAGGCGACCCCTGTGAAAGGGTCGTTTGACCCCCAAAGGGGTCGCGACCCACAGGTTGAGAACCGCTGCTCTAGGGCTGGGACTACATCTTAGTGCTGAGTGTGAAACAAGGCAGCTATGGGTCCATTTGGCCGGCTTCCTTCCTCCCTCCCTCCCTCCCTCCCTCCCTCCCTCCCTCCCTCCCTCCCTCCCTCCTTCCTTCCTTCCTTCCTTCCTTCCTTCCTTCCTTCCTCAAACATTGACGCAGTTTACTGTGTACCAGGCACATTGCCAGGAGCTAGAAAGATACAGTGGTGAACACTGGTGCTTGCTCTCAAGGAGTTTACTGTCTGGTAGAGAAGGCAGACAACTAACAAGCAATTCTAATGCAGTTAGTGCTGTGATGGGTTCAAGGGCTGGAAATAGGGCACAAGGATGCAACCTAACTTAGGCTGGCTCCTCAGGGCAAGAGGCATTTAAGATGAATCCGAGGGCATTCTGGGACAGGCCAAGCTGCTTCACATCACTTACCCCTAGGTGTTCAAGCCTTCCTTCTTCACACAGTGCCTTGTCTTGTCCAGCCCTTAATATTCTGCTTTTCTCCAATAAAAGGGAAAACAAAGAAAAAAAATAGGATCAGTCTATCGGCCTGATGAGACCTGTGCCTTTTATTTTATTTTATTTTATTTTATTTTTTTTATATTTTATTGAGTTTTTACAGAGAGGAAAGGAGAGAGATAGAGAGCTAGAAACATCGATGAGAGAGAAACATCGACCAGCTGCCTCCTGCACACTCCCCACTGGGGATGTGCCCGCAACCCAGGCACATGCCCCTGACCGGAATCGAACCCGGGACCCCTCAGTCCGCAGGCCGACGCTCCATCCACTGAGCCAAACCGGTTTCGGCGAGACCTGTGCCTTTTAAAAAATATATATATATTTGTATTGATATCACAGAGAGGAATGGAGAGGGATAGAGAGAAGCACTGATGAGAAACAGCAATCGACTGCCTGCTGCACACCCCCCACTGGAGATGAAGCCTGCAACCAAAGTACATGCCCTTGACCAGAATCGAACTGGGACCCTTCAGTTCACGGGGCCTATGCTCTATCCACTGAGCCAAAAACCGGTTAGGTGTGCCCTGTTCTTTAGGCAGGAAGGGTGGCAGGGTAAGTGGAAGGTGGGAGTGATGCCTTGTTGGTAGAGTAACTCTACAGTGAATTATCAGCTCCAAATCAAGGTGTGGGGGTCTGATGAATCCCTGAATAAGTAACTGACAGAACTATGTTGGAACTTGTGGAGCACACAGTCCCAGCCCCCCATATCTCCCTGAGTAAGGTAGCCTCTCAGCTCCTCTTTAATGTGTTCCTCTAGGTCCTATAATCTCTCCTCCATCTCCTTCTCCTCCTCCTCCTTTCCCTCCTCCTCCTCCTTCCTCCTCCTCCTCCTCCTCCTCCTCCTCCTCCTCCTCCTCCTCCTCCTCCCCCCCTCCCCTTCCCCCTCCCTCTCCCCCTTCCCCCCTCCTCCTCTTCCTTTTATTTTGTTAATCCTCATCCGAAGATTATTTTTAAAGACAGTGGAAGGGAGAGGGAGAGACAGAGAGAGAGAGAAACATTGATGTGAGAGACATCGATTGGTTGCCTCCCACACACACCCTAACCGGGTCTGGGGATTGAGCCTGCAACAGAGGTACGTGCCCTTGACTGGGCCAATGCTCTATCCACTGAGCAGAACTGGCTAGGGCTTCTTGTTTTAAATCCTCACCTGAGGATATGTTTTTATTGATTTTTAGAGGGGGGGGAGAGAGAGAGAGAGAGAGAGAGAGAGAGAGAGAGAGACACAGATTGGTTGATTCCTGTATGTGGCCCGACCAGGGATCAAACTCACAACCTAGGAATATGCCAGGACTGGGAATCAAACTCACAACCCATTGGGGTACAAGCCGACACTCCAACGAACCTAGCCACCCAACCAGGGCTATAATCTCTTCTTTTTGGGCAGAACCTTTCTTTTTCTGAGAGTATGTTGGTTTGTTTTGCTACAATTTACCAATGCCCAGGGGTCATAGAAAAGGTAGGCAACATTAAATGGAGCAGCTCTGTGCTTGGAGCCAGGCACTGTGTGCGGCACTCCACCTACATCCCTTCGCTCAGTCCTCACAACAACACTACCTGTAAGCTGGGCTTTCAAAGATGGCCACACCTATGCCTGAGCACTGTCTGAGCTGCAGTTTGTATACTTTTTAAAAAATATATTTTATTGATTTTTTACAAAGAGGAAGGGAGAGGGATAGAGAGTTAGAAACATCAATCAGCTGCCTCCTTCACACCCCCTACTGGGGATGTGCCCCCAACCAAGATACATGCCCTTGACCGGAATTGAACCTGGGACCCTTGAGTCCTTAGGCTGATGCTGCCACTGAGCCAAACCGGTTAGGGCCAGCTTGTATACTTTTAAGCGGGAATACTAAAAGCTCCTCCAGAGTTTATTGTGAGGATTGAAATGCTCATGTGAGAGTATATGTGGGATAATAGATGGCGGGGGGGGGGGGGGGGAGGGCGCAGTTAACCACTCGGCATAGTGCCTGCCTAGTGCATAGTAAATGCCCAGTAAATGGTGGCGTGAAAAGTATGATGGCATTATGCCAGTTTTATAGTTGAGGATTCTGAGACCTAGAAGTTAGTTAATTTGCTCAGTGTTGCACAGCTAATATATGTCAGTCTTTGGTTTTGAATATATATATCAGATTCCTATGTTAGTATTACTTTAACAAACGCAACTTATTGAGTCTATTTATAAAAGTAAAATGCTCATTGTAGAATTAGGAAAATAAAGCACAATATTAAGAATAAAAATCACCCATAGACTCACTGCATAAAAAAAAACTTTAGTGTGTTCTCAAATAGTCTTCACTTTTATGTACTTTTTATTTAACATAATTAGTTAAATGTTGCATATACAATTGGTATCCTACTTATTCACTTTGCATTACACTGTAAGCATTTTTCTGACATTAAAACATCCTTGAATTTTTAAACAACTACATAATATTCCACTATTTGGATGCAGCATAATTCGTTTAACCATTCTAGCATAGCACTTTTATACCATTGGCACAGTTTTTGCTATTAAAAATTGATGTCTTTTATACAAATCTTTGCATATCTGATGCTTTCCTTTAAAAAATGTTTTATCATGGAAATTTCAAACATATGCCAGAGTAGACAAAAAAATAGAGCAAAGAACGCCCATGTACCCATTCCCTAGCTTCAGCAATGATCACTTTTGGCTAACCTTGTTTTCTGCCATTTATTTCAAATTCCAGGTACAACACTCTTTCAGTCTATTGACGTCTTGAAGTTGGATTCTTAACAGCAGAATTACTGGGTCAGAGGATAGAAACACTTTGTAAGATTTTGGATTTACTTTGCTAGAATCACTTCCAGAATTGGGTGTACAAATTTGTACTCTCACCAATGTGCAGAGAGAGCTAGTCTTACTGAGTTCTGACCTGCCTTTTATTATTTATTTTCTTTTTTAATATTTTTATTGATATCAGAGAGGAAGGGAGAGGGAGAGAGAGAGAGAAACATCAATGATGAGAGAGAATCACTGATTGGCTGCCTCCTGCACACCCCACACTGGGGACTGAGCCCGAAACGTAGGCATGTGCCCTGACGGTGACCTCCTGGTTTGATGCTCAAACACTGAGCCACGCTGGCTGGGCTTAATTTTTATTTAAAAAATTAAACATTTTTAAAATTACAGTTGACATACAACATTAGTTTTAGGTGTACAGCATAGTATGTAACTTCTGAAGGGATGTCCCAATAAGTCTAGTATCCATCTGACAGCATACACAGCTACTGCAATGTTATTGACTATATTTCCTGTGCTGCACTTTTTACCACCCTGACCTGCATTGATCTTCAGTTGTAACAATAACAACAACAACACACACACACACACACACACACACACACACACACACCCCTTTTGCCAACTTGACAGGTTAAAAAAAATGCTTTCTCATGTACATGCGGTTGATTGATTGCTGCACTTATATTGAAAAGGCATCTGGTGACTGCAGTGGAGTGAACCCTCCTGAAGGACCCCCAGGAAACATGCTGTACCTCCTGGGGCCCTAGCGGGGGGGGGGGGGGGGGGGGGCGGGGGGACCTGTGAAGGTGGGAGTTCATCTTCCTGTTGGGCTGGGACTAGCTGGCTTCCCCTTGACTGTAGAGCAGGGAGGAGCTTGGGAAGATCTCTCGCCTCATCCCATGGGCAGCCACCAGAGGTCAGGATGGGCCAGAGATCCAGACGGTAGGAAAGAGGGTAAGAATGGCTAGCAGCCAGACACTCCATTTCCTCTGTCTGGCCACTGCTGACTGGACACAGCTCCCCTCCGCTCCTCAGATCATGATTCCAGAATGTTCTGATGGCTATCCTTCCCTGCCCCACCCCGGCTCTTCACTGCTTCCAGGTTTGGCTTGCTGAAAAGGGAAAGGGCGTTTGGAAACTCGGTTCCGCTTTTTTCGCTCTACTTTCTGTGGGACTAGGTCCACTGTGGAGCAGGGGTTTTGTTGTTGTTGTTAATCCTCACCCGAGGATATTTTTTCCATTGATTTTTAAAAAAATATTTTTATTGAGAGAGGAAGGGAGAAGGAGAGAGAGATAGAAACATCAATGATGAGAGAGAATCATTGATCGGCTGCCTCCTGCACGTCCCCTACTGGGGATCGAGCCCCCATCCGGGCATGTGCCCTTGATCGCAGTTGAACCTGGGACCCTTCATTCCGCAGGCTGATGCTCTATCCACTGAGCCAAACTGGGTAGGGCTTTTCCATTGATTTTTAGAGAGAGTGGAAGGGAGGGGGAGAGACAGAGACAGAGAGAAACATCAATGTGAAAGAAACACATGGATTGGTTGCCTCCCGCTTGCATTCCTGACCAGGGCTGGGGATTGAGCCTGCAACGGAGGTATGTGCCCTTGACCAGAATCGAATCGGAGACCCTTCCTTCTGCAGGCTGACACTCCAACCGATGAGCCAAACTAGGGCAAGAACAGGGATTTTTAACCTGAGGTTCATGGACTGAGGGACCCAAAGATGGGCCTTAGGAACTGTGAATCCTCAGAAAATGTGGCATGGATATCCATTCTCCACCCACCGTCCCCACCCTGGGGGAAAGGACAATAGCTTTGTGAGATTCTGAAAGCGGTGGGTATCCATGACCCTCAAAGTTCAGCATCTTCTGATGCTCCCTCCTCCCTCCTAAGTCTACTTGCTTATGGAGGCTGGGGGTTGAAACAGGGTGGTTTGGGGGTTAGGCTAAGGGGTTGGGCCTTCTGCATCATCCAATGGCGGTGAGAGAAAGAGCCCGGATGCTTCCTGGGGTGGGGAAATACTCTAACCAGCCGGGCAGCCGTGGGCTGTACTAGATTTGGGTGCGCACTGAGGTACCCTGCCTCACACAGATGAGCTTATTTGTGTGCTTGAAAGGACTGGCACAGGGAGCAGAAGATCAGAGGATCAGGGAAAGAGAGGCTGATTCCAGGCCAGTGGTCTAGGAGCCCATACCTCTGGGCCGTGGGTGACGGCAGGGGGAAGATGCTCAAGAGGTAGAGACCCCCGCCAGGTTACTTTCGATTAGGGCACTGCTGTAAGTCTATTTTATCACAACTTGCTCTAAGTCATAGCCCCTGTGCACATGTGGGTGGGAGGTGGGGTTAGGACCCCGAGATTCTCCAAGCAGTGCAGGCTGGCCCCACAGCAGAAAGTGGAGCTGGGGCTTGGAGCGGCTGAGAGTCAAGGCCAGAGTCGTCCAGAACATCAGATATGAAGAGACAAATCTGTTCCATCTCACAATAACGGTTTGTATTTGTACAAAAAGATTACCGGAGGATACAGCAAATTGCGGTCATTACCCACACCCCTGTTTGGAAGCTGCTGGTCAAGACCTAGTGGTTAAGCTACAGTTACGGGATGTATGTGAATACAGGACATTCAGCTTTATGCTTCTCCATTTCTGATGTTTACTCTGGACGTAGTAGCTCACCCATTTTATTCTCCAGGGAGGAATTTCGCCTCTTGCAGCTGCAATTGCTAATTATCACAGAGCTTCCTTATTAAAGGGGAAATTAGCATGTGTTAAAGACAGATTAACATCAAGTTGACTGTGCCTGATGAAAACAGAAAAATTGAAAAAATATTTTAAAAGTGACATCTTAGAAAAAAAACAGGAACGACAGTTCAAAATTCTGTGTGCCGCCCTAGCTGGTTTGGCTCAGTGGATAGAGCATCAGCCTGAGGACTGAAGGGTCTTGGGTTTGATTCCTGTCAAGGGCACATGCCAGGGTTGCTTGATCCCTGGTAGGGAGTGTGCAGGAGGCAGCCAATGATTCTCTCTCATCATTGATGTTTCTATCTCTCTTTCCCTCTCCCTTCCTCTCTGAAATCAATAAAAAAAATATTAAAAACGGTTTTTGAGAGGAAGATAAACAACCCAATCAAAAAATGGGCAACTGACCTAAGTAGATACTTTTTGAAAGAGGACATAAGGAAGGCCAAGAGACATATGAAAACATGCGCAAAGTCACTAATCATCTGAGAGATGCAAATCAAAACGACAATGAGGTACCATCTCACACCTGTCAGAATGGCTATCATCAACAAATCAACAAACGACAAATGCTGGCAAGGATGTGGAGAAAAAGGAACCTTTGTGCACTGCTGGTGAGAATGCAGACTGGTGCAGCCACTGTGGAGAACAGTATGGAGTTTCCTCAAAAAACTTCCATTTGACCCAGTGATCCCACTTCTAGGAATATATCCCAAGAAACTAGAAACACCAATCAGAAAGGATACATGCACTCCTATTTTCATAGCAGCACAATTTACAATAGCTAAGATATGGAAACAGCCTAAGTGCCCATCAGCAAATGAGTGGATTAAAAACCTGTGGTACATCTACACAATGGAATACTAAGCTGCTGTAAAAAGGAAGGAACTCCTACCATTTGCAACAGCATGGATGGAGCTGGAGAGTATTATGCTAAGCAAAATAAGCCAGTCAGAGAAAGATAAATATCACATGATCTCATTTGTGGTTTATAATGAACAACATAAACTGATGAATAGAAACAGATCCAGAGATAGAGAAGCATTGATCAGGCTGTCAAACCTCAGAGGGAAGACAGGGGAGGGTGGGGGGAAGGGGGAGAGATCAACCAAAGGACTTGTGTGCATGCATATAAGCATAACCAATGGACACAGACACCAGGGGGTGAGGGCATGAATGGGAGTGGGGTCGGGGTGGGGGGATGGGGGGATAAGGACACATATGTAATATCTTAATCAATAAAGAAAATTAAAAAAAATAAAAAATTCTGTGTGCCAAGAAAAAATGCAAGGAGATTTGTGTATCTGTAAAATTTATTTTTAGGTAAAGAGGCTTTTCCCTCTGCCCCAGGGAGAGGGCAGGTGCTCCACCCTCTCCCTCACTCTTGTGCTATGCCTCCTTCCAGACATGGCAACACAGACTCACTGCTGTTTACACTCCAGGTCCTCCTGGGCAAGGCTGCTCTTGGTAACCATAGAGACCAGAACGTGTCCCTGCACAATGTTAGGTGGAGAAAGAAGGGCGTTCACACCATGAGGTTAGCCCCTCATGGGCTGTGTTTGCACATTTGCCTGTCCAATCTATTACTGGATCGTAGCTTTCCAACAACCCTGGAATAGGTGGTGGTGGTGAGACACAGAGAAGTTGAGGTCAATTCCTCCTGCAGTGAAGACTGAGCAGCCAACATGTCCCTGCTCGTGGTGTGGGACATGCACAGGGAAGCTTTAACCTGACACCTTCACACAGCTGGTAGTTCCCAGCTGAGGCCTGAACCGTGGTACCTCCTGGCACCTCCCCCTCCCTGGCTACACACTGAACACCCCCTGTCCCCGCAGGGGCAGGTGCAGCTGGTATCTACCTGTCAACACTGGGTTGCTTCACAAATGACACTGACTAGGTGACCCCGGAAGAGGGCAACACTAGGTCCTGGATATTTTGTTTTACAGATTAAATGGGATATAGCAGCAATAACTGACCTTCATTGAAGGCTTACTATGTACCAAGCCCTGTGCTACGTTCTGTATTTGCAGTGTCTCTATCTCTCTCTTTTTAAAATGTTTTTATTGATTTCAGAGAGGAAGGGAAAGGGAGAGAGAGATAGAAACATCAATGATGAGAGAGAATCATCAAACAGCTGCCTCCTACATGCTCCCTACTGGGGATTGAGCCCCAAACCTGGGCAGGTGCCCTGACCCTGAATAGAACAGTGACTCCTGGCTCATGCGTCGACACTCAACCACTGAACCACACTGGCTGGCTGCAGTGTCTCTCTTAATCCTCACAATAGCCCTGTGAGGTAAGCATTATTGTCTGCATTTTACAGATGGGAACACTGTGCACTGAAATGGTTGGTACCAATGTCCCAGATCAGTGGTTCTCACACTTTAGCACGCTGGAGAGTCACCTGGAGAGCTGGTCCAACATCCTGTACAGGACCTCACCTCCAGAGTGAGACTCTGAAGTCAGCGGTGGGGCCCAGGAATTCGCATTTCTGTAAATCCCAGGCAAGGCTGCTGCTACTGGACCAAGGACCACACTTTGAGAACCACTGCCCGAGGCCACACAGCTGCTAAGTGAAGAGTTATGTCTTTAGAGCAATTCATTTGGTCCCTAAAGCCTGAATTTTTTTTTTAAACCACTGCACATATTGCCTCAATACAGACTTCTCCATGGAGAGTCCCTGAACCCTGTCCTTGGAGGGGGTGAACTGGGTGAGGTGGAGAGCCAGGTCCTCTCTCTATGCACCCAAATCACACCCATAGCTTTCTCCCCACCAGGAAAGACTTGTCCCAGCCTCCCAGCTCCCTTTCCTTGTGGCTCTGTCACCCTGTCAGGAATATCTGCCAAACAGCACCATTCCACCTTCTCCTCTGCCTTCAATTCTGGGGCTGTCCTGGTCTTACCCAGAGGATGGGTGGAGCAATGGCTGTCATTTGCTAGCTTGACTTTAAGGCGATGTGGCTGCTGGCCTTGCTGTGATCCTTGTTGCTGGGGGCAGGGGAAGGGGTGCGCCTTCACACTTCCAGGTCTGACCCTGGCTTCGTGCTCCTGAACAAATAGTGACTGAGGATCCTGCCCCGAGGTCCCTATGGAGAGACCCCTCTTGTGCTGACCTCCTGATCACTGGGATCTTGGTGGGTCCTTGCCTGCTGGGGCAGCATATGCTAAGGCAGGAGCGGCCCTGAATGTGTTCAGAGTGACTGGCATTTATCTCCCCGGGTATATGTCTAAGGTCAGAATCCCATCCTTGGAGATGGGCTTCCTTTCACCTCAGCTACCACTGAGACCCTTGTGCTGAGAAGCTACAAGAAAAGGGGGAAAGTTGACTTGTATTGCACAGATACTTTGTGGTGGTCCTAGTGCCTCCTCCCCACCAGAATAAAGTCTTGGGTAGGAATGAGGGGGTATCGTGATCCTGTTGTAAGCAGAAAGCACCATGTAGGGACTCATGAATGTTGGGACACACATACCACATCCAGCAGCTGTTTCATCCATAATGACTCAAGCATTAGCTAATGTACATTCGAAGGCCAAGTAACTCATTTCTCTTGCTGGACTTCAGACACGAGTGACAGTGGTGACCTCAGGCTGTTGACAGGAAGGGTGGTTTTCAGGGTTGGTGGCAATGGGATGGGCCTCTATTCAGGAGACCTCTGAAAAACGTGGGGAAGACCGACAGTTTCACCTTTATTACAGACACACCAGGCCTTCTGGTCCTTGTCCTCAGGTCAGATTTGGTTTCTGGGCTCGTATCTTCATGAGGTAACCCTTGAACACCCTCCCCTCTCACCCCCGTCCATTCTCTCTGGTTTCTGGATCACTTTTTTGTTGTTGTTAACCTCACCCAAGGATATTTTTTTGCCACTGACTTTTAGAGAAAATGGAAGGGAGGAAGGGAGGGAGAAAGAGAGAGAAACATCGATGTGAGAGAGGCACATCGATTGGTTGCCTCCTGTATGTACCCTGACCCGGGCCGGGGTTCGAACCTGCAACCCAGGTACATGCCCTTGACCTGGAATTGAACCTGCGACCCTCCCGTGTGTGGGCCAATGCTCTAACCATTTAGCCTCACTGGCCAGGGCTCTAGATCACTTTTTAAGCAGCACGTAGACTCAGGGCCTAGGACAGTTCTGGCAAAGCCTGACAAGGAGCAATAAGAAGCTGAAGGCTGCCACATGACCCGGGGCTGCTAGCCCCTTTTCAGGCCCCACTGGACTACCAGAGCATTGGGTTTCTGCATTTGTTCTAAAATTCAAATCTTAAGCTACTCCATCCAAATCACTAGCCTGGAGAGCAGGCGACAGGCAGAGAGAAGGAAGATGGTGTGTGTGGGCACTACAGGACTGTGGTGGGAGCTGAGGGCTGTCCCTCATGCTAGGCTTCAGAGGCGGGGGAAGAAGAGGAAATGTTGGTGGGAGGGGGAAAAGATTTCCGAAGCCCTAGAGCAGTGGTTCTTAACTTGTGGGTCGCGACCCCTTTGCGGGCATAACAACCTTTTCACGGGGGTCGCCTAAAACCATCAGAAAACACATATATAATTACATGTTGTTTTTGTGATTAATCACTATGCTTTAATTATGTTCAATTTGTAACAATGAAATTGGGGGTCACCACAACATGAGGAATTGTATTAAAGGGTCGCAGCATTAAGAAGGTTGAGAACCACTGCCTTAGAGGCTGGGATAAGCCTCCAGCAGTTGTAGCCCAAGCTGGGCTGAACCCACCCTCCCTTTGAAATAAATTCATGTTCATTAATACTATCAGATAGACCTTTGGATGGGAAGGGAGAAGGCCGGGGGCCCCCAAAGAGGGGGGTGAAATCACTTGACATTCAACTCTCCAGTAACCATCCCCTCACCATGGTGGCTTAGGCCCGGGTTTGTCCACAGGCTCCACACCAGTGGCCGGGGCCTTGAAGAGGCTGCAGGGGGCCCTTCCCTGGTAGCATGGGTGTCTGAGCAGGCTCCGGAGCCTGCAGTCTGTGTGTCTTTGGGAAAGTTGCATAACCTCCCAGACTCAGTTTCTTATCTGTTGAATCTGGCGTAGTCGCACCTCTCGGGTTATTAGAATTAAATTGCACAATGGGAGAGAGCCTGGCAGAGTGAGTGCCACCAGGACTGGCCCAGTTGTTCTTGGGCCTGGCCTCCTTCTCCTCCCTTTTCTCTAGGTCAGGGAGCTCCACGGGCTCTCTGTCACCGTTTCTGGGCCAGGGGCCTCGCCCCAGCCTCTGTGGCCTCTCTGAGCCTTTGGCTGGTTGTGCCTAGTCCCCAGGTCTCTGCCTGGGGCTCTGGGGCAGGAGGCTGGACACGGAGCCATAGACCCCGTGGGAATCCTCGAGGCTGGCATCTCCAAGCTCGGGAAGAGGAAGGAGGGACCTGCTTCTGCCTCTGCAGGGTTGGTGGTGGCTCAGGACCCTGTCCTGACTCAGCTACTTCAGGGTTTCATTCTTTCTGGACCCAAGGCCACACAGGGACTCTCTTCTCCATTACCTACCAGGGAAGGGCACGGGAACTGGCTGTGAGGCCCTCCAGCTTTGTCCTTGCTCTGATCAGGTCGGGCCTGAGCTCACCAGGAAAGAAAGGGCTCTGTTTGGAGGGGAGGCGGGGAGGAGTTAAAGAAGACCCCTGAACCCCCTACGCGATTCTGCTCAGCCCTGGCCCTGATTGCTTTCATTCATGTGCAGACTGAGACTAGGTTGCCAGTCCTGACCCAAAGCCAATCCAGTGATTCTTGGTTCTAGAGAAGACCTTTGTCTGGCAGGCCATGTGTCCTGTACAGCTTCATACGTAGGAAATCCACCCAGAGTGCAGCTGTGAGGGGTGGAAGAAAGCCCTCAGTTGGAGGATAAACAGAAGGGGCTCACAAGAGAGATTTGTGCCAATAGCAGAAGTAGCTCTCCAGGCGCAATTATCAAAAGATTCAAGTTTCACGTTCTTATCAGAGACACTCCCAGGGCACTCTTCATTGTTTTACACATGGTAGTTGCTGAATTAACGACAGCATCAAAGGCACTGCCAAAGGAGAAGGGAAACCCTGGGAGAAAGCACTTGTGGAGGGAACAGGCCCATGTGCGGCCTGGGCGGCAGGGTAGGGGGAAGCATTTCACACCTAAGGCAGCTGCGTGGCAGAAGGCCCCGTATGTGCCAAGCATGACACAGAGTAGGGTCCCAGTCTCTGCGTGTCAGATGTCTACCAACATATTCCAGGATTATCTGGCTTTTCGGTTTGTCATATGGCATTACACTAATTCATGTTTAGGGTGCGGTCAACTCTGACTTACAGCTTTTCTTCCTTAATTTTTGTACCCAGCCAGTTGAACACCAGCCTGTATTTGTAGGATTTTATTTTCTACTAGAGGCCCGGTGCACAAAAATTTGTGCACTCGGGGGGATGGGGGGGTCCCTCAGCCCGGCCTGTGCCCTCTCGCAGTCTGGGACCCCTTGGGATATAACGACCTGCTGGCTTAGGCCTGCTCCTGGGTGGCAGAGGGCAGGCCCAAGCCCTAGGTGCAGCCCCTGGTCGGGCTCAGAGCAGGGCTGATTGGGGAGTTGGGGCGCCACACCCTGTCACACTCAGGGCAGGGCGGATGGGGAGGTTATGGCTCTACCCCATCACACACAGAGCAGGGCCTGTGTGTGTGTGTGTGTGTGTGTGGGGGGGGGGGGGGGTTGGGGCGCTGCAGCCTGCCACACACAGAGCAGGGCAATCAGGGGGTTGGGGAGCTCCTCCCTATCAGGCACAGAGCAGGGCTGATCAGGTGGTTGGGGTGCCTTCCCCTGTCACGAACAGAGCAGGGCCGATAGGGAGGTTGTCACACACAGAGGTTGCCCCCTGTCACGCTGATCCCGGTACCGGGAGGCCTCGCGGCTCCGCTGATCCCGGTGCTGGGAGGCATATTACCCTTTTACTATATAGGATAGAGGCCTGGTGCACGGGTGGGGGCCGGCTGGTTTGCCCTGAAGGGTGTCCTGGATCAGGGTGGGGGTCCCCACTGGGGTGTCTGGCCAGCCTGGATGAGGGGATGATGGCTGTTTGCAGCTGGTCACACACCCTTCAGGGTGGGGGTCCCCACTGGGGTGCCTGGCCAGTCTGGGTGAGGGGCTGAGGGCTGTTTTCAGGCTGGCGGGTGACTGAAGCTCCCAACTGCTCCTTTTTTTCTTTTTTCTTTTTTATTCTGAGCCAGCTTTAGCTCTAAGGCTTGGCTCCAGCTCTTAGGCCTCCGCTGCTGAAAGCAGGATTCTGGCCTTTGTTTACCTTCTGTATTTGAAACAATGTTACGATCCTGCTTGCTGAAGCCCAGCGACTAAAGCAGGTTTCTGGGGTTTTGTTTAGCTTCTCTATTTGTAACATAGTTGCTTAGAGTTGCAGCTCAGAGGCCAGCAGCGGCAGGCTGGGAACATTGGAGTCCTCCGTCACTAAAGCAAGCAAGCCTCATGTTAGCTTTAAGCTGCCTGGATGCTGGCCGCCATCTTGGCTGGCAGTTAATTTGCATATCGCCCTGATTAGCCAATGGGAAGGGTAGCGGATGTACACTAATTATCATGTTTCTCTTTTATTAGATAGGATCCCTCTTTATAGCAACATTGTTCTAAGAATGGAGGGGTCACTTGGGCCCCCCTACAGTTTCTTCTCTATACAGTAGTCACAGTAAACCTTTTACAGTGAAAATCAAATGAGTCACTTCTCTGCTCAGACTTCAGAGCAACAGCTAACCCTCATCATGGAAGCCTGACCTCCTCTGACTCAATTCCGGTCTTTCCCTAAGTCTGTCCACCTGGCTACACTGGCCTCCTCGCTGTTCCCTGAGCTACAGTAAATGGCCTCTGACCTTGCTTTTTCCCGCCTCGGGGAACATTCTTTATTCCCTCACTTCCTTGTAGCCTCTGTCTTTCTGACCTGGCCCTGTATGAAACGAGCACCCCAACACACACTCCCTGGACCCCTCACCTTGCTGCAGTTTTCTTTGGAGCACCTGTCAGCACCTGCCCTTTTGTGTGCCCTGCTGATAACCTGTCTCCCCCACAGAAATGTAAGGTCCTTGAAGGCACAGACGTTTTTTCTCGCTGCTGTGTCTCCAGAGCAGTGTCTGGCATATAAAAGGTGCTGAGTAAACATTTGTTGAATTAAAAGCCGTGAAGGCTTTGAAAACACCTGCAGCCCTCTGCACCTGCAATGACAGCTCCTGCAGGGGTGTCCTTGGCTGTTGTGCTATGTTCAGGCCTTTGCAGGGGCTGAGGAGGTGGCTGGTGGTGAGCCACCCATGCTTGCCTACCTGTGAGGGCCGAGTCCATCAGGAGGCTGTCGGCAGGAGCAGGGCCCCTCCGCCTGATGCCCAGATGGGTTCTGTGGTCAGAGGCAGGGCTAGGGTGGGTTATTGGAGGAGGGAAGGTGGCTATTCCATGCATTTGCCAGAGAGGATGTGACCAACTGTCCTGACATGGGCACAATTGTGTACAGTCTCTCTCCTGCGTGGGTAAGGGGCCCAGGCACTTCTCCAGACCCTGCCCTCAGGCTGCCTGCCCTTTACATTCTCGCAAGAGGAGGCTGCATCCACTCCAGTTCACTCCTCGCCCCGCCATGCTGGGGGGCTGCCTGTGGAAGGTCACTGGGTTCTTCCTGCTCTCATCCTCAGCTTCTTCTCAGGCTGCCTCCTACCTCAGCAGTGGCTGCTGCTCACCACGCCTTCCTTCTTGAACCTCTTTTCCCTTCAGTTTCAAGACACTCCTGGTTTGCCTCCCACCTCTCTGACTCCTTTAGGGCTTCCTTTTCCCTTTCTCACCTCTAAAATGGAAGGATGGGTCCAGCTAGGAGAGTGAGTCCATGCAAAGCATTCCAAACACAGTGGGTGTGTGCAGGGAATGGGGTGCCAGGTATGGCAACTACAGGAAGCACTGCTCCCCCAGGGCTGGAGGAACAGTGAGAGAACAGTGTCGCAGAGCCTCCGGGCTCAGAGGAGCCTCCCATGGCTCCTGCTCAGACCTCTGATGGGGACGCACTGTGGCTGGTGTGAGGGCCTCTGGGGTGGGCACCGCATGACTGGTGCTGGGATCTCCGAAGAGGTGAAGTTCAGCCCAAAGAATCAGGAGGCGGAGCAGGGTCAGCTACAGTCTGTAGGCCAAGTCCAGCTGCCACCTATTTCTCTATGAGACTTACATTTTGGTCTAGAACATGGCCAGTTTTTGTAAAAATAATGTGTACGCTGTGTATGTTGGGTATGATCTTATAGATGGCCATTAAATATAATTTGTTAATCACATCATTTAAATATTGTATGTTCATAGTGACTTTTTAAAAAATATATTTTATTGATTTTTTTACAGAGAGGCGGGGAGAGGGACAGAGAGTTAGAAACATCAATGAGAGAGAAACATCGATCAGCTGCCTCCTGCGCACTCCCCACTGGGGATGTGCCTGCAACCAAGGTACATGCCCTTGACTGGAATCGAATCTGGGACCCCTCAGTCCGCAGGTCGACGCTCTATCCACTGAGCCAAACCTGTTTGGGCCATAGTGACTTTTGATCTACTTATGCTAGCAGTTACCAAGAAAAGTGTATGGATATTTTCAACATAATTCCTGATTCTTGTATTTCTGTCTAAGTTTCTTTTATGTATTTTAAGGTTATGTTTTATGTTTATGTAAGCTGAAAAAATATTTTTAATCCTTACCTGTGGATATGTTTTATTGATTTTTAGAGAAAGGAAGGGGGAGGGGAAGAGAGAGAGAGGGGGGAGAGAGAGAGAGAGAGAGAGAGAGAGAGAGAGAGAGAGAGAGAAAGGAAGGGAGGAAGGAAGGAAGGAAGGAAGGAAGGAAGGAAGGAAGGAAGGAAGGAAGGAAGGAAGGAAGGAAGGAAGAAAATTGATACTCCCATGCATGCTGCAATCAGAGATTGAACTCCCAACCTAGGTATGTGTCCCTACTGGAAATGGAAACCATAACCTTTTTGGTGTACGGGGGATGCTTCAACCAACTGAGCCACCCCAACAGGTCTGTAAGCTAAATTTTACATATTGTTCGGTTGAGTTGAACCTTTTTAAATGAAGTTACCTTTCTTATACCTAATTATATGTTTTTTTGCTATAAATTCTTTTTTTAAAGCATCTATATATGTGCAGGAAAGGGTTAACTCAGCAGGCCTGTGTGGTCAAACTATACATTCCCCAAATTGGCCTGTTTTTAGTACTGGCCCATGACTGCCTCCTGCAGGATAAATGGAGTATTTTTCCTGATAAGTGTTTTTGTGTGCCTGAGGCCTTGGGACACACTGTATTAGTTTGATCTCTTGAGGGTTGGAGACTGAGTAGTTAAGATCAGTCATGTGAGTGCTTCATAACTAACCCCCAATAAAAACTCTGGACACCAAGGATTGGGTGAGCCTCCCTGGTTGACAACACTTTGCATGTAATTGTCAATACTGTTGCTAGGCGAATTAAGCATGTTCCCATATGACTTCACTATGGGGACACCCATGGAAGCTTGCACCTGGTTGCTCTGGGGCTCTATTCGATTTGCCTTTTCCCTTTGTTGATTTCAATCTGTATATTTTTTTTATTGCTTAAAGTATTACAAAGGGTATCACATATGTGTCCATTTTTCCCCCCCGCCCTTGACAGTCCCCTAGCCTCCCCTGCCCCCCAGTGTCTTATGTCCATTGGTTATGCTTATATGCATGCACACAAGTCCTTCGGTTGATCTCTTATCCTCCTCCCTCCTGCCCCCCAACCCTCCCCGGCCTTCCCGCTGCAGTTTGACAATCTGTTTGAGGCAGCTCTGCCTCTGTACCTATTATTGTTCAAAAGTTTATAATGGTCTCTATTATCCATGAATGAGTGAGATCATGTGGTATTTTTCCTTCATTGACTGGCTTATTTCACTTAGCATAATCAATCTGTATTTTTTCACTGTAATAAACTATGAGTATTACAACTTTTCTGAGTCCTGTGAGTCCTTTTAGTGAATCATCAAGCCTGACTGTGATCTTGGGGGCCCTCAACACAGTATATATGCCCTTTTCCATGCTTTTACTTTCTTTTTTTTTTTTATTAGTTAAGGTATTACAAATGTGTCCTCATCCCCCCCCCATTAACCCCTAAACTTCTCCTCCTCCCTACCCCCGCCCCGCACACTCATGCTCCCATCCCCCTGTTGTCCATGTCCATTGGTTTGGCTTATATACATGTATACAAGTCCTTCGGTTGATCTCTTCCCCTTACCCCCGCCCTCCCCTACTTTCCTTCTGGGGATTGATAGCCTGATCGGTGTTTCTCAGTCTTTGGGTCTGTCCCTTTTCATCAGTCTATGTTGTTCTCTATAATCCACAAATGAGTGAGATCATGTGGTATTTATCTTTCTCTGACTCGCTTATTTCACTTAGCATAATGCTCTCCAGTTCCATCCATGCTGTTGCAAAAGGCAAGAGTTCCTTTTTTTTTACTGCAGCATAGTATTCCATTGTGTATATGTACCACAGTTTTCTAATCCATTCATCTACTGATGGGCACTTAGGCTGTTTCCAGATCTTAGCTATGGTGAATTGTGCTGCTATGAACATAGGGGTGCATATATCCTTTCTGATTGGCGTTTCTGGTTTCTTGGGATATATTCCTAGTAGTGGGATCACTGGGTTAAATGGGAGTTCCATTTTTAGTTTTTTGTGGTAGCTCCATACTGTTTTCCACAGGGCTGCACCAGTCTGCATTCCCACCAGCAGTGCAGAAGAGTTCCTTTTTCTCCACATCCTCTCCAACACTTGTTGTTTGTTGATTTGTTGATGATAGCCATTCTGACAGGTGTGAGATGATACCGCATTGTCGTTTTGATTTGCATCTCTCGTATAATTAGTGACTTTGAGTATGTTTTCATATGTCTTTCGGCCTTCTGTATGTCCTCTTTTGAAAAGTGTCTATCTAGGTTCGTTGCCCATTATTTTTATTGGATTGTTTATCTTCCTTTTATTAAGTTTCATGAGATCCCTGTAAATGTTGGAAATTAAACCCTTATCGGTGGTATCATTGGCAAATATGTTCTCCCATGTAGTGGGTCTTCTTGTTGTTTTGTTGATGGTTTCCTTTGCTGTGCAAAAGCTTTTTATTTTGATGTAGTCCCATTTGTTTAGTTTCTCTTTAGTTTCCATTGCCCTAGGAGCATTATCAGAGAAGAAATTCCTTCGGCATATGTTTGCGATTTCGCTGCCTGTGGATTCCTCTAGTATTTTTATGGTTTCCTGTCTTACGTTTAAGTCTTTTACCCATTTTGAGTTTATTTTTGTGTATGGTGTGAGTTGGTGGTCTAGTTTCATCTTTTTGCATGTATCTGTCCAATTTTCCCAACACCATTTATTGAAGAGACTGTCTTGACTCCATTGTATGCTCTTGCCTCCTTTGTCGAATATTAATTGGGCATAGTGGTTTGGGTCGATTTCTGGGGTCTCTATTCTATTCCATTGATCTATATGTCTGTTCTTGTGCCAGTACCAAGCTGTTTTAAGAACAGTGGCTTTGTAATACAGTTTGATATCTGGTATTGAGATCCCACCTACTTTGTTCTTTCTCAGGATTGCTGCAGCTATTCGGGGCCTTTTTTTATTCCAGATGAATTTTTGGAAAGTTCGTTCTAGGTTTGTGAAATATGCCATTGGTAATTTAATGGGGATTGCATTGAATCTATAGATTGCTTTGGGTAGTATGGACATTTTGATGATGTTGATTCTACCAATCCATGAACACAGTATATTCTTCCATCTGTTTATGTCTTCCTCTATCTCTTTTTTCAGTGTCCTGTAGTTTTTGGCATATAAGTCTTTTACCTCCTTAGTTAAGTTTATTCCTAGGTATTTTAATTCTTTTGGTGCAATGGTAAATGGGATTGCTTCTGTAGTTTCACTTTCTGTAAGTTCACTATTGGTGTAAAGAAATGCCATGGATTTCTTAGCATTAATTTTGTATCCTGCTACATTGCCGAATTCATTTATTAAGTCTAATAATTTTTTGATGGAGTCTTTAGGGTTCTGTATGTACAGTATCATGTCATCTGCAAATAAGGACAGTTTTACTTCTTCTTTTCCAATCTGGATGCCTTTTATTTCTTCTTCTTGTCTGATCGCAACAGCTAGTACTTCCAGTACTATGTTGAACAGGAGTGGTGAGAGGGCGCATTCCTGTCTTGTTCCTGTTTTTAGGGGAAATGGTTTTAGTTTTTGCCCATTGAGTATGATGTTGGCTGTGGGTTTGTCATATATGGCTTTTATTATGTTGAGGTATTATCCCTCAATTCCTATCTTGCTGAGAGTTTTTATCAAGAAAGGGTGTTGGATTTTGTCAAATGCTTTTTCCGCATCAATTGATATGACTATGTGGTTTTTTTCTCTCAATTTGTTTATGTGATGTATCACGTTTATTGATTTGCGGATATTGTACCATCCTTGCATCCCTGGGATAAATCCTACTTGGTCATGATGTATGATCTTTTTGATGTACTGCTGGATCCGATTTGCTAGGATTTTTTTGAGGATTTTGGCATCTATGTTCATGAGGGATATTGGCCTATAATTCTCTTTCATTGTATTGTCTTTATCTGGTTTTGGGATTAGGGTGATGTTGGCTTCATAGAATGAGCTGGGAAGTGTTCCTTCCTCTTGGATCTTTTGACAAAGTCTGAGGAGGATAGGTTTTAGGTCTTCCTTGAATGTTTGGTAAAACTCCCCTGTGAAGCCATCTGGCCCCGGGCTTTTGTTTGCTGGAAGCTTTTTGATTACTGCTTCGATTTCCTCCATAATTATTGGCCTATTGAGATTTTTAGATTCTTCCTGGTTAAGTTTTGGAAGGTTGTATTTTTCTAGGAATATGTCCATTTCCTCCAGGTTGTCTAGTGTGTTGGAATAGAGTTGTTCATAGTATTTTCTAACAACCCTTTGTATTTCTATGGGGTCTGTTGTTATTTCTCCTCTTTCATTTCTGATTTTGTTTATTTGGGTCCTCTCTCTTTGTTTTTTGGTGAGCCTGGCTAGAGGTGTATCAATCTTGTTTATCCTTTCAAAGAACCAGCTCTTGGTTTTGTTGATCTTTTGTATTGTTTTTTTTTGGTCTCTATGTCATTTATCTCCGCTCTGATCTTTGTTATTTCCTTCCTTCTGCTTACAGTGGGCTTTTCTTGTTGCTCTCTTTCTAACTCTTCGAGTTGTAGAGTTGGGTCATTTATTCTCATTGTTTCTTGTTTCTTGCAGTAGGCTTGTAGAGCTATGAACTTCCCTCTCAAGACTGCTTTTGCTGTGTTCCATAGGTTTTGGATTGTTGTGTTTTCATTGTCATTTGTTGCCATGATGCTTTTTATTTCTTCTTTGATCTCACTGGTAACCCAGTCATTGTTTAATAGCATGCTATTTAGTATCCATGTGTTTGATTTTTCTGGATTGTTTTTGTTGTAGTTGATTTCCAGTTTTATGCCTTTGTGGTCTGAGAAGATGCTTGATATGATTTCAATTTTCTTGAATTTGAAGAGATTTTGTCTGTGACCCAATATATGGTCTATCTTTGAAGATGACAAATGTGCACTTGAGGAGAATGTATATTCTGTGGCTTTGGAGTGAAATGTTCTGAAGATGTCAATTAATTCCATCTGATCTAGTGAGTCATTTAGGATTGATGTTTCTTTGCTGAGTTTCTGTTTAGAGGACTTGTCCAGTGGAGATAATGGGGTGTTAAGGTCCCCTACTATGATTGTATTGGTGTCAATCTCTCCTTTGATCTTCTCCAAAAGATTTCTTACGTATTTGGGTGCTCCTATATTGGGTGCATAAATATTTACCAGAGTTATTTCTTCTTGTTGGACTGCTCCCTTTAGTATTATGAAGTGGCCTTCTTTATCTCTTTTTATGTCCTTCACTTTGAGATCTAATTTGTCAGATATAAGTATTGCTACCCCGGCTTTTTTTTCACTTCCATTGGCCTGAAAAACCTTTTTCCATCCCTTCACCATCAGTCTGTGTGCGTCTTTTTTTCTGAGGTGGGTTTCCTGTAGACAGCAGATATATGGGTCATGTTTTCTTATCCACTCATTTACCCTATGCCTTTTGACTGGGGAATTTAATCCATTTACATTTAAAGTTATTATTGATAGAAACTTGTTAGTCGCCATTTTTGTTCTTTACCGCTGCGTTCCTTCTTTGTTTCCTATTTTTTCTATTTACAGCAGACCCTTTAGCATTTCTTGCATTGCTGGCTTGGTTGTAATAAACTCCTGTAGACCGTTTTTGTCTGTGAAGCTCCTGATTTGACTCTCAATTTTGATTGATAGCCTCGCTGGGTACAGTATTCTTGGATTCAGACCCTTCCTTTGCATGACTTTGTATATTTCATTCCATTCCCTTCTTGCCTGATGTGTTTCTGTTGGGAAATCGGTCGCTAGTCTGATGGGGGATCCTTTGTAGGTAACTTTCTGTCTCTCTCTGGCTGCTTTTAAGATTCTTGCTTTGTTGTTGGTGTTTTCCAATTTAATTATTATGTGCCTTGGCGTCAGTCTTTTCGGGTTCATTTTGTTTGGGACTCTGTGATGAGCTTCTTGGATTTGTGTGAGTTTTTTCTTCCCTATATCAGGGAAATTTTCTGTTACTATTTTTTCAAACAGGTTTTCTATTCCTTGGTCAGTTTCCTCTCCTTCTGACACCCCTATTATTCGGATGTTTTTTCGTTTAGCGTTGTCCCAGAGTTCTCTTAGGCTCTCCTCCTGCTTTTTAATTTTTTTTTTCTAGAAGCTGTTCTGTTTGGGTATTTTTTCCTACCTTGTCTTCTAGCTCGCTGATGCGGTCCTCTGCTTCTTCTAGTCTACTGTTGATGTTTTCTATTGAGTTCTTTATAGCAGTGATGTCATTTTTCATTTCTTCTTGGTTTCTCTTCATTTCCTCTTGGTTCTTCTTCATTTCCTCTTGGTTCCTACATATATTGTTGAATTTGTCTTCCATTTTTTTCATCCACCTTATGGCCATTTCTCTGAATTCTTTCTCTGACAGGTTGCTTGCCTACATTGCCTCCATTTCGTTTACTTCCTTTTCTGATGATGCCTGTTTTTCTTTCATATGTGGGTTGGTTCTTTGTTTCACCATTATCTCTCTTCTCCAGGTGTTTGATTATGTAGTTCTCTCTCTGCTGCATTGATTTAAAGGCACAAAATACAACACATCAAGGCACAACGTACAAGGCACTGAACAAAATGTATTCATGATATTAATAACCCCAAATAAAGGTGACCACCCGAGCGAAGAGAATTAGGGGATAAAGAAGAAAAAAGAGAAAAATATTAAAGAGAAAAGGAAAAAACAAAAAGGAGTGCCGAAATGAGATTGGGAAAGGGAGAGAAGAAAAAAACAAACAGACAAAAAAAAAGTAAGAGGGAGAATGAAATAGAGGTTGGCAAGAGGCAGAGGCTATTTGTATGGGGAGAAAACTCTAAGAGAACCGCAACTAATCTCAATGAATTCCAGCAGCAGATCCCTGGAGATTAATGCAAAGTACAAACAACCACTAATATCAAGCAAGGCAAGGGAAAACAGAAACACAAAAATAACTAGAGAAAGAAAAAATAAGCAAAACAGAAAAATGAAAATGAAAAACAAAACAGTCTCCCAAACAAGCATAAAAAAACCTAATATACTCAAAATCAAGCAAACACTAGCAAAACGACAGAAAGGGAGAAAAAAAATTGGATAGTGAAGAAAGATAAGAGAGAGGTGTATATGGATTTAGAGCAAGGGATTGGAAATTAGATATATATGTAGGGTGAAATTTAGACAGTGGGTAAAAAGAAGGAATAGGGAAAATCTAAAGCAGGAAAGGGTAAGAGAAACAGGACAGCAAAAGGGGAAAAGTGAGGAAGAGAGTTTTGGCTTAAGGGTAAATGTGAGATAGAGAGAAATGATGCTAAAGGAACAATGAAAATAGAGTGTAGAACACTAATCCCAAAATAAAATAAAGAAAAATAAAAAAATAAAAAATAAAATGACACTTGAAAAAATGGTAAAATGATAGCAATAATACTGGTTAAAAATGTGGTAATTAAAAAGGTAAAATCAAGTGATGAAAAAAAATAAAAAAAATAATAAAATAGGTTCTTAATGAAATGGTGAAAAAAGAATTAAAAAAATATAAAAATATGCAGTAGGGAAGGTGCTTCAGATCTTCTACTCTTCTTTTTGGCACGCCTTAGTCCTGCCAGGCATTCAGGAGAGTGTTGAATTTCCCTGCGATACACTGTCCCTCCGTGCCGTAAACCACAGTCCTGATTTTAAGGCAGGTTGTATTTGTTTACCAGACTACCTTTATTTGTGATCACAGAAGAAACAGTTCGTGGCTCTGCCTCTGGGTGGCAGTGTGTCTGGATTGACCTCCGAGGTTATAAGTCCTCTCTATCAGTAGGGTTTTTTTTTCTCTATGGTACTTGAAACTGATTTGGGAAAGTCCACTGCCCAGAGCTGGTTCTTTAATGGTTACTGCCCGCTCTGTTTCCCAGGCTCCCCAAAAAGAACTTTCCCCTACAGGCTCTGCGAATGACCCCAACTGGGGAATCCCATGCGCTGGGTTTAATAATCAAATGCACGGATCTAAGGGGAACTGTAACAAGAGCCTGATACTCTGTGTGAATTCGCAAGCCTCCACCTTCCAGGTCTGCGCACAGTCTCCGCGCGCCCACTCACCCCTGGCACCAAACAGCCGGGACACTGGCAGAGTCCAAGGCTGCTTTTTTACGCCCAGTCTAGCTATGGGCTTATTTTTAGCGTTCCCTTCTGCCAGCAGCCCTGTGGGGCCCCTTCCCCACTCGCGGGTCATGCTGATCCCAACGGCCGCGGACTCTGTGGGGCGCAGATTTTGCCCTGTGCGCGCGTGAGCTCGGTCCTCTCTCCAACTGGAACTGCAAACTGCACCTTTAGGGGAAGTCTAACCTTTCCGTGAGAAGAAGCAGTGCTCGTCTGAGTTCACGCAGTCACGCTGCTTGAGATCCCCTGTTTCCAGGTTAGAAGCTGATCTCTGGACGCCGGCAACAGCTACCCAAGATGGCGCAGTCTCTGCTGCTGAGCTGGCGCACCGAGAGAGGTTTCAGCCGCAGTCTCCAACCGTCCTTTTTTTCCTGGGAGTTCTCGGTCTTTCCCAGCTTCAGACAGTCTCTCAGCTGAAAATCCTCTGCCTATTCGGGCTGTATGTTACCCGTTTCAGATGCTCACCCTTATCTGCTCCAGGACAAGGAACAGGACACGTCCGTTTATACCTCCGCCATTTTCTCCTCTTGTGTGTAGGGCAGCATTACTATGGCTCCTTGGACTGAAGAAACTTAGAATCTTAGATCCAAGAATTCTGGTACATCAGATCACGCTTCCTTTCTTATCCAGTTTGATAATTTTTTTAAGTAGAGTATTCTCTCTCTCTCTCTCTCTCTCTCTCTCTCTCTATATATATATATATATATATGTATTTGCATTTATATGCATCCTCTTATTTTTTATTTTCTACTTATCCTAGGTGTTTGGTATTTTCTTTTTAAGCTTTATTTTGGATTGATTGTTTTTTTTTGTTTTCTTTTTTTTTTTTTAAAGGGGAGAGTGATAATTTTTATTTTTTAAAATATATTTTATTGATATTTTTACAGAGAGGAAGGGAGAGGGATAAAGAGTCAGAAACATCGATGAGAGAGAAACATCAATCAGCTTCCTCCTGCACACCCCCTACTGGGGATGTGCCCGAAACCAAGATACATGCCCTTGACCAGAATTGAACCTGGGACCATTGAGTCCGAAGGCTGACGCTCTATCCACTGAACCAAACCGATTAGGGCTTGTTTTCATTATATATATATATATATATATATATATATATATATATATATATATATTTTATTGATTAAGATATTACATGTGTCCTTATCCCCACGTTACCCCCTACCCGCCACCCCCCCCCCTCATGCCCTCACCCCCCTGTTGTCCATGTCCATTGGTTAGAGTTAGACCTATATGCTTGCATGTAAGTCCTTTGGTTGATCTTTCCCCCTTACCCCCATCCTCCCCTACCTTCCCTCCAAGGCCCTACAATCCAATCAATGCCTCTCCGTCTCTGGATCAGTCCTTGTTCATCAGTTTATGTTGTTCATTATATTCCACAAATGAGTGAGATCATGTGGTATTTATCCTTCTCTGACTGGCTTATTTCACTTAGCATAATGCTCTCTAGTTCCACCCATGCTGTGGCAAATGGTAAGAGTTCCTTTTTCTTCTTCCTCTTCTTAAAGAATACCTTTCAGCATTTCATATAATGCTGGCTTGGTGGTGATGAACTCCTTTAGCTTTTGCTTATCTGTGAAGATCTTTGTCTGACCTTCAATTCTGAATGATAGCTTTGCTGGATAAAGTAATCTTGGTTGTAGGTTCTTGCTATTCATTACTTTGAATATTTCTTGCCACTCTCTTCTGACCTGCATGGTTTCTGTTGAGAAATCAGCTGACAGTCGTATGGGTACTCCCTTTTAGGTAACTGACTCTTTTTCTCTTGCTGCTTTTAAGATTCTCTCTTTGTCTTTTGCTCTTGGCATTTTAATTATGATGTGCCTTGGTGTAGTCCTCTTTGGACTTCTTTTGTTTGGGATTCTCTGCGCTTCCTGGACTTGTAAGTCTATTTCTTTCACCATGTGGGGGAAGTTTTCTGTCATTATTTCTTCAAATAGGTTTTTAATATCTTGCCCTCTCTCTTCTTCTGGCACCCCTTTTAATTCAGATGTTGGTATGCTTGAAGTTGTTCCAGAGGCTCCTTACACTATCTTCATATTTTTGGATTCTTTTTGCTTTTTGCTCTTTTGGTTGGGTATTTTTTGTTTCTTCGTATTTCAAATCTTTGACTTGATTCTTAGGATCCTCTAGTCTTCTGTTGGATCTCTGTATATTATTCTTTATTTCAGTCAGTGTATGCTTAATTTCTAGTTGGTCTTTTTTCATATCCTCCAGGGTCTCACTAAATTTATCGGCGGTTTCCATAAAATTCTTGAAAAACCTTATAAACGTGGTTTTGAATTCTATATCCAGTCGTTTTCTTTCCTCCATTTCTGTCATTTGTGACCTGTTTCTTTGTCTCTGCATTTTTTATGCTTCCCTGTGTTGGTAGAGTGGTTTTGTGTGCTAGGTGTCCTATAGGGCCCAGTGGCTCAGCCTCCCCAGTTACCTGAGGTGGATACTCTTGGTGTACCCCCTTGTGGGCTTTTTGCACAGTCTTATTGTAGTTATGCCTTGATTGTTGTAGGTATCACTGGGAGGAATTGACCTCCAGGCCAGTTGGCAGTGAGAATCAGCTGTGTCTGCAGTGGGAGAACTTCTGTGCTGAAGACACCCTTCTGGGGCAAGACTTGCTTCAGTGGGGCTTTGGTGCTCACTGAATATGCCCCCTGAGTGTGTCCCTTATGGATCTGAGGAGTTGTAGTCTGGATGGTCCCACTCTGACCACTGGGTACACTGGCTCTTGGATCTAAGGAGGTGCTAATTTAGCCTCTGCCTGAGGCTACCCAGCAGGAGCTATGAAGAGATCTGAAGATTCCCCTTTCTTTTTTGGGGTTTGGAGGTGCCCAGATGAGGCCCAGCTGTGAAGCAATGCAAGCTGCTGTGGGGCCTTGGGCCTTCTCTTGGAAGTTCTGGGTCTGTCTGGCCCAGCTGCACTTTGTTAGGTAATTTTCAGGTTGCAAAAGGCCAGGGCATTCATATGCAAAAGCCTCTACTGCAGCCTGGGTGGGGTGGGGTCTCAGGGAATCAAAGGGTGGAGCAAGCAGCTATGGCGGATTCTCAGCCCTGCCCTAAGGGGCCCTGCGTCTCAGTGTCCGGGTAATTCCTGCAAGCACCTCTGAGGGAAAGCCGACCTCAAGTTCAGAGTTCTGCCTGCTGCCAGACAGTCCAGTTTCTCCCCGTATGAGCCCTGGGTCTACAGAGACTTCCCGGAACCGGAGTTCAGAGCAGTCGGGAGCTTGTGACTCCCTCCTGATTCAAAAGGACAACTGCATCCTCAGGTACCAGCCCCTTTCCTCACGCTTGAGCCTCCCCTTTCTGCGCGCACTCGAGCCTCCATACCTCTGCACTTTACTTCCGCAGCTCCTCTGAGTCAGTGTGTTTTTCTCTTTTCTTCTAGTTGTAGAATTTCCACTCAGCCAGCCTTCCTGTAGTTCTGGATGATGTCCGTTTTGTTTTTTCGTTGTATTTTTTTTATTAATATATTTTATTGATTTTTTACAGAGAGGAAGGGAGAGAGATAGAGAGCCAGAAACATCGATGAGAGAGAAACATCGATCAGCCGCCTCCTGCACATCTCCCACTGGGGACATGCCCGCAACCCAGGCACATGCCCCTGACCAGAATCGAACCTGGGACCCCTCAGTACACAGGCCGACGCTGTATCCACTGAGCCAAACCGGTTTCGGCTTTCGTTGTATTTTTGAAGTTGTTGTTGGCTTGTTTTCATTTTTAAAAGTTGTTTTTTAATCTATTTTTTATTAATTTCAGAAAGAAAGGGAGAGGGAAAGTTAGAAACATCAATGATAAGAGAGAATCATTGATCAGTTGCCTCCTGCATGCCCCCTCCTGGGGACCAAGCCCACATCCTGGGCATGTGCCCTGATGTGGAATTAAACTGTAACCTCCTGGTTCATAGGTTGACTCTCAACCACTGAGCCACAACAGCTGGGTGGATTAAGTTTACTTTTTATTGTTGACACTATTACAGATGTCTATTTTCCTTCCACTTCCCTCCTCCACCCAGCTCCTGCCCATCCAAGGCCCTCACCACACTGGGTTGATTTTTTTTTTCCTTTTTTAAGAAAATATATTTTATTGATTTTTTTACACAGAGAGGAAGAGAGAGGGATGGAGAGTTAGAAACATCAATGAGAGAGAAACATCGATCAGCTGCCTCCTGCACACCCCCTACTGGGATGTGCCCACAACCAAGGTACAAGCCCTTGACCGGAATCGAACCTGGGACTCTTCAGTCCACAGGCTGATACTCTATCCACTGAGCCAAACCGGTTAGGGCCACTGGGTTGATTTTTTAAAGTCATTTTATTTTTCTCTGTCTGCTAATTTGGTATAATATCTCTGGTTTTATTTAGTGATTACTCTAGAAATTACAATGCATTAGCTTAACTGTCAAAATCTATGATTAATAAATTTACCGTCCTCCTACTCTAGCTGGATAGCTTCTGTTTACCTGTCCATAACCAATTTCCCCCCTTCCTCTCTCTGCTCTGTGCCTCAGGAGATTGATCCGTATAGATTGATCAACTGGCCCCCTTCCCTCTGGTTGGGTATTTATTTCCCCAACTCCCTCTGCTAGGTCACAATGCGTGGTCTGGGACTCTACCCAAGTCAGGGGTACCTGTCAGTTGCCCTATTCCTTAAAGCTACCCCATTTGGTTCCTGCATCTGTTCTCTCTCCTCGTTTCCTTTGGGCCTAGAGGTGGTGCTGGCTCCCCACTATTGGTTTCCTTAAACCCTGTCCACAGCTTTGTAAATGATACTTTTATGAAACCCTTCTCAAATTACTCAATTTAAAAGTTTGCTCATGAGGGAAACCAAGATGGCGGCATAGGTAAACACTGAAATTGCTGCCTCCCACAACCACTTCAAAAATACAACTAAAAGACAAAACGGACATCATCCAGAACCACAGGAAGGCTGGATGAGTGGAAATTCTACAACTAGAAGGAAAGAGAAAAGCACACTGAGACTCAGAGGAGGTGCAGAAGTAAAGTGCAGAGGTAGGGAGGTGCACATGGAAAGGGCAGGCAACTGAGGACATGGTTGCCTTTTTCAATCAGGAGGGAGTCTCAAGCTCCAGACTGCTCTGAACTCCAGTTCCGGGGGAGTCTCTGGGGACCCAGACTCATACATGGAGAAACTGGACTGTCTGGCATCGGGCGGAACTCATGGGAGGCTTTCTCTCAGAGGTGCTTGCAGCTATTACAGCGTGGGACACTGAGACATGGGGCCTCTTAGGGTAGGACTGAGGATCAGTCATAGTTGTTTGCTCCTCCCTGTTGATTCCCTGAAACCCCTCCCCACCCAAGCTGTGCTCAGAGGCTTTTGCATATGAAAGGCCTGGCCCTTTGCAATCTAAAATTACCTAACAAGCTGCAGCTGGGTCAGAGAGACCCAGAACTTCCAAAAGAAGGCCCAAGGCCCCACAGCAGCTTGCATTGCTTCGCAGCTGGGCCTCATCTAGGCACCTCCAAACCCCAAACAAAGAAGAGGAATCTGCAGATCTCTCCATAGCTCCTGTTGGGTAGCCTCAGGCAGAGGCTAAATTAGCACCCCCTTAGAGATCCAAGAGCCAGTGTACCCAGTGGTCAGAGTGGGACCATCCAGATTACAACTCCTTAGATCCATAAGGGATACACTCAGGGGGCAGACTCAGTGAGCACCAAAGCCCCACCGAAGCAAGTCTTGCCCCATAAAGGTGTCTCCAGCACAGAAGTTCTCCCACTGTCAACACAGCTGATTCTCACAGCCAATTAGACTGGAGGTAAGTTCCTCCCTGTGATACCTACAACAATCAAGGCATAACTACAACAAGACTGTGCACAAAGCCCACAAAGGGGTGCACCAAGAGTGTCCACCTCAGGTAATTGGGAAGGCTGAGCCATGGGCCCTATAGGACACCTAGCACAGAAAGCCACTCTATCAACACAGGGAAGCAGCCAAAATGCGGAGACAAAGAAACAGGTCACAAATGACAGAAGTGGAGGAAAGGAAACTACTGGATGTAGAGTTCAAAACCACACATTTAAGGTTTTTCAAGAATTTTCTAGAAACCACTGATAAATTCAGTGAGACCCTCAAGAAATCTAGTAAGACCCTCGAGGATATGAACACGGACCAACTACAAATTAAGCATACACTGACTGAAATAAAGAATATTATACAGAGATCCAACAGAAGACTAGAGGATCGCAAGAATCAAGTCAAAGAGTTGAGATACAAAGAAGCAAAAAACACCCAACTGGAAAAGCAAAAAGAAAAAAGAATCCAAAAATATGAAGATAGTGTAAGGAGCCTCTGGGACAACTTCAAGCGAACCAACATCTGAATTAAAAGGGGTGCCAGAAGAAGAGAGAGAGCAAGATATTGAAAACCTATTTGAAGAAATAATGACAGAAAACTTCCCCCACCTGGTGAAAGAAATAGACTTACAAGTCCAGGAAGCTCAGAGAATCCCAAACAAAAGGAATCCAAAGAGGACCACACCAAGACACATTATAATTAAAATGCCATGAGCAAAAGACCAAAAGAGAATCTTAAAAGCAGCAAGAGAAAAAAAGTCTGTTACCTACAAGGGAGTACCCGTACGACTGTAAGCTGATTTCTCAACAGAAACTTTGCAGGCCAGAAGGGAGGCAAGAAATATTCAAAGTGATGAATACCAAGAACCTACAACCAAGATTACTTTACCCTGGAAAGCTATCATTCAGAATTGAAGGTCAGATAAAGAGCTTCACAGATAAGAAAAACCTAAAGGAGTTCATCACCACCAAACCAGTATTATATGAAATGCTGAAAGGTATCCTTTAAGAAGAGGAAGAAGAAGAAAAAGGTAAAGATACAAATTATGAACAACAAATACACATCTATCAACAAGTGAATCTAAAAATCAAGTGAATAAATAATCTGATGAACACAATAAACTGGTGAATATAATAGAGTCAAGGGCATAGAAAGGGAAAGGACTGACTATTCTCAGGGGGGAAAGGGGTGTGGGCGGTGAGGGAAGAGACTGGACAAAAATCGTACACCTATGGATGAGGACAGTGGGGGGTTAGGTAAGGGCAGAGGGTAGGGTGGGAGTTGGGTGGAAGGAAGCTATGGGGAGAAAAAAGAGGAACAACTGTAATAATCTGAACAATAAAGATTTAATTTTAAAAAAAGTTTGCTCATTTCTTCCTAGTATTCTGACTGAGACATAGAAAATATATGAACCTAAAGTAGTCTAACTCTGTTTACTCCCCTCCAACTTATATGACATTTTATTTATTAGTTTTAAATTATGAATTCTTTCATTGATGTTACAATGAATCAAAGCCAAAGTCCTACTCACACCTAGTATATTTTAATATTTAATTGAGAAATGTAATATATATACAAAAAGTAATAAAATATAAATGTGGAGTTTAAGTATTTTAAAACCAATGCCTTTATAACTAAGACCCAGGCCAAGAAACAAGTGGGAAAAATGAGACAAGGAAGAAAAAAAGTCAATATTATTGTGAAGGTTATCACTGTGAGTAACAGGGTCTCATTCTTTTTTAAATGTATATTTTTATTGATTTCAGAGAAGAAGGGAAAGGGAGAGATAGAAACATCAACGATGTGAGAAAATCATTGATTGGCTGCCTCCTACACGCCCCACACCGGGGATTGAGCCAGCAACCTGGGCATGTACCCTGACCTTTAATCAAACTGTGACCTCCTGGTTCATAGGCCGACGCTCAACCACTGAACCACACTGGCCTGGCCAGAGTCTCATTCTTGCCTGACACTCTGAAAAACCAACTGGGGAGGCTCAGCATTGATTCATCCATTCCATTCCTCTGTTGGAGAGGGTTGCCTCTCCTCACATGAACTCCCTTGTATTTCTGGGTTGTTTCTGTGTACAACCAAGCAATCTCCCATGGTGCTGGGAGGTGCAGGTGCTTGAGAAAGTCAGTGTGCTAGGAATTTCCCGCAGCTACAAATGAGCTCAGTCTACACCCTTTCTAAATTCCCTTCACCCTTGGTCAGCAAGTCCTCTGGTCTAGGTTGCTCATCCCTCATGGAGCAGCCCAGAGTGTCATCCCTGAGAACTCTGATCTCCTGGTAACCATGCTCTCTCAGACCATGGTTTCTAATTACCAAAGTGGGCAAGGGCTGAAGAAAAGTGAAAACATTAATGACAGTTTCATGCTGTAAACTTTCTTTTCTGATGTTCTTTATTGTTTCATACTCTGATTATGTTGAACTTAAAGTGTGTATTTGAAGCACAGGCTCATCATTTATAGAGGTGTCTCAACATGGTGGCCCCAGAGCCACAGGGCGCTTCCACAATGAGAGGCAAGCCTGAGCTCTGAGCTCATGTCCTTCAGAGGTGGGGTGAGAAGCCGGCCACCACAATGCTCTCACCGGTGATGTAGCTGGCATCTGGAGAGCAGAGGAAGGACACCAGCCCTGAACAGTCCTCAGGATGACCCAATCTGTATGGAAAGAGGAGGTGGGCTGAGAGTGATGATGCTTCCTGTGAGCCATAAGCTCCTGTCAGATGCTGGGAAGTCAAGACCCCCATGGTCATGAGAGAAAGGCTGCAAGTGGAGATATGTGGGCTCTACATGGATGTTTACTCACCCCAGGGCTCAAATCTCAGAAAGAGGAATGCAGAGAGGTGATGGTGATCTTTATTCATCATGAAGGTCTGAAGTTACATGAACCCAGATCTACAAAGGACACTGCCTCACATACAACCTACCTCTGTATTCCATGGCGTCCCTTCATATGGTTCCAAAAGTCTGGATCCTCAAACAGCTAAAGGAGAAGTCAGAAGGTTAGTGCTGCTCATCCAGATGGAATCACAATAGCTCCACACCATAAACACCTTTGTGGAGGGGCTTCTGGGGGACACTCTGGGCTCGTCCCTCACAGAGGACTACAATCCTGATTCTGCCGCTCATCCCAAAGGTGGTGGACCAGAGCATCAGAACAAGAGGCCACAGGGCCAGGTGTCTCTGGGACATGGCCTGGTAGGGGAAGGGACCCTGGCACTCAGTGGGGCAGAAGCAGAAGTTGTCTTTGGTCCTTACCACTTTGCTGAAGGCTGTGTCAATTAGTCCTGGAACTAGGCAGTTCACCCGGATATCCTTTGGTGCCAGCTCCAATGACAGGGTCTTGGTGAGTCCCAGAATGGCTGCTTTACTGACATTGTAAGCCCCTAGCCTCTGTGAACACAAAGGGAAGTGGATGGCAAATAAGTAACTGAGGAGGAGAGTTTCTATTGGATCCCAGGCCTGTGCGTATAAATATATCTCTTCAGCAATGCAGAGATAATTGAGAATCTCACAACGAAAGGTTAAAAGCCTGCCATGTGTGTCCTTTATGGAGAAGGAGGGTCTGAGACACCCATTGATCAAATGTGGGTGTAGGTGTGCCCCACCAGCAATGGCCTATTCTGGGATTTTCCTGGCCCTCTCCACGTTTCTTGGCAAATGGGGCTGTTTCCTTCCTTTTCATCCAGCGTCATGGAAGGTTATACTTACAGCTGCTGGTACATATGCCAAAACTGAGGAGACCAGAACCACAGAGCTTCCCCTGGGAAGAGAAAGATGGGATAAATACGATGGAGCCACATATAAGTGAGGCAAATAGACACATCTGGGGCATGAAAGGAAGTGGAGACTGTGGACCATGAAAGTGAGTGAAAGAAATTTAGGTTCAGATTAGAGCCTGCTCCTGCCTTCCTTCAGCTTATCTCCTTTGGCCTAGACTCTAGGCCCTAGAGCATCCTGAGGACCAGGACCAAGTTTATGTTTTCATCCACACTTGGATGCTCAACCCATTAAGGAGAACTAGTATGAACACTTTTATCAAATACAGCCAACATTTGCCTTTATTCTAGACTATTGTTCCATTTACTGGCTTTGAGGGTGTTCTATACTAGGCATGCTTAAGAGTAATATTCAAAGTACATCCCAGATCCTTTGGAATCTTAATCTCAGAAGCTCCACGCCCCCCACAATCCTACCCCAAAATCCTCTGGAAAAGTTTTTCTTAAGGATCCTCAGTCACCAAGTCTAATGACCCTTGTTCAGACCTCACTTCTCTACCCTCCAATTTCCTGTCACATCAGATACTGTAGACTAAAATTTCCTTTCTGGAACCTGTTTGGTCCTCTTGAGAAATCTGCACTCTTGCCTCTCTTTTCCCCTTTACCTACTCATTCCCTTTCCTTCAGTGCCTAAATCAAGATGCTTTCATTATTCCTCAAGTGTTTTCTCTTCATGCTCTCTTTTAATTTAGGAAGAAGATGAAGTATGCCTAAAATAATTATAACCAACTATCATATAACTGTCACCTTTGTCTCCTAAATGTTGACCAAATTCCTTATCACAACATTCAAGGCTATCCATAATTTAGCAACATCCTGCTTGTCCAGCCTTGTCTCTGACCTCTTCTCTTCACTCACCCTGGATATAAAGGTTGTTCTGTGCAACACACACAGAGCAGGGATGATGGGGAAGATAATGGAGGACATGGCTAGCCCAAGAGTAAAAAAGTTTGAGAGATAAGAGTTGAGTGGGACTTGGAAATTCCACTACCCTTATTATGGACAGGCTGCAGGGTGCCTCAGTGTCATCAACCTGGACTTTTGTGCCCTGACCTGCTGCATGCAGCCTAAGAGAGGCCACTTTCAGTTCCCCAATTCCAGGACAGTTATGGGAACTCTTGGCCTTCCTGTCATTAGAATTCCGTTTCTCTCTTCCAGTCCCTGCCGATTTCTGGGCACTCTAGAAACTGGGTATTCATGCAAGAAGACAGGATTTTTTTCTCTTTTGTGACCTAGAAATATGAAGTCAAACTTTCACTAGTCTAGAGCAGGGGTGGGCAAACTTTTTGACTCGAGGGCCACAATGGGTTCTTAAACTGGACCGGAGGGCCGGAACAAAAGCATGGATGGAGTGTTTGTGTGAACTAATATAAATTCAAAGTAAACATCATTACATAAAAGGGTACGGTCTTTTTTTTTTTAGTTTTATTCATTTCAAATGGGCCGGATCCGGCCCACGAGCCGTAGTTTGCCCACGTCTGAGAGAGACCAGTTGCATTCCTCTAATTCCAGGACAGCTGTGAGGACTCTGGACCTTTCTGTCTGTAGATCCCTTATTGTGCTTCTAGTAGAGTCCTTGCCAGATTCCATGGGCATTCTAGCTATGAGAGAATGACACTATGGATAGAGTCTGAAAGTCAAATTCTCATTTCTCCTGTTTTACTGGCTCAGGTAAGCCTGCTGCCCAGAAGAAAGATCTAACTCAACACCTGGCTCCTCTTTACCACCTCTGCTTCGTATTTGACACTTAATGTCTCCATCCCTCTCCCCTTCCCTGCCCTCACCCCCTGTTCTCCATGTGGGGCAGCAGCTGGCTCAGCAGCAGGGCTGGGGCCTTCACATTGACATTCAAGATCTGAAATCAGAGCAAATGAGGGTGGGGGAGGAGAGACACTCAGTCCAGTGCATGTTCTCACTGTATTAGCAAATACACCACATTAGAACATGGGCGTGATGGCTTCTGACAATGGGAAGTGGGGAGAGTGCTGGTTTTCTTTGACATACATGGGGGGCGGGAGGAGACATTCTGAAAAAGCAGGAATATGGGGATCAGGAAGCCTTTGCAGGCATAAGACCCAGAGTCTGCAGGATGTCTCCCTGTGTCTGTAAGGGTATTGGTTAGACAAAAATGTCCCATTTGGGTCTGAGGAGGCACTGGCCAATTGAGTCTGGGGAAGGCTGGTATTATAAGCTGAATTGTGTACCACCCAAACTCTATGTTAAAGCCATAACCCCTAGTACCTTATAATGTGACCTTATTTGGAACTAGAGTAATTGCAGACGTAGTTAAAATGAGGTCATAGAATGGGCCCTAATTCAAAATGAATGGTGTCCTAAGAAGGCAAGTTTGCACATGCACACACACTGAGAATACCATGCGAAGATGAAGGCAGAGGTTGGAGTGATGCTTTTTTCTATAAGCCAAGTAACATCAAAGATTGCCAGCAAACCACCAGCAGCTAGGGAAGTGACATGAATAGATTCTCTCATAGCCATCAGAAGGAACAAACCCTGCTGATGCCTTCTGACCTCCAAGACTGTGAGACAATAAATTCTGTGTGTAAGCCACCTGGGCTGTGGTACTTTGTTACAGCAGCCCTCTGAAACTAATACAGCTGGATTTCAGGGTTTAAGCCAGCCGTGGGCAAACTACGGCCCGTGGGCCGGGTCCAGCCCTTTTGAAATGAATAAAACTAAAAAAAAAAAAGACCGTACTCTTTTATGTAATGATGTTTACTTTGAATTTATATTAGTTCACCCAAACACTCCATCCATGCTTTTGTTCCTGCCCTCCGGTCCAATTTAAGAACCCATTGTGGCCCTCGAGTCAAAAAGTTTGCCCACCCCTGGTTTAAGCCTTGGAAATGAAGCATTCTTAGGCAAGGAAGGGAGTCATTCCCTTCTCTGTGCCCCACATTTATTGTGATGATCTGGTTCTCTGTTGGGCCCTCCTAGCAAACTGGGAGCTCATGGACAGTGCAGATCAGAACTAGAGTGTAGCAAGCATGTCAAACTCATGGTGGCCATGAATTTGACATGCTTACTGCAGACACTCTTACCTCCATCTCACAGATGGGGAATTGAGTGTCAGAGTCCAAGCACCTGGCTTGCTTGGTGCCATTGAGTCTGTGAAGGGAATGTGTGTGGGGGCTGAGATGGAAAGAGGGTCGTGCAGAGGGTGAGGATGACATCCGTCAGCCCTACCTGGTGTCCCCAGACCTCACCTTGTCCCAGACCTCCTCACTGCTCTCCAAGGTACTTCCCACGTAGGGATTGACTCCTGCCACACACACCAGGAAGTCAACATTCCCAGAATGTCTCAGGGCCTGCAGGGAGAAGGGGGCAATGAGGACCAGGGTCAGGAAGCAAAAGAAGTTTTCTGTTGCAGTGGGAGGTATTTCCTGTTTGCTCTCCCTGGGTCTCTGCTTGGCTAAATCCAGGAGGGGACCACACCAAGTGAGGGTGGAGAGCTGTCTCTCCTCATCAGACTTAAAACATCTCTCCACCCAGATCTGTAAACCTGTTCAGGCTCTGGAGTAACCAATGCCGAGCACATGGTCAGCCTTCATTCCTGTGCTTGTTCGCTTGTTCATTTGATCAGGTTATGTTTTTAAAATAACCTCGCTTCCTCTTTCTACCTCCAAACCCTACCCATCTCCTCACCGTGGCCACCAGCCGGTCTCGGTCCTCAGCCTTCCCCACGTGGCACACGGTGCCAGACACGCTCAGCCCCTCCCCCTGCAGCGCTGCCAGTGCCTGGTCCACGTTCTGCTGCTTCCGGCTGCTGACCACCACGTGGGCCCCGTCCTGGGCCAGACGCCGGGCGATGGCAAAGCCAATCCTGAGGGCAGAGATGGCTATGATGGCTTCATCCCTCCCCACCCTCCTCCTGGAAGGCTGATCATGAGATACAAATTGAGTTCCACAGTGTGGTTCAAGAACTGCCTCCAAATCTTTCGAGTGGGAAAGAGGAACTATTGAACATTTTCTATATATCAGGCCTTCACCAAGACTAACCCAGTTAACTCACAACTATATGTATAATAATCATATGAATGAGAAAATTTTTATAACAGTTTAATTGAAGGGAATTTTTAAAAAGTAATGATCCTTCAGAACATGTGTACATGTGCGAGGCATCCAGCGTGAATGGTAGAGAATCTTTAACTGCCCAGTGTTTTCTCCCTTGGTTCTAGCCAGAGGCCTCAGGTGCAAATTGCACTTTCTATAAGCCTTAAAGCTTTCTTCTGTCCTGCAATTTAAAAACTTCGATGCTGAGAACATGTTCTGCCTCCATTCTCCGTCTCCTTACTTTAAGGAGGTCTGAAGCACTCTTGACTTGGACTGGTTGAGTACCTGTGATCAAGGGCAGAAGGCATACGACCCTTCTCTTATAGAAACTGCTGGGGCAACATAGAGTTTTCAATTACTCATTTGTGATGAGGGCTGGACATTGGGGACATGCAGATTTAAAACATCATTGGGGCCCTGACCGGTTTGGCTCAGTGGATAGAGCGTCAGCCTGCGTACTGAAGGGTTCCAGGTTCGATTCTGGTCAAGGGCATGTACCTTGGTTGCTTGCACATCCCCAATAGGGAACGTGCGGGAGGCAGCTGATCAATGTTTCTCTCTCATCAATGTTTCTGACTCTCTCTATCCCTCTCCCTTCCTCTCTGTAAAAAATCAATAAAAGCCAAAACCGGTTTGGCTCAGTAAATGGAGCGTCGGCCTGCGGACTGAAAGGTCCCAGGTTCGATTCCGGGCAAGGGCATGTACCTGGGTTGCGGGCACATCCCCAGTAGGAGATGTGCCGGAGGCGGCTGATCAATGTTTCTCTCTCATCGATGTTTCTGACTCTCTCTCTCTCTCCCTTTCTCTCTGTAAAAAATCAATAAAATATATTAAAAAAAATCAATAAAAAATATATTGAAAAAAAAAAAACATCATTGGAGCCAGGCCAGTTTTGCTCAGTAGTGAGCATTGATCTATGTACCAGGAGGTTATGGTTCGATTTCTGGTCAGGACACATTTCTGGGTTGCTGGCTGGAACCCCATAAGGGGGTGTGCAAGAAGCAGCCAATTAATGATTCTCATCATTGATGTTTTTTATCTTTCTCTCCTCCTCCCTTCCTCTCTCTGAAATCAAGAAAAACATATTTTAAAAAAATAAAACATCATGGTGATGTGGAAGTCTGGGATATTAACAGTTCTAAAATAAAGCGATCTAAATTTGACCATGAAAGGCCAAAAGGAAGACAGAGCCCCTGAACACCAGAATTCCCCCCTCCTGCCTGTGGTAATGACTCATTAAAGACTGTGGCCCATTATGGCAGTTAGAGGATAAGTGGAATAGGAGGTACATAGGAAGAGATGTGACCAGGAGAGGGTCATCTATGTGAGCTCTCTGAGCTGATCTTGAGACATCGCCTTGTCCAGTGCCCTACTGCCAGTGAACACTCTGCAGTCAATGGAATCCCTAAGTCTGAGAGACCAGTAGGTCTCTGGCTTCTCCCTATTAGACCAGGACCCTAAAAGCCCATGGCCACATGCCCATGAAGGATGGGGAGAGAGCTGTCCTGATGATGATAAGTTAAATACCTTAGGGTTACCCAACCAGTAAGTGGCAGAGACTAGATTCAAACACTGCTCTGATTGAACCGGAAGCAGTTGATTTTCCAAATCTATTATTCTTGGAACTTAGAAACTGGATGTTTTAGGAAGAAACACTGAGTGGGGTTAATGATAAACGCCAGAGCTGTGTAATGAGATGGGGTGTCAGGAAGGATGTGTGAGAAGGACTTCCCCTGCCCTGGGATGGGACTCTAAATCTGTTCATTACATGGACTCCCATTCACTCACCCGTTTGTGGACCCAGTGACCACAGCCACTTTCCCAGCCAGTGGACAGCTTCTATCTGCTGTTTTGCTGCTCATTCTTGCTGAGAGAAGGACTGAGGAGCATTGAAGACCCTTAAAGGCCCAAGACGTGGCCCTGAACATGCTAGTCATTGTCTGGCCTCCGGCCTTCTAGACCCAAAGCTGGGGGAGAACCTGGGAAGACAATCACCATGAACCATGTTAGAATCTGACTCCACCCATCCTTTGTGGGAGGGTTCCACTGAAGTCTCTGATAGGTGTCCTACCATCCTTTAAACTTACCAGGAAGCACAGAGCTGCTCATGTCCTTTCCATGACCAGTTCCCCAAATGGGCTTCCCTGCAATGCTGGGTCCCTGGTAGATGCCTGAGTGATACTTACCTGACTCACCACCCCAGCCCCAAACAAGGAATATCACTGTGGTCTTCTGAGAGTCACCTTTGTACTTCTCTCCATACATCTATTATTCCACAAAGAAATTGCATTGGGCTTTCTTCTTATCTTTCCCCAGCCTGTTGCAACCACCACACCCCGGTCCAAGTTCTTGTCACCTACCCCATCTGCTGCAAACTCCTCTTCCTTCAGCTCCTCACCTGAAGCAACAGCAATTGTCCCCTCATCAGATATACCAGATGTTTCAGCATTTCTGGGAGGCAAGTTGTTTTCCCACATCACAAATGACTCTGATCCAACTGAGATAAAAGTCTAGCCACTCCCCCTATGTTTAAAAATCTTTCATAGGGCCTATACCTCACATCTCTTGAACTCCAGGCCATATTGTCCAGCCCCACCTGTCCAAAGACCCTATGGTACTTGTTTCATTGTAACTGTTTCAGCAACACCTCATTTCTTCAGTAACTTTCTCTAAACCCACACCTTTCATCCCAAACCTTCCCTCCATCTTATGGGGAGATCAAGGAACAATAGTTGTCTTGGGGTGGCTACTTCCGAATCACACTAAAAAATCAAGTAGTTTTTTTGGAGATGGCCTTGGGAAGCAATGTTAGGGAGTTGAAGGAGTGGGACAGAAGGGAAGATAGCCTATAAATGGTACATTATCAAGTGAGTTATGTCTATTGGTAACTGAAGGTCAATCTTATTGAGGAACTCTGAGTAATAGTTTTGTTTCTTAATTCTCACCTGAGGATATGTTTATTGATTTTAGAGAGAAAGGAAGGGAGAATGAGAGTGACAGAATGAGAGAGAGAGAGAGAGAGAGAGAGAGAGAGAGAGAGAGAGAGAGAGAGAGAAATGGATGTGAGAGAGAAACATCAATTGATTGATTGATCCCCATATGGGCCCTGAACTGGGATTGAATCTGCAATCTTTTGATGTATGGGATGATGCTTCAACCTACTGAGCTACCTGGATAGGGAGTACAAGGGCCTGGACTTAGGGTGACCAAGAATCCCTGTTTCTAGGACTGCAGGTTTTAGCACTGAAAGGCCCACATTCCAGCAAATTGCTAAGTCCTAGACAAACCAGACAGGCGGTTACCAGCACAGGGGCACATCCAGCTCCTGTCAGTCACTAGCTGAGGACTACTCCTGGGGTGGAACAAAGAGGTGACCAGCAGAGACAGCAGAAGGCCTAGGTAAGGTGGGATGGTGCGGTAACACCATGGGAATTGGGACTTTCTCTTATGAGGGGAAAAAAGCTTGTGGAGGTTTTTACAAAATGGTATTTTGACATAAATAAATGATGATCACACTCAGGGAGCCATAAACTTTATTCTAGGCCCTCATGACTAAAATAGCCAATCATTGTTTCTCTAGTGTTCATTTTTTTGTCTTAATTCTTCTTCCATTTTCTGAGTGATCTATCCCAGTTTATTAAGCTGTTGCACAATATGGAAAGCTAACCTAACCCTTCCCAGGAACAAATCACAGGGCTCTGAAAATAGACAAGTTCACATCTGTATTCAACATAACAGCTCTAAACAACCATGCACTTACTAGCTAAATCTCTGGGTTTCCAAGCAAGTTCAATGCTGTTAATCTCAAGAAATGTTATGGACTGAATTGTGTCCTCCTGCCCCTAGGTTCATATGTTGAAGCCCTAACCTCTATGGCTTCAGAGTGTGACTGTGTTTGAGAAGAAACCTTTAAAGATGTGAATAAATTCACCTAAAATCTTTTACATATAAAAACAGATTTATGAATAAGGACCTTTATCATCAAATTTATAATAGTTGAAAAAATAGATAAACTTAAACGCTGAATATGGGATTCATGTTACTTGATGGAATATATGTAGCCATTTGAAAGGGTGTTCATAAGTAGTTTGTAACAATACTGAAATGTTTTTGTTAAAATGCTAACTAAAAAATCATGACACAAACTTATATACAGCATGGCTGAAATTATATTAGCATAAATGTCTATATAGAACAATATGGTAAGTAAGCCAGAAAGTAAATAAGCTGTGATGGAATAAAAGTGATAGATTAAATATGTACTTCAGCTTTCTCTTCTTCCCCTTCACCACTAAAAGATACTTTTTAAAAAAGGAAGAAAGGGAACAAAACCAAAGCAATATAGTAAAAAAAAAAAAAAGCACAAAAACTTTATAAAATTATAAGAAATTCTTGAAAGATAGATAGAGTTCACTTTTTAGAGAAAGCTCCAGTTCAAAATACGTGCATGGGAGAACAGCAGTAAAAGGTGAGAGCAGCTGTAGTGCCCCGAAGCTCAGAGGGAACAGATAGAAAGAGTAGCAGGGACCCGGGTAATTGTCAGAACAGGGTACTTGCATTTGGAGGAGCCTAGGCCATTAGAACTCTTCTCTGAATCACTACCATTTTGTCAAGCACCCCCTGAGAAAGAGCATCAGCCCTGGGGAGGTCACCACAAGAAAACCAGAAGGAAGTTGGGTTAGCCCAGCTGGTGTGGCCCCCTGGTTGAGCATCGACCTATGAAACAGGAGGTCATGGTTTGATTCCTGGTCAGGGCTCATGACCCGGTTGTGGGCTTGATCCCCCGTAGGGGGTGTACAGGAGGCAGCTGATCAATGATTCTTTCTCATCATTGATGTTTTTTTCTCTCTCCCCCTCTCCCTTCCTCTCTCTGAAATCAATTAAAAAAATATGTATTTAAAAAACAAAGCTTGGATTAATACAAGAAAAGGAAGAAAATAAGAAAAAAAAGCATAATGAAAAACACAAAATAAGATTTCAGGGATAAGTCCAAATGCACATGAATGTTCATAATAAATGCGAATGGGTTAAGTTAACATACTAAAAGATGGAGTCTCTCAAATCTTTTAATAACCCAGCTAAATATAATTCACAACAGACACAATTAGAACAAAATGGTTAAGGAAGATTGACAATAAAGAAATAGATGCCAGCCCTAACCGGTTTGGCTCAGTGGATAGAGAGTCAGCCTGCGGACTGAAAGGTCCCGGGTTCGATTCCAGTCAAGGGCATGTACCTTGGTTGCGGGCACATCCCCAGTTGGGGGTGTGCAGGAGGCAGCTGATCAATGTTTCTCTCTCATTGATGTTTCTAACTCTCCATCCCTCTTCCTTCCTCTCTGTAAAAAAATCAATGAAATATATTAAAAAAAAGAGAAATAGATGCTGACATAGCAGGCAAATATTAAAGGACAAGTAAGATAATATTATAATTAGACAAAATATAATTCAAGGGAAAAGGTATTAAAATGAAAACAGTTTAATAATTTATATTCATAAATTATACATAAAATAAAAATTATAGTAGTTATTGTTATGTACTTAACACATAAGTTTAACTTTCTTTGTTGTTGTCAATCCTTACCCAAGGACACGTTATCCATGGATATTTACTTATTTATTTATTTTTAAAAATATTTTTATTGATTTTTTTACAGAGAGGAAGGGAGAGGGATAGAGAGTTAGAAACATCGATGAGAGAGAAACATCGATCAGCTGCCTCCTGCACACCCCCTCCTGGGGATGTGCCCACAACCAAGGTACATGCCCTTGACCAGAATCGAACCCAGGACCCTTCAGTCCGCAGGCCGACGCTCTAACCACTGAGCTAAACCGGTCAGGGCTCTCCATGGATTTTTAGAGAGAGTGGAAGGGAGGAGAAGAGACACAGAGAGAGAAACATCGATGTGAGAGACACATCAATAAGTTGCTTTCTTCACGTGCCTGCAACTGAGGCACGTGTCCTTGACCAAAATCGACCTGGAGACCCTTTAGTCCGAAGGCAAATGCTCTAACCACTGAGAAAACCGGCCAGGGCTTAACACATAAATTGACAAACCCACAAAGTTATCAGGTAACTTAACATATATCTTTCTGAAATCAACACTTTAATGGACAAGATGTAAGTAAGATTATAGAGAATTTTACACAATAATTAACAAGGAAATCTCAATAAATTCCGAAGAGCAAAAATTATGTGGGTCATCCTTATTCACTGACCTATGTGCAAAATATAAATGAACACAAAAGTATAGTACCCCCTCCTCCCCCTAACATATACCTGGAAATTTTAAGTCTCCGATCCTTGAACAGAAGCCTGGGACCAGAGCAATCATGGAACTCTGCTGATGGCCCTGTTATTCTGGTATATAAGGGCTCCATCCTGTTCCCTTTTGTCTTTCTGGACACTCCCCTAAATTCACCCCGTTCCCTGCCCCAAGTCCTTTGTTGAATCATGAGAACATCTAAGTAATGTGACATCCTTAGAATCACCTGTAATGTCCCTGAATAATCCCTCAATATCCTGCCTCCAAAGCTGCCCCAACTAGGTTCCTGGTAACAAAAGTTCCTGGAGGAAGACAGGGGTTCGCATTCCCAGGGACAGTACAGACAGGGGGCATGGGGTGATGATTGCAGTAGGAGAGAAGGGACCTCGGTAAGGAAGTGGACATGAACCCTGCGTGTGTGTGCGTGTGTGTGCGTGTATGTGTGTGTGTGTGTTGCCTGAACTTCTAAAGCATTTCTGGATCCTCTTGATGTTTGTCATGATGAATTGTGTTTCTATGAATGGCATGTTCATACTTGTGACATGTGTTTGGAAATTCTACTTACTCTGCAGATTTCCTGACTCTAAGAGCACGGTTATGCAATTTTTGGGTCCTCCTAAAATGCTTGCAAGTCGACACTGAACAGAGAGATTAAAATGTGTTTATCTGGTCTCTGAAAGTGCTGTCTGTCCTCCTATATATGCCATGAACTTCTTCAATTGTGCAATATTTCAAATGAATGGTGAAGAACAACATAATATATTCAATTCCCACATTTAGCAAATAATATTTTCCCTATTTGCTTCATCTTTCTAAAAAAATGAAAACATAGCATTCTCCCTACAGGGAGCATACCTGTGGCATTCCCTTCCCTCTCTCCTTCTCACCTCCCCTTCCCCCATAGGGATGTGTCCCCTAACTTCTAAGGGACCCCATGAGACTTGCAACCAGGGGAGCAATGGGCAGTGGCAGCTCGTCCCAGGCTAAGCCCCTGAACCTTCCTCCGAGGCCCCCTATTCCATGACTTCCCAGTGAGCTAAGGCAGCCCAGCCTAGGCGCTCCTGTTGCTTCTTGGCCCTTCCTTGTCTCACTCTGCTAAGTATATTTTTGCTGTGGGCAGTGCATTCCTGCTTGCTTTTCTACACTGCCTCTTGATTGAAATCTTTCCCTCAAGAAGACAAGAACAGAGATCTCATTGCCTCCTCTCGTTCTCTCACTGGTAACAGAGTATCGTCCCTCGAACCAAAGGGTTGAGGGTTCGATTCCTGATCAAGGGCATGTACCTCGGTTGTAGGTTCACTCCCCAGCCAGGATCAGGGCATGTGAGGGAGGCAACCAATTGATGTGTCTCTCTCACATTGATATTCCTCTCTCTCCCCCTCCTGCCCCACTTTCCAGTCTCTAAAAAAATCAATGGAAAAAACATCCTTGGGTGAGGATTAACACACACAAAAAGCATTATTATAAATGTTCATGGGTAAATGACAAATTTAAATAAAAGTTTCATGGCTTGTGGGGAGCCGATATAGGGTTAAGCCTCGGACTGACCTGTTGGCAAAGTCACAAACAAGTCTTCCGAGTGTTAAACAACCCAATCCAAGAGGTGGCCGCTGATTTACATGCATTGCCATTTAAAAAATAAAAATGGGGGAATTTGCTGGAAGCCAGTCCACCCTTGCTGCTTGACACAGTCGCTGCAGGGAAGAAACATCTGCACAGCTTATGTTTCAAGGGACCTGGTGTATATGGCATATGTTTGCTCCCCATCTTAGTGCTATGTGTTTTAAATAGGACACCTCCCCGAGAAAGGTTGTTTCCCCAGGTGGGGACTTTTTCCCTGGAGTTAGGGATTAACAGGACTAAGGAAGGGAATAAATCCATAAAACCCCTTAACTAAGTGCCAGGCGGGTAGTTAATCACTTTAACTATGAACAATCATGCTTAAGCTACATAATCTTTACTTAGGATAATCTCCTTCAGTTACTTCCTTGTAGCTTAATAGAACAATAGAGTAACTTGGAATGGAGATAAGAAATGCCTTAACCTTTGGAATAGAATGGATAGGATCAAAATTAACTAGTATAAATACAGATGTAACAGAACAATAAAGAGAGAACCTCGCTATGCTGATCAACTGAACACTGCCTCTGTGTCATTCCTTCTTCGCCAACTCCGTCCACACCTTTGGGAACCCCTGGACCTGCTGGGGCTGGACCCCAACAATGGCTTATAAAGATCCTTAAAGCCCTGCCTGTTGTTGCTCAATGGTTGAGTATTGACCCATGAATCAGGAGGTCAGGACTCAATTCCTGGGCAGGGCACATGCCTGGGTTGCTGGTTAGATCCCAGTAGGGAGCATGCAGGAGGCAGCTGATCAATGATTCTCTCTCATCATTGATGTTTCTATCTCTCTCTTTTCCTTTCCCTCTCTGAAATCAATAAAAACATATTTTCAAAAAAGATCCTTAGAAAAAAAGACTATGAAAAAAATCAGAATTTTTCAGTGCCTCTGAAGAATCTATACTAATAAAGAGTAATATGCTATGCCGAAACCGGTTTGGCTCAGTGGATAGAGCGTCGGCCTGCGGACTGAAAGGTCCCAGGTTCGATTCCGGTCAAGGGCATGTACCTGGGTTGTGGGCACATCCCCGGTGGGAGATGTGCAGGAGGCGACTGATCGATGTTTCTCTCTCATCGATGTTTCTAACTCTCTATCTCTCTCCCTTCCTCTCTGTAAAAAATCAATAAAATATATATATAAAAAAGAGTAATATGCTAATTAGACCAGGAGACATTCTGGAGACCTTCCAGATGTCCTTCTGGACAAAGCTGGGGGTTTGGCCGGCCTGCAAACTGCCCCCAAATGCCCCAATGGGGGCGCGGCCAGCCTTCAAACAGCCCTCAGCCCCTCGCCCAGGCTGGCCATGCTCCCCGCAGGGACCCTCACCCCCAATGGGGGCGTGACCAACCTGCAAAGGGCCATCAGCTCCTTGCCCAGGACAGCCATACCCCCCAGCGGGGACCCTCACCCTGATGGGGGCATGGCCAGCCTACAAATAGTCATCAGCCCCTCACGCAGCCCAGCCATGCTCCCCCAGTGGGGACCCCCCCCCCCCGGAGGGTGTGTAGCCAGCCTGAAAACAGCCCTCAGCCCCTCACCCAGGCTGGCCACGCCCCCCAGCAGGGACCCCGACCCCAATGGGAGTGTTGCTGACCTGCAAACTGCCCCAGCCCCTCTCCCAGGCTGGCCCCGCCCACCAAGGGGACCCCCACCCTGATCTGGGACCCCCTTCTGGGCAGAGCAGCCAGCCCTTACCCATGCACCAGGCCTCTATCTATACTAATAAAAGGGTAATATGCTAATTAGACTGGGAGACCTTTTGGGAGACCTTTTGGACAAAGCCATGGTGGCGGGGCCAAGGCAGTTAGGGGGGATCAGGCCAGGAGGGGAGGGCAGTTGGGGGTGAGCAGGCCAGCAGGAGGGGCCAGTTGGGGGCGAGCAGGCCAGTGGGGGAAGGTAGGTGAAGGCCAGCAGGCCAGCAGGCAGAGTGGTTAGGGGCAATCAGGCAGGTAGGCAGGTGAGTGGTTAGGAGCTAGTGGTCCTGGATTGCAAGAGGGATGTCTGACTGCCAGTTTAGGTCCGATCCCCACAGGTATCAGGCCTAAACTGGCAGTTGGACATCCCCCGAGGGGTCCCAGATTGCAGAGGGTGCAGGCTGGGCTGAGGGACACCCCCCATGCACGAATTTTGTGCACCAGGACACTAGTCTGTATATATAAAGAACCAGGGTCCCTAAGGACCACAGGCTCAACCAAACATCAGATGTCAGTGACTGCCAAGGGGGCTGCTGATCAGGCCTGGAAAGAGGCCTTCAGAGAGAGAGGCAGGGTCTGATCCACAGCCTCTGTCGCAGCTATTTTTTTTTAATATTTTTTATTGATTAAGATATTACATATGTGTCCTTATCCCCACGTTACCCTCTACCCCCCACCCGCCGCTCATGCCCTCACCCCCCCCCTGTTGTCCGTGTCCATTGGTTAGGCCTATATGCTTGCATATAAGTCCTTTGGTTGGTCTTTTGCCCTTACCCCCACCCTCCCCTACCTTCCCTCCAAGGCCCGACAGTCCAATCAATGCCTCTCCATCTCTGGATCAGTCCTTGTTCATCAGTTTATGTTGTTCATTATATTCCACAAATGAGTGAGATCCTGTGGTATTTATTCGCTCTCCAGTTTCATCCATGCTGTGACAAATGGTAAGAGTTCCTTTTTCTTCTTCCTCTTCTTAAAGAATACCTTTCAGCATTTCATATAATGCTGGTTTGGTGGTGATGAACTCCTTTAGCATTTTCTTATCTGTGAAGCTCTTTATCTGACCTTCTATTCTGAATGATAGCTTTGCTGGATAAAGTAATCTTGGTTGTAGGTTCTTGGCATTCATCACTTTGAATATTTCTTGCCACTCTCTTCTGGCTTGCATGGTTTCTGTTGAGAAATCAGCTGACAGTCGTATGGGTACTCCCTTATAGGTAACTGACTGTCTTTCTCTTGGTGCTTTTAAGATTCTCTCTTTGTCTTTTGCTTTGGCATTTTAATTATAATGTGTCTTGGTGTGGTCCTCTTTGGGTTCCTTTTGTTTGGGGTTCTCTGCGCTTCCTGGACTTGTAAGTCTATTTCTTTCACCACGTGGGGGAAGTTTTCTGTCATTATTTCTTCAAATAGGTTTTCAATATCTTGCCCTCTCTCAGGTTTTCAATATCTTGCCCTCTCTCTTCTTCTGGTACCCCTATAATTCTGATGATGGTATGCTTGAAGTTGTCCCAGAGGCTCCTTACACTATCTTCATATTTTTGGAATCTTTTTTCTTTTTTCTTTTTCAGTTGGGTATTTTTTGTTTCTTTGTATTTCAAATCTTTGACTTGATTCTTGGGATCCTCTTTTCTGCTGTTGGATCTCTGTATATTATTCTTTATTTCAGTCAGTGTATGCTTAATTTCTAGTTGGTCCTTTTTCATATCCTCGAGAGTCTCACTAGATTTATCGAGGATCTCACTAAATTTATCGGCGGTTTCCATAAAATTCTTGAAAAACCTTATAAATGTGGCCTTGAACTCTATATCCAGTCGTTTGCTTTCCTCCATTTCTGTCATTTGTGACCTGTTTCTTTGTCTCTGCATTTTTTATGCTTTCCTGTGTTGGTAGAGTGGTTTTGTGTGCTAGGTGTCCTATAGGGCCCAGTGGCTCAGCCTCCCCAGTTACCTGAGGTGGACACTCTTGGTGTACCCCCTTGTGGGCTTTTTGCACAGTCTTATTGTAGTTATGCCTTGATTGTTGTAGGATCACTGGGAGGAATTGACCTCCAGGCCAATTGGCAGTGAGAATCAGCTGTGTCTGCAGTGGGAGAACTTCTGTGCTGAAGACACCCTTCTGGGGCAAGACTTGCTTCAGTGGGGTTTTGGTGCTCACTGAGTCTGCACCCTGAGTGTGTCCCTTATGGATCTGAGGAGTTGTAATCTGGATGGTCCCACTCTGACCACTGGGTACAGTGGCTCTTGGATGTAAGGAGGTGCTAATTTAGCCTCTGCATGAGGTTACACAGCAGGAGCTACAAAGAGAACTGAAGATTCCCCTTCCTTTTTGGGGGTTTGGAGGTACCCTGATGAGGCCCAGCTGTGAAGCAATGCAAGCTGCTGTGGGGCCTTGGGCCTTCTCTTGGAAGTTCTGGGTCTGTCTGGCCCAGCTGCAGTTAGGTAATTTTCAGGTTGCAAAGGGCCGGGGCATTCATATGCAAAAGCCTCTACTGCAGCCTGGGTGGGGTGGGGTCTCAGGGAATCAAAGGGTGGAGCAAGCCGCTATGGCGGATTCTCAGCCCTGCCCTAAGGGGCCCTGCGTCTCAGTGTCCGGGTAATTCCTGCAAGCACCTCTGAGGGAAAGCCGATCTCAAGTTCCGAGTTCTGCCCGCTGCCTGACAGTCCAGTTTCTCCCCGTATGAGTCCTGGGTCCCCAGAGACTTCCCGGAACCAGAGTTCAGAGCAGTCGGGAGCTTGTGACTCCCTCCCGATTCAAAAAGACAGCCACGTCCTCAGGTGCCAGCCCCTTTCTGCGCGCGCAAGCCTCTGTACCTCTGCACTTTATTTCCGCGGCTCCTCTGGCTCTCAGCGTGCTTTTCTTTCCTCCTAGTTGTAGAATTTCCACTCAGCCAGCCTTCCTGTAGTTCTGGATGATGTCCATTTTGTCTTTATGTTGTTTTTTTTGAAGTTGTTGTGGGAGGCAGCAATTTCCCGGTGTTTATCTATGCCGCCATCTTAGTTTTCCCTGTCGCAGCTATTGATCACCCATTGCCTCTCTCTTTCCCAGCTTCACCAGCAGCCCCACCTCTGTTTCTCTCTGGCCTCCGCGGGGGCTGCTGATCAGTCCTGCCTCTTTGATCAAGCCCAGAGTAGGCCCAGAGATGCTGACTGGCATAGAAACCGACCAATCAGAACCTAATCTGGGACTGCTTCAGCAATATAGTTCATATGGCTGGCTATCAGTCCAGATATAGGGATTATGTGTTTTTGTCTGCCAAGAGCATCCCCTCCTGCTGAAAAAGGCTTTCCCCCAGCCATTTAAGCAATCCTATCCTATATAATCTGTCTATACTAATAAAAGGGTAATACGCTAATTAGATGAGTTCAACCGGCCATCTTACGAACATCTGACTTCCTTCCAGACAAAGCCATCTTGGTGGGGGCCGAGGTAGAGGCCATTAGGGGCGATCAGGCTGGCAGGGGAGGGCTGTTGGGGGCAAGATCAGGCTGGCAGGGGTGGGCAGTTAGGGGTGATGAGGCAGGCAGAGGCAGTTAGGTGCAATCAGGCCAGCAGGGGAGGGTAGTTAGGGGTGAGATCAAGCCAGCAGGGGAGGGTCATTGGGGGTGAGATCATTCCGGCAGGGGAGGGCAGTTGGGGGTGAGATCAGGCTGGCAGGGAGTGGTTAGGGGGTGATCAGGCAGGCAGGCAGGCAGGCAGGCGAGCAGTTGGGAGCCAGCAGACCTGGATTGTAAGAGGGATGTATGACTGCAAGTTTAGGCCCGATCCCTGTGGGACATCCCCCGTGGGGTCCCAGATTCTAGAGGGTGCAGGCTGGGCCGAGGGACATTCCCCCTCAATGCATGAATTTCATGCACCGGGGCTATCGTTATCTAATAAGAAATTGAAACGAAAGAAGTTATCTAAATAAAAATGGGTCCTGGTGGGAAAATCCTATATAATAAAGAGGTAACATGCAAATTGACCATCATGCCCTCACAAAGATGGCTGCCTATAACTAGGCCGGCAGGGGGGTTAGTGGGGAACAACCAAATGACTGAACAAGCAGGCTGCGTGGGGTGACAGGGCCAGTGGGGGAGGCAGTTGGGGGCTGCCAGGCTGGCGGGGGGGGGCAGTTAGGGGCAACGAGGCTGGCAGAGGGGGGCAGTTGGGAGCAACCAGACTGGCGGGGGGGGGGCAGTAAGAGGTGACCAGGCCAGTGGGGGGAGAAGTTAGGGGCAACCAGGCTGGCCAGGGGGTGCAGTTGGGGGTGACCAGGCTGGCAGGGGGGCAGTGAGGGGTGACTAGGCTGGCAGAGGGGCAGTTGGGGCAACCAGGCCAGCAGATGGGGGCAATTGGGGGTGACCAGGCAGGTGGGGGGGCAGTAAAGGGTGACCAGGCCAGCTGGAGGGGGCAGTTAGGAGTGACCAGGCTGGCCGGGGGGGGGGGGCAGTTGGGGGCGACCTGGCCAGCAGCAGGGGGCAGTTAGGGGCAACCAGGCTGGCAGGGGGAGCAGATAGGGGTGACAAGGCAGGCAGGCAGGTAAGGGATTAGGAGCCAGCGGTCCAGGATTGTGATAGGGATGTTTGACTGCCGGTTTAGGCCCGATCCTGGGGATCGGGCCTAAACTGGCAGTCGGACAACCCCTGAGGGGTCCAGGATTGGAGAGGGTGCAGGCTGGGCTGAGAAGTCCCTCACACCGTGTACGAATTTCTTGCACCAGGCCTCTAGTATAAAAATATTAGGCCATGTTTATGCCCCAGGATTGTTTTTTGAGATGTTAATTTATTATATGTACCAATGTTTTTCGCTCACCATATCATTTCTCAGCCTCCACACAACCTCATCCCACCCTACTCTACACAGGTCCTTTGTATCTAGGTCTTTTGTAATTCCTTTCCTGGGATATTTTTGCAAGAGGGAAGGCCAAAAGCAGTTTAAAGCCAAATGCTCTTCTGTTTTTTTGTAAAAGTGCAAACCCAGTCAAGAAGAGGGAAGAAAGAGAGAGGCCTCTGCCTGAGAGAGTAATGGAGTGAGGGTGGAGAAGAGCGGAGATTCTTCTAACCAGGGGAGGGCCTGGGTTACCAGGATTTCACTAAGAAATTGGGGGCCCAGGGCGGGGTTAAGACCTCAGAAAAACAACAACATTGCAAATCAAAGAGAAGACTTTGCTTCTTCAAGACCCTGTTGCCCTCTCTCCACACTCCCCAGAGGTGGCCACTGTTCAAAAGTTGTGTGCATCATTCTTGTCTGTGCTTTTAAAACATATATATATATATTTATATATTTATTTCAGAGAGAAAGGGAGAGGGAGAAACATCAATGATGAGAGAGAATCATTGATCTCATTGATTGGCTGCCTCCTGCATGCCTCCTACTGGGGATCAAGCCAGAAACTCCAGGCATGTGCCTTGATCAGGAATCGAACCATGACCTCCTCCTGGTTCATAGGTTGATGCTCAACCACTGAGCCACACTGGCCGGGCATGTTTTTGCATTTTTACTATACATGCATTCATAAATAATACACATTGTTTTGCTTGCTTTTAAGCTTTACCAAAAGTGGTAATATAATTCTACAACTCACTGGTGTTCATTCACTTTATGTTTTTGGAATTGACCCTCACACATGCATTGATAGATCATTCACTTTCACTGCACAGGACAGAGCATCCTCATTGCATACATATACACAATTTACTAATCCATGTCCTGTTAATGGACATTTGGGTTTTTATAACCTAGCACATGTAATGCTGTCACAAACATCCTCATGCCCATCTCCTTGCACCACACATGTGTGAGCTTCTCTCTAGAGTTTATATTGGAAGGGGGAAGCTGGATCAAAGAGCACACATACCTTGATCTCTACTATACATTGCCAAATTTGTTTTCCAAAGCCATTGTACCAATTTATACTCGTATGAGAGCTCCTGTTCCTCCACCCCATTCCTAATATTTATGCTCTCAGACATTTTCATATTTGTCATTCTGATACCTGTAAAATAGCATCTCATATTACTTTGCATTTTTTTGCTTACCAGTGAGGTTGGTTCTCTTTACAAGTCTGATGGGTCCTCTTTTATAAATTGCCTGTTCATTCTGTTTATGGAATTGGTTGTCTGTTTCTTATTGATTATTAAGGATTATTTGCATATTGTGAACACCAGTCTTTTTTGGTAGTCTGCTGGCGTCACCCTACTTTTTGCTGTCATCTGACCTCCAGCTTATAACTCCTTATTTCTTGAAGATTTTAGCACTGGCTTATTTGCCTCTCTTCTCAGTACTAGTCCTGTCTTAATTATTAGAAATTTTAATATCCACAGAGATGATCTTCTTAGTTCCTGATCTCCTCAATCCAGTGATCCTTCTTCTCCCTCCACCAACCCACCCACTCCCAGATTCTTGCCTGAGACCACGCTTTACCAATAACAGCATTTCCTGATATATTGATGACAAGCATCCCAACCTTTCACTAAACTGGTACCACACTTCCTCCCATAGCCCGATTCAGTCATTTCTCAACCATAATGGAATCTACTATCCATTGACCTGCCAATTTTTAATGTCCCCGCCCCACCCCCACCTCCCCTCCACATCCTCAGCTTCTATTTTACCTGGCTTAGAATCTACATTCCATCTTACAGTCACTTCTCTGTATGTGTAGTTGTTCCCTTGCTCTTCTCGTCCTCTCTTGAAGTTTTTGGGAAAAACCCCAACCCTGCATAAGTATAACTCTCCATTAACTCCCCAACAGCACATCAGCAAATGATATTTGTTAGAGAAAAAGTTGAAGTAGGAATAATGGTACAAAAATGGTAAGACAAGGGAATGATATTCTCTTGTGGACAACAATAGTAAAGGAACTTCCTTTAAATTCATGGACAGTAACCTTAGGAGTCTCTTTAGCGCTGTACTCTTTCAATCCCGCTTCACTTCCCTAGTTGATTCACTTCCTTGTATTCTTTTTTTAAAAATATATTTTATTGATTTTTTTTTTTTTACAGAGAGAAAGGGAGAAGGATAGAGAGTTAGAAATATCGATGAGAGAGAAACATCAATCAGCTGCCTCCTGCACACCCCCCACTGGGGATGTGCCCGCAACCAAGGTACTTGCCCTTGACTGGAATCGAACCTGGGACCCTTCAGTCCACAGGCCGACGCTCTTTCCACTGAGCCAAACCAGATAGGGCTCTTTCTTGTATTCTTATAGACCATTATTTCACAGTGTCTCCTTTTCCCTCAAACTCCCAACCTCTCCCACTTTCTCATGGTTCGCTGATGATCTTGCTTTCAATTTTACAGAAACTATAGAAGCAATCTAAAAAATATTAGGGACCCCTACATAGGGTCCCAGCTCTGTTTTTCCTTCTGTTATAGTGAATAAAATGTCAGTGCTCCCCTGTACTAGTAAAGTCAACACTTCCACTTTTTGCCCTGGGCCCCATTCCTTCTCACCTGGCAGTGTTTCTTGTGAAACTGTGGACAGGCCTGTAACTGGCCCCTTTGAATTTGCTTGCTCTCCCTCCCGCACTCTCTATTCTTCACTTTTGCTGCCTTGCCCTTCAATAAAGCATTAGAATATTAGCTTTGCCTGGAGTTCTGATTTCTACCACCAAGACACAGCACTATAACTGGTGTGGGATTGGGGTTGGATTCTCTACATAATGACAAAGTAAAGATACAACCCTCAGGATCTATTCTGCTCAGCTCCATCCTGTGATTTTCAGATCTCCAGAAGGGGCAGGTACCAGATGGCCAATGCTTTTGCACCCTCTAACCATATTAAAAGGGAAGCAGGGGGCGAAGATAACTAATCACGTT